>NC_141877.1:395695042-396916709 GCF_056163025.1 Triticum urartu
CTCCAGGTGTTTGACAAAATGCCAAGGGCACTTAGGCAAGTCCTGGAGGGGCCAAATTTTCCAGATCAGGGTCTCCTTAGATGCAAGAGAGAGTGGTGAGGTTAGTTTGGCAAAAGGAGAAACTTGCTAGTGCAAGTTTTACAAAACTTCAATTCTGGACAAGAAATAAATGACATTATTTCATTAGCCAAAATTAATCCAATGGGTGCATGCTCCTGGATTTAGAGGTTTGGTAGGGCTGTCTACAAGTAGGAGAAAGCACAAGGTCATTGGAGCAAAATTTAATAGGGTTGCAGTAGAAATCATAAGGCTGGACCAGAATGGAAAAGAGGTTGATTCACTCAAAGTTTTCAAATAACAACACAGGGTTTTGCATAAAGTTGAATCATGTGTTACTACCAATATCCCATAATTTTGGTGGAGGCTAGAAAGAATTATTTAAAAGGGTTGTAGTGCAAATAGCACTCTGGACCAGAGAAGGAAAAATTGTTGCAGAGCTCAAAATATTACATAAATAAAAGATATTTTTGCATAAAAGTTATTGAATAACATCACATGACATCTCCAAATTTTTGTGAGAATTTTAAGTGAATTTATCAAATGGTTGTAGTTCAAATATGGCCATTTAACCTTGAAAAAAACCATTTTCAAGAAAATAAAGATCAAGCAACTTAATTATTTAATTAATTATATTAAATAAGGGAAAGTTTCTCTTGAGAGATTAAATATGTCCAATGACATATTTGAAAAGTTTTCTCTTTGGGAAAAACTCATCATAACAGGGAAGGAAATGATTTTAAAAATCAAAATGGAGCTCAGAAATTCAAAGTTTTAATTCCTGGCAAAATCTTAATTAATAAAACAAGGCCAAAATTTTAGGGTGTCACAACACTACCCCCCTTAAGAAAAATCTCGTCCTCGAGATTTGTTAAAAGCTGTTTTAAGAAAAACTATAAGCAGTAAAAATGTGGTTACAGTGAGAGGGCAATAAGTGGTGAAAAACCACAGTGTGAAAACTGGTGCTGCGTGGAAAAGTCTACGGTTCGGAACAAAATCGTGGGATTCTACGCTAGATATAAATTTAGAATAATTTCTAAATTTAAAAATACGCTGGTCGTACCCGAGACCACAGTGCTCTCTTTGGCCGACAGGTGGACCCGGGGTCCACTGTCAGTCTCTTCTTCTCCCTCTGGTTCTCTCTTCTTCCTCTCTCCTGCGCGCTTTCTCCACCGGCGACGCCTAGCGCGTAGGGCAACTAGGCCGTACCGTGGTAGTGCGCGGCGTGCTAGCTGCCGGTGCAGCGTGCACTCACCTCGCGGGCCAGCGTGCTGTCGGCACTGCTCGCGGATTCGACTCCGAACACCGGCGATCGGCGACGAGCGACGTTGGTGGACTTCGCCCATCATACACCGAGCTCAAGCTATAAAATGGCCGGGGTGCCTCTCTCTTCTTCCTCACACCTGGCCTCACTTCTCCTCCTCCTCCTCCATTACTGCTTACAAAAGCTCGGGTGAGGCTCCAATGGCGGAGGCGATGCCGGACTGGTTTGTGATCCTGATATTTGGAGGGCTGGCGACACTACTGGGGCTCTCTGTGCTCCTGTGCGCGATGATCCTCGACGATCGTCGCGACGCTGCTGCTCGGGTGTTGGCTCTCCGTGGTGGTGGTGATTACGAGGAGTAGGTGGGGTGTGCCGGGTGCTAACTGTTGTTAGGGGGTGATTAGCTGGATGTAACACTATTGCAAAGTTTTGCAAACAGTGTATGTGTCCGAATGATAATGGTTGTGAGTCTGCTGCCGTGGTGCTGTGTGAAATTAAATAATCCACGTCGTGAGAAGGTGCAGACGTAGCAACTCAGGGAAAAGGAATCTCACTCCAGAATTTTGCGAGGGAAAAACAATTAATTTTAAAAGAGCATAAACCACAACAAAAACTACACACATTAGTAGAAGCCAAATAATTGACTCATCGTACAAACTCAGGGTATCATGCATAGGTCACACACATAAATAAATGTTGCAAATAATGAACACTGCAGCGACGTCTAAAATGGAAACGGTAACTGGACGGGGTCCCTGGAAAACGTCTCTGGTACTGGGATACACTCCTCTTCTATCGAGGGAAGTGGATTGACCAGTCGATGTACGTGTCTCTCCTGGTCGGGCCTTAGTGCTCTGCCGATGGCGATGTGAGGATTTAAATCTGCGAGGCTCTGAAGATAACCCATCACACGTTGGGATAAATGCTCTTGAGCGATGACGTACTGGACAAGGTTGGCCAGAACTGGGTCTCTCTCAATTCGTCTACCGGGAAAAGATGTCACTCCTCCGGGTGCTGCACGGCTCGAGAAGTAATAATACCCTCGTTCGCTGGCATAGGGTACCGCGAATCAAAGGCGAGCAAGCGCTTCGTATGCAACAGCTTCTATGGCCATCTGTGAGGTTGGCATAGATTTCCCCACGAAGGAGACTTCCGTTGGATCTTGGTTTGAGTTTACGGGAGGGATGTGTACTGCCGCCCAATATCCTGAGGTGGAAGGGGTGATCCTCGATTTGAACAGCTCGTACTGGGGTGGCTTGGTAGCGCCCATGGTACTGCAGGTAAAATCCCGCAATATCTTGACAAAACTACCGGTGGTTGCATCTGGGGCTCTCAGATAAAGGCTAGGGCTCGGCATGGCTAGGAAATGGTTGTGTGGGTGGTGCACAAGGTGAGAGGTGCTTGGCAAGGTCACGCGGTGGCCTTTTTATAGCACCGGAGCTGGGTAATTTTTTTACCGAGGTGAATGGTAAAGAAAATTTTTCAGCTCTGTTCCAAGGGTCGGGGTCAAGCCACAGATTCACACATTTCACTATAGTGATGTGTTACTGTGGGGTTGACGGGGTGATTTTTGGTAACTGTGCCTGGGATAGAAATCTTATACTGCATACTGGCGCATCCAGGCAAGGCTGCTATTAAAGTAGAGGCACGACAACAGGCGGCATTTAATTACAAGACCACACGATTACATAGCGAGGGTACACTGGGACTCGATACGACTCGGGTGTCTTAGTCTACGTCGTTTACATCCAAGCGGGCGTGCCTTGAGGCTCCTCCACGGGTCTCGTCGTCGGAATTAGCTGGAGTGGGTTGAGGGGCTGCAGGCTCTGGGTAGCGATGAGGACCATCTCGGGGATTGTTGGCCACAATCCCGTTGCAGTGTGCTCCCAATATGCAACGAAGCACTTCTGGGGTTATCGCAGCTCCTTGGCCGATGGCTGGGGCAGTCCTCAGGGACTCGATCGGGTGTCCAAACAGCACGACTGGGTTGTCGGCGTTGGGCTCGTTCTCTTCTCTTGCCGGGGCTCGACGAACCAGCTCTCCACGAGCTGCGATTAGATCGATAGTGATTTGATCGCACAGTTCCTCTAGTGCACTTACATAGAGCACTAGGTGCAACAATGCAGGATCCGACTCGTGATCTCCGTTGGCAACTCGGGGTGGTCTACTATACCCTTCACGTCTGGGGTAGTAGTGGAACAAGCGACAGTTAACTCTGGGCGACAAGTGCCGGAGATGAACTATAGCCTCTCGAGCAGCTAGCTGGATGGCTTGAAGCTCAAAGGAAGTTGTTCTTCCGGTGAACCTGTAGGGGCGCTCGGGCTCTAGACCCCTACCGTAGATGTGTACAGTGGCCCAGAATTGACGGTTCTCACCGCTCATGGGTCCTTGGTATACAACATATTCTGGGGGCTCTTCTAACGCATAGGCACGACGGGTGAGGTTTGCGAGTATGGTCACAAAACCTCCAAGGTTGGTTGTTGTGGTCTCATTGTGTACGACAGGTCCAGGCATTGAGGCTTGGTTTGGGGTAAAGGTTGTGCTGTGCTGTGCTGGGACTAGTGTGCCCCTTTTTATAGGAAAAGGGGACTGAGTCTTCCTTCGCACGCTTGCGAGAAAGGACTATTTAGGGGCCGGTCACTGGCGCATGAGTGATAGGTTAGGTTGATAGGTTGGGCACCGACTGCCAAAAAGGTGTTGGGTCACTGTGTGGCTATCTTGCACGAGAAGCTTGGCTGGGGTTTGGTTATGGTTTGGTGGGTCGGTTTGCCTAAGTTTATAGACCCGGCTAAGATAGGATTAGCTAATGGTCAGCCTGGCTCTGATACCAAGTCTGTCACGACCGGGTTTTCCGGGTATAAATTTCCAGAAAAGACCGTCGTGCTCATCAGCCCCAGGATTACTGTTAGCTGATGAGGCTCCAACTTGATACAGAAATCTCAAGCAAAATACAAAATATGTAGTACAAGACCATTCTGGCCTGTGAGTACAACAATTGGGTTTCTAGTGGTTGATGGCGGAAGCGGTTTGTGAGACATCAGTATCTATGGGACTCCATTTCCCACGGGAACAGCTGACCAGGTTAACTCCTATCTTTGCGAGGCTGCTATCACCGTTGCTTAAGTCTCAAGGCTGTCATCGCCACGCTCCTCTCCAAGCAAGCAATCTGGCCAAGACAATAGCCAGGGACAAGCCAGTGAGTACTTTGAATGTACTCGCAAACATTAGGAACACAGGTATAATATAATTGATAATCATGCACGGAAAAATTTTATGATCACATCGTCAGTCATAAATAAAACATCTTTTATGCATGCAAGCAGGTTATTTATATGCAACATGAATAAGCAATAATGGAGTGGGAAATAAAATGCCGCAGTTGGGCGTCTGTGCGACACCACATAAAGGGCTTAAAATAAATGCCACAGTCGGGCGTCTAAGCGACACCACATAAAGGGCTTAAAAGAAATGCCACAGTCGGGCGTCTGAGCGACACCACATAAAGGGCTTTAAAAGAAATGTTGCAGTCGGGCGTCTGATCGACACCACATAAAGGGCTTAAAAGAAATGCCACAGTCGGGCGTCTAAGCGACACCATATAAAGGGCTTAAAAAGAAATGCCACAGTCGGGCGTCTAAGCGACACCACATAAAGGGCTTAAAAGAAATGCCACAGTCGGGCGTCTGAGCGACACCACGTAAAGCGCTTTAAAAGAAATGCCACAGTCAGGCGTCTGAGCGACACCACATAAAGGGCTTTAAAAGAAATGCCGCAGTCGGGCGTCTGAGCGACACCACATAAAGGGCTTACAAGATAATTAATCACAATGAATAACCAGGAGGTAGAACCGTCCAGGGATACTCGATAATATAAATAATGCAACGGGTTAGTCCATCACAAGATAATAATCATAATCTTCACAAGTCACAAGTCACGGTCCAAGTTCTGGTTTAATAATTTCTCCTCCGAAGAAAGACACTAAGACCAACACTTGACCCATCCCAGACTGTAATCCTTAACCATGGACACGGCTATTCGAATAGGTTTTATCTCTGCAGAGGGTGTACTCTTTACCCACGAGTAACGGATTCCTTTAGTCCATCGGGACTAATTCCGTTCTACGGTCTTTTAGTTGAAAACACGCCTAACTTGCACACACCAGCTTAACTCACCGGTGTCTGGAATCACCCACGACACCTGTCAAGCAAACTCTAAGTGGGGAGGCTACAACCTCGCGTAGCATGGGATCAAATTTATATCGCGCGCTCTAAGGGGTGGCCTCCCCTCTCGGCCCCAACCGGAAACAGCCATGCCCCCGGACCAGGTGGCATGCCTACCGGCTACAACCGGTATCTTCCACCATGGCCTCTCTGTACGGTGTGTGCTTGAAAGGGGTTGACGACTTACTGAACCATACCCTACCTGCGGCAAGGACAAGTGGTAGTACATAGCAAGAATGGGGGTTACTGGAAACAAGACTCGGTCTACGGTCGACTCAGGAGGTTTATAAGTTCCCTGCATGACATGTAAACAAATATATTTCAATCAACAAAATCACCACTCAATATACCTTACCATGCCATACCGGACATAACCGTCCCGACGGGGACCGGCGACAAGCTCACGCCTACCCAAAGTCGAGGCTTTCCCGGATTCCTTTCCGGCATGCATGCAAGGCACATGAGGATGATTACCATCACAATTATATTCATTTCCAACAGCAAGGAAATCACTAATATGCTTCCATGCAAATGATCATGTCACATGAAATAACAAGACCTCTGAAATAAGGTGGTGTTATAAACGTGTCAAATAACATACCAAATACATTATGCCAGGGTTCAAAATGCTTGCCTTTAAGTTGTGGAGGGGTGAGGTGCTCTCCAAAACTTTTGAAAGTTTCTTCTCTCTCCCCAAAATCCTATTTAAAAATATATTTGAATTAACACACATTTCAAAAACAGTACAAAAAAGTTGTTTGAAATTTTTTCAAATAAATCTTAAAATAAACTAGACCAAATTTGAGGAAGGTAGGAAAAAGAATCAACTCATTTGGAGTTATATTTAAAAAGTTATAGCCAGTCAAAGATTTGGTCAAATCTGTTTTTAAAAAAATAGAAAAAGAAAACGTTTCAAACGAGATTACGCTTTCGGTGCAGAGGAGGCGCACTTGAGGCTTTACGCCTCCACTTAACCACGTGGACCGGCGCTGGGTCTCTGACGATGGGCCCGCCTGGCCCACTGGTCAGGTTTGACCAGTCGCCCGCGTCGTCTCCCTCCTCTGCCCGAGTGGAGCGGGGCTCCGGCGATCATCGCCGGCGAACGGTGGCTCCGTTCGGAAAGCTGAGGCCACCAGTGGATTCAGGGGGCCGAGGTGGTTACTCCGGTAGTCGTAGGGTCGTCGGAGGTGGAGGATATCGCCGGCGGCGAGCTCCACGGTGGAGGGAAGCTTCGGGAGCAAGATGGATTTGGGGCTACGGTGGTTCCCTATCAAAATTGAGTAGGGGGATGGGTTCACGGAGGGAAGGGGGAGTTCTTGGTGGAGAGAACGGAGAGTGGGAGGCCCTGGTGGTGCCGAATTGGCCGGGGCAGTGGCGGCGGCTGAAGTTGCCGGAGATGAGGAAGGAGACCTCCCCGGATCGATTGGCTGCCACGGGAGAACTAGGGGAGCATTCTAAGGTTGCCTGTGTGCTTGAATGGGTTCGGGGCCTCCTTTTATAGCTCGTCGAGGTTGGTTCCGCGGCGGCCGTGGATAAGCTCTCCGGCGAACCGCCTCTCTGTAGCCAGGGCGACGTGGCGGCGACGAGCGCTAGTGGACACACTCGCGGATGAGCACGCGCTGTTCCAGGGGCCAGGTGGCGAGCGGAGGAAGGTTCGGCGGCGCCGACATGGGCAGAGGCTGTCGGGCGGTGGCGGCGGCTAGCGCTTGGCCTGCCGGGCGCGGCGAGGGGCGGCTTGGCGTGTAGCTGTGAGAAGGGGAGTGCGTGGCGTGATACCGCGGAGCGAGCCAAAACCGTGGGGCCAGCGTGTCGGCTCGGGCGCGGGTCGTGCAATACGCGTGCTCTGCTCGCGCTCCGGGCGTGCGCGGGACGTGCTCGACGCAATGCCAGAGCGTGCTAGAGGTCGAGGTTGAGGCTAGGAAGAAACAGGACTAGGTTAGGAGTAACAGGGAGTCTAGTGGACATGCTGGTTTGATCAGAGGTGCAAGTGCACAGTGCAATGCCACAACTCATGTCAAAACTGGTCATGCTCTCCAGGTGTTTGACAAAATGCCAAGGGCACTTAGGCAAGTCCTGGAGGGGCCAAATTTTCCAGATCAGGGTCTCCTTAGATGCAAGAGAGAGTGGTGAGGTTAGTTTGGCAAAAGGAGAAACTTGCTAGTGCAAGTTTTACAAAACTTCAATTCTGGACAAGAAATAAATGACATTATTTCATTAGCCAAAATTAATCCAATGGGTGCATGCTCCTGGATTTAGAGGTTTGGTAGGGCTGTCTACAAGTAGGAGAAAGCACAAGGTCATTGGAGCAAAATTTAATAGGGTTGCAGTAGAAATCATAAGGCTGGACCAGAATGGAAAAGAGGTTGATTCACTCAAAGTTTTCAAATAACAACACAGGGTTTTGAATAAAGTTGAATCATGTGTTACTACCAATATCCCATAATTTTGGTGGAGGCTAGAAAGAATTATTTAAAAGGGTTGTAGTGCAAATAGCACTCTGGACCAGAGAAGGAAAAATTGTTGTAGAGCTCAAAATATTACATAAATAAAAGATATTTTTGCATAAAAGTTATTGAATAACATCACATGACATCTCCAAATTTTTGTGAGAATTTTAAGTGAATTTATCAAATGGTTGTAGTTCAAATATGGCCATTTAACCTTGAAAAAAACCATTTTCAAGAAAATAAAGATCAGGCAACTTAATTATTTAATTAATTATATTAAATAAGGGAAAGTTTCTCTTGAGAGATTAAATATGTCCAATGACATATTTGAAAAGTTTTCTCTTTGGGAAAAACTCATCTTAACAGGGAAGGAAATGATTTTAAAAATCAAAATGGAGCTCAGAAATTCAAAGTTTTAATTCCTGGCAAAATCTTAATTAATAAAACAAGGCCAAAATTTTAGGGTGTCACACCGACTCCTAAGGAACCCATGCTCCTGTACATCGCCGCCACCAGCCGGGTAGTCAGCACAGTCATTGTAGTGGAATGCAAGGAGGAAGGCAAGGCATTACCAGTCCAGAGACCGGTATATTACCTGAGTGAAGTACTGTTGGCCTCCAAGCAGAACTACCCCCACTACCAGAAGATGTGCTATGGCGTGCACTTTGCCACCAAGAAATTGAAGCCTTACTTTCAAGAGCATCCAATCACTGTGGTCTGCACAGCCCCACTTGCCGTGATCATCGGAAGCCGAGATGCTTCTGGCCGAGTGGCCAAATGGGCCATAGAGCTGGCTCCCTACACCATCCACTACCAGCCCCGCACCGCCATCAAGTCACAAGCACTGGCCGACTTTCTCGTCGACTGGGCCGAGACCCAGTACCTACCTACAGTGCCCGACTCCACTCATTGGCGGATGCATTTCGACGGCTCCAAGATGCGCACCGGCTTGGGAGCCGGCGTTGTCCTCACTTCTCCTAAAGGCGACGAGCTCAAATACGCACTGCAAATCCATTTTGCCGCCTCCAACAATGTCGCCGAGTACGAGGCGCTCATTCACTTGGCATTCGCCGGATCCTGTGTTATGGTGACTCGGACTTAGTGGTCCAGCAGTCGTCTGGCGACTGGGACGCCAAAGATGAAAACATGGCGAGTTACCGTTTCCTCGTGCAGCAACTCAGTGGATATTTCGAGGGCTGCGAGTTCCTCCATGTGCCAAGAAACGACAACGACCAAGCACACGCCTTGGCACGAATAGGCTCTACCCGCCAAGCAATACCATCCGGCGTTGCCCTTCAACGCCTCCTCAAGCCGTCTGTCAAGCCTTCACCAGAATCAGACTCCATCTTCGTGCCGGCTCCTCCCGAAGAAGTCTGATCCGACTCCAGAGCCCCGGCGGACAGCACGGGGATTTTGGCAGATGGCTCCAAAGCCGCCACAGTCGAGGCCGGCCCAGGGACTGCAGAACCCGGCCCGGGGACTGCGGCGGCCGGCCCGAAGACTCCAGAACTCGGCCCAAGAGCTGCGCCAGTCGGCCCGGGGACTTCATTAATCCAGTAAGAGGTTGTTGACTCTAGCCCGCCGCCTCCCAGCCCAGCCGCCATCGTCCAAGTCGTAGTTCTGGCAGTCGAAGAAATAGCAGCACCCTCATGGGCCCAGCCCATCCTCAAATTTCTGGTGAGCAAAGAGTTGCCGACTGATGAGACCTTAGCTCGGCAAGTACAACGCCGAGCGGCAGCCTACACCATAGTCAACAGAGAGCTGGTCAGGCGCAGCATCACTGGTGTCTACCAGAGCTGCGTAAAGCCAGAGCAAGGCCAAGCAATTCTCAAAGACATCCATCATGGCGAGTGTGGCCACCATGCGGCTTCAAGAGCACTCGTCGCCAAAGCTTTCCGACACGGTTTGTTTTGGCCAACGGCCTTAGAAGAGGCCAATGAATTGGTCCAAAAATGCAAAGGGTGCCAGAAGTTCCGCTCCAAGCCGCATCAGCCGGCTTCTGCATTCAAGACCATCCCCATTGCCTGGCCTTTCGTAGTTTGGGGTCTAGACATGGTGGGACCATTCAAGACAGCACGAGGTGGCTTAACTCACTTACTTGTCGCAGTGGACAAGTTCACCAAGTGGATAGAAGCGAAGCCAATCAAGAAATTGAATGGTCCGACTGCCGTGACTTTCATCTCCGACATCACAATTCGGTACGACATACCACACAGCATCATCACCGACAATGGCACGAATTTTGCCAAAGGCTCCTTGGCCCGTTTCTGTGCGACACAGGGCTTCCGACTGGACCTAGCATTCGTCGCCCATCCACAGTCAAACGGACAGGTGGAGCGAGCAAACGGCCTCATCCTGTCCGGCATCAAGCCCCGACTGATCGAGCCTCTGGAGTGCTCGGCTGGCTGCTGGCTCGACGAGTTTCCAGCCGTCCTCTGGAGTCTGCGCACGACTCCAAACAAGTCAACCGGCTTCACGCCTTTCTTCCTCGTCTACGGTGCTGAAGCCGTCATCCCAACGGACATAGAGTTCGATTCCCCGCGAGTCACCATGTACACCGAGGAAGAAGCAGAAGAAGCACGACAAGACGGCGTCGACCTGCTGGAAGAGGGCCGGCTGTTGGCACTCAGCCGGTCCAGCATCTACCAGCAGAGCCTGCACAGATACTACAACAGGAAGGTCAAGCCGAGATCTTTCCAGGAGGGCGACCTCGTGCTCTGATTAATCCAGCGAATAGCCGGCCAGCACAAGCTGACGGCACCTTGGGAAGGCCCCTTCATCATCATCAAAGTGTTGGGCAACGACTCCTACTACCTGATCGATGCTCAGAAGCCCCGAGCACGCAAGAGGGACGACTCCGGCAAAGAGACAGAGCGGCCATGGAATGCAAATCTCCTCCGAAAATTTTACAGTTAAACGCAATATATATCACGCTACCTTTTGTATTAAAAGTACCAAGACTTCGGGCCCCCCGAGAAGAGCTCGGGGACTGCCCTCTTTTATCTACATGATAAGAAATATGCCTTCGAGTATATTACTCTTTGTTATGCGGCGTGGCACCGGGTTCGACTAGTCGGCCCGGGGACTTGCCGACCTGCGCTATGAAATGCTTCCTACAGCCAGACAAGTAGTGTGTGGCGTCTAAACCATCTCCTGCCAGAAGCCGCAGCTCGCAGAGCGACTGTCTGGTGGGCAGGAGTAAGGAAGAATGGGCGCCCACATAAAAAATGGCTAAGGACTCAAAGCACAAACATAGCTTAAGGCCGTCTTCCAGTCTTTTTTCGCAAACCGACTATTGAATAGTCGGCTTGCCGCCTTCTATCCGACTTGTTAGACAACTCTAAAAACGGCTAAGTACTTGCCTTCCCAAAGTGACCAGGAATTTGATCCAGCAGCAGTCCGCGGAGCGGCTGTCTGACTGACAAAGACGGCAACTGAGGGAAGATGGGAAAGGAAAAAGCCAAAAGAACAATGAGCAAGAAAGATAGAAGTTGCATGAATATTTACATAACAAAGGCCCTTGGCCGAATCTTCGAGCATAATTTCAAAATACACCCCGCGGGTGGAATTGTGCAGATTAACAAGTTCTCAAAAACTATTAGAACAGATAAAACAAAGACAAGGTGGCAGCCTAGGGGGCGGCAGACGGGTTCGGAGGATCAGAGGAGACGGCGGTGTTGGATATTGGGGCGGCCGGCTGGGCGGTCTCGGCTTGATCACCTCCGGCAGCAGTCGCCTCGGGCGGGCACGACTCATTGCTAGAGGCATGGTCGAGCTGAGGCTGGCCGTCCGCTCTGTCTTCCGGTGGCTCTGTCTCGCTCCCGTCCTCCGCCTCGTCTTCCTCCTCGACGCTGGAGCCGATCACCTCTGCCGAGTCCTCGTCGTAGTCGGGGTTCAGCCCAAACCACTCCGGCGGCATCTCCTCGCCGTCTTTAGCCCGCTCGGGGACAAAGATACTGGTGTCGATGTACTCGGCGATCACCGCCGCACGCTTGACAAGGGCGTCTTCCGCGGCTGCCAGCTCCGGCTGGGCCTCTGACCGGAGTGTGGCTAGCCGGTCTAGGTCCAGCCCCGGATACCACGCCTTGATGATTTCCAAGGCTCGGCGCACTCCGGCCCGGGCCGAGGAACCCTTCTAGGCCTCAAGACGGCCAGCCGCGACCTCTAGCCAGTCGGCAGTCCGACTGGGGGTACGCGGAGCCTGCATGTCTGGCCACAGGGCGGCGATCGCTTGGGCGCCGACACGTTGAAGCCGGCGCAACAATTGGTGGGCCGGCCGCAGGCGAGCCCCAATGCTCAGGATATTCTCGTCAAGAGTCCGAGGGGCATCAGCGGCGAGCTCCGCGCCACCCGCCCTCCGCTCCTCGCGGTCGGCCTCGATAGCTTGAATGGCGGCCTGCGAGTGGCCGGGAAAGAAGTCTGCCAAGACGGAAAGAATGAAGAACAAGTCAAAAACACCAGGAGTCGGCTCAACATATAGTCGGCGGCTCGAAGAAGGAAAACAAAGAAGCTCACCGTCGACGAGGTCCTCGATCTCGTGGAAGCCGGAGACCAGCATTGCCTCCTTGTCGGTCCAGGAGGAGCGCTCGCTCGCGAACTCGGCCAGGAGGGCGGCTTCCGCCTCTTCCACCTCCTTCTATGTCTTCGTAAGCAGCTCCTTCTGCTCTGCCAATTGTGCGGCCAGCAGATCGTGCTCTGCGGCGAGCTTGCTACACTCCTCCCCCTTGGCGTGCAACGTGGAGTTGGCTTCGGTCAACTGCTATTGAAGAGTGGCATTGGCCTCTGAAGAGAAAGAAGAAAGAAGGCGTTAAGTCATCAATGTAGAAGGTCGCCGGGGAGATCCGGCCCAACTGCTCAGCAGTCGGCCTGAATCTCGAGGACTACAGCCTGCGGGTGCGCCCGCGCGCCCCCGCAAAGAAGAAAAAGGACTCACTTTGGCTCTCCGACAAGTCGGCAATCCGCTTGCCCAGCTCTTCAACGTTGCGGTTGAAGGCGGTGACACGGAGGTTGTGATATTCCTCCAACAAGTATTTCAGAACTAAGGTTAGTACCCGGAACTTACCAATTGGAGTTCTGGGCCGCCTGCTCAGCAGCTGACCCAAAACTCGGGGACTACACCCAGCGGGTGCGCTGGCGCGCCCCCACAGAGAGGAACAAGAAAACAGGGACAAAGGAGAAAGCATACCCGGATGGCTGCCCGCGACGCCAGGTGCGCCTTGGTGCAGTTTTGGATGGCGTCGCTCTCTGCTCGCAGCTTCGTCTGGACATCGAGAAGCGCCTAGTTCAGCGGGCCCGTGCCGCCTCCTCGTACCCACCCAATGGGCACGGCGCTCGTTGCTTCGGTGTCTGGAATCGTCGAGCTGGCGGCGCCGGTCTCCAAGGGGCGTGGCGCCAAAGTCGCCTTCACAAGACGGTGGCGCGTTGGCGAGCCGACTTGAAGGAGTAGCCTTGCCACGGCCTCATATTCAGTCGGCGGCAAGGGCGGATCCGCGAGCTGTTTGCCTTGCGCGCTTCTAGACGGCAGCGGGGGGGCTGTGGCGGCGCGACCGCGTCCGGCATGGGGGCTTCACCGCCGCCCCTCTCCACGATCGGGAACTCACCGCCGGCTTCCCCTGACTGCCCCGTGAACTCGGGGGGGGGGGGGTGCGGAGTTCAGAGGGGTGACGAACACCGCCGACCGGGGCGCGACTTCCTTGGCCGGCCGCTTTGCCGCAGCAGCGGCCTCGGCCGCCTCCAACTTCTTCAGGGCGGAGGCCTCCGCCTTCTCGGCCTCCGCTTTCTCCCGACGGACGGCCTCGTCCTCCTCGCGCTTCTCTCGCGCGTTCTGCTCCGTCGCCTCCCGAAGGTCGGTGGCGGGGTCAATCCACCGAGTGGTGGCAGACGTCTCCACCGACCCCATAACAGAGGCGGCGGCAACCCTCTCAAGAGTGAGGGGAGCCCTGAGGCAAGAAAACCATATGAAAAACTCAGACAAGATCAACAAAGAGAAAATAAAGATAAGGGATGGAGGCGCTTATGCAGAGACCAGCGGCGGCTTCTTCACTTCCTTGCGGAAGCGGTTGGCTTTCGCGGACGCCTCTTCCCGCTTGGTCGCGGCGGCCGCTCCCTTGAACTTCTTCGACCGGCCACCAAGTGTACTCAGCCCAGCCCAGTGCTTCTTCACACCGCCTTGAGCGTCCAAGCCGGCGGAGGAACTCGTGCTTGGCTGGCCTGCTTTTGGCTGGCGACGCGGGGGGACTTCTCCCTCGGCCTCGTCGTCAGGCCAGTCGGCGAAAGTGGCCGAAGGCCTGGAGCTGCCTGCTTCTCCTCCTCCTCCCTCGGCGTCGGCTTCCATGGCCGCCGCCCCCAAGTCGGGATCGTCGATGTCGCTCTCCGCCCGATTGGGGACAAACTGACGAGCCGGCCCCGCGGTGCCGGCCAAAGGAGGGACGAGAGGATTCTGATTCAAAACAAAAACGGTCAGACTTGACGAGTCGAACTCGGCAGCAAAAGAAACAGAAGAAGAAGGAAGACGACTTACAATAGGCGGGGGGTTGGCGCGCGAATACGGCTCCTTGCTGAACCGCCAGTCCACCGAGAGACCGCAGTTCGCGATGTAGTTCACCGTGTTCGCCACCTCCACCTGATGCATGTCCTTGGAGCACATCTGACTCGGGTCCCAATGACCGCTCATCTGGCAGATCAGGTGAGGTCGGCCTTGGAGTGGGAGGACTCGGCACGCCACGAAGGCGGCCAGCAAGTCGGCTCCGGTCAGGCCCTCCGACTGCGTCAGCACTCGAAGTCGCGCGACGGCGGCGGCACCAGCGGGAGACAGCGTCCTGGCTCGGTGTGACCAGCTGGGGAGCCTTCCAGCCGGCGCGCCGGCTTCATAAGCCGGCAGGTTGACCCAGTCGCCTTCTGGGGCGACATTCTTCACATAAAAATATGATCGCTGCCACATCTTCACCGACTTAATCAGTGCGATGGTGGGAAACGGATTGTCGACCACTGATCTCCGCATCGCGGTGAATGCACCGCACTGGGCCGGCATGCCGGCGACGTGTGTGCCGAGCTTGGATTGGAAGAACTCACCCCAGAGCTCGATGGTGGGGAGAACGCCGAGGAAGCCTTCGCACAGGGTGGCGAAGGCAGCCAGCAGCACCACCGTGTTTGGAGTAAGGTGGTGCGGCTGGAGCCCGTGGAACTCCAAGAAGGAGCGGAAGAAGCCGCTCGCCGGCAGTCCCAGGCCACGCATGAGGTGGGAGCGGAATATGACCCGCTCGCCCTCCTCCGGCGCCGGCGATATCTCTCCCTCCGGCGCAAGACGGACCCGCACTAAGTCCCTGCCAGGCAGCCGCCGTGTCTGGAGGAGGATCTCGATGTCGTCGTCGTCAACCTCGGAGCCATCCCACACTCCCGAGCGAACAGTAGGAGGCACGGCGGCGGAGGAGGAACTCATCGCAGCGGGCACGGCGTGGTTCGGAGCAGCAGCGGCAAGAAGAAGAAGAAGCAAGAAGGAGCGAAAGGAAGTGGGGAGAATGGGCGCGCGTGCTTCGCCGCCCCCCTCCCCCCGCCTACTTGTAGGCTCGTGGGCTGAGAAGTCGAGGGGGCGGACGTGGGATTAACTGCGCCCGGGACCCCACGACCCCCACGATTTACCACACGAAGTTACCACGCGCAATAACCGCGCGGGAACCCCAACCATCCGCGCGGCCGCAACGTATCCGTTTGCATGCCGAGGCGCAGTAGTGGCGGGCCCTGCCTGTAGGCCTGTCCTGTCACGCGCGTGGGTGATCAGACTAGCTCCGCCACGTGGCGCCTCGCGACGGGTCAACCACGGGTGGCAACCCGGAAGCTTATCAGGCAAGCCACCTGAACTCCGCCGCAACGTTCAAACTATTTTACGGGCAAGTAGGCCTTGAGCAAGTCCAACTCCAACTAGTCTGCTTGACAGAACACGGCTAGCGAAGCCCAGATCCAACCACCAGAGAGAAGAAACTGTTGAGGCTCCACGACATGTCGCCCTCAGAGCCTCACCAGCTTCGGGGACTACTGTCAGAGTAATGGGCCACGAGTAGGCTAACCCAGGCCCAGAACCTTTGAAGACATTCAGGCAGGCTGCGCCCCTCGAGATCCCAGGACGAAGAGCCACCTTCTGAGAGTCGGCGGCGAGGCGGACGGCTGCCCACTCGCGGCCGAGTCCTAGGGACGACTTCAGGATGAGCCGACTCCTGACTGGCGACTTCCAGAGAAGCCGGCCTTGGGTAGTCGGCTCGTGATGCCAACAACCCCCATGCCCTCATAAAGAGGGACGGGACTGGGAGTGGCCACAGTAAGGTCCGCTCCCACCCCTTTTCCAAGGGCAGGCGTGGCTACAGTATGCCGTACCCGTGGAGATCTCCGCGTGGCGCGACACTATTGCCATGCCGGCCCTGACATCAGCCCCAGGGGGCGGAGCCCTGTGCCCATGACGGCCCGCTCGTACGACTTAGGGATGATGGGTCCCACCAGTCGGCGGGCGTACGAAAGACAGCGAAAGCACCACCAGTCGTCCCGGATGGGATTCGGCCACCAGAAGTCGGCCGTGTTGGGTAACGTAGTAATTTCAAAAAATTTCCTATAGACACGCAAGATCATGGTGATGCATAGCAACGAGAGGGGAGAGTGTGATCTACGTACCCTTGTAGACCGACAGCGGAAGCGTTAGCACAACGCGGTTGATGTAGTCATACGTCTTCACGGCCCGACCGATCAAGCACCGAAACTACGGCACCTCCGAGTCCTAGCACACGTTCAGCTCGATGACGATCCCCGGACTCCGATCCAGCAAAGTGTCGGGGAAGAGTTCCGTCAGCACGACGGCCTGGTGACGAACTTGATGTACTACCGTCGCAGGGCTTCGCCTAAGCACCGCTACAATATTATCGAGGATTATGGTGGAAGGGGGCACCGCACACGGCTAAAAATATGATCACGTGGATCAACTTGTGTGTCTATGGGGTGCCCCCTGCCCCCGTATATAAAGGAGCAAGGGGAGGCCGGCCGGCCCTTGTGGGCGCGCCAAGGAGGAGTAGGATTCCTACTCCTAGTTGGAGTAGGTTTCCACCTTTCCTAGTCCAACTAGGAGAAGGGGGAAAAGGGGGGAAGAGGGGAAAGAAGGGAGAGAGGGGCCATGCCCCAAACCCTTGTCCAATTCGGACTGGGCTTGGGAGGGGCGCGCGCCACCTCCTGGTCCTTTCCACTAAGGCCCATTGCTTCTTCCTCGTATTCCCGTAACTCCGCGGTACCTCCGAAAATACCCGAATCACTCGGAACCTTTCCGATGTCCGAATATAGTCGTCCAATATATCGATCTTTACGCCTCGACCATTTTGAGACTCCTCGTCATGTCCCCGATCTCATCCGGGACTCCGAACTCCTTCGGTACATCAAAACTCATAAATTCATAATATAACTGTCATTGAAACCTTAAATGTGCGGACCCTACGGGTTCGAGAACAATGTAGACATGACCGAGTCACGTCTCCGGTCAATAACCAATAGCGGAACCTAGATGCTCATATTGGCTCCCACATATTCTACGAAGATCTTTATCGGTCAGACCGCATAACAACATACTTTGTTCCCTGTGTCATCGGTATGTTACTTGCCCGAGATTCGATCGTCGGTATCTCAATACCTAGTTCAATCTCGTTACCGGCAAGTCTCTTTACTTGTTCCGTCAGACATCATCTCGCAACTAACTCATTAGTTGCAATGCTTCAAGGCTTATGTGATGTGCATTACCGAGAGGGCCCAGAGATACCTCTCCGACAATTGGAGTGACAAATCCTAATCTCGAAATACACCAACCCAACATTCACCTTTGGAGACACCTGTAGAGCTCATTTATAATCACCCAGTTACGTTGTGACGTTTGGTAGCACACAAAGTGTTCCTCCGGTAAACGGGAGTTGCATAATCTCATAGTCATAGGAACATGTATAAGTCATGAAGAAAGCAATAGCAACATACTAAACGATCGGGTGCTAAGCTAATGGAATGGGTCATGTCAATCACATCATTCTCCTAATGATGTGATCCCATTAATCAAATGACAACACATGTCTATGGTTAGGAAACATAACCATCTTCGATTAACAAGCTAGTCAAGTAGAGACATACTAGTGACGTTTGGTTTGTCTATATATTCACACAAGTATTATGTTTCCGGATAATACAATTCTAGCATGAATAATAAACATTTATCATGATATAAGGAAATAAAATAATAACATTTATTATTGTCTCTAGGGCATATTTCCTTCAGTCTCCCACTTGCACTAGAGTCAATAATCTAGCTCAAATCGCCATGTGATTCAACACTAATAGTTCACATCACCATGTGATTAACACCCATAGTTCACATTGTCATGTGACCTATACCCAAAGGGTTTACTAGAGTCAGTAATCTAGTTCACATCATTTATGTGATTAACACCCAAAGAGTACTAAGGTGTGATCATGTTTTGCTTGTGAGATAATTTTAGTCAATGGGTCTGTCACATACAGATCCGTAAGTATTTTGCGAATTCTATGTCTACAATGCTCTGCACGGAGCTACTCTAGCTAATTGCTCCCACTTTCAATATGTATCTAGATAGAGACTTAGAGTCATCCAGATCTGTGTCAAAACTTGCATCGACGTAACTTTTTACGACGAACCTTTTTGTCACCTCCATAATTGAGAAATATTCCACTAAGGATATTTTTGACCGCTGTCCAGTGATTCTCTCTTAGATCACTATTGTACTCCCTTGCTTAACACAGTGTAGGGTATACAATAGATCTAGTACACAGCATGGCATACTTTATAGAACCTATGGCTGAGGCATAGGGAATGACTTTCATTCTCATTCTATTTCTGCCGTGGTCGCGCTTTGAGTCTTACTCAATTTCACACCTTGTGACACAGGCAAGAATTCTTTCTTTGACTGTTCCATTTTGAACTACTTCAAAATCTTGTCAAGGTATGTACTTATTGAAAAAAAAGTTATCAAGCGTCTTGATCTATCTCTATAGATCTTGATGCTCAATATGTAAGCAGCTTCACCGAGGTTTTCTTTGAAAAAATCCTTTTAAACACTCCTTTATGCTTTGCGGAATAATTCTTCATTATTTCCAACAATATGTCTTTCACATATACTTATCAGAAATGTTGTAGTGCTCCCATTCACTTTCTTGTAAATACAGGCTTCACCGCAAGTCTGTATAAAACTATATGCTTTGATCATCTCATCAAAGCGCATATTCCAACTCCGAGATGCTTGCACCAGTCCATAGATGGATCGCTGGAGCTTGCACATTTTGTTAGCACCTTTAGGATTGACAAAACCTTCTGGTTGTATCATATACAACTCTTCTTTAATAAATCCATTAAGGAATGCAGTTTTGTTTATCCATTTGCCGGATTTCATAAAATGCGGCAATTGCTAACATGATTCGGACAGACTTAAGCATAGATACGAGTGAGAAACTCTCATCGTAGTCAACACCTTGAACTTGTCGAAAACCTTTTTGCGACAATTCTAGCTTTGTATATAGTAACACTACTATCAGCGTCCGTCTTCCTCTTGAAGATCCATTTAATCTCAATGGCTCGCCGATCATTGGGCAAGTCAATCAAAGTCCATACCTTGTTTTCATACATGGATCTCATCTCAGATTTCATGGCCTCAAGCCATTTCGCGGAATCTGGGCTCATCATCGCTTCCTCATAGTTCATAGGCTCATCAGGGTCAAGTTACATGACCTCCAGAATTGGATTACCGTAGTAATTCTGTGCAGATCTCACTCTGGTTTTACCTACGAGGTTCGGTAGTAACTTGATCTGAAGTTACATGATCATCATCATTAGCTTCCTCACTAATCGGTCTAGTAGTCACAGGAACAGATTTCTATGATGAACTACTTTCCAATAAGGGAGCAGGTACAGTTACCTCATCAAGTTCTACTTTCCTCCCACTCACTTCTTTGGAGAGAAATTCCTTCTCTAGAAAGTTTCCGAATTTAGCAACAAAAGTCTTGCCTTCGGATCTATGATAGAAGGTGTATCCAATAGTTTCCTTTGGATATCCTATGAAGACGCACTTCTCCGATTTAGGGTTGAGCTTATCAAGTTGAAACATTTTCACATAAGCATTGCAACCTCAAACTTTAAGAAATGGCAGCTTAGGTTTCTTGCTAAACCATAGTTCATACGGTGTCATCTCAAACGGATTTATTTGGTGCCCTATTTAACGTGAATGTAGCTGTCTCTAATGCATAACCCCAAAACAATAGCGGCAAATCTGTAAGAGACATCATAGATCGCACCATATCAAATAATGTACGATTACGACGTTCGAACACACCATTACACTGTGGTGTTCCAGGTGGCGTGAGTAGTGAAACTATTTCACATTGTTTTAACTGAAGACCAAACTCATAATTCAAATACTCTTCTCCACCATCAGATCGTAGAAACTTTATTTTCTTGTTACGATGATTTTCCACTTCACTCTGAAATTCTTTGAACTTTTCAAATGTTTCAGACTTATGTTTCATCAAGCAGATATACTCACATAGGCTCAAATTATCTGTGAAGAACAGAAAATAATGATACCTGTCGCGAGCCTCAATATTCATCGGACCTCATACATCAGTATGTATGATTTCCAACAAATCTGTTGCTCGCTGCATTGTTCCGAAGAATGGAGTCTTAGTAATCTTGCCCATGAGGCATGGTTCACAAGCATCAACTGATTCATAATCAAGTGATTCCAAAAGCCCATCAGCATGGAGTTTCTTCATGCGCTTTACACCAATATGACCTAAACGGCAGTGCCACAAATAAGTTTGCACTATCATTATTAACTTTGCATCTTTTGGTTTCAATATTATGTTTATGTGTATCACTACGATCGAGATCCACCGAACTATTTTCATTGGGTGTGTAGCCATATAAGGTTTTATTCATGTAAACCGAACAACAATTTATTCTCTTACTTAAATGAATAACTGTATTACAATAAACATGATCAAATCATATTCATGCTCAACGCAAACACCAAATAACACTTATTTAGGTTCAACACTAATCCCGAAAGCATAGGGAGTGTGCGATGATGATCATATCAATTTTGGAACCACTTCCAACACACATCGTTACTTCACCCTTAACTAGTCTCTGTTTATTCTGCAACTCCCGTTTCGAGTTACTAATCTTAGCAACTGAACTAGTATCAAATACTGAGGGGTTGCTATAAACACTAGTAAAGTACACATCAATAACATGTATATCAAATATACTTATGTTCACTTTGCCATCCTTTTTAGCCGCCAGTCACTTGGGGTAGTTCTGCTTCCAGTGACCAGTCCCTTTGCAGTAGAAGCACTTAGTCTCAGGCTTAGGACCAGACTTGGGCTTCTTCACTTGAGCAGCAACTTGCTTGCTGTTCTTCTTGAAGTTCCACTTCTTCCCTCTGCACTTTTCTTGAAACTAGTGGTCTTGTCTACCATCAACACTTGATGTCTTTCTCGATTTCTACCTTCATCAATTTCAGCATTACGAAGAGCTTGGGAATCGTTTCCGTTATCCCTTGCATATTATAGTTCATCACGAAGTTCTACTAACTTGGTGATGGTGACTAGAGAATTCTGTCAATCACTATTTTATCTGGAAGATTAACTCCCACTTGATTCAAGCGATTGTAGTACCCAGACAATCTGAGCACATGCTCACTGCTTGAGTGATTCTCCTCCATCTTTTAGCTATAGAACTTGTTGGAGACTTCATATCTCTCAACTTGGGTATTTGCTTGAAATATTAACTTCAACTCCTGGAACATATCATATGGTCCATGACGTTCAAAACGTCTTTGAAGTCCCGATTCTAAGCCGTTAAGCATGGTGCACTAAACTATCAAGTAGTCATCATATTGAGCTAGCGAAACATTCATAACGTCTGCATCTGCTCCTGCAATAGGTCTGTCTCCTAGCGGTGCATCAAGGACATAATTCTTCTGTGCAGCAATGAGGATAAACCTCAGATCACGGATCCAATCCGCGTCATTGCTACTAACATCTTTCAACACAAATTTCTCTAGGAACATATCAAATTAAACACAAGGAAGCAACAACGCGAGCTATTTATCTACAACATAATTTGCAAAATACTACCAGGACTAAGTTCATGATAAATTTAAGTTCAATTTAATCATATTACTTAAGAACTCCCACTTAGATAGACATCCCTCTAATCCTCTAAGTGATCACGTGATCCAAATCTACTAAACCATGTCCGATCATCACGTGAGATGGAGTAGTTTCATTGGTGAACATCACTATGTTGATCATATCTACTATATGATTCACGCTCGACCTTTCGGTCTCCGTGTTCCGAGGCCATATCTGTATATGCTTGGCTCGTCAAGTATAACCTGAGTATTCCGCGTGTGCAACTATTTTGCACCCGTTGTATTTGAACATAGAGCCTATCACACCCGATCATCACGTGGTGTCTCAGCACGAAGAACTTTCGCAACGGTGCATACTCAGGGAGAACACTTCTTGATAATTAGTGAGAGATCATCTTAAAATGCTACCGTCAATCAAAGCAAGATAAGATGCATAAAAGATAAACATCACATGCAATCAATATAAGTGATATGATATGGCCATCATCATCTTGTGCTTGTGATCTTTATCTTCGAAGCACCATCATGATCACCATCGTCATCGGCGCGACACCTTGATCACCATCGTAGCATCGTTGTCGTCTCGCCAATCTTATGCTTCCACGACTATCGCTACCGCTTAGTGATAAAGTAAAGCATTACAGCGCAATTGCATTGCATACAATAAAGCGACAACCATATGGCTCTTGCCAGTTGCCAATAACTTGGTTACAAAACATGATCATCTCATACAATAAAATTTAGCATCATGTCTTGACCATATCACATCACAACATGCCCTGCAAAAACAAGTTAGACGTCCTCTACTTTGTTGTTGCAAGTTTTATGTGGCTGCTACAGGCTTAAGCAAGAACCAATCTTACCTACGCATCAAAACCACAACGATAGTTTGTCAAGTTGGTGCTGTTTTAACCTTCGCAAGGACCGGGCGTAGCCACACTCGGTTCAACTAAAGTTGGAGAAACTGTCACCCGCTAGCCACCTTTGTGCAAAGCACGTCGGGAGAACCGGTCTCGCGTAAGCGTACGCGTAATGTCGGTCCGGGCCGCTTCGTCCAACAATACCGCCGAACCAAAGTATGACATGTTGGTAAGCAGTATGACTTATATCGCCCACAACTCACTTGTGTTCTACTCGTGCATATAACATCAACACATAAAACCTGGCTCTGATACCAATGTTGGGTAACGTAGTAATTACAAAAAATTTCCTACGCACACACAAGATCATGGTGATGCATAGCAACGAGAGGGGAGAGTGTGATCTATGTACCCATGTAGACCGACAGCGGAAGCGTTAGCACAACGCGGTTGATGTAGTCGTACGTCTTCACGGCCCAACCGATCAAGCACCAAAACTACGACACCTCCGAGTTCTAGCACACGTTCAGCTCGATGACGATCCCCGGACTTCGATCCAGAGAAGTGTCGGGGAAGAGTTCCGTCAGCACGACGGCGTGGTGACGAATTTGATGTACTACGGTCGCAGGGCTTCGCCTAAGCACCGCTACAATGTTATCGAGGATTATGGTGGAAGGGGGCACCGCACACGGCTAAGAATATGATCACGTGGATCAACTTGTGTGTCTATGGGGTGCCCCCTACCCCCGTATATAAAGGAGCAAGGGGGAGGCCGGCCGGCCCTTGTGGGCACGCCAAGGAGGAGTAGGATTCCTACTCCTAGTTGGAGTAGGTTTCCACCTTTCCTAGTCCAACTAGGAGAAGGGGGGAAAAGGGGGGAAGAGGGGAAAGAAGGGAGAGAGGGGCCGTGCCCCAAACCCCTTGTCCAATTCGGACTAGGTTTGGGAGGGGCGCGCGCCACCTCCTGGTCCTTTCCACTAAGGCTCATTAAGGCCCATTGCTTCTTCCTCGTATTCCCGTAACTCCCCGGTACCTCCGAAAATACCCGAATCACTCGGAACCTTGCCGATGTCCGAATATAGTCGTCCAATATATCGATCTTTACGTCTCGACCATTTCGAGACTCCTTGTCATGTCTCATCTGGGACTCCGAACTCCTTTGGTACATCAAAACTCATAAACTCATAATATAACTGTCATCGAAACCTTAAGCATGCGTACCCTACGGGTTCGAGAACAATGTAGACATGACCGAGACACGTCTCCGGTCAATAACCAATAGCGGAACCTGGATGCTCATATTGGCTCCCACATATTCTACGAAGATCTTTATCGGTCAGACCGCATAACAACATACTTTGTTCCCTTTGTCATCGGTATGTTACTTACCCGAGATTCGATCGTCGGTATCTCAATACCTAGTTCAATCTCGTTACCGGCAAGTCTCTTTACTCGTTCCGTAATACATCATCTCGCAACTAACTCATTAGTTGCAATGCTTGCAAGGCTTATGTGATGTGCATTACCGAGAGGGCCCAGAGATACCTCTCCGACAATCGGAGTGACAAATCCTAATCTCGAAATACACCAACCCAACATTCACCTTTGGAGACACCTGTAGAGCTCCTTTATAATCACCCAGTTACGTTGTGACGTTTGGTAGCACACAAAGTGTTCCTCCAGTAAACGGGAATTGCATAATCTCATAGTCATAGGAACATGTATAAGTCATGAAGAAAGCAATAGCAACATACTAAACGATCGGGTGCTAAGCTAATAGAATGGGTCATGTCAATCACATCATTCTCCTAATGATGTGATCCCATTAATCAAATGACAACACATGTCTATGGTTAGGAAACATAACCATCTTCGATTAATGAGCTAGTCAAGTAGAGGCATACTAGTGACGTTTGGTTTGTCTATATATTCACACAAGTATTATGTTTCCGGATAATACAATTCTAGCATGAATAATAAACATTTATCATGATATAAGGAAATAAAATAATAACATTTATTATTGCCTCTAGGGCATATTTCCTTCAGGCCGGCCCCTCCCACGGGCCCCACGTGCCATTAATCAGACACGACAAGTAGTGGCCATGATGATCGTCCGCCAGACGGCGGAGCTGTCGCCACGACCTCATGACCGAGCCTGCGTCATTAGAGGCATGGTAACTGTAATCTGCAGCTAGCAAGACCCGCCCGCGGCGGACACGGCCTGTCGGCTCCGTACCGAGCCAGTCGGCGGGGCCCACCAGTTGGCGGGCCCCAGGAGTCGGCGGATAAGACGGCGTCCAGAGAGACTGATGGCTGGGCCCGCGCGCAGCCGGATTACCATTGTACCCCTGGGGGGTAGGCCTATATAAACCCCGAGGGCATCCATGCAAAGGGTTGGAATCCATTAGCACTAGACCAGATCATATAGGAAGGAGAGAGCTAGCCTTGCCTTCTCCTACCTCCAGGAAACAGCTCAAGGAGCAACCGTGTAAACACTTTGCCATAGTGATCATACGAAGACCCCGTAGAGCAGCAGTAGGGGTATTATCTCCCCGGAGAGCCCTGAAGCTGGGTAAGATTCGCCGGCGTGCATGTCTTCGCCTTATCCCGTTTCCAGGCAGCGGCGACGTTCTACTCGCCCCCACCATGATAAGCCATCCTTTGGCATATGTCGCACCCAACCCCCGACATAAATTGTATCCAAATATTAGGATGGGATCATGATATTTGCAATTTGCGTAAGGAACGGTCATTGATCCATCAGACATCTAGATTCTATCGAATTTGAGCATGTCTATGTTATTATTCGACACAATTGATCCACATAGTTAGTATTTTGAACTCCAGATAATGCATCGCTTTAGCAATCGAATATAAACGTGAGTATAGTTCATGTTGTGTGTGTAAAGCACATTATACATACGAAAGTTACACAATGAACATTATAAATAGCTACCTATGAACTAGCATACATTTGAATTCAACTTAAGGTGGTTTGAAAAACCGAATTCAACATGAAGTCCATTCAATTATTTGAATTTGATATCATGGAATTTGTAAATCATACCTAAATTATGGGGGCACCAATCTTTCCTCTGATTTTGCACATAAGCATATGTAGTCCTGTACAAAATAGATTCTAATTTAGCTCCTCCATTCCAAAATAATCGTAGTTATAGGATTTTCAAGTGTCAAAATTTCAAAAAGCGGATAATTTAATGAGGTTTTCAAACATACAAGGTCAAATTTAACGTTGTTTATTTAGGTCAATCCTCAAAGTTCAAGAGTACTCTAAACGTGAATGCTTGTGTTTCAAAATTTCGAACGAAGTGCCAAAAGAGCCTCTACTCGCCCGAAACCGCGTGAGACCAATGTTTGGTAGTACAAGGAAATTACTTTTCTAATAACTCCAACCCATGAAACCTATCGGCCTGACTTCCAAAGGTCTAAACCGGGGTAGGTTTGTAGCTTCATCTAGACGCCGCACAACCGCCTCCGAAAAGCATTCATACACAATGGCCGCCTAAGCACACATGCGCGCGGACGAAATCGCTCCCGCCCACTATTTGGGACACCTGGAATTACCATCCTACACCCGACCCGCAATAGGTCTCCGAAATTTAAGAGGGGGGAAAGTTTGTACTTTCCCCAAATTTCAAACAAGCGCGTCTCATCTTCTGTTCAAAAAATACGAAAACAAGCGCGTCCCAGATCGAAACATGGTTCTCCCCCTCCCCCCGCCCACCCATCTGATTCCCCATTCGTACTCCGTGGGCGCAAAAACTACCTCTCCACCAGCGGCGAAACCCCGGCGTCCTCTGTCCGCCACCCCATTCCAACCATCAACCGCCGCCCTCCTCCATCACACCGGAGCCGATACCTCGACGTCGTCATCCACCGCAACCTCAACCGCAACGCCCTCCACGGCTAGTAGTTGAAGCCGAGGCCGAGCCGTCCATACCCGAGCCAGTTCAACCACGCCGTCCTGCGCCTCACCGCTGCCGCTCCAACTTCGCCACCCTCCACCGCACCGAAGCTGTTCCTGCTACGCCGTCCTTCGCCGCCTCGGATCTACTTCCCCTCCGCGACATACGGTCATGGCAACACAGTCAACAATTTGGCCATGGGTTCGTCCAAACCTCCACCGTCCTCCAGAACATTGGTTTCCCCAGCAAAAATAAGAAGATCGGCGCGACATGTGGAGGCGACCACACCGCCAACCGAAAATGGTACTCCTCTTCCCTTATTCGTGCAAATCTTACGTGTCTACTTGCACGGTATTCATCCCACAGAAGACACTAGTTGACCGCTTCTTCTTGATACTAGATGTTCCTAGTAACACGCGATGCACAAGGTTTCTCCTCATATACTATTTCACCTTAGCTAGAGGTCCGTCGCCCCCCTAAATTTGAATTCCTGGTCAGTTGATTCCCAATTAACGGAAGCATTCCCCGACATAACAGGTGCTAGTCCGCTTATTACGCCGGGGAAGCAGCGCCTCGATGTTTATCTTTGGGGCGTGTGGGGCCTAGAGCTACTGGCGCCCGATCTGGAGGTCGGCCGGGATTAAAGGGATGGCCTGGGGACGCTGCCAAGCACGGCGGTGGTGTGAGGTCGAGGGGAGGGCGGGGCGGCGGAGGCAGGGGTCTGGGCCAGTGGTCGCTGGTGGTTCGAGAAAGATCGTCAACAGTGACTGGCGGGAGGTAGACGAAGACCATCTGCCCGTTCCTTATAGATCGGAGGGTTCATTAAAAAATCGACTGACCTATTTATTTTCAGTCGACTGTTATCTTGATATGACCACATGTGGTGGTGTGCTGGAGGAGTACCTGCATTTCCTGTGCTCATATATTACAAAATCATACGGAGTAGAATCTAATTTTGTTTGCCATGCAATGTTGTAGAGCTACCATATGTCTCCTGTCATTTATTTTTCAGCCACCTACTATCTGCTACTTTTACAGTGCACTAATTCTGCACACACTTCACCCATACTCTCACTATTATGTTTTTATGCAAGGGTATTTCAGACTTTGCTGCTATGAGAGAAGCAAAAAAGAAGAGAGAGAGAAGTCACTCCAACGTCGTACAGGGATAGGCCAGACATGTTTCAGCCTTATAATAGGTGCAGTGTCAGCAGATGGAGACGGTAAACATAGCTCTGGAGTTGATGACCTCGCTCGCAATGAACCACCATCCCAGGTGCTTGCTTTAACTTCGTGGTGTCATATGTGGTTGCATGTCCCATATGGTGTCTAGCTTGTATTCGAAAGGCCGAAGTTGGTCTTTATTAAGATAAGGAAAGATATTTTTTACATGAACCACCATCCCATGAGCACTAGAAGACAAATAGCTAGTCAGGGCATTGGCCGAGCCAGTGACAAGCCCAGCAAAGAGAGGCATCACCTGGAAGCCAACTAAAAAGCCACGATGGTGGCGAAGCAGCCCGGCTCCCTCCAGGCTCTCAGGTCCTAGATGATCATGCTCACCACTCCAGCCGGATGTCTAGCTTGTATTGCTTCCAATTTGGTTAAATTGCATCTACTTAGCTTACACATTATACCTTTGAATATGACATGCCTTTCTATTTTTGGTACATACTAGTACATCTGTGTATTAACCATGTTCTTACATCAAACTAATGTTCTTGTGTATCCCTCATCAATCACTTATGACGAGGCAGTCAGGCAAGTGGATTACTCTTCATTTAAAGAGTGCAGCGTCAGCCTCCCGACATGATTCTCAAGAAACAGCAAGGCTAGATGAAGATAGTGAATGTAGCTCTGTAGTTGATTACTGCATTTCCCCTACACTAGCATCGCAGGTGCTTGCTCTAACTTGGCAGCGTGATATGTGGTTGCATGTTGCATATGGTGTCTAGATTGTAATTCTTCCAATCTGGTTAAACTGCATGTGGTATTCTGCTTAGCTTATACATTATACCTGTTAATGTGACATGCCTTCCTGTATTTAGTACATAGTACATCTGTCTATTAAGCATGCCCTCACATAAAATTATTGTTTTTTTGTATCCTGCATAAATCAATATGGCGAGACACCTTCAGTATATGAAGTCTGATATTAGTTGCATCTTTGATATGATTTATAGCATGCGCTGCTTCTAATTTGTTGAAATGCCATTTATGATGGGACACTTTTAACTTGGCAGAGTCATATTGGTTGCATCTTTCACGTGGTGTCTAGCTTGCATTGCTTCTTATTTGGTGAAATGGTTTCTGCTTAGTTTACACAAACAGTTGTGAATATGCCATGACGTCCTGTTTTTCGTATTATTCCATCCTAGAATCATATGTTTGCCTTACATCAAAGTAGTGATTGTTAGTATCATGCACGGATGAGTTCTGAAGAGTGAATTTTATTGCTTTTTCGGTTTTACTTGACAATTCAAAATCAATAAAGCGGAAGGAAGTTAGCAAGGCAGCGGATGAAGGCGCTCCTTCCAAATGGAGGGCCTCTACAGATTCTACTCCTCCACCCCCCCAAGATGATTTCCAAGACAACATATGCATAGACACTCAACATAGCTGTGTTGGTGATGAGCACCTCTCCCCTAGTGCACCATCACAGGTGCTTCCTCTAACTTGGCACTGTTATATGTGGTTGCATGTTATGTATGATGTCTAGCTTGTATTGCTTCTAATTTTGTTGAATTTCATCTACTTACTTTACCCATTATACTTGTGACTAAGACACGTGTTCCTGTTTCTAGAACATACAATATCTGTCTATCACACCATCTTACATCAAAGTACATTTGTTTTGAAGAACTAAATTGTTATTTGTTTTTTTGTCGGCTTGACTTAACATGGCATAGAGAAAGAGGAAGCAAGACAGAATGACAGGGAAAGGGAAGCGGAACAATCCTATAGATTCTGCTAGTACTGATGGTGCAATAGAAGGTCAAAGTCCAGCGGAAAATTATACCGACAGGGTATCCCGTGCTACACGAGCTGCGGAACAAGCCAAACAGAAACAAATAGCTGCCACAAAAGAAGCAGAGACAACCCTAGTTGTTGCAACACCTTCCACAGTACCACCAGCTACACAATTTACTCGTTGGTCAACTCAGCTAGCAGCACGTTCCCAACCTCCCTTGCCACCTGACACTACTTCCGAAGCACTCTTGACACAAGATGAGTTGGCAAGATCAGATGAACTTTGTGAGCTTTAACAGCAAGAAGGTAGTTGCTGGAGTCAAGTTAAAGTTTCATACTTCTTTATATGTAGTCTTGCAGTTTGATGTACACTAACACTTCCTATGTTTGTTGCTGGAGTCAGGGATAATGCTCGATAGGTTAACTAAATCTATAGGAGGAGGAATGGAGATCCGTTTTGAGGTAGGTTAAAAAAGGACACGTGATGCTACAGAGTCAGGCAAGTTAGTATCAGAGGCAGCGGTTGCTGTTAGGTGTCATGTACGTATCCTCCCAACATGGATTCAGTACAGGAATGACAAAGACGAAACCCAGTTCAACACCTTCCTCAACCATTCAATACTTTCTAGGTTGCTGATAATGAGACTCCCATAATTTTCAACAGATGAGGTTCAAGTTGGATAGCCAAGATGATGCAACCAGACAAGCTTGCACCCATGTTTTCAAGTCTGCTCTGCGACATTATCGGTATAACTTGAGGAAGACTCACTTTGAAGGCAAGGCTAATAGTGAACTTGCCCAAACATCTCCAATGGAAAATATATCTGATGAAGACTGGAGAGGCATCGTTAAACACTGGCCCGATCCGAAGTATCAGGTACATTATATATATGTGATTAGATCACATGTTGAAGTCCTATTTACGCATGTGCCACACAAATCTATCTTCTTGTAGATGAACTGTTCAAAGAACAAGGCCAACCGTATGAAAGTGAAATTTCAACAGACGACAGGATCTCGTAGCTATATTGCACATTGTGAGGCTCTTGTAATTAGCTGTCGTTTCACCCTTTTCACTGTACCATATTATCAGATCTATATTGACTTGTTCCAAATGCAGAGGAAAGCCTGCAAGGACCAAAAAGTACCTGAACCAAATGTTGTGGAAATCTTCAAGGACTGTCACACCAGCAAGAAGAAGGGCATGACTACACCAGTCAAAGCCGTTGTTGTCAGTCCTTGATCCTCATGCCTTTTAACTACTACTTACTCTGACTTGTGCCTTGAACTGCATGGTTTGCAGCCAATGTCTATTACTCTTTTCAATTTTATACACAATTGTCTTAGCATATCATTGCACCTTACAAGGTTTAAAAGAGAGGAGTGATGTTCCTTTGATCTTGACCTGTAATCTAGTTCCGTGCTGGACCTGCCCACACAATGTTACAATTGCCTGTTTGTCTGTTCTTAGTTGTTTTGTGATATGAATGATGTCATACTATGCTTACCGTATTATAAACTTCGTCTCTTTATCCTTAGCCCTCAATACAATGTGAAGAAATAGACAATACATTAGTGATGGTACATGGTCATATGTTTGGAACCTTGTTTTATTATGTACTTTGCAATAAAATACAACTATTATTTTACATGGTGCACCAGAATAAGTTATGTATATAGACAAAGCTATTTTGTTTGGTTTTGCTGCCTCCTTAATATCTTCTGTTCTGGTACTACTAATGTAAAACCACAACTTTTCAGGGAGCTATGGAAAAAATGGTGGAACCGCCACCTTCTGAAGGTGGCGAGGCAACTATAACCGCAATGTCAGCTCTTTCCGTAGTGGGTCAGTACCTGTCCACTAACAGTGCCAAAAGCACGTTCCTACATAATACTGGCTTGGTTGTGAAGGCAATCTCGTCCAAACTGCCTCATGATCAAGATATGCAAGCTCAAAACAATGTTGTATCTGCGCTCTAGACACAAGTCCATTCCCTAATAGAGACCCTTTGTGAAACAAGGAGAGACATTGTTCGATGTTGTCAAGATATGCATGGTTTTGAAACCAGACTATCTGAAATTTGCTATGTTGTTCAAGAGCCTAGGAGAACTGAAGGTGAAGATTATGGTGCTCCATCGGACAACACAGCATGAAAACATAACGGTCAGGTCAAATGAACTGAGCTTCTGAACTTCTGGTGGTGCATTTATCTGCTAGACTGTTAACTTTTATGCCAACCTTCCTTTTGTTTTATAGTTGTAATTTGTTTTGGTGTGATACAAAATTTGTTCTTAACATGCAGCCAACGGCTGAAGAAAACAGCAAGCCATTTTTGTATAGTGTAGGGTGTTCCCTATATTTGCACTGGTGGCGAACTTTGATTCCCACCGGCTGTAGTTAACATGGGCCTCCTACAGGCCGTAGAAACAATGGGCCTTCTACGGGCCATAGAAACAATGGGCCTTCTACGTGGCGTAGAAACAATGGGCCTTATACGGGCCGTAGACACTATGTGCCGTATCATCAATGGGCCTTCTACGGGTCGTATGATCGGTTGGCCAAACATGGGCCAATAATAGACCACATTATGGCCATAAATGGGCTAGAGTTGAAATCGTTCATGGGCCGACCATAACGGGCCATCGTTAATCGGCCGTATTTTGATGACGCTATGAAAATGGCCCAACGTATTAACGGGCCACAAATGGGCCGACTGTAACCACAGGCTAAATTTGGCCCACAAGTAGAAAATGATAGTAACGGGGCGTAAGTAAACGAATGTGGAAATGAGCCCAAGAATAAATGGGCCCCGAGAAGGCCAAAAGATAATATGGGATGGAAACGGCCCAGCGGAATAATGGGCTGTAAATGGGCATAAAGTGATACACTCTTCATTACAGGCCAATTTCACCATGTGCCGTTAATGTGTATAAAGTGATACACTATTCATTACGGGCCAGTTTTACCACGGGTCGTTAATGGGCCGAGATTAATAAGGGCCTCATATGGGCCGAAAGACGTCATGGTCCATACATGGGATGAAAGTTAAAATGGGCTGGAATTATATTGGACGGCCTAGATGACGCTACTGGGCCTAATTCGGATAGGCCGTTAACGGGCCCTGGGCTATAAATGGGATATATGCGAACAGGCCGTTAACAAGCTTGCCGTGGGCCGGCCCGCCACCTTTTGACCAAGTCAAACATGCCGGCCTTTTCACAGGAATGGGCCTCTGTTGGGTCTTGCCATGTGTCGACGTATCATAGGAGCTTTGGGTCCAATGAGTGGATGACATCTGTCCCAACGATGAGCCGACACGTGTTTCCTCCAGCCAATGATGATTTTAAACGTGGAAAATCCCCATTGGTCAAGGCTGTTAACGGGTTATCGGATCCAAAACCGGACCCGATAGCTTAACAGCGTTCCGTTACGGTGGATGCCACGTGTCGGTCACCCTTGACGAAAGCACTTCTGTGACGCGCGATTTATCGTCATGGAAGTGGACACTTCCATGATGATAATTTTGGTAATGTCATGGAACACTTCTACGATAGCAGATGTATGACTATCTTGATTCTGTCATAAATTTGTCATGGATGTACATGCATGACAGAAAACATGACCTACTATGACAAACACGTATCATCACGGAAGTGTATTTTTTTTGTAATGTTGCTTACCGAATAGGCATGTTGTCTAGCAGTGATGCTAAAGCTCACTAGTCGCATGTGCTAGTCGGATCCTGAATCACTGAGAGTTTGTAGAGGGATGACAACTTCAGTGAGGGTATTTATATTTAAGGCTTGAATTACTCTACATAAACACATTGCTTAGTGATTGCATATTTTCTGTTGTAGATCAATGGCACCACCTGCTCAACCCAACTTTGCATTGAAATCAATTCAGGAAAAGGATAAACTGAATGGAACAAACTTTACCACCTAGTATAGAAATCTGAGAATTGTTCTCAAGCATGATAAAAAGGAACAAGTTCTAGAGGATCCACTTCCATAGGAACCTGCCGATAATGCTAGTGCCACAGCTAAGAATGCCTACTAGAAACTCATTGATGAATCAACGAAGATCAACTATCTGATGCTGGCTTGTATGGAGCCTGACTTGCAACAGCATTTCGAAAAATGTTGAGGCTTAGGATATGATCGAGAGTCTCAAGAGCATGTTTCAGACACAGGCTAGGACCGAAAGGTTCAACGTCTGGCGATCCTTGATGGATTGCAAGTTGAAGGAAGGTGATCCACTGGGCCCACATGTGATCAAGATGATCGGATATGTGCAAGCTTTGGATCGTTTGGGCTTCCTGCTCTTGGATGAGCTGGCTACTGATGCAGTTCAGGGTTCTCTTCCGCCCAGCTATGGGACGTTCATCTCAAACTATCATATGCATGGCATGGATAAGAAGCTCACTAAATTGCATGGGATGCTCAAAGTGGTAGAGCAGGATATTAAGAAAGTCACACATCAAGTGTTGATGGTGCAGAAATCGGCTAAGTTCAAGAAGAGTTGGTCCAAGAAAAAGACTAAGGCAAAGGGCACGGAGACGGCAACATCTGCCGCTATGCCGAAGTCTGGACCAGACTCAAAGACCATTTGCTATCATTGCAAGGAGACTGGTCATTGGAAGAGGAACTGTAGCAAGTGGCTTGCAGAGCATGGCAAGAAGGCCGGAAATGCTTCTTCGAGCAAAGGTACACTTGTTGCAAAAGTTATAGACATTTACCTTGCTGACATACCTAGTAGCTCTTGGGTATTTGATACCGGATTGGTTGTTCATATTTGCAACTCGATGCGGGGCTGGTAAGAACTAGGCGTGTGGCACAAGGGGAGATTGACATCAGGGTCAGAAACAAAGCAAGAGTTGCTGCGTTGGAGGCCGGCACGGTGCAGCTCCAGCTTCCTTCTGGATTTATTTTGGAATCGAATAATTGTTATTACATTCTTGCACTTAGTCGAAACATTATTTATGCCTCATGCTTGATGAGTCAGGGTTATGAATTCAATTTAAAGGACAATGGTTGTTTGCTGTATTTGAATGGTATGTTCCACAGCCATGCACCCATTGTTGATGGGCTATTTATATTAAATCTAGAACAGGAACATGTCTAGAACGTGAATGTCAAGAGTCATAAGCCTAATGAGACAAATCCGACATACTTCTACCATTGGCGGCTTGGACACATTAGTCTGAAACGCATGAAGAAGCTCCATGATGATGGGCTCCTAACTTCGTCTGACTTCGGGTCATTTGAGACATGCGAATCATGCTTGGTCGGCAAGATGACTAAGTCTCCTTTCGCAAAGAGTTGTGAGAGGGCGTCCGAGTTGTTGGAACTGATACACAGTTATGTGTGTGGACCAATGAGCACAACTACCAGAGGTGGCTATCAGTACTTCGTGACTTTTACCGACGACTTGAGTAGATATGGATATATCTATTTGATGAAGCACAAGTTGGAAACTTTTGAAAAGTTCAAAGAGTTTGAAAACGAGGTGGAGAATCAGCTTGGCAAGACTATAAAACTTCTATGATTTGATAATGGAGGTGAGTACATGAGCCAGGAGTTTGATGATCATCTGAAAAGCCGAGGTATAGTACCTCAGCTCACACCACCGGGTACGCCACCGAGAAATGGCGTATCGGAACGGAGGAATCATACCTTGTTGGACATGGTTCGATCTATGATGAGCAAATCGTATTTACCCTTGTCATTTTGAGGATACGCTATAGAAACTGCAGCTTTCACACTTAACAGGGTACCATCAAAATCCGTAGATAAGACACCCCATGAGATGTGGACTGGGAAGAGTCCCAGTTTGTCTTTTCTAAAGAATTGGGGTTGTGAAGCATTTGTCAAGCGACTCATGTTAGACAAACTTACACCCAAGTCGGATAAATGCATATTCGTGGGATATCTAAGGGAAACCTTAGGATATAACTTCTACAACCGGGAAGAGAGCAAAGTGTTTGTTGCTCGGAACGGGGTTTTCCTTGAGAATGAGTTTCTCAGTCGGGAGGCCAGTGGGAGGACGGTCTGACTCAAAGAAATTCGAGTACCACTCGGGGACGGCTCGGCGAGTGATGAGATCATACCGGAGTTTGTCAGGGAACCCGTAGTGGAAGCGGCACCGAAACCATGGAGGTCGGAAAGATTGCACAGAGTGCATGATGTATTATTGCTAGAAAGTGATGAGCCGGCCACCTATGCGGAAGCGATGGTGAGCCCGGATTCCGAGGCATGGCTGGTGGCCATGAGTTCCGATTTAAAGTCCATGGATGAAAATCAAGTCTGGGACTTGGTTGATCCGCCGCCTGGTGTAAAGGCCATTGGCTGCAAATGGGTCTTTAAGAAGAAAACCGATGTGGACGGAAACTTTCAAAACCACAAAGCTCGGCTAGTCGCTAAAGGTTATGGACAAGTTCAAGGAATTGACTACGATGAGACTTACTCGCCGGTAGCGAAGCTGAAGTCGGTGAGGATCATACTAGCTATAGCTGCACATTTCGATTACGAGATATGGCATATGGATGTCAAAACGGCTTTCCTTCATGGAAATTTAATCGAGGACGTGTATATGATATAGCCCGAGGGTTTTGTTGATCCGACTAGCACTAGTAAGGTATGCAAGCTCAAGAGATCCATTTATGGGTTGAGGCAAGCATCTCGGAGTTGGAACATTCATTTTGATGAGGTCGTCACTGGTCTCGGTTTCATCAAAAGCGATGAGGGCGCTTGTTTATGCAAGCAGATAAGTGGGAGCTCGATTGTATTTTTGAACTTGTATGTAGATGACATACTACTAATCGGAAATGATGTTTCGATGCTGAACTCGGTCAAGGAATCATTGAATGGCAAGTTTTCAATGAAGGACCTTGGTGAGGCGGTTTACATTTTAGGCATCAAGATCTATAGAGATAGATCAAGGAGGCTACTCGGCTTAAGCCAAAGCACGTACATAGATAAAGTGTTGAAGCGGTTCAACATGAGTGAGGCCAAGAAAGGGTTCTTTCCTATCTCACATGGTATAAGGCTAAGCGAGACTCAGAGTCCTTCGGCATCTGATGAGCGAAGCAGGATGAGTCGGATTCTGTATGCCTCGGCAATTGGATCCATCATATATGCCATGATATGTACATGGCCTGATGTTGCTTTTGCAATAAGCCTAACAAGTAGATACCAGGCCAAACCAGGTGAGAGTCACTGGGCAGCGGTAAAGACTATTTTGAAGTACCTGAGAAGGACTAAAGAGATGTTCCTAGTTTATGTAGGTGAGGAGAAGCTCGTCGTAAGGGGTTATGCCGAAGCTAGTTTCCAAACTGACAGAGATGATTGTCGATCACAGTCCAGATTCGTGCATGTCATGAACGGAGGAGCAGTGAGCTGGATGAGTTCCAAGCAAGATATGGTGGTCGATTCTACCACAAAAGCCGAATACATTGCGGCTTGTGAAGCTGCAAAGGAAGGTGTTTGGATCCGGAACATTCTGGATGATCTTGGTATTTTCCCAGCCTCGGTAAAACCGTTGGACCTTTATTGTGATAATTCTGGTGCCATCGCACAAGCCAAGGTGCCGAGGGATCACCACAAGACCAGACACATAGATCGGAATTATCACCTCATACGAAAGATCGTAAAGAATGGTGATGTTGAGTGATGCAAAATTCACAAGGATGCAAATGTTGCAGATCCCTTGACTAAGCTGCTTCCACAATCCAAGCATGAGGGGCACGTTAGAGCTATGGGCATTCAGTGTCTATTTGATTGACTCTAGTGCAAGTGGGATACTGTTGGAGATATGCCCTAGAGGCAATCATGTATGATGATATTTCCTATGTGTTTTTGAATAAAGATAGTCCTTGGACATTATCAATGATGTGTATCAGTAAGTACGTGACTTGTTTGTGGGACTATGCATTGTATGATGACTGTCCTAAAAGGTCCCTTGTCGAAAGGGTTGTGTGGACGTGCAACCAACTAGACTAGCATATAACACGGTCGATGGCTTGGTCTCACTAGCCATGGGGCATTGGATGCTATCAGATAATATGGACTTGGAAGGATCTGGTCGGATTTGACGTAGTTGGATCGGAGTTGAGATAAGGTCCGAGTCAGACAGACCCAACTATGAGACGCAGCGGTATTCATCTGTGAGTCTCTAGTACAACATACGTTCTTTATCCTAAGACCTGAGCTGGCGCATGTACTCAAGATGGCGACAGACTTGCTTTGGCCCAACCAAATGCTACTCCGTGACTGGGTAGTTACAATGGTAGGTTTCGGGTTTGTCCAGACCCATGCTGTGAGACATGGTCGAGCAAGATGGGATTTGCCCCTCCGATCAGGAGAGATATACTCTGGGCCCCTCGTGTGATTCGACCAGGATAAGCATGGCCATGCGGCAAGGATTATGAGATAATCTGGTTTATGGACGGCATCACTGGAACGAGAAGGCGGTCGGGCTAACACAAGGATGACAGACTCGCCTTGATCCCGACAACATATATATATCGTGTGGCAAAAGGAATCGAAGTATGATGTACAGGTTCGCCTAACCAGCTTCATAGTCTGCTTGGTGTTCGGCATGCCTTGCTAGGGGCTGTTACCAACCATGTGAAGGAAATATGCCCTAGAGGCAATAATAAAGTTGTTATATATATTTCCTTATATCATGATAAATGTTTATTATTCATGCTAGAATTGTATTAACCGAAAACTTAGTACATGTGTGAATACATAGACAAACAGAGTGTCCCTAGTATGCCTCTACTTGACTAGCTCGTTACTCAAAGATGGTTAAGTTTCCTAGCCATGGACATGTGTTGTAATTTGATGAACGAGATCACATCATTATAGGATGATGTGATGGACAAGACCCATCCGTTAGCTTAGCATAATGATCGTTCAGTTTTATTGCTACTGCTTTCTTCATGACTTATACATGTTCGTCTGACTATGAGATTATGCAACTCCCGAATACCGGAGGAACACCTTGTGTGCTATCAAACGTCACAACGTAACTAGGTGAATATAAAGATGCTCTATAGGTGTCTCCAATGGTGTTTGTTGAGTTGGCATAGATGGAGATTAGGATTTGTCACTCCGTCTATCGGAGAGGTATCTCTGGGGCCTCTCGGTAATGCACATCACTATAAGCCTTGCAAGCAATGTGACTAATGAGTTAGTTGCGGGATCATGCATTACGGAATGAGTAAAGAGACTTGCCAGTAACGAGATTGAACTAGGTATGGAGATACCGACGATCGAATATCGGACAAGTAACATACCGATGACAAAGGGAACAATGTATGTTGTTATGCGGTTTGACCGATAAAGATCTTCGTAGAATATGTAGGAACCAATATGAGCATCCAGGTTCCGCTATTGGTTATTGACCGGAGATGAGTCTCGGTCATTTCTATATAGTTCTCGAACCCGTACGGTCAGCACGCTTAACAATCTGTGACAATCTATATTATGAGTTATGTGATTTGATGACCGAAGTTTGTTCGGAGTCCCGGATGAGATTGGGGACATGACGAGGAGTCTCGAAATGGACGAGACGTAAAGATCGATATATTGGAAGGTTATATTTGAACATCGGAAAGGTTCCAAGTGATTCGGGTATTTTTCGGAGTACCGGAGAGTTACGGAAATTCGTAATGGGCCTTAATGGGCCATACGGGAAAGGAGAGAAAAGCCTCAAGGGTGGCCGCTCCCCTTCCCCATGGACTGGTCCGAATTGGACTAGGGAAAGGGGGCGCCCCTTCCTTCCTTCCTTCTCCTTCTCCCTTTCTTTTTTCCTATTCCATCTGGGAGGTGGAATCCTATTAGGACTAGGGAGTCCTAGTAGGACTATGAGGGCCAGCTTTCTCCTCCATCCATCCTTTATATACGTAGCCAGGGGGCACCCCATAGACACACAAGTTGATCATTGATCTCTTAGCCGTGTGCGGTGCCCCCCTCCACCATAACCCACCTTGGTCATATCATAGCGGTGCTTAGGCGAAGCCCTGTTCCGGTAGCATCATCATCACCGTCATCACGCCGTCGTGCTGACGAAGCTCTCCCTTGACACTCTGCTGGATCGTGAGTTCGTGGAACGTCACCAAGCCGAACGCGTGTAGATCACGGAGGTGCCGTACTTTCGGTACTAGGATCGGTCGATTGTGAAAGACATACGACTACATCAACCGCGTTGGCATAACGCTTCCACTTACGGTCTACGAGGGTACGTGGACAACACTCTTCCCCTCTCGTTGCTATGCATCACCATGATCTTGCGTGTGCGTAGGATTTTTTTTGAAATTATTGTGTTCCCCAATAGTGGTATCAGAGCCGGGTTTATGCATAGATGTTATATGCACGAGTAGAACACAAAAGGAGTTGTGGGCATGGGTATATACATATTGCTTGCCGTCACTAGTTTATTGTTGATTCAGCGGCATTGTTGGATGAAGCGGCCCAGACCGACATTATGCGTACGCTTACGCGAGACTGGTTCTACCGACGTGCTGCACACAGAGGTGGCTAATGGGTGTCCGTTTCTCCAGCTTTAGTTGAATCGGATTCAATGAACATGGTTCTTTCTGAAGATCAAAAAGCAATCACTATGCCGCCTTGTGGTTTTTGATGCGTAGGAAAGAACGGTTCTTGCTAGAAGCCCATAGGAGCCACGTAAAACTTGCAACAACAAAGTATAGGACGTCTAACTTGTTCTTGCAGGGCATGTTGTGATGTGATATGGTCAAGACATGATGAGATATAAATTGTTGTATGAGATGATCATGTTTTGTTAAAGTTATCGGCAACTGGCAGAAGCCTTATGGTTGTCTCTTTATTGCATAAGATGCAAGCGCCATACAATTGCTTTACTTTATCGCTATGCGATAGCAATAGTTGCAAAAGCAATATTTGGCGAGATGACCATGTGACGGCATGTTGATAGAGATCAAGATGATGGAGATCATGGTGTCATGCTGGTGACGATGGGGATCATGACGGTACTTTGGAGATGGAGATCAAAGGCACAAGATAATGATGGCCGTATCATGTCACATATTTTGATTACGTATGATGTTTATCTTTTATGCATCTTATATTGCTTAGTACGGCGGTATCATTATAAGATGATCCCTCACTAAATTTCAAGGTATAAATGTTATCCCTGAGTATGCACCGTTGCGAAAGTTCGTCGTGCCGAGACACCACGTGATGATCGGGTGTGATAAGCTCTGCATTCACATACAATGGGTGCAAGACAGTTTTGCACACGCGGAATACTCGGGTTAAACTTGACGAGCCAAGCATATGTATACATGGCCTCGGAACACTGAGACGGAAAGGTTGAGCGTGAATCATATAGTAGATATGATCAACATAGTGATGTTCACCATTGAAAACTACTCCATCTCATGTGATGATCAGACATGGTTTAGTTGATTTGGATCATGTGATCATTTGGATGACTAGAGGGATGTCTATCTAAGTGGGAGTTCTGAAGTAATATGATTAATTGAACTTTAATTTATCATGAACTTAGTCCTGATAGTATTTTCATAACTATGTTGTAGATTAATAGCTCGCGATGTAGCTCCCCGTTTATTTTTTATATGTTCCTAGAGAAAAAATATGTTGAAATATGTTAGTGGCAATGATGCGGACTAGCTCCGTGATGTGAGGATTATCCTCATTGCTGCACAGAAGAATTATGTCATTAATGCACCGCTAGGTGATGGACCTATTGCAGGAGCAGATGCAGACGTTATGAACGTTTGGCAAAGCTCGGTATGATGACTACTTGATAGTTTAGTGCACCATGCTTTATGGCCTAGAATCGGGACTTAAAAAATGTTTTGAAATGTCACGGATCATATGAGATGTTCTAAGAGCCGAAATTGGTATTTTGGACTCATGCCCGAGTCAAGAGGTATGAGACCTCTGACGAGTACTTTGCCTATAAGATGGAGGAGAATATAACTAGTGAGCATGTGCTCAGAATGTCTGAGTACTACAATCGCTTGAATAGAGTGGGAGTTAATCTTCCGGATAAGATAGTAATTGACAAAGTTCTCTAGTCACTATCAGCAAGTTACTGGAACTTCATGATGTACTATAATATGCAAGGGATGAAGAAAACGATTCCCAGAGCTCATTGCGATGCTGAAATCGGCGAAGGTAGAAATCAACAAAGGCATCAAGTGTTGATGGTTGACAAGACCACTAGTTTCAAGTAAAAAGGCAAAGGAAAGAAAGGGAACTTCAAGAAGAATGGCAAGCAAAGTTGCCACTCCCATGAAGAGGCCCAAAGCTAGACCCAAGCCTGAAACTGAGTGCTTCTACTTCAAAGGAAATGGTCACTGGAAGTGGAAGTGCCTTAGATACTTGGCGGATAAGAAGGATGGCATAGTGAACAAAGGTATATTTGATATACATGTTATTGATGTGTACTTTACTAGTGTTTATAGCAAACCCCTCGGTATTTGATACTAGTTCAGTTGCTAAGAGTAGCAACTCGAAACGGGAGTTGCAAAATAAACAGAGACTAGTTAAGGGCGAGGTGATGATGTGTGTTGGAAGTGATTCCAAGGTTTATAAGATCACCATCGCACACTCCCTTTACCTTCGGGATTAGTGTTGAACCTAAAATAAATGTTATTTGGTGTTTGTGTTAAGCTTGAATATGATTGGATCATATTTATTGCAATACGGTTATTCATTTAAGTCAAAGAATAATTGTTGTTCTATTTAAATGAATAAAACCTTCTATGGTCATACACTCAATATAAATGGTTTATTGAATCTCGATCGTAGTGATACACATATTCATAATGTTCAAGCCAAAAGATTCAAAGTTAATAATGATAGTGCTGAAGGAAATATGCCCTAGAGGCAATAATAAAGTTTTTATTTATTTCCTTATATCATGATAAATGTTTATTATTCATGCTAGAATTGTATTAACCGGAAACATAATACATGTGTGAATACATAGACAAACAGAGTGTCACTAGTATGCCTCTACTTGACTAGCTCGTTAATCAAAGATGGTTATGTTTCCTAACCATGAACAAGGAGTTGTTATTTGATTAACGAGATCACATCAATAGGTGAATGATCTGATTGACATGACCCATTCCATTAGCTTAGCACCAGATCGTTTAGTATGTTGCTATTGCTTTCTTCACGACTTATACATGTTCCTATGACTATGAGATTATGCAACTCCCGTTTGCCGGAGGAACACTTTGTGTGCTACCAAACATCACAACGTAAATGGGTGATTATAAAGGTGCTCTACAGGTGTCTCCAAAGGTACATGTTGGGTTGGCGTATTTCGAGATTAGGATTTGTCACTCCGATTGTCGGAGAGGTATCTCTGGGCCCTCTCGGTAATACACATCACATAAGCCTTGCAAGCATTGAAACTAATGAGTTAGTTGCGAGATGATGTATTACGGAACGAGTAAAGCGACTTGCCGGTAACGAGATTGAACTAGGTATTGCGATACCGACGATCGAATCTCGGGCAAGTAACATACCGATGACAAAGGGAACAACGTATGTTGTTATGCGGTCTGACCGATAAAGATCTTCGTAGAATATGTAGGAGCCAATATGAGCATCCAGGTTCCGCTATTGGTTATTGACCAGAGACGTGTCTCGGTCATGTCTACATTGTTCTCGAACCCGTAGGGTCCGCACGCTTAAGGTTTCGATGACAGTTATATTATGAGTTTATGAGTTTTGATGTACCGAAGTTAGTTCGGAGTCCCGGATGTGATCACGGACATGACGAGGAGTCTCGAAATGGTCGAGACATAAAGATTGATATATTGGACGGCTATATTCGGACACCGGAAGTGTTCCGGGTGATTTCGGAGAAAACCGGAGAGCCGAAGGGTTACCGGAACCCCCCCGGGAGAAGTAATGGGCCATATGGGCCTTAGTGGAGAGAGAGAGGGGCAGCCAAAGGTGGGCCGCGCGCCTCCTCCCCCCTGGTCCGAATTGGACTAGGAGAGGGGGGCGGCGCCCCCCTTTCCCTCTCCCTCCCCACTTGTTTCCCCCTCCTAGTAGGAGTCCTACTCCTACTAGGAGGAGGACTCCTCCTTGGCGCGCTATAGAGGCCGACCGGCCTCCTCCCCTTGATCCTTTATATACGGGGGCAGGGGGCACCCCATGACACACACAAGTTGATCCACGTGATCATATTCTTAGCCGTGTGCGGTGCCCCCTTCCACCATAATCCTCGATAATATTGTAGCGGTAGTACATCAAGATCGTCACCACGCCGTCGTGCTGACAAAACTCTTCCCCGACACTTTGCTGGATCGGAGTCCGGGGATCGTCATCGAGCTGAACGTGTGCTAGAACTCGGAGGTGCCGTAGTTTCGGTGCTTGATCGGTCGGGCCGTGGAGGCGTACGACTACATCAACCAAACGCTTCCGTTGTCGATCTACAAGGGTACGTAGATCACACTCTCCCCCTCTCGTTGCTATGCATCACCATGATCTTGCGTGTGCGTAGGAAATTTTTTGAAATTACTACGTTCCCCAACAGTGGTATCAGAGCCTAGATTTTATATGTTGATGTTATATGCACGAGTAGAACACAAGTGAGTTGTGGGCGATATAAGTCATACTGCTTACCAGCATGTCATACTTTGGTTTGGCGGTATTGTTTGACGAAGTGGCCTGGACCAACATTACGCGTACGCTTACGCGAGACCGGTTCTCCCGACGTGCTTTGCACATAGGTGGCTTGCGGGTGATAGTTTCTCCAACTTTAGTTGAACCGAGTGTGGCTACGCCCGGTCCTTGCGAAGGTTAAAACAGCACCAACTTGACAAACTATTGTTGTGGTTTTGATGCGTAGGTCAGATTGGTTCTTGCTTAAACCCGTAGCAGCCACGTAAAACTTGCAACAACAAAGTAGAGGATGTCTAACTTGTTTTTGCAGGGCATGTTGTGATGTGATATGGTCAAGACATGATGCTAAAATTTTATTGTATGAGAAGATCATGTTTTGTAACCGAGTTATCGGCAACTAGCAGGAGCCATATGGTTGTCGCTTTATTGTATGCAATGCAATCGCGCTGTAATGCTTTACTTTATCACTAAGCGGTAGCGATAGTCATGGAAGCATAAGATTGGCGAGACGACAATGATGCTACGATGGAGATCAAGGTGTCGCGCCGGTGACGATGCTGATCACGACGGTGCTTCGAAGATGGAGATCACAAGCACAAGATGATGATGGCCATATCATATCACTTATATTGATTGCATGTGATGTTTATCTTTTATGCATCTTATCTTGCTTTGATTGACGGTAGCATTATAAGATGATCTCTCACTAATTATCAAGAAGTGTTCTCCCTGAGTACGCACCGTTGCGAAAGTTCTTCGTGCTGAGACACCACGTGATGATCGGGTGTGATAGGCTCTAAGTTCAAATACAACGGGTGCAAAACAGTTGCACACGCGGAATACTCAGGTTATACTTGACGAGCCAAGCATATACAGATATGGCCTCGGAACACGGAGACCGAAAGGTCGAGCGTGAATCATATAGTAGATATGATCAACATAGTGATGTTCACCAATCAAACTACTCCATCTCACGTGATGATCATACATGGTTTAGTTGATTTGGATCACGTAATCACTTAGAGGATTAGAGGGATGTCTATCTAAGTGGGAGTTCTTTAAGTAAATTAATTGAACCTAAATTTATCATGAAACTTAGTACCTGATAGTATCTTGCTTGTTTATGCTTGATTGTAGATAGATGGCTCGTGTTGTTGTTCCGTTGAATTTTAATGCATTCCTTGAGAAAGCAAAGTTGAAAGATGATGGTAGCAATTACACGGACTGGGTCCGTAACTTGAGGATTATCCTCATTGCTGCATAGAAGAATTACGTCCTGGAAGCACCGCTGGGTGCCAGGCCTGCTGCTGGAGCAACACCAGATGTTATGAACGTCTGGCAGAGCAAAGCTGATGACTACTCGATAGTTCAGTGTGCCATGCTTTACGGCTTATAATCGGGACTTCAATGACGTTTTGAACGTCATGGAGCATATGAGATGTTCCAGGAGTTGAAGTTAATATTTCAAGCAAATGCCCGGATTGAGATATATGAAGTCTCCAATAAGTTCTATAGCTGCAAGATGGAGGAGAATAGTTCTGTCAGTGAGCATATACTCAAAATGTCTAGGTATAATAATCACTTGATTCAATTGGGAGTTAATCTTCTAGTTGATTGCGTCATTGACAAAATTCTCCAATCACTGCCACCAAGCTACAAGAGCTTCGTGATGAACTATAATATGAAAGGGATGAATAAGACTATTCCCGAGCTCTTCGCAATGCTGAAAGCTGCGGAGGTAGAAATCAAGAAGGAGCATCAAGTGTTGATGGTCAACAAGACCACTAGTTTCAAGAAAAAGGGCAAAGGGAAGAAGAAGGGGAACTTCAAAAAGAACAGCAAGCAAGTTGCTACTCAAGAGAAGAAACCCAAACCTGGACCTAAGCCTGAAACTGAGTGCTTCTACTTCAAGCAGACTGGTCACTGGAAGCGGAACTGCCCCAAGTATTTGGTGGATAAGAAGGATGGCAAGGTGAACAAAGGTATATGTGATATACATGTTATTGATGTGTACCTTACTAATGCTCGCAGTAGCACCTGGGTATTTGATACTGGTTCTGTTGCTAATATTTGCAGCTGAAAACAGGGACTACGGATTAAGCGAAGATTGGCTAAGGACGAGGTGACTATGCGCGTGGGAAACGGTTCCAAAGTCGATGTGATCGCAGTCTGCACGCTACCTCTACATCTACCTTCGGGATTAATATTAGACCTAAATAATTGTTATTTGGTGCCAGCGTTAAGCATGAACATTATATCTGGATCTTGTTTGATGCGAGACGGTTATTCATTTAAATCTAAGAATAATGGTTGTTCTATTTATATGAGTAATATATTTTATGGTCATGCACCCTTAAAGAGTGGTCTATTTTTGTTGAATCTCGATAGTAGTGACACACATATTCATAGTGTTGAAGCCAAAAGATACAGGGTTGATAATGATAGTGCAACTTATTTGTGGCACTGCCGTTTAGGTCATATCGGTGTAAAGCGCATGAAGAAACTCCATACTGATGGACTTTTGGAACCACTTGATTATGAATCACTTGGTACTTGCGAACCGTGCCTCATGGGCAAGATGACTAAAACACCGTTCTCCGGTACTATGGAGAGAGCAACAGATCTATTGGAGATCATACATACAGATGTATGTGGTCCGATGAATACTGAGGCTCGTGGCGGATATCGTTATTTTCTCACCTTCACAGATGACTTAAGCAGATATGGGTATATCTACTTAATGAAACATAAGTCTGAAACGTTTGAAAAGTTCAAAGAATTTCAGAGTGAAGTTGAAAATCATCGTAACAAGAAAATAAAGTTTCTACGATCTGATCGTGGAGGAGAATATTTGAGTTACGAGTTTGGTGTACATTTGAAAAATTGTGGAATAGTTTCGCAACTCACGCCACCCGGAACACCACAACGTAATGGTGTGTCCGAACATCGTAATTGTACTTTACTAGATATGGTGCGATCTATGATGTCTCTTACTGATTTACCGCTATCGTTTTGGGGTTATGCTTTGGAGACGGCCGCATTCACGTTAAATAAGGGTACCATCAAAATCCGTTGAGATGATGCCTTATGAACTATGGTTTAGCAAGAAACCAAAGTTGTTGTTTCTGAAAGTTTGGGGCTGCGATGCTTATGTGAAAAAGCTTCAACCTGATAAGCTCGAACCCAAATCGGAGAAATATGTCTTCATAGGATATCCAAAGGAGACTATTGGATACACCTTCTATCACAGATCCGAAGGCAAGACTTTTGTTGCTAAGTTCGGAAACTTTCTGGAGAAGGAGTTTCTCTCGAAAGAAGTGAGTGGGAGGAAAGTAGAACTTGACGAGGTAACTGTACCTACTCCCTTATTGGAAAGTAGTGCATCACAAAAACCTGTTTATGTGACACCTACACCAGTTATTGAGAAAGCTAATGATGATGATCATGAAACTTCAGAACAAGATACTACTGAACCTCGTAGATCAACCAGAGTGAGATCCATGCCAGAGTGGTACGGTAATCCTATTCTGGAAGTCATGCTACTAGATCATGATGAACCTACGAACTATGAAGAAGCGATGGTGAGCCCAGATTCCGCAAAATGGCTTGAAGCCATGAAATCTGAGATGGGATCCATGTATGAGAACAAAGTATGGACTTTGGTTGACTTGCCCGATGATCGGCAAGCAATTGAGAATAAGTGGATCTTCAAGAGAAGACTGACGCTGACGGTAATATTACTGTCTACAAAGCTCGACTTGTCGCAAAAGGTTTTCGGCAAGTTCAAGGGATTGACTACGATGAGACCTTCTCACCCGTAGCGATGCTTAAGTCTATCCGAATCATGTTAGCAATTGCCGCATTTTATGATTATGAAATTTGGCAGATGGATGTCAAAACTGCATTCCTGAATGGATTTCTGGAAGAAGAGTTGTATATGATGCAACTAGAAGGTTTTGTCGATCCAAAGGGAGCTAACAAAGTGTGCAAGCTCCAGCGATCCATTTATGGACTGGTGCAAGCCTCTCGGAGTTGGAATAAACGCTTTGATAGTGTGATCAAAGCATTTGGTTTTATACAGACTTTTGGAGAAGCCTGTATTTACAAGAAAGTGAGTGGGAGCTCTGTAGCATTTCTGATATTATATGTGGATGACATATTACTAATTGGAAATGATATAGAATTTCTGGATAGCATAAAGGGATACTTGAATAAGAGTTTTTCAATGAAAGACCTCGGTGAAGCTGCTTACATATTAGGCATTAAGATCTATAGAGATAGATCAAGACGCTTAATTGTACTTTCACAAAGCACATACCTTGACAAAATTTTGAAGAAGTTCAAAATGGATCAAGCAAAGAAAGGGTTCTTGCCTGTGTTACAAGGTGTGAAGTTGAGTAAGACTCAATGCCCGACCATTGCAGAAGATAGAGAGAAAATGAAAGATGTTCCCTATGCTTCAGCCTAGGCTCTATCATGTATGCAATGCTGTGTACCAGACCTGATGTGTGCCTTGCTATAAGTCTAGCAGGAAGGTACCAAAGTGATCCAGGAGTGGATCACTGGACAGCGGTCAAGAACATCCTGAAATACCTGAAAAGGACTAAGGATATGTTTCTCATATATGGAGGTGACAAAGAGCTCATCATAAAAGGTTACGTTGATGCAAGCTTTGACACTGATCCGGATGATTCTAAATCGCAAACCGGATATGTGTTTACATTAAACGGTGAAGCTGTCAGTTGGTGCAGTTCTAAACAAAGCGTTGTAGCAGGATCTACATGTGAAGCAGAGTACATAGCTGCTTCGGAAGCAGCAAATGAAGGAGTCTGGATGAAGGAGTTCATATCCGATCTAGGTGTCATACCTAGTGCATCGGGTCCAATGAAAATCTTTTTTGACAATACTGGTGCAATTGCCTTGGCAAAGGAATCCAGATTTCACAAGAGAACAAAGCACATCAAGAGACGCTTCAATTCCATCCGGGATCTAGTCTAGGTGGATACATAGAGATTGGCAAGATACATACGGATCTGAATGTTGCAGACCCGTTGACTAAGCCTCTTCCACGAGCAAAACATGATCAGCACCAAGGCTCCATGGGTGTTAGAATCATTACTGTGTAATCTAGATTATTGACTCTAGTGCAAGTGGGAGACTGAAGGAAATATGCCCTAGAGGTAATAATAAAGTTATTATTTATTTCCTTATATCATGATAAATGTTTATTATTCATGCTAGAATTGTATTAACAGGAAACATAGTACATGTGTGAATACATAGACAAACAGAGTGTCACTAGTATGCCTCTACTTGACTAGCTCGTTAATCAAAGATGGTTATGTTTCCTAACCATGAATAAGGAGTTGTTATTTGATTAACGGGATCACATCATTAGGTGAATGATCTGATTGACATGACCCATTCCATTAGCTTAGCACCCGATCGTTTAGTATGTTGCTATTGCTTTCTTCATGACTTATACATGTTCCTATGACTATGAGATTATGCAACTCCCGTTTGCCGGAGGAACACTTTGTGTGCTACCAAACGTCACAACGGCTAAACGATCGGGTCATATGCTCTACAGGTGTCTCCAAAGGTACATGTTGGGTTGGCGTATTTCGAGATTAGGATTTGTCACACCGATTGTCGGAGAGGTATCTCTGGGCCCTCTCGGTAATACACATGACATAAGCCTTGCAAGCATTGCAACTAATGAGTTAGTTGCGAGATGATGTATTAGGAACGAGTAAAGAGACTTGCCGGTAACGAGATTGAACTAGGTATTGAGATACCGACGATCGAATCTCGGGCAAGTAACATACCGATGACAAAGGGAACAACGTATGTTCTTATGCGGTCTGACCGATAAAGATCTTCGTAGAATATGTAGGAGCCAATATGAGCATCCAGGTTCCGCTATTGGTTATTGACCAGAGACGTGTCTCGGTCATGTCTACATTGTTCTCGAACCCGTAGGGTCCGCACGCTTAAGGTTTCGATGATAGTTATATTATGAGTTTATGAGTTTTGATGTACCGAAGTTAGTTCGGAGTCTCGGATGTGATCACGGACAGGACGAGGAGTCTCGAAATGGTCGAGACATAAAGATTGATATATTGGACGGCTATATTTGGACACCGGAAGTGTTCCGGGTGATTTCGGAGAAAACCGGAGAGCCGGAGGGTTACCGGAACCCCCCGGGAGAAGTAATGGGCCATATGGGCGTTAGTGGAGAGAGAGAGGGGCAGCCAAAGGTGGGCCGCGCGCCTCCTCCCCCCTGGTCCGAATTGGACTCGGAGAGGGGGGTGGCGCCCCCATTTCCCTCTCCCTCCCCACTTCTTTCCCCCTCCTAGTAGGAGTCCTACTCCTACTAGGAGGAGGACTCCTCCTTGGCGCGCCATAGAGGCCGGCCGATCTCCTCCCCTTGATCCTTTATATACAGGGGCAGGGGGCACCCCATGACACACACAAGTTGATCCACATGATCATATTCTTAGCCGTGTGCGGTGCCCCCTTCCACCATAATCCTCGATAATATTGTAGCGGTGCTTAGGCGAAGCCCTGCGACGATAGTACATCAAGATCGTCACCACGCCGTCGTGCTGACAACACTCTTCCCCGACACTTTGCTGGATCGGAGTCCGGGGATCGCCATCGAGCTGAACGTGTGCTAGAACTCGGAGGTGCCATAGTTTCGGTGCTTGATCGGTCGGGCCGTGGAGACGTACGACTACATCAACCAAACGCTTCCGTTGTCGATCTACAAGGGTACGTAGATCACACTCTCCCCCTCTCGTTGCTATGCATCACCATGATCTTGCGTGTGCGTAGGAATTTTTTTGAAATTACTACGTTCCCCAACAAATGCAACTTATATGTGGCACTGCCGTTTAGGTCATTGTCGGTGTCAAAACCGGCGGATCTCGGGTAGGAGGTCCCAAACTATGCGTCTAGGTCGAATGGTAACAGGAGGCAGGGGGCACGATGTTTTACCCAGGTTCGGGCCCTCTTGATGGAGGTAAAACCCTATGTCCTGCTTGATTAATATTGATGATATGGGTAATACAAGAGTAGATCTACCACGAGATCAGAGAGACTAAACCCTAGAAGCTAGCCTACGGTATGATTGTTGTTTGTCCTACGGACTAAACCTCTCCAGTTTATATAGACACCGGAGAGGGCTAGGGTTACACAGAGTCGGTTACAATGGTAGGAGATCTACATATCCGTATCGCCAAGCTTGCCTTCCACGCCAAGGAAAGTCCCTTCCGGACACGGGACGAAGTCTTCAATCTTGTATCTTCATAGTCCAGGAGTCTAGCCGAAGGCATAGTCCAGCTATCCGGACACCCCCTAATCCAAGACTCCCTCAGTAGCCCCCGAACCAGGCTTCAATGACGGCGAGTCCGGCGCGCAAATTGTCTTCAGCATTGCAAGGCGGGTTCTTCTCCAAATTACGTGTACCTGTTAAATAGTGTCCATTTCTTGTAAATGTAGTGCTCCTTGGCTTCAATGCCCAATAATGGCTGTTTTCCATGTGTCAAACGAATACGAAAAGTCAGGTGTTTTTTATATTTACACCCCTAGCTGCGTGAATGAGCCGCCTATTTAAGGGGACGAGGATTTAGATCCAAACCACACCTTCTCCCTTCCGTGAGTATTCATTAGAGTGTATCCGACAGAGGTCCATTCTATCATGGCCGGCCGCCGCAGCTCTTCCTCTCGCCCTTCCAGCCCTTAGCCTGGAGATTGGAAGAGGTGCTCCATCCCGCACAGCGAGCTAGTGAAGCTCCAGACCAAGGGATTTCCCCCCGGCCTATATGGTCCCGGTTCGAGCCGGACTTGCCACCTATAGTGGCGGAGAGCAAGCGGAGAGCGCCCCCAATCCCTCCAAAGGAGAGCGGATATGCCTTGCCCCTTACTTAATAAGAGGGCTTGGATTTCCAATTCAGCCATTTCTTCGGGGGCTTCTGGAGTTCTATGGCCTCCATCTGCACAACCTCACGCCTGCCTCCATATTTCATATCACGGGCTTCGTAGCCCTTTGCGAGCTGTTTTTGGGTTGCAAGGCTCATTTCGCGCTGTGGAAAAGGCTATTCTGCCTTGTGCCCCGCTTTAAGGAGGGGTCGATATATCAAGTGGGCGGAGCCGAAGTATGGCGCATCGCCGGGACCGGATATCTGTCCAAAACCCCAAAGAAGGCGTCCGAGGACTGGCCTTCGGAATGGTTTTATATAGAGGACGTCCCGCTGCCGGATCCTGTCCGGATCGGCCTCTCTGAGTTCAACAGTGCTCCCCTAAAGAAGCGCCTAAGCTGGCGTCCACGGAGCCCTCAGAGGGAAAGTGACAGGGACGTTATTTACCTGATGGGCCGGATAAGATTTTTAGCTCATTTCGGACTGACCATGATCGGGGTCATGTCCGCATGCATCATGCGAGGGGTGCAGCCGCTTCAGTATAGAGGCCGCCCCATGTGGGACTTCAACGGGGAGGACGACGCCACCCGCTACGGTCATAAGGGGCCGGATTCGGCTGCCGCTCTAATAAAGACCTTTTCCGCTTTGTACAAGGGAGAAGAGGAGGAATTTCTCCGCATCAACCCACGGGGTGGATTTTCTATGTACAATCCCCCAAGTTGGGTAAGTGGACACTTCTACTTGCCCATCCGTTTTATATTCCCATTGTTAAATTTTCAGTCTAACGACTTCAATGCAGGAACTGCGCCAGGCTGTTAAAGAAATGAACATCCCTCCTCCACAACCCGAGGATCCGGGACGGTCCCTCGACCCGACCTCTCAAGAGGATCCATACTTATCTGTGGAGCTGATTGATGGAGTGTTTCATCAATTGAGCAAGGACAACGCCTTGGTGGCCATTACGGCCGATTACCCAGGGCTACTCCCAGCCTCACAGGTAACTGAGACCGAAGTCCCAGCACTTTGAAAAGGGATCTATCCTCGCGTGTTTTCGATTGCCTTATGACAACCGTGTTTTGCAGGGGAGGTCCTTGAGACGGGAGGCCGAGCCTGCGGCGACTAGACAACGAGGGGCGGCAAGGCCCCGCGAGCTGAAAAGAAGTGCGGTCCGGACTGAGGCACCGGCGCAAAGGTATAGCGTGCTGCCTTATTCCCAGGTGTTATTCCTTCGAGGCATATTAACGCTCGTGCTCTCTTCAGGACGAAGAGACGTCACCAGACTATATCCGGAGAGGCTGCCAATCACGCCTCCACCAGCCAGGTTCCAAAGCCTGGTCTGGAAGTGGAGGCGAACACGAGGCGCACACCGGACGCTCCCCCGACGGAGGATGCGGATAGGCTATCTGCCACGAATTCTGAGGTGGAGTGTGCCGTGAACCACAGGCGTCGCCGGACAGTTCTTCGCGACACTTGTTTCTCCCAAGAGGCATTGGATGCCTTCAATTCGGGAGACGCGTACCTCCGTGCCACTCTAAATGGTCTAGCCAGAGCCACGGAGCAGTATGTGAAAGACATACGGGTAAGAAAATTTTGGTAATTATATATGTATACCAGTAGCCCCCGAGACTTGAAACAGTTAGAATAACTGTTTTAAGGATCAATTGTTATGCTGGTTCTTACAGAAAAGAATACCCTACTGTCCCAGGAGCTGAAAGAGTGCAAAGCCTAACTTGAGGCCGCACTAGCCGCGGCAGGGGAGCCCAAGGAGACCCCCTCTGGTAATATACGCTTCGAAAGATAAGTATTCTGCGAAGTGCAGCGTGGGTGCAAATCTGACAAATGAAATTGCAGATGGCGCCAGATGAAATCCGGAAATGCAACAACTCCGACGCCAGCTAAAGGCTGGTGAGAGCGTGCTGACAAAGGTGAGGCGGGAGAAGAACAATCTCCAAGATGCCAACACCAAGCCGGGCATTGAACTGAAGGACGTTCGTGCCCAGCTGTCGGACTCCGTGGAGGAGAATCAGCGGCTTCGACGCAGCATATATAGTATGTGCTTAAACGAACTTTGAAAAAAAAGAGTTTGGCGAGGAAGTCGACTAACAGAGTAATGTCTGTAGGTATGCTAACAGGTCGTCGTGCAGAGGAAATGCCCGGTTCTACGGGTGACCTTCTTCCCGAGCTCTCACAACTGCACGAGCGAGTTCGGCAGGTGATGCAAGGCGTCGCCCAGGCCTTGTGGCCATCCGTCTCCATGCCCGAAGGCCTTGGAGAGCTTGTAAAGAAGCTGAAGGGAGCGCGGCGGCGCTTCCGATTGTGGAAGATGTCGGCCTGCCGTCAAGGCGCCAGGGAGGCCTGGGCCATGGTGAAGACGCGGTACATGAAGGCTGACCCAAACCACATGGCCGAGGTCGGACCCGTAGGGCCCGATGGGAAGGAGATCCCTGTGAGCTTAGTATACGGCCAAGTAGAGTTGGCTGCAAAGTATTCCCAACAGGACTGTAAACTAGACAGCCTGTTAGATGGTATTGAAGAGGAATACAATCAGTCAGATTGACTATGTAATTTTAATTGACATGTGTAATGCCTTCTAGCCGGATTGTAGATCGTTTGTCATGGCCGACCTTTTCGCTTCAACCTCGGGACCTGACGGTCCGGAGTGTGTCCGAATACCCTCACGGTTATACAAGAACCGGGGTATGCATGGAGACCTGGCGTAGGGGTCATTAGTGCTTGAACAGACAAGTGCCCAACTAGTTATGTTATATTACATGGTTAGTAAGAAACATCTTCCAGGGAGAATAGTTCCGTTAGGGGTTCCTTTCCCTGGGAGGCATGCCCTAAAGTGCATGTCCGTTCTGTGAAAAGAGACGGAGGAAAAACATCTGGGGCGTATAGATAAATAAGTGAAAGAAAAGATCATCTTTAGTTCACCGACCGAATATTCCCTTAAGAACGCTAGCTTTTGGCTTCACCCAGTCTGAGGTACACATCCGGCTGACCCAGGAGTAACAATCGCAGAGGTGCTCCCTTTACCACCTAGCCGAACAATTGGGAACGTAAGGGTAAGCACAGGAGCCAGGCAACCCAGCTTGGCCAAAACTTAAGTCATATCGATGCATATAATTGTGAATAAAATGTACATGCAGAAGTGTGACACATGTGTTGGGCATGAAGCCCGTATAAATAAGCTTCTGTTTAAAGAAGGCCCCAGGTTTAATGAGCGCGGATAGCGCGTCACTTTATGAGCCTTTGAAGGCTATAAGAGAAAGAGAGGAGAAGGAGAGAAATGTAAGACAGAAAGTATATAAAAAATGGACAGAAGAAGGGGACGAACACAGAGTCCGGCGCTAGGCATAGAATCTTCGGAGACGGGCTGCGTTTGATGGGTTCGGCTCGAGTCGGTTATCCGATGCATCTCGCAGGCGGTACGCTCCACCAGTCAGGACTTGGTCAATTATGAAGGGACCTTCCCACTTGGGCTTGAGTTTGTCCTTTTTCTTGTCCGGCAGGCGTAGAACTAATTCACCAACGTTGTAATTTTTGGCCCGTACTTCTCTGCTTTGGTATCTTCGAGCCTGCTGTTGATAGAATGCGGAACGGGCTTTCGCCACGTCTCGCTCTTCCTCCAAGGCGTCCAAAATGTCCTGCCGATCAAGCTCGGCTTCTCTTTCTTTGTACATGCGCACTCGAGGTGAGTCATGAATTATGTCGCAGGGCAAAACTGCCTCTGCGCCGTACACCATGAAGAATGGTGTGTATCCGGTGGTGCGATTCGACATGGTCTGCAGCCCCCAGAGTACGGAGTCGAGCTCCTCTACCCAGTGAGTGTTAGATTCCTTAAGGGACCTCACTAATCTGGGTTTGATGCCGCTCATGATAAGACCATTTGCACGTTCGACCTGGCCGTTGGTTTGTGGGTGATAGACGGAAGCATAATCGAGCTTGATGCCCATGTTTTGCACCAGAGTTTTACCTCATCGGTCGTAAAGTTCGTGCTGTTATCAGTGATGATGCTGTGGGGACGCCGTAACGGTGTACAACCCCGGATATAAAGTCTATCACCGGTCCGGATTCGGCCGTCTTAACAGGCTTGGCTTCTATCCATTTGGTGAACTTATCCACCATGACCAGTAAGTATTTTTTCTTGTGGGTTCCGCCTTTAAGGGGTCCAACCATGTCAAGACCCCAGACCGCGAAGGGCCAAGTGATGGGGATAGTTTGGAGGGCGATGGGTGGCATATGGCTTTGGTTTGCAAAAAGCTGGCAACCGACGCATCGTTGGACTAAGTCCTGGGCGTCTGCCCGGGCCGTCAGCCAATAAAAGCCTGTACGGAAGGCCTTGCTAACAAGGGACCGAGCTGCAGCGTGATGTCCGCTGAGTCTGGCATGAATTTCAGCCAGGAGGTTCCGCCCTTCCTCTTCGGAGATGCACCTTTGAAGGACTCCGGTAGTGCTTTTCTTATAAAGCTCTCCCTCATGGACTTTATAGGCTTTAGATCACCGCACTATGCAGCGTGCCTCATTTTGGTCCTCAGGGAGTTCCAGCCTGGTAAGGTAGGCGAGGAATGGTTCTGTCCACGGGGCGATGACGGCCATTATTACGTGGGCTGAACGTGTTATTTCATTGGCAGAGCCTCCAATTATGTCAGAGTGTTCAATGTCGGGCAGTGCGGTTGGGTCCGAGCTGTTATTGTCAGGTTCCCCTTCCCATACTACGGACGGCTTGAACAGCCTTTCCAAGAAGATGTTGGGGGGGGGGGGACTACATCGCGTTTCGCACCGATGCGTGCCAGGACATCTGCCGCTGATTATTTTCCCGGGCTATATGGTGAAATTCGAGGCCTTCGAACCAAGCTGACATTTTTAGGACGGCGTTGCGATAAGCTGCCATTTTTGGATCCTTGGCATCAAAGTCTCCATTAATTTGGGATATTGCGAGGTTCGAGTACCCGCGCACCTCTAGGCGTTGAATGCCCATGGATACTGCCATCCGGAGACCATGTAAAAGGGCCTCATATTTGGCTGCATTGTTGGAGTCTGTGTACATTATTTGGAGTACATATTGAACTGTGTCTCCTGTGGGGGACGTCAAAACGACGCCAGCCCCTAGACCAGCCAACATTTTGGAGCCGTCGAAGTGCATGACCCAGTTTGAATATGTGTCGTACTCTTTAGGGAGTTCGGCCTCCGTCCATTCTGCGACGAAGTCAGCCAAAACTTGCGACTTGATAGCTCATCGTGGCTTGTAAGTTATGTAAAAGGGGAGGAGCTCAATGGCCCATTTTTCAATCCGGCCCGTCGCGTCGCGGTTGTTTATAATATTGTTAAGTGGCACTTCCGAGGCTACTGTTATTGAACACTCTTGAAAGTAGTGTCGCAGCTTTCGGGATGCCATGAATACTGCGTACGCAATCTTTTGATAATGCGGGTACCGTGACTTGCACGGAGTAAGGACAGTGGCCACATAATAGACCGGCTTTTGAAGGGGGAATTTGTGTCCGTCCGTTTCTCGTTCGACGACGAGCACTGCGCTTATGACCTCATGGATTGCTGCAATGTATAATAGCATTGGTTCGCCAATGTTTGGCGCGGCCAGGACTGGGTGTGTTGCCAAGATGGCTTTTATTTTGTCGAGTCCGGCCGTGGCTGCATCCGTCCACTGGAAGTGTTCGGTGCGTTGAAGGAGGCGGTAAAGGGGTAGGGCCTTTTCTCCTAAGCGGGAGATAAAGCGGCTTAGAGCCGCCATGCATCCGGTTAATTTTTGTATTTGTTTGAGGTCCTTCGGGATATCCGATTGTGACAGAGCTCGGATCTTGGCTGGATTTGCTTCAATTCCTCTACCGGATACAATGAAGCCCAAGAGCTTTCCGGCTGGAACGCCGAAAACGCAATTTTCTGTGTTGAGCTTGATGTCGTATGTTCGGAGGTTATCGAATGTTAGCCTCAAGTCGTCTACTAGAGATTCAACATGTCTTGTTTTAACGACCACATCATCTACATATGCCTCCACTGTTTTGCCGATCTGGTTTGCCAGACATGTCTGAATCATGCGCTGATATGTTGCGCCGGCGTTTTTGAGCCCGAAGGGCATTGTGTTGAAGCAGAATGGGCCGTATGGTGTGATGAATGCCCTTGCGGCTTGGTCTGACTCTGCCATCTTTATTTGATGGTAGCCGGAGTATGCATCGAGGAAACACAACGAATCGTGTCCTGCGGTAGCATCGATAATTTGATAGATGCGGGGGAGAGGGAAGGGATCCTTTGGGCAAGCCTCGTTAAGGTCTTTGAAATCAATGCACAGGCGCCAGGATTTGTCCTTCTTTGGTACCATCACCAGATTTCCTAGCCAGTCCGGATGTTTGATATCTTTGATGAATCCGGCCTCCAATAGCTTGGCTAGTTCCTCTCCCATGGCATGTCTCTTAGGTTCAGAAAAACGCTAAAGAGCCTGTTTGACTGGCTTGAATCCTTTTAGGATATTTAAGCTGTGTTCGGCCAACCTGCGTGGGATTCCTAGCATGTCTGAAGGGTGCCAGGCGAAAATGTCCCAGTTCTCTCATAGGAACTCCCGCAGTGTGGTGTCTACATCAGGGTTTAACTGTGCCCCGATGGAAGCTGTTTTATTGGGGTCCGTTGGATGGACCTAGAATTTGACTATTTCGTCCGCCGGTTTAAAGGAGGTGGACTTGGATCTTTTATCGAGTATCACATCGTCCCTATCCACCGTGGAGCGCAGTGCAGTCAGTTCCTCAGCCGCTAGGGCATCGGATAAAGCCTCGAGGGCCAGTGCGGCTGTCTTGCTTTCGGCGCGGAGTCCTATGTCTGGATCACTAACGAGAGTGATGATTCCGTTAGGCCCTGGCATCTTGAGCTTCATGTACCCGTAATGGGGTATTGCTTGGAAGACTGTAAATGCTTCCCGCCCTAGCAGAGCGTGATATCCGCTACTGAAGGGGTCCACCTGGAACGTGACCTCTTCGGACCTGTAATTATCCGGCGTGCCGAACACCACATCTAGTGTGATTTTTCCTGTACAGTGCGCTTCCCGACTGGGGATTATTCCTCTAAAGGTTTGTGCTACTTCGTCAATGCGGTTCCAGTCTATTTCCATTTTTTGAAGGGTTTCCTCATAAATGAGGTTCAATCCGCTACCGCCATCCATGAGTACCTTGGTAAGACAAAAGCCGTCCACTATTGGACTGAGGACCAATGCGGCTGGTGCTCGGGCTATTCAGAATTTAGGTTCGTCACTGGCGTTAAAAGTGATAGCCGTGTCACTCCATGGGTTTATTGTTGCTACTTGGTAGACTTCGGCAAGGCCGCGAAGTGTTCTTTTTCGCATATTATTTGATGCGGAAGTCTCGAAGACTGTTAATGCCGTACTAGTTTCTCTGGGATGGCTTTCTGTGGCTACTGGAATTAGAAGATCTTCGCCAATTCTTGCCACCTGCCGGACTATCCAACATGCTCTAAGGCTGTGAGTTGTTGTGGCGCCCTCTACACTGTGAATTTTACAGGGTCCATCAAGCCAAACTTCCAGTACGGTTCCGTGCCCTGTAGAGGGCTTTTGCTTTTTGGTATTGAACCCGGGTGTCTGACCATGATGCACCCTTTTATTTCGAACCGGGTTTGTATTCAAGGCCGGATTGTCCCAAAATTTTGTTTCGGTTTTCCAGGAGCTTTCCATCGCACAGTACTTTTGTACTATGGACGCCAAGTCAGCAAAGCGTGTAATATCACGGCGACTTATGGCGTTGAGGATTCCCTTGTCCGTGCAATTATTGCAGAAGAATGAAATTACGTCTTCCTCGCGGCAGTCCTTTACCCTGTTCATAACCAGGAGGAATCTGGCCCAGTAATGATGTACTATTTCTTCGGGCTCTTGCCTAATTTGGGATAGATCGCTTATGTACGGGTGGGTGGGCGGAATCAAATCCGAAACCTCACCCAATCTGAGACCCAGGGGCCAAGGAGTTTCCGAACTCGGAAGTTTGGATTCTTGGATGCTGTCCAATGAATCTAGCCCGTCACCTGACTTTAAGTTCAGGTCTTGAGTGATGTCCTCCCCTCCGTGGGTATCCGACTTGGAGGGATCGGGAATCCGGACATATCTAGTCCTTAAGATAGATGAAGGGTCGCCGCACTGTCCCTCTACCACGGCAAAGTGATGGGTGACCTGGGGGGAGTTAATCTCTCTCAGATCGGGTTTAGACCCAATCTGGTCGTAATCCGTAGCGACTCCCAGGGCGGCGAAGCGATCCAAGAGCTCGTTTAGGGAAGAGAGCTCCATTGGATCTAGCTGCTCAGCGAATTCCGAGCTGACATGAAGATTGCTTTTGATGACCCGAGAGGTCATCGTCGGCGCAACAGCCGAACGGGTGGTCATAAGGAAACCACCTAGTCTAAGAGTCTGGCTGACAGCCAAGGCTCCCTTAGCAACGGTGCCGTCTTTAAAGACAGGATGAGGCATCCTTCCTGATGGCGACGGCATAGAGGAACTCTCAATGAAAGCACCAATGTCGGTGTCAAAACCGGCGGATCTCGGGTAGGGGGTCCTGAACTGTGCGTCTAGGTCGGATGGTAGCAGGAGGCAGGGGACACGATGTTTTACCCAGGTTCGGGCCCTCTTAATGGAGGTAAAACCCTACGTCCTGCTTGATTAATATTGATGATATGGGTAGTACAAGAGTAGATCTACCACGAGATCAGAGAGGCTAAACCCTAGAAGCTAGCCTATGGTATGATTGTTGTTTGTCCTACGGACTAAACCTCTCCGGTTTATATAGACACCGGAGAGGGCTAGGGTTGCATAGAGTCGGTTACAATGGTAGGAACATATCCGTATCGCCAAGCTTGCCTTCCACGCCAAGGAAAGTCCCTTCTGTAAACGGGATGAAGTCTTCAATCTTGTATCTTCATAGTCCAGGAGTCCGGCCGAAGGTATAGTCCGGCTATCCGGACACCCCCTAATCCAGGACTCCCTCAGTCATATTGGTGTAAAGCGCATGAAGAAACTCCATGCTGATGGGCTTTTAGAATCACTTGATGCTTGCGAACCATGCCTCATGGGCAAGATGACTAAGACTCCGTTCTCTAGAACAATGGAGCGAGCAACTGACTTATTGGAAATAATACATACTGATGTATATGGTACGATGAGTATTGAGGGTCGCGCCGGGTATCGTTATTTTCTGGCCTTCATAGATGATTTATCTACTTGATGAAACACAAGTCTGATACATCTGAAAAGTTCAAAGAATTCCAGTGTGAAGTGGAAAATCATCGTAACAAGAAAAAGTTTCTACGATCTGATCACGGAGATGAATATTTGAGTTACGAGTTTGGTCTTCATTTGAAACAATGCGGAATAGTTTCGCAACTCATGCTACCCGGAACACCACAGCGTAATGGTGTGTCCGAACATCTTAATCGTACTTTATTAGATATGGTGCGATCTATGATGTCTCTTACCGATTTACCACTATAGTTTTGAGGTTATGCATTAGAGACAGTGGCATTCATGTTAAAAAGGGCACCATCTAAATCCGTTGAGATGACACCGTATGAACTATGGTTTGGCAAGAAACCAAAGCCATCGTTTCTTGAAGTTTGGGGTTGCGATGCTTATGTGAAAAAGTTCCAAACTGACAAGCTCGAACCCAAATCGGAGTAGTGCGTCTTCATAGGATACCCAAAAGAAACTGTTGGGTACACCTTCTATCACAGATCCGAAGGCAAGATATTTTGTTGCTAAGAATGGATCCTTTATAGAGAAGGAGTTTTCTCTTGAAAGAAGTGAGCGGGAGGAAAGTAGTACTTGATGAGGTAATTGTAGCTTCTCCCGAATTGGATAGTAGTTCATCACAGAAATCAGTTCCAGTGATTCCTACACCAATTAGGGAGGAAGCTAATGATGATGATCATGAAACTTCAAATCAAGTTACTACCGAACCTCGTAGGTCTGCACCAGAGTGGTACGGTAATCCTGTTCTGGAAGTCATGTTACTGGATCATGACGAACCTACGAACTATGAGGAAGCGATGATGAGCCCAGATTCTGACATATGGCTTGAGGCCATGAAATCTGAGATAGAATCCATGTATGAGAACAAAGTGTGGACTTTGGTGGACTTGCTCGATGATAGGCAAACCATTGAGAATAAATGGATCTTCAAGAGGAAGACGGACGCTGATAGTAGTGTTACTATCTACAAAGCTCGAATTGTTGGAAAAATGTTTTCGACAAGTTTAAGGTGTTGACTACGATGAGATTTTCTCACTCGCATTGATGCTTAAAAGTCTGTCCGAATCATGTTAGCAGTTGCCGCATTTTATGAAATCTGGCAAATGGATGTCAAAAACTGCATTCCTTAATGGATTTCTTAAAGAAGAGTTGCATATGATGAAACCAGAAGGTTTTTTCGATCCTAAAGGTGCTAACAAAGTGAGCAAGCTCCAGTGATCCATCTATGGACTGATGCAAGCATCTCAGAGTTGGAATATATGCTTTGATAAAGTGATCAAAGCATATGGTTTTATACAGACTTGCGGTGAAGCCTGTATTTACAAGAAAGTGAGTGGGAGCACTACAACATTTCTGATAAGTATATGTGAATGACATATTGTTGATCAGAAAAATGTAGAATTTTCTAAAAAGCATAAAGGAATGTTTGAAAGGAATTTTTCAAAGAAAGACCTCGGTGAAGCTACTTAGATATTAAGCATCAAGATCTATAGAGATAGATCAAGACGCTTGATATATTTTCAATGAGTACATACCTTGATAAGATTTTGAAGTAGTTCAAAATGGAACAGTCGAAGAAGGAGTTCTTGCTTGTGTTGCAAGGTGTGAAGTTGAGTAAGGACTCAAACGCTGACCACGGTAGAAAATAGAAAGAGAATGAAAAGGTATTCCCTATGCCTCAGTCATAGGTTCTCCAAAGTATGCTATGATGTGTACTATACCTATTGTGTACCTCACCATAAGTTTGGCAAGAGGGTACAATAGTGATCTAGGAGTGGATCACTGGACAGCAGTCAAAAATATCTGTCGGCGTTCTGGGAACGGGGGTCCCTAGACTTGCCTGCCTACGGCCCATGGCATGGCTGAGCTAGCAGGTCTGTACGACCCATCTTCATCGACAAGGTATTCAAGACCCTCGCGAGGGGCCAAGCCTCGCGAGGCAGACGACACAAGACCTCCTTGGGAGCGGCCTCGCCAGGTAGGCTCACAAGGGGCGGAGAGATCAAGGCAAGGCAAACCTCGCGAGGTCCTCGTGACGTGAGCCATGACGATCGACACCAGGCGGGCGCCAGCGCGCGCAGTGTCCTTGCTTCCTCTTTTGTGCCAAGGGGGCAAGCATAGGCGCGGAGTACCAAGGCATCAAGGAAAGGTTTCCATATCGGTGCAACGAGACCAAGACCAGCAGGACGGCAAGACGGAGGTCAAAGACGGCGTCATCACCAGAGCCTTTTGCAGGCGAAGACTACATTTGTCAGGATAGCTTGTACTAGCTGTCCCCTTTCAAATTGGCCGTTGTGGGATACCTTCCCACTCAATATTTGGGAAGAGGACCAGGGCCTCTATAAATAGGAATGGCCACCACCATAGGGAGGAATGGGATTCCGATCCTCAAGCACACATGCACACCAAGCACAAGGACACCTCACCTCGCGAGGCTGTTCTTCCCCTTGTACTGTTCATCATCAGCCCAAGAGGCAATCCACCACCACCACACTGGAGTAGGGTATTACACCACAAATGTGGCCCGAACCAGTATAAATCGTGTGTCTTTGTGTTGCAAGTTTGTCGAGTTCATCCGCGAGATCTTAACGAGCTAGGGCGTGGATTGATAGGGAGAAAACCTTCGCGTGCACCCCAGTGTTCGAACCTCGAGTGTTTTGCCGGAACCCGTGATCCGACAATATCCTTAGTTGAATAAGGAAATGTTTCTCGTTTATGGCGGTGACAAAGAGTTCATCATAAAGAGTTACGTCGATGCAAGCTTTGACACCGATCTGGATGACTCTAAGTCTCAATCTAGATACATATTGAAAGTGGGAGCAATTAGCTAGAGTAGCTCCATGCAAAGCATTGTAGACAGAGAAAATTTGCAAAATACATACGGCTCTAAATGTGGTAGACCCGTTGACTAAATTTCTCTCACAAGCAAAACATGATAACTCTTTGGGTGTTAATCACATAGCGACGTGAACTAGATTATTGACTCTAGTAAACCCTTTGGGTGTTAGTCACATGGAGATGTGAACTAGTCACATAAAGATGTGAATTGTTGGTGTTAAATCACATAACAATGTGAACTAGATTATTGACTCTAGTGCAAGTGGGAGACTGAAGGAAATATGTCCTAGAGGCAATAATAAAGTTGTGATTTATATTTCCTTATAAAGTGGTGCATGCTCGAGGGAGAAACCACGAGTAAGACAACATTACGAACATCGTTGGTTCTGATTTGACCTGACAATAGCCCATGCTCAAGTCAAATTTGTGACAAGGCAATAGATCCAACAACTGATCACGAGGACCAATCGATGGACATATCATCTTTCTTCAACACGTACACACAGAAGATATCCCTTACAGATGAACTAAGTTAAGCAAAACTTCTACGTTCCAACTCTCCAAGTTGTTGTCTAGCTCAACCAACTAGCTCAGGGATATCCAACACAGATTCTTGGAGAAGGGGTGATTCATAAGAAAACCAATTTGATCTCGAACCCAACATGGCGGTCAAGGGACAACCAGGTAACACTTCCGAGAAGATCTTCGGAAAATCACGAACCACCGATATGTCACTAAGCTCGAGAACAATCTTGCTTTTCAGGGCAGGATGATATTATCAAATAAGCAAGGAATCCAATCCTAACTCCAAGACCGAAGAGTGCACCAGAAATAAGGACAAGGTAGCACGATCAATCCTAGAATAGTGATTCGATAACCAACACGCTAAGAATGATAATAATGTCCATAACTACCAAGCAACACAGTTGCTAGGAGTATTGATTTCACACAACATGGTTCACTTGTCAGCATTCCGACTACAACAACACGGGATCGAGGAATGAATAATGATGGAGAGAAGTATCGCTACGTCAAGAGTTCATAAGAGGCGGTGCAATTCTCATGACATTCCTGACATAAAGATGGTAACACTCCAAGGTAGAACAGAGCAAAAGCTGGATTTGCATTTTGATCTGCGGAGCACAACTACTTTGACCCAATCCTAGAAATGGACAAGGTACTGGAGTTTGTTTCTCCTAGTCATTCCAGAATAGAATGGCTTGATGGACCACAAGAATAATAAGCATCGATAACATGAATGCAAAACTATTCTTGACCAACAATTGATAGACAAAGGTCAGAATACAACTAAAGAGAGACAACTCAAAGGAATATATGTTTTCTGAGTTGTGCATGCATAGATTAGTATGTCGAGCGAAGCTCAACATTTCTTCCGGATAACCCATGCGGAAAGGGTAGAACTGGCAGATTCACAATATAAAATGGAGAACTCATCAAGAGCACTCTGGTTGTGATCTTTTGGTTCAAAAGAACTTCTGCCATAAGCAGTTCATGGTATTTTGAAGAAGGAAATACCACGGACCTCGAGGATTATCGCAAAGGTTACTAATATCCTAAAGGAACTAGCAAACACTATCAACAGGAGGTGAGTGGAGTGAATCTCGGGTTCAAAACCCAGGAATAGAATACCTAGTAACTAATAACATCATGGGATGCTTTCGAGAATGATGGCCAGAATCATCACACTAGGAATATAAAGCATTGCAAAATTACTAGGTGGTTCCCTAAGACGCCGAGGGTCATAATAATGGCTTCAACATATATGTTGAGGCAATGGAGTACCTCAACTCACCGATTAGTGTGGTTAAACTGGCCCAAAGAAACATCGGGAACTGAAGAAAGGGATTTGCAGATGTAACAGACTGTTTAGAGACCCGGGATGACTCGGACATTATAACGGCTGTAAATGCTCAAAATGATTTGAGACATCCTGCAAAAATGGTGGCATAACCACTCAACATCACAATATCAAGGTTCTGAGGCCAGCTATGAACATATGGAAGTAGTAGGAACTGAACTGAGGCTTGAACTCAACAATCCTAGGCAACTACAGTTTAGTAACACGTCATCCTGAGAGATAGAAGAGAAGCCTAGTTCTTAACCACGTAGAAAAGATAAGATGACTCGGATCAAAAGGTCATGAGGATAAGGAGTAAAAAGAGCCTTACGTTCCCATCCACAATCAATTCCCTTATATAACTAAAGCATTTCTAGACACGACTTCGACCAGCTTGGCTTGGTAATCCTACAGGCAGCCTGGCTCTGATACCAACGCTGTCAGGACCCTGATTCCAAGTCACATCGATCTAGTCGGTAACACCTCATATCACTTTGCGGCCTCACGGACGGTATTCCCACGAGTGTCACCTTACCATGGCCCGGGACCGTTTGCGCCTTTCGGCTCACGTATATGATAGTGTCGCTAGCATCCATATGACAGAGAACCCGAGCCGACATGACTAGTCGTGAACCCAAAGTGGCACTAACTTACGGGGACAGGCATACATGAATCAACATCGAGAATGTCGGTCAGCAGCGTGCGAATCCGGGCTGTAGCACTGGGCTAACAGGACTCCGGTGAACCAGGCTATAGCAGGCTAGGCAGGACTCCGGATGTCACCGGGTGACATTTCCCCGAAGGGACAGACATAGGAACAAAGTGAATCACATGCCGGCCAGTCAAGTGTTCCAGAGCAGTGGTGCTGGGCTAGCAGGACTCCGGGGAACCGGGCTGTAGCGGACTACGATGGCTCATGGAAGCACAAGACTACATTTCCCCATAAGAGAGGCTACCAAGGATAAACAACTAGGTTGCCGGATCCCACACATACCAAGCATTTCAGTCATACACACAATATGCTCAATATGTGCAATACAACATGGCATCACAACAAGACTCTACGACTCAGAGTATTTATTCATTAGGCCCCGAAAAGGCAGATAAAACAAACATGGGTCTCATGACCCAACATTCAGAGCATACAAGTCAAAGCACATGCGGAAGCTTAACATGTCTGAGTACAGACTTCTATAAATGAAAAAGGATGAGAAGCCTGACTATCTACCAGATCCTGCTGAGGGCACAAGATCGTAGATGAGGTAACAAGCTAAACTTCAAAGTCCACGTGGAACTACTAGCGAGACTGAAGTCTCTCTGCAAAAACATAAATTAAGCAAATGTGAGTACAAATGTACCCAGCAAGACTTACATCAGAACTAGCTACATATGCATCAGTATCAAGAAAGGGGTGGTGGAGTTTAACTGCAGCAAGCCAGATTTGACCCGGTGGCTATCCTGAACTACGACTGCCAGTAACTCTTTTGAGGTGGCGCACACGAGTCCACAAATTCACCATACCAATACACCACTATGGATCCGCTCCCGTCTCCCTACAAGGACGCCATCCTTAGCACTCACGCTTATCTTGCGCATTTTAGAGTATCCACTTTCACTTGTCTATGAACTATGCAAGGGGTCCAAGTTTCCATATCCAAGGAATCCGGCTATTCGAATAGATAATGATAACCCTGCAGGGGTGTACTTCTTCACACACGCTCTCACCACTTATCACCATGTACACGTCGTGTATCTCGACAACCTTCAAGCGGAAGCCTACCAAGGGTGTCGGCCATGACCTAACTAACCACACAAGTCTCTCGTCCAGGTTTATCGCCTATTCGGGTTCCATCCGCAAGGAGATCCGGCCGGGGTGTCGCTCACGACCCCAAACGATGTGTACAGGGTTCCCAAGCCCACCATCCGGGTGCCACTTGGTACACCGGGCCACTGTGCCTAGTCTGTCCCAAGCCCACCTGTACCGGGTGCCACTTGGTAGACTACTAACACTACCTACAAACACCAGAAACTAGTTGCAACTCCTGGACAGAGATCGAGTGGATTAATAAGTCGAGAGGGGTCGAGTTATCGGAACCCAATGTGTGGTAGTAACTGTTCATGGATCACAAACACAGAACTCAGTTCCTGAGGACGGCTGCAATGAGACAACCCACCATGTACTCCTACATGGCCTCTCACCGCTGCCTTTACCAAATCGTGTTCACACACTTAGCTCTCAACGATAGGACATGTTCACCACGTTCCAATTCATTCCCGATGAATCAGACCTAACTAAACTCTAAGCAGTAGCAGGCATGACAACAAGGATGAATGAGTAGGCACATCAGGGCTCAAACAATTCCTACTCATGCTAGTGGGTTTCATCTATTTACTGTGCCAATGACAGGTCATGCAGAGGAAAGGGGTTCAACTACCGCAACATGTAACAGTTGAATCATTGTTGTCCTAATGCAGTAAAAGAGAGCAAGAGCGAGAGAGTGGGATTGTATCAGAATGAACAAGGGGGTTTTGCTTGCCTCACACTTCTGAAGATAGAATAGTTCTTCACCGGTGTCATCGATCTCATCGTCGGAACGTCGTCTACTGAGAGGGGACAATTGCCGGCAAACAAGAGAAAACACAATCAATGCAATGCAACAAACATGATGTATGATCATGGCATGTTAAGGTACTGAATTCACCTAATGCAACATTTAGTCATATTAATTGAAGTGGAATTCAAACATATAACAAATTCCAACTCCAAAACTACATATCATATATTCCATAAACATGAATTGTCCTAGTTGGTGATGTTAACTTGCTCAAACATGCATGAACATGGCATAAACAGATTCTTCATATTTTTCTGATAATTTTTCCTATATAATTTATTTAATTATGAGCTACGGCTGATTTTCTATGATTTTTAGAAGTTTAAAGCAATTTCAGGGATTTCTGGAATTGTTTTTTAATCCAGAAATTACATTATTGTGTCAGCACTGCGTCAGGGTGATGTCAGTAGTCAACAGGCATCGGTCCAGGTCAAACCTGACCAGTGGGGTCCACTGGTCAGTGAATCAATCAACTAACAGGGTTAATTAGCACTAACTAATAGTTAATCTAGGCTAATTAGTCCCTGGACCCACACGTCAGTGACTATGGGTTTAAAATTAAGTTAATTTAACACTTAGCTAATTAATAGGGGCCAGGGCCCACATGTCAGCGGCTAACCTAACTAACCTAAACAGGATTATTACTAACTAACTTAGTTAGCCAGGCGGGGCCCGCATGTCAGTGAGAGAGAGGGTTCAAACCCTTGGTCAGACGGGGTCAAACCCCGCCGGCCAAGGGGGTCAACCTGCAGGCGTTTAGCCGCCGGCGTGGCCGGACGCGGCGGAGAGCGTCAGAAGCGCTGCTCCGGCCACGGTTTGAAGCGCAAGTGGACGCTATGGGTAGCTGCCGGTGTGGCACGTCCAACGGTGGCCTTGGACAGAGCTGGGGTGGCCAGAAACGACGACGGCGACGAGTCGGGTGGCGGCTGGAGCTCGGGTGTTCACGGTGATGCAGAAACAATGGCCGTGGAAACGCGTGCATGACCCCTACATCGGCTACGTGAGGCAGCGAGTGTGTTGGACACGATGCCCGGACCAAATGGTCGCCGGAGTCATGTCAACGGCGAGTGTAGGCGGCGGGGCAGTCGGGCGAGGGGGGAATGGCGGCTACGGAGTGCAAGAGAGAGAAGGGAGAGGGGGAGGATGATCAAAAGCTCACGTAGAACACGACGAGCGAGTCGGTGAGCTCGGGGAGGGGCTGATGAGGACGGGAGGTCGCCGGCGATCTCAGTGGCCGAATGTCAAAGACGAGGTCGGGGTGGTCGCGTCGAGGTGTGCGAGCGCTCGGGGCTCGGGCGAGACGACATAGCGGACCGCGGCGGTTCTTCTGGACACGCTGGATGGGCCAGGGAGGGCCGGTGGATGCGGCAACGACGAGTGGCGGCGACATTTGCGCTCGGGCACGAGAGGGAGAGAGAGCAGAGGAGGGGAGAATCACGGGAGAGAGTGAGAGGTTTCCAGGGGGTGCGTGTCGGCGTCCAGGGTGTCCAGAAGCTCGGCGCCAAGCAGGAGGTGGCGGGGCGTGTGCTCGCGCGCGGCGGCCACGCGCGCGCTGTCCTTCTGTCAAAGGAGGAAGAAGACCGGGGAGCCCCTGGTGGTCTAGGCCAGAACAGGAGCTAGGCCGGCTCTGCTGCAGGTAAGAAGCCCAGGTAAAACTTTCTCTCTATTTCCTTCATTATAGTTTCTGTTTTCTCTTTCTGACATTTATTTAGATTTGGTTTTTGAACCAAACTAATTTTTCTACTTCTGACAATTTTTGCAGGGACTAAATGGATTATTCCAAAGCCCCTCAACAATTATCAGAATTATTGGACATATAGTTAATATATCACATATATAAATCCAAGCAAATAATTATTGGATTAACTCAAATGCCCAAAATATATATTTCTGTGACTCCAAAAATATTGGTTTGAATTTTACCTCTTGCCAATATTTTTATAGCTTAACAGGAACATTTTCTTGGGTTATTTGAAGCAATTTTTAATGTTGATCATTTCTTTTGAAATGATTTCTGAGGCTTTCCACTTTCCCCAATTCAACTTTCATGAATTTAAACATGATGCAAGATGATTGATGCAAGGACAAGCAATGACTAGCTAGGGATGTGACACGGAACCAGGATTCAAATCCTATCATGAAGACGGGGGCTGATGCGGAGGCGAAGCTGGACTGTCCTCCGGTCGAGGACTCGGATGATATATCCATCACCAACTCGGAAGTGGAGAGTGCGATGAATCATCGGCGCCAACGGGCCATTATACAAGACCCTGGCTTTTCAGAAGAGTCGTTTAACGCCTTCAACTCGGCCGATGCATACATTCGAGCTGCTCGAGATGGGATTAACAGGGCCACAAAGCAACATTTGAAAGATGTATAGGTAAATTTGTTTTGTCTGACTATGATAACCATATGCAAATAGCCCCTGAGACTTAAAGGAGTTGAAACAACTGATTTAAGGATCAATGTATGACCAGGTGCTTACGGAGACGAACACCCAGCTAGCTCAGGAGATGGAAAAGTGTCAGCGCCGGCTGCTTGCTGCCAATGTCGAACTGGAGAAATACAAGGCATCTCCCGGTAATGTTTCCTTCTATCGAAAATTCATAATGATACAACGATAGTGCGAATCTGGGTACTAATATTTGTGTTCGACCGTTACACCAAGTATGAGAGCAGCTGGACGCTGCTCGAAGCGAGGAACACGGAGCCAAAAAGCTACTAGCAGCGGGCGAGCATGTATTGACCAAAGTCGTTCAAGAGAAAAAGAAACTCTAGGACTCGAACTCCAAACTGGGCGTAGAACTGAAAGATGTGCGAGCTCAGCTAGCTGACTCTGTGAAGGAGAACAAGAAGCTGCGAGGCGGCATATTCAGTATGTGCCACTGTTGTTTTATAATAGTTTTGGAGGTAACAGTAGCTGATATAGCTGTAATTGTAGATGTTTTGACGAACAGCCCCGAAGAGGAGGTGTCTGGATCATCGAGTGATCTTCTGCAAGGGCTGTCACAGTTGCACGAGCAAGCTTGGCAGGTGATGCAGAGTGTAGCCAAGGCTTTATGGCCATCCGACCCCCCACCAGGAAGCATGGAGAAGCTGGTAGAGCTGTTCAAGGGAGCGCGGCGGCGTATCCGGCTGCGGAAGATATCGGCATGCCGAGAGGGTGCGCGAGAGGCCTGGGCCATGGTGAAGACGCGATATATATACCAAGCTAGATCCTAATCACATGGCTCGTGTTGGACCGCTAGGGTCAAATGGGGAAGAAATTCCCGATAGTTTAGTATATGACCAAGTAGAGGTGGCCGCCAAATATTCCTAACAAGATTGTAAGTTAGACTGCCTATTGGAAGGTGTAGAGGAGGAGGTTTTCGAGTCCAAGTGACTGTGTACTTTCCTCATCTAGCTGAATTGTATATCATTTTTCATGGCAGACCTTTTTGCTTCAACCTCCGGTCCCGAAGGTGCGGAGTGTTTCCGAATACTGTCGCAGCCGAATAGGCCGGGGTATGCTTGGAAAACTAGGCGTAGGGGTCATAGTTGCTTGAACCGACAAGTTGTATCCGGCTAGCTATGTTATATTACATTGATATCATAAGAAACATCTTCTAGGGAGAATAGTTCCGTTAAGGGTTCCTTTCCCTGGGTGTGCATGCATTTAATGCGCATGTCCGAATTGTGATGTGAGCACCACGGTTTGTATAACTTCTGGGGTGCGCAATGGAGTGAGTTTAAAAAACATCTTTAACTCACCGACCGAATATTCCCTTAAGAACGCTAGCTTTCGGCTTCACCTAGTCTGAGGTACACATCCGGATGACCCGACGGTAACAATCACAGAGGTGCTCCCTTTATGCCCTAGCCGAACTAACGGGAACGTAGGGCATAAGCACATGAGCCAGGCAACCCAGCTTGGCCAAAACTTAAGTCATATCGATGCATATAATGGCATAGAAAAGGTACATATGGAAAAACTCATATGTGAGGAGCTTGATGCTCAAGGGATGACAAGAACTTTTGTCCGAGAAGCCCCCAGGTACAAGTGGCATACATATTTAAAGATGTATGTGCCAATGGTGTGCGGTCTAGCGGCACCAAAGCTTTAAAGCGAGAAAGAAGAAAGTAATTGGAAAAGAGAGAAAAAATAATAGAAACTACAGGGGAGGAGGAGACGAATAAGGGGTGTAGCGCTAGGTGTAGAATCTCCAGAGTCTGGCCGCGTTCTAGGGGTTCGGCTCGAGGCGATTGTCTGATGCATCACGAAGATGGTACGCTCCTCCGGCGAGAACTTTGTCAATTATGAAGGGACCCTCCCATTTGGGCTTGAGTTTGTCCTTTTTCTTCTCCGGGAGGCGTAGAACGAGTTCACCAACATTGTAAGTGTTGGCCCGTACTTCTCTGCTTTGATATCTTCGAGCCTGCTGTTGGTAAACTGCTAAACGGGCTTGTGCGACATCGCATTCCTCCTACAGGGCATCCAGGCTGTCCTGCTGATCGAGCTCGACTTCTCTCTCTCCGTACATACGCACTCTAGGTGAGTCGTGAATGATATCGCAGGGCAATACGGCCTCTGCACCATACACCATGAAGAAAGGTGTGTACCCGGTAGTACGGTTGGGCGTGGTCCGCAGCCCCCAGAGTACGGAGTCAAGCTCCTCAACCCAGTGCTTGTCTGATTCTTTCAATGACCGCACTAATCTGGGCTTGATGCCGCTCATAATAAGACCGTTGGCGCGTTCGACTTGACCGTTGGTTTGTGGGTGGTAGACGGAGGCGTAATCTAGTTTAATACCCAGATTAGTACACTAGGTTTTGACCTCATTGGCTATGAAATTGGAGCTGTTGTCAGTGATGATGTTGTGTGGGACACCATAACGGTGCACAACATCGGATATGAAGTCTATCACTAGGCCGGACTCAGCCGTTTTGACCGGTTTAGCCTCTATCCACTTAGTGAATTTGTCCACCATAACCAGCAGATATTTTTTCTAATGGCTTCCCCCTTTAAGGGTTCCAACCATGTCGAGTCCCCAGATCGCAAAAGGCCAAGTGATGGGGATTGTTCGTAGGGCCGTGGGGGGGGGCATATGGCTTTGATTGGCAAAGAGTTGGCATCCGACGCAACGTTGGGCAAGGTCCTGTGTGTCCGCTTGGGCCGTCGGCCAATAAAACCCTGTACGGAAGGCCTTGCTAACAAGGGCTCGAGCTGCGGCGTGGTGACCGCCGAGTCCGGCGTGAATTTCAGCCAATAGCTGCCGCCCCTCTTCCTCGGATATACATCGTTGAAGTACTTCGGTGGCGCTTTTCTTGTAGAGCTCTCCATCATGAGCCTTGTAGGCCTTTGAGCGCCGGACAATGTAGCGAGCCTCATTCTAGTCCTCAGGAAGCTCCTTCCTATTAAGGTAGGCCAGGAAGGGTTCGGTCCATGGGCCAATGACTGCCATGATGAAATGCGCCGGCGGTGTTATGTCGGTATTTCCGGGATCTGGGGTTATGTTTGGGTCCAGACTAGTATTGCCGTTTTCCCACTAACACACCACAGATGTCTTAAAGAGCCTTTCCAGGAAGATATTAGGTGGGACGGGGTCGCGCTTAGCGCCCATACGAGCAAGAACATCCGCTGCTTTCTTACTTTCTCGAGCCACATGATGGAACTCGAGCCCCTCGAACCGGGCCGACATTTTTATGACCGCATTACGATACGCTGCCATCTTCGGATCTTTAGCGTCAAAATCTCCATTTATTTGAGATATTGCAAGGAGTCCCCGCGCACTTCAAGGCATTGTATGCCCATGGAGACAGCCATCCGGAGACCATGCAATAAGGCCTCGTATGCGGCTGCGTTATTGGAGTCTGTGTATAGTATTTGGAGAACGTACTGGATGACGTCTCCAGTAGGGGACGTTAAAAGGACACCCGCTCCTAACCCTGCCAGCATTTTGGAGCCGTAAAAGTACATGACCCAATTGGAGTATGTGCCGTACTCTTTAGGGAGTCTGGCCTCTGTCCATTCGGTGATGAAGTTGGCCAGTACTAGGGATTTGATAGCTCGACGTGGTTTATATGTAATGTCAAATGGCAGGAGCTCAATGGCCCATTTGGCAATTCGGCCCGTAGCATCGCGGTTGTTTATAATGTCATTGAGTGGTACTTCGGAGGCCAGCATGATCGAACACTCCTGGAGGAAGTCACGGAACTTTCGGGATGCCATGAAGACCGTGTATGCTATTTTTTGATAATGAGGGTACCGGGATTTGCATGGTGTAAGGATAGTAGATACGTAGTATACTGGCTTCTAAAGCGGGAATTTATGTCCGTCCTGTTCTCGTTCAACGACGAGTATGGCGCTCACCACCTGATGTGTTGCCGATATGTATAATAACATCGGTTCGCCGACTTTTGGTGCTACGAGGATTGAATTGCTCGCCAGAAGGGTTTTTATTTCTTCCAGTCCGGCTATTGCCGCGTCTGTCCACTCGAAGTGGTCGGTTCGTCGTAGAAGGTGATAGAGTGGCAGTGCCTTTTCTCCTAATCTGGAGATAAAGCGGCTTAGAGCTGCCACACAACCTGCAAGTTTTTGAACTTGTTTAAGGTCTGTTGGCTTAGCCAATTGCGACAAAGCTCGGATTTTGGCTGGGTTTGCTTCGATTCCTCTATTGGAAACGATGAAGCCCAATAGTTTTCCAGTGGGGACGCCGAAGACACACTTTTCCGGGTTGAGCTTAATGTCATATGCCCTGAGGTTGTCGAATGTAAGACGTAAGTCGTCTATTAGTGTTTCCACATTCCTGGTTTTGATGACAGCGTCATCAACGCAAGCTTCTACTGTTTTGCCAATCTGATTCTCTAGGCATGTTTGAATCATGCGTTGATATGTGGCGCCAGCGTTCTTGAGCCCAAGGGGCATGGTGTTGAAGCAGAATGGCCCATATGGGGTGTATGTTGCGGCTTGATCGGACTCCTTCATTTTGATTTGCTGGTGTCCGGAATATGCATCGAGGAAACATAGTGAGTCGTGTCATGCGGTGGCGTCGAAGATTTGATCAGTGCGGGGGAGGGGGAAGGGATCCTTAGGGAAGGCTTTGTTGAGGTCTTTGAAATCGACGCACAGGCGCCAGGATTTGTCCTTCTTTGGTACCGTCACCAGGTTTGCAGCCAGTCTGGATGTTTGATTTCTCTAATGAATCCGGCCTCGATGAGTTTGGCAAGCTCCTCCCCCATGGCTTGTCGGTTGGGTTCGGAAAAGCGCCGCAGTGTTTGCTTAACCGGTTTAAACCCCTTTAATATATTGAGGCTATGTTCGGTCAGCTCGCGTGGGATCCCTGGCATATCTGAAGGGTGCCAGGCGAATATGTCCCAGTTTTCGCGCAGAAATTCTCGTAGTGCGGCGTCAACTGTTGGATCCAATTGAGCTCCCATAGATGCTATCTTCTTGGGGTCCGTTGGGTGGACCTGGAATTTGACTATTTCTTCTGCTGGTTTGAAGTAAGTGGATTTAGGGCATTTGTCGAGGATCACGTCGTCCCTGTCCACCATGGAGCGGAGTGCGGTTAATTCTTCGGCCGCGAGGGCTTCGGATAGCGCCTCCAAGGCCAGGGATGTGGTTTTGTTTTCAACGTGGAGTGCTATGTCCAGATCACTGACGATAGCGATTATACCATTTGGTCCAGGCATTTTGAGCTTCATATACTCGTAATGGGGTATGGCCTGGAAGCGTGCAAAAGCATCCCGCCCCAGCAGGGCGTGATATCCGCTGCTGAAAGGGGCCACTTGGAAAGTTATTTCTCCAGACCGATAGTTCTTCGGCGTGCCGAATACCACATCAAGTGTGATCTTGCCCGTGCACCGCGCCTCCCCACTGGGGATAATCCCCCGGAAGGTTTTGTTACTTTGCTTGATGCGGCTCCTGTCTATTTCCATTTTATGGAGTGTGTCCTCATAAATGAGGTTTAATACGCTGCCACCGTCCATGAGGACCTTGGTAAGTTGAAACCCGTCCATGATGGGACTGAGTACTAATGCGGCTGGCGTTCGTACTGTTCTGTACTTTGGTTCGTCACCGGCGTTAAATGTTATAGCCGTGTCGTTCCAAGGGTTTATTGTAGTAATTTGGCAGACTTCGGCGAGCTCACGAAGTGCCCTTTTGCGCTTGTTGTTTGAAGCGAATGTCTCAAAGACTGTCAATACTCCTGAGTGATCGACTTCTAGGGGATGTCGTTCTTGGTTGTCCCTGATAAGGATGTCCTCGCCGCTCTTGGCTACCTGTCATAGTATCCAACATGCTCTAAGGCTGTGGGTTGCCACCGTATCTAGTGTTGTATGTATTTTGCATGGGCCATCGAGACACCCCTCCAGAACAGTGTCGTGCCACGTAGCGGTTTTGTGTTTCTTGACTGTCGGGCTAGGCATGCCACGAAGGTGCGCCCTTTTCGCCTGTAGGGGGAGTTGAGCTGGGACCGACGATTCCCAGCGAGCTGCCTGAGTTTTCCAGACGCTCTCCGTCGCATTGTATTTCTGTACAATGGTTGCTAAATCAGCAAATTTGGGTATGCGGAGGTGATTGATGGTGTTGAGTATTCCTTCGTCCACACAGTTTTTGAAGAACGCTAATATTGCGTCCTCATCACGGCAATCTTTTACAAGGAGGAATCTGGCCCAAAAGTGGTGGACCTTCTCCTGAGATTGTTGTTTCATGCTCATGAGAACCTATATGTCTGGGTGGGTGGGTGGAATTAAATTTGAACCCCGACCTAGCCGGTTGTCTGGAGTCCGACGACCTTCCGGACTAGATAGTCCGGGTTCCGGAATATCTTCTGATTGTCTGGAACCGCCGTCCGATGCTATGTTCGGAGGGCTGGTTGCGTCCCTTCGCGAGCGATCATAGTAAATTCGCCCAGCCGGAGGGTTTGGCCCGGGGCCAAACTACCCCTGAAGTAAAGTTGTCTTTAACGACAAGGCGAGCCATCGAGCCTTTCATCGACGGCACAGTGGAACTCTCAATGAAAGCACCAATGTCGGTGTCAAAACCGACGGATCTCGGGTAGGGGGTCCCGAACTATGCGTCTAGGATCGATGGTAACAGGAGACGGGGGACACGATGTTTACCCAGGTTCGGGCCCTCTCTATGGAGGTAATACCCTAGTTCCTACTTGATTGATCTTGATGAATATGAGTATTACAAGAGTTGATCTACCTCGAGGTCGTAATGACTAAACCCTAGAAGTCTAGCCTATGTGAATATGGTAATGAGTATATGTGGTCCCCTTTCCGGACTATTCCCTTCGGTTTATATAGACACCGAGGGGATATAGGGTTTACATGGAGTCGGTTACATAAGAAGGAATCTTTGGTCGCCAAGCTTGCCTTCCACGCCAGGTAGAGTCCAATCCAGACACGGTGCGGTCTTCAGCCTTCATGTCTTCACAGCCCATTAGTCCGGCCCATGGATAACAGGCCGGACGCCCAAGGACCCCTTAGTCCAGGACTCCCTCAGGGGGAGTTTGTCGGCGTTCTGGGAATGGGGGTCCCCAGACTTGCCTGCCTGCGGCCTGCGGCGTGGCTCAAAGGGGGGGCCAACATGGCCCATCTTCATCAACACAAACCCAAGACCCTCGCGGGGCAGACGACACGGAGCTTCCTTAGGCACGGCCTCATCAGGCTGGCTCGCGAGGAGGCGGAGAGATCAAGGCGGGGTACCTCACGAGGAGCCCGTGACGCAAGCCATGACAACCAAGGGCGCCAGGCGGGCGCCAGCCCGCGCAGTGTCCTCCTTTCCTCTTTGGTGCAAAGGGAGCAAGCGCTGGCGGGAGCATCAAGCAAAGGCACCCGTTTCAGTGCAACGAGACCAAGACCAGTTCAACGGCAGGAAGGAAGTCCTTGTGGAGCCCAAGCTAGCGTCACCACCAGAGCCTTTGGTAGGCGAGGACCAACTTTAGTCAGGATAAGTGTACCAGATGTTCCCCTTCAAAATGGCCAATTGTTGGCGCCCTTCCCGCTCAATATTTGGGAAGAGGCCCAGGGCCTTTGCCTATAAATAGGACTAGCCACCCACAGGGTAGAAGGATCCAGAATCGGCCAACCCAGAAACTAGCCAGGATCGCAGTCGAGAAGAGAGAGAGAGAAGGGTGACTGAACTTCCCCTAGCAGTTCATCCCCCAACCAAGAACAGACCCTCGCGAGGCTATTCTTCCTTGTATTGCTCATCATCATTAGCCCAAGAGGCAATCCACCACACCACACACCGGAGTAGGGTATTACACCACAACGGTGGCACGAACCAGTATAAACCCTGTGTCCCTTGTGCTGTTCTTTCCATAGCTTAGATCTTAGCGAGGCGGAGGGGTGCAGGTTGGTAGAAGGCGAAATCTCCACGCGCACCCAAATGTTCGAACCTCAAGGGTCTGCCGGAAACCGAAATCCGACATTTGGCGCGCCAGGTAGGGGTGCGCCGGAATTAGTCTTCCACCACCCCGTTCTCCTCCGACCATCGCGTCCATGTCTGACGCTCGTCGGGCCCGTGCCGAGCGCCGGGCCGCTCTCGCTTCCCGCGTCGCCCAGACGGCTCCTGTCGGCGGGTATCCTCGCCGTTCCCCGTCACCTGCCGTCAACGCCGCCACCGGCCCGGCGGGGGACGAGCAGCAAGCGTCGTCTCAGCATCTATCCGTGCGGCAAGACGGCCGCACCGCTACTCCCTCGCTCACCCCAGCTGGTTCTTCGTCCCACGCGCTCCGCGCACCCATGGAGGCTCGAGCTGCGCTCATCGCGGCAAACGAGCTCCTGCGCTACCGTCCCGTCGACGACGTCTACGAAGAATGGCTCGACCCCGTCGCCGAGCTCGTCCGCGCCGCAGGGGGCTCTCCTGCGCCGTCCGTTCCGCTGCACTGCACCCCACCGCGCGCGGGCGACGAAGCTCTGGTGGCGCCTTGGCCGCCTCCTCCTCAAGAAGGTGCCATGGGTCCAAGGCGCGTGGCCCCTAGGCGGAACCCGCTCCGTCAGGTGCCAGCGCGGGAAGAGCAGAGATGCCAAGAAGTCCCTCGCCCGCAAGAAGCTGCCCGGGCGCTCCCTGCTCCAGCACGTCACGACCACGCTCCTGCTCCCGCACGTCAAGACCCCGCGCTGCTCCCAACTGCAGCGCGTGGGGACATGCAAGACCAAGCTCTCCGTCATCCAAGGCCTCCCGTGGCTATAGCTGGCTGCCGTGCCTTCACCACCGAGCTACGCAGCATCGCGTGGCCCGGCAAGTTCAAGCCAGACCTGCCTCCTCGTTACGACGGCACGGTCGACCCTGCGGAGTTCCTCCAGCTCTATGAGCTGGGCATCGAAGCTGCCAACAGAGACGAGAAGGTCATGGCGAACTGGTTTCCCATGGCGCTCAAGGACGGGGCCCGCACCTGGCTCCTGAACCTTGCTCCAGGCACGATCTCCTCCTGGGACGAGATGCGCACCCGCTTCATCGCCAACTTCCAAGGTACTCGCGACCGGCCACCCGCCATGAGCGACATGCGCCGCATCAAGCAACAACCCAGAGAGACCCTGCAGAAGTACATCCAGCGCTTCAACAACGCACGCCTCAAGATTCCCAAGGAGACCGAGGAGGCCATCATCTCAGCCTTCTCCGACGGTGTGCGCGATATCAAGATGAAGGAGGAGCTGGCGATGCATGAAGACCTGTGCACTTCCTTGGAGTTGTTCAACTTGGCAACCAAGTGCGCCAGGGCTGAGGAAGTGCGTCTCTCCCTCCTCGAGCAGCCTGCCGCAGACCCAGAAGAGAAGAAGCCCAAGGCCAAGGATGTGAAGCGCAAGGGGGCTGCTGTGCTCGCGGCAGAACCAGACACCAAGCGGGGTAGAGATCAGCCCGAACCTTCCAAGGGCAGTCGGGACTGTGTGTACCATGACCTCCACACCCACAACACCAACGAATGTCAAGAGCTCCGAGCTGTGCGAGAAGGAAGGATCGGCCGTCGCCCCGACCGCGGTGACCGGGGCTACGGTCGAGGAGGAGGAAGGAACGCAGTACGCTGGGAAGACCGCTGCCCGCGCCAAGGGTGGCGCGATCAACCTCACGAGGATCGCTGGCAAGACCCGCCTCGCGAGGGAGACTGGAGGGATCAGCCTCGCGAGGATCGCCCGCAAGGCAATGCAGGCCTCCCTCCGCTGCCACCGCAGCCAAGGAGAAATGAGGACCGCAATCAGGACTAGGGGACTGGGGGCTTCCAGGAGCCGCGCGCGATCGCCTGCATCCTAGGCGGGGCTCAAGCCCCAGCCTCTCAACACATCTTCAAGCAGTTCGCCTGCGAAGTGAATGCAGTCCTCCCCAAGCTCGAAGCCATGCGCCCTCTCAGGTGGTCGGCGTGCGCCATCATGTTCAGGTCAGCAGATCAGCTCAAGTGTGGCCATAGCCGGAGTCCTCCCGATGCTTTGTTCCCCAATCATCAGCAACGTGGTGGTCACCAGGACCCTCATCAAATGGCGGGGCAGGGCTCAACGTCCTGTCCGTGGAAGCATTCAACAATCTCCAAGTGCCCTACAACCAGCTTCAGCCAACCAAGCCTTTCTCCGGAGTCACCGACGGCTCCACTATCCCGATTGGGCAGGTCCGCCTCCCTGTCACCTTCCGGGCACGCGACAACTACCGCATCGAGCTCATCGACTTCGACGTCGCCCACATTCGCCTGCCGTACAACGCCATCCTTGGGTACCCAGCGCTGGCCAAGTTCATGGTCGTAACTCACCACGGCTACAACGTCCTCAAGATGCCAGGAAGTGGCGGAGTCATCACGGTGCCCTGTGAAGACAAGGACGCGGTGTGTTCCCTGGAACGAGCCTTTCAGGCCACATCACTGGAAGACCCGGATCGCGGAGGCAGGAGGCTTCACGAGACCGCCCCCAAGAAGAAGAAGACATCATCCGGCCCGGCCCCTCAGGAGGCAGGCCCCTCAGGGCCTGCGCCTGCCCAGGGGGAACCTCCTTCCGTCGCATAGGAAAGCGCGCCCGGCGCCCTCCTGAGGCAGTGCTCGAGGGCTCTCCCCTGGAGGGCCACCGACCTGGCTAAGGTCACAAGGGAGGCGCTTGGGCACCACATGGAGGCGTGTTTCGAAGCACGTTTCCCTCAAGAAGGATTAAGGCAAGGAGGGCCAGACCCTCAAGAGTTCGTCAGCAAGGCCATTCAGGAGCTACAAGAGTCAACAGTCATGAGAGGCGGCCGCCGCCTACCAGCTGTGGCTCCCCATCCAGGCGAGGATGGTGGGCTGCGCGTCTGCATCGACATACCAGGGCTCAATCGAGTCACCTCTCTGGAGCGCCTCTGGCCCTCGCGAGTGGGGCGCTGCGAAGGTCCACCCCACAGCTACGTTCGCATGCCTTACGGCTTGCCGAATGCGGCTGCCACGTACCAGCGCCTCATGAGGGGCATCATGGAGGTTGAAGAGGCTAGGCGTTCCACAGCCCTGGCGGAGATGGAGATGGTCTGCGAGGGGCCACCAGCGCCTCCGGAGCCTCCCTAGGCCCCTAGGCCTGGGGGCTCGTGAGGATCGGCTGCCGCAGCCCGCCGAGTCAGCTACACCAACACTCCTTCGTCCTCAACATCATCAGGTGACATCTTTCAAGTTTCATTTCCAGCTGGGAGCACCCCCCCAGGGCTGCATTATTCCCAGGCCGCGTGGGTCCGTCCCTGCGGCATGTATTCCTTTTATTTCATGTTGTTAGCTTACTTTGTTGGGGGCGCCCCACGGGCCGCATCATCCCCAAGTCGCTCGGGTCTGACCCAGTGATGTCCGCCTTCCGAGCATCTATTTGAATGAATCCACTCCTTCGCGGCTAATGTGTTTGACCCAGTTGCCCGCTCAACTGACGCCAACTGATGGAGCTGCTCCCAAACGGCACGATGCTTGTGCATGAGTCCGTCCCTGCAATGCCGACAAACCTGAATGGCTGAGCTCTGGCCGCGGCAGCCCCGCATGGCGCCTCCTCGTCAAGCCTTCGGTGCCTCATCGCCCCTCGGAAGCAACCAACGGCTGACTGTCAATTGTCATGGCAACCCCTCGTTCTTTCTATGATGGGTCTACAGGATCTCCTAAAGGAGCTGCGTCAGGCGAGGCCCTTGCGGTGTCTCCTTCACTCTCAACCGCGTGAACCGCTTGCACGTTAAAGGGGGGGTGCCTGAGCATCGCGACTCAGGGCTCCTACTGGCTATCCAGCCCTCACCCTCTGGCCTTGTCCACGGCATCGCGACCTGGCATACCAGCGACCGGCTGAGACTCGCTCGACGGCCGGGACCCGAGGACGTAGAGCAGAAAGGGGAGCAAAGGCGAGAGGGGAGGGACACGCGAGGACCTCGCCGAGCAACCTCACGCCTGCCGATGCATGGACCCGGCGACACACCAGAGAGCGGCCCCTGATTCTTGAGATAAGTCACCACCCGGAAGCACCAGCTACCGTGGCACCATCCCCGCACCTAATGCAATTCCGTGTTAGCGACGCCGCTCTCCTTTCTCACCGAACGACGGCTGCTTGAGCGCCAAAGGGGACCTCCTGAGCATCGCGACTCAGGGGCTCTTACCGGACCCCGGGTCGCTCACCTCCTGGCCTTGACCACGGCATCGCGACCTGGCATACCAGCGACGGCTGAAGCCGCCTTGGGACTAGGACCTGTCGGCGCAGAGCACCAAGCCCTCGTGAGGTTCGAAAGGGAGAACTGAGCTAAGGCGGAATGAGCAACTCGCACAATTTTACGACAAGGGTTATATTAACAGAATAGGATCACAGGCACCTTACAAGCCCCCACGGGACGCGTCTTTGATTCCTCGCAGGGAACAGATCCTAAAAGGACGCTAACTATGCGCGCCCTGCAAAAGACGCCATCATCAACAGTGGGCCGTCAAGCACCGGCGCCAACCCCATCCAGATCAGAGTCGGCGGCGGCCTGACGAGCCCGCCCTGCTCCAGGAGCGGCGCCGGCTCAGGGGCTCGTAGCTATCATCGCTCGTCTCCGGAGTCGCGAAGAGCTCACCGGAGTCGCTGGAACCTCCGCCGCCTCCGCCGCCTGAGGAGCCGCCAATGGAGCGGTCGGCGGGCCCAGTCCTCGCTGTAGCAGGGTCCCGACCACCTCTCCCGGGGCAGCACTGCAGCCGGCGCCCGTTCGCATCGAAGACCTTGAAGAACATCACCGAAGCACCTTCCTACTCCAAGTGGATCGCGAAGGCGCCTCTTGTCCTGCAGACCCGGGCGATTTCGCTCCAGCCTCGAGTCATGAAGACCTCGCCCGGGGCAACGACCACGACCTCTGCCTCGGTCGCGAGGGCGCTGCAGCCGGCGTGCTGCAGCCAAAGCTCCAGGAGCTCTCCATGCGGGATGATAGAGGCGAAGAAGGAAGGAAGGCGAATCCAGGACTGAGGAAGCATGGTGGCGTGGAGCACGAACTCTCGGGAGGAGCCCTTGGTGTGGACCCCAGGGGGGACGACCCACACCTTCGTGACCCGTCGGCGCTGATGGCGGCGCCGCCCGTGGCGATCGACATCGACTCCTACAGGGCCCTCGATGTGGGCATACAAGGGAAGCGGGAACCCCGGCGGTGGCCGCTCGCACCAGGGCCTCGACACCACCTGATGGGCCCCCTCGTCCCGGCCGCGGAGGGCGAGCCATTTCTACAGCGGGAGAGGGTCTGGTTCCTCTCGGGGAGCCTTTCCCTTCTCTGCCGTCGAGAACCGGCGGATCGGAGCCATTGCAGCAAGATGGAGCAAGGACTAAGAAGAAGGAGAAGCAAGAAGGGATGGACTAGAAGGGCGCGCGCGTTCTGTACTTATGGCCGGCGAAGGCCAACCGCCGACCTCCACGATCGCAGGTAATCATGACCCGCTTTGCATGCAGGGACATGTCCAATCCGTGAAGTTGCCGAGGCGCCATGGGGAAGTGGAGACGCCCACGCCCAATCAACCGCCACGCGGCGCCCAAGGCCACAGGCTGTTAGGGCCCGCGGCGCTTCGCTCTTGCCCTTTCGCCTCCCTGCACGGCCAAGTCCGGGCGCGCCTTGGGCCCGGGGGCTACCGTCGGCGTTCTGGGAACGGGGGTCCCCAGACTTGCCTGCCTGCGGCCTGCGGCGTGGCTCAAAGGGGGGCCCAGCATGGCCCATCTTCATCAAGACAAACCCAAGACCCTCGCGAGGGGCCAAGCCTCGCGGGGCGGACGACACGGAGCTTCCTCAGGCACGGCCTCATCAGGCTGGCTCGCGAGGAGGCGGAGAGATCAAGGCGGGATACCTCACGAGGCGCCCGTGACGCAAGCCATGACGACCAAGGGCGCCAGGCGGGCGCCAGCCCGCGCAGTGTCCTCCTTTCCTCTTTGGTGCAAAGGGAGCAAGCGCAGGTGGGAGCATCAAGCAAAGGCACCCATTTCGGTGCAACGAGACCAAGACCAGTCCAACGGCAGGAAGGAAGTCATTGTGGAGCCCAAGCCAGCGTCACCACCAGAGCCTTTGGCAGGCGAGGACCAACTTTAGTCAGGATAAGTGTACCAGATGTTCCCCTTCAAAATGGCCAATTGTTGGCGCCCTTCCCGCTCAATATTTGGGAAGAGGCCCAGGGCCTTTGCCTATAAATAGGACTAGCCACCCACAGGGTAGAAGGATCCAGAATCGGCCAACCCAGAAACTAGCCAGGATCGCAATCGAGAAGAGAGAGAGAGAAGGGTGACTGAACTCCCCCTAGCAGTTCATCCCCCCAACCAAGAACAGACCCTCGCGAGGCTGTTCTTCCTTGTATTGCTCATCATCATTAGCCCAAGAGGCAATCCACCACACCACACACTGGAGTAGGGTATTACACCACAACGGTGGCCCGAACTAGTATAAACCCTGTGTCTCTTGTGCTGTTCTTTCCATAGCTTAGATCTTAGTGAGGCAGAGGGGTGCAGGTAGGTAGAAGACGAAATCTCCGCGCGCACCCTAGTGTTCGAACCTCAAGGGTCTGCCAGAACCCGAAATCCGACAGAGTTGTTAGAGGCACCAGGAGAATATTTTTTTGTGTGTGGGGTCTGTGTTGGTATGTGTGGGCATGAGAAGATACCGAGATGTGGGGGCAGAGGGTGTGTCACCGCGTGAGGTCCGGTGGGTCGAGGTGAGGCCCTTCATTCGGTTCCGTCCTGCGCCACATTGGTCAGCCCGTGACGCATTTAGGGAGACCCATGGATGACTAGTCGTACAAGACAAAGACAGCATAATTGTGAAGGACTCTATGTCCACTGACAAAGACGGCTAGGATTTGTAACCCTAGGTTTTCGGACTAAGGTAACCCCTTTATCTCTGATATTAATATTCATCCAACCTAACTTTAAGGGGCATCCTATAGAATGCTCTGCTAGAATCATACTCGTCGATTAGGAAGAGAGGTGTGAGACAATGCGTGAGAGACATTCCTAAAGATAATGTGCATACAGGAGACACGTAGGCAGGTCTATGTATATAGAAAGGTTCGATGGGGATTGTGCGTGTGTATGCTTGCGAGAGAAAGAGTGCTTGTGATTAAGGTTAGTGAAAACAGTCGTAAATGGTTACGAGAGGGAGGGATGGTTATATCGGGAGAGGGTGTGTGAGCATGTGTGAGAGACCATCGATGGAGAGTGAAACTACACGTACAAGACTGCTGTACACATTGATTAAAGATATAAATTGCATCCAAATATTAGGATGGGATCATGATATTTGCAATTTGTGTAAGGAACGGTCATTGATCCATCAGACATCTAGATTCTATCAAATTTGAGCATGTCTATGTTATTATTCGACACAATTGATCCACATAGTTAGTATTTTGAACTCCAGATAATGCATCACTTTAGCAATCGAATATAAACGTGAGTATAGTTCATGTTGTGTGTGTAAAGCACATTATACATACGAAAGTTACACAATGAACATTGTAAATAGCTACCTATGAACTAGCATACATTTGAATTCAACTTAAGGTGGTTTAAAAAACCGAATTCAACATGAAGTCCATTCAATTATTTGAATTTGATATCATGGCATTTGTAAATCATACCTAAATTATGGGGGCACCAATCTTTGCTCTGATTTTGTACATAAGCATATGTAGTCCTGTACAAAATAGATTCTAATTTAGCTCCTCCATTCCAAAATAATCATAGTTATAGGATTGTCAAGTGTCAAAATTTCAAAAAGAAGCGGATAAGTTAATGAGGTTTTCAAACATACAAGGTCAAATTTAACGTTGTCTATTTAGGTCAATCCTCAAAGTTCAAGAGTACTCTAAACATGAATGCTTGTGTTTCAAAATTTCGAACGAAGCGCCAAAAGAGCCTCTACTCGCCCGAAACCGCGTGAGACCAATGTTTGGTAGTACAAGGAAATTACTTTTCTAATAATTCCGACCCATGAAACCTACCGGCCTGACGTCCAAAGGTCTAAACTAGGGTAGGTTTGTAGATTCATCTAGATGCCACGCAACCGCCTCCGAAAAACATTTATACACAATGGCCTCCTAAGCACACATGCGCGCGGCCAAAATCGCTCCCGCCCACTATTTGGGACACTTGGGATTACCATCCTACCCCCGACCCACAGTAGGTCCAAAATTTAAGAGGGGGGGCAAAGTTTGTACTTTCCCCAAATTTAGAACAAGTGCGTCTCATATTCTGTTCAAAAAATCCGAAAACAAGCGCATCCTAGATCGAAACATGGTTCTCCCCCCTCCCCCTGCCCACCCGTCCGATTCCCCATTCGTACTCCGTGGGCGCAAAAACTACCTCTCCACCAGCGGCGAAACCCCGACGTCCTCCGTCCGCCACCCCATTCCACCCATCAACCGCCTCCCTCCTCCATCACACCGGAGCCGATACCTCGACGTCGTAATCAACCGCAACCTCAACCGCAATGCCCTCCATGGCTAGTAGTTGAAGCCGAGGCCGAGCCATCCATACCCGAGCCAGTTCAACCACGCCATCCTGTGCCTCACCGCTGCCGCTCCAACTTCGCCACCCTCCACCGCACCGAAGCTGTTCCTGCTACGCCGTCCTTCACCGCCTCGGATCTACTTCCCCTCTGTGGACATACGGCCACGGCAACACAGTCAACAATTTGGCCATGGGTTCGTCCAAACCTGCACCCTCCTCCAGAACATCGGTTTCCCCGGCAAAAATAAGAAGATCGGCGCGACATGTGGAGGCGACCACACCGCCAACCGAAAATGGTACTCCTCTTCCCTTATTCGTGCAAATCTTACGTGTCTTCTTGCATGGTATTCATCCCATAGAAGACACTAGTTGACCGCTTCTTCTTGATACTAGATGTAGTGATGCACAAGGTTTCTCCTCATATACTATTTCACCTTAGCTAGAGGTTCGTTGCCCCCCTAAATTTCAATTCCTGGTCAGTTGATTCCCAATTAACGGAAGCATTCCCTGGCATAACAGGTGCTAGTACGCCTATTATGCCGGGGAAGCAGCGCCTCGGTGTTTATCTTAGGGGCGTGTGGGGCCTAGAGCTATTGGCACCCAATCTGGAGGTCAGCCAGGATTAAAGGGATGGCCTGGGGGCGCTGCCAAGCACGGCGGTGGTGTGAGGTCGAGGGGAGGGTGGGGCGGCGGAGGCAGGGGTCTGGGCCGATGGTCGCTGGCGGTTCGAGAAAGATCGTCAACAGTGACTGGCGGGAGGTAGACGAAGGCCATCTGCCCGTTCCTTATAGATCGGAGGGTTCATTAGAAAATCGACTGACCTATTTATTTTCAGTCGACTGTTATCTTGATATGACCACATGTGGTGGTGTGCTGGAGGGGTACCTGCATTTCCTATGCTCATATATTACAAAATCATACGGAGTAGAATCTAATTTTGTTTGCCATGCAATGTTGTAGAGCTATCATATGTCTCCTGTCATTTATTTTTCAGCCACCTGCTATCTGCTACTTTTACAGTGCACTAGTTCTGCAGACACTTCACCCATACTCTCACTATTATGTTTTTATGCAAGGGTATTTCAGACTTTGCTGCTATGAGAGAAGCAAAAAAGAAGAGAGAAGTTGCTCCAGCGTCGTACGCGGATAGGCCAGACACGTTTCAGCCTTATAATAGGTGTAGTGTCAGCAGATGGAGACGGTAAACGTAGCTCTGGAGTTGATGACCTCGCTCGCAATGAACCACCATCCCAGGTGCTTGCTTTAACTTCACGGTGTCATATGTGGTTGCATGTCCCATATGGTGTCTAGCTTGTATTCGAAAGGCCGAAGTCGGTTTTTATTAAGATATGGAAAGATATTTTTTACATGAACCATCATCCCGTGAGCACCAGAAGACAAATAGCTAGTCAGCGCACTGGCTGAGCCAGTGACAAACCCAGCAAAGAGAGGCATCACCTGGAAGCCAACTAAAAAGCCACGATGGTGGCGAAGCAGCCCGCCTCCCACCAGGCTCTCAGGTCCTAGATGATCATGCTCACCACTCCAGCCGGATGTCTAGCTTGTATTGCTTCCAATTTGGTTAAATTGCATCTGCTTAGCTTACACATTATACCTTTGAATATGACATGCCTTTCTGTTTTTGGTACATACTAGTACATCTGTGTATTAACCATGTTCTTACATCAAACTAATGTTCTTGTGTATCCCTCATCAATCACTTATGACGAGGCAGTCAGGCAAGTGGATTACTCCTCATTTAAAGAGTGCGCCGTCAGCCTCCCGACATGATTCTCAATAAACAACATGGCTAGATGAAGATAGTGAATGTAGCTCTGTAGTTGATTACCGCATTTCCCCTACACTAGCATCGCAGGTGCTTGCTCTAACTTGGCAGCGTGATATGTGGTTGCATGTTGCATATGGTGTCTAGATTGTAATTCTTCTAATCTGGTTAAACTGCATGTGGTATTCTGCTTAGCTTATACATTATACCTGTTAATGTGACATGCCTTCCTGTATTTAGTACATAGTACATCTGTCTATTAAGCATGCCCTCACATAAAATTATTGTTTTTTTGTATCCAGCATAAATCAATATGGCGAGACACCTTCAGTATATGAAATCTGATATTAGTTGCATCTTTGATATGATTTATAGCATGCGCTGCTTCTAATTTGTTGAAATGCCATTTATGATGGGACACTTTTAACTTGGCAGAGTCATATTTGTTGCATCTTTCACGTGGTGTCTAGCTTGCATTGCTTCTTATTTGGTGAAATGGTTTCTGCTTAGTTTACACAAACAGTTGTGAATATGCCATGCCGTCCTGTTTTTCGTATTATTCCATCCTAGAATCATATGTTTTCCTTACATCAAAGTAGTGATTGTCAGTATCATGCACGGATGAGTTCTGAAGAGTGAATTTTATTGCTTTTTCGGTTTTACTTGACAATTTAGAATCAATAAAGCGGAAGGAAGTTAGGAGGGTAGCGGATGAAGGTGCTCCTTCCAAATTGAGGGCCTCTACAGATTCTACTCCTCCACCCCCCCCCAAGATGATTTCCAAGACAACATATGCATAGACACTCAACATAGCTATGTTGGTGATGAGCACCTCTCCCCTAGTGCACCATCACAGGTGCTTCCTCTAACTTGGCACTGTTGTATGTGGTTGCATGTTATGTATGATGTCTAGCTTGTATTGCTTCTAACTTTGTTGAATTTCATCTACTTACTTTACACATTATACTTGTGACTAAGACACGTGTTCCTCTTTCTAGAACATACAATATCTGTCTATCACACCATGTTCTTACATCAAAGTACATTTGTTCTGAAGAACTAAATTGTTATTTGTTTTTCTTGTCGGCTTGACTTAACATGGCATAGAGAAAGAGGAAGCAAGACAGAATGGCAGGGAAAGGGAAGCGGAACAATGCTGTAGATTCTGCTAGTACTGATGGTGCAATAGAAGGTCAAAGTCCAGCGGAAAATTGTACCGACAGGGTATCCGGTGCTACACGAGCTGCAGAACAAGCCAAACAGAAACAAATAGCTGCCACCAAACAAGCAGAGACAACCCTAGTTGTCGCAACACCTTCCACAGTACCACCAGCTACACGATTTACTCGTTGGTCAACTCAGCTAGCAGCATGTTCCCAACCTCCCTTGCCACCTGACACTACTTCCGAAGCACTCTTGACACAAGATGAGTTGGCAAGATCAGATGAACTTTGTGAGCTTCAACAGCAAGAAGGTAGTTGCTGGAGTCAAGTTAAAGTTGCATGCTTCTTTATATGTAGTCTCGCAGTTTGATGTACACTAACACTTCCTATGTTTGTTGTTGGACTAGCACCTAGGCGCAAGAGGATACAAACATCAGGGATAATGCTCGATAGGTTAACTAGATCTATAGGAGGAGGAATGGAGATCCGTTTTGAGGTAGGTTTAAAAAGGAAACGTGATGCTACAGAGTCAGGCAAGTTAGTATTAGAGGCAGCGGTTGCTGTTAGGTGTCATGTACGTATCCTCCCAACATGGATTCAGTACATGAATGACAAAGACGAAACCCAGTTCAACACCTTCCTCGACTATTTATCTATAAGTATGGTTATGTATGGAAACTAGTAATATCGTCTTGCTCTCTCCAATACTTTCTAGGTTGCTGATAATGAGACTCCCATAATTTTCAACAGATGAGGTTCTAGTTGGATAGCCAAGATGATGCAACCAGACAAGCTTGCACCCATGTTTTCAAGTCTGCTCTGCGACAGTATCGGTATAACTTGAGGAAGACTCACTTTGAAGGCAAGGCTAACAGTGAACTTGCCCAAACATCTCAAGTGGAAAATATATCTTATGAAGATTGGAGAGGCCTCGTTAAACACTGGTCCGATCCGAAGTATCAGGTACATTATATATATATGTGATCAGATCACATGTTGAAGTCCTATTTATGCATGTGCCACACAAATCTATCTTCTTGTAGGTGAACTGTTCAAAGAACAAGGCCAACCGTACGAAAGTGAAATTCCAACAGACGACAGGATCTCGTAGCTATATTGCACACTGTGAGGCTCTTGTAATTAGCTGTCATTTCACTCTTTTCATTGTACCATATTATCAGATCTATATTGACTTGTTCCAAATGCAGAGGAAAGCCCGCAAGGACCAAAAAGTACCTGAACCAAATGTTGTGGAAATCTTCAAGGACTGTCACACCAGCAAGAATAAAGGCATGGCTAACCAGTCAAAGCCGCTGTTGTAAGTCCTTGATCCTCATGCCTTTTAACTACTACTTACTCTGACTTGTGCCTTGAACTGCATGGTTTGCAGCCAATGTCTATTACTCTTTTCAATTTTATACACAATTGTCTTAGCGTATCATTGCACCTTACAAGGTTTAAAAGAGAGGAGTGATGTTCCTTTGATCTTGACCTGTAATCTAGTTCCGTGTTGGACTTGCCCACACAACGTTACAATTGCCTGTTTGTCTGTTCTCAGTTGTTTTGTGATATGAATGATGTCATACTATGCTTACCGTATTATAAACTTCGTCTCTTTATCCTTAGCCCTCAATACAATATGAAGAAATAGACAATACATTAGAGATGGTACATGGTCATATGTTTGGAACCTGGTTTTATTATGTACTTTGCAATAAAATACAACTATTATTTTACATGGTTCACTAGAACAAGTTCTGTATATAGACAAAGCTATTTTGTTTGGTTTTGCTGCTTCCTTAGGCCTCTTTTGGTTCATAGGATAGGATTATCATAGGAATAGGAATCTTGTAGGAAATGAGATGACATGTATCTCAAATCCTATGAGTAGGAATAGGAAACAAGATGTCATTTGGTTGACACCAAAGGAATTTTTCCATTGAGTCTAGGCTCTTTTTTATTTTCCTATGAAATGTGGAGGATAGGAACCAATCCTATGTAGGAATAGGAATCCATTCCTATGAACGAAAGGGCTCTAAAGGAAAAAATCCTATCCTCTAGAATTCCTATGAAATTCCTCCAAACCAAAGGAGGCCTTAATATCTTCTGTTCTGGTACTACTAATGTAAAACCACAACTTTTCAGCGAGCTATGGAAAAAATGATGGAACCGCCACCTTCTGAAGGTGGCGAGGCAACTATAACCGCAATGTCAGCTCTTGCCACAGTGGGTCAGTACCTGTCCACTAACAGTGCCAAAAGCTCGTTCCTGCGTAATACTGGCTTGGTTGTTAAGGCAATCTCGTCCAAACTACCTCATGATCAAGATATGCAAGCTCAAAATAATGTTGTATCTGCGCTCCAAACACAAGTCCATTCCCTAACAGAGACCCTTTGTGAAACAAGGAGAGACATTGTCTGATGTTGTCAAGATATGCATGGTTTTGAAACTAGACTATCAGAAATTTGCTATGTTATTCAGGAGCCTAGGAGAACTGAAGGTGAAGGTTATGGTGCTCCATCGGACAATACAGCATGAAAACATAACTGTCAGGTCAAATGAACTGAGCTTTTGAACTTCTGGTGGTGCATTTATCTGCTAGACTGTTAACTTTTATGCCAACCTTCCTTTTGTTTTATAGTTGTAATTTGTTTTGGTGTGATACAAAATTTGTTCTTAACGTGCAGCCACCGGCTGAAGAAAACAGCAAGCCATTTCTGTATAGTGTAGGGTGTTCCCTATATTTGCACTGGTGGCAAACTTTGATTCCCACCGGCTGTAGTTAACATGGGCCCTCCTACGGGCTGTAGAAACAATGAGCCTTATACGGGCCATAGACACTATGGGCCGTATCATCAATGGGCCTTCTACGGGCCGTATGATCGGTTGGCCAAACATGGGCCAATAACAGACCACATTATGGCCGTAAATGGGCTAGAGTTGAAATCGTTCATGAGCCGACCATAACGGGCTGTCGTTAATCGGCCGTATTTTGATGACGCTATGAAAACGGCCCAACGTATTAACGGGCCATAAACGGGCCGACTGTAACCATGGGATGAATTTGGCCCACAAGCAGAAAATGATAGTAACGGGCCATAAGTAAACAAATGTGGAAATGAGCCCAAGAATAAATGGGCCCCGAGAAGGCCGAAAGATAACATGGGCTGCAAACGGCCCAACGGAATAATGGGCCGTTAATGGGCATAAAGTGATACACTCTTCATTACGGGCCAGTTTCATCATGTGCCATTAATGGGTATAAAGTGATACACTGTTCATTACAGGCCAGTTTTACCACGGGTCGTTAATGGGCCGAGAGTAATAAGGGCCTCATATGGGCCGAAAGACGTCATGGTCCATACATGGGACGAAAGTTAAAATGGGCTGGAATTATATTGGATGGCCTAGATGACGCTACTGGGCCTAATTCGGATAGGCCGTTAACGGGCCCTGGGTTAGCGGGCTATAAATGGGCTATATGCGAACAAGCCGTTAACAGGCTTGCCGTGGGCCGGCCCGCCACCTTTTGACCAAGTCACACATGTCGGCCTTTTCACAGGAATGGGCCTCTGTTGGGTCTTGCCATGTGTCGACGTATCATAGGCGCTTTGGGTCCAATGAGTGGATGACATCTGTCCCAACGATGAGCCGACACGTGTTTCCTCCAGCCAATGATGATTTTACACGTGGAAAATCCCCATTGGTCGAGGCTGTTAACAGGTTATCGGATCCAAAACCGGACCCAATAGCTTAACGGCGTTCCATTACAGTGGATGCCACGTGTCGGTCACCCTTGATGAAAGCACTTCTGGGACGCGTGATTTATCGTCATGGAAGTGGACACTTCCATGATGATAATTTTGGTAATGTCATGGAACACTTCTACGATAGCACATGTATGACTATCTTGATTCTGTCATAAATTTGTCATGGATGTACATGCATGACAGAAAACGTGACCTACTGTGACAAACACGTATCATCACAGAAGTGTATTTTTTTGTAGTGTTTCTTATCGAATAGGCATGTTGTCTAGGAGTGATGCTAAAGCTCACTAGTCGCATGTGCTAGTTGGATCCTGAATCACTGAGAGTTTGTAGAGGGATGACAACTTCAGTGAGAGTATTTATATTTAAGGCTTGAATTACTCTACATAAACACATTGCTTAGTGATTGCATATTTTCTGTTGTAGATCAATGGCACCACCTGCTCAACCCAACTTTGCATTGAAATCAATTCTGGAAAAGGATAAACTGAATGGAACAAACTTTACCACCTGGTATAGAAATCTGAGAATTGTTCTCAAGCATGATAAAAAGGAACAAGTTCTAGAGGATCCACTTCCATAGGAACCTGCCGATAATGCTAGTGCCACAGCTAAGAATGCCTACCAGAAACTCGTTGATGAATCAACGGAGATCAACTATCTGATGCTGGCTTGTATGGAGCCTGATTTGCAACAACATTTCAAAAAAGGTTGAGGCTTAGGATATGATCGAGAGTCTCAAGAGCATGTTTCAGACACAGGCTAGGACCGAAAGGTTCAACGTCTGGCGATCCTTCATGGATTGCAAGTTGAAGGAAGGTGATCCACTGGGCCCACATGTGATCAAGATGATCAGATATGTGCAAGCTTTGGATCATTTGGGCTTCCCGCTCTTGGATGAGCTAGCTACTGATGCAGTTTTGGGTTCTCTTCCGCCCAGCTATGGGACGTTCATCTCGAACTATCATATGCATGGCATGGATAAGAAGCTCACTAAATTGCATGGGATCCTCAAAGTGGTAGAGCAGGATATTAGGAAAGGCACACATCAAGTGTTGATGGTGCAGAAATCGGCTATGTTCAAGAAGAGTTGGTCCAAGAAAAAGACTAAGGCAAAGGGCACGGAGACGGCAACCTCTGCCGCTGCATCGAAGTCTGGACCAGACTCGAAGACCATTTTCTATCACTGCAAGGAGACTGGTCACTGAAAGAGGAACTGTAGCAAGTGGCTTGCAGAGCATGGCAAGAAGGCCGGAAATGCTTCATCGAGCAAAGATACACTTGTTGCAAAAGTTATAGACATTTACCTTGCTGACATACCTAGTAGCTCTTGGGTATTTGATACCGGATCGGTTGTTCATATTTGCAACTCGATGCGGGGCTGGTAAGAACTAGGCGTGTGGTACAAGGGGAGATTGACATCAGGGTCAGCAACAAAGCAAGAGTTGCTGCGTTGGAGGCCGGCACGGTGCAGCTCCAGCTTCCTTCTGGATTTATTTTGGAATTGAATAATTGTTATTACATTCCTGCACTTAGTCGGAACATTATTTATGCCTCATGCTTGATGAGTCAGGGTTATGAATTCAATTTAAAGGACAATGGTTGTTTGCTGTATTTGAATGGTATGTTCCACGGCCATGCACCCATTGTTGATGGGCTATTTATATTAAATCTAGAATAGGAACATGTCTAGAACGTGAATGTCAAGAGGCATAAGCCTAATGAGACAAATCCGACGTACTTCTACCATTGGCGGCTTGGACACATTAGTCTGAAACGCATGAAGAAGCTCCATGATGATGGGCTCCTAACTTCGTCTGACTTCGGGTCGTTTGAGACATGCGAATCATGCTTGCTTGGCAAGATGACTAAGTCTCCTTTCGGAAAGAGTTGCGAGAGGGCGTCCGAGTTGTTGGAACTGATACACAGTTATGTGTGTGGACCAATGAACACAACTGCCAGAGGTGGCTATCAGTACTTCGTGACTTTTACCGACGACTTGAGTAGATATGGATATATCTATTTGATGAGGCACAAGTTGGAAACTTTTGAAAAGTTCAAAGAGTTTCAAAACAAGGTTGAGAATCAGCTTGGCAAGACTATAAAACTTCTATGATTTGATAATGGAGGTGAGTACATGAGCCACGAGTTTGATGATCATCTGAAAAGCCGAGGTATAGTACCTCAGCTCACACCGCCGGGTACGCCACCGAGAAATGGCGTATCAGAACGGAGGATTCGTACCTTGTTGGACATGGTTCGATCTACGATGAGCAAATCGTATTTACCCTTGTCATTCTGAGGATACGCTCTAGAAACTGCAGCTTTCACACTTAACAGGGTACCATCAAAATCCGTAGATAAGACACCCCATGAGATGTGGACCGGGAAGAGTCCCAATTTGTCTTTTCTAAAGATTTGGGGTTGTGAAGCATTTTTCAAGCGACTCATGTTAGACAAACTTACACCCAAGTCGGATAAATGCACGTTCGTGGGATATCTAAGGGAAACCTTGGGATCTAACTTCTACAACCGGGAAGAGAGCGAAGTGTTTGTTGCTCGGAACGGGGTTTTCCTTGAGAATGAGTTTCTCAGACGGGAGGCCAGTGGGAGGACAGTCTGACTCAAAGAAATTCGAGTACCACTCGGGGACGGCTCGACGAGTGATGAGACCATACCGGAGTCTGTCAAGGAACCCGTAGTGGAAGCGGCACCGAAACCACGGAGGTCGGAAAGATTGCACAGAGTGCGTGATGTATTGTTGCTAGAAAGTGACGAGCCGGCCACGTATGCGGAAGCGATGGTGAGCCCGGATTCCGAGGCATGGCTGGTGGCCATGAGATCCGATTTAAAGTCCATGGATGAAAATCAAGTCTGGGACTTGGTTGATCCGCCGCCTAGCGTAAAGGCCATTGGCTGCAACTGGGTCTTTAAGAAGAAAACCGATGTGGATGGAAACGTTCAGAAACACAAAGCTCGGCTAGTCGCTAAAGGTTATGGACAAGTTCAAGGAATTGACTACGACGAGTGAGGGAGTCCTGGATTAGGGGGTGTTCGGATAGCCGGACTATACCTTCAGCCGGACTCCTGGACTATGAAGATACAAGATTGAAGACTTCGTCCCGTGTCCGGAAGGGACTTTCCTTGGCGTGGAAGGCAAGCTTGGCGATACGGATATGTAGATCTCCTACCATTGTAACCGACTTTGTGTAACCCTAACCCTCTCCGGTGTCTATATAAACCGGAGGGTTTTAGTCCGTAGGACAACATACACAACAACAATCATACCATAGGCTAGCTTCTAGGGTTTAGTCTCTCTCATCTCGTGGTAGATCTACTCTGGTACTACCCATATCATCAATATTAATCAAGCAGGACGTAGGGTTTTACCTCCATCGAGAGGGCCCGAACCTGGGTAAAACTTCGTGTCCCATGCCTCCTGTTACCATCCGGCCTAGACGCACAGTTTGGGACCCCCTACCCGAGATCCACCAATTTTGACACCGACATTGGTTATTTCATTGAGAGTTCCTCTGTGTCGTCACCGTCAGGCTTGATGGCTCCTACGATCATCAATGGCGATGCAGTCCAGGGTGAGACCTTCCTCCCCGGGCGATCGAGCCGAACACCAGCCCCGCACTCTGCGAGACTCGTGACTCCAAGGAGCCGGACTCCTCTCCAGACTCCAAATCCTCCGCGCCCCTGCCGATCGAATCTGATTGGGCGCCGATCATGGAGTTTACTGCTGCGGACATCTTTCAGCACCCGCCTTTCGGCGATATTCTGAAGACACTGAAGTCTCTCTCTTTATCAGGAGAGCCCTGGCCGGACTACGGTCAGCAAGGTTGGGATTCGGACGATGAAGAAATTCAAAGCCCACCCACCACCCACTTTGTAGCCACTGTCGACGACCAAACCGACATGCTCGACTTCGACTCCGAAGACATCAACGGTATGGACGCCGATGAAGGAGACGACGAAGAACTAGCGCCTATCAGGCCCTGGAAAGCCACCTCGTCATACGACATATACATGGTGGACACCCCAAAAGAAGGAGATGGTGATGGAACAGTGGAGGATAACACCTCCAAGAAACAGCCTAAGCGCCGGCGTCAGCGGCGCCGCTCAAAATCCCGCTAAAACAAATACGGTGATTCCAGCACGGGAGATAATAATACTCCGGAAAGTGCCGAAGAAAACCCCCTCCAGCAAGATTTAGCACAGGAGGATGGAGAAACCATCTCTCATGAGAGAGCGGCAGATAGAGAGGTCGAGGACGATAATTATATGCCTCCCTCCGAAGATGAGGCAAGCCTCGACGATGATGAATTCATCGTGCCAGAGGATCCCGTCGAGCAAGAGCGTTTTCAATGCAGGCTTATGGCCACGGCAAGAAGCCTCAAGAAAAAATAGCAACAGCTTAGAGCTGACCAAGATTTGCTAGTCGACAGATGGACTGAAGTCCTTGCGACCGAAGAGCACAAACTCGAACGCCCCTCCAAGAGCTACCCAAAGCGCAGGTTGCTACCCCGATTAGAGGAGGAAGCACTTGATGCGGCCGACCGGCCACCTCGTGGCCACGACAGAGAGGCCTCTCGGCCCTCCACTCAAGCCGCACCCCGTACCAAGGCACGGGAATATGCGCCGGACTTACGAGATATGTTGGAGGACAAGGAAAGGCAAACAAGATCGATCTACGGATCGCGTGGGCGCCCCACGGCTCGAGATGGTAACCGTCACGCCGGCCACAAATTCGGCAGGGCCGAACACAGTAGACAAAGCTCATTGGAGCTACGTCGTGATATAGCCCAGTACAGAGGCGCCGCACACCCACTATGCTTCACAGACGAAATAATGGATCATCAAATCCCCGAGGGTTTCAAACCCGTAAACATCGAATCATATGATGGCACAACAGATCCTGCGGTATGGATCGAGGATTGTCTCCTTCATATCCACATGACCCACGACGATGATTTCCATGCCATCAAATACCTCCCACTCAAGCTTAAAGGACCAGCTCGGCATTGGCTTAACAGCTTGCCAATAGGATAAATCAGTTGTTGGGAGGACCTCGAAGCCGCATTCCTCGACAATCCAAGGAATTTATGTGCAACCCCCAGACGCCGATGACCTAAGTCACGTAATTCAGCAGCCAGAGGAATCGGCCAGACAATTCTGGACACGATTCCTAACAAAGAAAAATCAAATAGTCGACTGTCCGGACGCTGAGGCCCTAGCAGCCTTCAAGCACAATATCCGTGACGAGTGGCTTGCCCGGCACCTTGGACAGGAAAAGCCGAAGTCTATGGCAGCACTCACGACACTCATGACCCGCTTTTGCGCGGGAGAAGACAGCTGGCTTGCTCGTAGCAACAATATGAGCAAGAACCCTGGTAATTCGGATACCAGGGACAGTAGTGGCAAGTTGTGTCGCAACAAGAAGAAGCGCCGCATTAACGGCGACAATACTGAGGATACAACAGTTAATGCCGGATTCAGAGGCTCTAAATCCGGTCAGCGGAAAAAGCCATTCAAAAGGAATCCTAGGGGCCCGTCCAGTTTGGACCGAATACTCAACCGCTTATGCCAGATACATGGCACCCCCGAAAAGCCGGCCAATCACACCAACAGGGATTGTTGGGTGTTCAAGCAGGCAGGCAAGTTAAATGCCGAAAATGAAGACAAGGGGCTGCATAGAGATGATGACGAGGAGCCCCGACCGCCTAACAACAATGGACAGAAGGGTTTTCCCCCACAAGTGCGGACGGTGAACATGATATACGCAACCCACGTCCCCAAATGGGAGCGGAAGCGCGCGTTGAGGGACATATACGCGGTCGAGCCAGTCGCCCCAAAGTTCAACCCATGGACCTCCTGCCTGATCACCTTTGATCGAAGGGACCATCCCACTAGCATCCGTCATGGCGGATTTGCCGCATTGGTTCTAGACACAATTATTGACGGATTTCATCTCACTAGAGTCCTTATGGACGGCGGTGGCAGCCTGAACCTGCTTTACCAGGATACAGTGCGGCAAATGGGCATAGATCCCTCGAGGATTAAGCCCACGAAAACGACCTTTAAAGGCGTAATACCAGGTGTAGAGGCCAACTGTACAGGCTCAGTCACACTTGAAGTGGTCTTCGGATCTCCGAATAATTTCTGAAGCGAGGAGTTAATCTTCGACATAGTCCCATTCCGCAGTGGCTATCACGCACTGCTCGGGCGAACCGCATTCGCCAAGTTCAATGCGGTACCGCACTACGCATACCTTAAGCTCAAAATGCTAGGCCCTCGAGGAGTAATTATAGTCAATGGAAACACCGAACGCTCCCTCCGAATGGAGGAGCACACGGCGGCCCTTGCAGCATAAGTACAAAGCAGCCTCTCCAGGCAGTTCTCCAGTCCGGCCATTAAACGACCGGACACTGTCAAGCGCACCCGGAGTAACCTACAACAAGACTGCCTGGCACGATCCGAGCAGGCGTAGCAATGCGGCCCCAACCCCATCCCTAGCAAAAAGGCGACGCTAGTGCTTTGCATGCATAACTACGCTCTAGAAATACCATGGGTACAGGGGGAGGGGCACCATCACGGCACGCCCGAAGTATGGCTTAAACCGCACGAGGGGCTGCCAATTTTTTAATTTTCTCTTACTTTCAGGACTCCATTCTTCGGAAGGCCTCTTCGGTAGTTCAATTGCCGCACAAACGATGCAAGAACCAGGGAAGCAGACAAGCCACGCCACATTACGGAACAACCAGGTGGTCTCTATCACGAGCAGTATACCTATTTTGCATACTATTCCACAGCTTGCCCCTGGAACAGACATGTTACATAGTCCAACCTTTTTCTTATCGCATTATTTCTATCGTTCTGCTTTGATCGCAGCCCTCTTTAATAAACAATGCATAGCTTTTGTCTATTTTTGCATTACTCTTTTTTTATATGTTCCTTAATGACATGTTGCACCCGTACACTTTGGTACGGCCAAAATACGCCAGGGGCTTCAGTACCCCTCAACATGGTGTGAGAAGTCCGAACACTTTAACAAGTGCGGCACCCCGAACTTATAGCACTATATGCATCGGCTCTGAATCATGTCTTGGGTCAATAGTTGGGTTTGCCCGGCTCCTATGATTTGGTGCTTATGTTCCGCTATATCGGCTAAGGTAGCACTAGGAGAAGCATTGCGATTGTGCCCCAGTTGAGCTGGGTCGAGCACCTCAGTGGAGAAAGCTAAAACTGACTGTCATGATGAAGCGAGAGCTGGTCGCTATTCGAGAGGTTTTTTCGAGTCCTTAAAGACTTATGCCGCTTAGGGCGAGGAGTCGGCTCCGTCCGGCCAAGGCGTGGATAGTGCCCTGTACTCGGTCTTCCGAATACCAGGGGATTCGCCAAAATTTAAAATTATAGAATTCTATGGCTAAGTGAGAGTGTTCGCGCATTATAGTCTAATTGCCTTGTTCGTTGGGCTGAGCGCCTCCCTCGAAGGACCCAAACATGGGAAAAAGAGCGCTCAGGTTTATCCCCGAACACCCCAGCACTAGCGGCACGGGGGCAGAAGCCGACGACTCGCCATCTCTCAGAATTGATAAACAGCCGCACAGAAGGTAATATTTTAAATTCAAACAGCATTGCTTAGCGCATATGAACAAGTTTTCAGCGCACAGGACAAAACGAGCGAGTTTTACTCAAAAATTACATCCCTAGAACATTCATCTGCCACAAGGTAGGCACCCTTCAAAACATCCTTATAATAATTTTCGGGCTTGCGATGCTCTTTCCCCGGCGGTGGCCCGTCCTTCACAAGCTTCTCAGCATCCTGCTTGCCCCAGTGCACCTTAGCACGGGCAAGGGCCCTACGGGCACCTTCAATGTAGACGGAGCGCTTGATGACTTCGAGCCTCGGACAGGCTTCCACCAGCCGCCGCACCAGCCCGAAATAGCTCCCAGGCAGAGCCTCTCCAGGCCACAGCCGAACTATGAGGCCCTTCATGGCCTGTTCGGCCGCCTTGTGGAGCTCGACCAGTTTCTTCAGCTGGTCCCTCAGGGGCACGGGGTGTCCGGCCTCAGCATACTGAGACCAGAACACCTTCTCTGTCGAGATGCTCTCCTCGGCTCGATAGAATGCAGTGTCATCGGACACACTCCGGGGAAGATCTGCGAACGCTCCTGAGAGCTCCGGATTCGGGTAAGTAACAAGTAACTCACGTTTATGTGTTTGCTTTGCATAAATAATGCCTTACCCGCCGCTATCTTCTTCACCTCATCCAACTCCTGAAGGGTCTTCTGGGATTTCGCCTTGGCAGACTTGGCATTTTCAATAGCAACCGCGAGCTCGGACACTCGCGTCTTTGAGTCAAGCTCCAAACTCTCATGTTTTTCCATGAGAGCCTGGAGCTCTTGCCGCACCTTGCCAACCTCGGCCTCATACTTCTCCTGCTTGGTGCACTCTGTGGCTGCCCTCTTCTCGGCCTCGACCAGCGCTTGCTTAAGGGTCGCCACCTCAGATGTGGCCCCTACAATAGCCACGATAATCCTGTCATTTTTTGCAATTGCACCTTTTTATATATATTTAAACAAGGTATTTCTTACCTTCATTGTCCTCGAGCTACTTCTTGGCACGCCCGAGCTCTTGCTCGGACCGCTCGAGGTTCTGCTTTAGCGTGTGCACTTCCGCAGTCAGTGCGGCGGACGCCAGCAGGGAAGCCTGCACACGCATATTGACTCCTTTTTGTTAGACTCCTGCGAATTTTATTTGATCGTCTATTTGGCTTTTCTTCCCGAACGCCAAATAGAGCATCAGGGGCTACTATCTATGCGGTAATATTATTTACACATTCTTTACTTACCTCAAAGCCTGTCAAAAGGCCAGTACAAGCTTCAGTCAGTCCGCTCTTGGCGGACTGAACCTTCTGGACCACCGCACTCATAATGGTGCGGTGCTCCTCGTCGATGGAGGCGCCCTTGAGCGCCTCCAACAGATTGTCCGACGCCTCCGGTTGGACGGGGGTCACCGGCACCGAGGGCCTGCTCCTCTTGGAAGAAGGTCGCCAACTGGACTCCGGAACCTTTGAAGGTTCCGGAGCGGTGTCCGGCCTAAATCCGGACTTGGAGCCCTGGGAGATTTTATCCCCTTCACCCCTGGAGTCCCGGAGGTCGCCTTGCGGTGCCTCCAGGACCACCTCCTCCTGGCCTAGAACGTGTTGGGACAACACTTCGGCGTCATCCGTAGGGCGGGGGTAGGAAGCCGTCGGAAGCGAATTCACGTCCGACGAGTCCAGTGAACCGCTCCACGACTCGTCGAGCCGGTCTATTGGTGGGCTGCATATTCATATTCGACATAAGGGAAAGTTGTGCGATAAAGGAATACTATGAATTACTCTGGTATCCGGATACTTACGATTTCGCCAGGGGCTTAGCCCTGTGCGGCCACTCCTCTTCGCCGTCGTCGGCGTCGGTGGAGTAGTCCGGAGGAAGGGTTTTCCCCTTCTTGGACCCTTCGGTCTCCCCAGTTGGGGCGGCCTTCCTTTTAGTCCCTTCCCCCGCTGGAAGGGGAGAGGTCTCTTCTTCCTCCTCCTCATCTTCATGGGAGGAGTGCGTCTTGGAGCCGTCGGATGATGGATCTGACGCCTCCTGGCGCCGGGCACTCTTTCGAGTCCCCTTGGCCTTCTTCTTGACCTTCTTCTCTGACACCACATAGGGTGCCGGAACCAGCAGCTTCGCCAATCGAGCATCGGCTGGGTCTTTGGGCAAAGGTGCCGGACAGTCGATCTGTCTGGACTTCGCCTGCCAATCCTGTCAAAGGTAAGGGAGCTTAGATCCCGCACCGAGTTAAACTATGAAAAACTAGTGCCCTGTAATAGGTACAAAAAACTTACCACGCTAGCATGACGCTGCGCGCTGAATCCGCGATCCTCGGTAGCGGATGCGGGAGCCTCGGCGCCTTTGAAAAGCACCTTCCAGGCATCTTCGTACGTCGTGTCGAAGAGCCTACTTAGAGTTCGGTGTTGCGCCGGGTTGAACTTCCACAGATTGAAGCCCGTTGTTGACACGGGAGGCTCAGACAGATGAGCATAACCTGGACTACGTTGACGAGCTTGAGCTGCTTGTCCACCAGGGATTGGATGCATGTTGGCAGTCCGGTCACCTCTCTTTTGCTGCCCCATGACAGGCCGGTCTCTTTCTAGGACGTGAGCCGCGTGGGGGGTCCGGACCAGAACTCGGGGGCTGCGACCCACTTAGGGTCGCGCGGCTCGGTGATGTAAAACCACCCCGATTGCCACCCCTTCAGGGTCTCCACAAAGGAGCCCTCGAGCCATAAGACGTTGGGCATCTTGCCCACCATGGCGCCTCCGCACTCTGCCTGGTTGCTGCGCACCACCTTCGGCTTGACATTGAAAGTCTTGAGCCATAGGCCGAAATGGGGGCGGATGCGGAGGAAAGCCTCGCACACGACGATAAACGCCGAGATGTTGAGGACAAAATTCGGGGCCAGATCATGGAAATCCAGGCCGTAGTAGAACATGAGCCCCCAGACAAATGGGTGGAGAGGAAAACCCAGTCCGCGGAGGAAATGGGGGAGGAACACCACCCTCTCCTGGGGCCTAGGGGTAGGGATGAGCTGCCCCCCTTCGGGAAGCCAGTGCGCGATGTCGTTGGACAAATATCCGGCCTTCCTTAATCTTTTGATGTGTCCCTCCGTAACGGAGGAGACCATCCACTTGCCTCCCGCTCCGGACATGGCCGGAGAAGGTTGAGGTGGGGAGTGCGGACTTGGGCGCTGGAGCTCGAGTGCACGAGAATGGATAAGCAAGGGAGGAAGAAGGCGTAGGTGAAAAGGTGGATCCTTATCCCCTTATATGGGTGGACGCAACTACGTGTCCCCACAAACCTAGTCAAACTCGCTTATCTCCAAGCGCTGTAATCAATGGAGCGGTTGGGTTACCCACGCCCGTATTGATGAGAATCCCGGAATAAGGGGACACGATCTCTTCTTTAACAAGACGTGCCAAGGAAATCGCCTCGCATAACACGCTGAGGTGGGATAGTAAAATGATTCGAATAAAGGCTTGGCCGCGGTGTGATGTCACACTATGGAATACGTCAGCAGATTAGATTTGTGTAAATATTATTCTCTCTATGGCAATATGTGGAAACTTATTTTGCAGAGCCGGACACTATCTTTGTGTTCAAAATCTTCTATGAAGTACTTGGAGGAGGAACCCACCTTGCAATGCCGAAGAAAATCTACGCGCCGGACTGGTCGTCATTGAAACCTGGTTCAGGGGCTACTGAGGGAGTCCTGGATTAGGGGGTGTTCGGATAGCCGGACTATACCTTCAGCCGGACTCCTGGACTATGAAGATACAAGATTGAAGACTTCGTCCCGTGTCCGGAAGGGACTTTCCTTGGCGTGGAAGGCAAGCTTGGTGATACGGATATGTAGATCTCCTACCATTGTAACCGACTTTGTGTAACCCTAACCCTCTCCGGTGTCTATATAAACCGGAGGGTTTTAGTCCATAGGACAACATACACAACAACAATCATACCATAGGCTAGCTTCTAGGGTTTAGCCTCTCTGATCTCGTGGTAGATCTACTCTTGTACTACCCATATCATCAATATTAATCAAGAAGGACGTAGGGTTTTACCTCCATCGAGAGGGCCCGAACCTGGGTAAAACTTCATGTCCCTTGCCTCCTGTTACCATCCGGCCTAGACGCACAGTTCGGGACCCCCTACCCAAGATCCGCCGGTTTTGACACCGACAACGAGACTTACTCGCTGGTAGCGAAGTTGAAGTCGGTGAGGATCATACTAGCTATAGCTGCATATTTCGATTACGAGATATGGCAGATGGATGTCAAAACGACTTCCCTTCATGGAAATTTAACCGAGGACGTGTATATGATACAGCCCGAGGGTTTTGTTGATCCGACTAGCACTAGTAAGGTATGCAAGCTCAAGAGATCCGTTTATGGGTTGAGGCAAGCATCTCGGAGTTGGAACATTCATTTTGATGAGGTCGTCACTGGTCTCGGTTTCATCAAAAGCGATGAGGGCGCTTGTTTATGCAAGAAGTTAAGTGGGAGCTCGATTGTATTTTTGATCTTGTATGTGGATGAAATACTACTAATCGAAAATGATGTTTTGATGCTGAACTCGGCCAAGGAATCATTGAATGGCAAGTTTTCAATGAAGGACTTTGGTGAGGCGGTTTACATTTTAGGCATCAAGATCTATAGAGATAGATCAACGAGGCTGCTCGGCTTAAGCCAAAGCACGTACATAGATAAAGTGTTGAATTGGTTCAACATGAGTGAGGCCAAGAAGGGTTCTTGCCTGTCTCACATGGTATAAGGCTAAGCGAGACTCAGAGTCCTTCGGCATCTGATGAGCGAAGCAAGATGAGTCGGATTCCGAATGCCTCGGCAATTGGATCCATCATGTATGCCATGATATGTACAAGGCCTGATGTTGCTTTTGCAATAGGCCTAACAAGTAGATACCAAGACAACCCAGGTGAGAGCCATTGGGCAGCGGTAAAGACTATTTTGAAGTACCTGAGAAGGACTAAAGAGATGTTCGTAGTTTATGGAGGTGAGGAAAAGCTGGTCGTAAGGGGTTATGCCGAAGCTAGTTTCCAAACTGACAGAGATGATTGTCGATCACAGTCCGGATTCGTGTATGTCATGAACGGAGGAGCAGTGAGATGGATGAGTTCCAAGCAAGATATGGTGGCCGATTCTACCACAAAAGCCGAATACATTGCGGCTTGTGAAGCTGCAAAGGAAGGTGTTTGGATCTGGAATTTCTGGATGATCTTGATATTTTCCCAGCCTCGGTAAAACCATTGGACCTTTATTGTGATAATTCTGGTGCCATGGCACAAGCCAAGGAGCCGAGGGATCACCACAAGACCAGACACATAGATCTGAATTATCACCTCATACGAAAGATCAAAGAATGGTAATGTTGAGTTATGCAAAATTCACATGGATGCAAATGTTGCAGATCCCTTGACTAAGCCGCTTCCACAATCCAAGCATGAGGGGCACGTTAGAGCTATGGGCATTCAATGTCTATTTGATTGACTCTAGTGCAAGTGGGAGACCGTTGGAGATATGCCCTAGAGGCAATCATGTATGATGATATTTCCTATGTGTTTTTGAATAAAGATAGTCCTTGGACATTATCAATGATGTGTATCAGCAAGTACGTGACTTGTTTGTGGGTCTATGCGTTGTATGATGACTGTCCTAAAAGGTCCCTTGTCGAAAGGGCTGTGTGGACGTGCAACCAATTAGACTAGCATATAACACGGTCGATGGCTTGGTCTCACTAGCCATGGGGCATTGGATGCTAACCGGATAATATGGACTTGGAAGGATCTGGTAGGATTAGACGTAGTCGGATCCGAGTTGAGATAAGGTCTGAGTCAAACAGACCCAACTATGAGACGCAGCGATATGTCATCTGTGAGTCTCTAGTACAACATACGTTCTATATCCTAAGACCTGAGCTGGCGCATGTACTCGAGATGGCGACAGACTTGCTTTGGGCCAACCAAACGCTACTCCGTGACTGGGTAGTTACAACGGTAGGTTTCGAGCTTGTCCAGACCCATGCCGCGAGACATGGTCGAGCAAGATGGGATTTGCCCCTCCGATCAGGAGAGATATACTCTGGATCCTCATGCCTTGCTAGGGGCCGTTACCAACCATGTGAAGGAAATATGCCCTAGAGGTAATAATAAAGTTGTTATTTATATTTCCTTATATCATAATAAATGTTTATTATTCATGCTAGAATTGTATTAACCGAAAACTTAGTACATGTGTGAATACATAGACAAACAGAGTGTCCCTAGTATGCCTCTACTTGACTAGCTCGTTAATCTAAGATGGTTAAGTTTCCTAGCCATGGACATGTGTTGTCATTTGATGAACGAGATCTCATCATTATAGGATGATGTGATGGACAAGACCCATCCGTTAGCTTAGCATAATGATCGTTCAATTTTATTGCTACTGCTTTCTTCATGACTTATACATGTTCCTCTGACTTTGAGAATATGCAACTCCCGAATACCGGAGGAACACCTTGTGTGCTATCAAACGTCACAACGTAACTGGGTGAATATAAAGATGCTCTATAGTTGTCTCCAATGGTGTTTGTTGAGTTGGCATAGATCGAGATTAGGATTTGTCACTCCGTCTATCGGAGAGGTATCTCTGGGCCCTCTCGGTAATGCACATCACTATAAGCCTTGCAAGCAATGTGACTAATGAGTTAGTTGCGGGATGATGCATTACGGAACGAGTAAAGAGACTTGCCGGTAACGAGACTGAACTATGTATTGAGATACCGACAATCGAATCTCGGACAAGTAACATACCGATGACAAAGGGAACAATGTATGTTGTTATGCGGTTTGACCGATAAAGATCTTCGTAGAATATGTAGGAACCAATATGAGCAACCAGGTTCCGCTATTGGTTATTGACCGGAGATGAGTCTCGGTCATGTCTACATAGTTCTCGAACCCGTAGGGTCCGCACGCTTAACAATCTGTGACGATATGTATTATGAGTTATGTGATTTGATGACCGAAGTTTGTTCGGAGCCCGGATGAGATTGGGGACATGATGAGGAGTCTCGAAATGGTCGAGACGTAAAGATTGATATATTGGGAGGTTCTATTCGGACATCGGAAAGGTTCCAAGTGATTCAGGTATTTTCGGAGTACTGGAGAGTTACGGAAATTCGTATTGGGCCTTAATGGGCCATACGGGAAAGGAGAGAAAAGCCTCAAGGGTGGCCGCTCCCCTTCCCCATGGACTGGTCCAAATTGGACTAGGGAAAGGGGGCGCCCCTTCCTTCCTTCTCCTTCTCCCTTTCCTTTTTCCTATTCCATGTGGGAGGTGGAATCCTATTAGGACTAGGGAGTCCTAGTAGGACTATGAGGGCCAGCTTTCTCCTCCATCCATCCTTTATATACGTAGCCAGGGGGCACCCCATAGACACACAAGTTGATCATTGATCTCTTAGCCGTGTGCGGTGCCCCCCTCCACCATAATCCACCTCGGTCATATCGTAGCGGTGCTTAGGCGAAGCCCTGTTCCGGTAGCATCATCATCACCGTCATCACGCCGTCGTGCTGACGAAGCTCTCCCTCGACACTCTATTGGATCGTGAGTTCGTGGGACGTCATCGAGCCGAACGTGTGCAGATCACGGAGGTGCCGTACTTTCGGTACTAGGATCGGTCGATCGTGAAAGACATACGAATACATCAACCGCGTTGGCATAATGCTTCCGCTTACGGTCTATGAGGGTACATGGACAATACTCTTCCCCTCTCATTGCTATGCATCAACATGATCTTGCGTGTGCATAGGATTTTTTTTTTAAATTACTGCGTTCCCTAATAGTGGTATCAGAGCCAGGTTTATGCGTAGATGTTATATGCACGAGTAGAACACAAAGGAGTTGTGGGCATGGGTATGTACATATTGCTTGTCGTCACTAGTTGATTCTTGATTGAGCAGGATTGTTTGATTAAGCGGCCCAGACCGACATTACGCGTACGCTTATGTGAGACTGGTTCTACCGACATGCTTCATGCAGAGGTGGCTAGTGGGTGTCCGTTACTCCAGCTTTAGTTGAATCGGATTCAATGAACACGGTTCTTTCTGAAGTTCAAAAAGAAATCACTATACCGCCTTGTGGTTTTTGATGCGTAGGAAAGAACGGTTCTTGCTAGAAGCTCATAGGAGCCACATAAAACTTGCAACAACAAAGTATAGGACGTCTAACTTGTTCTTGCAGGGCATGTTGTGATGTGATATGGTCAAGACATGATGAGATATAAATTGTTGTATGAGATGATCATGTTTTGTTAAAGTTATCGGCAACTGGCAGAAGCCTTATGGTTGTCTCTTTATTGCATAAGATGCAAGCGCCATACAATTGCTTTACTTTATCGCTATGCGATAGCAATAGTTGCAAAAGCAATATTTGGCGAGACGACCATGTGATGGCATGTTGATAGAGATCAAGATGATGGAGATCATGGTGTCATGCCGGTGATGATGGGGATCATGACGGTACATTGGAGATGGAGATCAAAGGCACAAGATAATGATGGCCATATCATGTCACATATTTTGATTACATATGATGTTTATCTTTTATGCATCTTATATTGCTTAGTACGGCATTAGCATTATAAGATGATCCCTCACTGAATTTCAAGGTATAAGTGTTCTCCCTGAGTATGCACCATTGCGAAAGTTCATCGTGCCGAGACACCACGTGATGATCGGGTGTGATAAGCTCTGCGTTCACATACAATGGGTGCAAGACAGCTTTGCACACGTGGGATACTCGGGTTAAACTTGACGAGCCTAGCATATGTAGATATGGCCTCGGAACACTGAGACCGAAAGGTTGAGCGTGAATCATATAGTAGATATGATCAACATAGTGGTGTTCACCATTGAAAACTACTCCATCTCACGTGATGATCGGACATGGTTTAGTTGATTTGGATCACATGATCATTTGGATGACTAGAGGGATGTCTATCTAAGTGGGAGTTCTTAAGTAATATGATTAATTGAACTTTAATTTATCATGAACTTAGTCCTGATAGTATTTTCATAACTATGTTGTAGATTAATAGCTCGCGATGTAGCTCCCCGTTTATTTTTTATATGTTCCTAGAGAAAAAATATGTTGAAAGATGTTAGTGGCAATGATGCGGACTAGCTCCATGATGTGAGGATTATCCTCATTGCTGCACAGAAGAATTATGTCTTTGATGCACCGCTAGGTGACGGACCTATTGCAGGAGCAGATGCAGACGTTATGAACGTTTGGCAAAGCTCGGTATGATGACTACTTGATAGTTTAGTGCACCATGCTTTATGGCCTAGAACCGGCACTTAAAAAATCTTTTGAAATGTCACGGATCATATCAGATGTTCTAAGAGCCGAAATTGGTATTTTGGACTCATGACCAAGTCAAGAGGTATGAGACCTCTGACGAGTACTTTGCCTACAAGATGGAGGAGAATATCTCAACCAGTGAGCATGTGCTCAGAATGTCCGAGTACTACAATCGCTTGAGTCAAGTGAGAGTTAATCCTCCAGATAAGGTAGTAATTGACAAAGTTCTCTAGTCACTATCACCAAGTTACTGGAACTTCATGATGAACTATAATATGCAAGGGATGACAAAAACGATTCCCAGAGCTCTTTGCGATGCTGAAATCGGCGAAGGTAGAAATCAAGAAAGGCATCAAGTGTTGATGGTTGACAAGACCACTAGTTTCAAGTAAAAAAGGCAATTGAAAGGAAGGGAACTTCAAGAAGAATGGCAAGAAAAGTTGCCACTCCCATGAAGAAGCCCAAAGCTAGACCCAAGCCTGAAACTGAGTGCTTCTACTGCAAAGGAAATGGTCACCGGAAGTGGAACTGCCCTAGATACTTGGCGGATAAGAAGGATGGCATAGTGAACAAAGGTATATTTGATATACATGTTATTGATGTGTACTTTACTAGTGTTTATAGCAAACCCCTCGGTATTTGATACTAGTTCGGTTGCTAAGAGTAGCAACTCGAAACAGGATTTGCAAAATAAACAGAGACTAGTTAAGGGCGAGGTGATGATGTGTGTTGGAAGTGATTCCAAGGTTTATAAGATCACCATCGCACACTCCCTTTACCTTCGGGATTAGTGTTGAACCTAAAATAAATGTTATTTGGTGTTTGCGTTGAGCTTGAATATGATTGGATCATGTTTATTGCAATACGGTTATTCATTTAAGTCAAAGAATAATTGTTGTTCTATTTAAATGAATAAAACCTTCTATGGTCATACACTCAATATAAATGGTTTATTGAATCTCGATCGTAGTGATACACATATTCATAATGTTGAAGCCAAAAGATTCAAAGTTAGTAATGATAGTGCAACTTATATGTGGCACTGCCGTTTAGGTCATATTGGTGTAGAGAGCATGAAGAAACTCCATGCTGATGGGCTTTTAGAATCACTTGATGCTTGCGAACCATGCCTCATGGGCAAGATGACTAAGACTCCGTTCTCTGGAACAATGGAGCGAGCAACTGACTTATTAGAAATAATACATACTGATGTATGTGGTCCGATGAGTATTGAGGCTCGCGCCGGGTATTGTTATTTTCTGACCTTCATAGATGATTTATCTACTTGATGAAACACAAGTCTGATACATTTGAAAAGTTCAAAGAATTTTAGAGTGAAGTGGAAAATCATCGAAACAAGAAAAAGTTTCTACGATCTGATCACGGATACGAATATTTGAGTTACGAGTTTGGTCTTCATTTGAAACAATGCGGAATAGTTTCGCAACTCACACTACCCGGAACACCACAGCGTAATGGTGTGTCCGAACATCGTAATCGTACTTTATTAGATATGGTGTGATCTATGATGTCTCTTACTGATTTACCACTATAGTTTTGAGGTTATGCATTAGAGACAGTTGCATTCATGTTAAAAAGGGCACCATCTAAATCTGTTGAGACGACACCGTATGAACTATGGTTTGGCAAGAAACCAAAGCCGTCGTTTCTTAAAGTTTGGGGTTGCAATACTTATGTGAAAAAGTTTCAAACTGATAAGCTCGAACCCAAATCGGAGTAGTACGTCTTCATAGGATACCCAAAAGAAACTGTTGGGTACACCTTCTATCACAGATCCGAAGGCAAGATATTTTGTTGCTAAGAATGGATCCTTTATAGAGAAGGAGTTTTCTCTTGAAAGAAGTGAGTGGGAGGAAAGTAGTATTTGATGAGGTAATTGTAGCTTCTCCCGAATTGGATAGTAGTTCATCACAGAAATCAGTTCCAGTGATTCCTACACCAATTAGGGAGGAAGATAATGATGATGATCATGAAACTTCAAATCAAGTTACTACCGAACCTCGTAGGTCCGCACCAGAGTGCTACGGTAATCCTGTTCTGGAAGTCATGTTACTGGACCATGACGAACCTACGAACTATGAGGAAGCGATGATGAGCCCAGATTCTGACAGATGGCTTGAGGCCATGATATCTGAGATAGAATCCATGTATGAGAACAAAGTGTGGACTTTGGTGGACTTGCTCGATGATCGGCAAACCATTGAGAATAAATGGATCTTCAAGAGGAAGACGGACGCTGATAGTAGTGTTACTATCTACAAAGCTCGAATTGTTGGAAAAATGTTTTCGACAAGTTCAAGGTGTTGACTATGATGAGATTTTCTCACTCGCATCGATGCTTAAAAGTCTGTCCGAATCATGTTAGCAGTTACTGCATTCCTTAATGGATTTCTTAAAGAAGAGTTGTATATGATGCAACCAGAAGGTTTTTTGATCCTAAACATGCTAACAAAGTGAGCAAGCTCCAGCGATCCATCTATGGACTGATGCAAGCATCCCAGAGTTGGAATATATGCTTCGATAAAATGATCAAAGCATATGGTTTTATACAGACTTGCGGTGAAGCCTGTATTTACAAGAAAGTGATTGGGAGCACTACAACATTTCTGATAAGTATATGTGAATGACATATTGTTGATCAGAAAAACGTAGAATTTTCTAAAAAGCATAAAGGAATGTTTGAAAGGAATTTTTCAAAGAAAGACCTCGGTGAAGCTACTTAGATATTGAGCATCAAGATCTATAGAGATAGATCAAGACGCTTGATATATTTTCAATGAGTACATACCTTGACAAGATTTTGAAGTAGTTCAAAATGGAACAGTCGAAGAAGGAGTTCTTGCTTGTGAAGTTGAGTAAAGACTCAAACCCCGACCACGGTAGAAAATAGAAAGAGAATGAAAAGTCATTCCCTATGCCTCAGTCATAGGTTCTACAAAGTATGCTATGATGTGTACCAGACCTATTGTGTACCTCACCATAACTTTGGCAAGAGGGTACAATAGTGATCCAGGGGTGGATCACTGGACAGCGGTCAAAAATATCTGACGGCGTTCTGGGAACGGGGGTCCTCAGACTTGCCTGCCTGTGGCCCACGGCGTGGCTGAGCTAGCAGGTCTGTACGGCCCATCTTCATCAACGAGGTATTCAAGACCCGCGCGAGGGGCCAAGCCTCGTGAGGCGGACGACACAAGACCTCCTCGGGAGCGGCCTCGCCAGGAAGGCTCACGGGGGGCGGAGAGATCAAGGCAAGGCAAACCTCGCGAGGTCCTCGTGATGTGAGCCATGACGATCGAGACCAGGAGGGCGCCAGCGCGTGCAGTGTCCTGGCTTCCTTTTTGTTGCCAAGGGGGCAAGCATAGGCGCGGAGTACAAAGGCATCAAGGAATAGTTTCCATATTGGTGCAATGAGACCAACACCAGCAGGACGGCAAGATGGAGTTCACCATGGAGCCCAAGACGGCGTCATCACCAGAGCCTTTTGCAGGCGAAGACTACTTTTGTCAGGACAGCTTGTACTAGTTGTCCCCTTTCAAATTAGCCATTGTGGGATCCCTTCCCGCTCAATATTTGGGAAGAGGACCAGGGCCTCTATAAATAGGACTGGCCACCACCATAGGGAGGCATGGGATTCCGATCCTCAAGCACACATGCACACCAAGCACAAGGACACCTCACCTCGCGAGGCTGTTCTTCCCCTTGTACTGTTCATCATCAGCCCAAGAGGCAATCCACCACCACCACACTAGAGTAGGGGATTACACCACAAAGGTGGCCCTTTGCCTTCGCGCGCACCCGAGTGTTCGAACCTCGAGGGTTTTGTCGGAACCCGTGATCTGACAATATCCTTAGTGGAATAAGGAAATGTTTCTCGGTTATGGAGGTGACAAAGAGTTCATCATAAAGAGTTACGTCGATGCAAGCTTTGACACCGAGCTGGATGACTCTAAGTCTCGATCTAGATACATATTGAAAGTGGGAGAAATTAGCTAGAGTAGCTCCGTGCAAAGCATTGTAGGCATAGAAAATTTGCAAAATACATACGGCTCTGAATGTGGTAGACCCGTTGACTAAATTTCTCTCACAAGCAAAACATGATAACTCTTTGGGTGTTAATCACATAGCGATGCGAACTAGATTATTGACTCTAGTAAACCCTTTGGGTGTTAGTCACATGGAGATGTGAACTATTGGTGTTAAATCACATAACGATGTGAACTAGATTATTGACTCTAGTGCAAGTGGGAGACTGAAGGAAATATGTTCTAGAGGCAATAATAAAGTTGTGATTTATATTTCCTTATAAAGTGGTGTATGCTCAAGGGAGCAACCACGAGTAAGACAACATTACGAACATCGTTGGTTCTGATTTAACCTGACAATAGCCCATACTCAAGTCAAATTTTTGACAAGACAATAGATCCAACAACTAATCACGAGGACCAATCGATGAAGATATCATGTTTCTTCAACACGTACACACAGAAGATATCCCTTAGAGATGAACTAAGTTAAGCGAAGCTTCTACCTTCCAACTCTCCAAGTTGTTGTCTAGCTCAATGAACTAGTTCAGGGATATCCAACACAGATTCTTGGAGAAGGGGTGATTCATAAGAAAACCAATTTGATCAAACCCAACATGGCGTTCAGGGGACAACCAGGTAACACTTCCGAGAAGATCTTCGGAAAATCACGAACCACCGATATGTCACTAAGCTCGAGAACAATCTTGCTTTTCAGGGTAGGATGATATGATCAAATAAGCAAGGAATTCAATCCTAACTCCAAGATCTAAGAGTGCGCCAGAAATAAGGACAAGGTAGCACAATCAATCCTAGAATACTGATTCGATAACCAACACGCTAAGAATGATAATAATGTCCATAACTACCAAGCAACAAAGTTGCTAGGAGTATTGATTTCACACATCATGGTTCACTTGTCGGCATTTCGGCTACAACAACACGGGACCGAGGAATGAATAATGATGGAGAGAAGTATCACTGCGTCAAGAGTTCATAAGAGGCGGTGCAATTCTCATGACATTCCTGACATAAAGATGGTTACACTCCAAGGTAGAATAGAGCAAAAGCTGGATTGACATTTTGATCTGCGGAGCACAACTACTTTGACCCAATCGTAGAAATGGACAAGGTACTGGAGTTTGTTTCTCCTAGTCATTCCAGAATAGAATGGCTTGATGGACCACAAGAATAATAGGCATCGATAAAATGAATGCAAAACTATTCTTGACCAAAAATTGATAGACAAAGGTTAGAATACAACTAAAGAGAGACAACTCAAAGGAATATATGTTTTTCTGAGTTGTGGATGCATAGATTAGTATGTCGAGCAAAGCTCAACATTTCTTTCGGATAACCCATGCGGAAAGGGTAGAACTGGCAGATTCACAATATAAAATGGAGAACTCATCAAGAGCACTCTGGTTGTGATCTTTTGGTTCAAAAGAACTTCTGCCATAAGCAGTTCATGGTATTTGGAAGAAGGAAATACCACGGACCTCGAGGATTATCAAAAAGGTTACTAATATTGTAAAGGAACTAGCAAACACTATCAACAGGAGGTGAGTGGAGTGAATCTCGTTTTCAAAACCCAGGAATAGAATACCTACTAACTAATAACATCACGGGATGCTTTCGAGAATGATGGCCAGAATCATCACACTAGGAATATAAAGCATTGCAAAATTACTGGGTGGTTCCCTAAGACGCCTAGGGTCATAATAATGGCTTCAACATATATGTTGAGGCAATGGAGTACCTCAACTCACCGATTAGTGTGGTTAAACTGGCCCAAAGAAACATCGGGAACTGAAGAAAGGGATTTGCAGATGTAACAGACTGTTTAGAGACCTGGGATGACTCGGACAGCATAACGGCTGTAAATGCTCAAAATGATTTGAGACATCCTGCAAAAATGGTGGCATAACCACCCAACATCATAATATCAAGGTTCTGACGCCAGCTATGAACATATGGAAGTAGTAGGAACTGAACTGAGGCATGAACTCAACAATCCTAGGCAACTACAGTTTAGTAACACATCATCCTGAGAGATAGAAGAGAAGCCTAGTTCTTAACCACGTAGAAAAGATAAGATGACTCAGATCAGAAGGTCATGAGGATAAGGAGTAAAAAGAGCCTTACGTTCCCATCCACAATCAATTCCCTTATATAACTAAAGCATTTCTAGACACGACTTCAACCAGCTTGGCTTGGTAATCCTACAGGCAACCTGGCTCTGATACCAACGCAGTCAGGACCCTGATTCCAAGTCACATAGATCTAGCCAGTAACACCTCATATCAGTTTGCGGCCTCACGCACGGTATTCCCACGGGTGTCGCCTTACCATGGCCCGGGACCGTTTGTGCCTTTCGGCTCACGTGTATGATAGTGTCGCTAGCATCCATATGATAGAGAACCCGGGCCGACATGACTAGTCGTGAACCCAAAGTGGCACTAACTTATGGGGACAGGCATACATGAATCAACATCGAGCATGTCGGTCAGCAGCGTGCGAATTCGGGCTGTAGCACTGGGCTAATAGGACTCCGGTGAACCGGGCTGTAGCAGGCTAGGCAGGACTTAGGATGTCACCGTGTGACATTTCCCCGAAGGGAAAGACACAGGAACGAAGTGAATCACATGCCGGCCAGTCAAGTGTTCCGGAGGAGTAGTGCTGGGCTAGCAGGACTCTGGTGAACCAGGATGTAGCGGACTACTATGGCTCATGGAAGCACAAGACTACATTTCCCCATAAGAGAGGCTACCAAGGATAAACAATTAGGTTGTCGGATCCCACACATACCAAGCATTTCAGTCATACACACAATATGCTCAATATGTCCAATTCAACATGGCATCACAACAAGACTCTACGACTCAGAGTATTTATTCATTAGGCTCCGAAGAGGCAGATAAAACAAACATGGGTCTCATGACCCAACATTCAGAGCATACAAGTCAAAGCACATGTGGAAGCTTAACATGTCTGAGTACAGACTTCTACAAATGAAAAAGGATGAGAAACCTGACTATCTACCAGATCCTGCCGAGGGCACAAGATCGTAGCTGAGGTAACAAGCTAAACTACGAAGTCCATGTGGAACTACTAGCGAGACTGAAGTCTCTCTGCAAAAACATAAATTAAGAAAACGTGAGTACAAATGTACCCAGCAAGACTTACATCAGAACTAGCTACATATGCATCAGTATCAAGAAAGGGGTGGTGGAGTTTAACTACAGCAAGCCAGCTTTTACCCGGTGGCTATCCTGAACTACGACTACAAGTAACTCTTTTGAGGTGGCGCACACGAGTCCACAAATTCACCATACCAATACACCACTATGGATCCGCTCCCGTCTCCCTATGAGGACGCCATCCTTAGCACTCACGCTTATCTTGCGCATTTTAGAGTATCCACTTTCACTTGTCTATGAACTATGCAAGGGGTCCAAGTTTCCATATCCGAGGAATCCGGCTATTCAAATAGATAATGATAACCCTGCAGGGGTGTACTTCTTCACACACGCTCTCACCACTTATCACCATGTACACGTCGTGTATCTCGACAACCTTCAAGCGGAAGCCTACCAAGGGTGTCGGCCACGACCTAACTAACCACACAAGTCTCTCGTCCAGGTTTATCGCCTATTCGGGTTCCATCCGCAAGGAGATCCGGCCGGGGTGTCGCTCACGGCCCCAAACGATGTGTACAGGGTTCCCAAGCCCACCATCCGGGTGCCACTTGGTACACCGGGCCACTGTGCCTAGTCTGTCCCAAGCCCACCTGTACCGGGTGCACTTGGTAGACTACTAACACTACCTACAAACACCAGAAACTAGTTGCAACTCCTGGACAGAGATCGAGTGGATTAATAAGTCGAGAGGGGTCGAGTTACCAGAACCCAATGTGTGGTAGTAACTGTTCATGGATCACAAACACAGAACTCAGTTCCTGAGGACGGCTGCAATGAGACAACCCACCATGTACTCCTAATGTAGTAGGCATGACAACAAGCATGAATGAGTAGGCACATCAGGGCTCAAACAATTCCTACTCATGCTAGTGGGTTTCATCTATTTACTATGGCAGTGACAGGTCATGCAGAGGAAAGGGGTTCAACTACCGCAACATGTAACAGTTGAATCGTTGTTGTCCTAATGCAGTAAAAGAGAGCAGGAGCGAGAGAGTGGGATTGTATCAGAATGAACAAGGGAGTTTTGCTTGCCTAGCACTTCTGAAGATAGAATAGTTCTTCATCGGTGTCATTGATCTCATCGTCGGAACGTCGTCTACTTAGAGGGGACAATTACCAGCAAACAAGAGGGAAAACAATCAATGCAATGCAACAAACATGATGTATGATCATGGCATGTTAAGGTACTGAATTCACCTAATGCAACAGTTAGTCATATTAATTGAAGTGGAATTCAAACACATAGCAAATTCCAACTCCAAAACTACATACCATATATTCCATAAACATGAATTGTCCTAGTTGGTGATGTTAACTTGCTCAAACATGCATGAACATGGCATAAACAGATTCTTCATATTTTTCTGATAATTTTTCATATATAATTTATTTAATTCTGAGCTATGGTTGATTTTCTATGATTTTTAGAAGTTTAAAGCAATTTCAGGAATTTCCAGAGTTGTTTTTTTAATCCAGAAATTACATTATTGCGTCAGCACTGCGTCACGGTGACGTCAGCAGTCAACAGGCGTCAGTCCAGGTCAAACCTGACCAGTGGGGTCCACTGGTCAGTGAATCAATCAACTAACAGGATTAATTAGCACTAATTAATAGCTAATCTAGGCTAATTAGTCCCTGGACCCACACGTCAGTGACTGTGGGTTTAAAATTAAGTTAATTTAACACTTACCTAATTAATAGGGGCCAGGGCCCACATGTCAGTGGCTAACCTAAACAGGATTATTACTAACTAACTTAGTTAGCCAGGCGGGGCCCGCATGTCAGTGAGAGAGAGGGTTCAAACCCCTGGTCAGACGGGGTCAACCCCGCCGGTCAAAGGGGTCAACCTGCCGGCGTTTAGCCGCCGGCGTGGCCGGACGCGGCGGAGAGCATCGGAAGCGCTGCTCCGGCCACGGTTCGAAGCGCAAGTGGACGCTATGGGTAGCTGACGGTGTGGCGCGTCCAACGGTGGCCTTGGACGGAGCTGGGGTGGCCGGAAATGACGACGGCGACGAGTCGAGCGGCGGCTGGAGCTCGTGTGTTCGCGGTGATGCAGAAACAGTGGTCGTGGAAACGCGTGCGTGACCCCTACATCGGCTACGCGAGGCAGCGAGTGTGTTGGACACAACGGCCGGACCAAATGGTCGCGCGGAGTCGTGTCGATGGCGAGTGCAGGCGGTGGTGCAGTCGGGCGAGAGGGGAGTGGCGGCTACGGAGTGCAAGAGAGATAACTAAGAGGGGGAGGATGATGAGAAGCTCACGTAGAACACGACGAGCGAGTCGGTGAGCTCGGGGAGGGGCTGATGAGGACAGGAGGTCGCCGGTGATCTTGGCAGCCGAATGATGAAGACGAGGTCGGGGTGTTCGCCTCGAGGCGCGCGAGCACTCGGGGCTCGGGAGAGATGATGTAGCGGACCGCGGCGGTTCTTCTAGACACGCTGGATGGGCTAGGGAGGGCTGATGGACGCGACAACGACGAGCGGCGGCGACGGTTGCGCTCAGGCACGAGAGGGAGAGAGAGCAGAGGAGGGGAGAAGCACGGGAGAGAGTGAGAGGTATCCAGGGGGTGCGTGTCGGTGTCTAGAAGCTCGGCGGCAAGCAGGAGGTGGCGGGGCGTGTGCTCGCGCGCGGCGGCCACGCGCGCGTTGTCCTTCTGTCAAAGGAGGAAGAAGACCGGGGAGCCCCTGGTGGGCTAGGCCAGAATAGGAGCTCGGCTGGCTCTGCTGCAGGTAAGAAGCCCAGGTAAAACTTTCTCTCTCTTTCCTTCATTATAGTTTGTGTTTTCTCTTTCTGACATTTGTTTAGATTCGGTTTTTGAACCAAACTAATTTTTTTGCTTCTGACAATTTTTGCAGGGATTAAATGGATTATTCCAAAGCCCCTCAACAATTATCAGAATTATTGGACATATAGTTAATATATCACATATATAAATCCAAGCAAATAATTATTGGATTAACTCAAATGCCCAAAATAAATATTTCTGTGACTCCAAAAATATTGGTTTGAATTTTACCTCTTGCCAATATTTTTATAGCTTAACAGGAACATTTTCTTGGGTTATTTGAAGCAATTTTTAATGTTGATCATTTTTTTGAAATGATTTCTGAGGCTTTCCACTTTCCCCAATTCAACTTTCATGAATTTAAACATGATGCAAGATGATTGATGCAAGGACAAGCAATGACTAGCTAGGGATGTGACACGCAGCCAGGATTCAAATCCTATCATGAAGACGGGGGCTGATGCGGAGGCGAAGCCGGACTATCCTTCGGCCGAGGACTCGGATGATGTATCTGTCACCAACTCGGAAGTGGAGAGTGCGATGAATCATCGGCGCCGCCAGGCCATTATACAAGACCCTGGCTTTTCAGAAGAGTCGTTTAACGCCTTCAACTCGACCGATGCATACATTCGAGCTGCTCGAGATGGGATTAACATGGCCACAAAGCAACATTTGAAAGATGTGTAGGTAAATTTGTTTTGTCTGACTATGATAACCATATGCCAGTAGCCCCCGAGACTTAAAGGAGTTGAAACAACTGATTTAAGGATCAATGTATGACCAGGTGCTTATGGAGAAGAACACCCAGCTAGGAGCTGGAAAAGTGTCAGCGCCGGCTACTTGCTGCCAATGCCGAACTGGAGAAATACAAGGCATCTCCCGGTAATGTTTCCTTCTATTGAAAATTCATAATGATACACCAATAGTGCTAATCTGGGTACTAATATTTGTGTTCGGCCGTTAGACCAAGTATGAGAGCAGCTGGACGCTGCTCGAAGCGAAGAACATGGAACCAAAAAGCTACTAGCAGCGGGCGAGCGTGTATTGACCAAAGTCGTTCAAGAGAAAAAGCAACTCTAGGACTCGAACTCCAAACTAGGCGAAGAACTGAAAGATGTGCGAGCTCAGCTAGCTGACTCTGTGAAGGAGAACAAGAAGCTGCGAGGCAGCATATTCAGTATGTGGCCACTGTTGTTTTATAATAGTTTTGGAGGTAACAGTAGCTAATATAGCTGTAATTGCAGGTGTTTTGAGAAACCTCCCCGAAGAAGAGGTGTCTGGATCATCGAGTGATCTTCCGCAAGGGCTATCGCAGTTGCACGAGCAACCTCGGCAAGCGATGCGGAGTGTAGCCAAGGCTTTATGGCCATCCGACCCCCCTCCAGGAAGCATGGAGAAGCTGGTAGAGCTGTTCAAGGGAGCGCGGCGGCGTATCCGGCTGTGGAAGATATCGGCATGCCGAGAGGGTGCGCGAGAGGCCTGGTCCATGGTGAAGACGCGATACATATACCAAGCTAGATCCTAATCACATGGCTCGTTTTGGACCGCTTGGGTCAAATGGGGAAGAAATTCCCGTTAGTTTAGTATATGACCAAGTAGAGGTGGCCGCCAAATATTCCTAACAGGATTGTAAGTTAGACTGCCTATTGGAAGGTGTAGAGGAGGAGGTTTTCGAGTCCAAGTGACTGTGTACTTTCCTCATCTAGCTGAATTGTATATCATTTGTCATGGCAGACCTTTTTGCTTCAACCTCCGGTCCCGAAGGTGTGGAGTGTTTTCAAATACCGTCGCAGCCGAATAGGCTGGGGTATGCCTGGAAAACTAGGCGTAGGGGTCATAGTTGCTTGAACAGACAAGTTGTATCCGACTAGCTATGTTATATTACATTGATATCATAAGAAACATCTTCTAAAGAGAATAGTTCCGTTAAGGGTTCCTTTCCTTGGGTGTGCATGCATTTAATGCGCATGTCCGAATTGTGATGTGAGCACCACGGTTTGTATAACTTATGGGGGTGCACAATGGAGTGAGTTCAAAAAACATCTTTAATTCACCGACCGAATATACCCTTAAGAACGCTAGCTTTCGGCTTCACCCAGTCTGAGGTACACATCCGGATGACCCGACGGTAACAATCACAGAGGTGCTCCCTTTATGCCCTAGCTGAACTAACGGGAACGTAGGGCATAAGCACAGGTGCCAGGCAACCCAACTTGGCCAAAACTTAAGTCATATTGATGCATATAATGGCAAAGAAAAGGTACACATGGAAAAACTCATATGTGAGGAGCTTGATGCTCAATGGATGACAAGAACTTCTGTCCGAGAAGCCCCCAGGTACAAGTGGCGTACATATTTAAAGATGTATGTGCCAATGGTGTGCGGTCTAGCCGCACCAAAGCTTTAAAGCGAGAAAGAAGAAAGTAATCGAAAAAGACAGAAAAAATAATAGAAACTACAAGGGAGGAGGAGACGAACAAGGGGTGTAGCGCTAGGGGTAGAATCTCCGGAGTCTGGCCGCGTTCCAGGGGTTCGGCTCGAGGCGATTGTCTGATGCATCGCGAATACGGTACGCTCCTCCGGCGAGAACTTAGTTAATTATGAAGGGACCCTCCCATTTGGGCTTGAGTTTGTCCTTTTTCTTCTCCGGGAGGCGTAGAACAAGTTCACCAACGTTGTAAGTCTTGGCCCGTACTTCTTTGCTTTGATATCTTCGAGCCTGCTGTTGGTAAACTGCTGAACGGGCTTTTGCGACATCGCGTTCCTCCTCCAGGGCATCCAGGCTGTCCTACTGATCGAGCTCAACTTCTCTCCATACATACGCACTCTAGGTGAGTCGTGAAAGATATCGCAGGGCAATACGGCCTCTGCACCATACACCATGAAGAAAGGTGTGTACCCGGTAGTATGGTTGGACGTGGTCCGCAGCCCCCAGAGTACGGAGTCAAGCTCCTCAACCCAGTGCTTGTCTGATTATTTCAAAGACCGCACTAATCTGGGCTTGATGCCGCTCATAATAAGACCGTTGGCACGTTCGACTTGACCATTGGTTTATGGGTGGTAGACGGAGGCGTAATCTAGTTTAATACCCAGATTAGCACACTAGGTTTTGACCTCGTCGGCTGTGAAATTGGAGCCGTTGTCAGTGATGATGTTGTGTGGGACACCATAATGGTGCACAACATCGGATATGAAGTCTATCACCGGGACGGACTCAGCCGTTTTGACCGGTTTAGCCTCTATCCACTTAGTGAATTTGTCCACCATAACCAGCAGATATTTTTTCTTATGGCTTCCCCCTTTAAGGGGTCCAACCATGTTGAGTCCCCAAATCGCGAAAGGCCAAGTGATGGGGATTGTTCGTAGGGCCGTGAGGGCATATGGCTTTGATTGGCAAAGAGTTGGCATCCGACGCAACATTGGGCTAGGTCCTGTGCGTCCACTCGGGCCTTCGGCCAATAAAACCCTAGACGGAAGGCCTTGATAACAAGGGCCCGAGCTGCGGTGTGGTGACCGCCGAGTCCGGCGTGAATTTCAGCCAATAGCTGCCGCCCCTCTTCCTCGGATATACATCATTGAAGGACTTCGGTGGCGCTTTTCTTGTAGAGCTCTCCATCATGAACCTTGTAGGCCTTTGAGCGCCGGACAATGCAGCGGGCCTCATTCTGGTCCTCAGGAAGCTCCTTCCTATTAAGGTAGGCCAGGAAGGGTTCGGTCCATGGGGCAATGACTGCCATGATGAGATGCACCGACAGTGTTATGTCGGTATTTCCGGGATCTGGGGTTATGTTTGGGCCCGGACTAGTATTGCCGTTTGCCCCCTGTCACAACACAGATGTCTTAAAGAGCCTTTCTAGGAAGATATTAGGTGGGACGGGGTCGTGCTTAGCGCCCATACGAGCAAGAACATCCGCTGCTTTCTTACTTTCTCGAGCCACATGATGGAACTCGAGCCCCTCGAACCGGGCCGACATTTTTATGACCGCATTACGATACGCTGCCATCTTCAGATCTTTAGTGTCAAAATCTCCATTTATTTGAGATATTGCAAGGTTTGAGTCTCGCGCACTTCTAGGCGTTGTATGCCCATGGAGACAACCATCCGGAGACCATGCAATAAGGCCTCGTATTCGGCTGCATTATTGGAGTCTGTGTATAGTATTTGGAGAACGTACTGGATGACGTCTCCAGTAGGGGACGTTAAAAGGACACCCGCTCCTAACCCTGCCAGCATTTTGGAGCCGTAAATGTACATGACCCAATTGGAGTATGTGTCGTACTCTTTAGGGAGTCCGGCCTCTGTCCATTCGGTGATGAAGTTGGCTAGTACTTGGGATATGATAGCTCGACGTGGTTTATATGTAATGTCAAATGGCAGGAGCTCAATGGCCCATTTGGCAATTCGGCCCATAGCATCGCGGTTGTTTATAATGTCATTGAGTGGTACTTCGGAGGCCATCGTGATCGAACACTCCTGGAAGTAGTCATGGAGCTTTCGGGATGCCATGAAGACCGCGTATGCTATTTTTTGATAATGAGGGTACGGGGATTTGCATGGTGTAAGGATAGTAGATACGTAGTATACTGGCTTCTGAAGTAGGAATTTATGTCCGTCCTGTTCTCGTTCAACGACGAGTACGACGCTCACCACCTGATGTGTTGTCGATATGTATAATAACATCGGTTCACCGACTTTTGGTGCTGCCAGGATTGGATTGCTCGCCAGAAGGGTTTTTATTTCTTCCAGTCCGGCTATTGCCGCGTCCGTCCAATCGAAGTGGTCGGTTCGTCGTAGAAGGTGATAGAGTGGCAGTGCCTTTTCTCCTAATCTGGAGATAAAGCGGCTTAGAGCTGCCACACAACCTGCAAGTTTTTGAACTTGTTTAAGGTCTGTTGGCTTAGCCAATTGCGACAAAGCTCGGATTTTGGCAGGGTTTGCTTCGATTCCTCTATTGGAAATGATGAAGCCCAGCAGTTTTCCAGCGGGGATGCCGAAGACACACTTTTCCGGGTTGAGCTTAATGTCATATGCCCTGAGGTTGTCGAATGTAAGACGTAAGTCGTCTATTAGTGTTTCCACGTTCCTGGTTTTGATGACAATGTCATCAACGCAAGCTTCTACTGTTTTGCCAATCTGATTCTCTTGGCATATTTGAATCATGCGTTAATATGTGGCGCCGGCATTCTTGAGCCCAAAGGGCATGGTGTTGAAGCAGAATGGCCCATATGGGGTGATAAATGTTGTTGCGGCTTGATTGGACTCCTTCATCTTGATTTGATGGTATCCGGAATATGCATCGAGGAAACATAGTGAGTCGTGTCATGCGGTGGCGTCGATGATTTGATCAATGCGGGGAGGGGGAAGGGATCCTTAGGGAAGGATTTGTTGAGGTCTTTGAAATCGACGCACAGGTGCCATCATTTGTCCTTCTTTGGTACCGTCACCAGGTTTGACAGCCAGTCTGGATGTTTGATTTCTCTAATGAATCCGACCTCGATGAGTTTGGCCAGCTCCTCCCCCATGGCTTGTCGGTTGGGTTCGGAAAAGCGCCGCAGTGTTTGCTTAACCAGTTTAAACCCCTTTAATATATTGAGGCTATGTTTGGTCAGCTCGCGTGGGATCCCTGGCATATCTGAAGGGTGCCAGGCAAATATGTCCCAGTTTTCACGCAGAAATTATCGTAGTGCGGCACAAACTGTTGGATCCAATTGAGTTCCGATAGATGCTATCTTCTTGGGGTCCGTTGGGTGGACCTGGAATTTGACTATTTCTTCTGCTGGTTTGAAGGAAGTGGATTTAGGGCGTTTGTCGAGGATCACGTCGTCCCTGTCCACCATGGAGCGGAGTGCGGTTAATTCTTCGGCTGCGAGGGCTTCAGATAGTGCCTCCAAGGCCAGGGATGCGGTTTTGTTTTCAGCACGGAGTGCTATGTCTGGATCACTGACGACAGTGATTATACCATTTGGTCTGGGCATTTTGAGCTTCATATACTCGTAATGGGGTATGGCCTGGAAGCGTGTAAAAGCATCCCGCCCCAGCAGGGCGTGATATCCGCTGCTGAAAGGGGCCACTTGGAAAGTTATTTCTTCGGACCGATAGTTCTCCGGCATGCCGAATACCACGTCAAGTGTGACCTTGCCCGCGCACCGCGCCTCCCCACTGGGGATAATTCCCCGGAAGGTTGTGTTACTTAGCTTGATGCGGCTCCTGTCTATTTCCATTTTGTGGAGTGTGTTCTCATAAATGAGGTTTAATCCGCTGCCACCGTCCATGAGGACCTTGGCAAGTCGAAACCCGTCCATGATGGGACTGAGTACTAATGCGGCTGGCGTTCGTACAGTTCTATACTTTGGTTCGTCACCGGCGTTAAATGTTATGGCCGTGTCGTTCCAAGGGTTTATTGTAGTAATTTGGCAAACTTCGGCGAGCTCACGAAGTGCCCTTTTGCGCTTGTTGTTTGAAGCGAATGTCTCAAAGACTGTCAATACTCCTGAGTGATCATCTTCTTGGGGATGCCGTTCTTGGTTGTCCCTGATAAGGATGTCCTCACCGCTCTTGGCTACCTGTCGTAGTATCCAACATGCTCTAAGGCTGTGGGTTGCCACCGTATCTGGTGTTGTATGTATTTTGCATGGGCCATTGAGCCACCCCTCCAGAACGGTGTCATGCCGCGTAGCGGTTTTGTGTTTCTTGACTGTCGGGCTAGGCGTGCCATGAAGGTGCGCCCTTTTCGCCTGTAGGGGGAGTTGAGCTGGGACCGACGGTTCCTAGCGAGCTGCCTGAGTTTTCCAGACCCTCTCCATCGCGTTGTATTTTTGTACAATGGTTGCTAAATCAGCGAATTTTAGTATGCGGCGGCGATTGATGGCGTTGAGGATTCCTTCGTCCGCACAGTTTTTGAAGAATGCTGATATTGCATCCTCGTCACGGCAATCTTTTACAATGAGGAATCTGGCCCAAAAGTGGTGGACCTTCTCCTGAGATTGTTGTTTTATGCTCATGAGAACCTATATGTCTGGGTTGGTGGGTGGAATTAAATCTGAACCCCGACCTAGCCGGTTGTCTGGAGTCCGACGACCTTCCGGACTAGATAGTCCGGGTTCCGGAATATCTTCTAATTGTTTGGAACCGCCGTCCGATGCTATGTCCGGAGGGCTGGTTGCGTCCCTTCGCGGGTGAGTATCCGCCTCTTCATGAACGGCGGTCCGAACATAGTCCATCTTCAATATAGAAGAAGACTCGCCGTCCTGCTCCACGACTACCGCGATCTGGTGGGTGACTGGTGGAGTTTCGGTTTCTCCCTGATCGGTTTTAGGCCCGATCTGATCGTAATCTGCGACGATTCCCAAAGCAGCGATGCGATCTAGGAGCTCGTTTAAGGACGAAAACTCAACCGGACCATCTGCTTGGAGTGCTCGGAGTTGATGCGAAGGGGATTTTTGATGGCCCGAGAGGTCATCGTCGGATCCGTGGTTGAACGGGAGATCATAGTAAAGTCGCCCAACCGGCGGGTTTGGCCCGGGGCCAAACTACCCCTGAAGTAAACTTGTCTTTAACGACAAGGTGAGCCATCGAGCCTTTCATCGACGACACAGTGGAACTCTCAATGAAAGCACCAATGTCGGTGTCAAAACCGGCGGATCTCGGGTAGGGGGTCCCGAACTGTGTGTCTATGATCGATGGTAACAGGAGACGGGGGACACGATGTTTACCCAAGTTCGGGCCCTCTCTATGGAGGTAATACCCTACTTCCTGCTTGATTGATCTTGATGAATATGAGTATTACAAGAGTTGATCTACCTCGAGATCGTAATGACTAAACCCTAGAAGTCTAGCCTATGTGAATATGGTAATGAGTATATGTGGTCCCGTTTCCGGACTATCCCCTTCGGTTTATATAGACACCAAGGGGATCTAGGGTTTACATGGAGTCGGTTACATAAGAAGGAATCTTCGGTCGCCATGCTTGCCTTCCACGCCAGGTAGAGTCCAATCCAGACATGGTGCGGTCTTTGGCCTTAAAGTCTTCACAGCCCATCAGTCCGGCCCATGGATAACAGGCCAGACGCTCGAGGACCCCTTAGTCCAGGACTCCCTCAAGGGGAGTTGATAGAGGCACCAGGAGAATATTTTTGTGTGTGGGGGGTATGTGTTGGTATGTGTGGGCGTGAGAAGATAACGAGATGTGGGGCAGAGGGTGTGTCACCGCATGAGGTCCGGTGGGTCGAGGTGAGGCCCTTTGTTCGGTTCCGTCCTGCGCCACATTGGTCAGCCCTTGACGCATTTAGGGAGACCCATGGATGACTAGTCGTACAAGACAAAGATAGCATAATTGTGAAGGACTCTATGTCCACTGACAAAGACGGCTAGGATTTGTAACCCTAGGTTCTCGGACTAAGGTAACCCATTTATCTCTGATATTAATATTCATCGAACCTAACTTTAAGGAGCATCCTACAGAATGTTCTGCTAGAATCATACTCGTCGATTAGGAAGAGAGGTGTGAGACAATGCGTGAGAGACATTCCTAAAGATAATGTGCATACAGGATACACATAGGTAGGTCTATGTATATAGAAAGGTTTGATGGGATTGTGCGTGTGTATGCTTGTGAGAGGAAGAGTGCTTGTGATAAAGGTTAGTGAAAACAGTCGTAAATGGTTACGAGAGGGAGGGATGGTTATATCGGGAGAGAGTGTGTGAGCATGTGTGAGAGACCACCGATGGAGAGTGAAACTACACGTACAAGACTGCTATACACACTGATTAAAGATATAAATTGTATCCAAATATTAGGATGGGTCATGATATTTGCAATTTGTGTAAGGAATGGTCATTGATCCATCAGACATCTAGATTCTATCGAATTTGAGCATGTCTATGTTATTATTCGACACAATTGATCCACATAGTTAGTATTTTGAACTCCAGATAATGCATTGCTTTAGCAATCGAATATAAACGTGAGTATAATTCATGTTGTGTGTGTAAAGCACATTATACATATGAAAGTTAAACAATGAACATTATAAATAGCTACCTATGAACTAGCATACATTTGAATTCAACTTAAGGTGGTTTAAAAAACCGAATTCAACATGAAGTCCATTCAATTATTTGAATTTGATATCATGGCATTTGTAAATCATAACTAAATTATGGGGGCACCAATCTTTGCCCTGATTTTGTACATAAGCATATGAAGTCCTGTACAAAATAGATTCTAATTTAGCTCCTCCATTCCAAAATAATCGTAGTTATAGGATTTTCAAGTGTCAAAATTTCCAAAAGAAGCGGATAATTTAATGAGGTTTTCAAACATACAAGGTCAAATTTAACGTTGTCTATTTAGGTCAATCCTCAAAGTTCAAGAGTACTCTAAACATGAATGCTTGTGTTTCAAAATTTCGAACGAAGCGCCAAAAGAGCCTCTACTCGCCCGAAACCGCGTGAGACCAATGTTTGGTAGTACAAGGAAATTACTTTTCTAATAACTCCGACCCATGAAACCTACCGGCCTGACGTCCAAAGGTCTAAACCGGGGTAGGTTTGTAGCTTCATCTAGACGCCACGCAACCGCCTAAGCACACATGCGCACGGCCGAAATCGCTACCGCCCACTATTTGGGACACCTGGGATTACCATCCTACCCCGACCCGCAGTAGGTCCGAAATTTAAGAGGGGGGCAAAGTTTGTACTTTCCTCAAATTTCAAACAAGCGCGTCCCAGATTGAAACATGGTTCTCCCCCCTCCCCCCGCCCACCCGTCCGATTCCCCATTCATACTCCGTGGGTGCAAAAACTACCTCTCCACCAGCGGCGAAACCCCGGTGTCCTACGTCCGCCACCCCATTCCACCCATCAACCGCCGCCCTCCTCCATCACACCGGAGCCGATACCTCGACATCGTAATCCACCGCAACCTCAACCGTAACACCCTCCACGGCTAGTAGTGGAAGCCGAGGCCGAGCCGTCCATACCCGAGACAGTTCAACCACGCCGTCATGTGCCTCACCGCTGCCGCTCCAACTTCGCCACCCTCCACCGCACCGAAGCTGTTCCTGCTACACCGTCGTTCGCCGCCTCAGATCTACTTCCCCTCCGCCAACATACGGCCACGGCAACACAGTCAACAATTTGGCCATGGGTTCGTCCAAACCTGCACCCTCATCCAGAACATCGGTTTCCCCGGGAAAAATAAGAAGATCGGCGCGACATGTGGAGGCGACCACACTGCCAACCGAAAATGGTACTCCTCTTCCCTTATTCGTGCAAATCATACGTGTCTGCTTGCACGGTATTCATCCCACAGAAGACACTAGTTGACCGCTTCTTCTTGATAATAGATGTTCCTAGTAACACGCGATGCACAAGGTTTCTCCTCATATAATATTTCACCTTAGCTAGAGGTTCGTCGCCCCCCTAAATTTCTATTCCTGGTCAGTTGATTCCCAATTAACGGATGCATTCCCCGGCATAACAGGTGCTAGTCCGCCTATTATGCCAGGGAAGCAGCGCCTCGGTGTTTATCTTAGGGGCGTGTGGGGCCTAGAGCTACTGGCGCCCGATCTGGAGGTCGGCCAGGATTAAAGGGATGGCCTGGGGGCGTTGCCAAGCATGGCGGTGGTGTGAGGTCGAGGGGAGGGCGGGGCGGCGGAGACAGTGGTCTGTTTCGGATTTCGGGTTCCGGCAGACCCTTGAGGTTCGAACACTGGGGTGCGCGTGGAGATTTAGCCTTCTACCTACCTGCACCCCTCCGCTTCGCTAAGATCTAAGCTATGGAAAGAACAGCACAAGAGACACAGGGTTTATACTGGTTCGGACCACCGTTGTGGTGTAATACCCTACTCCAGTGTGTGGTGTGGTGGATTGCCTCTTGGGCTAATGATGATGAGCAATACAAGGAAGAACAGCCTCGCGAGGGTCTATTCTTGGCTGGGGCGACGAACTGCTAGGAGGAGTTCAGTCACCCTTCTCTCTCTCTCTCTTCGCGATTGTGATCCGATCTCCTCTACCCTGTGGGTGGCTAGTCCTATTTATAGGCAAAGGCCCTGGGCCTCTTCCCAAATATTGAGCGGGAAGGGCGCCAACAATTGGCCACTTTGAAGGGGAACATCTGGTACACTTATCCTGACTAAAGTTGGTCCTCGCCTGCCAAAGGCTCTGGTGGTGACGCTGGCTTGGGCTCCACAATGACTTCCTCCCTGCCGTTGGACTGGTCTTGGTCTCGTTGCACCGAAACGGGTGCCTTTGCTTGATGCTCTCACCTGCGCTTGCTCCCTTTGCACCAAAGAGGAAAGAAGGACACTTCGTGGGCTGGCGCCCACCTGGCACCCTTGGTCGTCATGGCTTGCGTCACGGGCACCTCGTGAGGTACCCCGCCTCCTCGCGAGCTAGCCTGATGAGGCCGTGCCTGAGGAAGCTCCGTGTCGTCTGCCCCGCGAGGCTTGGCCCCTCGCGAGGGTCTTGGGTCTATGTTGATGAAGATGGGCCATGCTGGGCCCCCCTTTGAGCCACGCCGCAGGCCGCAGGCAGGCAAGTCTGGGGACCCCCGTTCCTAGAACGCCGACAGTAGCCCCCGGGCCCAAGGCGCGCCCGGACTTGGCCGTGCAGGGAGGCGAAAGGGCAAGGGCGAAGCACCGCGGGCCCTAATAGCCTGCGTCCTTGGGCGCCGCGTGGCGGTTGATTGGGCATGGGCAGCACTGTTCCCCCAAGCCCCCTTATTTTGCGCCATGCTAGGCGGACTCGTAGTCGTACACAGCCGCTCCCCTTTCTGTTGCTCGAGCACCCTCTGTCCTTCCTCCTCTCGAACTCCAGCTTCTGTTTTCAACCCAATCTCGAACCTTCCCCCCCCCCTTCCTATCGCCATGGCTCCGATGAAGAAGGGAAGAGGGAAGAAACCCATGCCTCCGCCTTGCTCGCCACCGTTGGCGGCCCCCGCCGAGGGCTTGGGCAAGGTCAGCTCGGCTCTGGCCACTATCTTCAACGAATGCGGGAGGACGATGGCCTGGCCCGTGTCCCACTTATCTATCGACAGGATAGTCACCGAGGTCCCGTATTTTGCCGACACCCTATGGGCGGGTCTGGTTCCCCCCTTTTCTGATTTCTTCAATGTCGTGCTTTCCCACAATCAGATCCACATGATGCATCTGGGTCCTGAATCCATCATCCTCCTTTCGGTCTTCGCCTTTGTTTGCGAGGCAATGATGGGCATCCTTCCTTCGGTTGCCTTGCTGCGCCACTTCTTCTCTCTGCGCCTTGTCGACCCTACCCAATGCTGGGCGTGCGTAAGCTTCGTTGCCGCGTCTGAGACAGCGGCCTCAGGGATTGACTTCAGGCTCCCTCTGGCCGCGGCTGGGTTCCGCGAGCGGTGGTTGTATGTGGATGCAGGGGTGCCCAGCCCCTGCTATCGGAGCCAACTTCGCCTGCTGTCCCTAATTCGGGCTGGGGCTAGGAGACGCTTGAGAGCCCCTGGCTCGTCTTCGTCTGGCACCGCTTCGCGTTCTTGAGGTCGCTTGGCATGACAGCGCCCAAGGTAGTGAAGGAGTTCCTGCTACGCCGCGTTGCTCCTCTCCAACGCCACTCCCGCCGGATGTGGGCCTTCAACGGGTGTGATGATCATATGAGGCTCCAAGAAGAGGACCTGACGCCTGTAGTGCTGAGGACAGCGCTCTTGATCCTGACTAGGGACCCCAACCCTGGCAGCATCCAGCAGGGAGGGGCCTTGCTGTACCTCTGCCAGAACAGGGGCGATTTTGTGAATCAGATGCCTATCTTTGATGAGTGGGGGCCACGCCCCGCCGGCCTCCAGGGGCCTCGCGAGAACCCAGTGATGGTGACTGCCCTTCCATTCGGCCAAGGCGACTCTTCCTCAAGTGGCGGAGCAGGGAGGCATGAGGCGCCAGAGGCCGAGGGGGCTCCCGGCAGGGTGACATCGCCGGGCGATGCTCACGAGGTAGCAGCCGTTGGGGCCCGTGCCGCTGAGGCTAAGGGTGGCAAGCAACTTCCCTCAGCGCCTGTGACTGAGGCCCCTGAGGCTCCAGCCGCTTCTCTTGGTGAGGCGATTGGCAGCGCGCATCAGGCAGGCGCCCCTGACACGGATCGCCTTGACGCTCCGTCTTCATCGCAGGTTGATCCCTGCGCTCAACTCTTGGGCCGCTTCCGCGTGGACTTTCAGGCCCTCCGTAAGAGAAGGGACGCCCTAGGCGACGATTACCCTTGTCGCCTGCTGAAGCGTGGGAAGTACTTCGCCACTGATGAGTAAGCCTTCTCCTTTCCCAGATCCCAATCCTTCTGTTGCTTTTACTGATCCTTGCTCCGCAGGCCCCTTCCAGCCGAGCTCGCGGAGACGGCTGAGGTGCCGTCCCCCTTGGCTTCGCCCCCTCCATCGTCCTCAAGCGCTCCGAGCAGCAGAGCCCTTGTGGTGAGGGCGATCGGAGAGGCGAACCGTCCCGAGGCGCATCGTGGCCCTGCACACCTCGTGATCCTTCGGGCCTTCTCGTGGCATAGCCAGCCTGCTGTGGGCTTCTCGCCTGGTCGTGGACTGCGATTGGCTGAGGCGCTCCCTGTGCTCTTCATCTGGGGACGGGCTGGCTCCAGCCCGGGCTTCTGGTGTGGCGTGCCCGGCCGTCGCGAGGGTGCCAGCCCCCAGCCCCATGCCCGGAGGGGGAGTGTTGATTCGTGACCCCCGGCGCTTGCTTGGGGCAGATGATGGTGTGGAAGACGTGCTCGAGCGCGCCCAGGAGTGTCGCGCTCTTCGCCAAGGATTCCTTCGAAGGGCGGCTGACGCGGTGAGCCTGCTTGGTGAGGAGCTTGCTGATGAAGACGCGCGCCTTGAGGTCGAGGGCCTGCGCCTGGCTGCAGAGAGGTGCGAGCTGGAGGGCGCCATTGCCCTTGCGCACCGTCAACGCGATCTTGACGACGCAGAGGCCAAGGCGTCGCTGGTGGCCTCTCGGGAGGCCCGATCTTGGGCCGCTGAGGAGGCCCGGGAAGCTGACCGGTGGCGAGAGGCGGCGGAGGAGCGGGCTCGGGAGCTCCTGGCCTGGTGCCACTCACTGGAGGAGCAAGTGGAGCTGCGCGAGGCAGCCCTCGCGTCGATGAAGGTGGCCTCTGGCGACCCAGCAGAGCTCCAGAAGCGTGAGGAGGTGCTAACGTTGGGTGGCGATGGCGCGCTTGAACCTCGAGCACGAGTTCGAGGAGAGGCTGGGGTTGATCCGGGCCGAGGCTGAAGGTAGGACTGCTGCCTTGAGGGCCAAGCTGGAGGAAGCGACGCGGCGGCCGATGCTTTCCGGGCCGCCCTTGAGGTAGCGCAAGGGGAGTCAACCACCTCCCAGGCCGAGGTGCTCCTTCATCGCCAGCGGGTGGAGGAGGCTGAGGTCGTCGCGCGCCAGAATGCGGACGAGATACGTCAGCGGCGGATCCTGGACCATGAGCACGGCCCCATGCTCACCATGCTCCGGGAGAGAGCCAACACAGCCTCGGGCAACATCTGCGAGGCGGCTGTTGGCGAGCCGCACGCAGTCAACTACGCCGGCAACCTTCAGTTCTTCACCGACGTGGTGACGCAGCTGGAGGCGCGGTCGGTCAGGGCCGACAGGTTGGTGGAGGAGAGTAGCCGCGCCCTTCTCGGGCGCGCCTTTTCTCGCGTCTTCAGCCATCTCCGGAACATGGATCCCCACTTCGATTTCGACGCCGCAATCGCCCCAATCCCCCAGGCCGTCCGAGACGACCTGGCGCACTGGGTGGAAGACAATGTGGATGCTCTTGTCAGGGCCTTCGCTTCAGACAACGACGGCGTGATCGTGGCTGCCAACGAGGGCGGTGTGGTGAACGGCCCTGACGTTGCTGGCACTACAAGAAATATGTCAACTTATGACCACCACTATTGGTCACTGAATGGTCACAAATTTCCATTTATGACCTTTTTGTGACCAAAAACATAAGGTCAAAAGCTGGGCATCGTAAACTGACTATAGCGACCTTTCTTCTGGAATGGTCGCAAACGTTTATGACCAAAAAAAAGGTCGTAGATTTAATGACCAACTGTTTTGGTCACTAGCAATCCGACCACACCACGTCAGATCCACTGCGGCAAGCTGACGTGGCAGACTTACGACCAAATGAAAAGGTCATAAAATAGAATCAGCCCGGTCCATTTCAGCCGTCTTGATGGGCCAAGCCCAATAATTCAGCCCATTTAATTTTTTTTCTCTTTATTTTTCTTATCTGCATGGGCCTGGCCCAATAATTTGGCCTTTTATTTTCTAGGAATGGAGCCTTTTTCTGATGATTTTTTTATATTCCACTATTGTTTTGGGCCACGGCCTTTTTAGTCTAGTTCGAATTTGGGCCTTGGCCTTTTTATTTTCTGTTATGCAGCCTTTTATATTTTTTTCTTACAGTCATTTCTTTTTTTAGGCCCAAGCCTTTTTGGTCTAATTCTTGTTTGGGCCTTGGCCTTTTTAGAGCCCAGGTTCTCATTTTGCATAACTATAAACAGAAAGGCCCAGGTGCACAAGTGATCCACAAGCCCGGGTGCACAAGTGATCCACATAACTTCACAGAAAATAAACAAAATGATCCACAAGTGATCCAGGTTCACAAGATCACATAACTTCACAGAAAGGCCCAGGTTCACAAGTGATCACATAACTTCACAGGATCCATGTGCTCTAGTTTAAACAGCAAAATGCAACCAAATGCAACAGCTCTCAGCTCAGCTCCCAGGTTCACAGGTTCAAAATGCAACAACTACCTTAGCTCAAAGACAAAGAGGTTCATAGCACAGCCATCAAACTACCTTAGCTCCAAAGAGAGCCATCAAGTGGGCTAACTTCTCTTCCTGTTCTTGAGACTTCTTGCGCAGCAGCTCAAGTTCCTTGTCGCGTGCAGCTTCAGATTCTTCCGCCTTCATCTTGATTGCCGCCAATTCTTCTTGCACCAGTTCAGCTTGAAGCTCAGACCTCTCCAGCTTCTGCTCAAGGTCACGAACATGAGCAGCAACTTTGTCGGAGTTGTTCCTAGATGACTAGAGCCCAACATTCCTGAGGAATGTGCTTTCCTTGGCTTCGGTCTTGAGGACTTGTTCGACAATTTCAACAGCAGACTTTGGCTCTTCACCTTCTGGTACCGGCGCTTCCTTCATTTTTTCCATCTCAAGCTAGCATATGGAGGAAAATGATAGGCATTAGTGGGAGATCTATTTCACATTTTGCAAACCAAACCAAGCAAGAGAAACCAAACCAGCACACAAATGGATTATTTGAAGTAATCAAACCAGCACACAAAATCTATACAAGAAGATGATGACTAGTGACCTGGAGACATGCAATTGGAACAATATGATCACTTCATTAAGCCTAGAATGGTGGTTCTATATAAGATGGCTTCCCGAGTGAGACAATCATCAAACTAACATTCAGATCAAATTTCATCATATCATAAAAATGCATCAAATAGCTACAGCAAGTTCTGATATCTTTGTTGAACTATCAAACAACATCAAAGCATGGAAAATAGCATGTGTTCTTGACTGGCTCCGAGTCAAACAACATCAAATCATCAAAGCATCAAAGCTGGCTGTGAATCAAACAGGGGAAAGCATGGAGTGACTTACTATAGCAGTCTTGACTGGCTCCGAAAACCCGTGCTTCTTGCTGTTGTGGGTGGCCTTAAACAAGTCAATCGCAGACAGCTCCTCACCCTTACGCTCTTCTTTCTGAAATGTTTTTCAACAAAAATCAAAATGTTATTCAGCAAGAATCAGAAATGTTATTCAATGAGGAACCAAAGGTAAGGTCTCTAGAGAAGAGTTCTCACAATGCCAAAAATGTGTGCTGTGTAGTGCCTGGAACCAATTCTTTGATTGTACATGACTTTTTGTCTATTCATCTTGTTCGACAAACAGGTTTCCTACAAAAAAGCATACTGTCAGCATGATCTAGCACTAGCATATCATGTGCAAAACATAAAGCATCAAACAAAGCAGAGACAAACTTTGTGTCTTGGGGTAGACCACATCTCCACCAGAGCTTGCCATTCACCATCCATTAGATCAGGCACCGGAGACTTAATGCTGACTTTATTTGCGGCTACGGTATCAAAATACTTCTTCTTGATCTGATGGCGTCTGTTCTTTGAATATTTCTGCAGAATATCTTTGCACGAGGTCTTGATGGTCTCCGAGTCCGTGTTCATATCAAAATTTGCCTACCAAGATAGCAAACAAGGTAGGAACAATATTAGTGATCATGCATAGGTGTAACAGAAAATAGATAGCACATTAACTATGAAACAAGTAGCTTATAGCAACTTTCCCAATGTAGTTCTCCAATAGACTAGCATTTTTTTGTATAGCTTGAAGTGAGGAAGAATCGGAAGATGGCTTTTTGCAACGAGTCCACACTCAGAAGCAAGCTTTTCTGCCTGCAGAGGCTTCTCTGGACGAATCATCCCTTCGGAAATTTGGATAGGCACCATGCTACCAAGCGACTTGGTGATCCTCTCTAGCCCTCTGCCCTTTCTAAGTCTAGTCTTGGGAGTCATTGCATCTGAAAATGAAACTGAACTCATAAATTAGAATAGAAATCGACAAATGCAGGAATCAACAAAAGCATACATGATCATTCCATTTGGAAAATGCACTAGTAAAAGATAGCATTACAAAGGTCAACTTGCCTGATTGAAGCACAAGCTGCTGTTCTTCTTCATTGATGACAGCGTTCCTGTCAATAGAAGGTGCAACAGGGCTGAGGTCTATGTGGACAGTGCCTGCTTCATCAATGCAGATGGTTCCTGCTTCATCTAGGAAGACAGTGCCATTTCCATCCATGCTGAGAGTGGTTCCTTCATCCATGGGCGGCAACTCATCACCCGTTTGCACCGAGGTCTGAGAGTCCATGAGCAGCATACTTTCCTGATGGTCCGTCGCAGTCGCCATCCTTGCTTTCTGCCTTGTGACTCTATCAAGGGCAGGTTCATCAGGTTCCAGGATCCTCTTTTTTTGTCCTGGAGCTGGGGCCATCACCCTTCCTGGAGGCATTGCAGGAGATGTTTCTGAGCTCTTGTGCTTCTTGCTGACTGTCTTCTTAACACCAGGCCTCTTCGTCCTAGATTCCTTCAGTGCCTCGTATAAACAGCATGGAAAAAAGCATTAGATCACAAGAGAAATATGTGAGCACAAGGAATAACATAGAATAACAGAACCCCAACCCTCCAAGCAAGACAGAGTTTGCACCTTAACAATCTTGTTGACTACAACATCATCCACTTCCTCTCCATCAATAACTTCATCCTCCTTAGGATTGTACTCTGGGTCATCATTGATAACTCCACTACCCTCTTGAACCTCATCACTTCTACCTTCTTGTACACCATTTGTTTTCCTAATCATCGACGCTATTGCACCGATGCCAAGGGACTGGAACATCCGATTGTTCCTCATGATATTTCTAGCCCTAACCTTCTCATACTCGGTGAGAGGCTCTTCTTTGCATGATACAGGAAACATAACTATTAGGTGAATGTTTGGAATGCATGGACAGGCAGCCAAACATATCTTATGAAATTTTATTATCATTTAATCCTAGTTATTCAGGTAAGGAAGACTAACAGCACACAGGCACAATTAAGCCAGCTTATTCAGATTGCAGCAATACATTTCACTTAGCATATTAAGACATAGATTTTATGAAACTGGCCACAAGGAGCAAGTTGCATACCAACGGTTGGCCTCATGCTTGACCTTGTCCTCGTTGCCATGGATGATCTTGAGGTGGTGCTTGCAAAATAGAATAAACAACAATCAGATACAACAGGGATAAAGTAAAATGATGCACTTGTATAAATAAAGGAAAGCATTTGGACCATCATGCACATACATGTAATACATGTGAAACAAACTTGATGGATAAACAATACAGTGATCTAGTGTTATTAATTAAGAAACATGTAAGTGCACCAAACAAGCATGCATGTACACTAGGAGCAAGTAAGCAAAGTGCATAAGTGCTACTAATACAAGCAAGCAAGCAAAGTGCTACTAATAGAAACAAGCAAGCAAAGTGCTACTGATAGAAACAAGCAAGCAATGAAGGAAAATGAAGAGAAGGAAGCAAGTACTATTGATACAAACCCTAATTAATAAGCAAGCAAGTAGATTCTTCTCCAAGTGCTAGTGATACAAGCAAGTAATGCTGATGGAAACCCTAATTAAGCATGTATGCCAGCAAGCAACATGTATGCTAGCAAGCAAGCAACATGAACTAGTGAATTGGTGTCATGTACACATGCTTAGACAGTCTGACAGGAAGCTAGACGAGTATATCATGAGGACCTTCAAAACAACTAGATGTTGCCACTAGTAAAGCATGAAACAACTATACTTGCAGCAGTACAAAAGCAGATGAAAAAACTATACTCAACTATTGATTATGCTGTCTCTACACACCAAAAATGGCTACAGACTAGATGACACAAGTTAAGACATTTTGACAATTAGAATCAACCTTGTATATTACAGCAATCAAAATTATCTAGCACCAATCTAGTATATATTAAAACTAGTCATACTGCCTTAACACAGCAGGAATTCCAATACCACAATAAGTACTAAGCATCCCCGTGTTCACTGGAAAGAAGAACACAAGCTTCATGCACATATCATGAAAGAAGAACACTGCTACAAACCCCAGTAGTGCTACTGATAGCAAAGTGCTACAAGCAATCAAGTACATGTTCATACTAACCCAAGTTGCAAGCAAGCAAAGTGCATAATACAAGCAAGCAAGCATGGAAAGTTGTACTGATAGAAACAAGCATAGTGCTACTGACAGTAACAAGCAAACAAGGAAGGAAAATGAAGGGCAACAAACAACAAAGTACTGTTGATACAAACAAGGAAGCAAGTAACTTCTTTTCGAAGTGCTGTTGGAAACCTAATTCACCATCTATGCTAGCTGAGTAATTGAACCATACACAAGCAAGTACTGATACAAGCACCATCAACCAGACATCATCCACTTCCCCATCCATCCCCATCTGCAGCCTCGCCGTGAGGGAGGGAGATCCGGCCGAAACCCCGACAGAATCACACCTTGCTTGTCTCCCCCTGCAGCCTCGTTGGCTCCACCCAGCTCTTCTTCTCCGACCCAACCCAACCCTCTTCTCCACTCCAAGGCTGCTGTTGATCCCCTAAAATCATCCACTTCCCCATCCATCCCCATCCCTAAAATCATGAACCCTAAACCATGAAGCGGACCAAACGAACCACCAGGAGGTCCTAATCCTAACCTCATGAACCCTAACCCAGACCCCATGAACCCTAACCCTAACCCCATGAACTAGAGGGAGATCATCCCCAGGCAACAATAAACATGAACCCTAACCCCAAGAACCACCAGAGGACCTACCGAACTTGAGGACCTACCGAACCACCAGGAGATCCAAACCCTAGAATATCCTAACCCATGAGGGGGATCTACTAGAGGGGAGATGGATCCACAAGAGGAGGGGAGATGGATCAAGGGGAGAAGTACCTAGGGGGAGATGATGTTGACGATGCAGTGGTGGTCGTCGTCGATCGCGCCATCGTCAATGTAGCCGCCGTCGTCGTTGATGTAGTCGATGTGGCCGCCGTCGTCGTCGATGTAGTCCGCGGCACGGAGGAGGGGAGGGAGTGGGAGCGGGGCGGCGCGGAGCAGGGAGGTGCAGGGCGGAGCAGAGGAGGGGCGGCGCTAGGGTGGGGAGGTGGGGAATGGAGGGAGTGGGAGCGGGGAGGCGCGGAGCGGGGAGGGAGAAGCTAGGGTTCGTCGGGGAGAGGGGAGGGGAATGGGGAAATTTTGGGAGGGGAGGGGAGGGGATCCCGCGTGTTAGTGGGAGAGGGAGTGGTGGGTCCTGCCTGGTAGTGGGAGAGGGAGTGGAGGGAAAATTTGGGAGAGGGAAATTTTGGTGGAGGGAAAATTTTGGTGTGGGAGGGAAATCCTTTTGGGTTTGGGTGTAGAAAAAATAGGGTTTTTTTGTAAACTTTGTAGAAATCATGGTTAAAATAATACCGAGTAGCTCAAGAAAACGCCGGTATTGCAAGTTTAGTATTTTTGCTAGTTGGTAGGCCACATTTGATGATGTGACGCGGAGGTCTCCCATTTTTTTGATTTTTTTGAATTTTTTACGGTGTTTTCAAAAACCGGCCGATTTCGTCGCGGCGACCGTCCGTGGCTAGGGTTTGAGCCGTGCAAATCTGTTGTCGATTCTGTGATGGAATGCCTACCTGTGAAGCTAAAAAGCATTTTTAGTGAAAATAACGGGCAAGCTATGGAGGACCCGCAGTTCAAATTCCAGCCAGTTCCAGCTGAATCGGCCGAAGGTGGTCCGAATTGCCGGGAGTAGCTACGAGGGTCGGAAATGCATGATTTTTGGCGACCATCCGTAAAATAGGGTCTACTTTGAGATAGACATGGAATGGCGCCGTTCGGGGTGCCCCTCCTTGTAGTCGCTTCACGAAAAACGCATGTCTTTTGCATTCAAAAAATGAAAAACGGTTTTTTTGTTAAACAAGTGGGAACCTCGCTTTGGCAACATTGTTTGCCATTACAAGACGGAGGCATGCGTCCAATTTGGGCATATTATCAGAAACTATTCGACGGATGCGGCCATATCATTGCTAGTTTGGCTTGAAAGCCATGAATCTTCGTTCGTGGTAGGTCGTTTTTGAGAACACTTTTTCAAGAAAACGCCGGTATTGCAAGTTTAGTATTTTTGCTAGTTTGTAGGCCACATTTGATGATGTGACGTGGAGGTCTCCCATTTTTTTGATATTTTTTGAATTTTTTACGGTGTTTTCAAAAATCGGCCGATTTCGTCGCGGCGACCGTCCGTGGCTAGGGTTTGAGCCGTGCAAATCTGTTGTCGATTCTGTGATGGAATGCCTACCTGTGAAGCTAAAAAGCATTTTTAGTGAAATAACGGGCAAGCTATGGAGGACCCGCAGTTCAAATTCCAGCCGGTTCCAGCTGAATCGGCCGAAGGTGGTCCGAATTGCCGGGAGTAGCTACGAGGGTCGGAAATGCATGCTTTTTGGCGACCGTCCGTAAAATAGGGTCTACTTTGAGATAGACATGGAATGCCGCCGTTTGGGGTGCCCCTCCTTGTAGCCGCTTCACGAAAAACGCATGTCTTTTGCATTCAAAAAATGAAAAACGGTTTTTTGTTAAACAAGTTGGAACCTCGCTTTGGCAACATTGTTTGCCATCACAAGACGGAGGCATGCGCCCAATTTGGGCATATTATCAGAAACTATTCGATGGATGCGGCCATATCATTGCTAGTTTGGCTTGAAAGCCATGAATCTTCGTTCGTGGTAGGTCATTTTTGAGAACACTTTTTCAAGAAAATGCCGGTATTGCAAGTTTAGTATTTTTGCTAGTTGGTAGGCCACATTTGATGATGGACGCGGAGGTCTCCCATTTTTTTGATTTTTTTTGAATTTTTTACGGTGTTTTCAAAAACCGGCCGATTTCGTCGCGGCGACCGTCCGTGGCTAGGGTTTGAGCCGTGCAAATCTGTTGTCGATTCTGTGATGGAATGCCTACCTGTGAAGCTAAAAAGCATTTTTAGTGAAAATAACGGGCAAGCTATGGAAGACCCGCAGTTCAAATTCCAGCCGGTTCTAGCTGAATCGGCCGAAGGTGGTCCGAATTGCCGGGAGTAGCTACGAGGGTCGGAAATGCATGCTTTTTGGCGACCGTCCGTAACATAGGGTCTACTTTGAGATAGACATGGAATGCCGCCGTTTGGGGTGCCCCTCCTTGTAGCCGCTTCACGAAAAACGCATGTCTTTTGCATTCAAAAAATGAAAAACGGTTTTTTTTGTTAAACAAGTTGGAACCTCGCTTTGGCAACATTGTTTGCCATCACAAGACGGAGGCATGCGTCCAATTTGGGCATATTATCAGAAACTATTCGACGGATGCGGCCATATCATTGCTAGTTTGGCTTGAAAGCCATGAATCTTCGTTCGTGGTAGGTCGTTTTTGAGAACACTTTTTCAAGAAAACGCCGGTATTGCAAGTTTAGTATTTTTGCTAGTTGGTAGGCCACATTTGATGATGTGACGCGGAGGTCTCCCATTTTTTTGATTTTTTTTGAATTTTTTACGGTTTTTTCAAAAACCGGCCAATTTCATCGCAGCGACCGTCCGTGGCTAGGGTTTGAGCCGTGCAAATCTGTTGTCGATTCTGTGATGGAATGCCTACCTATGAAGCTAAAAAGCATTTTTAGTGAAAATAACAGGCAAGCTATGGAGGACCCGCAGTTCAAATTCCAGCCGGTTCCAGCTGAATCGCCCGAAGGTGGTCCGAATTGCCGGGAGTAGCTACGAGGGTCGGAAATGCATGCTTTTTGGCGACCGTCCGTAAAATAGGGTCTACTTTGAGATAGACATGGAATGGCGCCGTTTAGGGTGCCCCTCCTTGTAGCCGCTTCACCAAAAACGCATGTCTTTTGCATTCAAAAAATGAAAAATGGTTTTTGAATTTCAGTTTTGCTAAAGCACATCTAGATGTGCCATAAGTATTGCACATCTAAGTCCTATGGCATTGATCTTACGTCGAGATTCGTGTGGATATTTTCCTTTTTCTTTTTTCTTTTCTCTTTATGCTTGATTCACTCACTTAGATGAGCAATAACTAGAGCACATCTAGATGTGCCCTAGACACACCCTTTGAATTTGTATGGTGTTTTCGAAAACCGGCGGATTTAGTCACGGCGGTCGTCCGTGGCTAGGGTTTGAGTCATGTTTTTAGCATTCAAAAAATGAAACTTATATTGTTTCATACATGAGCATGCACAAAACCCATAATTTTATCTTTCATCCATGAGCATGCATAAAAAATTTCAATTCCCATCAATTACCAAACTGAATATTCATTGTTAAAAACATGACTTGTTTAGATGACACTGTCATACAGCATCCATGAGCATGCACAAAATTAAACCTGACATACTTAACATTGACATGTTCATATTACACTAACAAGCTTAAACCTAACATGCTGAACACCTTCTTAACACCTTCACTCCTCCTTCTTCTCCTTCATCAACCTGATGCGCTCAGAGTGGCGAATCCCAGCGCGGATGTACTCCTCTACCACAATTGGCATGGTCCTGTCGCCAAGCTGTGGGATTGCAGGCGCCGCCACCATCACGAGGTCGTCGTCCGCCACCACCATCGCGAGGTCGTCGTCCGCCACCACCATCGCGAGGTCGTCGTCGGCCACCACCATAGCAAGGTCGTCATCCGCCACCAACATAGCAGGGTCGTCGTCAGCCACCACCATAGCATGTTCGTCGTCAGCCAGAATAGGCTGCTCCTCATCATCCCCGCTCTGCTCCTCATCATCCCCGCTCTGCTCCTCGTCATCCCCGCTGCTGCTCCCATTGCCTGGCCAAATGCAACAAAGTGTGAACATGGTGTTGTCATCGTGCAGGTAGAGGAAGCCAAAAGGACAGGAAGAAGAGAGGCGGAGAGCTTACTGGCATCATCGTCATGCTGGTAGTACATGCGGCACATGGTGTTGTCGAACATCTTCACGGTGAACATGGCGTCGCCGTCGTAGCGGAAGACAAGGAAGTACCCGAGCTGTAGCTCATGGGCACGGGCGAAATGCTCCCAGCCGGGCCCTAGGTACATGTGGCCTTCACCATCAAACACCACCAACACTTTCCACAGCCTGTGAAGCCCGCTGTCGGCCTCCCGCAGCTTCACTTTGTGGGGCTCACGGCCCGCGAGCATCTTCGAAAACTTGTCAGGCAGCCTCTGCAGCGAGGGTCAAGCAATGGTTAATTGTGGCAATCAAGCACTAGACAGCAGAGTGATGATAAAGAAATCAGTGATGATAAATATACCTGCCTACTGCAAGATTTATCAACTATGATCTCGAAGAACTCAAAACCTTCCAAGCCAGCCATCTCACTTCTACTCTAAACAAGCAATAGGAAACAAGCAATAGTAAATTAAACAACATGACTGGACAGAAATAGGAAACACGCAGCATTGTAAACCTTCCATACTTGAGCATGTTCAGTTTAAAAGAATATAAACAAGCAAGAATGCATGCATGCATATCAAATGTTGGCATCTACTACTGCTACTACTCTGCCCATATTCATGCAGGTCACTACACCTGCATATGCATGAATCCCACTGTAGCACAAGACTTGTCAACAAGAATAACCACAACAGCATGTTCAACCACAGAATTCAACAGCAACAGAATTCAACAGCATGTTCTGGCAATAGTAACAGCATGTTCACCATAGAATTCAACAGCAACAGAATTCGGTTAATTCAGTTAATTAACCACAGAATTCAACAGCAACAGAACAGCATGTCTACCACACTACCTACCATAGCAACAGTTAATTGCTGTCAGGTGACTACCAACAGAGCATAGATCCACCAACCACACTACCTACCACAACAACATAGTAATCAAGCAGCAATTCAACCACACTAGATCCACCAACAGAGCATACTAAATCCACCAAGAACAATATGCCTAAATCCACCAATAGATGCCTAGTATGCATAACAAATCCTAGATTCTCAAACCCTAGAGCAGAAGAGAAAGGAGAGAGGATATGAAGCGGATGGCTTACCGCGGCGGAGTCCGAGAAGAAGTGGTCGCCGGCGGCGTAGGGCAAGCTGCGCGGGAGACGTCGGACCAGCAGAGGCGCCGGGGAGGCGTCGCCGTCACCCTAAAAAACATCCTAATCAAACCCTAATCCAGCGGCAAGAACCCTAATCTATCATAACAGTAGATAGGAAGAGGAAGAGGAAGCGGATTCATACCCACGGTGACGGAGAGTCGGTGACGGAGAGAAAGTATGCGGCGGCGGTGGGAGAGGAAGAAGCCGGTGGCGGCGGAGAGGAGGAGCGGGTCGAGTGGATAGGAGGAGTGGAGAGGGGGAGTGGGGAAAAGAGTGGATAGGAGGAGGAGCGGGCCCAATTGTCAGCGAGTTGTTTGATACATTGAAAAGGCTGGGCATAGAGTACAAAACCAGCAACCTCTTCCTAGCCCAGTGGTAGAAACCAAGTGAACTAAGCGCACGGTCGTGGGTTCGAGCCCCCGCGCGCGCATATTTTTTGGCCACGCGCATATTTTTGGTAGCTTTGGTACAATAGCAAAATGGCCCACTTGTCAGTGAGTGGGTCGAGTGGCCCACTTGTCAGTGAGGTGTGTGCTTGATACTTGACTAGTTTGATATAGTCAAAAGGGTTGGCATAGAGTACAAAACCAACAGCCTCTTCCTAGCCCAGTGGTAGAAACATAGTGAAACAAGCGTATGGTCGTGGGTTCGAGTCCCCGCTGGCGCATATCTTTTTGCTCACAATGAAATGGGTTCAGTTGAAGCAAAATTCAGTTAAAATAGCGCAAAATTCAGTTAAAATTCAGTTGAAGCAAAACCAGACATCATCCACTTCAGTTCAAAAAAACTACTACATGATCACAAAAACTACTAGACAACATTCTGTATGATCACCAAAACTTGAACTAAATGATCACCAATATCTAAATGATCATTTTGCAATCTTTTGCATTACAGGACAACATTTTGACAACATTCTGAGCACAACTTCATTTTGCCATCAGCTCCATGCTATAAGACCACACCACTACAGCCATCAGGATCACACCACTACAGCCATCAGGATCTTCAAGCATTTTGCTACCTGGAGATAAAAGACCAAATTTATAAGACCACACCACTACAGTACATCAGGATCACCATGCATATACACAAGAAGGAAAACTACAGAGAGTTAAAAGGATCACCAAGGAGACCAAATTTACCTTCATGTCCATTCGCTACTCATCGTCGTCGATACGAAAACAAGGAACTCTATGCCCACTCCTGTTTTCCTCATCATCACTACAATATTGCAGCATAGTATGATCAGTCCGGTTTTCCTCATCCTCGCTTTCATGTCCATCCTCTACCACCTTTCTTCTTTTCTTGATTCCTTCAACTGTTGCAGCACCAATGATCACACGTTCCCGGTCCCTTCGCACTCTGCTTTGCACCGGAACTTCCATAGAGTCATCATCAGCTTGCAACGGAACTTCCGTAGAGTCATCATCTTGGTATGTTAGTCCACCATCACCGGGGCCCTTTTCCACTTCAGTTTCAGTCACACTCCACAAGTGTCTGTGCTGAAAGTTTTGCACAACTCGCCATTTTCCATGCAAAAGAGTGTCTGGCAGATAAAACACCATTGTTGCTTGTGTTGTTAGAATAAAGGGATCACTCTTATACCAGCACCTTGTAGTGTTGATGCTTTTGAAGTGGCCATCATATTTGACAAAAGAGTCTCTCCTCTTCTTGCTACCAAGCTCAAACCATTCATAGCGAAATAAGACAACCGAGCGATGGATGCCTCCACTAGAGTTGTACTGCAACTCTACGATGCTTCTCAACTGACCATAGAAGTCAATGATCTCACCATCATGTGACCCCTCAGTGACGATTCCACTATTCCGTGTCTTCCTTTTTTCCTCGCGGTCAACGGTGTGGTACCGGACACCGTCATCAATGCATGCTGAATACACTCTCACTCGCTTATCCGGTAAGCATGCCAAAGCAAATAGATCATCACTGACCTTCTTCTCCTCATGCAACTTTCCAATCTGCACAAATAAACCATTTAGCAAACAATGGTATTTAACAATGGGTGAATAACACAGAAAACATAAAACATGTGGCTAAGGATCTCACATGATTCTTAAACCACTTAGCAAACACCTTGGCAACCCTTTTATAAACATTGATATTGCTTTCTTCCTGATTTAACTCTTCCTTGCATTTCCTACAATGCCAACAAAACATGTGAATTAAAACATTAGGCTGGTGCCAACCCAAATGAGTGCACAAGATATAACGTACTCGATATATGGTAGAACCTCGGCGCAATTGCTGAGCACAAAAAAAACCATCTTGTCATACTCATCACCAGCCTCCAAGTATTGTGAGGCTCCAAGAAAGTTCACACCATGGTTGAAAACAGAGACATCACCACTTTGCGAATCAGACCGCTCTCTATTTCTACCCGCCGGTTCCATCTTGTTTCCACATCACCAAAGTATCTAGAGCAAAAAGTTAAGCACTCATCAACGACATATGCTTCAGCAATAGAACCTTCAGGTCTTGCTGTGTTTCGCACATAACGCTTACAAGTAAGCAGCCTTCTTTCGATTGGGTACATCCAACCGTATTGCACAGGGCCTCTAAGAATTGCCTCTTTGGCTAAGTGCACCGCCAAATGGACCATCACGGTGAAGAAAGCTGGAGGGAAAATCTTCTCGAGCTTGCAAAGAATAATTGGGATTTCTTTTTCAAGTCTTTCCAAGACAGTTAACTTGAGGGTTTTGCAGCACAGTTCTCTAAAGAAATTTCCCAGCTCAGCAACCGCTTCATATATATCCTTGTGCATGATTCCTCGGAGGCCCGCCGGTAAAATCCTTTGGAGGAGGATGTGACAATCATGGGTTTTCAGTACTGAAAGCTTGAATCCATCAGAAGTAACACACTTTGCTAGGTTAGCAGCATAACCATCTGGAAATTTCACCGCTCTTAGGAATTCACAGAATGCAAGCTTTTGTTCTTTATTCATTGTATACCATGCTCGTGGAATTTCAAATGAATCTTCATCTTCTTTGTGCTATAGATGCAAATCTTCTCTTATGCCCATGTCCTCCAAATCAAGCCTAGAACTAACCGTGTCCTTTGTCTTCCCTTCAATGTTCAGAAACGTCCCTAGCAGATTCTCGCATATGTTTTTCTCAATGTGCATTACATCGAGATTATGCCTTAATTTCAGATCAGCCAGTATGGCAGGTCCCACAAACAAGACCTTCGGTCCCAACATTGACCTTCCTCACGCTTTCTTTTCTTTGCCAGCTTTCCTGGTCTCACATCTTTCACCTTTTCAAGTTGCTGCTCCAGCTCTTCTTTAGTGAATTCAGCTGGCTTGTCACGGGTTTCATTCTCACCATTAAAATCTTTGCTTCTTCACCAGCGATGGTTTCGGGGAAGAAAGCGGTGGTGCCCAATATAGCATATCTTGCTCCTTATTCTCTTTGAGCAAGGGTCTTTGTCACAATGGACACAAGCCTGATAACCCGCTGTGATCCTCCCAGACAGAGTGTGCAGAGCCGGGAAATCATGGATGGACCATATGATCGCAGCACGTAGATTGAACTTTTCTTCCGGACTCAAGGCATCGTATGTAGGTACACCAGTCCAGAATCTGGACCCGGGATAAGCAATGACATCATGAAGTTGGACTGATCCATGCATGCCCATGGTGGCAGGTTGTACGGCACCACAAAAACTGGCCACATGTTATAAGACGTGCTCATGTTCCCAAACAGATTAAACCCATCTGTGGCAATGCCAAGTTTTATGTTCCTTGGATCTGCAGCAAAATCAAAATGTATACGGTCAAACTCTTTCCATGCCTCTCCATCTGCTGGATGGCTCAGCTCATTGTCCACAGGTTGCCGCTTCAGCTTGTGCCACTGTACCTCACGCGATGATTTCTTCGAGATGAACATCTGCTGCAGCCTTGGTATCAAGGGAAACTGCCTCAGTACCTTCTCCGGTATTGACTTCTTCCCATCAGCATCTTTCCACTTAGATGCATTGCATTTTGGACAGTTGTCATGCTTTTCTAAATCCTTCCGAAACAAGACACAGTTATTTGGGCACACATGTATTGACACATAACCTAACCCCAGCCTGCGGATTATGCTCAATGCTTCATCATAAGATCTGGGAACACAACTATTAGGGAATTGCAAGCTTAAAAGACAAAGTATTGCGTTGAATGCGGCATTGCTAATCCGGTAGAAAGACTTGATGTGGAGTAACTTCACAGTGAAGGTAAATCTTGAAAATTTACCCCCTTCATGAGCTGCGCGCTTTGCCTCCTCTAACACCTCAGCAAACAATGATTTCTGTCCATTAGCACGATCTTCAGCATCGTACAAATCCTTCAATAGGTCAGGAATCCTATCATCTTCATGCCCATCCTCTTCCTCCAAAACAGCATTATCTCGCAAAACCTTTTCCATGAGATCAATGCCAGCATCACCACCACCCATCATATGAGGGGCCTCTGTATCAGCTTCAAAATGTTGAGGTTGTCTGTCTAAAGGTCCTCCATGATATATCCATCTATCATATGTGCTGGACATCCCATTAAGAAGCAGATCATCTTCCACTCTTCCTTGAGCCATTTTTGGACGGTTGAGGCATTCACAACATGGGCAAAGAATGTGAGCATCGTTGGCAAAATTTGCCCGAACAAATGCCATGAAATCATCAACTCCTTTCATATGTTCTTTCGAAAACTTTCTAACTCCTTCTCTAATCCAGCTTCTGTCCATCTGCCAAAGACAACAAATTGTTGCAACTTAGCAAATCAATCTAAGTGCATCAACATTAATTAATGAAAATGGATGGAAGTAATGGAAGCTAAAATTCCAGAAAATTTTATATGCTAATTGCCTAACCACAAGGCCTGAAGAATTCTTAACAAACAAGCTGAACAATTCCTAACAGCACATCAAGAAAATTCATCTATGCATTATCTACCAAACAAGCAAGCTATCTCCTAACTACTAACATCAACAAAATTAATCTATGCTGAAGAACATCTGACTGAAATCCATCTCCCACTGCTCGGGTGACGAGAGAGGAGAGGGGGGAAGAGGTGAGGGGTGCATACCGGGAGGTGTGCTTGCGGCGGCGGTGAGTCCCCCATGCTCGGCGAGCCCCGACCACCGTCGGTCACCTACGCCCCTGCTGCCCCCCCCCCCCCCCCCCCGCCTCCACACCCTGCCTCGCCTCCGCCCCCTGCCGGCCCCGCCCCCGCCTCCGCTGCCGGCCCCGCCCCCGCCTTCGCCCCCTGCTGGTTGCTTCCGCTGCGAGGCCGTGGGCGAGGTCACCTGCGGCAAGGCCGTGGGCGAGGTCACCTGGTTGCTTCCGCCGCCGCCCGCCGCCACCTGGTCGGAAGACCTAGAAAAACGCTAAGTGTTGCTCTGTTCGATGCCACCCGCCGCCACCTGGTCGGAAGGTCCCACTTGTCACTGGTACGTGAGAGCCGTGGTTTTATATACTATATGGAAAACTACCCACACCTTAGCAACAATCTCTCTCTAGCCCAGCGGTAATGAACGAGCGAACCCTGCGCGAGGTCGTGGGTTCGAGTCCCCGCTAGCGCATATTTTTTAGGGAATTAAACGCTCGCTCAACCACCTGTCAAATGGGTCCCGCCTGTCAGTGTTGCAAATCGTTGCTCTGTTCGATGCCACCTGGTCGGAAGGTCCCACTTGTCAATGATACGAGAGAGCCGTAGTTCTATATAATGTATAGATAAACTCCCAGATGCGAGCAAGTGTCCCTCTCTAGCCCAGCGGTAGCATGCGAGCCAACCAAGCTCGAGGTCGTGGGTTCGAGTCCCGCCTCATGCATCTTTTTTGGGCGAATTAAGCGCTCGGCCCCATCTGTCAAATGGGTCCCACCTGTCAGTGTGTCCCCCGTCTATCTGTTGAATATTAAAACTCAAGCAAAAATGACACCTAGACAGTGACACATAAGCGAGGTTGCTGAGTGGCTGCCTAATCATCCTAATTCATTCAAACTCAAGTGTAGTGACCATTTTATATTGGTCGTTATCAGCTACGCATGAGGCAGTGGACAGTGCTACTAGCTTTACGACCATTTCCTCTAATGAAATTATGACCTTTCTGACCAAAATGGTCGTTATGGTTTAGGGTTTAGAGCCCCCCAGACAGCTTTAGACCAATTGGTCTAAAATGGTCATAAATTTATGACCAATTCTTCGAGGGTCACTGACAGAAGGTCATAAGTTGACATATTTCTTGTAGTGTGGCGGCGACGCAGACAGCGATGGCGAGTTCAGCGACGCCAGCAACGGTTCGGGTGGTGCTCCTGAGGACGCATTGGGGGATTTATCCGACTGATCATGCATCATTCCTGTTTCCTTACCCTGCATGAACAGAACTCAGGTTTTGGCCTGATGGCTGTGAGATCATTTTGGAGGGGGAGCCCCTCATGTAAAAACTTGTGTCCATCGTATTAGTAGACGTTACATTGCCCATGCGCCCGCGCCAAGTTGTTGGCTTAAGTGACGCACTGGTCGGCTAGTTTACCTTTGTCCCGTGCGGGCCCTGAGGTAGCCTGTGGGAGGCTATGGTGTCCTGAGTGTTTCCTGATCGAATCCATAGGATCTGCATAAAAAACCCTCCTGAGAGGACGCGGCGGCTGCAGTCTGGGCTGCGCGCAAGCTAGGCCTGACTCGGCTCGTGAGGGGCTCACGAGGGGAGGCAGCTGAGGCGAAGTGGTAACCAAAACGCGAGAAATTGCTCGAACGAGACTAAGCACCCCATCCCCGAACACACGCAAATCTCAAATTCGAATCCAACTTAAATCCAGCGGGGGAAAGCGACAACCAAAGGGAAAAGCAACGAAAGCAGACAAAAGGCCGCGTCCGGCACCTAATCTAGTCTTGGACGTCTTCTCACCAGAGCGGAGCTAAGTGCTACCACTGGGCGTGGGAGGGAGCCCCAGGGCCTGAGGCCGGCACCCCTGAGACTCCGGGGCGTGTACAGCCCCACTTCATTATTACGTGAGAGTGTCACGGGGCGGCGAGCTTCACAGGCACTGGGCCTTCTTCACAGGTACCGGCCTTGCTTCATATCGCCAGACGAGGGCCCCGCCTTGCGCCACACTCTAGTGCCATCAACGACAACCGGAAACCAGGACGCCGCCGATGGGTAGAGCGGTCGCCAGCGGTTCCCCCGACGACCACGGGTCCTCTGCCAGGGGCAGGCCCTGAGGCACCTCCCCAGCAAAGGGCCTACCTCCTGAGAATACCTTGCTCCAAACGCCGCGATGGTGATGTCGGATCTCGGCCCCTCTCCTGCAGCCCCCTGCGCCCTCCTCCCGAGGGGTAGGAGACTGTGGGAGCGGGGCAGCTGCTCGCTGTGGCGACCTGCACCTCCTGCGATCCATGATTAGCGTATGCCTGCTCCTGAGGAATTAGCAGTACCCGATAATCGTTGCCTCCAGCGTGGCCAGTGGGACCGTCCCGGGGCTCCTGGAAGGGCTCAGCTTCTGGCGCCTTGTCCCCCCAGCTTGGGCTGACGAGCGAGCCTTGTTCGCCCTCGTGAGGGTGTCCTTGGTCCATCATGAGGGGCACGTATTCTTCTGGCACCGTCATCCCGAAGGCCATGCCGTAGTGCTCCGCGTGCCACGCAGCTCTACTTGACGCGCCCACCGTGGGGTGGTAGCGCGGCTGTCCACTGGGGCCGTGGGTCGCGTCGAGTCCTTCTTCTTCGCGGACTGGGAGCGGGGGCTGCGCCACCGCCGCTCCAGTGCCGACAGCTTCGCTGGCGTTGGAGTAGCCTTGGAGCCCGCGGGCGCGCGCGGAGCCCCCGCGCGGGCCGCCCTGGGCTTGAGATGGGAGCTGGGTGCACAAGGGGTGAGCCCCCGAGGCGGCGAAGCCCAGGAGCTCTGCCACCCGCTCCAGCAGCACGCCACGGCCGCCCTCCAGCAGCCTGCACTGCAGCAGCTCTCGGGCCACCGTGAGCGCGGCCCTCGAGTTCGCCTGCTCCCGGCGGGTGTACGGTGTCGTGGTCGAGGCGTGATTGGAGGCCCTTGCTGCCGACCACGCCTACCGCGGTGTGAGAGCTGTCGAAGCCTGTCCGTGTCGCCCGCGGCCCGCAGTGCCCTGTGGACCGCGAGCTGCCTGGGGCACGGGGTCGCCCGAGGCAAGCGGCTCTGCGCGGGCGGGCCACGCCGCCCATGGATCTGGGTTGCCCGCCTGGTCGACGGACATGGTGATGACGACGTGACGGGACACGAAGCAGTAGAAGGTGGATTCCGGCGCACCCCTACCTGGCACGCCAAATGTTGGATTTCGGGTTCCGGCAGACCCTTGAGGTTCGAACACTGGGTGCGCGCGGAGATTTCGCCTTCTACCTACCTGCACCCCTCCGCCTCGCTAAGATCTAAGCTATGGAAAGAACAGCACAAGAGACACAGGGTTTATACTGGTTCGGGCCACCGTTGTGGTGTAATACCCTACTCGAGTGTGTGGTATGGTGGATTGCCTCTTGGGCTAATGATGATGAGAAATACAAGGAAGAACAGCCTCGCGAGGGTCTGTTCTTGGCTGGGGCGACGAACTGCTAGGAGGAGTTCAGTCACCCTTTTCTCTCTCTCTCTTCTTGATTGCGATCCGATCTCCTCTACCCTGTGGGTGGCTAGTCCTATTTATAGGCAAAGGCCCGGGGCCTCTTCCCAAATATTGAGCGGGAAGGGCGCCAACAATTGGCCACTTTGAAGGGGAACATCTGGTACACTTATCCTGACTAAAGTTGGTCCTCGCCTGCCAAAGGCTCTGGTGGTGACGCTGGCTTGGGCTCCACAATGACTTCCTCCCTGCCGTTGGACTAGTCTTGGTCTCGCTGCACCGAAACGGGTGCCTTTGCTGGATGCTCTCGCATGCGCTTGCTCCCTTTGTACCAAAGAGGAAAGAAGGACACTGCGCGGGCTGGCGCCCGCCTGGCACCCTTGGTCGTCATGGCTTGCGTCACGGGCACCTCGTGAGGTACCCCGCCTTGATCTCTCCGCCTCCTCGCGAGCCAGCCTGATGAGGTTGTGCCTGAGGAACCTTCGTGTCGTCCGCCCCGCGAGGCTTGGCCCCTCGCGAGGGTCTTGGGTCTGTGTTGATGAAGATGGGCCGTGCTAGGCCCCCCTTTGAGCCACGCCGCAGGCCGCAGGCAGGCAAGTCTGGGGACCCCCGTTCCCAGAACGCCGACAGTCTTGGCCGGTGGTCGCTGGCGGTTCGAGAAAGATCGTCAACAGTGACTGGCGGGAGGTAGACGAAGGCCATCTACCTGTTCCTTATAGATCGGAGGGTTCATTAGAAAAATCGACTGGCCTATTTATTTTCAGTCGACTATTATCTTGATATGACCACATGTGGTGGTGTACTGGAGGAGTACCTGCATTTCCTGTGCTCATATATTACAAAATCATACGGAGTAGAATCTAATTTTGTTTGCCATGCAATGTTGTAGAGCTATCATATGTCTCCTGTCATTTATTTTTCAGCCACCTGCTATCTGCTACTTTTATAGTGCACTAGTTCTGCACAAACTTCACCCATACTCTCACTATTATGTTTTTATGCAAGGGTATTTCAGACTTTGCTGCTATGAGAGAAGAAAAAAAGAAGATAGAGAAGTCGCTCCAGCGTCGTACGCGGATAGGCCAGACATGTTTCAGCATTATAATAGGTGCAGTGTCAACAGATGGAGACGGTAAATGTAGCTCTAGAGTTGATGACCTCGCTCGCAATGAACCACCATCCCAGGTGCTTGCTTTAACTTCGCGGTGTCATATGTGGTTGCATGTCCCATATGGTATCTAGCTTGTATTCGAATGGCCGAAGTCGGTCTTTATTAAGATAAGGAAAGATATTTTTTACATGAACCACCATCCCGTGAGCACCAGAAGACAAATAGCTAGTCAGGGCACTGGCCGAGCCAGTGACAAGCCCAGCAAAGAGAGGCATCACCTGGAAGCCAACTAAAAAGCCATGATGGTGGCGAAGCAGCCCGCCTCCCACCAGGCTCTCAGGTCCTAGATGATCATGCTCACCACTCCACTCCAGCCGCCCGCCTCCCACTTATGATGAGGCAGTCAGGCAAGTGGATTACTCCTCATTTAAAGAGTGCAGCGTCAGCCTCCCGACATGATTCTCTAGAAACAGCAAGGCTAGATGAAGATAGTGAATGTAGCTCTGTAGTTGATTACCGCATTTCCCCTACACTAGCATCGCAGGTGCTTGCTCTAACTTGGCAGCGTGATATGTGGTTGCATGTTGCATATGGTGTCTAGATTGTAATTCTTCCAATCTGGTTAAACTGCATGTGGTATTCTGCTTAGCTTATACATTATACCTGTTAATTTGACATGCCTTCCTGTATTTTGTACATAGTACATCTGTCTATTAGGCATGCCCTCACATAAAATTATTGTTTTTTTGTATCCCACATAAATCAATATGGCGAGACACCTTCAGTATATGAAGTCTGATATTAGTTGCATCGTTGATATGATTTATAGCATGCGCTGCTTCTAATTTGTTGAAATGCCATTTATGATGGGACACTTTTAACTTGGCAGAGTCATATTGGTTGCATCTTTCACGTGCTGTCTAGCTTCCATTGCCCCTTATTTGGTGAAATTGTTTCTGCTTAGTTTACACAAATAGTTGTGAATATGCCATGCCGTCCTGTTTTTCGTATTATTCCATCCTAGAATCATATGTTTGCCTTACATCAAAGTAGTGATTGTCAGTATCATGCATGGATGAGTTCTGAAGAGTGAATTTTATTGCTTTTTCGGTTTTACTTGACAATTCAAAATCAATAAAGCGGAGGGAAGTTAGCAAGGCAGCGGATGAAGGTGCTCCTTCCAAATGGAGGGCCTCTACAGATTCTACTCCTCCATCCTCCCAAGATGATTTCCAAGACAACATATGCATAGACACTCAACATAGCTGTGTTGGTGATGAGCACCTCTCCCCTAGTGCACCATCACAGGTGCTTCCTCTAACTTGGCACGGTTATATGTGGTTGCATGTTATGTATGATGTCTAGCTTGTATTGCTTCTAATTTTGTTGAATTTCATCTGCTTACTTTACACATTATACTTGTGACTAAGACACGTGTTCCTGTTTCTAGAACATACAATATCTGTCCATCACACCATGTTCTTACATCAAAGTACATTTGTTCTAAAGAACTAAATTGTTATTTGTTTTTCTTGTCGGCTTGACTTAACATGGCATAGAGAAAGAGGAAGCAAGACAGAATGACAGGGAAAGGGAAGCGGAACAAATATCAGGGATAATGCTCGATAGATTAACTAAATCTATAGGAGGAGGAATGGAGATCCGTTTTGAGGTAGGTTTAAAAAGGACACGTGATGCTACAGAGTCAGGCAATTTAGTATCAGAGGTAGCGGTTGCTGTTAGGTGTCATGTACGTATCCTCCCAACATGGATTTAGTACAGGAATGACAAAGATGAAACCCAGTTCAACACCTTCCTCGACCATTTATATGTAAGTATGGTTATGTATGGAAACTAGTAATATCGTCTTGCTCTGTCCAATACTTTCTAGGTTGCTGATAATGAGACTCCCATAATTTTCAACAGATGAGGTTCAAGTTGGATAGCCAAGATGATGCAACCAGACAAGCTTGCACCCATGTTTTCAAGTCTACTCTGCGATAGTATTGGTATAACTTGAGGAAGACTCACTTTGAAGGCAAGGCTAACAGTGAACTTGCCCAAACATCTCTAGTGGAAAATATATCTGATGAAGACTGGAGAGGCCTCGTTAAACACTGTTCCGATCTAAAGTATCAGGTACATTATATATATGTGATCAGATCACATGTTGAAGTCCTATTTACGCATGTGTTACACAAATCTATCTTCTTGTAGGTGAACTGTTCAGAGAACAAGGCCTACCGTACGAAAGTGAAATTCTAACAGACGACATGATCTCATAGCTATATTGCACACTGCGAGGCTCTTGTAATTAGCTGCTGTTTCACTGTTTTCACTGTACCATATTATCAGATCAATATTGACTTGTTCCAAATGCAGAGGAAAGCCCGCAAGGACCAAAAATTACCTGAACCAAATGTTGTGGAAATCTTCAAGGACTGTCACACCAGCAAGAAGAAGGGCATGACTACACCAGTCAAAGCCGCTGTTGTAAGTCCTTGATCCTCATGCCTTTTAACTACTACTTACTCTGACTTGTGCCTTGAACTGCATGGTTTGCAGCCAATGTCTATTACTCTTTTCAATTTTATACACAATTGTCTTAGCGTATCATTGCACCTTACAAGGTTTAAAAGAGAGGAGTGATGTTCCTTTGATCTTGACCTGTAATCTAGTTCCGTGCTGGACTTGCCGACACAACGTTGCAATTGCCTGTTTGTCTATTCTCAGTTGTTTTGTGATATGAATGATGTCATACTATGCTTACCGTATTATAAACTTCGTCTCTTTATCCTTAGCCCTCAATACAATGTGAAGAAATAGACAATACATTACCGATGGTACATGGTCATATGTTTGGAACCTGGTTTTATGGTCATATGTTTGCAATAAAATACAACTATTATTTTACATGGTTCACCAGAATAAGTTCTGTATATAGACAAAGCTATTTTGTTTGGTTTTGCTGCCTCCTAAATATCTTCTGTTCTGGTACTACTAATGTAAAACCACAACTTTTAGCGAGCTGTGGAAAAAATGGTGGAACCGCCACCTTCTGAAGGTGGCGAGATAACTATAACCGCAATGTCAGCTCTTGCCACAGTGGGTCAGTACCTGTCCACTAATAGTGCCAAAAGCACGTTCTTGCGTAATACTAGCTTTGTTGTTAAGGCAATCTCGTCCAAACTGCCTCATGATCAAGATATGCAAGCTCAAAACAATGTTGTATCTGCGCTCCAGACACAAGTCCATTCCCTAACAGAGACCCTTTGTGAAACAAGGAGAGACATTGTTCGATGTTGTCAAGATATGAATAGTTTTGAAACCAGACTATCAGAAATTTGCTATATTGTTCAGGAGCCTAGCAGAACTGAAGGTGAAGGTTATGGTGCTCCATCAGACAATACAGCATGAAAACATAACGGTCAGGTCAAATGAACTGAGCTTCTGAACTTCTGGTGGTGCATTTATCTGCTAGACTATTAACTTTTATGCCAACCATCCTTTTGTTTTATAGTTTTAATTTGTTTTGGTGTGATACAAAATTTGTTCTTAACGTGCAGCCACCGGCTGAAGAAAACAGCAAGCCATTTTTGTATAGTGTAGGGTGTTCCCTATATTTGCACTGGTGGCGAACTTTGATTCGCACCAGTTGTAGTTAACATGGGCCCCCTACGGGCCGTAGAAACAATGGGCCTTCTAAGGGTCGTAGAAACAATGGGCCTTCTAAGTGGCGTAGAAACAATGGGCCTTATATGGGCCGTAGACACTATGGGCCGTATCATCAATGGGCCTTCTACGGGTCGTATGATCGGTTGGCCAAACATGGGCCAATAAGAGACCACATTATGGCCGTAAATGGGCTAGAGTTGAAATCGTTCATGGGCCGACCATAACGGGCCGTCGTTAATCGGCTGTATTTTGATGACGCTATGAAAATGACCCAACATATTAACGGGCCACAGACGGGCCGACTGTAACCACGGGCTGAATTTGGCCCACAAGCAGAAAATGATAGTAACAGGCCGTAAGTAAACGAATGTGGAACTGAGCCCAAGAATAAATGGGCCCCGAGAAGGCCGAAAGATAACATGGGCTGCAAACGGCCCAACGGAATAATGGGCCGTTAATGGGCAAAAAGTGATACACTCTTCATTACGGGCCAGTTTCACCATGTGTCGTTAATGGGTATAAAGTGATACACTATTAATTATGGGCCAGTTTTACCACGGGTCGTTAATGGGCCGAGAGTAATAAGGGCCTCATATGGGCCGAAAGACGTCATGGGCCATACATGGGACGAAAGTTAAAACGGGCTGGAATTATATTGGATGGCCTAGATGACGCTACTGGGCCTAATTCGGATAGGCCGTTAACGGGCCCTGGGTTAGCGGGCTGTAAATGGGCTATATGCGAACAGGCCGTTAACAGGCTTGCCGTGGGCCGTCCCGCCACCTTTTGACCAAGTCAAAAAGGCCGGCCTTTTCACAGGAATGGGCCTCTGTTGGGTCTTGCCATGTGTCGACGTATCATAGGTGCTTTGGGTCTATTGAGTGGATGACATCTGTCCCAACGATGAGCCGACACGTGTTTCCACCAGCCAATGATGATTTTACACGTGGAAAATCCCCATTGGTCGAGGCTGCTAACGGGTTATCGGATCCAAAACCAGACCCGATAGCTTAACGGCATTCCGTTACGGTGGATGCCACATGTCGGTCACCCTTGACGAAAGCACTTCTGTGACGCACGGTTTATCGTCATGGCAGTGGACACCTCCATGATGATAATTTTGGTAATGTCATGGAACACTTCTACGACAGCACATGTATGACTATCTTGATTCTGTCATAAATTTGTCATGGATGTACATGCATGATAGAAAACGTGACCTACTATGACAAACATGTATCATCACGGAAGTGTATTTTTTTGTAGTGTTGCTTACCGAATAGGCATGTTGTCTAGAAGTGATGCTAAAGCTCACTAGTCGCATGTGCTAGTCGGATCCTGAATCACTGAGAGTTTGTAGAGGGATGACAACTTCAGTGAGAGTATTTATATTTAAGGCTTGAATTACTCTACATAAACACATTGCTTACTGATTGCATATTTTCTGTTGTAGATCAATGGCACCACCTACTCAACCCAACTTTGCATTGAAATCAATTCTAGAAAAGGATAAACTGAATGGAACAAACTTTACCACCTGGTATAGAAATCTGAGAATTGTTCTCAAGCATGATAAAAAGGAACAAGTTCTAGAGGATCCACTTCCATAGGAACCTGCCGATAATGCTAGTGCCACAGCTAAGAATGCCTACCAGAAACTCGTTGATGAATCAACGGAGATCAACTATCTGATGCTGGCTTGTATGGAGCCTGATTTGCAACAGCATTTCAAAAAATGTTGAGGCTTAGGATATGATCGAGAGTCTCAAGAGCATGTTTCAGACACAGGCTAGGACCGAAAGGTTCAACGTCTGGCGATCCTTGATGGATTGCTAGTTGAAGGAAGGTGATCCACTGGGCCCACATGTGATCAAGATGATCGGATATGTGCAAGGTTTGGATCATTTGGGATTCCCGCTCTTGGATGAGCTGGCTACTGATGCAGTTCTGGGTTCTCTTCCGCCCAGCTATGGGACGTTCATCTCGAACTATCATATGCATGGCATGGATAAGAAGCTCACTAAATTGCATGGGATGCTCAAAGTGGTAGAGAAGGATATTAAGAAAGGCACACATCAAGTGTTGATGGTGCAGAAATTGGCTAAGTTCAAGAAGAGTTGGTCCAAGAAAAAGACTAAGGCAAAGGGCACGGAGACGGCAACCTCTGCCGCTGCGCCGAAGTCTGGACCAGACTCGAAGACCATTTGCTATCACTGCAAGGAAACTGGTCACTGGAAGAGGAACTGTAGCAAGTGGCTCGCAGAGCATGGCAAGAAGGCCGGAAATGCTTCTTCGAGCAAAGGTACACTTGTTGCAAAAGTTATAGACATTTACCTTGTTGACATACCTAGTAGCTCTTGGGTATTTGATACTGGATCGGTTGTTCATATTTGCAACTCGATGCGGGGCTGGTAAGAACTAGGCGTGTGGCACAAGGGGAGATTGACATCAGGGTCGGCAACAAAGCAAGAGTTGCTGCGTTGGAGGCCGGCACGGTGCAGCTCCAGCTTCCTTCTGGATTTATTTTGGAATTGAATATTTTTATTACATTCCTGCACTTAGTCGGAACATTATTTATGCCTCATGCTTGATGAGTCAGGGTTATGAATTCAATTTAAAGGACAATGGTTGTTTGCTGTATTTGAATGGTATGTTCCACGGCTATGCACCCATTGTTGATGGGCTATTTATATTAAATCTAGAACAGGAACAGGTCTGGAACGTGAATGTCAAGAGGCATAAGCCTAATGAGACAAATCCGATGTACTTCTGCCATTGCCGGCTTGGACACATTAGTCTGAAACGCATGAAGAAGCTCCATGATGATGGGCTCCTAACTTTGTCTGACTTCGGGTCGTTCGAGACATGCGAATCATGCTTGCTCGGTAAGACGACTAAGTCTCCTTTCGCAAAGAGTTGCGAGAGGGCGTCCGAGTTGTTGGAACTGATACACAGTTATGTGTGTGGACCAATGAGCACAACTACCAGAGGTGGCTATCAGTACTTCGTGACTTTTACCGACGACTTGAGTAGATATGGATATATCTATTTGATGAGGCACAAGTTGGAAACTTTTGAAAAGTTTAAAGGGTTTCAACACAAGGTTGAGAATTAGCTTGGCAAGACTATAAAACTTCTATGATTTGATAATGGAGGTAAGTATATGAGCCAGGAGTTTGATGATCATCTGAAAAGCTGAGGTATAGTACCTCAGCTCACACCACCGGGTACGCCACCGAGAAATGGTGTATCAGAACGGAGGAATCGTACCTTGTTGGACACGGTTCGATCTGTGATGAGCAAATCGTATTTACCCTTGTCATTCTGAGGATACACTCTAGAAACTGAAGCTTTCACACTTAACAGGGTACCATCAAAATCCGTAGATAAGACACCCCATGAGATGTGGACCGGGAAGAGTCCCAGTTTGTCTTTTATAAAGATTTGGGGTTGTGAAGCATTTGTCAAGCGACTCATGTTAGACAAACTTACACCAAAGTCGGATAAATGCGTATTCGTGGGATATCTAAGGGAAACCTTGGGATATAACTTCTACAACCGGGAAGAGAGCAAAGTGTTTGTTGCTCGGAACGGGGTTTTCCTTGAGAATGAGTTTCTCAGTCGGGAGGCCAGTGGGAGGACAGTCTGACTCAAAGAAATTCGAGTACCACTCGGGGACGGCTCGACGAGTGATGAGATCATACCGGAGTCTGTCAGGGAACCCGTAGTGGAAGCGGCACCGAAACCACGGAGGTCGGAAAGATTGCACAGAGTGTGTGATGTATTGTTGCTAGAAAGTGACGAGCCGGCCACGTATGGGAAGCGATGGTGAGCCCGGATTCCGAGGCATGGCTGGTGGCCATGAGATCCGATTTAAAGTCCATTGATGAAAATCAAGTCTGGGACTTGGTTGATCCGCCGCCTGGCGTAAAGGCCATTGGCTGCAAATGGGTCTTTAAGAAGAAAACCGATGTGGATGGAAACGTTCAGAACCACAAAGCTCGGCTAGTCACTAAAGGTTATGGACAAGTTCAAGGAATTGAATACGACGAGACTTACTCGCCGGTAGCGAAGCTGAAGTCGGTGAGGATCATACTAGCTATAGTTGCATACTTCGATTACGAGATATGGGAGATGGATGTCAAAACGGCTTTCCTTCATGGAAATTTAACCGAGGACGTGTATATGATACAACCCGAGGGTTTTGTTGATCCGACTAGCACTAGTAAGGTATGCAAGCTCAAGAGAACCATTTATGGGTTGAGGCAAGCATCTCAGAGTTGGAACATTCATTTTGATGAGGTCGTCACTGGTCTCGGTTTCATCAAAAGCGATGAGGGCACTTGTTTATGCAAGCAGTTAAGTGGGAGCTCGATTGTGTTTTTGATCTTGTATGTGGATGACATACTAATCGAAAATGATGTTTCGATGCTGAACTCGGTCAAGGAATCATTGAATGGCAAGTTTTCAATGAAGGCCCTTGGTGAGGCGGTTTACATTTTAGGCATCAAGATCTATAGAGATAGATCAAGGAGGTTGCTCGGCTTAAGCCAAAGCACGTACATAGATAAAGTGTTGAAGCGGTTCAACATGAGTGAGGCCAAGAAAGGGTTCTTGCCTGTCTCACATGGTATAAGGCTAAGCGAGACTCAGAGTCCTTCGGCATCTGATGAGCGAAGCAGGATGAGTCGGATTCCGTATGCCTCGGCAATTGGATCCATCATGTATGCCATGATATGTACAAGGCCTGATGTTGCTTTTGCAATAGGCCTAACAAGTAGATACCAAGCCAACCCAGGTGAGAGCCATTGGGCAGCGGTAAAGACTATTTTGAAGTACCTGAGAAGGACTAAAGAGATGTTCATAGTTTATGGAGGTGAGGAAAAGCTCGTCGTAAGGGGTTATGCCGAAGCTAGTTTCCAAACTGACGTAGATGATTGTCGATCACAGTCCGGATTCGTGTATGTCATGAACGGAGAAGCAGTGAGCTGGATGAGTTCCAAGCAAGATATGGTGGCCGATTCTACCACAAAAGCCGAATACATTGCGGCTTGTGAAGCTGCAAAGGAAGGTGTTTGGATCCGGAACTTTCTAGATGATCTTGGTATTTTCCCAGCCTCGGTAAAACCGTTGGACCTTTATTGTGATAATTCTGGTGCCATCGCACAAGCCAAGGAGCCGAGGGATCACCACAAGACCACACACATAGATCGGAATTATCACCTCATACAAAAGATCGTAAAGAATGGTGATGTTGAGTTATGCAAAATTCACATGGATGCAAATGTTGCAGATCCCTTGACTAAGCCGCTTCCACAATCCAAGCATGAGGGGCACGTTAGAGCTGTGGGCATTCAATGTCTATTTGATTGACTCTAGTGCAAGTGGGAGACTATTGGAGATATGCCCTAGAGGCAATCATGTATGATGATATTTCCTATGTGTTTTTGAATAAAGATAGTCCTTGGACATTATCAATGATGTGTATCAGCAAGTACGTGACTTTTTTGTGGGACTATGCGTTGTATGATGACTGTCCTAAAAGGTCCCTTGTCAAAAGGGCTGTGTGGACGTGCAACCAACTAGACTAGCATATAACACGGCCGATGGCTTGGTCTCACTAGCCATGGGGCATTGGATGCTAACCGGATAATATGGACTTGGAAGGATCTGGTCGGATTCAACGTAGTTCAATCCGAGTTGAGATAAGGTCTGAGTCAGACAGACCCAACTATGAGACGCAGTGATATGTCATCTGTGAGTCTCTAGTACAACATACGTTCTATATCCTAAGACCTGAGCTGGCGCATGTACTCGAGATGGCGACAGACTTGCTTTGGGCCAACCAAACGCTACTCCGTGACTGGGTAGTTACAATGGTAGGTTTCGGGCTTGTCCAGGCCCATGCTGCGAGAAATGGTCGAGCAAGATGGGATTTGCCCCTCCGATCAGGAGATATATACTCTGGGCCCCTCGTGTGATTCGACCAGGATAAGCATGGCCATGCGACAAGGATTATGAGATAATCTGGTTTATGGTCGGCATCACTAGAACGAGAAAGAGGTCGGGCTAACACAAGGATGACAAACTCGCCTTGAGCCCGACAATATACATATATCGTGTGGCAAAAGGAATCGAAGTATGATGTACAGGTTCGCCTAACCAGCTTCATAGTCTGCTTGGTGTTCGGCATGCCTTGCTAGGGGCCATTACCAACCATGTGAAGGAAATATGCCCTAGAGGTAATAATAAAGTTGTTATTTATATTTCCTTATATCATGATAAATTTTTATTATTCATGCTAGAATCGTATTAACCGAAAACTTAGTACATGTGTGAATACATAGACAAACAGAGTGTCCCTAGTATGCCTCTACTTGACTAGCTCGTTAATCAAAGATGGTTAAGTTTCCTAACCATGGACATGTGTTGTCATTTGATGAATGAGATCACATCATTAGAGGATGATGTGATGGACAAGACCCATCCGTTAGCTTAGCATAATGATCGTTCAGTTTTATTGCTACTGCTTTCTTCATGACTTATACATGTTCCTCTGACTATGAGATTATGCAACTCCCGAATACCGGAGGAACACCTTGTGTGCTATCAAACATCACAACATAACTGGGTGAATATAAAGATGCTCTATAGGTGTCTCCAATGGTGTTTGTTGAGTTGGCATAGATCGAGATTAGGATTTTTCACTCCGTCTATCGGAGAGGTATCTCTGGGCCCTCTCGGTAATGCACATCACTATAAGCCTTGCAAGCAATGTGACTAATGAGTTATTTGTGGGATGATGCATTACGGAACGAGTAAAGAGACTTGCCGGTAATGAGATTGAACTAGCTATTGAGATACCGACGATCGAATATCGGACAAGTAACATACCGATGACAAAGGGAACAATGTATGTTGTTATGCGGTTTGACTGATAAAGATCTTCGTAGAATATGTAGGAACCAATATGAGCATCTAGGTTCCGCTATTGGTTATTGACCGGAGATGAGTCTCGGTCATGTCTACATAGTTCTCGAACCTGTAGGGTCCGCACACATAACAATCTGTGACGATTTGTATTATGAGTTATGTGATTTGATGACCGGAGTTTGTTCGGAGTCCCGGATGAGATTGGGGACATGACGAGGAGTCTCGAAATGGTCGAGACATAAAGATCGATATATTGGAAGGTTATATTCGGACATCGGAAAGGTTCCAAGTGATTCGGGTATTTTTCAGAGTATCGGAGAGTTACGGAAATTCGTACCTTAATGGGACATATGGGAAAGGAGAGAAAAGCCTCAAGGGTGGCCGCTCCCCTTCCCCATGGACTGGTCCAAATTGGACTAGGGAAAGGGGGCGCCCCTTCCTTCCTTCTCCTTCTCCCTTTCCTTTTTCCTATTCCATGTGGGAGGTGGAATCCTATTAGGACTAGCGAGTCCTAGTAGGACTATGAGGGCCAGCTTTCTCCTCCATCCATCCTTTATATACGTAGCCAGGGGCACCCCATAGACACACAAGTTGATCATTGATCTCTTAGCCGTGTGCGGTGCCACCCTCCTCCATAATCCAGCTCGGTCATATCGTAGCGGTGCTTAGGCGAAGCCCTGTTCCGGTAGCATCATCATCACCGTCATCACGCCGTCGTGCTAACGAAGCTCTCCCTCGTAACTCTGCTGGATCATGAGTTCGTGGGACGTCACCGAGCCGAATGTGTGCAGATCACGAAGGTGTTGTACTTCCGGTACTAGGATCAGTCGATCGTGAAAGACATACGACTACATCAACTGCGTTGGCATAACGCTTCCTCTTATGGTCTATGAGGGTACGTGGACAACACTCTTCCCCTCTTGTTGCTATGCATCACCATGATCTTGCGTGTGCGTAGGATTTTTTTTGAAATTACTGTGTTCCCCAATACTGGTATCAGAGCCAGGTTTATGCGTAGATGTTATATGCACGAGTAGAACACAAAGGAGTTGTGGGCATGGGTATATACATATTGCTTGCCGTCACTAGTTGATTCTTGATTCAGCGGCATTGTTGGATGAAGCGGCCCAAACTGACATTACGCGTACGCTTATGCGAGACTGGTTCTACCGACGTGCTTCACACAGAGGTGGCTAGTGGGTGTCCGTTTCTCCAGCTTTAGTTGAATTGGATTCAATGAACATGGTTCTTTCTGAAGATGAAAATGCAATCACTATACCGCCTTGTGGTTTCTAATGCGTAGGAAGGAACGGTTCTTGCTAGAAGCCCATAGGAGCCACGTAAAACTTGCAACAACAAAGTATAGGATGTCTAACTTGTTCTTGCAGGGCATGTTGTGATGTGATATGGTCAAGACATGATGAGATATAAATTGTTGTATGAGATGATCATGTTTTGTTAAAGTTATCGGCAACTGGCAGAAGCCTTATGGTTGTCTCTTTATTGCATAAGATGCAAGCGCCATACAATTGTTTTACTTTATCGCTATGCGATAGCAATAGTTGCAAAAGCAATATTTGGCGAGACGACCATGTGATGGCATGTAGATAGAGATCATGATGATGGAGATCATGGTGTCATGCCAGTGACGATGGGGATCATGACGGTACTTTGGACATGGAGATCAAAGGCACAAGATAATGATGGCCATATCATGTCACATATTTTGATTACATATGATGTTTATCTTTTATGCATCTTATATTGCTTAGTACGGCGGTAGCATTATAATATGATCCCTCACTAAATTTCAAGGTATAAGTGTTCTCCCTGAGTATGCACCGTGGCGAAAGTTCATCATGCCGAGACACCACGTGATGATCGGGTGTGATAAGCTCTGCGTTCACATACAATGGGTGCAAGACAGTTTTGCACACGCGGAATACTCGGGTTAAACTTGATGAGCCTAGCATATGTAGATATGGCCTCGGAATACTGCGACCGAAAGGTTGAGCATGAATCATATAGTAGATATGCTCAACATAGTGATGTTCACCATTGAAAATTACTCCATCTCACGTGATGGTCGAACATGGTTTAGTTGATTTGGATCACGTGATCATTTGGATGACTAGAGGGATGTCTATCTAAGTGGGACTTCTTAAGTAATATGATTAATTGAACTTTAATTTATCATGAACTTAGTCCTGATAGTATTTTCATAACTATGTTGTAGATTAATAGCTCGCGATGTAGCTCCCCGTTTATTTTTTATATGTTCCTAGAGAAAAAATATGTTGAAAGATGTTAGTAGCAATGATGCGGACTAGCTCCGTGATGTGAGGATTATCCTCATTGTTGCACAGAAGAATTATGTCATTGATGCACCGCTAGGTGACGGACCTATTGCAGGAGCAGATGCAGATGTTATGAACGTTTAGCAAAGCTCGGTATGATGACTAATTGATAGTTTAGTGCACCATGCTTTATGGCCTAGAACCGGGACTTAAAAATGTTTTGAAATGTCACGGATCATATGAGATGTTCTAAGAGCCGAAATTGGTATTTTGGACTCATGCCCGAGTCAAGAGGTATGAGACCTCTGACGAGTACTTTGCCTACAAGATGGAGGAGAATATCTCAACCAGTGAGCATGTGCTCAGAATGTCCGAGTACTACAATCGCTTGAATCAAGTGGGAGTTAATCTTCCAGATAAGATAGTAATTGACAAAGTTCTCTAGTCACTATCACCAAGTTACTGGAACTTCATGATGAACTATAATATGCAAGGGATGACGAAAACGATTCCCAGAGCTCTTTGTGATGCTGAAATCGGCGAAGGTTGAAATCAAGAAAGGCATCAAGTGTTGATGGTTGACAAGACCACTAGTTTCAAGTAAAAAGGCAAAGGAAAGAAAGGGAAATTCAAGAAGAATGGCAAGCAAAGTTGCCACTCCCATGAAGAAGCCCAAAGCTAGCCTGAAACTGAGTGCTTCTACTGCAAAGGAAATGGTCACTGGAAGTGGAACTGCCCTAGATACTTGTCGGATAAGAAGGATGGCATAGTGAACAAAGGTATATTTGATATACATGTTATTGATGTGTACTTTACTAGTGTTTATAGCAAACCCCTCGGTATTTGATACTAGTTCAGTTGCTAAGAGTAGCAACTCAAAACGGGAGTTGCAAAATAAATAGAGACTAGTTAAGGGCGAGGTGATGATGTGTGTTGGAAGTGATTCCAAGGTTTATAAGATCACCATCGCACACTCCCTTTACCTTCGGGATTAGTGTTGAACCTAAAATAAATGTTATTTGGTGTTTGCGTTGAGCTTGAATATGATTGGATCATGTTTATTGCAATACGGTTATTCATTTAAGTCAAAGAATAATTGTTGTTCTATTTAAATGAATAAAACCTTCTATGGTCATACACTCAATATAATGGTTTATTGAATCTCGATCATAGTGATACACATATTCATAATGTTGAAGCCAAAAGATTCAAAGTTAATAATGATAGTGCAACTTATATGTGGCACTACCGTTTAGGTCATATTGGTGTAAAGCGCATGAAGAAACTCCATGCTGATGGGCTTTTAGAATCACTTGATGCTTGCGAACCATGCCTCATGCATGGGCAAGATGACTAAGACTCCATTCTCTGGAACAATGGAGCGAGCAACTGACTTATTGGAAATAATACATACTGATGTATGTGGTCCGATGAGTATTGAGGCTCGCGCCGGGTATCGTTATTTTCTTACCTTCATAGATGATTTATCTACTTGATGAAGCACAAGTCTGATACATTTGAAAAGTTCAAAGAATTTCAGAGTGAAGTGGAAAATCATCATAACAAGAAAAAATTTCTATGATCTGATCGCGGAGACGAATATTTGAGTTACGAGTTTGGTCTTCATTTGAAACAATGCGGAATAGTTTCGCAACTCACGCTACCCGGAACACCATAGCTCAATGGTGTGTACGAATGTCGTAATCGTACTTTATTAGATATGGTGCGATCTATGATGTCTCTTACCGATTTACCGCTATAGTTTTGAGGTTATGCATTAGAGATAGTTGCATTCACGTTAAAAAGGGCACCATCTAAATCCGTTGAGACAACACCGTATGAACAATGGTTTGGCAAGAAACCAAAGCCGTCATTTCTTAAAGTTTGGGGTTGCGATGCTTATGTGAAAAAGTTTCAAACTGATAAGCTCGAACCCAAATCAGAGTAGTGCATCTTCATAGGATACCCAAAAGAAACTGCTGGGTACACCTTCTATCACAGATTCGAAGGCAAGATATTTTGTTGCTAAGAATGGATCCTTTATAGAGAAGGAGTTTTCTCTTCAAAGAAGTGAGTGGGAGCAAAGTAGTACTTGATGAGGTAATTGTAGCTTCTCCCGAATTGGATAGTAGTTCATCACAAAAATCAGTTCCAGTGATTCCTACACCAATTAGGGAGGAAGCTAATGATGATGATCATGAAACTTCAAATCAAGTTACTACCGAACCTCGTAGGTCCGCACCAGAGTGGTACAGTAATCCTGTTCTGGAAGTCATGTTACTGGACCATGACGAACCTACGAACTATGAGGAAGCGACAGATGGCTTGAGGCCATGAAATCTGAGATAGAGTCCATGTATGAGAACAAAGTGTGGACTTTGGTGGACTTGCTCGATGATCAGAAAACCATTGAGAATAAATGGATCTTCAAGAGGAAGACGGATGCTGATAGTAGTGTTACTATCTACAAAGCTCGAATTGTCGGAAAAATGTTTTCGACAAGTTCAAGGTGTTGACTATGATGAGATTTTCTCACTCACATCGATGCTTAAAAGTCTGTCCGAATCATGTTAGCAGTTGCCACATTTTATGAAATTAGGCAAATGGATGTCAAAACTGCATTCCTTAATGGATTTCTTAAAGAAGAGTTGTATATGATGCAACCAGAAGGTTTTTTCGATCCTAAACGTGCTAAGCAAGTGAGCAAGCTCCAGCGATCCATCTATGGACTGATGCAAGCATCTCAGAGTTGGAATATATGCTTTGATAAAGTGATCAAAGCATATGGTTTTATACAGACTTGCAGTGAAGCCTGTATTTACAAGAAAGTGAGTGGGAGCACTACAACATTTCTGATAAGTATATGTGAATGACATATTGTTGATCAAAAAAATGTAGAATTTTCTAAAAAGCATAAAGGAATGTTTGAAAGGAATTTTTCAAAGAAAGACCTCGGTGAAGCTACTTAGATATTGAGCATCAAGATCTATAGAGATAGATCAAGATGCTTGATATATTTTCAATGAGTACATACCTTGACAAGATTTTGAAGTAGTTCAAAATGGAACAGTCGAAGAAGGAGTTCTTGCTTGTGTTGCAAGGTGTGAAGTTGAGTAAAGACTCAAACCCCAACCACGGTAGAAAATAGAAAGAGAATGAAAAGTCATTCATTATGCCTCAGTCATAGGTTCTACAAAGTATGCTATGATGTGTACCAGACCTATTGTGTACCTCACCATAAGTTTGGCAATAGGGTACAATAGTGATCCAGGAGTGGATCACTGGACACCGGTCAAAAATATCTGTCGGTGTTCTGGGAATGGGGGTCCCCAGACTTGCCTGCCTGCGGCCCACGGCGTGCCTGAGCTAGCAGGTCTGTACAGCCCATCTTCATCGATGAGGTATTCAAGACCCTCGCGAGGGGCCAAGCCTCGTGAGGCGGACGACACAAGACCTCCTCGGGAGCGGCCTCGCCAGGCAGGCTCATGAGGGGCGGAGAGATCAAGGCAAGGCAAACCTCGCGAGGTCCTCATGACGAGAGCCATGACGATCGAGACCAGGCGGGCGCCAGCGCGCGCAGTGTCCTTGCTTCCTCTTTGGTGCCAAGGGGGCAAGCATAGGCGCGGAGTACCAAGGCATCAAGGAAAGGTTTCCATATCGGTGCAACGAGACCAAGACCAGCAGGACGGCAAGACGGAGGTCACCATGGATCCCAAGACGGTGTCATCACCAGAGCCTTTTGCAGGCGAAGACTAATTTTGTTAGGATAGCTTGTACTAGCTGTCCCCTTTCAAATTGGCCGTTGTGGGATCCCTTCCCGCTCAATATTTGGGAAGAGGACCACGGCCTCTATAAATAGGACTGGCCACCACCATAGGGAGGCATGGGATTTCGATCCTCAAGCACACACGCACACCAAGCACAAGGACACCTCACCTCGCGAGGCTCTTCTCCCCCTTGTACTGTTCATCATCAGCCCAAGAGGAAATCCACCACCACCACACTACAGTAGGGTATTACACCACAAAGGTGGCCCGAACCAGTATAAATCTTGTGTCTTTGTGTTGCAAGTTTGTCGAGTTCATCCGCGAGATCTTAACGAGCTAGGGCGTGGATCGATAGGGAGAAAACCTTCATGCGCACCCTAGTGTTCGAACCTCGAGGGTTTTGCTGGAACCCGTGATCCGACAATATCCTTAGTGGAATAAGGAAATGTTTCTCGGTTATGGAGGTGACAAAGAGTTCGTCATAAAGAGTTATGTCGATGCAAGCTTTGACACCGATCTGGATGACTCTAAGTCTCGATCTAGATACATATTGAAAGTGGGAGCAATTAGCTAGAGTAGCTCCGTGCAAAGCATTGTAGACATAGAAAATTTGCAAAATACATACGGCTCTGAATGTGGTAGACCCGTTGAATAATTTTCTCTCACAAGCAAAACATGATAACTCTTTGGGTGTTAATCACATAGAGATGTGTACTAGATTGTTGACTCTAGTAAACCCTTTGGGTGTTAGTCACATGGAGATGTGAACTAGTCACATAAAGATGTGAACTATTGGTGTTAAATCACATAACGATGTGAACTAGATTATTGCCTCTAGTGCAAGTGGGAGACTGGAGGAAATATGTCCTAGAGGCAATAATAAAGTTGTGATTTATATTTCCTTATATCATGATAAATGTCTATTATTCATGCTAGAATTGTATTAACCGGAAACTTAGTGCATGTGTGAATACATAGACAAATGGAGTGTCCCTAGTATGCCTCTACTTGACTAGCTCATTGATCAAAGATGGTTAAGTTTCCTAGCCATGGACATGCGTTGTCATTTGATGAATGGGATCACATCATTAGAGAATGATGTGATGGACAAGACCCATCCGTTAGCTTAACATAATGATCATTCAGTTTTATTACTACTGCTTTCTTCATGACTTATACATGTTCCTCTAACTATGAGAATATGCAACTACCGAATACCGGAGGAACACCTTGTTTGATATCAAACGTCACAACATAACTGGGTGATTATAAAGATGCTCTACATGTGTCTCCAATGGTGTTTGTTGAGTTGGCATAGATCGAGATTAGGATTTGTCACTCCGTCTATCAGAGAGGTATCTCTATGCCCTCTCGGTAATGCACATCACTATAAGCCTTGCAAGCAATGTGACTAATGAGTTAGTTGTGGGATGGGGCATTACGGAATGAGTAAAGAGACTTGCCGGCAACGAGATTGAACTAGGTATTGACATACCGATGATCGAATCTCGGGCAAGTAACATACCGATGACAAAGGGAACAATGTATGTTGTTATGCGGTTTGACCGATAAAGATCTTCATAGAATACGTAGGAACCAATATGAGCATCCAGATTCCGCTATTGGTTATTGACCGAAGATGAGTCTCGGTCATATCTAGATAGTTCTCGAACCCACAGGGTCCACACGCTTAACGTTCTATGACGATCTGTATTATGAGTTATGTGATTTGATGACTGAAGTATGTTCAGAGTCCCGGATGAGATCGGGAACATGACGAGGAGTCTCGAAATGGTCGAGACGTAAAGATCGATATATTGGAAGGCTATACTAGGACATCGGAAAGGTTCCGAGTGATTCGGGTATTTTTCAGAGTACCGGAGAGTTACGGGAATTCGTATTGGGCCTTAATGGGCCATACAGGAAAGGAGAAAAAAGCCTCAAGGGTGGCCACGCCCCTTCCCATGGACTGGTCCGAACTGGACTATGGAAAGGGGGCACCCCCTTCCTTCCTTCTCCTTCTCCCTTTCCTTTTTCCTATTCCATGTGGGAGGTGGAATCCTATTACGACTAGGGAGTCCTAGTAGGACTCCACACTTTGGGCGCGCCCTATGAGGGCCGGCCTTCTCCTCCATCCATCTGTTACATACGTGGCCAGGGGCACCCCATAGACACACAAGTTGATCATTGATCTCTTAGCCGTGTGCGGTGCCCCCTCCACCATAATCCACCTCGGTCATATCGTAGCGGTGTTTAGGCGAAGCCCTGTTCCGGTAGCATCATCATCACCTTCATAACGCCCTCGTGCTGATGAAGCTCTCCCTCGACACTTTGCTGGATTGTGAGTTCGTGGGACGTCACCGAGCTGAACGTGTGCAGATCACAGAGGTGACGTACTTTCGGTACTATGATCGGTCGATCGTGAAGGACGTATGACTACATCAATCGCATTGTCATAACGCTTCCTCTTACGGTCTACGTGGGTACATGGACAACACTCTTCCCCTCTCGTTGCTATGCATCACCATGATCTTGCGTGTGCGTAGGATTTTTTTGAAAATTACTGCGTTCCCCAACACCCTGCAGTTCGGAGATGATCCAAACTGCGACCAAGCCGGCTTGAACCTAAGGGGTCGCACGCTTAAGGGAAGGAACCTACGAGGTCGGATCTGAGGACACTGGTCGGATGTGATCCGAGCTGTATTCGGATTGTGGCCGAGTAGACTTATGGTATTTAGGGTCCGTGCCGGGCCCAAGTGTTGAGCTCGCGACGGAAGCCTATATAAAGTGGGGTGCGGCACACTCATGCGGTTGATCGCTTCAGTGCTGTCACTAGGGTTTGCATGTGTTGCGAATAGACACCTCCACTGGCCGCCGATTGTGTGATCGGACCTAGCAGTCCGCCGCACGACGTTCCTCCTGCAAGCACGGATACTGTTAGAGGCGGGGCACCTACGCCACTCCGGCGAACCTGTACGTGGGAACCGACGACCAGCTGTTCGAGGGAGATCGAACGAGGAGGAGACAATCCACGCGGACGCGCTGCCCCAACTCTTCTTTCGCTGCACAACACTGCACGTCTAGTGGTAACGATCTGTGATCCATCTCTCGTAGCATGTTCTTGGTTGTTCTGCGCATAGGAAACTTTGCAGTCGACACACCCTACCGTAGAACCTAACAATGCACAATCGATTAGGATCATGGGTAACTCTTCCATGTCATTTACTTCTTGATGGAGCCTCAAAATGATATGATTGCAATGTAACACTACAAAAAAGACAGATCCGTGACATTTTGGGCCGAACGAAATTTTTTTCTGTCTTACATATGACACTTCTATGACAATAATTGTGACAAAACCCGTTATCATCATAGATGTGGTGGGCTCCTACTTCTATGACAAAAAATCATGACAGAAAATGGGCTTTTCGTCCTGGGCGGGCTGGAGACACAGATGCATGACATTCTTTGGGCCATCCATGACGGAAAAAACCGTGGTAGAAGCGAGGGGGAGGAAAATTTTGGGGAGTTCCCGGTTACGGTGGGAGGTCGGGGGCCGAGCGATGCGCGTTTCTCTCGTACACGTACGCGCGTGTGTGCGAGGTGTTGGCTCTAACTGAACCCGAGCGATTGCACTGCAGGCTACGCGTTACTGAACCCGAGCGATTGATCGATGGCTGTTAACTGAACCCGATCGAGCGATTCCTTCGCTACTGCTGCTAACTGAAGCCGATCGATTGATGAACAGTGAGCGTTGCGGGGGGGGGGGGGGGGGGTTGGATGAACAGTGAGCGGTGGCGTTGCCTCTGGATGAACTGGACCCCGTGGTGTGGTGGAGGGCTGGATGAACAGTAGACGGTGGATGGGTGCCCGTGGAGGGGTGGTTGAATAGGACCCCGTGGTGTGGAGGGCTGGATGAACAGTAGACGGTGGAGGGGTGCCCGTGGAGGGGTGGTTGAACAGTAGCCGGTGGAGTAGCGTGCGGTGGAGGCTGGATGAACAGGAGCCCGTGTTGGCTGGAGGAGGTCGACGGTAGCCCATGGAGGCTGGAGGGGGACGACGGTGGAGATGAACAGTATCCCATGGAGTCCCATTTTGCGGTACGCCACACCCCTCCCGATCAATAGGACCCTCGTTTCGACCGTAGCGCTCCAACACAAGTCCGTTTCCTCCGTTTTGCGGTATGCCACACCCCTCCCGATCAACAGGACCCCCGTTTCGACCGTACGAGGTCCGTTTCCTCCGTTTTGCGGTACGCCAGACCCCTCCCGATGAACAGGATCCCGTTTCGAACGTGGCCGGTCGAACACAAGGCCGTTTCCTCTGTTTTGCGGTACGCCAGGCCTCGTTTCCATCGCCTGTTCCGTCCAAGCCCTCCCGATGAACACGACCACGCATACCATTCCGACCCAGCCGGTTGGCTCCCAAGCGTTATGTTGCCTCTCGATGAACAGGACGCATTCCGTTGCCTCCCCATGAACACGACGCATTACGTTGCCTCCCCATGAACACGACGCATTCCGTTGCCTCCCCATGAACACGACGACGACGATGTTTCTCCGTTCCGACCCAGCCATGTACACGAGCCCTGGCCATACTTATGCGCGAGTAGGCGTTCGAGACCCTGCCCGTATGTACGTGGCCGTATTTTCTTTCTTGCACCCTGGCTGCTGTACGTACATGTACATGCTACGTGCACGCCTCTACTACGACACGTACGCGCCTCTACTACGACACGTGCGCACCTCTACATCGATCAGTATATATGTACGTACACGTTCGCGACCAGAATGACAATGCTATGTATGCTTCGACCAGGTGGGTCCCGACTGTCAGGCACTTCCTTGCCTGCAAAGATGTAGCTGGTGGGTCCCAGCAGTCAGCGGGCAAATCGTTTTGTTTTTGTTTTTTGCCCAGACGCACTTCCTTGCGTGCGAAGGTGTAGCTGCTGGGTCCCAGCAGTCAGGGGGGAATCGTTTTGTTTTTTTGCCCGGACACACTTCCTTGCGTGCGAAGATGTAGCTGGTGGGTCCCAGCAGTCAGGGGGGCGGATCGTTTTTTTTGGACACACTTCCTTGCGTGTGAAGATGTAGTTGGTGGGTCCCAGCAGTCAGGGGGGCGAATCATTTTTTCGGACGCACTTCCTTGCGTGCGAAGATGTAGCTGGTGGGTCCCAGCAGTCAGGCGGAAACGTTTTTTTGCTAAATACGCTGGCCCGTCCGGTGGGTCCCCGCTGTCAGGTGGAGGAATAATTATTTTGCGCGTAATAAGGAGGCACTTCCTTGCTGTGGCCGTGGACCCAGTTGTCAGCCTCTCCACATACAGTCCACGTCTGATGGAAGCCATTGCTTGACCACGTTGACCACGCCGCGCCTAGAGCACTAGGGCAGTGGACGGCAATGAGGCCTAGGAAGGGGACGACGTGGAGCCGGGGAAGACGCGGCAGTGGATGCCCACGCATAGAGGAGTATGAGGGTTCACTCGTTCGACTGCGGTGTGAGGCTGCCGTCGCCGCAGAATAACAGGGTCTGTGGGTGCGTAGAGGGATGGCCTGGCCAGCGGTGGGAGTAGTAGGGGTCGGTGAGGCCTCCGCGGCATCACAGCCGGCCACGGGCGGCAGAAACAGGCAGCACGACCAGCGCTGCTTTGGGCGGCTGGAGCAAGAAGACCAGAGGTTGAAGAAGCACTACGGCCATTGGATGGACGTCGTACGGTCACTGGAGCTAGAATCGTTCATATATTGACTAAAGCTGACAAAGGCATCTGTCCCAGTCAACTTAGTAGGCCCACAAGTCAGCCTCCCACCAAGGTGGGTCCCAGCTAGCAGGGGGTATTCATTTTTTGTGTGCATAATAGGGAGGCACTTTCGGTGGGTCCGAGCTGACAGCGGGGGGAATGTTTTTTCACGAAATATGGTGGCACGTCCCGTGGGTCCCAGCAGTCAGGGGAAACAATTTTTTTTGAGAAATACTGGTGGCCTATCCGGTGGGTCCCTGCTATCAGGTGGAGGAATAATTATTTTCCACGTAATAAGGAGACACTTCCTTGTGGCTGCCGTGGACCCAGCTGTCAGCCTCTCCATGTACAATACTCTTCCGATGGAAGTCGGTCATTGACCACATTGACCACACCGCGCCGAGAGCAGCATGGCGGTGGATGACGGCGAGGCCTAGGAAGGGGACGACGCAGAGTCGGGGAAGACGCGGCAATGGAAGCCTGCGCGGAGAGGAGTACGAGGGTTCACCGGTTCGGCTGCGGTGTGAGGCTGCCGTCGCTGCAGAATAACAGGGGGTTTGGGTGAGTAGAGGGATGCCCTAGCCAGCGGTGGGAGTAGTAGGGGGCGCTGAGGCCTGCGCGGCAGCACAACCGGCCACGGGAGGCGGGAGTAGGCGGTCCCGCCGGCGCTGCTTTGGCGGCTGGAGCAAGAAGATCGGAGATTGAAGAAACACGATGGCCGTTGGATTGACATCCAACGGTCACGTCTGCTAGAATGGTTTGTTGATGTATATAATAACTAAAAAACATCTTGCATACGCGTCAACTAAACAGGCCCACAAGTCAGACCACTCCCTATTTTTTTAATAATTTATATATAGCTCATGGCAACTTCTTATACAATTTATTGCAGTCGTTTTTTTGGTTGGCCAGGGCCAATTTCGCATATTTCTGTGGGTTCCAAACTATTTTTAATACTGAAATGTTGAGCCATATTTAAAGTACTTTGAAGATATATTTAAATTAGGTTAATGCCCAGTGAAATATGAATCTGAAAATGTGAAAAAATTCAGAAATTATAAAGTAATTCCCAATTTTTCATCTATTTTTATATTTACAACCCATTTCATATTACTTTCAAGATTTGCAGGCGTCTTGAAAGAGTTGCAGCCCGTCAGGGCGTAGAAAAATAAGTAGGCCCGGATTGGGTATTCTTTAGAAAAAATAAACTGGGCTCATTTTCACAAAGAAAAAATAGCTGGGCTGGTCACATGGTGAACATAAAATATAAGCCTGGGCTATCTGGGCCATAGCCCAGTTCAAACCCTGCTCCGTCTCAACAATACCAAACAAAAAAATACTGCTCGAGTAGCTACATCCCAGGTGTCAGCCGATCTTGTGATGTTATCTTGTCTATTGACTATATACGCTCACAATATCGTGGGTCCCAGATGTCAGGAAAACACTAGGAGGAAGCATTTTATTTTTCCATACGCTGATGTGGTGGGCCCCTACTGTCATCCTCTCCACGTACTTCTGCCGATTCCTGTTGTTTGTTAACCATGTTGACAACGCGAGAGGGCGGCGCCGCGGCGAGCGCACCAAAGCGCGCAGAGGACGTCGGTGTTAATGATTTAGGAAACGGTGGGGCGGCGATGCGTGCGCTGAGGCGCAGCCAGCCGTGGGAGGCGGAAGCAGGCAGCCTCGCCGGCGCTGGTTTGGTTTTGGCGACTAGAGGAAGACAAGACTGAAGAAACACGACAGACTGTAAAAGCAACAGGAGTACTTAACAACCTTAACTGATACCAGCAGGGGCATTTAAAAACCAAAGCTGAAAGCAGTATGAGTACTTATACAGGTTCAACCGTACAAAAGCACGCCTCGAACAATGCTACTTTGCCTACAATTAACCAAGGTTGAGGCCGCCAAGCCCCAGGACAAGGCCCAGGCGCCACCCCGCGCATCCACAACCTTCTGAAAGCGGCTTCATCTCACAACGTGGTCAATAAATAGGATATTCGCTTTAGAGCCATGGAAAACCATGAACATAATCTTCTGTCCTATTCTCCAAGATGGACGGGCCTTCATTATTTGAGACCGCCCATGGATAAGTATCTTTTCACCTCCAAGGGGAATTGAGTAGGTCGACATAAACATCATGTTGTGACCAAGCGCAAGTCTGACCCAACCATGGTCAGGCATCTGTATAGGAACGATAGAACTCGGCAGTTCCTGTTTCAAGAAGATCACAGCTGTAAAACTGTGTATAAGCAATAGTTTATTAACAACATCTATAACAGAAAACAGCTCGTACCACAAGTTTCTCCACATAGTTGGACCTGTTCAACGAGTGCAGCAGTGGCACACATATCCCACGTGGCCTTCCACCACTGAAACGCCCCACAAGGACCTCAAGACGATCAATAAAGTGTAGGAACTTGTGGATGTCGATCCAGTCAACTTCAGTGCCATTAGTAATAGCCGAGTTATTATAGAGTAACAAATGAGAAGACTACTTAACTCTGAAAAAACCTACATGGGCCACCAATTATAAGAAAATATTAGTTAGAAGTAGCATCTTCGTGAGAGATTCATTGCTACTTCGCAAGTTAAATTGTGATTAGTTAGACAGAATAGGTGAATTAAGAAGTAGTCGAGGAAACAAGAAAGAATCAGATACAAAACTAACATGGATGAACAATTGGAACGATGTCGGGGTGGAAGATTGCAGTGAAGATGAGACCAGGTTCTGCTATTTCCATCAACATTCGTGCGCTAACTTTCAGTCTGTAACACTTGAGAAATTTTATCCAAGTTCGGCCATAAAAAAAGCAGCGATCTTCTTGGTTCATGAACCCAACTCGGAACTTATATCCATGGCTTGTCTTCACTGTGACCATTAAACTAGTGCATTCAGTTATGGCAAGGCCGAGCATCTTGAGTACATGTGTTCTGGCAGAGCAAATAATACATTGCAGGAAAAATAATATGAGAACACAACATGTTCAAGAAAACCCCACCCTCCCGGATAGAAAAGAGGATTCTAGGAACATACTGTGCGCGTTTCAAAATGTTGTGTTAGGATGAGAAGGAACAAGTGTGGCGTCTCGTCGAGGGCGCAGAAACCTGTAGCGTACTCGCACTTTGGGCACTGCAAATGGAACACACTAGATTCAGTAGGAAGAAAAATGCATCAACGACGTCGGCTGCCATCCTAGCATTACCTGTGACCAAGGGACTTGGATTTATCGGGGATGGATGAAGAATATGTACTTGGTTCTCCATGAGAAAACCCTATGCAATCGTCGAGAGGGGGTTTTCTCTGAACAAGCAGACGAGGGAGAAGGGGATTCAGGCCCAGTGAAATATTTTCGCTTCATCCGTACAGCTTACTGCTAAAGCTGGAAAGGGGGGGTTGTGATTTGACGGCTCATTGGGCATTACTGCGGCGCTAGGACCGGGGTGTGTCTACCGTGAAGTTGTGCACTCTAATTTGTGCATATGGCACGTGGACCCCGTTGCCGGTTGCCCCACATATCAGTGAAAGGAAGTAGAAAGACAGGAGTAACTAGTTACACATAAATATATTTTTTGACAGAGAGAAACTCCCTCTGTAAAGAAATATACAAATCTTTTATATCACAGGCTCACCTTGCCGAGAAATATACTCCCTTTGCAACGCACGGGCATTATGGGGGTTCAGCTTTTTTATGGGGGTTCAGCTGAGAATATAATACTCAAATAGGCACACGGTTCTGGACTTTGGGCTGCAGGCCAATCCTGCATGTTTGGGGGCCCATGTGTTCTACCTCAGCGCTTTTCATATTGCAAGTGATCGGTACGGCGCTGGTTTTAGATGTTGTCGCAAGGCGAATACACAAAATTGAATAAAGCACGGCAGCTGTTGGAATGAAATCGAATGACAGTTCCTAACCAGCAATCAGAGTTGCAATTCTATCAACGATACACCATGTGATAAATAATATTGTCGTACTACTTATACACACAAGACACTTGTTTCACCATGCCAGATTATTACATCAAAATCTCTTGGAGGATAGATCAGTTCAGCAGTTGCGTGCTGCTACTGAAGAATTTCAAAGTTCATTTGGACCAGCTCTCCTTGCCGAGAAAGTTCGATTTTGACATCATCCCCTACCGCAAGATATGATTTAGATTTGAACCTTGACCATCCTATAGCATCAATCATCATGCGACCATCCTTTGTACTTACGGTATATTGAGCAGGTTCATTCACACCAAGGTTGCGCATGGTAAAAGAAACTTGGCCGCGGTCGCCCGGATTGTTGAACGACTCCCTCGTTGCTCTAGGAATTCTCTGTTTGCAAACAAGAAGACATACCCAAACAGTTAGATCAACACAGTGAATCATGTGAAACAACATAGAAAGAAAAAAGTACGAAGCACTTGGGCGGCCAATGCTTACCAAGAAGGTGGACATGTTGGTTTTTGTAAGGACATTGGTATATGAAGTGCGAACTGCAGCCCAGTCTGTTGCCGGTGCAACTGCACGGGCCAGAGGAGATGCAAGTTCAAGTGTTGGTGTAGGTGCCAAAGCCGCTGCTGCTGTCGGAGATGGTGCTCCTTGTAGAGCTGGTGCCGGTGTCGGAGCAGGTGCTGGTGTCGATGCCCGATCCTCTGGTAGATCAGACTGATCCACTGACGCGGTCGGTGCCCAATCCTCAGCTGGACCAGACTGAGCCGCTGCCGCTATCAGTGCTAGAGCAACTGCCGGTGCTCGATCTGTGTGAGACAGCGGCAGTCGTGTCTGGTCTGCTATGATCAGCTTTCAACTTGACTAGGATCCGTGACCGTGATCCAGTTTTTTTCTTCATTTCTTTTAAACGCGAGAAGGACTAATTGTGGCGTTTTTGTTAAACCAAACTGCAGTTCATCATAGGGATTCAGCTTGTACTCAGACAACAGACTGATCCAATTTTTTCCAGTAATATAAGTGATGGACAGTGCCTTTGTTACTGACACGACATAAGAAGTGAATCCTGCAAAAATAGCCATCGTAGAGCAAACCAAACGGTTTATTCTGTGATGAATGTCACATGGAAAAACCTGCATCGTAAAATTGCAGGAAAAGGAAGAAAACATGACATTAAATCAATAAGATTTAGACAGTAAATCAATAAGATTTACTTGATGTGACACGAGTGAATCCTTTACCAGGAAATCACTATGTTGAAGTACTAAACAGAAGATTGATCGTCCAACTACGCGTGGCATGCAGGGGCCCCGCCTACTCCCACAAGCAGGACAGTCCAAAGGTCGTGACAAATCGTATGGACCGAACATTCATGGGACTGGAAATCCCAGTGGGTGCGATAAACCCTGCAATGCATACAGATATTGGAGTGTAACTGAGGGAGTCCCGGATTAGGGGTCTCCGGACAGCCGGACTATATCCTTTGGCCGGACTGTTGGACTATGAAGATACAAGATTGAAGACTTCGTCTCGTGTCCGGATGGGACTTTACTTGGCGTAGAAGGCAAGCTAGGCAATACGGATATGTATATCTCCTCCTTTGTAACCGACCTTGTGTAACCCTAGCCCCCTCAGGTGTCTATATAAACCGGAGGGATTAGTCCGTAGGACCAACAACAATCATACCATAGGCTAGCTTCTAGGGTTTAGCCTCTTCGATCTCGTGGTAGATCAACTCTTGTACTACTTATATTATCAAGAACAATGAAGCAGGACGTAGGGTATTACCTCCATCAAGAGGGCCCGAACATGGGTAAACATCGTGTCCCCTGCTTCATGTTACCATCCGCCTTAGATGCACAGTTCGGGACCACCTACCCAAGATCCGCCGGTTTTGACACCGACATTGGTGCTTTCATTGAGAGTTCCACTGTGCCGTCACCGTAAGGAAGGATTCCTCGTCTCGTTGTTAAAAACAACATTACCGCCGGGGGAGCCCTGGCTGTGGGCCAAACTCTCTGGCTAGGCAGTTTCATTATGACCGCCCGTTCGGCTGCTGCACCGACGATGACTTCTCGGGTCATCGAAAACAGCCTCCACGTCGGCTCGGAATTTGCCGAGCAGATGGATCCAATGGAGCTCTCATCCCTAAACGAGCTCTTGGATCATATCACCGCCTTGGGAGTCGCTACAGACTATGATCGGATTGGGCTTAAACCCGATCAAAGGGATATTTACTCTCCACCAGTCACCCATCATATTGCGGTGGTGGAGGAACAATGCGGCGATTCTTCCTCTATCTTGAGGACTAACTATGTCCGGATTCCTGAGCTCTCCGAGACGGATACCCATTTACGGGAGGACATCACCCAAGCCCTGAACCTAGAGTCAGGCGGCGGGCCAGACTTATCAGGGAACATCCCGAAACCCGAACTTCTAGGATTGGAAACTCCTTGGCCCCTGGGTCTCAGATTGGGTAAGGGTTCAGACTCAAAGCCACCCACCCACCCAAGCATAAACGATCTTTCCCACATTAGGCAAGCACCCCAGGAAACAGTACATCATTATTGGGCCAGATTCCTCCTTGTGATAAACAAGGTTAAGGACTGTCGCGAGGAAGATGCAGTCTCATTTTTCTGCAATAATTGCACGGACAAGGGAATCCTTAACGCCATAAGTCGTCGTGACATATCACGCTTCGCCGACTTAGCGTCCATAGTATGAAAGTACTGTGCGATGGAAAGCGCCTGGAAAACCAAAACGAAATTTTGGGATAATCCGGCTCCGGATATACACCCAGTCCGAAGTAAAAGGGTGCACTATCATAAGACACCCGAGTTAATTACAAAGAAGTAAATACCCTCTACAAGGCATGGAACCGTATTGGAAGGATGGCTCAACGGACCCTGCAAAATTCATAGTACAGCGGATACCATACCAACACACAGCCTTAGAGCATGTTGGGTACTCCGGCAGGTGGCCAAAAGTGGTAAGGATCTTCTCATCCCAGACGCCACAGAGCACCATCCCGGGGATAACAATATGGTATTAACAGTCTTTGAAACCTTCGCATCAAATAATAGGCGCAAGCGAACACTCCGCAGCCTAGCCAAAATCTGCCACGTGGCAGCAATAAATCCATGGAGTGACACGACTATTACCTTCAATGCCAGTGACGAACCTAAATTCCGAACAGCCCGAGCACCAGCTGCACTGGTCCTCAGTCCAATTGTGGATGGCTTTCGACTCACCAAAGTACTCATGGACGGCGGCAGTGGATTAAACCACATCTATGAGGAAACTCTTCAAAACATGGAAATAGACTGGAACCACATTGAGCAAAGAAGCACAACCTTCAGAGGAATCATCCCCAGTCAGGAAGCACGCTGTGCTAGGAAAATCACACTAGATGTGGTATTCGGCATGCCGGAGAACTATGGGTCCGAAGAAATTACATTCCAAGTGGCCCCGTTCAGTAGCGGATACCACGCCCTTTAAGGGCGGGAGGCGTTCACGATCTTCCAAGCTATATCCCATTACGGGTACATGAAGCTCAAAATGCCCGGGCCCAACGGAATCATCACTCTCGCTAGTGATCCGGACACAGCACTCCGCGCTGAAAACAAAATAGCCGCATTGGCCCTCGAGGCATTATTCGAAGCACTTGCGGCCGAGGAATTAACTACGCTGCGCTCCAAAGTGGACAGGGACGACGTGATACTTGACAAGAGATCCAAGTCCACCTCTTTTAAACTAGCGGATGAAATAGTTAAATTCCAAGTCCAACCAACGGAACCTACAAAAACAGCCTCCATCGGGGCACAGTTAAACCCCGCTATGGACGCCGCACTACGAGAGTTCCTGCGCGAGAATTGGGACATAATCTCCTGGCACCCTTCAGACATGCCAGGAATCCCACGTAGGAACACAACCTTAATATTCTAAAGGGATTCAAGCCAGTCAAGCAGACTCTTCGCCGTTTCTCTGAACCTAAGAGATAAGCTATGGGAGAGGAACTAGCCAAGTTATTGGAGGCCGGATTCATTAGAGAAATAAAACACCCGGACTGCCTAGCAAACCTGGTGATGGTACCAAAGAAGGACAAATCCTGGCGCCTATGTGTCGATTTCAAGGACCTCAACAAGGCTTGCCCAAAGGATCCCTTCCCCCTCCCCCGCATCGACCAAATTATCGATGCCACCGTAGGACATGATTCATTGTGTTTCCTCGACGCATACTCCGGCTACCACCAAATCAAGATGGCCGAGTCCAACCAAGCCGCAACGGCATTTATCACACCATACGGCCCCTTCTATTTTAACACAATGCCTTTTGGGCTCAAAAATGCCGGCGCAACATATCAGCGCATGATTCAGACATGTTTGCAGAAACAGATCGGCAAAACAGTCGAGGCACGTAGATGATGTGGTCGTCAAAACCAAACACGTCGACTCTCTAATAGATGACTTGAGGCTCACATTTGACAACCTCCGAACATACGACATCAAGCTCAATCCGGAAAAATGCGTTTTCGGTGTACTAGCCGGAAAGCTCCTGGGTTTCATTGTCTCCAGCAGAGGAATTGAAGCAAATCCGGCCAAAATCCGAGCTCTGTCACAGTTGGCTATACCAACAAACCTCAAACAAATCCAGAAATTAACCGGATGTGTGGCGGCTCTAAGCCGCTTTATCTCCCTCTTAGGAGAAAAGGCATTACCCCTTTATCGCCTCCTTCGGCGCACTGAACACTTCCAGTGGACGGACGCTGCCACAGCCGGATTGGAAGAAATAAAAGCCATATTGGCAACCAACCCAATCCTGGCCGCGCCAAACATCGGCAAACCAATGTTGTTGTACATTGCAGCAACTCATCAGGTTGTAAGCGCAGTGCTCGTTGTCGAACGAGAAACGGACGGACATAAATTCCCCCTTCAAAAGCCGGTGTACTATGTATCCACTGTCCTCACTCCATGCAAATCACGGTACCCACATTATCAAAAGATAGCCTATGCGGTATTCATGGCATCCCAGAAGCTGCAACACTACTTTCAAGAGTGTTCAATTACAGTAGCCTCGGAAGTGGCACTTAATGATATTATAAACAACCGCGACACCATGGGCCGGATTGCCAAATGGGCCATTGAGCTCCTCCCGTTCAACATAACATACAGACCCCGGCGAGCCATTAAATCGCAACTATTGGCCGACTTTGTCACCGAATGGACGGAAGCCGAACTCCCTAAAGAGTATGGCGCATACTCCAATTGGATCATGCACTTCGATGGCTCCAAAATGCTGGCTGGTCTGGGAGCTGGCGTCATCCTGACGTCCCCAACCGGAGATACAGTTCAGTACATACTACAGATATTATATACAGACTCCAAGAACGCAGCCGAATACGAAGCCTTGTTACATGGTCTTTGGATGGCAGTCTCCATGGGCATTCAACGCCTGGAGGTGCGTGGGGATTCAAACCTCGCAATATCCCAAATAAATGGAGACTTCGATGCCAAGGATCCGAAGATGGCGGCCTATCGCAACGCCGTCCTAAAGATATCATCTCGGTTCGAGGGGTTCGAATTTCACCATGTGGCTCGGGAAAACAATCAGGCGGCGGATATCCTCGCCCGCATCGGCGCAAAACGCGATGCGGTCCACCCCAACATCTTTTTGGAGAGGTTGTTTAAGCCATCCGTGGTATGGGAAGGGGACACCAGTAACAATAGTCCGGACCCAGCCAAAATGCCAGATACCGAACACCCTGACATAATTGGAGGCTCTGCCACCGAAATAACACCTTCAGCCCACGTAATAATGGCCATCATCGCCCCATGGACAGAACCATTCCTGGCCTACCAAACTAGGCAGGAACTTCCCGAGGACCAAAATGAGGCACGCTGCATAGTGCGGCGATCTAAAGCCTACAGGGTCCACGAGGGAGAGCTGTATAAAAAAAGCACCACCGGAGTCCGTCAAAAGTGCATCTCCGAAGAGGAAGGGCGGAAGCTTTTGGCAGAAATTCACGCCGGACTCGGCGGCCACCACGCCGCAGCCCGGGCCCTTGTAAGCAAGGCCTTCCGTACATGTTTTTATTGGCCGACGGCCCGGGTATATGCACAGGACTTGGTCCAACGATGCATCGGTTGCCAGCTTTTTGCAAACCAAAGCCACATGCCACCCACCGCCCTCCAAACAATCCCCATTACCTGGCCCTTCGCGGTCTGGGGGCTTGACATGGTTGGACCCCTTAAAGGGAGAACCCATAAGAAAAAATACTTACTGGTCATGGTCGATAAATTCACCAAATGGATAGAAGCCAAACCTATTAAAACGGCCGAATCCGGACCGGTGATGGACTTCATATCCGGGGTTGTACACCATTATGGCGTCCCCCACAGCATCATCACTGACAAGGGCACGAACTTCACGGCCAACGAGGTAAAACTCTGGTGCAACAACATGGGCATTAAGCTCGATTATGCCTCTATCTATCACCCACAAACTAATGGCCAAGTTGAGCGAGCAAATGGTCTTGTCATGAGCGGCATCAAACCCAGATTACTGCGGTCCTTAAAGGAGTCTAACACACACTGGGTAGAGGAGGTCGACTTCGTACTCTGGGTGCTACGGACCACGCCGAATCGTAATACCGGATACACACCCTTCTTTATGGTGTACGACACAGAGGCAGTTCTGCCCTGCGACATAATTCATGACACACCTTGAGTGCACATGTACAACGAAAGAGAAGCCGAGCTCGATCGGCAGGACAGTCTGGACACCCTGGAGGAGGAGCGCGACGTGGCAAAAGCCCGTTTTGCATTCTATCAGCAACAGGCTCGCAGATACCAAAGCAGAGAAGTACGAGCCAAAACTTATAACGTTGGCGAGCTAGTTCTACGCCTGCCGGAGAAGAAAAAGACCAAGCTCGAGCCCAAATGGGAAGGTCCCTTCATTATTGACCAAGTTCTAACCGACGGAGCATACCGTCTGCGGGATGCATCGAATAATCGACTTGAGCCGAACCCATGGAACACAGCAAGGCTCCGAAGATTCTACGCCTAGTGCCGGACTCTATGTGCGTCTCCTTCCTCTGTCCATTTTTTGCATATACGTTATCCGTCTTTTTTCTCTTCCTTCTTTTATTCTTTCTCAAGGCCTTCAAGGGCCAACTTGTTCCTTGCTTGCACACTACTGACGCGCTAACCACGCTCATTATACCTGGGGGCTTCTTACACAGAAGCTTAATTATTCATCTGGGCTTCATGCCCCACACATGTGTTATTCTTCCGCATGTACCTTTTCTTCGCCATTATATGCATCGATATGACTTAAGTTTTGGCCAAGGTGGGTTGCCTGGCTCTTGTATTTATGCCCTACGTTCCTGTTAATTTGGCTAGGGCATAAGGGGAGCACCTCTGCGATTGTGACTGTCGGGACAGCCGGATGCGTACCTCAGACTAGGTGAAGCCGAAAGCTAGCATTCTTAAGGGAATATTTGGTCGGTGAACAAAAGATGATTTTTATTTATTTTCCATATGTGCCCCTGGATGTTTTTGCCGGCGTCTCCTCTCGCAGTCCGGACATGCACTTTAGGGCATGTGTACCCAGGGAAAGGAACCCTTAATGGAACTATTCTCCCCGGAAGATGTTTATTACTACCCATGTAATATAACATAACTAGTTGGATACTTGTCTGTTCAAGCACTAATGACCCCTACACTTGGTTTCCATGCATACCCCGGTTCTTATATAACTGAGCGGGTATTCAGATACACTCCGGACTATTGGGTCCCGAGGTTGAAGCGAAAAGGTCCGCCATGACAAATGATTTACAATCCGGCTAGAAGGCTTTATACATGTCACTTTAATTACATAGTCATGTAGACTGACTAAATTCCTCTTCTATACCATCCAATAGGCTGTCTAGCCTACAATCCTGTTGGGAATACTTTGCGGCTAATTCTACTTGCCCATACACCAAGCTAACGGGGATCTCTTTCCCATCGGGCCCCACAGGTCCGACCTCGGCCATGTGGTTTGGGTCAGCCTTAGTATGCCGCGTCTTCACCATGGCCCAGGCTTCCCTGGCACCTCGACGGCAGGCCGATATATTCCATAATCGGAAGCGCCACCGTGCTCCCTTAAGCTTCTCCGCAAGCTCTCCAATGCCTTCTGGTAGGGAGACGGATGGCCACAAGGCCTGGGCAATACCTTGCATCACCCGCCGAACTTGTTCGTGTAGTTGTGAGAGCTCGGGTAGAAGATCACCCGCAGACCCAGGCATCTCCTCCGCCGCACCCGACAGCATACCTGCAGACATAACTCTGTTAGCCGACTTCTCCGCCGCACCCTTTAAAGGGTTCTTTCAAGCACTTGCTGAAAATGCCGCGTCGAAGCCGCTTATTCTCCTTCTCGGAGTCCGCAAGCTGGGCTCGAACATCTTTCAGTTCCACGCTCAGCTTGGTATTGGCGTCTTGGGGATTGTTTTTCTCCCGCCTGACCTTAGTCAGCACGCGTTCACCAGCCTTTAGCTATCGTACGACATGCTGGTCCTCCGGATTCTCTCCGGAGTCATCTGCAATATCTACTGTTAGATCTGCAGCCATGCCGCACACTATATGGTACCTATCATTCTTTGAAACAAATTTTACCAGCTGGGGACTTTTCAGGTTCCTTCAATGCGGCAATAGCGGCCCGAAGTTGGGTCTTGCATTCCTCCAAATCCTGTGACAGTCGAGTATTCTTCTCTGTAAGAACCTGCACAATAAATGATCCTTAAATCAGTTGTGCCAACTATTTCAAGTCTCAGGGGCTACTGATACATATAATCGTCAGATTTTCTTACCCGTACATCCCTTACATACTGGTCCGTGGCTCTAGCTAGACCATTTTTGAGCAGCACGGAGGTACGCGTCTCTAGAATTGAAGGCATCAAATGCCTCTGGTGAGAAGCAAGCGTCACGGAGTACGGCCCGGCGACGCCTATGATTCATGGTGCTCTCCACTTCTGAATTTGTAGCGCACAGTCTATCCGCATCCTCTGTAGGAGGAGTATCTGGCGTCCGCCCCATGTCGGCTTCCGCCTCTATGTCCAGCCCTGGAGCCCGACTGGTGGAAGCATGGTCGGCAGCCTCTCCGGACATATTCCGGCGAGCATTTTTTCTATTAAAGAAACATGGACGTCATTACATTTTGAGAAAGACGACAACCACGGAGCGGGGTTTTTTCATACCTCTGCGCCGGTGTCCCCATCCTGTCCGCATTCCTTTTTGGCCTACCCGGCCTCGGTGCCTCTTGTTGGCGAGTTGTCGCGGGTTCGGCACGGCGTCCCGAATGCCTTCCCTATAAAACACCATATGTATATGGTAGGTGAAGTGTCTAAAAGGGGATCCTAGTTTTTGGAGTTGGGATTTTGGTTTTTCTTACGTGCAACGCAGGGAGCAGTCCGGGATAGTCAGCCGTAATGGCCACCATGGCGTCATTATAGCTCAATTGATAGAACTGCTTGTCTATCAGCTCCACGAATATGTTCGGATCTTCTTCGAGTCCGGGACCGAGGGCACGGTCAGGGTCCTCTGGTTCTGGAGATGGGCTGTTGACCTCCCTTACGACTTTTCGCAGTTCCTGTCGTAAAATGGCAAGGTGAGTACCTACGACAAAGAATGTGGGAAGAATAGGAGTAAGGAGATATAACTCACCCAGCTTGGAGGGTTGTACATGGAGAATCCATCCCGTGGCTTGATGCAGATGAAATCCTCTTCCTCTCCCTTGAACAACTCGGACAGAACTTTTGCTAAAGCAACAGCGGTGTCCAGTCCCTTACGCCTGCAACGGGTGGCATCATCTTCCCTGTTAAAACACCACAGGGGGTGCCCTTGATATTGAAGTAGCTACACTCCCCGCATTATGCATATTGACATAACCTCGATTACTGTCAATCCTGATTGAGCCAGCGCTTTAATCCGGTTCATCAGGTAAAGGACTTCTTCGTTGTCTTCCTCCTGGGGGCTCCGTGGGCGCCAGCTTCGGCGTTTCTTCAGAGGAGCATTGTTGAACTCAGGAAGACCCCACCGAACAGGGTCCGAAAGGGGGACGTCCTCCATATAAAACCATTCCGAAGGCCAGTCCTCGGATGTCTTCTTCGGAGTACCGGAGAGGTATCCGGTTTTAGCGATGCGCCATATTTTGGCTCCGCCTACTTGATAAAGTGACCCCTTCTGTGTGCGGGGGACGAGGCAAAATAACCTTTTCCACAGCTTGAAATGATCCTCGCAGCCCAGGAATAACTCGCAGAGGGCAACATAGCCAGCGATGTGTAATATGGAAGCAGGGGTGAAATTATGCAGTTGGAGGCCGTAAAACTCCAGGAGCCCGTGGAGGAATGGATGAATTGGAAATCCGGGTCCCCTTAATAAGTAAGGAAGAAGGCATACCCGCTCTCCCATAGAGGGGCTGGGGAAGCTCTCCACTTGCTCCCCGCCATTGTAGGTGGCGAGCCCGGCTCGGATGGGAACCATATACGCTTGAGGGATAAATCCCTGAGTCTGCAGTTCGACTAATTGACTGTGTGAGACAGAACACCTCTCCCAATCATCGGGCTTAGGGCTATGGGGACGAGAGGAGGAGCTGCGGTGGTCGGCCATGTTGGAGTGGATTTTTCCGAAGCGCACTCCGATGGATTCTCGCTGTGGGAGGATGGTATGGATTGGATCTAAGAATCCCCATCCCTTTAATAGACAGTTTATTTATCTGGCTACGGGGGCGAATGTAAAAATGCTCTGGCTCCTCGTATTCATTCGACGCGTGGAAGATAGCCCTTATTAGGCGCGGAAGCCAAGAGGTCCAACATTTATGGGGCCGTACACTACTTAACAAACATTCAAAATTTGGAGAAGAACCCGCCTTGCAATGCCGAAGACAATACTGCGTGTTGGACTTGACATCATTGAAGCCTGATTTGGGGGCTACTGAGGGAGTCCCGGATTAGGGGGTCTACGGACAGCCGGACTATATCCTTTGGCCGGATTGTTGGACTATGAAGATACAAGATTGAAGACTTCGTCTCGTGTCCGGATGGGAGTTTACTTGGCGTAGAAGGCAAGCTAGGCAATACGGATATTTATATCTCCTCCTTTGTAACCGACCTTGTGTAACCCTAGCCCCCTCCGGTGTCTATCTAAACCGGAGGGTTTAGTCCATAGGACCAACAACAATCATACCATAGGCTAGCTTCTAGGGTTTAGCCTCTTCGATCTCGTGGTAGATCAACTCTTGTACTACTCATATTATCAAGAACAATCAAGCAGGACGTAGGGTATTACCTCCATCAAGAGGGCCCGAACCTGGGTAAACATTGTGTAACCTGCCTCCTATTACCATCCGCCTTAGACGCACAGTTCGGGACCCCCTACCCGAGATCCGCTGGTTTTGACACCGATAGTAACCATAATTGATAAACCGTCCTCACAAAAAAATGATACTTCAAAATATACAGACTGAATTGAGTGGACAGACATTAACATATACCGTTCTCAGGACTGACCACACACCAAAAGCGGCAGTACTAGTAAACAATACAGGGTTCACAAACACAAATCAAGTACTGAACAATAGTACTTACTACAGACAAGAAAAGTTGCACTAACTAAACTCTGCAGACTATTTCTTGCCACCGACCTACGGGAAAAACCCTGCATAACTGACTAGGCTATGGACTTCATGTGAGATGTCTACATGCACCATCACCATCTTGTCAACCTTGGAGAAGCTAACAGAGTGGTCTTTCCACTCATAAACATGATGATGAAGACAGGCTGCATCAGATTTGTTGGGAAGCTTTACAAGAACCACACCCTTCGTAATCGAAGTCACAGCCAGGAAATTGTTGTGGTCAAGTATAGCCTCGAGAACACGCCTGACAACAATGCTACAGGAAAACACTAGTTCAGGACATGTGGCGACAAGAACACAACAGCTGGATAGTTCAGTAGTAGAACTCATCATCAGGTGTTCCAATTCACACGGCATGACTTTGAGAACTTCATCTCCACTGCGGATCTGTTTGTAATTCAAACACAAGCCATATTTTATTACTACCTCCGTTCAGAAATATAAGATGATTTTCGATATTATACTCCATATATGACTACATATACGCACAGAAATGAGTGAATAAAGACACTAGAACATGTCTTCAAAGGCATGAGAGCAGAGGGATTACATGCAATATCCATAACACAAGTTACTGAGGCAAATATACCCTCTTAAAAGGTAGCATTGATGTTCATAAAGTACCCCTCCGTCCCAAAATTCTTGTCTTAGATTTTTCTAGATACGGATGTATCAAGTCACATTTTAGTATTAGATACATCCGTATCTAGACAAATCTAAGACAAGAAATTTGGGACAGAGGGAGTAGTTGAAAGTAATCTATAAGAAATCAGTATCAACCTCTTGCATGTTTTGCTCAAAAGAGGAATTTAGAACCATCATTTGCCACACTAAAATCACATGCAAGATCACCCAGAAAGTTGTACTACCAGTACTAGTACTGCATGTTAGATGAAAAAACATGATCAAGATCGAGAAAAATATCGTCAACAAGAGACATTACCTGGACTTGCTTAATGAGGGATCCCGGAGAGGGGGGCTTGGACAGGGCGATGGCTATGAGCTTGTCTATGGTAGTCTCGGTGGGGTGCTTGCGCTTCTTCGTACCATGAGCCTCGACGGTTTTGGCCAGAGCCATAGACATCACGTTGGTCGGTGCTCTGGCGTCCATCCAAGAGAGGAAGCTGAGAGAGAAGAGTGAAAGGAGGAACGAGATGAGGGAGAAGCGAAGCGAGTGGGGGTTTTCTTCAAGAGAGGAAGCTGAGAGAGAAGAGTGAAATGATGGTTGCTTCGTCCGTCAAACTTACTGCTGGAAAGGAGGGGGTTTTGTGATTTGACGGCTCATTGGGCATTACTGCGGCTGTTCGATCGGGGTAGTCTACCGTCACTCTACTACGGAGTAATTTAGTGCATGGATGGTGGACCCAGGTGCTGGCTGTCCCACACATCGGCGAAAGTGAGTAATTTAGTGCATGGCTGGAGGAGCATCCGCACGGTAGAGCGTGTCCACTATTTTTCTGAAGAAAAAATGATTACAGCAAATGTTTCCAATCTTACGACGGAGGAGTGCGAAACACGGCAGCCACTTGAACATACACAGTGCTCCTACTACTAGGCATGTGCAGTGGTTCATACGTCAGTACTACACAATCTTGTTGCTAGTGTAGTAAGATATGGCGATAACAAATGATGTTGTGCGCATGTCAACTACTCCTATATGTAACATAGTACCGCTTTTTCGACTGTTTGGTCGAGAATGAACGGTGAGATTAATGTTAACAGAACTAGGTCCACAGTGCATGGAGAGTACGGTGCTATAGTACTCCACGAAACATGAACCATATGAAGCACAAATAGTGTTAGGCAGGGTGTATGAAGGGTGCACGGGATGGGAGCAAAAGTTCCCTTCTCGACCCACTTTTGGGTGTTTGGCAGAGTGCATGAAGGGTGCATGAGTCCACACTAGTTGGTTGACGAAAATACATGAAGAGGAAACACCTATATTGAGATGAGAATGCAAACAAACACACCCACACGCTTTGTACTACAGTGACTGATCTGCAATGTCTGAGTTTGATCCAACGGTCATGTTGCGCCGAGACATGGACATGCCCATGCAGAGGGCGCCTAAACACCACCGAAGTCCCTCTACTTCTCGAGGCGCATGACGTTGGTGATGCAAGGTGCAACCACCCACAGAGCCCGCTCTCGGTCGATGGGAGCCAGTGTCAGGCGCCTCACCTCGGACTCCATGATCTGCGCCGCCATGGCACCAAGTAGAAGCAATGGGGAGAGGAAGCAAAGGGGGCGAAATGGCTGAAAGGCAATGCAATCTACGGGAAGGCGGAGGGAGCAGGGAATCTTTTGGTTTTCACCATGGTAAAACACCAGTCGACGACTTCTCACATTAGGGAGCAGTGGGTTTTTACAGGCGGAGTCATCATGACTAATTGCTGCCGTGCCTGCTCCTGTCAATCAAAAAAAATAAAAATCCTGCCATGCCTGCTCCCGTCAATCAAAAAATTAAAAATCCTGCCGCACCCAAACACCAGAGCAACGCCGCGGTGGATATTTAAATTTACCTGCCGGCAAGTAGATAAAAAAAGGGGTGAAAAACAAATGTGGCGGCGGCCTAGCTAATCGGTCGAACTAGCCCAACTAGCTAGCCACCGTGCTTCACTGATGTACTCGGCGAGAAAGGTGGTCTTTCGTGATTTGATGACTCATTTACTTGCTTCTATGCTATGACCGAGGAGGACCCAGAAAATGCACGGTAGGGTGTCCCACGTCAGGAAGAATATATGCATGCACCACCCGGGAGGACCCCGAAACCGCGCGGTAGGGTGTGCCACGTCTCGGCACGGAGGAAAAATGTGCGTGTAAAAATATACTGTATCAGACGTAGTACCTATGGTTCGACCTCGGGACCCAGCCAGTCGGTCGAAAACACCCCACTAGCCACACAGCTTCATCATGCAAACGTGGCACGGAGGATAGATGTGGTTAGCTCCATCTCGACCAGCCACATCATCTCTTGTTCTAGGTGATTCTTCTATTTTCCAAGCTTTTTTGTAGTTGTAATAACACCACGGCAAGCTAGCGCCGCTCTTCGTGTGTGCCCATGCAAAGGTTAGATGATGGAGAGAAGAGAGATTGAGATCACTGACCTGGGACCCACCAGTAAGTGAGACAACGGTCATGCACGTGTTGATGAGGCACTCCCTCTACTCTACTCTACTCAACGCAAGTACTGTATAAAATCAAGTTATGGGACAAAGCCAACAACCGTTCGTTTTTTCAGGCTATCGACTTACGCTTTGTAGTCCAGGTTGCCAGTTCGAATCTCGTCTTTCAGCTTTGTTAGTTTTAGGTCCAAATTTGATTAATGACAAGTGGGACCCCCGTGTGTTGTTCCGATATTTCAGTGTAGGATGGTTTTTTTGAACAAACACTTTGCGTGGTTAGACAAGTAACGGCACGAGTTACACATATTTTGCAAGTTTACGAACATAAATGACAGCGGCATAGAATATCACATCCACCCCGCAGCTTAGATACTATGGTGATACGAGTTTTTACACCGTTGGAAGTGAGATCCAATGGCTTGGGAGTAGTCTTTGTAATTATGCGTAATTTCCAAACTCTCCAAAGGTTTTTTTGCAAATAAAACATTCAGGCCTCATGTGTGTGCCGCTACATCTTCGATCCAATGGCTCCTCGGTGCTCATATTAGGTGCTCCCCATAGCTTAATTACCCGCTACGGTGATATGAGCATCTAGGTCGTATGATCAGTGATCAGATGGCACATGCGTAGTACTTGTACTTTCTGTGCATTTCCCAAACTCTATCAGCCGTATATTGCAAAAACATTCAAACCTCCTACTGTGGGCCGTTAGATCTCAGTGAACTCGTATCACCATAGAATCTACGGTGCGGGAGCACCTCATACTCTCCCATGCGAGAAAACATAAGGTGCTATCGCAGCTTGGATGCTATGGTGATACGAGCTTGGAGTTTGTTTGATCTAAGATCCAATGGCATCTGAGCAGTCTTTGTGCTTGTAAGCTGTGGCCGAACTCTTTTGGGGCTTTTCTGCAAAAACACATTCGAACCACCAAGGAGGTGTTGGGTCACAAATCCAACGCCTCCGAAGAGCTTGTATCACCAAAGCATCTAAGGTGTGGTAGCACATGATATTCTTACATACAGGAGAATATGATGTCCTCCTTCATCTTAGATGCTACGGTGATACGAGCTTCGAGGTCGTTGGATATGGGATCAAAGGGCATCTAAGTAGTTTTTGTACAAATTGTGTGCAATTCTCAAACTCATCAAGGTTTCCTGTAAAAATATTTAGACACATCATGTGAGCTGCTATATCTCGGATCTACAAGCTCCAAGCAACTCGTATCGGCACATAGCATCTAAGGTATGGGGGCACATGATATTCTCCCGGGGAGGAGGGGTGGGGGGTGCACAACCAATCGGTGGTTGGGAGGGTGGGGACAAATATAATCTAAACAACCCTAAACAGAGCTCCACATTTTTATCTAAGGTCGAGGGGTTGACCCCCGACAATCATAGCTCCGCCAAAACACAACATTTGCATGTACTGTAGTACTAGACTTGATATTCATGTTTTAGTTTCATGTTCATTTTAAATATTGAACTGAGGACCATGGATGTCTTACATTTTACTCCCTTCGTTCCTAAATATTAGTCTTTTTAGAGGCTTCAAATGGACTGGCACATACAGATGTATATAGACATATTTTAGAGTCTAGATTCACTCATTTTGCTCCATATGTAGTCACTTGTTGAACTCTCTAAAAGACTAATATTTAGGAATAGAAGGAGTATTTTTGAATTCGTGTCATACATGCATGGTTTGGAAAAATAGATGCACTATACTTATTGGATTGTTGTTGTGTTCGTGCATGTGTGTCTGTGTGTGTGTGTGTGGTCATATGCTTGATACATACAAAGTTTTCTCACCTCCATATTGTTCATCTTTTAAATTTGAATTTGCATTGGAAAACTTACTAGGGATACCATGAAATGTGAAATCCACGTTGAGATCACTATATCACAAACTCACTCTAATTCAACAACTCGTCATAAATCAATTACCACGTTGAGATTAGTATTTGCAAGGAAAATACGGGTATTGTAAAACACATAGATTCGTTCGGGAATTGAAAAGGTTCCTTTCGTATTCTCGAATGGTAGGACCCAACGGCGTACCAGCCACACCTTGGCTCGTGTTGATCCTAAAAAAACCAGGCTCGTGTCCTTCGGTGGCGTGCGTGGTACGCACATTAGGAAACCCCAACCAGTCGAGCCTCAGCGTTTCAAGTCAAAATATCCGGCGGCCAGAATTCCATCCCTAGGAAATTCCCCTCATGTCCCCGGTCCATAATGACTACCGATGAACAACGGAGGGATGCTTTAGTAACTAGACAATGTTATCTACCGTGCCGAGCACGGGTCAATTCCCTCGGTCGCCGCTCGTCAAGGTCACCCGTCAACTGCATTGCCTAGTACTACTACTACTACTACACCAGGATGAGCACAGAGTTGATCCCGTTTGTTCGTGCCTAGTACTTCAGTTAATATATCAGGCAATGCACTGGTACGGAGGGATTATCCTTTTACTCTGCATATATAACTTGTCTGAAGTCTAACTAGGCAAAATGTTTGACCAAATCCTTTCTTAAGAAATACAACAGGACAGATGTACGGCTTGAAAATTTATTGTATGATGCAGGTTATGATATTGTTTTGAATCCTGGATCTTAAATTTCAGAAAATCCAAAAGTGAGCATAAATTCTTGAAACTAAGCATGGTCACATGATATGGCACAAATATTAGTTCGTAAGTTTTTTCTTCAATTTGAGACAAGCTGCTTATGACAAGTTGCTCAAATGAAGAGCCAAGGTATTTTGGAACAAAGACCTATCACGTTAAGGCGAACGCTTTCACTATTGAAACCGTGGGCGTTTACGTGCTGCCATGAGTCCCCGCTTCTCATCGGCAGGTGCCGTCCGAGCAAGCGTGTGAGTCGACGGGAGGCATGTGAGCAGACCGCTGTGCCAGCTGTCAGGGAGGCGTGCGAGTAGACCGCTTTGCAGGCTCACTGGGAGGCGAGCCCTTTGACCAGGCACCGCCGCCCACCGTCGTCCCAACTGCTCCCACTTTTAATGTCGCTGGTGCCACAGTTTAAAATCAACCCCGCACTACCCAGTATCGCTACAATCCTCTCTCTTCCTCTCCGATTCTCCTGTCGTACCTCCAACTAGCCTAACCTAAACGTATGCCATGCCGCATCACGATGGTCTGCCCTTAGTCTTCAAGTTTCCTGAGGAAGACACCCAGCCAGAGTCTCAAGAACATAAGGCGCTTTCGGACGAGCTTGAACTGGCCTTGCGGGAAGACGTCGCGCCTGTCCCCACTCCCGTTCCGGCTCCCATCGCTCAGACTGCGCCAGCGCCCATCCCCTTCGCATTGATGGGCTGGGAGCCGCACATTGTCGCCAAGCTTGATCCCACGGGGTTCCACGAGGTCCCCGCCGGCTCTCACACGCCCGTGCACCTGCCAGCACATGCGCCTGCGCGTGCACTGACGTGCGCGCCCGTGCCGGCGCCCGTGCACACGAATGTCTCTGCCGCGCCGTTGACAGCGCCTGTCCCCACGCGGGTGCCAGTGCCCCCCTCAGCGGCCTGGATGGCCGCCGTCGACCACTTCCTTGCACCAACGCCAGTCGCCTCCTCCCGCCAGTTGACTCGCTCCGAAGTCCAGAACATTTTGGCCTTCCTTGAAGCTAGGCCAATGTCCAGGAGTACGCCAACACCGGTGCAAGACGCCGCCATCGCCGTCGGTCAGTGGCCCGACGACACATACAGCACGGCAGAGGAGCCGCTTCCCACCACGAGATGCCCCCGCCGCCGCCGCGTAATCTAAATTTGCCATGAAAAACGTTCGGATTGCCATGCTTAAAATCTGAATGTTTATCATTTCCGTTTATTTTATATCGATCGTCGTATAATTTAAAGTCGGAGTCAGACTGAACGAAAAGTATGGTTTGATCGATTGAATGTTCTGCTAGAGCCGTATCAAATTAAATATAAAACGTCATCAAGCCACATGTAGTCCTTGTCATCCAACGACCTAGACTGCTTCAATGTCGAGCGCTCAACACGTTTAGCGTGCAGTTAATTTCATGCCAAAAATAGTGCTAATCACATGACACCATGCAAATAATATCCGAGTAGTTAATATCCGCATGCACTTAATATAGTTCCAAATTAACGTGCATTGCACGTACACACTGACTAGTGCTGCTAGTACGTGAAACTGGTGCCGTGACTTGTGAACGCGTCCAGATATGGTCAACGGCAACATCGCCCGCGAGTTCATCCTATTTGCCCGTGCGTCTAAACGCAGAAGGGGAGGAGAGAGAGAGAGCACACATGGAACCCACCAGTAAGTGAAGGCGAATAGTACTAGAAATAATATTACATGTGATCCATTAATTAGGTTGTGGTAATATAAAAACATTATGTGAACAAAGGGGGTACAACAAACATTGATATTCTACGTATGTTGCCTATTGACGTGCGGCTTGAAGGCCCGGTCGCATGTTCGATCCTCGTCCTTTATTTTTTAATTTGTATATGGGTCCAAATTTGTTTCATGACATGTGGGCCCCTCGGTGTGTAGTTTGTAGAACTTTAATTTGTGGGTCGAAATTTGTTCCATTCCAAGTGGACTATCGGTGTGTAGTTTTGTAGCTTATTTATAATAATTAAAGAGAACAAGATAGTTTTTTCAATAATACCATGGTGCGACGTTGAAGGCGATAAAGGATGTGCGAGAGAGTGATGACCGAGCCAGAGGGAAATCAACTAGGGGAGTTGCGTGGGTTGCAACGGTGTTTGGAGTAGTTGTGGGCCGAATGCTACAAAAATATAATCTAAACCGACCGGAATAAATGCCTACAATAATTAATCCAAGGTTGGAGTGCCCCTCGCAACGTAAATAGCTCTGGCTTTGCGAGGGATGGAGAGGTAGTAGCTTCAACGCGTGGAAGACACGGTGTGAGAAAGCGAGGTCAATTGAGAGACATATGGATAGAGAGACAAAGTGAGTGTGGTCCGACATTCATTGAACAAATATATATGCTCTGGAGAGATATTGTCCGATTGAGCTTTTTGGCAAGGGTGAGGGCTATATGATAGATCTTGAGAGATGATCCAGTCACAGACGTGTAGATATATTTTGTGCGTGGGAGGAAGCAAGGTCAACCGATCACATAGGGTCGCCGTGCGATCAAAAGAGTGAGACGGGTTGGAGAGAGTGACCTAGATAGACGATGTGAGTGAGAGAGTATACAATGTGAATAGGTCGAATTGGGCTCAAACATGGTGATATATCGTTTTTGTCCGAGAAAGAGCGAGGTCAATCGAGACATACAGAGAGAGAGAGAGAGAGAGATTGAGTGAGCGTGGCCCACCATGAGGTCGAAAGAGTGGCGGCGGCTTGGATGGACTAACCTAGATAGACAATCTGCGTGAAAGAGTATAGTGTGTCGATCGAGGCCCGAACAGGGAGATATATCATTTGTGTGTGAAAGAAAACGAGGTTAAATGAGACTCAGATAAAGAGAGCGAGATTGAGCGAGTGTGGCCCGCCATGCGGAAGAAAGAGTGAGACAGTCTCGAGGGAGTGACCTAGATATACAACGTGTGTGCGTGCGCACGAGAGGTTGGGGGGCTAGATAGGCAATGCATGTATTTAGCGCGAGAGGGTGAGAGGGAGAGGGGGAGAGAGAGAGATCTCCGCATGGGGTGCAATGGCGGGTGTGTGAGGTAAATACATTTGGTAACAGAGTGGGAAAAGGGCTTGTGTAGTTGAGAGACTTAGAGATCGAAACATGGAGAGAAAGAATGAACGTGTGTTGGAAACCGATAGCTTCCTAAGGTGGTTAGGAGAGGAAGATTGACCGATATAGGAAGTATGTAGCATTTGTGCGGGAGGGGGGCTAAAAACAACATTTGAATGTACATAGTACGAGACTTAATATCGATGTTTCGATTCGGTGTACATTGTAAGATTTGAACCGAGGACCAGGCATAGGGGTAATTATTTCGAATTCGTGACATACTAAGTTTCGAAAAGTTTACATTGACTCAGTTGGTTGTGCTATTTTGTAGGTCATATGTTTGAATCCTTCCAAAAGTTTTCTCACTACCACGGTGTTCATCATATACATATGAATTTGTATTAAAAAAGTAGCATGGATACAGTGAAATGCGAAATCCACGTTAGAATTGGAGATCGCTACATGACACACACTCTAATTCAAATAACTAACTACGTGACATACACTCTAATTCAAATAACTAATTATGTGACACACACTCTAATCCACGTTAGCGTGGGTACCATTTCGATTTTTTTTCAAATAACTCCTCATTAATTAATTTATAGTACTCCCTCTGTTCACTTTTATAACACCTTGAAGACATTTCAGACAATGTGCAAAACAGTTCATTTTAAGTTGTTTGAAACGACTTACAAAAGTGAACGGATGGAGTATCTCATTTCGAGTGACTAATTATTGCAAGGAAAACACGGGCATGGTAATACATATAGATTCGTTTGCAAATGAAAGAAGATTCATTTGCATTCTCAAATGTAGGCGCACCAGGCAGACCAGGGTCGTGTCGGGGTGGACGCTGCTTCGGTGCCTTAAAGGCAACTGCCTTTGGGTCACTGACATGTGGGCCAGCCACCTGTTGGGCCCACATGTCATGGACACAAAGGTAGGTGCCTTAAGGCACCGAAGCATAGTCCTATCGGGGTGGTCGCATGTGTCGGACGGGCGCGTAGCACCCAGCCACCCACCCCCCCTCCCCCCAAAAAAAGGACGATGACAATATAAGTTCGCACTTCCACGTTTCGGATTGAAATATCTGGCGGCCCCAGTTCCAGCCCTGCAAAATCTCTCTTCTCCACCGTCCCCTTCCGCGCCCAGATTGCTCAAATCCCTAATTCGCCGCCAACCCTCGAATCCCCCTCGTCTCGTCTCTTTCCCCACCGTTCCCCACCTCTGTGCCGGACGATGACGACGAAGACGACGGTCGCGCTTCACCACCACTCCGGAGCTACCTCATCTACGCCCTCATCCACCGCACCGGGTGATCCACCGACAACGTCGGTCGCCGCAACCGACGTGCCTCACAGACACCGAGTTCCACCGCATCAGGTGCGCTTCACCGACGCCGTCTCCCAGCTCACCGGGGCTACTTCACCGAGCACATCATCGCACCTCCGCCCCCGAGGCCGTTGGGGCTTCACCAACGATATCGTCCAGCGCATCGTAGCGCTCCGCTGCCACTGAAGATCTGCATCCGTGTGCGGCCAGCCAATGCCAGCGCATCACCCTCAACGGCTCTGAAGTGACCCGCACTCTAGCTAGGCGAGCATGCCCAAATGCCGGCCCGAACTAGGTATCCACACATCACTCCCTTGTGCACTGTTCCGACGATGTTTGGATATCCTTTTCACTACTCTCTTAGCTTACACGCCTATGCAACTCTGACTTTAACTCTTATTTCTTCTGGAGATATTATCTGAAACAAGCAAATCCATTTTTTAGCGAAGCATGACGGTGCTACGGGATCTGGTACACATCCTGCACACCCGTATAACCTTGTAAGTATCTATCCTCCGGTACAACATCAAGGTTGATTCCTCTTATTTGATCAACCATTCGTCGTGTCAAAAATGCAGAGGGGGATGCAAGGAGCACAAGGCCTGCACATCCAAGCAATTGGTAACATGGACTTGTACATGGAACATCCCAAGCGCAAGCACAGCTGCAGTGAGCGTGTACAACGAGCCAGCATAAGTCCCTGCATTTCATTTAATTCGGACTGGCATTCGTGTATAATTTGTGTGCAGTGGCTAATCCATGAATTCAAGTTACCAGGGGTGAACATTTAACTTAAAAAATATGAAGGCACTTGCACTCCGGAAATCAACATAATTTGAGAAATGTGAAGCTACATGCACTTTGAAAACCAGCTAATGATCCAAAGTAGTTCAGATTATAAGCACCAAAAAACACAAAATGCAACATGGTGTACAAGGACTACAAACATGGTCTGTACCTACTTGAATTATTCGTTCTCTGGCTGAAAATATCGAAGTGTAATTGCACATATAACCAGTGTGCAAACTGCATATCAATATATCTATCCTGCACAAGTATGCCAATAGTTTCAAACAACATATCAGAAAAGTATTTATGCTATGTTGTCATGATACGGGGACTTTCTGGTAGATGGCCTCGACGTTTCCTCAAGCTATGAAAATGCACTATAATTTGCTTGTCATCAATGCCTGCAAATCTCTGTCTCTCTCAACATAGTAGATCATCATTAGACACTAAATCCTTTAATGAGCTTGCAAAATGCTTGCATTAGATCCCTCATTAGACACTATATGTTCATCACCAGGAGCATGTAAAATGTTTGCATCAAATCCTTCATTAGCAGTCTGTTCATTAGACACTTCAGGCTCAAGAACAACATGAGCTTGTATGTTTGCACCGGAAACTTGATTAGATATATCAGATTCAGTCAGTTCAGTATTGATTGGGGGAGTTATAAAATAAGTAGAAATTGGTTTCATTTTCTCATAGATTCCCTACATACAAGCAGTTTTACAACATCGTCAGGTTTAACTATTGGCCAGAAATTTAAGAGTTGAATTAGATATAATCAGGGATGTGATCTACCTGCTCGTTGCGCATGCTACTCTTGCAAGCTGCGACTGTCCATTTGTGCAAGCTCGATACCATGCCCATGCTGCCACCGCTGCCTCCCACGCAGGCTACACCCAGGGATGGATCTTCATCTTCTTGTCCTTCCGTTCGCTTGAAGCCCGGCGACCGCCCTCCGATGAGGGTGCGAGGAAGTGTTGTGTCGGTCTGTCCAGCGGCGGCTAGGTTAGGAGCAAACTAGACTGGAGGCTAGAGCGAATGAATTGGGATTTTTCCTGCTGTCGATCGATATGGGAGGCGCTCGTTTGGGCCGCGAGCCTGCTATAGGGCCTGCCTTGCACTGATGTTATTGGCCCATCCAAATTGAAACATTTTTCTTCATTTTTTACATTGCCTGCTCGTGCGTTGGGACGAACAAAACTAGCATGGGCAAACCTGGACGACTCAAACTAGGTGCACACTTTCCAGCCACCTGAGGCGGCCGCCCATACCAGCCCCTATAGTGGCGTCGCCCCTTTTTGCGTGTATGATTACATAGTGAAAAATATTCCAGTGGCTCTTTTGATTTACCCACAGAATGGTTGAATTGCTTGTTTCTATGAACTCAGTTCGCCAATAATGTGAAGGATGTCAGTCTTTTCATCCTATTATAGATTGCTTAGATCTTGATATGCCAAAAGAAATCGCATGAAATATACAGTAAAAGCCAGTGTGATGTGTTTGGCTACAACTAGTCTGACTACACGTCCTCATATAACATATCATGGACGCACCATCTTACCAGATTAACCATTCGACTTACCCATGCAGTGTGGGAAGAAAGAAGTATTGGGACTGCGTATCCAAGCAATTGATGCCATGGACTCCTTCGTACAACCTTGTAAGCGAAAAAGAAGTTGCAGTGTGCCTGTACAAAGAACTAGCGTAAGTTCAGTTACCTGCTTCTCGGAATTTTAGTTAGCCACTTATTGCAAAATTGTTCAATTATGTTGCTTGGCTTAATTTAGTTTGCTACTGATTACATAATGGCATAGCCTGTTAATCATATTGTAGACTGCGCCTATCTATGTGTTCGATACTTACTGTTAAGAATTACCTGTTTGCCTTAACTTAAATATCTACTTGTTTGTTTAACTGCTTTGCTGCTGCAACAGCGGGTTACAATGATGTTAATAACTACTTTTTAGCATCCAACTGAAACTCTTTAATTCCTTGTTTGTTTAACTGGTTTGCTACTATAACTCCCAGTTGAGATGTTTTGCTAACTTCAACTTTTCTGAATCCAATATGAACTTTAATGGCAAAACAGGTTAGCCCAAGATCAAAGAGCAAGGTCCCCATGGACGTTGCATCATCCCACAGCAGTGGCACCGGCCCAATCGTGCATTATGAATTGCCAACTGCTGATGCTCTAGAGGCTAAACTAGTGGTAGAAAGAGATTCTGCTTCTGCACTTAGAGATGAAGTTGACATGTTGAGGAAACAAACAGCACAATCACAAGCAGTACTCAAGACAACCATTAAATATTTGGTGGATTTGAAAACGAAGCAAGCTGAGACTGACCAGATTGTTAAGGTCCTGAAGGAAAAAAAAGGAAATTAAATTCCTACTTGGTAAATCATAGGTGAAATGTTCTTTCCATAGTTGAATAACCTTTGTGTTGTCTGTTCATGTAATCAATCAAACCATTTGTTTTAGAGATCATGTAATAATTGTTTTTTGGTTTGTAATTTTATTTGAGCACAAGTCTGTATTAATTGATAAGACTCGGAGGCATTTCATTTGGATTGCTGTGCCAGACCTACAAATATGCCAATCGGGCTGAATGTGCATTCAACAATAGTAGTAGTATAGATGGACCATAAGTGGCACGCATCGGAAACGGCCAAGATGCTGGCTAAAAAAAGGATGCTGTTGTAGAAAAAAAAAGTATAGCACCCTGGCTTATGTATGTTAGTTGATATTATTGATCCATATACTCTATAAGTGTTTATATGTCTGTTAGTTCTGTGCATTCTTGGTTGATTGACTCAGTATTTGAATCTTGATACATCACTTGTGTACATATCTAAATGGGAGTACACATTATGCTGCGTGTGACATTTGAGTTGGACATGAAGTGTTCCAAATATTTGAATTCACCTTAAACTGGATTCTAGTTTCTGAATTTGAGTATCGGCATTTGTAAACCATATTCATATATGACAGTGGAATACATCTTTGTCGTCCTTTTGAATATATATAAAAACACATAGAATGATTTATAAAGATTCATATAGGAATACAAAATGGATTCGAATTTAGTTGCCAGGGTAAACGTGGATGCTTATTGTCCCAAAATTCGAAAGAAGCAGCAAAATGTCCACTCCCACGTCGGCTGCCCGAAGCCAAGTGTTTGGGAGATGGAAATTACTGTCTACCCATTACACGGGCAATCCATCGGCCCGATTTCCACTGCTCTAAATAGGGGTAGGTTAGTAACTTCAATTAGACGTGACACGACCACCTCTGAGCCCATTCCGACACAGTGGGCGTCAAACATGGGCGACAAAACTCATTTGATTCAAGCTCGTCCGAAAGACCTCTGTTTCTCCCTCCATTCCCCATTCATACACGGTGGGCGGCAAAACAAACTCGACTCGGCCGAAATCGATGTAGGCAAATATTTTCAATAGGGGCAGGTTTGTAACTTCACTCAGACGTGACACAACCGCCCTACCTGTCAGCCCCTTTTATACACCATGGGTGCCAACCACCCTCTCCTCGCCCGAAATCCTCTGGGCAAATATTGGCGAGATGCGAGATTACCGTCCTATCCCCAACCGACGAGACGTCCAAATTTAAAATGGGGGCTAAGTTCGTAACTTTCCCATATTTCAGACAGGCGCGTCCCAAAAACATGGTTCCCCATACCTCTCCCTCCATTTTCCCATTCATACACCGTCTGCGCTAGAACACCCGATCCCCACACCAGCCTCCGACCGCCACCCCATCCATCACCGCCGTCCTCCACCACATCCATCGCCACCGTCCTCCACCATGCCGGAGCGCCTACCAAGACCGCGTGGTCCACTGCTAGAGATGGATGTTTCTCATCCACGGCGACGGACCAATAGCCTTGCATGGCATCCTCTCGCTTCATCGGCGCCGTCGTCCTCTTTGCCGGGGCCGCTCACACGACCTTCTCTTCCACCACAACGGCACTTATCCCCCAATGCACCCGTCTACCGTCGCAGATCTGCTTCAACGCCACCGACAGCCATCGCACCCCCGATGCCTACACGGCGCCGCAAGAGAGGTGGTACTTCATATCTCCTCAACTTTTTGATCTCAACCATAAAATAGATCTTAACTTGGTTACTTTACTTTCTTTTCAGCTCTTAGAATTTATTTCTTAGTTCGAAGCAAACAATGGATGCTAAATATCATTTCTCCGGTTTGCAGCTTCAAATCTGCCATGACACAGCCATAATACGGTTTAATTGATCATGCTTAGGGTTTAATTGATCATGTTGGTTCTGTGGTGGTTTCTTTAATAGAAATCGGAGGGGAAACCCTCTTTTGCTAAAAGAATATGCTTAGAGTTTCCCCCTTGTATGATCACTATACGATCAGAATACGTGCTTTGTGTCATAATAACGCTGCTCGACCCATCAAGCTAAGCAAGCTTAGTTGTTCAAATACGAATCTGATATTATTAAAACAGAGTTGTTTAATTGGTCAGCTAAATGTTCCTAAATTAGTTTCGAAAATGCATGTTCGCCGCTCGGGTGTGTATCTCTATAGGGTGCCCACGGTGGGCCGACCCACCTTGGGATTTTGGGTCGTCCCAGGCCTCGATTCCCCTCTGTTCTACTGCGCGCTTCCGATATCTACTCGCCCCCAGCCACCTGCCTCGCCGGCGACTTGCCGTCCCCGGATGGCATGACTCTAGGAGGAGACGCCGGACTAATAGGAGGCCAGGAGCCGCTCGCCCAACAGCGTCACCGCTGCCCGGGCGTGCCGCCGTGCCTACCTTCCCAGTCCGTTCAGGGCTCAGGCGTGCAGCACCCACCAAGCCAACCCGATTTATCCTGAGATACGTCCTCAACACTCAGCAGCCACTCCTCATCATCCATTTTCTAATTGATTCATTACTCATTAGGCAGGACTGTCATTAGGGTTTGTTGTGTGCTCAGTGCTACCTACACTTAATGGTTCAGATGTATTTCGATAATCTTTAGTACCTCTAAAGTTCATAGGGTTTTCAAAATTCCGGCCCTCGGAACAGAAACTAGTCATTTTGGATTGTTGGTCATATTGACATTAACCCAGATTACTACTGCAAGCCAGGTTTGTTGACAATTTTACTTGTCTTTCTTACTCATTCGATATAATATCCAATTATTCACGTCGATTAGTTGCAAACAATAAGTGCTAGACAAACTTCTTCATTCAGATTTTGGACGGTCTCTTACTGCAGTTACAATTCTGCATACTAGTCCTAGTAAGCTCACAAGTAAATGATTGATTCACTACATCTATGCTTGCCTTGTCATATTTGTTGTCAATATTCTTTTAGGGTGGATCGCCCTGTTTCTAAATACTGGAACCATAGACATGAGTGAATAGTATTTCTCTATGTGATCTCTTCCATCATGTGTGGGTAACGAACACTTCATTGTATAGAAAGAAAGTGTCATTTCCATCTTTTACATACGTTTCAATCTTTTACATGGAATACAATCTGCCTACTTGCTTTGTGTCGCACTACCAACACTCCACCCTTGAAGCTAAACATTACGCCACTCATAATTGCTTAGTTTATTTGTTCAAATATGAATTTCATATGATTCTAATGTTCCTACTTCAGTTTTGAAATGTGTGTCTGCCTGTTATAGAGACATAAGGGGTTTGTATTTCTGTGTGTGGTCTGGTCAGCACGGTTGGGAAGGTGAACTTTGCATATGCAGGGGTTTATAGGGAGACACTCTCCGAGTTGAATCCGCAATGCATTCCATAGATAATCTGACTACTTTTTATGTTTTCGTGAATCTCAGATTCTGAACAACATCATAATGATTATGAGCTTGCGCGCATGAAAATAATAAAGCAGAACAATGCCATGGCTGTCAAACTTGGCATTAAGGGACTGAAATCAAGTCTGGATGCAATGCAATGCAAACGCTCTGCACCTACAGATTCATGCTTAGAATATGATCCTAGCAGTGATTCTGAGCTAGAGGGAGACCTAAGTCAATGTAGCTCCCTAGTGGAGGAGTCAGAGGAAGATGCCCTATCTTATTCACCCGTCAAGGTACTTGCTCTAACTTTCCAAGGTTACATTGCTCGCACATATCTTGCAACTGATGCTTTGCACTGCTTCTACTTTGTTAAACTGCCATTAGCTTAGTTTACACATCGTGTATGTGAATATGCCCTGCCTATCCATTTTCAGTACATATTCCATCTCTCATCATACCATATTTATCCATTCAAATGTTGTTCTTGTGTATCAGACGTTCAAAAGGAAGAGGGTGATTGCTGATCCTAGAGGAGCACAAGCAAAGTATTTGGAAAAGGTAGTGGCACCTGATAAATCAAATAGCCCATTAGGTGTAGTTGCAATATCACCTGACCCACAAAATACCCCAACTCTAGCAGACTCTAGCCCTACTACACTGGTCATTTCTGATGCCCCAACTCAGCAGACCCCAACTGCAGCAAACAGTATGATTATGCCAGTTGACATAGCACCAGCTGTACGACGCAAAACCCCCATTCCAGCAAAGAGTACACCAAATCCAGTTGCCAAATCCCTTTTCGAACCAGAGAGAGCCCCAATTGCAGCAAATAGGACCCCTGTTCTATTTCTTCCCAGTTTAGAAGACGAAGCTTATGTTGTTGTCAGGAACTTTGTGCGCATCTTTCCTTCATGGAAAGATTATACCGCAGACACAGAACAATTTCCAGTCTTCCTCCGCAACTTACGCGTAAGTAATGTACTAATGTTATTCATGGTCATTCCTGCATATGTTTCTGCTGACAGAAGACACAAGATTTCATTCTTTCAAATAGGCGAGGAGCAAACTAGATTGTGATGACGAGAAAGGGTTGGTTGCGCTTTTCAAGCACTCGTTGATGAAGTATTGTTCCTACCTAAGGCAAGCGCACTTCAATGGCAAGCCTCTGAACGAAATTTCTGTTAAGTCTCCGGTGCTATTTATCCGACGGTGACTGGAATAATCTTGTTACACATTGGTCTTGGCTGCAGCGTAAGGTACTGTCTATGATATCACATCACAATTTGAACTACATTTCTGCATTTGCCTTAATGTCTCACTTGTACGAAAACTGTTAGCAGAAGAACATTCGTTCTCAAGGGACCACAGAATCTCGCAACTATACTGCACACTGCATTGCTCTTGTGAGTACCTCTTGCCCTGTAGGACCATACTTACTTTCATAGGTGTTTGATTATGTAGCATCACTGCACATGTTAGCCTCGTAATCATCCATTTGGCGGACATTATAAGATCCGTATGGACTCTTACATAAATTTAGAATCAACCCAATGCTTTTGAAGAGGTTTAGCTCTGCAGTCCTCTTGTAAGGACTGAACGTGGTCTATCACTATACTTACATTAACGGCTACTCCCTCCGTCCCATAATATAAGAACGTTTTGTACAGTACACCAGTGTTCAAAACACTCTTGTATTATGGGAAGAGGGATTGGTTCATTTTTTAGCATTCTGCATCTTATCTCCCTCGCCCACCATTTACTAAAAAAGATCAAAACTATATTTAATCTTACCAACAAGTAGAATACACAGACAATGCCAGTGCAGAAGTGTAGCCCATTGCTCTTGTCAGTACATTTTGTCCTGTAACGCTTGTACTTCCAGGGATTGGTAGTTGATTATGTAGCATCAATCTGCATCTTATCTTCATTATCCTCTATCCCTTTCGGTATTATCATATCTATAATTACTCTCTACAAAATGTAGAGTACAGGCAATGCTTATGAAGAAGATTATGTGCTGAAATTCTTGAGTTATCCTTCCCTTGACATGGAGAAGGGCATTATAAAGCCGGTGTTAACTGTTAATGTAAGTCAGTCCTTCTAAAGCCTTTATCCTCAACTGCTGTTTAATTTTCTCATACTCCCTATCGTTTACTGCTGTTTAGTTTGCTGTTTCTACCAAAATGCATGTTCGTAAGAACCGTAAGTTCTAAGTTTTACTTGTAAAACCAAATTCCTTATTCGTACCATGCACATTACTTAATACTCCCTATATTTATGCTTGTTTTTGTGGATCTATAATCCAGTGTGTGGTGAAGCAGCCCACGTTTGCACCTTGTCATCTCCTGTTTTTATCTTACAGATGTGGCTGATGATATGAACAACATGCCATGCACATTATCCAAAATCGATACAATGATTTTCATTGCCCTTCATCTATTCTTGTTATGTTGGCATGGTAATCCAGTAGTGTGGTGAAGCTCCCCGCATTATGAACAATGCCAAATTATGCTATTGATATTTTGAACTTACTCTTTATTTTCTAATTTGAAATTGGATAGAATTGCCAGAACAGTTATCATCTTTGCTTATACACGTGCAAAACCTGTCATCTCTCTGCTTTGTTTCAGGGTGATATGCCTGATGGCATGCACAAGTCTGCTGAAGGCTGTGAGACAAACCCAACATATATTGCAGCAAAGAAGGCAAAACATCTTGAAGATAGCGAGACAACCCCAAAGTCTTGTCTTAATGCAGTGTTCAAGTTACTTGAGACTAACAGTCAGACAATCTCACAGAATTCATTGTCTGAATCAGTTCAACTTCTTCAGTCCCAAGTTCTAGCAAAAAGGCATTCTGCAACTCAACTTCGACTTGAAGTCCTATCTCTAAGAAAGATTGCAGAGAACACCAATGAGAACCTCATCCCTAAACAGCTACACCTGGAAGCTATGACCGACATGCTAGGCCGGTCTCACAGCCTTGCTTACAGCTTGCGCAGTAGTTCCCCCGAAAGGCTAACCTTTCTTGAACTGTCTTGGAAGTGGTCTCGGATCAGTATTATTTTCTTACGTTGCAATGGTGCCCAGTTTTTGTAATCTGCTTCTTCGTTGCACTTTATGATCACTGGTGGCGAACTTCGATGCCCAGTGGATGTAATATACCTTAAATCCTTTATTGTATAGTGTAGGTCTATTCTTAGTTACTATGCCGTCATTTCTTTATTGTATATAGTAGGTTTGTTCTTAATTCCTACTAGTTACTGCCATCATTCGTTTTTTGAAAAAAATCAGATGTAGTCGACCGGATCGAAACATTCGACTCTAACGGGCCAGGTTTTTAGTGGGCCACAATTGGGCCGGCCTGTGTCTTTCTTGGGCCTGAATGATTGGGGCCTACACACATTGCGCCAGGCTCAAACTTACACCGGCCTATATTTTAGTTGGGCCTTTTGTCGACCCAGCGCTTAGTTTGGCCCAGGTAGCGTTGGGCCATTAACAGGCTGAATATTGTACTGGCCTGTTATGGCCGAGATGAAACCACGGGCCTTTAGCAGGCCAAAATGCATGTTGGGCCTCAATTTTCACTAGTCGTCGACGGGCCTTCAGCAGGCCGAAATGTAGACTGGGCCGTTTTGGGCCCAGTTAGCTCACAGGCCGTTACCAGGCCAAAACATATCTCGGGACTTAGTTGGCCCACTGATATCATGGGCCTTTAAGAGGCCGAAAGATTAGCAAAGGCATCAACGGGCCGAATTACACGACAGGCCTTTAACAGGCCCAAAGTCACGTTGGGCTTAACTGTTGCCACCTTTAGCATGGGCCGTTAGTGGGCCCGATGTCCTGTTGGACCATATATGGCCCATGGGCAGCATGGGCCATTCCCAGGCCGAAAGTCACACCAGGCTGAAATGGGCCCATGTCTACATCAGGCCTCTAACAGGCCGGAAGTCACTGGGCTGTAGTTGGGCCCAAATATTCGGCGAATAATTAATGGGCCAGATCTGGCTTTGGGCCGCAAATGGGCCCAAATATTGGGCGAACAATTAACGGGCCAGGTCTGGCTTCGGGCCGTAAATGGACCCAAATATTGGGCGAACAATTAACGGGCCAGATCTGGCTTCAGGCCGTAAATGGGCCTTAATTAAGCAGGCCATTATTGGGCTGGCCCACTAGTACCTGATTAAGTTCTACAGACCTTTGATTGGGTCGGCCTTTTTAACCTATGTGGGCCTCTGTTGGCCCCAGCCACATGTCAACGTATCTGTTGACACCAGATTTTGGCATGGTCACGAATCTGGGTTTGTATGCAAAATTTAGAGGCAACACTTCGCGGGTCGGCCCTGAGTGAGAAAGTATTCGGCCTTTGCCGGCTGAATGAAACCTTGCTGGGGTAAAACCTTGTCGATGTGAGGTCTTGCCGGTGTAGAAAGCTTGCTGGCAGAGAAGCTTGCCGGTGTGGAAAGCTTGCTGGCGGAGAAGCTTGCCGGTGTGAAATGTTGCCGAGGGAGAAACCTTGCCGAGGAGGAACTCTTGCTGGGGTAGAAACCTTGCCGAGCTAGGGAGGAACCCTTGCCGGTGTAAAAACCTTGCCGGGGTGAAACCTTGTCGGTGCGGAAAGCTTACCCGGGTGGAAGGCCTGCCGGGGTGGAGGTTGTGATAGTCAAGCCGACGAGAAGTTGAAGATGGGCTCAGAAGCTAATTCAAATGATCTTGGATGGAGAAATGTCCTACATGGAAGTTGTGCGTCTCGTTGAAACGATCGATTTTGATATAAAGATCGTCCAAATCCATTCGTATGTAAAAGTTAGAGCAATCAGAATGCAGCCCTGTCACGAGGTGAGATGTGGCGCGCTCCACCAGACACATGTCTGATGGGTAGCGCGAGAGAATAGCCTGTTTTGCGCGACCGATTTAACCCTCAAGATGACCTCTGATCAAAAAACCTTCAACATGAAAGTTGTTCGTCTCGTCGAAACGGTCAAGATTGCTTTTGGGCTCGTTTTCATTCGAGATGGCTTACCACCACAAAAAAGACCCGCAAGATGCAGCCAGTTTAAACCGAACAGTTTTTGCAAAGTTCAGATAAAACCAGTCCGAATTTGACTAGGGTTTTGGACGTGAATTCAAGCCTTTTCCTTGCACGGGATGTCCAGCCGCCTCTTATATATCTAAGGGGTGACGAACGATTGAACAACACACAATCGAACAAATCAATATACTACTTTTTCATCTACGTTTTAGCTCTCCACCGTTTTTCTCTCTCGTTCTTTGCTGTTCTTCGTGTTTGAGAGCTGCGAATCCCGAGGCTCTAGGGGAGAGCGAATCGACCTAGGGCAGACCATAGCCACCGCAATCCCTGACGGGGTCCCTCCCGGGTGCGCGAGGTTTCGGGTCTGCAAAATCGCCCGCCGACTGTCTTGCGTATCGCGCTGTCGGTCGGGTCCCCTTCGATGTGAGCTGCGGTGCATCACCCCCGACGTCGAGGGTACACATGATGTGTTCATGTGCGAACACACTTTTTGGCGACTCCGCTGGGGACCGAAGATCAATCGTCATCATCCACCATGTCTGATATTCCCAAGCCATCTGAGGAAGACGCCGATAACATCATTAAGCCCAGTCTTGATGAGATATCGGCCGATCATCGCCAAGTTTATGAGGAGTACAAGAAGGCGCGCGAGGAGAAGGACCTGCAGGAGTTCCTTGCAAAATTCAAGAAGGATCGCAAAGGCAACATCACTCCGATTGAAGAAATCAAGTTCCCTCCTCTTCAAGCCGGGCAGGTTAAACCCTCTGTAAGTACCGCCTTTTCTCCTGAGCAGTGGGCTGAGATTGAAAGTCGTATTGCTGATGGTAACAATCTAGTCTACCAAACTTTCATAGAAAATACTAATGCTCAGAAGAATACATCTCAATCGTCTAGTGGTAATGATGGTGTAGCTGCTAGTGTGCAAAACCCTAATTTGGCTTTACATATTGCATCGGTGCCTCCCGTGCCGATGGCTTATTATCCTATCCAAACAAATCAGATTGTGGCTGCACCCATTAGTCCTATCGTGAGCATGCCAGGTTCGGTGGCAATGCCGAACCAAACCCTACCTATAGCTGCAACCACTCGACCACTACCAAATTATGGGTCGACATACATGCCACAATTCTTACCTACAGCTAGTAACCCTACTTCTCCTATGCCACTGCCACAAGCTTCATTGTCCACTATGGATGATGGTCTAACTAATCTTAGAGAGGAGATGGGCTAAGATGCTTCGAGAGAATTTTGGAGTTGAGTTACCTCGGATACCAAAAGCCGTACCCCGAGTACTTTGATGCCATCCAGTGTCCTCTAGGATATAAAATTCCAGATTTTGTTAAGTCTAATGGAGAAGGCACAAAAACCACATGGGAGAATGTTAGTCAGTATTTAGCACAATTGGGTGAGGCAGGCTCATTGAATGAATTGAAAGTGCGTTTATTTCCTTTATCATTAACTGGTACCGCATTTTCATGGTTTTCTTCTTTACCCCATGGTTCCATTCGGGTTTGGTCGCAGCTAGAGCAGAAGTTTCATGATCACTTTTATAGCAGCGACAATGAACTCAAGTTGTCACATCTAACATCGGTTAAACAGAAGCATGATGAATCGGTCTCCGATTACGTCAAGAGATTCAGAGAAACAAAAAACCGGCGTTTTAGTTTGGTGATAACCGAGAGGGACTTGGCAGACCTAGTGCTGAGTGGTTTGAGAACTCCCATTAGAGAAAAGCTAGAAGGCTACGAGTTCTTAAATATCAACCAAGTCTTACAAAGGGCTTTGGCTCAGGAAAGTCGAAGCAAAGACCTCAGGGAAGTGCATAGATACAAAGCCGATCGTCCAAAGATGAATATGGTGGAATATGATAGTGATCACTCAGACGATGAGGGTGATGTTTTTTCTACTGAATTTGTTTGGCCATCTAAGGCCAAACCCTTTACTTGCAATGATCTGAAACCGATTCATAAGAATCGTGATGAAGAGATGAAGTTCACTTTTAACATTGCTAAGTGTGATAAAATATTTGATGCTTTGCTACAGGCTAAGATTATTAGAATATCTCATAGTTTACCGCCGTTTGAAGAGCTAAAATGGCGCGCTTATTGCAAATATCATAATTCTTTTTCTCATGCTACTAACGATTGCAATGTTTTTTGACGGCAGATACAATCGGCCATTAATGACGGACGATTGAACTTTTCTGAGATGCAAGTTGATAAACAGCCTTTTCCAATGAATACCATGGATTTGAAGGGAAAGAAGCTACTCATTCGGCCAGAGGTTGCCGAATCTGCTAATAAAGCTAATGTCATTGTTGGTGAGCCCAGGAAAGACAAGGAGGGCGACAAGGTCTTGGGGAGACAGGTTGTGCTTGACAAGCAACCCTGTGGCAAGGAGACAATCAAAATCACCATCAAGAATCCTACACTCGGGGGGCAACCGCAAGCGCAATAAAATACTCGTGTTAAATTTGTCAAGCCCAAAAGTCCAGAAGTTGGCAAGTGGAAGACGAATGAAGCTAAAGTGCAGCACAAGAAAATCAAGCCAACTTTTGATATGTTGCTGTCCAAGTATGCCAATCACGCAGCCGGTTCTAGCTCTAACTGGTCACCAAATTTGAAGCGCTCAAGGTCACCTCCTCGGGGAGAATTTCAGCATCATGCAAGGCCATATGGGTCGTGGGCGCCGGGACCATGGGTACCGTCTCTCCCCTATGTACCATATTACATGGGAGACTTCAATGGAGGATGGTGGCAGCCCCCAATGGCCCCTTATGCTTTTCATTCGGGTTGGGCAGAACAAAGGAGGCTCATTTGTGAGAGACTTTCTTATCCCACACGAGGCCGTTTGAATAATAGTGTCAATCGGCCAGTGCAAGATAATCAAAAAAGGATCGGCAAGCAAGAATGGTGTGTTAAGTTGCCAAGTGCTGTAATGGTCAAGTAAAGCAAAGGCAAGGAAAAAACCGATGCCGACTCACTCATCTTGGGCACCGAAACATTCGCCATAAAACAGCCGATTATGCATAACGATCAGACTGAGCCGATACTTGCTATCGCGCCAAAGTACTCGGCTAATGACCTTGAAGGAAACACCAGCCAGGTAAAGATGAGAGATCCTAAATACACTCAGCCAAAGTGGTGTCCTCCAGGGCTGACAAAAACACAAAAGAGGAAACTACAGAGGTTAAGGGGTCAAGAGATGACAAAACAAGAGGCCGAGAAGCAAAGGGATAAGTTGTTCAATGACACTCGGCCCATGGTGCCTACAAAACAAGTGTGGAGGCCTAAACAAATACAAGGTGCAGTCGCTTCTACACCTATCACAGCAGTACCTGCGCCACCAAAGGAGGACGATGCGACAGTTATTACATCGTCTGCAACACATCTTACTTCTCCTTCACTTGGATAAATTTCAGAATCAGTGGATGCACTTGAAGAAGAGGATGATATGTTGGACTATGAGTCTACGCCGGTTCATGAAGGTATGGATATCAATATGGTGTATTACTTACCTGCTGAGTTTCGAGCTGTAGATGAGGAAGGGGAGGTGGCTCAGCTGGATTTTGGCCCTAAAATGCAATATTCGAGAAGCCAAAAGACCTAGTAACGCATCTGAAACCGTTTATCTCAGAGGTCATATCAATGGATCACCGCTCACTCGGATGCTTGTTGATGGTGGTGCTGTGGTGAATCTTATGCCATATTCGGTCTTCAAAAAATTGGGGCTGCATGATGAAGAGTTGATAAAGACCAACATGATGCTCAATGGATTTGAAGGCAAAGAGAAAACTGAAGCCAAAGGTGTGATGTATGTGGAGCTCACAGTGGGAAGTAAAACTTTGGCTACTGCATTCTTTGTCGCTGAGGTGCAAGGTAACTACAATGTCATACTAGGCCGTGATTGGGTTCATGCAAACTAGTGCGTGCCGTCCACTATGCACCAGTTTTTGATCCAGTGGGTTGATGATGAAGTGGAAGTCATTCATGCAGATAACTTGGCCTATGTTGCTTTGGCCGAGGCATCAGTGGATTGGCAACACCCAAATGCTACTTGCTTGACGGGACCTGACTTGTCAGAGTTTGATTTTCTCAGCGCAACCAAGAATGGTTTCGTGCCTGTCTCTTTAAAGTTGACTGAATGCAATCGGCTCCAAGGTATGATATGTTTAAATGGATCCTAACTCAGAGTGGTTACAAAAGCGACTTGTAGAATATCGGTCCAATGAGAACGATATGTATGAGTCCATAGAAGAGTTAGATGATATGGATAAATTAGGACAAGGTTTTACATCGGCCGATCCATTAGAAGAGATAGATATAAGAGATGGTTCAACTCCTAGGCCGACATTTGTAAATGCAAATTTAAGAGTCCATCATAAAGCTAAGTTGATCGAGCTATTGAAAGAATATGTTTGTTGCTTTGCATGGGAATATCATGAGATGCCAGGTTTAAGCCGAGAGCTAGTGGAGCATCGGTTACCTATAAAGGCTAGTTTTAGACCATATAAACAATCGGCCAGAAAGTTTAATCCAAAAACATATGACCGGATCAAGGAAGAGATCGGTCGTTTGCTTAAAGCTAATTTTATTAGACCTTGCAGGTATGCCGAGTGGATTTCTAACATTGTCCCAGTGGAAAAGAAAGGATCCGGCAAGTTGAGGGTGTGCATTGACTTCAGAGATCTGAATAGGGCTACACCCAAAGATGAGTATCCCATGCCAATAGCCGATATGCTTATTAATGATGCTTCTAGACATAAAGTTATTAGCTTTCTAGATGGTAATGTCGGATACAATCAAATTTTTATGGCCGAAGAGGACATGTCCAAGACAGCTTTTTGTTGCCCTGGTTTTCTTGGTTTATTTGAGTGGACAGTGATGACATTCGGATTAAAAAATGCTGGCGCCACATATCAAAGGGCTATGAATTTGATTTTTCATGATTTACTCGGTGTCATACTTGAAGTCTATATTGATGATATTGTTGTCAAATCGGACGCTTTTGAATCTCACTTGGCCGATTTGTGTTTAGCTTTTGAAAGAATGAAAAACTATGGACTAAAGATGAATCCTTTGAAGTGTGCATTCGGTGTGTCAGCTGGTAAGTTTTTGGGCTTCATTATCCATGAAGATGGCATAGAGATTGATCCCAAAAAGATAGAGGCCATACAGAAAGTGGAAGCTCCAACATGCAAGAGAGATATGCAAAAGTTCCTTGGCAAGGTCAATTACTTGAGGAGGTTCATAGCTAATCTGTCAGGGATTGTTGATGCGTTTACTCCTACCGAATGATGTTGATTTCACTTGGGGGGCAAAACAGCAAGAAGCATTTGATACGATCAAGAATTATTTGTGCACTCCTCTGGTGATGAAAGCACCCAAGCATAGGGAACCCTTCAGGCTTTACATTATAGTACAAGAAGGAGTTATTGGTGCTGTTTTGACTCAAGAAACCGAAAGAAAAGAGCATGCTATTACATGTTTGAGCAGGCGCTTATTGGACGTCGAGACAAGGTATACATTTATTGAAAAATTATGTCTATGCTTACATTATGCTTGCACAAAATTGAGACATTATTTAGTGCCGAGTGCTTGCGTAGTAGCTTGTCAGACCGATGTCATTAAATACATGTTGCATAGGCCAATTCTTAGTGGTAGAATTGGCAAGTGGGCTTATGCTTTGATTGAATATGATTTGGCGTATGAATCTCTAAAATCCATGAAAGGCCAAATTGTTGCTAATTTCATTATTGAACATCGGATTAATGACAAGCATGATATTGATATGAACCTTCTTTCAGTAGTGCCATGGAGATTATACTTTGATGGTTCAGTTTGTAGCAATGGCCAAGGTGTTGGTATTGTTTATATATCTCCTCATGGTGCTGTTTTTGAAGCCTCGTGCCGCCTAGAATATTTTTGCACAAACAATCAAGCCGAATATGAAGCATTGTTATTCGGCCTAGAGATGTTACTTGCTATAGGTGTTACACATATTGAGGCTTACGGTGATTCGTTACTAGTAGTGCAACAAGTATCCAAAGTCTTTCAGTGTTTGGACGAATCACTTAATGTTTATCTTGATAAATTTCTGGATATAATTTCTACATTGGATTGTTTTAGCATTACTCATATATCTAGGCATGACAATTGGAGAGCAAATGAGTTGGCACAGCAAGCATCCAGCTATCATGTTGATCATGGCATGTTTCATATTTCTCAAAGACCGACGTCTTGTCTTGCCAATTTAGGAGAGGCCGAACCAGAACCCACTAATTCGGCCCTTAACAAAAAATCTAGTGCAGGTGACAATACCGACTGGAGGAAGCCCATTGTTGATTACTTTTGCAATCCGAGTGAAAGGGTGGACAGGTCTGTTCGGCGTATGGCTTTCAAGTATACAGTGAGACATGACGGTCTTTATCGCCGAACAGTCGATGATGTTCTTCTAAAGTGCTTGGACGAAGACTAGGCAAGAGTTGCTATGGGAGAGGTACATGAAGGCATTTGTGTCACTCATCAGTCGGCTCCCGAAATGGTTATTGCGACGTGCTGGGTTTTATTGGCCGACTATGATTAATGATTGCTTCAAATATTATAAGGGGTGTCAAGCTTGTCAAAAATTTGGTGATATTCAATTGGCTCCTACTACTATGTTACATCCTATTATCAAGCCGTGGCCTTTCAGAGGTTGGGGTTTAGACTTCATTGGACAAATCCATCCATCTTCCTCAAAAGGGAATCGGTTCGTATTAGTGGCAACTGATTATTTCACTAAATGGTCTGAAGCAGTACCTCTCAAGAACATGACACATACGGAGGTAATTCAATTCATAACTGAGCACATTATTCATAGATTCGGTATTCCTCAAATGTTAACTACAGATCAAGGTTCATCTTTTATGTCACACCAAGTCAGAGAGTTTGCCGAATCATATAATATAAAGTTGCTCAATTCCTCTCCGTATTATGCCCAAGCTAATGGACAAGCCGAGTCTAGCAATAAAATTTTAATCAAGCTCATCAAGAAGAAGATTGAGGATAATCCGAGGAGATGGCATGAGTTGTTGTCTAAAGCTTTGTGGGCACATAGAATTTCAAGGCATGGTGCTACAAAGGTGACTCCATATGAGCTAGTATATGGTCAAGAGGCTTTTTTACTGGTGGAAGTAAATTTGAATGCTTTGAGAATAGCCAAACAAAATGATTTATTGGTAGTAGACTTTTATAACTTGATGATGGACAATATTGATGAGGCTGCCGCTAAACGTTTGGCTGCTTTGAAGGCCATAGAGAAGGACAAGTTGAGGGTAGCAAGGGCTTACAATAAGAAAGTTAAGTAGAAGAATTTTCAAGTTGGCGATCTCGTTTGGAAAGTAATTCTCCCGATTGGTTCAAGAGACAGAAAATTCAGGAAGTGGTCTCCAAGTTGGGAAGGTCCTTTTAGAATTGCAAGAATAGTTCCCAGAAACTCATATTTGGTGGAATCCGTACAAGGGGCACTGTTACCTCGAGCTCTCAATGGCAAGTACTTGAAGAAATACCACCCAAGTGTGTGGCAAGAAGCCTAAGTGAGCAATGGCCGATATATGATTATCGCCCTTAGCACAAACATGGCCGATACCTGATTATCGTCCTGAGGAAAATAAATGGCCAATGGAGTGTTGACATCGTCCTTAGAACAAACACAATACAAGTTATTTTTTGACACACAAGCTTTGCCGAAAAACAGGGGGGCATGTGTTGACACCAGATTTTGGCATGGTCACGAATCCGGGTTCGTATGCAAAAGTTAGAGGCAACACTTCGCGGGCCGGCCCTGAGTGAGAAATTATTCGGCCTTTGCCGGCTGAATTAAACCTTGCCGGGGTAAAACCTTGCCGATGTGAGGGCTTGCCGGCGTAGAAAGCTTGCCGGCGTGGAAAGCTTGCCGGCGGAGAAGCTTGCCGGTGTGAAATCTTGCCGAGGGAGAAACCTTGCCGAGGAGGAACTCTTGCCGGGGTAGAAACCTTGCTGAGCTAGGGAGGAACCCTTGCTGGTGTAAAAACCTTGCCGGGGTGAAACCTTGTCGGTGCGGAAAGCTTACCCGGGTGGAAGGCCTGCCGGGGTGGAGGTTGTGATAGTCAAGCCGACGAGAAGTTGAAGATGGGCTCAGAAGCTAATTCAAATGATCTTGGATGGAGAAATGTCCTTCACGGAAGTTGTGTGTCTCGTCGAAACGATCGATTTTGATATAAAGATCGTCCAAATCCGAGTTCGTATGCAAAAGTTAGAGCAATCGGAATGCAGCCCTGTCACGAGGTGAGATGTGGCGCGCTCCACCAGACACATGTCTGATGGGTAGCGCGAGAGAATAGCCTGTTTTGCGCGACCGATTTAACCCTCAAGATGACCTCTGATCAAAAAACCTTCAACATGAAAGTTGTTCGTCTCGTCGAAACGGTCAAGATTGCTTTTGGCCTCGTTTTCATCCGAGATGGTTTACCACCACAAAAAAGACCCGCAAGATGCAGCCAGTTTAAACCAAACAGTTTTGGAAAGTTCGGATAAAACCAATCCGAATTTGACTAGGGTTTTGGACATGAATTCAAGCCTTTTCCTTGCACGGGAAGTCCAGACGCCTCTTATATATCTAAGGGGTGACGGCCGATTGAACAACACACAATCGAACAAATCAATATACTACTTTTTCATCTACGTTTTATCTCTCCACCGTTTTTCTCTCTCGTTCTTCGCTGTTCTTCGTGTTTGAGAGCTGCGAATCCTGAGGCTCTAGGGGAGAGCGAATCAACCTAGGGCAGCCCAGAGCCACCGCAATCCCTGACGGGGTCCCTCCCGGGTGCGCGGGGTTTCGGGTCTGCAAAAGCGCCCGCCGACTGTCTTGCGTATCGCGCTGTCGGTCGGGTCCCCTTCGATGTGAGTTGCGGTGCATCACCCCCAGCGTCGAGGGTACACATGACGTGTTCTTGTTCGAACAGTATCATAGGCATGTCTCCTCCAATGGACGGGCGACATCTGGCCCACTGACGAGCTGACAGGTGTTCCGTTCGGCCAATTAGAATTTTACGCGTGGAAATTTTCCATTGGTCAGGGCTGTTAACGGGTTATCGGATCCAAAATATGACTCGATAGCTTAACGGCGTTCCGTTACGGTGGATGCCACGTGTCGGTCACTCTTGACGAAAGCACTTCTATGACGCGCGATTTATCATCATAGAAGTGGACACTTTTGTGATGATAATTTTGGTAATGTCATGGAACACTTCTACGACAGCATAGGTATGACTATCTTGATTCTGTCATAAAATCGTCATGGATGTACATGCATGAAAAAAAACGTGACCTACTGTGACAAACACGTATCATCATGGAAGTGTATTTTTTTGTAGTGAAGCTCGAGGCCTGCGACAGGGGCTGGCACGACGAGCTCCAGTCCGTGCTGTGGTCCATCCGCACCACTGCCACCAAGCCAACGGGCGACACCCCATTCTTCCTCGTCTACGGAGCAGAAGCAGTCCTCCCTCACGAGGTCAGACATCGCTCCGCACGGGTCCTGGCGTTCAACAAAACGCAGCAAGACACTAGGCGGGGGATGGACCTCGTGCTGTGGAGGAGCATCGCCGTGAAGCCCCGCTATGGTTGGCAAGATACCAGCAGGCGCTGCGGCGGTATCACTGTCGCAGCGTCCGCTCAAGGACGCTCGAGGTGGGTGACCTCGTCCTGAGGCGGGTGCTCTCCAGGGAAGGGTTGCATAAGCTCTCACCCATGTGGGAGGGCCTGTTCAAGGTTGTCCATGTCTCCAGGCCTGGCTCCGCGCACCTAGAGACGCTGGACGAGGTACCCATCCAGAATTCTTGGAATATCCAACACCTCCGAAAGTTCTACCGATGAAGAAAGGCCCAGCGCCAGTGAATAAGGCCCGGTGCCTGTGAAGAAAGGCCCAGTGCCTATGAAGCAAGGCCCAGTGCCTGTGAAGGTCTCCACTCGTGACACTCTCACGTAATAATGAGTGGGGTTGTACACACCCCGGAGTCTCAGGAGTGCTGCCCTCGGGCCTCGGGAGCTCCCTCCCACGTCTTAGTGGCAGCACTTAGCTCCGTGCTGGTGAGAAGACATGAAGAGTAGACTAGGTGCCGGACGCGGCTTTTCATTTGCTTTCCAAAGTTGGTTTGCCCCTCTTTAATTGAATTTGCTTTCTGGTGTCTCTTGCTGGTCTTGTCCTGTCGTTTTCTGCCTCTGTTTTTTCCTTCATTTCTCTGGTCGACCTGTACTCTCTCGCGCATCCCTCGCGAGGGGGCTGGGGCACCCTCGTGAGCTTCCTTCTTCTGTTTTTTTGTGAGGTTCCCTCATTCGAGCCCACAAGCTGGCGCACCTCTCTCAATTCGTGCCCCGCGGGTACTGTGATACGAAGCGCCGGGCCAAGGCCAGCGGCACCGGTGACCAGGGCTCAGATCTTCTGACAAATTTTTGTAGTTCCTCTTTACCAGGTACTGAGAAACCAGCGCCTCGCGTGGCGGGAACCGCTCCAAGTGCGTCAAGCTAAGTGTTTCTTACGTACCTATATAAAGCATGAATAATGCAACGTGACGCGGGAATGGTAAGCATAGCATAGCAATTTGGAAATCATAGTTTTTGTGCGCCCCCACAGGGCCCCATACTTGTCTCTTTCAATGCAGGAAGGAAAAGAAGAATAAAACAAAAGCGGCACGTGCCCCTACAGCGATCCGCGAAGACGGGCTCTTGGCACCGTCCTGAGCTCAGCCAGACCCCTCCTCGCGCTTCATGGAGGCGCGGCGACGGGACGACCCACTGCCGCCTTCGAAGCGGGCGTGGCGGCGTGGTGGCTGGTCGTAACCACCATGGCTGGAGCTGTCGCCGGAGGAAGAGCCGCCGTAGCTGGACGAGACATGGTCGGCCCCAAGGGCGGGTTCACCCTCATCCTCGTCACGACCGTCACCAAGGCCGAGCACCTCCTCGCCGTTGTTGACCTCGGGGAAGCATCCGGCGCGGCGACCATTTTCCCCAAACACCCTCACGAAGAGGGTCGCATCGCCGTCGTACCTAAAATGGAGGGTGCACCGCCTGCCCAGGCCACGAGCTCGGGCAAACGTCTGCCAGCCATGGTCTAGGGCTATGTTGCCCGCGACGGAGACCTCAACCGCGACCTAGGACGCCCTGCTACAACAGTCGTCCGCCTGTAGCCAGAGCCCGCTTGGACCTGAGGCAGGCAGCTCATCAGCGAAGAAGCGCGGGAGCTGAAGCCAGTTGTCGGCCGGGTTCTCCGACCAGACAACGAACTCTGGCAGCACCTCTGCCGAGTGGAAGCATGGCCGGGGAGGCCACGCGACCACGGCACGTCTCCCTACACCAAACAGGACTGCCACGACCGGTGCGGCCCCTTCCACGCGAAGCGGCACCGCCGCGGCTGCGGGGTGCCGCGGCGGGGGTCGCAGTGTGCTTGCGGGGATGGCCGCGTCCACGCTTGGGCACCGGAGAGCTGGGCCCCTCGCGGGGGGCCTTCCCCTTCTTCGTGGTGGAAAACCTCCTCGATGGCGCCATTGGTGTCGCTACCGGCAATGGAGCAAGGGGGAGAAGCGAGCGGAATGGGAAGAGATGGGCGACGGGGGCTCTACCCCCCTCCCCATTTATAGCAGGAGAAGGCCAACCAGCACCCCCCACGATCACAAGTAATGATGGTTTTTTCCTTGCATGCAGTAGGGACTCGTCAAGTCGGGCAGTTGCCGAGGCAGCATGGGGAAGCGGAGACGCCCACGTACAATCAACCGCCACGTGTCAACCAAGGTCGCGGGCTATTGGGGCCCGCGGCTCTCCGCACATGCCCTTCGGCTCCGCCCCGAAGCCAATCCCGAGCGCGCCTTGGGCCCGGGGGCTACTGTCAGCGTTCTGGGAATGGGGGTCCCCAGACTTTCCTGCCTGCGGCCCATGGCATGGCCCTGCAAGTGGGACCGTACGGCCCATCTTCACCAGCAAGGATGCAAGACCCTCACGAGGGGCCAAGCCTCGCGAGGCGGACGATGCAAGACCTCCTCAGGAGCGGCCTCAGCAGGCTGCTCACGGGGGGCGGAGAGATCAAGGCAAGACAAACCTCGCGAGGTTCCCATGATGTGAGCGATGACGACCAAGACCAAGCGGGCGCCAGGCGGGCGCCAGCACGCACAGTGTCCTTGTTTCCTCTTTGGTGCTAAGGAGGCAAGTGCAGGCGAGGAGTTCCGAGGCATCAGGCAAAGGTTTCCATATTGGTGCGACGAGACCAAGACCAGCAGGACTGCATGGCAGAGGTCACCGTGGAGCCCAAGACGGCGTCACCACCAGAGCCTTTGGTAGGCGAAGACTACTTTTGTGAGGATAAGTTGTACTAGCTGTCCCCTTTCGAATTGGCCGTTGTGGCATCCCTGCCTGCTCAATATTTGGGAGGAGGACCAGGGCCTCTATAAATAGGACTAGCCACCACCGTAGCTAGGCATCTCATCTGGGGCTGAGCCTGCTACCTCTTGAGCACTGCATTGGTTTTCCCTTGAAGAGGAAAGGGTGATGCAGCAAAGTAGCGTAAGTATTTCCCTCAGTTTTTGACAACCAAGGTATCAATCCAGTAGGAGGCCACGCACGAGTCCCTCACACCTACACAAACAAATAAATCCTCGCAACCAACGCGATAAGGGGTTGTCAATCCCTACATGGTCACTTACGAGAGTGAGATCTGATAGATATGATAAGATAATATTTTTGGTATTTTTATGATAAAGATGCTAAGTAAAATAAAAAGCAATAAAAATAACTAAGTATTGGAAGATTAATATGATGGAAGATAGACCCGGGGGCCATAGGTTTCATTAGTGGCTTCTCTCAAGAGCATAAGTATTTATGGTGGGTGAACAAATTACTCTTGAGTAATTGACAGAATTGAGCATAGTTATGACAATATCTAGGTATGATCATGTATATAGGCATCACGTCCGAGACAAGTAGACCGACTCCTCCCTGCATCTACTACTATTACTCCACACATCTACCGCTATCCAGCATGCATCTAGAGTATTAAGTTCAAGAGAACAGAGTAACGCTTTAGGCAAGATGACATGATGTAGAGGGATAAACTCATGCAATATGATATAAACCCCATCTTGTTATCCTCGATGGCAACAATACAATACGTGCCTTGTTGCCCCTAGTGTCACTGGGAAAGGACACCGCAAGATTGAACCCAAAGCTAAGCACTTCTCCCATTGCAAGAAAGATCAATCTAGTAGGCCAAACCAAACTGATAATTCGAAGAGACTTGCAAAGATAACCAATCATACATAAAAGAATTCAGAGAAGATTCAAATATTGTTCAAAGATAAACTTGATCATAAACCCACAATTCATCGGTCTCAACAAACACACCGCAAAAGAAGATTACATCGAATAGATCTCCACAAGAGAGGGGGAGAACTTTGTATTGAGATCCAAAAAGAGAGAAGAAGCCATCTAGCTAATAACTATGGACCTGAAGGTCTGAATTAAACTACTCACACTTCATCGAAGGGGCTATGGTGTTGATGTAGAAGCCCTCCGTGATCGATGCCCCCTCCGACGGAGCTCCGGAAAAGGCCCCAAGATGGTATCTTGTGGATACAGAAAGTTACGGCGGTGGAGTTAGGGTTTTGGTGCCGTATCTGGTAGTTTGGGGTACGTAGGTATATATAGGAGGAAGGAGTAGGTCGGTGGAGCAACAGGGGGCCCACGAGGGTGTAGGGTGCGCCTAGGGGGGTAGGCGCGCCCCCCTACCTCGTGGCCTCCTGGTTGATGCCTTGACATAGGGTCCAAGTCCTCTAGATCACGTTCATTCCTAAAATCACGTTCCCAAAGGTTTCATTCCGTTTGGACTCCATTTGATATTCTTTTTCTGTGAAACTCTGAAATAGGCAAAAAACAGCAATTCTAGGCTGGGCCTCCGGTTAATAGGTTAGTCCCAAAAATAATATAAAAGTGTATAATAAAGCCCAATAATGTCCAAAACAAGATATAATATAGCATGGAACAATCAAAAATTATAGATATGTTGGAGACGTATGAAGCATCCCCAAGCTAAATTCCTCCTCGTCCTCGAGTAGGTAAATGATAAAAACAGAATTTTTGATGTGGAATGCTACTTGGCATAATTTCACTGTAATTCTCTTAATTGTGGTATGAATATTCAGATCCGAAAGATTCAAGACGAAAGTTTAATATTGACATAGAAATAATAATACTTCAAGCATACTAACTAAGCAATTATGTCTCTTCAAAATAACATGGCCAAAGAAAGTTATCCTTACAAAATCATATAGTCTGGCTATGCTCCATCTTCACCACACAAAGTATTCAAATCATGCACAACCCCGATGACAAGCCAAGCAATTGTTTCATACTTTTAATGTTCTCAAACTTTTTCAATCTTCACGCAATACATGAGCGTGAGCCATGGACATAGCACTATAGGTGGAATAGAATGGTGGTTGTGGAGAAGACAAAAAAGGTAGAAGATAGTCTCACGTCAACTAGGCGTATCAACGGGCTATGGAGATGCCCATCAATAGATATCAATGTGAGTGAGTAGGGATTGCCATGCAACGGATGCACTAGAGCTATAAGTATATGAAAGCTCACCAAAAAGAAACTAAGTGGGTGTGCATCCAACTTGCTTGCTCATGAAGACCTAGGGCATTTTGAGGAAGCCCATCATTGGAATATACAATCCAAGTTCTATAATGAAAAATTCCCACTAGTATATGAGAGTGATAACATAGGAGACTCTCTATTATGAAGATCATGGTGCTACTTTGAAGCACAAGTGTGGAAAAAAGGATAGTAGTATTGCCCCTTTTTATTTATTTTCCCTTTTTTGGGACAATACTCTATGAATGATGATCATCACACTTCTATTTATTTACAACTCAATGATTACAACTCGATACTAGAACAAAATATGACTCTATATGAATGCCTCCGGCGGTGTACCGGGATAGCAATGATGCATGAGTGACTTATATGAAAGAATTATGAACGGTGGCTTTGCCACAACTAAAATGTCAACTACATGATCATGCAAAGCAATATGACAATGATGGAGCGTGTCATAGTAAACGGAACGGTGGAAAGTTGCATGGCAATATATCTCGGAATGGCTATGGAAATGCCATGATAGGTAGGTATTGTGGCTATTTTGAGGAAGGTATATGGTGGGTGTATGATACCGGTGAAAGGTGCGCGGTATTAGAGAGGCTAGCAATGGTGGAAGGGTGAGAGTGCGTATAATCCATGGACTCAACATTAGTCATAAAGAACTCACATACTTATTGCAAAAATCTATTAGTTATCGAAGCAAAGTACTACGTGCATGCTCCTGGGGGGATAGATTGGTAGGAAAAGACTATCGCTCGTCCCCGACTGCCACTCATAAGGAGGACAATCAATAAATACATCATGCTCCGACTTCTTAACATAATGGTTCACCATACGTGCATGCTACGGGAATCACAAACTTCAACACAAGCATTTCTCAAATTCACAACTACTCAACTAGCACGACTCTAATATCACCATCTCCACATCACAAAACAATTATCAAGTTTCAAACTTCTCACAGTATTCAACGCACTCATAAGAAAATTTTATTATTAATCTTGAATGCCTAAAATAATTAAATAAAATTACCATGCTGTTTTGTAGGACTCACAAAATAATCTAAGTGAAGAATGAGAGAACAATGGTTTCTATAAAACAAATCTACCAACGTGCTCTAAAAAATATAAGTGAATCACTAGAGCAAAAACTATATAACTCAAAAGATATAAGTGAAGCACATAGAGTATTCTAACAATTTATGAATCATGAGTGTCTCTCTCAAAAAGTTGTGTGCAGCAAGGATTATTGTGGGAAACAAACAAATAAAGACTCAAATAATACAAGACGCTCCAAGCAAAACACATATCATGTGGTGAATAAAAATATAGCTCCAAGTAAAGTTACCGATGGAAGTAGACGAAAGAGGGGATGCCTTCCGGGGCATCCCCAAGCTTTGGCTTTTAGGTGTCCTTAGATTATCTTGGGGTTCCATAGGCATCCCCAAGCTTAGGATATTGCCACTCATTGTTCCATAATCCATCAAATCTTTCACACAAAACTTGAAAACTTCGCAACACAAAACTTAAAGTAGAAAATCTCGTGAGCTCCATTAGCGAAAGAAAACAAAACACCACTTCAATTTACTATAATGAACTCATTATTTATTTATATTGCTGTTAAAACTACTGTATTCCAACTTCTCTATGGTTTATAAACTATTTTACTAGCCATAGATTCATCAAAATAAGCAAACAACACACGAAAAACAGAATCTGTCAAAAACAGAACAATCTGTAGTAATCTGTAGCTAACGCAAGATATGGAACCCCAAAAATTCTAAAATAAATTGATGGACATGAGTAATTTCTCTATTAATCATATGCAAAAATAATTAACTAAATATCACTTTCCAAATAAAAATGGAAGCAATTCTCGTGAGCGCTAAAGTTTCTGTTTTTACAGCAAGATTAAAAAGACTTTCCCCAAGTCTTCCCAACGGTTCTACTTGGCACAAACACTAATTAAACACAAAAAACAACCAAAACAGAGGCTAGATAAATTATTTATTACTAAACAGGAGCAAAAAGCAAGGAATAAAAATAAAATTGGGTTGCCTCCCAACAAGCGCTATCGTTTAACGCCCCTAGCTAGGCATAAAAGCAAGGATAGATCTAGGTATTGCCATCTTTGGTAGGCAATCCATAAGTGGCTCTCATAATAGATTCATAAGGTAATTTAATTTTCTTTCTAGGGAATTTCTCCATGCCTTTCTTTAATGGAAATTGGAATCTAATATTCCCTTCCTTCATATCAATAATTGCACCAATCGTTCTAAGGAAAGGTCTACCAAGAATAATAGGACATGAAGGATTGCAATCTATGTCAAGAACAATAAAATCTACGGGCACATAGTTCCTATTTGGAACAATAAGAACATCATTAATTCTTCCCATAGGTTTCTTAATAGTGGAATCCGCAAGGTGCAAGTTTAAAGAGCAATCATCAAAATCACGAAAACCTAGCAAATCACACAAAGTCTTTGGAATCGTGGAAACACTAGCACCCAAATCACACAAATCAACAAAGTTGTTTAGATGGGTAGCGGCATCTTCACTAGGAAGGCCGGAAAAAGGATCTTTCATGACAAGATTCAGCAAAGCAGCATTAATATCACAAGATTTAGCATCGGTAAGAGGAGCAATCAGAGTGCTAAGGAAATCATTGTTGTTGGTATTGGTAAAGTCACACAATTTAGTATTATCTTGAGCCATCTTGACAAGCAAGAAATCCAACACACAAGCAAACAAGAAACGGGCAAAAAGAGGCAAATGGAGAAAGAGAGGGAGGATAGAGAGAGAGGGCGAATAAAACGGCAAGGGTGAAGTGGGGGAGAGGAAAACGAGAGGCAAATGGCAAATAATGTAATGCGGGAGATAAGGGTTTGTGATGGGTACTTGGTATGTTGACTTTTGCGTAGACCTCCCCGGCAACGGCGCCACAAATCGATCTTGCTACCCCTTGAGCACTGCGTTGGTTTTCCCTTGAAGAGGAAAGGGTGATGCAGCAAAGTAGCGTAAGTATTTCCCTCAGTTTTTGAGAACCAAGGTATCAATCCAGTAGGAGGCCACGCACGAGTCCCTCGCACCTACACAAAAAAATAAATCCTTGCAACCAACGCGATAAGGGGTTGTCAATCCCTACACGGTCACTTACGAGAGTGAGATCTGATAGATATGATAAGATAATATTTTTGGTATTTTTATGATAAAGATGAAAAGTAAAATAAAAAGAAATAAAAATACCTAAGTATTGGAAGATTGATATGATGGAAGATAGACCCGAGGGCCATAGGTTTCACTAGTGGCTTCTCTCAAGAGCATAAGTATTTACGGTGGGTGAACAAATTACTGTTGAGCAATTGACAGAATTGAGCATAGTTATGAGAATATCTAGGTATGATCATGTATATAGGCATCGCATCCGAGACAAGTAGACCGACTCCTGCCTGCATCTACTACTATTACTCCACACATTGACCGCTATCCAGCATGCATCTAGAGTATTAAGTTCAAGAGAACAGAGTAATGCTTTAAGCAAGATGACATGATGTAGAGGGATAAACTCATGCAATATGATATAAACCCCATCTTGTTATCCTCGATGGCAACAATACAATACGTGCCTTGCTGCCCCTACTGTCACTGGGAAAGGACACCGCAAGATTGAACCCAAAGCTAAGAACTTCTCCCATTGCAAGAAAGATCAATCTAGTAGGCCAAACCAAGCTGATAATTCGAAGAGACTTGCAAAGATAACCAATCATACATAAAAGAATTCAGAGAAGATTCAAATATTGTTCATAGATAAACTTGATCATAAACCCACAATTCATCGGTCTCAACAAACACACCGCAAAAGAAGATTACATCGAATAGATCTCCACAAGAGAGGGGGAGAACTTTGTATTGAGATGCAAAAAGAGAGAAGAAGCCATCTAGCTAATAACAATGGACCCGAAGGTCCGAAGTAAACTACTCGCGCTTCATCAGAGGGGATATGGTGTTGATGTAGAAGCCCTCCGTGATCGATGCCCCCTCCGGCAGTGCTCCGAAAAAGACCCCAAGATGGGATCTCGTGGATACAGAAAGTTACGGCGGTGGAATTAGGGTTTTGGCTCCGTATCTAGTAGTTTGGGGGTACGTAGGTATATATAGGAGGAAGGAGTACATCGGTGGAGCAACAGGGGGCCCATGAGGGTGGAGGGTGCGCCCAGGGGGTAGGCGCGCCCACCCTACCTCGTGGCCTCCTGGTTGATGTCTTGACGTAGGGTCCAAGTCCTCTGGATCACATTCGTTCCAAAAATCATGTTCCCGAAGGTTTCATTTTGTTTGGACTCCGTTTGATATTCTTTTTCTGCGAAACTCTGAAATAGGCAAAAAACAATAATTGTGGGATGGGCCTCCGGTTACTAGGTTAGTCCCAAAAATAATATAAAAGTGTATAATAAAGCCCAATAATGTCCAAAACAGTATATAATATAGCATGGAATAATAAAAAATTATAGATACATTGGAGACATATCAGAGCCTCATGCATCGATCCATCCACACACCCACCAGGCACAAGAACACCTCTCCTCAGGAGGCTGTTCTTCCCCTTGTACTATCCATCCTCAGCCCAAGAGGCAATCCACCACTACCACACTGGAGTAGGGTATTACACCACAAAGGTGGCCCGAACTAGTATGAATCTTGTGTCTTGTGTTTTGTGAGTTCGAGCGCTTAGTCTAGAGATCGCAAAGTGTTCGAGGGCGTGATCAGTGAGGGAGAGATCTTCGCGGGCACCCCAGTGTTTGAACCTCAAGGGTTTTGCCGGAACCCGAAATCTGACAGACGAGAAGTCCATGATGCACAGGGGCGCGCCCCAGGGGGGTGGGCATGCCCCCCACCCTCGTGGGGCCCACGGGACTCCCCTCCGGTAGATTTTTGTTCCAGTATTTTTTATATGTTCCACAAAAATTCTGTGTTGATTTTTATCGCATTCCGAGAACTTTTATTTCTGCACAAAAACAACACCACGATAGTTCTGCTGAAAACAGCGTCAGTCCGGGTTAGTTCTAATCAAATCATACCAAAATCATATAAAACTATTGTAAACTTGGCATGAATACTTCATAAATTATAGATACGTTGGAGACGTATCAGCATCCCCAAGCTTAATTCCTGCTCGTCCTCGAGTAGGTAAATGATAAAAGAAATAATTTATGAAGTGTGAATGCTAGCAAGTGCTTAAGTTTGATAAATGATACTTTCAATCACTTTTTCTAGCATCATTATATATCATAATAGTAGCTCAACTCATAAAACTTCTCATGATCAAGTAACAAGCTATTCACATGTTAAACTATAGATCATAAACTTTCTTGAAAACTAACAAACCATGCTCTTAGTCATCAAACAATTGCAATTCATCTTATTTTAGGGAAGGGTCTATGTAAGAGCTTTGGTTCAGCAAACTCCACATACTCAACTATCATTTAATCTTTCACAATTGCTAACACTCACGTGATATTTATGGGTTCAAATTTTTAATCGGACACATAGAAAGATAGGGGCTTATAGTTTCGCCTCCCAACCTTTTACCTCAAGGGTAATGTCAACAATAATAATTTATGGAAACCTACATCCAAGTGGATATATATATATATATCCGGATCGCTCCAACACAAAGTGCTTGCCAAAGGAAAAAAGTGTAAAAAGGAAAGGTGATGATCACCATGACTCTTCTATAAGGGTAGAAACTAAAAGTAAAAGATAGTCCCTTCGCAGAGGGAAGCAGAGGTTGTCATGCGCTTTTATGGTTGAATGCACAAAATCTTAATGCAAAAGAACGTCACTTTACATTGCCTCTGGTGATAAAGACCTTTATATGCAGTCTATCGCTTTTATTTCTTCACTATCACAAGTTCGTATAAAGCTTATTTTTTTGCACTAATAGATCATACATATTTAGAGAGCAATTTTTATTGCATGCACCGATGACAACCTACTTGAAGGATCTTACTCAATCCATTGGTAGGTATGGTGAACTCTCATGGCAAAACCGGTTTAAGGAATGTTTGGAAGCACAAGTAGTATATCTACTTGGTGCAAAGAATTTGGCTAGCATGAGAGGGAAAGGCAAGCTCAACATGTTGGATGATCCAATACAATATAACGTTTCAGATATAGGAAAACATAACTCATTAAGTTGTCTTCCTTGGCCAACATCAACCTTTTAGCATGTCATATTTTAATGAGTGCTCACAATTGCAAAAGATGTCCAAGATAGTATATTTATACGTGAAATCTATCTTCCTTCAATATTCTTTCATGAATTGTTCAAGTGACCAATTTTGCATTTGCTAACTTCCAATAAGTTTACTACCTATACTTATTATGTGTGAAGTCACTACTCCCCATGTAGTAAGAATATGAAACGTATATAAATTCACATTTATGATATTCAATTCATTCAACCATTTACTCATAGGATATATGTGAAGCACGTCAGTAAATGACAAACTACTCCAAAAAGATATAAGTGAAGAATACTGAGTAGTCATATAATTAAATAGCCATGGGAGGATTCTTTTTCATTCAAGAGTTCAGATACAATGATTTTATTCAAACAGCAAGTAAAATTGGAAATACGCTCCAAGCAAAACACATATCATGTGACGAATAAAAATATAGCTCCGAGTAAGGTATACCAATAGTTTTGAGGACGAAAGAGGGTATGCCTTCTGGGGTATCCCCAAGCTTAGGCTCTTGAGTCTTCCTTGAATATTACCTTGGGGTGCCTTGGGCATCCCCAAGATTAGGGTCTTTCCACTCCTTATTCTCCTCATATCGATATCTCACCCAAAGCTTGAAAACTTCAATCACACAAAACTTAACGGAACTTCGTGAGATAGGTTAGTATCATAAAGAGTAAACCATTCACTTTGGTAAGGTTCATAATTGTTCTCATACAATGCCTATTGTACCATATCATTTATAGAATTTATATTGAGAAATATAAGCCATAGAAACTAGAAAACAAGCAAACTATGCAATGAAAACAGAATCTGTCAGAAACAGAACCGTCTGTAATGATCTGAACACCAACCATACTTCTGTTACTCCAAAAATTATGAAATAAATTGTGTCGTAGTAGAGGCGCGCACGTAGCATGTACACGTATGTACAACGGCCAGGGTGCAAGAAAGAAAATACGGCCATGTACATACATACGGGTTGGGTCTCGAACACCTACTTGCGCATACGTATAGCCAGGGCTCGTGTACATGGCTGGGTCGGAATGGAGAAGCTGCACCATCATCGTGTTCATGGGGAGGCAACGGAATGCGTCTTGTTCATGGAGAGGCAATGGAATGCGTCTTGTTCATCGGGAGGCAACGGAACGCGTGCTGTTCATCGGGAGCCAACCGGCTTGGACGGAACAGGAGAAGGAAACGAGGCCTGGCGTACCGCAGAACGAAGGAAACGGCCTTGTGTTCGACCGGCCATGGTGGAAACGGGATCCTGTTTATCGGGATGGGTCTGGCATACCGCAAAATGGAGGAAACAGACTTCTCTTGGACCTCCTACAATCGAAACGGGGTCCTGTTGATCGGGAGGGGTGTGGCATACCGCAAAACAGAGGAAACGGACTTGTGTTGGAGCGCTACGGTCGAAACGGGGGTCCTGTTCATCGGGAGGGGTGTGGCGTACCGCAAAACGGGACTCCACGGGATACTGTTCATCTCCACCGTCAACCTCCTCAAGCCTCCACGGGCTACTATGCATCCATCGTCGACCTGCTCTAGCCTCCACCTGTGACTGTTCATCCTCGGGCTCCTGTTCATCCAGCCTCCACCGGCTACTGTTGAACCAGCCCTCTCCACGGGGTCCTGTTCAACCACCCCTCCACCGGCTACTGTTCAACTAGCCCTCCACCGGCTACTGTTGAACCAGCCCTCTCCACGGGGTCCTGTTCAACCACCCCTCCACCGGCTACTGTTCAACCAGCCCTCCACCGGCTACTGTTCAACCAGCCCTCCACCGGCCACTGTTCAACCAGCCCTTCACGGGGTCCTGTTCATCCAGCCCTCCACGGGGTCCTGTTCATCCACCAGCTCGATCGATCGGGGTACTGTTCATCCAGCAGCAACGGCCTCTACTACCACGGGTTCCTGTTCATCCAACCCCCACCGAGAACTGTTCATCCAACCCCCCCCCCAACAACGCTCACTTTTCATCCAAAGGCAACATCAATCGGCTTCAGTTAGCAGCAGTAGCGAAGGAATCGCTCGATCGGGTTCAGTTAACAGCCATCGATCAATCGCTCGGGTTCAGTAACGCGTAGCCTGCAGTGCAATCGCTCGGGTTCAGTTAGAGCCCAATGCCTCGCTTGGGTTCAGTTAGAGCGCGACGCCTCGCACGCACGCGCGTACGTATGAGAGAAACGCGCATCGCTCGGCCCCCGACCAGCCACCGTAACCGGGAACTCCCCGATATTTTCCTCACCCTCGCTTCTACCACGGTTTTTTCCGTCATGGATGGCCCAAAGAATGTCATGCAACTGCGTCTCCGGCCCGCCCAAGACGAAAAGCCCATTTTCTGTCATGATTTTTTTTCATAGATGTAGGAACCCACCACATCTATGATGATACCGGGTTCTGTCACAATTATTGTCATAGAAGTGTCGTAAGTATGACAGATTTTTTTTTCGTTCGGCCCAAAATGTCACGAATGTGTCTTTGTTTTGTAGTGATGGTTGTTATCTCCGGACCGTGTGCGATGTTTCTTGTTCCCAATCCCGCCTGCATCCCTAGAAAATATTTTCCCGCCTCGAGGGTTTTTCTGTTTCATAACACACGGTTGTTATCTCCAGACCGTGTGCGATGCACTATCACCAAAATTTTCCATAGCTCGGCATTTCAATCCCGCGTTTGACTCCAGCGTAGTAAATTTTTTAGTACCCACGTCATTTCCTCAAACACCCACCCCCTCCACACACACACACACCTCCTCGGGCGTGCGCACACACACACATCCCCTCCCTCACTTGAAACCCTAGCAAGGTCCCCGTCGCAAGGCCTCCATTGTCAACATCTACCGGTTTGCCCGTGCAGCTTACCCACCGATCTCCATACCCAGGCCTCCCTGAGTTTCTTAGATGACGCCTGCCAAATGCCCCCTTTCCCACAGATCCCCATCCCCATCCCCATCCCCCACTCCAGAGCGTCGCAGCCTAAGCCCAGCTACGCTTCCCGTGGAGCTCGAGGAGCGACTGGCCCAAAAAAGGTGTATAGCGGTCTCTTCACCCAATGTCGCCGAGGAAGCTGGCGACCATTACTAGCGGTAGGCACTCAAGCAGTGGGCTAGAGTATGCTGGCATGTCCCGTCCGCCGGCTACGACATTGAGGTAATCGACAGCGACGGCCTGAGGCGGGCTATGTCATAGATTAAGTGGCCCACCCCCAACCCCTCGGGTTCAACCATCATCGATCTCATCCATGGCCCCGCCGTTGATCTCCTCTCGCTCGTTGTCAACAATTTGCCATTCTACATCGCCATCGAGCCCCTTTTGTCATTTCTAAAGGACACGTTCTGACACACTAGCTTGGGAGCCACAACTTCCAAGTCAGACCTCATCGATGATGACCACGAGGAGGGCACCCTCTCCGGCTCTTCCAAGGGGAAAGAGCCCATCTGCTCTTCCAAGGGGAAAGCGCCCGTCTGCGACATCAGGGGGCACCCTACAACCGTGCTCTTCCAAGGGGAAGGAGCCCATCTGCGACAACATGGAGCGCACCCAGGGTCCATGCTCTTCACACAGGAACGAGCCCATCTATGACAAGTGAGGAAACCCATGATTTGTTGTGCCGTGCCTCTTCACAGGGGGAAACCCATGATTTGTTTTGTCGAGTCCCTTTTGTAGTGTAGTGAGAATATGTCCAGTTTTAATTGCTATATCTGGTTGTTTGTAGTATGCCTTGTTTATTTTAGTTGTTCACGATGTGATGCTCTATATGTGCAATTATATACTGTGTAGTACATTTCATCAATGCAGTTTTAAACATACCGATAGGAATGAATATATTTGCTTGTTGTTAAGCCTGTTGTAGCTAGCATATGCCTCTTTTAAAGTTTTTTGATTGTTCAGTTGTTTGTAGTTAGCGTATGTCCAGTTTCAAATGCTATCTTTGGTTGTTCGTAGTATGCCTTGTTTATTCCAGTTATTCACAACATTATCTTCTATATGTGTAAGCATGAACTGTTGTGCTTAACATGCTTCTCGATGTACCTACACAGGACAATTTTGGGAACGACTGCTGTTTTCCATTGGGGTTAGTTTCATCCCATGGCATATATCTGCTCACTGTCAGGATATCGGTAGCTGGTACCATATAGGTCGGCGGCTGATAAGGGACTAATCGGTGAATCGGACTTTTAATTGAATATATCCGCAACTCATTTATCATTAGGCTAACTAGGGCCATATGTAATATATCTGAGGCTACATAGCAACATGCACTGTACTTAATGTCTAAATATGCAATCCTAGGCTACATGGCAACAAGGAAGAGTGTTACATTAATGTTCTAATGATGTCTAGATATACATAGAAGAGCAGCAGTAACAACAACAACAACAACAACACAGCCCTGTTTGGATACTCAACTTAGCTAGAGGTTAGAGTTAGTTTCTAGCTCATTGCTAACCCTGAACTAACTCCATCTAAAGAGTTGTTTGGATGGCAGGGTTAGATTGACAATAAATGCACTAGGGGAACTAGTTCCAATTAGCACCTCTTGGGTTGCATAGTTTTTTTGTGTGGGTCATAGATGCAACTAGCTCAAACTAGCCCTCATGTTTAGATATACTTTAGGGCTATTTGAGCCCGAACTAGCTCAAACTAACTGTAACCCCTAGATACAGCAACAGTTAATCAGCCAATAATTTGTGAGAATGCACTAAACTCCTTCCGGCCCATAATATAAGATGTTAATTCATCTAATATGTGAGTATATTGGATGTTATAAGATACTCCCTCCGTTCCTAAATATTTGTCTTTTTAAAGATTCAAATGGAATACCACATACGGATGTATATATACATATTATAAAAGAGTGTTGTACTACATCATTGTGCAATTGTTGTTTAGCTTCTAATGTTAACTTGGTGCTTTCAGGTACATATGTCATTGGTAAAGATCTGCGCTTCGACCCTTCTTACGTATGGGGCAATGAGATATCGATGAACCATCATCAAGTGAGGAAGCTGATAAAGATTGTTAGTAAAATGGGTCCAAAGATGGCAATTAAACTATTTGTTTACACTTTATCCGAGACAACAGCGAACTGCAGGATGGTAAGTAAGAACTCTGCAGCCTTCTTTTTACTGTCCATAATGAGTTGTGTTAGATGACAATGTCTGATTCTTTTTCCTTTGCAGTGGTTGCCAAAGCAGTTTACTCAAGATTACCTCTCAAACTACATGATTGGTGGGCATGCAAAGGTTAAAGTATTTCTACCAGAACACGATGATTATCTAGATGTTTTCATGAAGACCGTGAAGGATGGGCGATCGGCCATCACAAGGGGTTGGACTAGAGTAGTGCGTTCCTTCTGCATGGAGGAGGGCACAATATGGGAATTCCGCTTCACCTTATTCAGCAACTAGAATATATTTCGCCTCTTTCTTTATCGTCTTTAATAGTACAAGTATACAACTGTGGTTCATCATTCTTTATTTGGTTCTTATGTAATTCTTGAACATATGTACCTATGAATCGAATAATGCAATGGTTGTTTGAACCTGGTTGATATGAACAAAGCTGTAGCATACATTCAAATTCAAATCCGGTAAAATTTGAAATAACGGCAATTAAATTATGGTGAAATTATGCTTTCCGGGTTGTTACGGCACACACGGTTGGTAAAACACAAACGTTTGCAATATACACCAAAATCCGAGACGGTTCACAGAGAGGAAATGTGTGCAAGCATGCACATAGTTGCCGTTTCCAAAGCGTGTGCGGTTTCAGACAATATCACAAACGGTGCGGGCAAACTAAACGTTTGTGTTAGTTGCCTTATCATATACGATTCGCAACCATGAACTGTTTGTGATGAAGTATGCATCGTAAACGTTGCACCACAGAATGGCGTGTGCGATAGTTGTCGTGTATGACGATGTTACGACGGTCCGATGTTTCATAATCCTGTCCGACACTGGTATGACGATTAGCTAATCTTCTTAACAGTGAACCATTTGTGATGGGCCGTGCAACGTACACGTTCTATAATAGTGAGCCGTTTGTGATGGGTCGCACATCGTAAATGTAGCACCGCAGAATACCGACTGTGATGGCAATGCAAGCAGAAACGAGTTGGAGTACTGTAGGGGCCCTATCCCCGACGGTTTCTGGGTCGTGTGGGAAGGACCCCCTATCGCCCACACTCACTTGGCAACGGTTCCAAATGCCGTCGTGGAAAGGGGTTAAAAACCGTTTGTTTAGGACCGACACGCAAAAGTGTATTGTTCAACCACCTGATTGGAACTTGCCTTTTTGAAATTATGTGTGAGGCTAGTGATTATGATGTTGGTGATGTTCTAGGGCAAAGAGTTGGTAAGAAATTAAATGTTATTCATTATGCTAGTAAAACTGTAGACAGTGCCAAAGAAATTATGCTACTACTGAAAAAGAATTTTTAACAGTTGTGTTTGCTTGTGATAAATTCAGATCTTATATTGTTGATTTCAAAGTAATTGTTCACACTGATCAGTGATGACCCACAAGTATAGGGGATCTATCATAGTCTTTTTGATAAGTAACACTGTCGGACCCAACGAGGAGTAGAAGGAAAGGACAAGCGGTTTTCATCAAGGTATTCTCTGTAAGCACTAAAATTATCGGTGACAGATAGTTGTATGATGAGATAATTCGTAACGGGTAACAAGTAACAAAAGTAAACAAGGTGCAGCAAGGTGGCCCAATCCTTTTTGTAGCAAAGGGCAAGCCTGAACGAACTCTTATATAAAGCAAAGCGCTCCCGAGGACACATGGGAATTACTGTCAAGCTAGTTTTCATCATGCTCATATGATTCACATTCGTTACTTTGGTAATTTGATATGTGGGTGGACCGGTGCTTGGGTGCTGCCCTTCCTTGGACTAGCCTCCCACTTATGATTAACCCCTCTCGCAAGCATCCGCAACTATGAAAGAAGAATAGAGATAAATCCAACCATAGCATGAAACATATGGATCTAAATCAGCCCCTTACGAAGCAACGCATAAACTAGGGTTTAAGCTTCTGTCACTCTAGCAACCCATCATCTACTTATTACTTCCCAATGCCTTCCCCTAGGCCCAAATAATGGTGAAGTGTCATGTAGTCGACATTCACATAACACCACTAGAGGAAAGACAACATACATCTCATCAAAATATCGAACGAATACCAAATTCACATGGTTACTTATAACAAGACTTCTCCCATGTCCTTAGGAACAAACATAACTACTCACAAGGCATATTCATGTTCATAATCAGAGGAGTATTAATTATCATTATGGATCTGAACATATGATCTTCCACCGAATAAACCAACTAGCATCAACTACAAGGAGTAATCAACACTACTAGCAACCCACAGGTACCAATCTGAGGTTTTGAGACAAAGATCGGATAGAAGAGATGAACTAGGGTTTGAGAGGAGATGGTGCTGGTGAAGATGTTGATGGAGATTGACCGCCTCTCGATGAGAGGATCATTGGTGATGATGATGGCGATGATTTCCCCCACCCGGAGGGAAGTTTCCCCTGCAGAATAGCTCCGCCGGAGCCCTAGATTGGTTCTGCCCAAGTTCCGCCTCGAGACGGCGGCACTTCATCCCAAAAGCTACCTTCTAATTTTTTCCAAGTCAAAACAAACCATATAGCAGAAGATGGATGTCGAGGGCCTGCCAGCTGGCCCACAAGACAGGGGGACGCGCCTAGGGGGTAGGGAGCGCCCTCCACCCTTGTTGTGACGTCCTCGATTCAATCGTACACTAATCATACACGCAAATGTGTACGGTCAAGATCAAGGACTCACAAGAAGATACCACAACACAACTCTAGACACAAATTAAAACAATACAAGCTTTATATTACAAGCCAGGGGCCTCGAGGGCTCGAATACATAAGCTCGAATACACAAGAGTCAGTGGAAGCAATAATATCTGAGTATAAACATAAGTTAAACAAGTTTGCCTTAAGAAGGCAACACAAAACTAGCAATGATCAAAAAGGCAAGGCCTCCTGCCTGGGACCTCCTAAACTACTCCTGGTCGTCATCGGCCTACACGTATTAGTAGGCACCCTCAGTGCAGAAGGAGTCGTCGTTGATGGTGGCGTCTGGCTCCTGGGATCCAGCATCTGGTTGCGATATCCAAGAAGAATGGAAAGGGGGAAATGGGGAGCAAAGCAACCGTGAGTACTCATCCAAAGTACTCGCAAGAGAGGATCTACACTACATATGCATTGGTATCAATGAAATGGGTAGTATCTGTGGACTGAACTGCAAAATGCCAGAATAAGAGGGGGATAGCTAGTCCTATCGACGATTACGCTTCTGGCAACCTCCATCTTGAAGCATGTAGAAGAGAGTAGCAAGTGCAGCAACAAGTAACATCGCATAGCATAATCCTACCCGGAGATCCTCTCCTCGTCGCCCTATAAGAGAGCGATCACCAGGTTGTATCTGGCACTTGAAAGGGTGTGTTTTATTAAGTATCCAGTTCTAGTTGTCATAAGGTCAGAATACAACTCCGGGTCGTCCTTTTACCGAGGGACACGGCTATTCGAATAGATAAACTTCCCTGCTGGGGTGCACCACATTACCCAACACGCTCAATCCCTCTGTCTGGGCACACTTTCCTGGGTCATACCCGGCCTCGGAAGATCAACATGTCGCAGGCCTACCTAGGCGCAATAGAGAGGTCAGCACGTCGGTCTAAATCCTATGCGTGCAGGGGTCTGGGCCCATCGCCCACACCTGCATGTTGCATATGCGGCTGGTAAGCAGACCTAGCCTCCCTAATACAAGAGGAGGCATTCCAGTACAATCAGGCGCACGCCGCTCAGTCGCTGATGTCAAGAAGGCTTCGGCTGACACCACGACGTCGAGTGCCCATAACTATTCCCGCGTAGTTGGTTAGTGTGTATGGACCAGTGGCCAGACTCAGATCAAATTTGCAGATCTCATTAAGCGTGTTATTAGAAGTATCCGCGGACGCCGACAAGGGACCAGGCCCACCTGTATCCTAGGTGGTCGCAACCTGCCATGTTGCTCCGCCACAAAGTAACTATCAGGGGGCTGTCGGGAACCCAGGCCCATCACTACCTGGATGGAACCACCTACCCCTTCACCCCCATCTCCGCACAGTAACATAAGTATGTGAAAGTATAATATATACCTGTGATCACCTCCTGAAGTGATCATGGTCCAGTAGTATAGCATGGAAGACGGACAAGAGTGTAAGGCCACTGATGATAATCTAGCAACATATACTAAGAATTTAGGATTGTAGGTAAAGGTAACAACAGAAGTAACAAGGACAGGCTATGCAGCAGTATAGGATCAAATCGATGAAACAGTAACACTACTCTAATGCAAGCAGTAGAGGGAACGAGTAGGCGATATCGGGATGAACAAGGGGGGTTGGCTTTCCTGGTTGCTCTGGCAAGAAGGAGGGGTCGTCATCGATGTAGTCGATCACAGGGGTATCGGCGGCGGTCTCGAGGTCCACCAGAAAGAAGTAACGGATGGGGAACACAAATAAATAATAGAGCAATCAAAGCAACAAAAAGCATAACATGGCAATACGCGATGCTAGGGGTGACCTAACGCAGTAGTAGGCGATACCGGCGAAGGGGGGAAACATCCGGGAAAGTAATCCCGGTGTTTCGTGTTTTCAGACAGACGGACCAGAGGGGGAAGGTTGCAGGTTCGCTATGCTAGGGACGTGTGGCAGACGAACAAGGAGCGTATTCGGATTCGTCTCGTCGATCTGAGCTGTATAAAACTTTTTCATCCAAGCTACAGTTTATTTATTATGATTTTTCCAAGTTTTAGCAATATTCTGGAATCATTATTAATTCGAAATTAAATAGCTAAATGCTAGGTGCACCCAGCTATGCATACACAGAAGTGTACCAGAGGCTGATAGGTGGGCCAGGGGGTCCTAGTTGACCAGTCAATGTTTGACTGGTCAACAGGGGTGGGGCCCCCTGTCATTAAATGTTACATTAACTAACTAGTTAATTTAGTCTAACTAGGTTATTAGGCTAATAAATCTTAAATAGTTTAATTAAACCTAATTAATTAAGTTAATTAATTATATATTATCATATATATATATATATATTTAAATCTTTTGTTATTTCTTTTCCTTTTAACAGGGGGCCGGTCCCTACCTGTCATGGGCCCAAGTGGCCAAGCGGGGCGGGCGCCCATGGAGGTCGAACCCGCCTAGGCGTAGGGCGAGGCCGTAGCCATGGCGAGGCGGGTTGGCGAAGGGGAGGTGGCCTACGGCCAGGTGCGGTGGTGGCTGGGGCGGATGGTGGAGAGGCGGGGCCGTGAGCTACGACGGCGGGCGCCGAGCAGCGGCCGTGGAAAATGAGCACGACCGCTGAAGGTAGCAGCGACAGCAGGTGGCCGCGTGCGGGCGCGGGGCAGCAGCAGGCCGGGCACAGCAGCGTTGCCAGGCGGGGGCGGGCTTGGTGGCGCGGCCGCAGGTGGGCTGGAGGCGGGTTCGGTGGCTCCGGGCAGCAAGCAGCTGCACGAGCAGAGCATGGCGGCGGGGAACGACGAGTGTGGCTGCAGCGGGCAGAAACAGCAGGAGGAGAGTGGGGAACGGGGCAGCGGGAGCGGGCGCGCCGGTCGTGGCGACGGTGAGCGCACGGCGGCGCTGCAGGCGGGCGGCCAAGGAGCACGTGTGTGCGCGAGCGTGCGCGCGCACGATGCAGGGAAGTAGCAGCAACGGCGGCAGCAGACGCATCGGGGAAGGGAGGAGCAGGGCGCGGCCTCGAGCAGTGGGCTCGAAGGGGATGGCCAGGGGCGCGGGAGCGTGCGCGGGGCAGGGCTCGACGCGGGCTTCAGAGAGCTCCGGGCACGGCGACCGAATCGTAGGGACGGCGCTACGACATGATTAACAGAGGGGGGACAAGGGGAATCAGCGTTGCTCACCAAGGGAGGGTTGACAACGAGCTCGGATGGGTCGGGGCGTGCCGGAGCGTGGATCCGTGACGAGGCATCGGTGGCGACCGGCGATGAAGACGAGGACGACAACGATGATGGGGGGGCTCCGGGCTCGATCCCGTGGGTGTAGACGATGAAGGGGAGGCTGATGGAGCGGCTGGGCACCTCCCTACAGCGCGGGGACGACGGAGGGCGTGTGTACGACGACAACCATGGCACCAGCGGCTCGGTGCAGCGAGGGGAGAAGAGGAGCGGCTCGGGGAAGGGGAAAACGAGACAAGCGGGGGAGCTAGGGTTTGTGGGGAGGGGGCACCGGGGCTGTGTACGACGAGGGGGAGTCATGGATGTGCGCCACGGCGCCATGGCGTAGGTGGATGTGTTCCACGAAACCCCTGCTACAGGTTGAAGGTAACCCAAGTGGGCCGGGCCTTCTAGTCCCACTTGGACCCTTTTCTTCTACTACTTCTTTTCTTTGTTTTGATTCATTTTCTATTTCCTTTTTCTATCACTGTCTCCTATTTATTTGAGGCACTAAATAATTTTAGTAAGATATGAAACCTAGCACATAAATGCAATGTCATGTTATGATGATGCTCACAAATCTTTGGAGGCAATGTGAATTAAATAAATAATTTTTTATTTTGAGAAGGTCATTTAATTGTTGATGGACCATTTATTATTTTCCTAGGAATTAATTGGTGGGTGAAATAATGTCGGGTTCAACATGACAATGACCAGGTGAAATTTATAGAATATTTTAAACATTTTATTTTTATTTTTTGAACAAATGATTTATCTTAATTTATGTCAAATTTGAATTCCGAACCGGTTTTGAACTAACGTGAGATTAACAACAGTAATCATGGTGACATGGCATCATTAACACGGGGGTTACTGTAGCTTAATTATCTGAGTGTTACACTTGTGGATGGAAGGTGGGCCCCCTCTGGTGCTTTCTTCGCCCAATATTTTTTATGTATTCCAAAACAATTCTCTGTGAAGTTTCAGGAGTTTTGGAGTTGTGCAGAATAGGTTTATAATATTTGCTCCTTTTCTAGTCCAGAATTCCAGCTGTCGGCATTCTCCCTCTTCATGTAAACCTTGTAAAATAAGAGAGAAAAGGCATAAGTGTTGTGATATAATGTGTAATAGCAGCCCATAATGCAATAAATATCGATATAAACGCATGATGCAAAATGGACGTATCAACTCCCCCAAGCTTAGACCTCGCTTGTCCTGAAGCGAAAGCCGAAATCGAAAAATATGTCCACATGTTTAGAGATAGAGGTGTCGATAAAATAAAATATGGACATGAGGGAAGGTGAAGATCACCATGACTCTTGTATAAGGGTAGAAGGTAAAAGTAAAAGATAGGCCCTTCGCAGAGGGAAGCAGAGGTTGTCATGCGCTTTTAAGGTTGGATGCACAAAATCTTAATGCAAAAGAACGTCACTTTATATTGCCGCTTGTGATAAAGAACTTTATTATGCAGTCTGTCGCTTTTATTTCTTCCATATCACAAGTTCATATAAAGCTTATTTTCTTCACACTAATAGATTATACATATTTAGAGAGCAATTTTTATTGCTTGCACCAATGACAACTTACTTGAAGGATCTTACTCAATCCATGGGTAGGTATAGTGGACTCTCATGGCAAGACTGGTTTAAGAGATGTTTGGAAGCACAAGTTGTATCTCTACTTGGTGCAAAGAATTTGGCTAGCATGAGAGGGAAAAGCAAGCTGAACATGTTGAAGGGTCCATGACAATATAACTTCTATTCGGATATAAGAAAACATAAACCATTATGTTGTCTTCCTTGTCCAACATCAACTTTTTTGCATGTCATATTTTAATGAGTGCTCACAATTATAAAAGATGTCCAAGATAGCATATTTATATGTGAAACCTCTCTTTCTTTATTACTTCCTATTAATTGCAACAATGACCAAAACTATGTTTGTCAACTTTCAATAACTTTTATTCATCATACTCTTTATATGTGAAGTAATTACTCTCCATAATATCAATATATGATCTTTTTATTTCTTTTTATTCCTTTCTTTTATTTATTTCCCTCAAGATCATAGCAAGAAACCAAAGCCCTCAACTCAAAACTACTCTTTATTATATATAACTCACGGACACGATGACATAGATAGAGATCAAAACAAAACTCAAAGCTAGATCATACTAAAAAACTTTATTCTACTAGATCAAGATGTAAACAAAAGGATCAAACTAAGAAAAACGATAAAGATAAAAGTGTGATGGTGATACGATGTCGGGGCACCTCCCCCAAGCTTGGCAGTTGCCAAGGAGAGTGCCCATACCCATGTATTTATGTCTCTTTCTTCGGAGGTGGTGCTGATGGAGTTCTTGATGTAGTAGGCTTCTTCCTCAGCTTGCGCTTGAGGATAGAATTTTCCTCCCTTAAGTCATCAGTCTCCTACTCAAGCCTTAATATCTTTTTACATAGTTCATGTTTGTTTTCCTTCAAGAGACAAAAAGGGATAAACTCGATCTTAGGTTTCTTTGCTTTGTTAGGAAGGCTTGACTTTTTGAACTCCACGTGCATGTCCCCGGGTTGGGCAGTGGGATTTCCTCCTCGTCGGAACTTGTCTCTTCTTTTCCTTTTGGATCATAGTCTTCTTATTCCTCCATGGTCCAACCATAATGCTCCAAATCCCCGTAGACCGTGGGGTCTGTAATGCAATCAGCTACATAGCTCTCTCCCTACGAATCTTGGGACGACATATTGCTCTAAATCTGCTGCAGAAACAGCTCAAAACAAAAAACAGGGGATATTGTCGTGGTATGATGTCTCTTGAAGCTACGTCGGTATTTCCCCAAAGAGGAAGGGATGATGCAGCACAGCGGCGGAAGGTATTCGATACGTCTCCGTCGTATCTATAATTTTTGATTGTTCCATGCCAATATTCTACAACTTTCATATACTTTTGGCAACTTTTTTTATTAATTTTGGGACTAACATATTGATCTAGTGCCCAGTGTTAGTTCCTGTTTATTGCATGTTTTATGTTTCGCAGAATATCCATATCAAACGGAGTCCAAACGGGATAAAAACGGACGGAGCTTATTTTTGGAATATTTGGAAAATCTGGGAGAAAGATCAACATGAAACAGTGTCCGAGGTGGGCATGAGGTAGGGGGGCATGCCCCACCCCCCTACGCGCGCCCCTGACCCTCGTGGTCCACCTGTAAGGCGGTTGATGCCCTTCTTCGGCCGCAAGAAAGCTATTTTTTGGTTAAAAAATCACGGCGAAGGTTTCGGTCCAATCGAAGTTACGTATCTCCATATATATACGAAACGGTGAAAGGGCAGCAGAGCAGAACGCAGAATCAAAGAGAAAGAGAGAGACATGTCCAATCTCGGAGGGGCTCTCGCCCCTCCCATGCCATGGAGGCCAAGGACCAGAGGGGAAACCCTTCTCCCATCTAGGGAGGAGGTCAAGGAAGAAGAAGACGAAGGGCCCCCATCTCCCCTTCTCTTTCGGTGGCGCCGGAACGCTGCCGTGGCCATCATCATCATCACCGTGATCTACACCAACACCTCCGCCGTCTTGACCAACATCTCCATCACCTTGCCTCCTCTATCTACAGCGGTCCACTCTCCCGCAACCCGTTGTACCCTCTACTTGAACATGGTGCTTTATGCTTCATATTATTATCCAATGATGTGTTGCCATCCTATGATGTCTGAGTAGATTTTCATTGTCCTATCGGTGGTTGATGAATTTCTATGATTGATTTACTTTTCTTGTGGTTATGTTGTTGTCCTTTGGTTCCCATCATATGAGTGTGTGCGTGGATCACACCATAGGGTTAGTTGTATGTTGATAGGACTATGTATTGGAGGGCAAGAGTGACAGAAGCTTCAACCTCGCATAGAAATTGATGCATACGGGATTGAAGGGGGACCAATATATCCTAATGCTATGGTTGGGTTTTACCTTAATGAACGTTAGTAGTTGCAGACGCTTGCTAATAGTTCCAATCATAAGTACATAGAATTCCAAGTCAAGGATGACATGCTAGAAGTGGCCTCTCCCACATAATGCTTGCTATCGGTCTAGTAAAGTAGTCAATTGCTTAGGGACAATTTCGCAACTCCTACCACCACTTTTCCACACTCGCTATATTTACTTTATTGTTTCTTAATCTAAACGGCCCCTACCTTTTATTTACGTGCTCTTTATTATCTTGCAAACCTATCCAACAACACCTACAAAGTACTTCTAGCTTCATACTTGTTCTAGGTAAAGAGAACATCAAGCGTGCGTAGAGTTGTATCGGTGGTCGATAGAACTTGAGGGAATATTTGTTCTGCCTTTAGCTCCTCGTTGGGTTCGAAACTCTTACTTATCGAAAACTGTTGCGATCCCCTATACTTGTGGGTTATCAAGACCTTTTTCTGGCGCCGTTGCCGGGGAGCAATAGTGTGGGGTGAATATTCTTGTGTGTGCTTGTTTGCTTTATCACTAAGTTAATTTTTATTTGCTATTCTTAGTTGTTCTTTATCTTTAGTTATGGATATGGAACACGAAATACCAAAAAAATAGGCATACTTGCTACTCATGGAGACGAGGAACCTCCTAAAACCCTCGATGCTCGTTATGTGACAGAAATTATGTACTACTTTGATAATCCTGAGAAAACCCCATTCAATCTGGTAATGGGAGTAATGTTGGATCAATGTGAATACTTTAGGGATTATCGCTTGACACAAAAAGGGAAACTATTATGGGATCACATTTATATATTGAAGTGGTATGCTCGGCAAGTATGCTTGAGTTATGATTTTAATTGTTGCTCTACAATGAAGGCTCCGCACCTTCCCTTCTCATGCAAATTTAATGATAATGAAACCTTAGCTTCTTATGCTAATGGTATATATGATTACTATGATGTGGAACAAATAGAAGAATTTGTTGCTTTTAAGGGTGCTTATGAAATTGAATCTTTGTTTGAAAAGTATGAAGCTTTTGATGATGATGTTTATAGGCCTAAAATTTTGGCTAAATTGAAATATTCCTATGATAATTATGAATATAATTCCTATATTAATGCGCTTATTGAGAAAGTCTCCGCTGTCTAAGAAGAGACTAATATTTTGCAGGAATCTATGGAAGAAGAAGTTGATGAAACTGTGAGCTCATTGGATGAAAAAGATGAGGAGGAGAGCGAAGAACAAAAGGAGGAAGAGCGGATTGATCACCCGTGCCCACCTTCTAATGAAGTAACTCTTCAACTCATACATTGTTTAATTCCCCTTCATGCTTACCGAAGGATGAATGCTATGATAATTGCTATGATCCCATTGATTCTTTTGAAATATCCCTTTTTGATGATGCTTGCTATGCTTGTGGCCAAGATGCCAATATGAATTATGCTTATGGAGATGAACTTGCTATAGTTCCTTATGTTAAACATGAAATTGTTGCTATTTCACCCACGCATGATAGTCCTATTATCTTTTTGAATTCTCCCGACTACACTATATCGGAGAAGTTTGCCCTTATTAAGGACTACGTTGATGGGTTGCGTCTTACTACTACACATGATGATTTTGATAGATATAATATGCATGTGCTTGCTGCTCCTACTTGCAATTATTATGAGAGAGGAACTATATCTTCACCTCTCTATGTTTCCCACACGATAAAATTGCAAGAAACTGTTTATACTATGCATTGCCTTTACTATGTGTGCATGAATGTTCTTTTATGACATGCCGATGCATAGGAAGAGAGTTAGACTTCATTGTTACATGATATATGTTAGTTTGTGCTCACTACTAAATGCCAAATCAATGTTAATCAAAATTGGCTTTGATATACCTTGTGATCCGGGTGGGTCCATTACTTGAGCACTATATGCCTAGCTTAATGGCTTTAAATAAAGCGCTGCCAGGGAGACAACCCAGAAGTTTTAGAGAGTCATTTATTTCTGTTGGGTTCTTTAATATAGTTTAAAAACAACAACAAAAATAGGGTAACCCAAAACTTTTTCAAAAAGGAAAGTGAAAGTGAGAAAGACAAGCATTGTTGAAGTGGGAGAGCTCCTTGAACTTTGTTCATGCTCACTGAAACTTTGTGAATCTTGATTACAGGAACTTTTCAACAAAAATAATTATCCCCTTCTACAATTCCATTGTATTATAAAAATAATGTGCCAAGGTTTGCCTTTAGGATGTTTACATTTGCTTGATGGTCTGTATGGTGCAGGACAGAAACTTTGGCTGTAGTGCGTGATTTTACATTTTTTAGCTGGAACGTCAAATGGTTCTGATTCTTTTTGAACTTTCTTTCTTTACAAATTGTTTATTTGTCCTAATTTTGGCAGAATTTTTTAAGTATCAGAAGTATGGTGAATGTTCAGATTGTTACAGACTGTTCTGTTTTAGACAGATTCTGTTTTTGATGCATAGTTTGCTTGTTTTGATGAAGCTATCAATTTATATTAGTGGATTAAGCCATGGAAAAGTTATATTACAGTAGACATAATGCAAAAACAAAATATTAATTGGTTTGTAACAGTACTTAGAGTAGTGATTTGCTTTATTATACTAACGGATCTTACCGAGTTTTCTGTTTAAGTTTTGTGTGGATGAAGTGTTCGATGATCGAGGAGGTCTCGATGTGAGAAGAAAGAAGAGAGTCAAGAGCTCAAGCTTGGGGATTCCCGAGGCACCCCAAGTAAATATTCAAGGAGACTCAAGCGTCTAAGCTTGGGGATGCCTCAGAAGGCATCCCCTCTTTCTTCAACAAGTAACGGTATGTTTTCGGATTCATTTCGATCATGTGATATGTGCAATCTTGGAGCGTCTTTTGCATTTAGTTTTCATTTTTCTTTTATGCAACATGATGGTATGAGATAGTCCTTGGTTGATTTATAGAATGCTCTATGCACTTCACTTATATCTTTTGAGTATGGCTTTATAGAATGCTTCATGTGCTTCACTTATATCATTTGAAGTTTGGATTGCCCGTTTCTCTTTACATAGAAAACCGCCATTTTTAGAATGCTCTTTTCCTTCACTTATATTTGTTAGAGCGTGGGCATATATTTTGTAGAAAGATTTAAACTCTCTTGCTTCACTTATATCCATTTAGAGAGATGACAGGAATTGGTCATTCACATGGTTAGTCATAAAATCCTACATAAAACTTGTAGATCATTGAATATGATATGTTTGATTCCTTGCAATAGTTTTGCGATATAAAGATGATGATATTAGAGTCTTGCTAGTGGGTAGTTGTGGATTAGTAGAAATACTTGTGCTAAGGTTGGTGATTCCTGTAGCATGCACGTATGGTGAACCGTTATGTAACGAAGTCGGAGCATGAGGTATTTATTGATTGTCTTCCTTATGAGTGGCAGTCGGGGACGAGCAATGGTCTTTTCCTACCAATCTATCCCCCTAGGGGCATGCGTAGTAGTACTTTGCTTCGTGGGCTGATAAACTTTTGCAATAAGTATGTGAGTTCTTTATGACTAATGTTGAGTCCATGGATTATACGCACTCTCACCCTTCCATCATTGCTAGCCTCTCTAGTATAGCGCAAATTTCGCGGTACCATAAACCCACCATATACCTTCCTCAAAACAGCCACCATACCTACCTATTATGGCATTTCCATAGCCATTCCGAGATATATTGCCATGCAACTTCCATCATCATCATGTACATGACTTGAGCATTCATTGTCATATTGCTTTGCATGATCGTAAGATAGCTACCATGATGTTTTCATGCCTTGTCCGTTTTATGATGTCATTGCTACGCTAGATCATTGCACATCCCGGTACACTGCCAGAGGCATTCATATAGAGTCATATCTTTGTTCTAGATATCGAGTTGTAATATTGAGTTGTAAGTAAATAAAAGTATGATGATCATCATTCATAGAGTATTGTCCCAAATAAAAAAGAGAAAGGCCAAATAAAAAAAGGGAGGCCCCAAAAAAAGGGGCAATACTACTATCCTTTTTTCCACACTTGTGCTTCAAAGTAGCACCATGATCTTCATGATAGAGAGTCTCCTATGTTATCACGTCCATATACTAATGGGAATTTTTCATTATAGAACTTGGCTTGTATATTCCAACGATGGGCCTCCTCAAATGCCCTAGGTCTTCATGAGCAAGCAAGTTGGATGCACACCCACTTAGTTTCAGTTTGAGCTTTCATATACTTATAGCTCTAGTGCATCCGTTGCATGGCAATCCCTACTCACTCACATTGATATCTATTGATGGGCACCTTCATAGCCCGTTGATACGCCTAGTTGATGTGAGACTATCTTCTCCTTTTTGTCTTCTCCACTACCACCATTCTATTCCACATATAGTGCTATATCAATGGCTCATGCTCATGTATTGCGTGAGGGTTAAAAATGCTGAAGTGCGTTAAAAAGTATGAAGCAATTGCTCGGCTTGTCATCGGGGTTGTGCATGATGTGAATATTTTGTGTGGTGAAGATGGAGCATGGCCAGACTATATGATTTTGTAGGGATAACTTTCTTTGGCCTTATTATTTTGAAAAGACATGATTGCTTTATTAGTGGGTTTGAAGTATTATTGTTTTTATGTCAAATGATAGACTATTGCTTTGAATCACTCGTGTCTTAATATTCATGCCATGATTAGATATGTGATCAAGAATATGCTAGGTAGCATTCCACATCAAAAATTATCTTTTTTATCATTTACCTACTCGAGGACGAGCAGGAATTAAGCTTGGGGATGCTGATACGTCTCCGTCGTATCTATAATTTTTGATTGTTCCATGCCAATATTCTACAACTTTCATATACTTTTAGCACCTTTTTATATTAATTTTGGGACTAACATATTGGTCCAGTGCCCAGTGCTAGTTCCTGTTTATTGCATGTTTTATGTTTCGCAGAATATCCATATCAAACGGAGTCCAAACGGGATAAAAATGGACGGAGCTTATTTTTGGAATATTTGGAAAATCTGGGAGAAAGATCAACGCGAAACGGTGTCCGAGGTGGGCACGAGGTAGGGGGGCGCGCCCCACCCCCCTAGGCGCACCCCTGACCCTCGTGGTCCACCCGTAAGGCGGTTGATGCCCTTCTTCGGTCGCAAGAAAGCTAATTTTTGGTAAAAAAAAATAACGGCGAAGGTTTCGGTCCAATCGAAGTTACGGATCTTCATATATATACGAAACGGTGAAAGGGCAGCAGAACAGAACGCAGAATCAGAGAGAAACAGAGAGACAGATCCAATCTCAGAGCGTCTCTCACCCCTCCCATGCCATGGAGGCCAAGGACCAGAGGGGAAACCCTTCTCCCATCTAGGGAGCAGGTCAAGGAAGAAGAAGACGAAGGGGCCGCCTCTCCCCTTCTCTTCTGGTGGTGCCGGAACGCTGCCGTGGCCATCATTATCATCACCGCGATCTACACCAACACATCCGCCGTTTTCACCAACATCTCCATCACCTTCCCTCCTCTATCTACAGTGGTCCACTCTCCCGCAACCCGCTGTACCCTCTACTTGAACATGGTGCTCTATGCTTCATATTATTATCCAATGATGTGTTGCCATCCTATGATGTCTCAGTACATTTTCATTGTCCTATCGGTGGTTGATGAATTGCTATGATTGATTTAATTTTCTTGTGGTTATGTTGCTGTCCTCTGGTGCCATCATATGAGCGCGCGCGTGGATCACACCATAGGGTTAGTTGTATGTTGATAGGACTATGTATTGGAGGGCAAGAGTGATAGAAGCTTCAACCTAGCATAGAAATTGATGCATACGGGATTGAAGGGGGACCAATATATCTTAATGTTATGGTTGGGTTTTACCTTAATGAACTTTAGTAGTTGCGGACGCTTGCTAATAGTTCCAATCATAAGTGCATAGAATTCCAAGTCAAGGATGACATGCTAGCAGTGGCCTCTCCAACATAATACTTGCTATCGGTCTAATAAAGTGGTCAATTGCATAGGAACAATTTCGCAACTCCTATCACCACTTTTCCACACTCGCTATATTTACTTTATTGTTTCTTAATCTAAACGGCCCCTACCTTTTATTTACGTGCTCTTTATTATCTTGTAAACCTATCCAACAACACCTACAAAGTACTTCTAGTTTCATACTTGTTCTAGGTAAAGCGAACATCAAGCGTGCGTAGAGTTGTATCGGTGGTCGATAGAACTTGAGGGAATATTTGTTCTGCCTTTAGCTCCTCGTTGAGTTCGACACTCTTAATTATCGAAAACTGTTGCGATCCCCTATACTTGTGGGTTATCAAGACCTTTTTCTAGCGTCGTTGCCGGGAAGCAATAGCGTGGGGTGAATATTCTCGTGTGTGCTTGTTTGCTTTATCACTAAGTAATTTTTATTTGCTATTCTTAGTTGTTCTTTACCTTTAGTTATGGATATGGAACACGAAATACCAAAAAAATTAAGTGTACTTGCTACTTATGGAGACGAGGAACCTCCTAAAACCCTCGATGCTCGTTATGTGACAAAAATTATGTACTACTTTGATAATCCTGAGAAAACCCCATTCAATCTGGTAATGGGAGTAATGCTGGATCAATGTGAATACTTTAGGGATTATCGCTTGACACAAAAAGGTAAACTATTATGGGATCACATTTATATATTGAAGTGGTATGCTCGGCAAGTATGCTTGAGTTATGATTTTAATTGTTGCTCTACAATGAAGGCTCCGCACCTTCCCTTCTCATGCAAATTTAATGATAATGAAACCTTAGCTTCTTATGCTAATGGTATATATGATTACTATGATGTGGAACAAATAGAAGAATTTGTTGCTTTTAAGGGTGCTTATGAAATTGAATCTTTGTTTGAAAAGTATGAAGCTTTTGATGATGATGTTTATAGGCCTGAAAATTTAGCTATCCTAAAATATTGCTATGATAATTATGAAGATAACCCCTATATTAATGCGCTTATTGAGAAAGTCTCCGCTGTCTAAGAAGAGACTAATATTTTGCAGGAATCTATGGAAGAAGAAGTTGATGAAACTGTGAGTTCATTGGATGAAAAAGATGAGGAGGAGAGCGAAGAACAAAAGGAGGAAGAGTGGATTGATCACCCATGCCCACCTTCTAATGAGAGTAACTCTTCAACTCATACATTGTTTAATTCCCCTTCATGCTTACCGAACCCACTACAAAGCACCTCTTCCCATTGCATGATAAATAGATCAAGTTGGCCAAACAAAACCCAAATATCGGAGAAGAAATACGAGGCTATAAGAGATCATGCATAAAAGAGATCAAAGAAACTCAAATACTTTCATGGATATAAAAAGATAGATCTGATCATAAACTCAAAGTTCATCCGATCCAAACAAACACACCGTAAAAAGAGTTACATCATATGGATTTCCAAGAGACCATTGTATTGAGAATCGAGTGAGAGAGAGGAAGCCATCTAGGTACTAACTATGGACCCGAAGGTCTACAAAGAACTACTCACGCATCATCGAAGAGGCACCAATGGAGGTGGTGAACCCCATCCGAGATGGTGTCTATATTGGATCTGTTGGTTCTGGACTCTGCGACGGTTGGATCAATATTTCGTTGACTCCCCTAGGGTTTTGGGAATATTGGGGTATTTATAGAGCAAGGAGGCGGTCTATGGGAACCCGAGGTGGGCACAACCCACCAGGGCGCGCCTGGGCCTCCTGCGCGCCGTGGTGGGTTGTGCTCTCCTCGGAGCACCCCCCTAGGCGCAGCCAGGGCCCATTAGGTGTCTTCTGGTCCATAAAAAATCTCCGTAAAGTTTCATGGCATTTGGACTCCGTTTGGTATTGATTTTCTGCGATGTAAAAAACATGCAAAAATAGCAACTGGCACTTGGCACTATGTCAATAGGTTAGTATCAAAAAATGATATAAAATGACTATAAAATGATTATAAAACATCCAAGATTAATAATATAACAGCATGGAACAATCAAAAATTATAGTCTAGTTTTGACATGATAATTTAAATACTCAAGCATATCAACAAGCAACCATGTCTTTCAAAATATCAATGCAAAAATAAGCTATCCCTAGCCCATCATGCTCAACCATTGATCCATTCAGGAAACACACTCGCATATTAACTACACCCAATACTCAAGTACGATCATATTGCCTCCTAGTTGGTGCTTTTACAAGAGAAGATGGAGACTCAATTTCAAAAATAAAAATTGCATAAAGTAAAATAAAGGCCCTGTGCAGAGGGAAGTAGGGATTTGTAGAGGTGCCAGAGCTCAAAGCGAAAAAATTAGAGATAAAAACATTTTGGGAGGTGTATCCATCCCACCAACGAAAACGACTTAGAGTTCCCAACACTTTCCATGCTAGATATATCATAGGCGGTTCCCAAACAGAAAATAAAGTTTATTCCTTTTTCCACCATACTTTCACTTTCCATGGCTAACCGTATCCATGGGTGCCTTCCATACCAACACTTTCCAAGGAATTTATTATTTGACAACATAAAGTATATTCATTTTTCATGTCAGGACTAGGCATCCCTAATACCTTTGCCTTACTCTCGTGCAATGACAAGTGAATAAACACTCATCGTGATAATAACACATCTAGCATGGAAAAAATTAGCCACCCCTCACCGCTCTGCGAGCAAAACAAACACACAAAAGAGAAGTTTATTTTGAAAAATTAGAGATGGCACATAAAAATGCTTGGAACGGCAAAAGAATACCACATATAGGTAGATATAGTGGACTCATGTGGCAAAACTTGGTTTAAAGGTTTTTGGATGCACAAGTAGAGATCATACTTAGTGAAAAATGAAGACTAGCAAAAGATTGAGAAGCGACCAACCAAGAAACGAATAATCTCATAAGAGAGCATTAAGCATAATTAACACCGAATAACGCACCACAATTAGGATATAATTTCATTGCATAATTATTGACTTTCCACTACTAGGGAAAAGCCTAGCAGCAGCGCGGGTTTTGGGCCTATTAGCAGCGCGAGGGCCGGCGCTACTAATAAGGCGCTACAGCTAACGTATAGCAGTAGCGCGGGCGCACCCGCGCTACTACTGCGTCTGTTAGTAGTAGCGTGGGTAAAAACCCGCGCTACTACTAACCCGCGGAATTTTTTTTGAATTTTTTGCCCGAATTTTCATATTTCTGAATTATTTTAACCTCTAATCTCTAATCACCCTCATTGCTGCTCAATTTAATCTCTAATCACCCCTCATCATTCCAAACCATCTAACTTCTCGGACGATCACCCATCCTCTTACTACTCCAGCCTGAGCACGCTTAACTTCTGGGTTCTATTCTCCCTCGATTCCAAGTCTGCACTTGTTGTTTTCCTGACAATAGTAAGATGTCAATCCTATTAACCCTCGGGAGTTTAGCTTGAGCATGAAGTCACACATTTTGCTGTTTGAGTTTAAAACTATTGTTCTAAACCACAATAATTATTTAGTAACACTAATATTTCTTGAATAAGGAGTTTGACCACATTTTGACCAAAGTTTGACCACAGTTTGACCATATTTGACCAAAATTCCAAAAAACTGAAATAATTATTTAGTAACACTAATATTCTTGAATAATTATTTAGTAACACTAATATGTCTTGAATAAGTAGTTTGACCACAGTTTGACCAGATTTGACCAAAATTATAAAAAACTGAAATTTGAGCATAACTTTTTTTCCTTTTAGAATATGAGGATTCTAAAAATTTGCAAACAGGCCGTAGGCGGTCTCCATCGTATGCGGATTTTCGTGCTGAACATTTTGATATATTATACATTTTTTATGACATCGTATGCAAAAGTTATAGCCGTTTTACATTTTCCCTACACTTTTTGCAAAACATGTCCAAATTTAAGTTTTTAAATTTTCCTAACTAGTAGATGTAAGAACATAACTACATCTCGAAGGATTTTAATTTTTGAAACATTTTGATATATTATACGTTTTTTTCTAACATCGTATGCAAAAGTTATAGCCGTTTTACATTTTCCCTACACTTTTTGCAAAACATGTCCAAATTTAAGTTTTTAAATTTTCCTAACTAGTAGATGTAGTAACATAACTATATCTCGAAGGATTTTAATTTTTGAAGTTTTTATCATTTTCTTTTGCTTTTTACAAAACCGAAAAGGCGATCCACAAGGGGGGGGGTAGAGTTTCAAAATGGGACCTTTAGTAGTAGCGAGGGATTTTACCCCTCGCTACTACTATGGCATGTCCCGGAGGGGCACGGTTGAGACCTCTTAGTAGTAGCGAGGGGTAAAAAAATTAGTAGTAGCGCGGGTTTATAACCCTTGCTACTACTATGGCATGGCCCAGGGGCACGGTAGAGACCGCTTAGTAGTAGCGAGGGGTAAAAACCAGCGCTACTGCTATCAACTTAGTAGTAGCGAGGGTTAAAAACCCGCGCTACTACTATGGCATGTCCGGGGGGCACGGTAGAGACCGCTTAGTAGTAGCGAGGGTTATAAACCCGCGCTACAGCTATCAACTTAGTAGTAGCAAGGTTTAAAAACCCGCGCTACTGCTACTTAGCAGCAGTGCCTGATTTTAAAGCGCGCTGCTGGTAAGATACTGTGTATAGGCTTTTCCCTAGTAGTGTTCGTGCTTGCATAGGGAATCACAAACCTTAACACCAATATTCTTACTAAAGCATAATTACTCATCAACAAAACTCACATATCACGTCATCATATCTCAAAACTATTACTAAGAATCAAGTTTATTTTGTCCAATGATCTTCATCAAAGTTTTTATTATATCCTTCTTGGATATCTTTCACTTTCGGACTAATTTTCATATGTTGCTTTTGACAAGCTCAAACAAATATAAGTGAAGATCATGAGCATATTTTTTTCTTTCTCTCAAATTAATTTGAGTGAAGCAAGAGAGAATTTCTTGAAAATTTTACTAACTCTCAAACAAATCTAAGTGAAGCAAGAGATCATTTCTTCAAAAAATACTAAAGCACACCATGCTCAAAAAGATATATATATATATATATATATATATGACTAGAGCAAGTACATAGCTCATAAAAATTTAAGTGAAGCATAGAGAGCAATTCTAACAAGTCCTGACATAATTTTGGCTCTCCCAAATAGGTGTGTCTAGCAAGGGATCAAGACTTAAAACACAAAATAAAACAAGCAAAGACTCATATCATACAAGACGCTCCAAGAAAAACACATAGTATGTGACGAATAAAAATATAGCTTCGAGTAAAATACCGATGGTCGTTAGAAGAAAGAGGGGATGCCACTCGGGGGCATCCCCAATCTCAGTTGCTTGCTCTCTTTTTGGGTAATAGCGGGGGATTCCATTACCAATTCCTCCATTATCAAAAGATATTCCTATGAATCCAATGAACAAAGTGAAAAGTAGTAATAGAAGAAGTGGACCGGGGCATCCCCAAGCTTAGGCTCTTCTTACTCCTTATTCCTTCATCCATAGTAAGATAAGCTAAAACTTGAAAACTTCAATCACACAAAACTCAACAAAACCTTCGTGAGATCTATTAGTATAAGAAAATAAATCACTACTATAAGTGATGTATCAAAGCAATTCATATTTTGTTCTTGTATATCTACTATATTCCAACTTTTATATGGAAAAAACTCATCAAAGAAAACCATAGAGCCATCAAAATAAGCACACAACACAAAGAAAACAGAATATGTCAAAAACAGAACAGTGTATAGTAATTTGGGTGTTTCGAATACTTCTGTAACTCCAAAAATTTTGAACAATTAGGACGACCTGATTAATTTGTATATTGATCTACTTCAAAAGGAATCGGTATTTTATCGCTCTCTGGTTAAAATGAGAATTATTTTTGCGAGCGCAAAAGTTTCTTCTTTTTCAGCAAGATCAAACAACTATCACCCAAGAAGATCCTAAAGGATTTACTTGGCACAAACACTAATTAAAACACAAGAAACACAATCATAACAGTAGCATAATTGTGCTAACACTCTAAAATAGGAAGCAAAAAAGCAAAAATAAATTTTATTCATTGGGTTGCCTCCCTACAAGCGCTATAGTTTCACGCCCTTAGCTAGGCATAAAGCAAGGATCTAAGTTTTGTCATCCTTGTCCTTTTGAAAGCAAAGAGCAAATTTCCTATCAATGGCATTTAATTTTATATTTTTTGAAAGCGCATGGCCATTGATAGGAGAAGAAAGATTAAGCACATTGCGAAAATTCGTATCTAAACTAGCCTTCATCTCTTTAATTGTTTCATTTTGATAAAAGCACATAAGGGTAGTTGATTCAACATGTTCTCCCTTGGGGTGCCCAACTATGGCATTCATCTTTTCATAAGTATCAATGGCATCCCCTTCAAGAAAACTATTTTCAAATATAGAATCCAAAACTTGCTTGAAGGAAGAAGGTAGACCAACATAAAAACTTTTCAAGTATATCTCTATCTGATATTGGGGCACATAGCTAGATCAAATTCTCAACATCCCATCTCAAACATCTTTCAAAGATTCATCAAGCAAATAATGAAAAATTCTGGGATCATCTTCACCAAAATTATTAGAGTTTTCCTTAGCAACCCCAGTAATTCTTCCCAATGCATCATTATCTATGAGCTTAGAGAGCGCAGAGTGGTTATCCAAAGAATTGAAACTCAGGAGAAAACCCTTAGCTTCTCTACGGTCGGTCATGGCGACAGAGAAGAGAGTTTAAGAGAACGGAAAGAAATAACGAACGAAAAAAGGGCGAATAAAACGGCAAATTGTTGTGAAGTGGGGGAGAGGAACGAGAGGCAAATGGCAAATAATGTAAATTGCGAGGAGATGAGATTTGTGACTAGGATACAGGTATATGTTGAAGATCCTCCCCGGCAACAACGCCAGAGATTCCTTTTGATGTCGCTTGAAGCTACGTCAGTATTTCCCCAAAGAGGAAGGGATCATGCAGCACAGCGGCGGTAGGTATTTCCCTCAGATATGAAACAAAGGTTACCTAACCAGTAGGAGAACCAAGCAACACAATGTAAACAGCCCCTGCACACAAATAACAAATATTCGCAACCCGACATCTTAAAGGGGTTGTCAATCCCTTTCGGGTAATGGTGCCAGAAATTGGTGCGTTGACGAGAGAAAGTTGTAATAGATTGAATAAATAGATCGCAATTAAAATAAAGTGCAGCAAAGTATTTTTTATTTTTGGTTTAATAGATCGGAAAATAAATGCAAAGGAAAAGTAGATCACAAAGGCAAATATATGAGAAAGAGGACCGAGGGCCGTAGGTTTCACTAGTGGCTTCTCTCGAAAAAATAGCAAATGGTGGGTGAACAAATTAATGTTGGGAAATTCATAGAACTTCAAATAATCATGATGATATCCATGCAATGATCATTACATAGGCGTCACGTCCTAGAATAGTAGACGGACTCCTGCCTACATCTACTACTATTACTCCACACATCAACCGCTATCCAACATGCATCTAGTGTATTAAGTTCATGGAGAAACAGAGTAATGCAATAAGAACGATGACATGATGTAGACAAGATCTATCTATGTAGAGATAGACCCCATCTTTTTATCCTTAGTAGCAATGATACATACGTGTCGGTTCCCCTACTGTCACTGGGATCAAGCACCGTAAGATCGAACCCACTACAAAGCACCTCTTCCCATTGCAAGATAAATAGAGAAGTTGGCCAAACAGAACCCTAATATCGAAGAATAAATACGAGGCTATAAGAGATGATGCATAAAAGTGATCAAAGAAACTCAAATACTTTCCTAGATATAAAAAGATAGATCTGATCATAAACTCAAAGTTCATCCGATCCCAACAAACACACCGCAAAAAGAGTTACATCATATGAATCTCCAAGAGACCATTGTCTTCAAAATCAAGCGATAGAGAGGAAGCCATCTAGCTACTAAATACGGACCCGAAGGTCTACAAAGAACTACTCACGCATCATTGGAGAGGCACCAATGGAGGTGGTTAACCCCATCCGAGATGGTGTCTAGATTGGATCTGGTGGTTCTTGACTCTACGGCGGCTGGATAAATATTTCATCGACCCCCTAGGGTTTTGGGAATATTGGGGTATTTATAGAGCAAAGAGGCGGTTCGGGGGCACCCGAGGTGGGCACAACCCACCAGGGCGCGCCTGGGCCTCCTGGCGCGCCCTGGTGGGTTGTGCTCTCCTCGGAGCACCCCCCCAAGCGCAGCCAGGGCCCATTAGGTGTCTTCTGGTCCACAAAAAATCTCCGTAAAGTTGCATGGAATTTGGACTCCGTTTGGTATTGATTTTCTGTGATGTAAAAAACATGCAAAAATAACAACTGGCACTTGGTACTATGTCAATAGGTTAGTACCAAAAAATGATATAAAATTACTATAAAATGATTATAAAACACGACTGATAATATAACAACATGGAACAATCAAAAATTATAGATACGTAGGAGACGTATCATGGTACGGTGGTCAAAACCTTCGGGAGATTATATAATGATTTTTTACCAACCAAAAGAAGTATTGTGCAAGAAAACGGAGTCTGGAGTGGAGGGCTCACGAGGTGGCCACAAGGCAGGGGGCGCCCAGGGGGTAGGGAAAGCCCTCCACCCTTGTGGTCTCCTCGTGTCCTGTTCGGACTACTTTTAATTTTCCTAATTTTTAAAATATTCCAAAATGGAGAAAAATTGCCATTGGAAACGCTTTGGAGTCGGTTTACTTACCGTACCACATACATATTCCTTTTCGGAGTCTGAAACGTTCCGGAAAGTGTCCCTTATGTACTCCTATGGTGTTACGGTATCAATTATATTGGTCTCAACATTTATGGGAATACCTGAGATATAATGTTTGATTCTTTGACCGTTTACCACCTTTGGAGTTGATGATTTTTATGGCACTGGAACGATAGACCTCCTCGATAATCTAAGGACCTTCCCATTTAGAGAGAAGTTTTCCTGCAAAAAAATCTTAAACGGGAGTTGTATAGCAAAACATGATCACCTACATTAAAGTCACGCTTTTGTATCCTCTTGTCATGCCATATTTTAACCTTTTCTTTAAACAACTTGGCATTCTCATAGGCTTGGGTTCTCCATTCATGAAGTGAGCTAATGTCAAATAACCTCTTCAAACCGGCAAGTTTGAAATCATAAATGAGCTCTTTAATAGCCCGATATGCCTTATGTTCTAGTTCGAGAGGTAAGTGACATGCTTTTCCATAAACCATTTTATACGAAGACATACCCATAGGATTATTATAAGCAGTTCTATAAGCCCATAATGCATCATCAAGTTTCTTAAACCAATTCTTTATAGATCTATTAATAGTCTTTTGCAAAATCAATTTAATCTCTCTATTACCCAATTCTACTTGACCACTAGACTGAGGATGATATGGAGATGTAATTCTGTGGTTAACATCATACTTAGCAAGCATTTTACGAAAAGCACCATGAATACAATGTGAACCACCATCAGTCATTAAATATCTAGGGACTCCAAACCTCAGAAAGATAACTTCTTTAAACATCTTAATAGAAGTGTTATGATCAGCACTACTAGTTAGAATAGCTTCTACCCACTTAGTAACGTAATCAACAGCAAGTAAAATATGTGTATACCCATTAGAGGAAGGAAACGGTCCCATATAATCAAAACCCCAAACATCAAATGGTTCAATAACAAGTGAATAGTTCATAGGCATTTCTTGACGTCTACTAATATTACCAATTCTTTGTCATTCATCACAAGACACGACAGACTTACGAGCATCTTTGAAGAGAGTAGGCCAATAAAAAGCAGGTTGCAATACCTTGTGCGCAGTTCTATCTCCAGCATGGTGTCCTCCGTAAGGCTTGGGGTGGCACTTGCGTAGGATTTGTTCCTATTCATGCTCAGGTACACAACATCTAGTAACACCATCTACTCCTTTATAAAGGTGTGGGTCATCCCAAAAGTAATGTCTTAAATCATAGAAAAAAAATTTCTTTTGCTGGTACGTGAAACTAGGTGGTATAAATTTAGCAACAATGTAATTAGCATAATCAGCATACCATGGAGTATTACGAGAAGCATTTATGACAACTATTTGTTCATCAGGAAAGCTATCATCAATAGGTAGTGGGTCATCAACACATTTTCTAACCTAGAGAAGTTGTCTGCAACGGGGTTCTCAGCTCCCTTTCTATCAATAATATGCAAATCAAATTCTTGTAACAAGAGAACCCATCTAATAAGTCTAGGTTTAGCATCTTTATTTCCATAAGATATTTAATAGCAACATGATCAGTGTGAATAGTTACTTTGGAATCAACAATGTAAGATCTGAACTTATCACAAGCAAAAACAACTACTAAAAATTCTTTTTCAGTAGTAGCATAATTTCTCTGGGCACTGTCTAGAGTTTTACTAGCATAATGAATAACATTTAATTTATTATCAACTCTTTGCCCTAGAACAACACCAATAGCATAATCACTAGCATCACACATAATTTCAAAGGGTAAATTCCAATCATGTGGCTGAATAATAGGTGCAGAAATCAAGGCTTTCTTAAGTGTTTCAAATGCTTCTACACAATCATCATCAGAAACAAAAGGAACATATTTTTGAAAGACAATAGTGAGAGGCCAAGAAATTTTAGAGAAGTCTTTAATAAACCTCATATAGAAACCAGCATGACCAAGAATGCTTCTTATACCTTTGATATCTTTAGGACACGGCATCTTTTCAATAGCATCTACTTTAGCTTTATCAACTTCAATACCTCTTTCAGAAAATTTATGCCCCAAGACAATACCTTCATTAACCATAAGGTGGCACTTCTCCCAATTCAAAACAAGATTAGTTTCTTCACATCTCTGCAAAAGTTGATCAAGGTTGCTTAAGCAATCAACAAAAGAAGTTCTGTAAACTGAGAAATCATCCATGAAAACCTCAACAATCTTTTCACAAAAATCAGAGAATATAGCACTCATACATCTTTGAAAGGTAGCAGGTGCATTGCATAAACCAAAAGGCATGCGTCTATAAGCAAAGGTACCGAAAGGGCAAGTAAAAGTGGTCTTCTCCTGATCATCTTTTGACACATGTATTTGAGAAAAACCAGAATGACCATCTAGAAAGAAAAAATGTGTATGTTTGGATAGTCTTTCTAGCATTTGATCAATAAAAGGTAGAGGGTAATGATCTTTCCTAGTAGCGTTATTAAATTTGCAAAAATCAATTACCATTCTATAACCTGTAACAATTATTTGTGGGATCAATTCATTCTTATCATTAGGAACAATAGTAATACCTCCCTTCTTAGGGACACAATGAACAGGACTTACCCATCTACTATCAGCAATAGGATAAATTATACCTACCTCTAGAAGCTTTAGTATTTCATTTCTTACCAATTATTTCATCTTAGGGTTCAACCTTCATTGGTGATCAACAACAGGTTTAGCATCATGCTCCAAATTAATTTTGTGCTGGCATAGAGTGGGACTAATTCCCTTAAGATCATCAAGAGTATATCCAATAGCAGCACGATGCTTCTTCAGAGTTTTCAATAATTTTTTTTCTTCATGCTCTGAAAGGTTAGCACTAATAATAACAGGATATATCTTCTTTTCATCAGGATAAGCATATTTCAAAGTATCAGATAATTGTTTAATCTCAAACACGGGATCACCCTTGGGTGGAGGAGGATCCCCAAGGATTTCAACGGGCAAGTTGTGTTTCAAGACAGGCCCTTGATTAAAGAATATTTTATCTATTTCCATTCTTTCATTCATAAACATATCATTTTCATGGTCTAGCAAATATTGTTCTAAAGGATCAGTAAGAGGCACGACAATAGAAGCAAGACCAATAATTTCATCCTTACTAGGAAATTCTTTATCATGGGGTTGTCTACGAAATTTAGAGAAATTAAAATCATGAGACATATCCCCTAAACAAACAGTAACAATATCTTTCTCATAGTCTATCTTAGAATTGACAGTATTCAGGAAAGGTCTACCAAATATAATGGCACAAAAATCATCTTGTGGGGAAGCAAGAACAAGAAAATCAGTAGGGTATTTTATTTTCCCACACAAGACTTCAACATCTCTAACAATCCCAATTGGCGATATAGTATCTCTATTGGCAAGCTTAATAGTAACATCAATATCTTCTATCTCAACAGGTGCAATATCATTCATAATTTCTTTATACAGAGTAAAAGGATTTGTACTCACACTAGCACCCACATCACATAAGCCATGATAACAGTGATCTCCTATTTTAACCAAAACAATAGGCATGCCAATAACAGGTCTATGTTTATCTTTAATATCAGGTTTAGCAATTCTAGCAGCTTCATCATAGAAATAAATAACATGCCCTTCGATATTAAAAACCAAGAGATCCTTAACCATAGCAATACTGGGTTCAACTTTAATTTGTTCAGAGGGTGTAGGTGTTCTAGTACAACTCTTATGAACCATAGTTGAAGCTTTAGCATGATCCTTTATTCTAATAGGAAAAGGTGGTTTCTTAATATAAGCAGTAGGAACAATAGGATCAACATTATAAGTAATGTTTCTTCTTCAACTTCAATAGGTTATACTACTTTCACTTCAATGGGAGGATGATATTTAAACCAATTCTCCTTAGGGAGATCAACATGAGTAGCAAATGATTCACGGAAAGAAGCTATTATCTCATAGTCAAGTCCATATTTAGTGCTAAAATCATGAAAATCATTGGTGTCCATGAAAGCTTTAACACAATAAACTTAAGGTTTATACCTGACTCCTTACCTTTGTCGAGTTCCCAATATTCAGAGTTGCATTCAATTCTTTCCAATAAATCCCATTTGAATTCAATATCCTTCTTCATAAAAGAACGAGTACACGAAGTATCGAGCATGGATCGATCATTATGAGAAAGCCGAGCATATTTTTTTGAATAATAATTTCTCTTGAGAGCTCATGATTGGGGCATGAATATAACATTGACTTAAGCCTCCCCCAAGCTTGAGCGATACTTTCTCCTTCATGAGGCCAAAAATTATATGTATAATTCCGATCACAATGAACCAGATGCATAGAATAAAACTTCTGATGAAATTCCAATTTCAATCGGTTGTAGTTCCAAGATCCAATATCATCACATAGCCTAAATCATGTCAATGCCTTGCCCTTCAAAGATAAAGGGAAGACCTTCTTATTGACAACATCCTTGGGCCTACTTGCAAGCTTAAATACTCCACAAACTCATCCACATAGATTAGGTGCATATCAAGATGTAATGTTCCATCTCCTGCATAAGAATTAACTAGCATTTATCTATCATACCCGAAGGAATTTCATAATAAATATTTTCAGTAGGTGCAGTTGGTTCAGGAGCAACTCTTTCTCTTCCGGACGAGGTGAAGATACCCCGAACAAGCCCCTCAAAGGATTATTTTCCATAGTAACAAGTGATAGTAAATTTCAGTACACTATATAAATGTTTCTTACCAAAGGCGCTACACTCCCCGGAAACGGCGCCAGAAAAGAGTCTTGATTACACACAATTATAGGAGATCTATCGTATTCCTTTTGATAAGTAAGAGTGTCGAACCCAACGAGAAGCAGAAGGAAATGACAAGCGGTTTTTAGCAAGGTATTCTCTGCAAGCACCGAAATTATCAGTGACAGATAGTTGTATGATGAGATAATTCATAATGGGTAACAAGTAACAAAAGTAAACAAGGTGCAGCAAGGTGGCCCAATCCTTTTCGTAGCAAAGGACAAGCCTGAACGAAGTCTTATATAAAGCAAAGCGCTCCCGAGGACACATGGGAATTGATGTCAAGCTAGTTCTCATCATGCTCATATGATTCCCGTCCATTACTTTGATAATTTGATATGTGGGTGGACCAGTGCTTGGGTGCTGCCCTTCCTTGGACAAGCCTCCCACTCATGATTAACTCCTCTCGCAAGCATCCGCAACTACGAAAGAAGAATTAAGATAAATCTAACCATAGCATGAAACATATGGATCCAAATCCGCCCCTTACGAAGCAACGCATAAACTAGGGTTTAAGCTTCTGTCACTCTAGCAACCCATCATCTACTTATTACTTCCCAACGCCTTCCCCTAGGCCCAAATAATGGTGAAGTTCCATGTAGTCGACGTTCACATAACACCACTAGAGGAAAGACAACATACATCTCATCAAAATATCGAACGAATATCAAATTCACATTATTACTTATAACAAGACTTCTCCCATGTCCTCAGGAACAAATGTAACTTCTCACAAGGCATATTCATGTTCATAATCAGAGGATTATTAATTATAATGAAGGATCTGAACCTATGATCTTCCACCGAATAAATCAACTAGCATCAACTACAAGGAGTAATCAACACTATACTAGCAACCCACAGGTACCAATCTAAGGTTTTGAGACAAAGATCGGATACAAGAGATGATCTAGGGTTTGAGAGGAGATGGTGTTGGTGAAGATGTTGATGGAGATTGACCCCCTCTCGATGAGAGGATCGTTGGTGATGACGATGGCGATGATGTCCCCCTCCCAGAGGGAAGTTTCCCCGGCAGAACAGCTCCGTCGAAGCCCTAGATTGGTTCTACCCAAGTTCTGCCTCGAGACGGCGACGCTTCGTCCTGAAAGCTTCCTTCTTATTTTTCCATGTCAAAACACACCATATAGCAGAAGATGGGCATCGGGGGCCTGCCAGGTCGCCCACAAGATAGGGGGTGCGCCCAAGGGGTAGGGTGCGCCCTCTACCCTTGCGGATGACAGGTGCCCCCCCTCTATTGCTTTCTTTGCCCAATATTTTATATATATTCCAAAACAATTCTCCATGAAGTTTCAGGACTTTTGGAGTTGTGCAGAATAGGTCTCTAATATTTGCTCCTTTTCTAGTCCAGAATTCCAACTGCCGGTATTCTCCCTCTTCATGTAAACCTTGTAAAATAAGAGAGAAAAGGCATAAGTATTGTGATATAATGTGTAATAACAGCCCATCATGCAATAATTATCGATTTGAAAGCATGATGCAAAATGGACATATCAATCATGCTGCTATAAAATATCTTATGGAAAAGAAAGATGCTAAACCTAGACTCATTAGGTGGGTTCTCTTGCTATAAGAATTTGATTTACATATTAGTGATAGGAAAGGAGCTGGGAACCCCATAGCTGACAACTTTTCTAGGCTAGAAAAATATTCTTGATGACCCACTACCTATTGATGATAGTTTTCTCATAACACTCCTTGGTATGCTGACTATGCTAATTATATTGTTGCTAAATACATACAACCTAGTTTCACATACCAACAAAAGAAAAAATTCTTCTATGATTTAAGACATTACTTTTGGGATGACCCACATCTTTATAAAGAAGGACTGGATGGTATTATTAGACTTGTGTACCTGAGCATGAACAGGGACAAACCCTATGGAAATGTCATTCCGAAGCTTATGGAGGACATCATGCGGGAGATAGAACTGCTCACAAAGTATTACAATCTGGTTTTTATTGGCCTACTCTCTTCAAGGATGCCCGTAAGTTTGTTTTATCCTGTGATGAATGTCAAAGAATTGGTAATATCGGTAAGCGTCAGGAAATGCCTATGAATTATTCTCTTGCTGTTGAACCATTTGATGTTTGGAGTTTTGATTATATGGGACCTTTTCCTTCCTCTAATGGGTACACTCATATTTTAGTTGTTGTTGATTATGTTACTAAGTGGGTAGAAGCTATTCCAACTAGTAGTATTGATCATAACACTTCCATTAAAATGCTTAAAGAAGTTATTTTCCCAAGGTTTGGAGTCCCAAGATATTTAATGACGCGTGGTGGTTCACACTTTATTCATGGTGCTTTCCGTAAAATGCTTGCTAAATATGATGTCAACCATAGAATTGCATCACCCTATCACCCTCAATCTAATGGTCAAGTGGAACTTAGCAATAGAGAAATAAAATTAATATTACAAAAGACTGTCAATAGGTCCCGAAAGAATTGGTCTAAGAAGTTGGATGATGCACTTTGGGCCTACAGAACAGCTTATAAAAATCCTATGGGTATGTCTCCTTATAAAATGGTTTATGGAAAACCTTAGTACTTGCCTCTTGAGTTAGAACATAAAGCATATTGGGCAATTAAAGAACTTAACCATGACTTTAAACTTGTTAGAGAAAGTAGGTTATTTGATATTAGCTCGCTAGATGAATGGAGAACTCAAGCTTATGAAAATGCCAAATTATTTAAAGAAAAATTTAAAGATGGCATGAAAAAAGAATCCAAAAGCGGGAATTCAAAATGGGTGAATATGTTCTTTTATACAACTCTCGTTTTTGATTCTTTGTAGTAAAACTTCTCTCCAAATGGGAAGGACCATAAATTATCGAGGAGGTTTATCGTTCTGGAGCTATCAAAATAAATAATGCCGAAAGTACTAACCCGAAGGTGGTCAATGGGCAAAGAATTAAACACTGCATCTCAGTACGCCTATTAATATTGAAAGCAATATTATTCAAACCATGACACCGGAGGAACACATAAGAGAAACCTTCCAGAACAATCCAGAATCATGAAAAAAGAGGAGGTACGTGATACGGTAAGTAAACGGACTCCGAAAAATCTGCAAAAATATTTTTTGTTGGTTTTGGAATATTATAAAAATAGGAAAATAAGAAACAACCAGGAAGGCAACCCTGGTGGGCACAAGACACCAGGGCGCGCCTGGCTTGCCTGGCATGCCCAGGTGGGTTGTACCCACCTCGGTGTAACGCCCCGGATGTAACCTACCATATTTGTACTCCAACTCTTGCCATTTTCAGCTCTAAGTTATGAGATTCCCTCGTGGTTGGGTTTTTCCTTCGTTTTTCATTTTGTTCATGTCATGCATCTCATATCATGTCGTCATGAGCATCGCATTTGCATACGTGTTCATCTCATGCATCCGAGCATTTTCCCCGTTGTCCGTTTTGCATTCCGACACTCCTATGTCCTCCGGCACCCCCCTTTTTGTCTTTTTTCGTGAGCGGTATTAAACATTCTCGGAGTGGACCGAGATTTGCCAGGCGGCCTTGGTACACCACCGGTAGACCGCTTGTCAAGTTTCGTTCCATTTGGAGTCCGTTTGATACTCCAGCGGTTAACCGAGGAACCGTAAAGGCCTCGTGTGTGTTGCAGCCCAACACCCCTCCAAAGTGGCCCAAAACCCATCCAACCCCCTTCCATCCTCTCGGCCGTTCGATCACGATCGCGTGGCCAAAAACCGCACCTCATTTGGACTCTCCTAGCTCCCTCTACCTATAAATATGTGCATCTCCCCGAAAATTCGGATCCCGAAATCCTAGCCCCGCTCCTCCGCGCCGCCGGACACGTCCGCCGCCGGCCGGATGCGTCCGCCGCCGCGCCCCACACAATCGGGTCCCGACACGTGGCTCCGCCCCGTTCCCCGCGCCACCGGCCCGCTCTCGGCCCCCGTGGCCCGGAGCCGCCGCCGCCTGCACCTCGCCGCTCCCCTCCACGCCGCCTGGCGACCGCGGCCGCCCGCTGCCGCGTCCCCACCGCACCCGACCGCAGCCTCGCCCCGGTGCTCCGTGTGCTGCCCAGCTCTCCGCCGCCGCGCGCCTCCACCGCCCGACCTCGCCGGCGAGCTCTCCTCCGACTCCGGCCGCCGCGTCCCACATCACTAGCGAGAGATCCGGCCCTGCCTCGGTTCGCGCGCTCGAAGACGAACCCTAGATCTGAGGTTGACTTTCCCCTTCTTTTTCTCTAAGTCCCTGTCCTCTATAGTATTTTCAGCCCATGTTCATCGCATCATAACTACGCATCCGTAGCTCCGTTTCGTGCGTGTGGCATATCAAAATGTTCGTTAGGATGTGCTCTTCATTTTGTTCCATTGCACCATGCTTGTTTGAGTCCATCTTGATGCCCAAATTTCTGTTGCAAGAGTGCTATAGAATGTTAGATGCTGATTCTTATCAGTTTATGAGCATTTGTCATTTTTGCCATGATTATTGTGTGCTGCATATGAGCATGAGCTCTACATGTGTTTTGAGCTATTCCATGCCATCTTTACAGGGGTGTATGCCATGTATTTTTGTGATCAATGTGGTGACTAGCACAAGCATGCAAAGTGGCTCTCGTGATGTTGCTGATTTCAGGAACTTAGAATTTCACTAAGTTATTTCCCTACTGTTATTTTTATGCTATGTATTCATGTTGATACAGAGTGATCCGTGCTTCTTTTGAGTATGTTCAGTAAGGATGATTTGGGCATGTGGTTATTCTCCATCCATCCATGTCCTTGTTTGCATTTATGGAGTACCCTAGCATGACCCAATCTTGCTCTACTTTTGCTATAAAATGTTCCTGGCAGATTGTTTACATGTTAATCAATTTTGCCAAGGTTGTTGTAGTTGATCCATGCACGCTATGAGATTGTTCTTGCCATGGTTAGCTTCTTGATCATGTCTTCTTGCTGGTAGTATGCTTAGTTTTTCATGCAATGCCTTGTGTTGAGTGAATTGAGCTCGGAAACATGCCTTCATAACTCTGTTTTTGCCATGTCCAGTTTTCTGCCAAGTCTGAATCTGTTAACGAAACTTGCTATGTTTACATGGGTGCCATCATGTCTTCTGATCCTTTTTGGCTTATGGTCAGTAAGGGACTTTTGTTATATGCTTTGAGTAGATTCATGCCATGCCTTGTATTTCTATGATCTGATCCTGTAGCATGTTGTTATCTTGCTCTAAACATTGCTTCCTGATGTTAATTCCTGACATGTTAGTATTTTCACTAAGTCTGTGATGCTGATATCTTTTGCACTTTTGCCATGCTTGTTTGAACCTGCTATTGTGTGATTTAGCCGTAGCTCAGTGTTCATATTTTGTCAAGCATCTTGAGTAGATCACTGCCATGTGCTTTGTTGCTATGTTCGAGTGCAGTAGCTTCGTTTCTTGTTGCATTTTACATGGCATCGTGCTGTTAATCGCAGAATTGTGCCATTCTTGTTTTGCTTGCCATTTGCAAACCGTGCATCTGATTCCGGTGATCTTTATATCGATTTGGACCAAAATCAACTCATCTTTTCAGCGGCATGCTTGGTTTGCCAAGTTGATGCCTTGATCAATCTTTTCCTTCCGGAACATGCACATGCATTGCATATCATATCCCGCATAGCATGCCATGTTTTGCATCATGTCGCTTGCGCATTGCACCATGGTTGATTGTGGTTTCGTTTGCTTGTGTTCTTGCCATGGGTAGAGCCGGGAGATGAGTTCGTGATCGAGGAACCTATTGAGTACGCTTACGAGGATCATGCTTACGACAACTCGCAGAACTTTGCAGGCAAGATGACCATACCCTCGAAATCACTTCTATCTTTGCTTGCTAGTTGCTCGCTCTATTGCTATGCCGCGATACCTATCAGTTCCTTTATCATGCCTCCCATATTGCCATGTCAAGCATCTAACCCACCTTTCCTAGCAAACCGTTGTTTGGCTATGTTACCGCTTTGCTCAGCCCCTCTTATAGCGTTGCTAGTTACAGGTGAAGATGGAGTTTGTTCCTTGTTGGAACATGATTATTGTTGGGATATCATTATTATATCTTGTTTACTTTAATGCACCTATATACTTGGTAAAGGGTGGAAGGCTCGGCCTTATGCCTGGTGTTTTCTTCCACTCTTGCCGCCCTAGTTTCCGTTATACCGGTGTTATGTTCCTTGATTTTGCGTTCCTTACGCGGTTCGGTGTTATGGGAACCCCTTGACAGTTCGCTTTTGAATAAAACTCCTCCAGCAAGGCCCAACCTTGGCTTTACCATTTGCCTACCTACCACCATATACCTTCCCTTGGGTTCTATAGACTCAAGGGTCATCTTATTTTAAACCCCCCCGGGCCAGTGCTCCTTTGAGTATTGGTCCGAACCGAGCCCCTGCGGGGCCACCTCAGGGAAACTCGAGGCTTGGTTTTACTCGTAGCCTATATCATCCGGTGTTTCCCTGAGAACGAGATACATGCGACTCCTATCAGGATTTGTCGGCACATCGGGTGGCTTTGCTGGTCTTGTTTTACCATTGTCGAAATGTCTTGTAACCGGGATTCCGAGTCTGATCGGGTCGTCCTGGGAGAAGGAATATCCTTCGTTGACCGTGAGAGCTTGTGATGGGCTAAGTTGGGACACCCCTGCAGGGTTTTGAAATTTCGAAAGCCGTGCCCGCGATTATGGGCAGATGGGAATTTGTTAATATCCCGTTGTAGAAAACCTGACACTTAACTTACTTAAGATGAATCAACAGCGTGTGTAGCTGTGATGGTCTCTTTTCGGAGGAGTCCGGGAAGAGAACACGGTCTCGTGTTATGCTTGAACGTAAGTAGTTTCAGGATAACTTCTTGATCTTTGTAGCTTCCCGACCGTGCTTTGCTCCTCTTCTCGCTCTCATTTGCGTAAGTTAGCAACCATATATGCTAGTGCTTGCTGCAGCTCCACCTCACTACCTTTTCCTACCCATAAGCTTAAATAGTCTTGATCATGAGGGTGTGAGATTGCTGAGTCCTTGTGACTCACATATTACTTCCAAAACCAGATGCAGGTGCCGATGAAGCCAGTCCAGGGGATGCAACCGAACTCAAGTGGGAGTTCGACGAGGATTCAGGACGTTACTATGTTTCGTTTCCAGACGATCAGTAGTGGAGCCCAGTTGGGGCGATCGAGGACCTATGCATTTGGGGTTGTCTTTATTTTGGTTCCGTTGTTGGACCTTGATTGTATTCTGGATGATGTAATGCTATATTTATGTATTGTGTGAAGTGGCGATTATAAGCCAACTCTTTATCTCTTTCTTATTCAGTACATGGGATGTGTAAAGATTACCCCTCTTGCGACATGCCTACTATGCGGTTATGCCTCTAAGTCGTGCTCTGACACATGGGAGATATAGCCACATCGTGGGTGTTACAAGTTGGTAATCAGAGCCTTCCCCGACCTAGGAGCCCCCTGCTTGATCGAATCGCTGGCGTTGTTGAGTCTAGAAAAAATGTTTTGAGTCTTTTAGGATTATATATATTGGAGAGTAGGATTCTTTTTACTCCTCAGTCCCTTCGTCGCTCTGGTGAGGCTTCTTAACGTAGAGTTTTGACTCTTCTCTTCTCAAATTTCACTAAAAAAATTAGGATCACGCAGGTATCTTCGAATCGTTCCGATGGTTTTGTGACGAGAACATTGTTCTTGGTGCCTCTTGACATTTAGGGGTTGTGGCAGTGTCCCAGGGAGTTGAGCTCTGAGGTGTTGTCATCACAATTTTATCATTGCAGTTCTAGAATACCTGAGTTTGCCGACATTGAAAATCTCCTTTATGCAGTTGTTGGTGAGATAACCTTGACGCCACCCAGTACTGGGGCGGGAGTTTGGGAGTATTGCCATAACTCATATAATGGATGCTTTTCGAAGGTTGGGGTAAATGATTTCTGAAGGTTTCTTGGTTATGTGTTGAAGGATGGTGATACGTCTCCGTCATATCTACTTTTCCAAACACTTTTGCCCTTGTTTTGGGCTCTAACTTGTATGATTTGAATGGAACTAACCCGGACTGACGCTGTTTTCAGCAGAATTGCCATGGTGTTGTTTTATGTGCAGAAAACAAATATTCTCAGAATGACCTGGGACTTGATGTATGTTGGAGGCACTCGTTGTTTCGAGCAAGCCATGGATTGATGCTTGTTGGTGGAGGGGGAGTATAAACTTTACCATTCTGTTTGGGAACCGCCTATAATGTGTTTAGCATGGAAGATATCGCCATCTCTTAGTTGTTATGTTGACAATGAAAGTATACCGCTCAAAATACAATTTATCTCTATTTCAAAACCGAGCTCTGGCACCTCTACAAATCCATGCTTCCCTCTGCGAAGGGCCTATCCATTTACTTTTATGTTCAGTCATCACCCTCTTATTAAAAAGCACTAGCTGGAGAGCACAACCGTCATTTGCATTCATCGCTGTTAATTTATATTGGGTATGACTATGATTGGATCTCTTTTACCATGAATTACAATGTCTAGTCAGTCCTTGATCTTTAAAGGTGCTCTGCATTTATGTTTTGCGGTCTCAGAAAGGGCTAGCGAGATACCATCTTGTTATATCATATTATGATTGTTTTGAGAAAGTGTTGTCATCCAAGATTTATTATTATGACTTGCTAGTTGATTATGCTATTGATATGAGTAATTGTGAGTGAGGGAGTCCTGGATTAGGGGGTGTCCGGATATCCGGACTATACCTTCGGCCGGACTCCTGGACTATGAAGATACAAGATTGAAGACTTCCTCCCGTGTCCGGAAGGGACTTTCCTAGGCGTGGAAAGCAAGCTTGGCGACACGGATATGTAGATCTCCTACCATTGTAGCCGACTCTGTGTAACCCTAGACCTCTCCGGTGTCTATATGAACAGGAGGGATTTAGTCCATAGGAGGAACAACAATCATACCATAGGCTAGCTTCTAGGGTTTAGCCTCTTTGATCTTGTGGTAGATCTACTCTTGTACTTCCCATATCATCAATATTAATCGAGCGGGACGTAGGGTTTTACCTCCATCAAGAGGGCCCGAACCTGGGTAAAACATCGTGTCCCCTGCCTCCTATTACCATCCGCCTAGACGCACAGTTCGGGACCCCCTACCCGAGATCCGTCGGTTTTGACACCGACATTGGTGCTTTCATTGAGAGTTCCTATGTGTCGTCGCCATTAGGAAGGATGCCTCATCCCGTCTTTAAAGACGACACCGTTGCTAAGGGAGCTTTGGCTGTGGCCAAACTCTCCGGCTAGGTGGTTTCCTTATGACCGCCTATTCGGCTGCTGCGTCGATGATAACCTCTCAGGTCATCAAAAGCAATCTTCACGTCAGCTCGGAATTCGCCGAGCAGCTAGATCCAATGGAGCTCTCTTCCCTAAACGAGCTCTTGGATCGCATCGCCGCCCTGGGAGTCGCTACGGATTACGACCAGATTGGGCCTAAACCCGATCTGAGAGAGATTAACTCTCCCCAGGTCACCCATCACGTTGCCGTGGTAGAGGGACAGTGCGGCGACCCTTCATCTATCTTAAGGACTAGCTATGTCCGGATTCCCGATCCCTCCAAGCCGGATACCCGCGGAGGGGAGGACATCACTCAAGACCTGAACTTAATGTCAGGCGACGGGCTAGATTCATTGGACAGCATCCAAGAATCCAAACTTCCGAGTTCGGAAACTCCTTGGCCCCTGGGTCTCAGATTGGATGAGGTTTCGGATTTGATTCCACCCACCCACCCGTACATAAGCGATCTATCCCAAATTAGGCAATAGCCCGAAGAAACCGTACATCATTACTGGGCCAGATTCCTCCTGGTTATGAACAGGATAAAGGACTGCTGCAAGGAAGATGCAATTTCATTCTTCTGCAATAATTGCACGGACAAGGGAATCCTCAACGCCATAAGTCGCCGTGATATTACACGCTTCGCTGACTTGGCGTCCATAGTACGAAAGTACTATGCGATGGAAAGCGCCTGGAAAACCGAAATAAAATTTTGGGACAATCCGGCCCTGAATACAAACCCAGTCCGAAATAAAAGGGTGCATCATCGCCAGACACCCGGGTTCAATACCAAAAAGCAAAAGCCCTCTACAGGGCACGGAACCGTACTGGAAGGATGGCTTAATGGACCCTACAAAATTCACAGTGCAGAGGGCGCCACACCAACTCACAGCCTTAGAGCATGTTGGATACTCCGGCAGGTGGCAAAAATTGGCGAAGATCTTCTAATTCCAGAAGCCATGGAAAGCCACCCCAGAGAAACCAGTACAGTATTTATAGTCTTCGAGACTTCCGCATCAAATAATATGCGAAAAAGAACACTCCGCAGCCTTGCCGATGTCTACCAAGTAGCAACAATAAAACCATGGAGCGACATGGCTATCACTTTTAACGCCAGTGATGAACCTAAATTCCGAACAGCCCGAGTACCAGCCGCATTGGTCCTCAATCCAATAGTGGACGGCTTTCGTCTTACCAAGGTACTCATGGATGGCGGTAGCGGATTGAACCTCATTTATAAGGAAACCCTTCAAAAAATGGAAACAGACTGGAACCGCATTGAGCGAAGCAGCACAACCTTTAGAGGAATAATCCCCAGTCGGGAAGCGCGCTATACAGGAAAAATCACACTAGATGTGGTGTTCGGCACGCCGGATAATTACAGGTCCGAAGAGGTCACATTCCAGGTGGCCCCATTCAGTAGCGGATATCACGCTCTGCTAGGGCAGGAAGCGTTTACAGTCTTCGAAGCAATACCCCATTACGGGTACATGAAGCTCAAGATGCCCGGGCCTAACGGAATCATCACTCTCGCTAGTGATCCGGACATAGCACTCCGCGCCGAAAACAAGACAGCTGCACTGGCCCTCGAGGCGCTATCCGAAGCCCTAGCGGCTGAGGAACTGAATGCGCTGCGCTCCATGGTGAATAGGGACGATGTGACACTCGATAAAAGATCCAAGTCCACCTCCTTTAAACCGGCGGACAAAATAGTCAAATTCCAGGTCCATCCAACAGACCCCAATAAAATAGCTTCCATCAGGGCACAGTTAAGCCCTGATGTAGACGCCGCACTGCGAGGGTTCCTACGAGAGAACTGGGACATTTTCACCTGGCACCCTTCAGACATGCCAGGAATCCCACGCAGGCTGGCCGAACACAGCTTAAATATCCTAAAAGGATTCAAGCCAGTCAAACAGGCTCTTCAGCGTTTTTCCGAACCTAAGAGACAGGCCATGGGAGAGGAACTAGCCAAGCTATTGGAGGCCGGATTCATCAAAGATATAAAACACCCGGACTGGCTAGCAAACCTGGTGATGGTACCAAAGAAGGACAAATCCTGGCGCCTGTGCGTTGATTTCAAAACCTTAACAAGGCTTGCCAAAGGATCCCTTCCCTCTCCCCCGCATCGATCAAATTATCGACGCTACCACAGGACACGATTCGTTGTGTTTCCTCAACGCATACTCCGGCTACCATCAAATAAAGATGGCAGAGTCAGACCAAGCCGCAACGGCATTCATCACACCATACGGCCCATTCTGCTTCAACACAATGCCCTTCGGGCTCAAAAACGCCGGCGCAACATATCAGCGCACGACTCAGACATGTCTGGCAAACCAGATCGGCAAAACAGTGGAGGCATACGTAGATGATGTGGTCGTTAAAACAAGCCATGTCGAATCTCTAGTAGACGACTTGAGGCTAACTTTCGATAACCTCCGAACATACGACATCAAGCTCAACCCGGAAAAATGCGTTTTCGGCGTTCCAGCCGGAAAACTCTTGGGCTTTATTGTATCCGGTAGAGGAATTGAAGCAAATCCAGCCAAGATCCGAGCTCTGTCACAATTGGATATCCCGAAGGACCTCAAACAAATACAAAAATTAACCGGATGCGTGGCGGCTCTAAGCCGCTTTATCTCCCGCTTAGGAGAAAAGGCCCTACCCCTTTACCGCCTCCTTCGGCGCATCGAACACTTCGAGTGGATGGATGCAGCCACGGCCGGACTCGACGAAATAAAAGCCGTATTGGCAACAAACCCAGTCCTGGCCACGCCAAACATTGGCGAACCAATGCTATTATACATTGCAGCAACCCATCAGGTCGTAAGCGCAGTGCTCGTCGTCGAACGAGAAACGGACGGACACAAATTCCCCCTTCAAAAGCGAGTCTACTATGTGTCCACTGTCCTTACTCCGTGCAAGTCACGGTACCCGCATTATCAAAAGATTGCGTACACGGTATTTATGGCATCCCAGAAGCTGCGACACTACTTTCCAGAGTGTTCAATAACAGTAGCCTCGGAAGTGCCACTTAACGATATTATAAACAACTGCGACGCGACGGGCCAGATTGCTAAAATGGGCCATTGAGCTCCTCCCGTTCGAATAACTTACAAGCCACGGCGAGCTATCAAGTCGCAAGTTTTGGCCGACTTCGTCGCAGAATGGACGGAGACCGAACTCCCTAAAGAGTACGGCACATATTCAAACTGGGTCATGCACTTCGACGGCTCCAAAATGTTGGCCGGTCTAGGGGCTGGTGTCATTTTGACGTCCCCCACAAGAGACACAGTTCCATACGTAATCCAGATAATGTACACTGACTCCAACAATGCAGCCAAATATGAGGCCCTTTTACATGGTCTCCGGATGGTAGTATCCATGGGCATTCAACGCCTAGAGGTGCGCGGGGACTCGAACCTCGCAATATCCCAAATAAATGGACACTTTGATGCCAAGGATCCAAAAATGGCAGCTTATCGCAACGCCGTCCTAAAAATGTCAGCTCGGTTCGAAGGGCTCGAATTTCACCATATAGCCCGGGAAAATAATCAGGCGGCAGATGTCCTGGCACGCATCAGCGCAAAACGTGATGTAGTCCCCCCCAACATCTTCTTGGAAAGGATGTTCAAGCCATCCAAAGTATGGGAAGGGGAACCCGGCAATAACAGCCCGGACCCGACCGCACTGCCCGACACCGACCACTCTGACATAATTGGAGGCATGCCAATGAAATAACACCTTCAGCCCACGTAATAATGGTCGTCATCGCCCCGTGGAAAGAACCATTCCTCGCCTACCTTACTAGGCAGGAACTCCCCGATGACCAAAATGAGGCACGCTGCATAGTGCGGCGATCTAAAGCCTATAAAGACCATGAGGGAGAGCTTTATAAGAAAAGCACTACCGGAGTCCTTCAAAGGTGCATCTCGGAAGAGGAAGGGCGGATCCTCCTAGCTGAAATTCATGCCGGACTCGGCGTTCATCATGCTGCAGCTCGGTCCCTTGTAAGCAAGGCCTTCCGTACAGGCTTTTATTGGCCGACGGCCCGGGCAGACGCCCAGGACTTAGTCCAACGATGCGTTGGTTGCCAGCTTTTTGCAAACCAAAGCCATATGCCACCCACCGCCCTCCAAACTATCCCCATCACTTGGCCCTTCGCGGTCTGGGGGCTTGACATGGTTGGACCCCTTAAAGGCGGAACCCACAAGAAAAAATACTTACTGGTCATGGTGGATAAGTTCACCAAATGGATAGAAGCCAAGCCTGTTAAGACGGCCGAATCTGGACCGGTGATAGACTTTATATCCGGGGTCGTACACCGTTACGGCGTCCCCCACAGCATCATCACTGATAACGGCACGAACTTTACGGCCGACGAGGTAAAACTCTGGTGCAAAAACATGGGCATCAAGCTCGATTATGCTTCCGTCTATCACCCACAAACTAACGACTAGGTCGAACGTGCAAATGGTCTTATCATGAGCGGCATCAAACCCAGATTAGTGCGGTCCCTTAAGGAATCTAATACGCACTGGGTAGATGAGATCGACTCCGTACTCTGGGGGCTGCGGACCACGCCGAATCGCACCACCGGATACACACCATTCTTTATGGTGTACGGCGCAGAGGCAGTTTTGCCCTGCGACATAATTCATGACTCACCTCGAGTGCGCATGTACGAAGAAAGAGAAGCCGAGCTCGATCGGCAGGACAGTTTGGACGCCTTGGAGGAAGAGCGTGACGTGGCAAAAGCCCGTTCCGCATTCTATCAACAGCAGGCTCAAAGATACCAAAGCAGAGAAGTATGGGCCAAAAATTACAACGTTGGCGAATTAGTTCTACGCCTGCCGGATAAGAAAAAGGACAAACTCAAGCCCAAGTGGGAAGGTCCCTTCATAATTGACCAAGTCCTGACTGGTGGAGCGTACCGCCTGCGAGATGCATCGGATAACCGACTCGAGCCGAACCCATGGAACGCAGCCCGTCTCTGAAGATTCTATGCCTAGCGCCGGACTTTGTGTTCGTCTCTTTCCTCTGTCCATTTTTTATATACTTTCTGTCTTACATTTCTCTCCTTCTTCTCTCTCTCTCTTATAGCCTTTAAAGGCTCATAAAGTGATGCGCTATCCGCGCTCATTAAACCTGGGGGCTTCTTTAAACAGAAGCTTATTTATACGGGCTTCATGCCCAACACATGTGTCACACTTCCGCATGTACCTTTTATACACCATTATATGCATCGATATGACTTAAGTTACCCCTACGTTCCCGATTGTTTGGCTAGGTGGTAAAGGGAGCACCTCTGCGATTGTTACTGCCGGGTCAGCCGAATGTGTACCTCAGACTGGGTGAAGCCGAAAGCTAGCGTTCTTAAGGGAATATTCGGTCGGTGAACTAAAGATGATCTTTTTTTCACTTATTTATCTATACGCCCCCAGATGTTTTTCCTGCGTCTCTTTTCACAGAATGGACATGCACTTTAGGGCATGCCTCCCAGGGAAAGGAACCCCTAATGGAACTATTCTCCCTGGAAGATGTTTCTTACTAACCATGTAATATAACATAACTAGTTGGGCACTTGTCTGTTCAAGAACTAAGGACCCCTACGCCTGGTCTCCATGCATACCCCGGTTCTTATATAACCGCGGGGGTATTCGGACACACTCCGGACCGTCAGGTCCCGAGGTTGAAGCGAAAAGGTCGGCCATGACAAACGATCTACAATCCGGCTAGAAGGCATTAGACATGTAAATTAAAATTACATAGTCAATCTGACTAATTGTATTCCTCTTCAATACCATCTAACAGGTTGTCTTGCTTACAGTCCTGTTGGGAATACTTTGCGGCCAATTCTACTTGGCCGTATACTAAGCTCACAGGGATCTCCTTCCCATCGGGCCCCATGGATCCAACCTCGGCCATGTGGTTTGGGTCAGCCTTCGTGTACCGCGTCTTCACCATAGCCCAGGCCTCCCTGGCACCTTGACGGAAGGCCGACATCTTCCACAATCAGAAGCGTCGCCGCGCTCCCTTCAGCTTCTCTACAAGCTCTCCAAGGCCTTCGGGCATGGAGACGGATGGCCACAAGGCCTGGGCGACGCCTTGCATCACCTGCCGAACTCGCTCGTGCAGTTGTGAGAGCTCGGGAAGAAGGTCACCCGTAGAACCGGGCATTTCCTCTGCAGGACGACCTGTTAGCATACCTACAGACATTACTCTGTTAGTCGACTTCCTTGCCGAACTCTTTTTTCAAAGTTCGTTTAAGCACTTACTAAATATGCCGCGTCGAAGCCGCTGATTCTCCTTAACGAAGTCCAATAGCTGGGCACGAACGTCCTTCAGTTCAACGCCCAGCTTGGTGTTGGCATCTTGGAGATCGTTCTTCTCCCGCCTCACCTTTGTCAGCACACTCTCACCAGCCTTCAGCTGGCGTAGGAGTTGCTCCTTTTCCGGATTTAATTCGGCGCCATCTGCAATTTCATTTGTCTGATTTGCACCCATGCCGCACTTCGCAAAATACTTATCTTTCGAAGCGTATATTACGAGAGGGGGTCTCCTTGGGCTCCCCTGCCGCGGCTAGTGCGGCCTCAAGTTGGGCTTTGCACTCTTCCAACTCCTAGGACAGTAGGGTATTCTTTTCTGTAAGAACCTGCATAACAAACGATCCTTAAATCAGTTATTCTAACTGTTTCAAGTCTCGGGGGCTACTGGTATATATATATATAATTACCAAAATTTTCTTACCCATATGTCTTTTATATACTGCTCCGTGGCTCTGGCTAGACCATCTTGAGCGGCACGAAGGTACGCATCTCCCGAATTGAAGGCATCTAATGCCTCTTGGGAGAAACAAGCGTCGCGAAGAACTGTCCGGCGATGCCTGTGGTTCATGGCACTCTCCACCTCAGAATTGGTGGCAGACAGCCTGTCCGCATCCTCTGTCGTAGGAGCGTCTGGTGCGCGCCTTGTGTTGGCCTCCGCTTCCGAACCAGGCTTTGGAGCCTGGCTAGTGGAGGCGCGATTGGCAACCTCTCTGGATATAGTCCGGCGAGGTCTCTTTGTCCTGAAGAGAGCACAAGCGTTAATATGCCTCGAAGGAATAACACCTGGGAATTAGATGGCGCACTATACCTTTGCGCCGGTGTCTCAGTCCGGACCGCACTTCTTTTCAGCCCGCGGGGCCTTGTCGCCCCTCGTTGGCTCGTCGCCGTAGGCTCGGCCTCCCGTCTCAAGGACCACCCCTGCAAAACACGGTTGTCATACGGCAATCGAAAACAGCGAGGATAGATCCCTTTTCAAAGTGCTGGGACTTCGGTCTCGGTTACCTATGAGGCTGGGAGTAGCCCTGGCTAATCGGCCGTAATGGCCACCAAGGCGTTGTCCTTGCTCAATTGATGAAACACCCCATCAATCAGCTCCATAGATAAGTCCAGATCCTCTTGAGAGGCCGGGTCGAGCGACCGTCCCGGATCCTCGGGTTGTGGAGGAGGGCTGTTTATTTCTTTAACAGCCTGGCGCAGTTCCTGCGTTGAAGTCGTTAGACTGAATATTTAACGATGGGAATATAAAATGGATGGGCAAGTAAAAGTGTCCACTTACCCAACTTGGGGGATTATACATAGAAAATCCACCCCGTGGGTTAACGCGGAGAAATTCCTCCTCTTCTCCCTTGTACAAAGCGGACAAGGTCTTTATTAGAGCGGCAGCTGAATCCGGCCCCTTACGGCCATGGCGGGTGGTGTCGTCCTCCCCGTTGAAGTCCCACATGGGGTGGCCTCTATACTGGAGCGGCTACACCCCTCGCATGATGCATGCGGCCATGACCCCGATCATGGTCAGTCCGGAATGGGCTAACAATCTTATCCGGCCCATCACGTAAAGAACGTCCTTATCGCTTTCCCTCTGAGGGCTCCGTGGACGCCAGCTTAGGCGCTTCTTTAGGGGAGCACTATCGAACTCAGGGAGGCCGATCCGGACAGGATCCGGCAGCGGGACGTCCTCTATATAAAACCATTTCGAAGGCCAGTCCTTGGACGCCTTCTTTGGGGTTCCAGATAGATATCCAGTCCCGGCGATGCGCCACACTTCGGCTCCACCCACTTGATGTATTGACCCCTTCTGAGAACGGGGCACAAGGCAGAATAGCCTTTTCCACAGTGCGAAATGAGCCTCGCAGCCCAAAAACAGCTCGCAAAGGGATACGAAGCCCGCAATATGCAATATGGAGGCAGGTGTGAGGTTGTGCAGCTGGAGGCCATAGAACTCCAGGAGCCCCCGGAGAAACGGATGAATTGGAAATCCGAGCCCTCTTATTAAGTAAGGGACAAGGCATACCCACTCTCCTTTGGAGGGATTGGGGGCGCTCTCCGCTTGCTCTCCGCCATTATAGGTGGCAAGTCCGGCTCAATCCGGGACCATATAGGCCGGGGGGAGAAATCCCTTGGTCTGGAGCATCACTAGCTCGCTGTGTGGGATGGAGCACCGCTTCCAATCTCCAGGCTGAGGGCCCGAAGGGCGAGAGGGGGAGCTGCGGCGGCCGGCCATGATAGAATGGACCTCTGTCGGATACGCTCTGATGAAAACTCGCGGTGGGGAGAAGGTGTGGTTTGGATCTAAATCCTCGTCCCCTTAAATAGGCGGCTCATTCATGTGGCTAGGGGTGTAAATATAAAAACACCCTGACTTTTCGTATTCGTTTGACACGTGGAAGATGGCCATTATTGGGCGTAGAAGCCAAGGAGCGCTACATTTACAAGAAACCGGACACTATTCGACAGGTACATGGAATTTGGAGGAGAACCCGCCTTGCAATGCCGAAGACAATTTGCGTGCCGGACTCGTCGTCATTGAAGCCTGGTTCGGGGGCTACTGAGGGAGTCCTGGATTAGGGGGTGTCCGGATAGCCAGACTATACCTTCGGCCGGACTCCTGGACTATGAAGATACAAGATTGAAGACTTCGTCCCGTGTCCGGAAGGGACTTTCCTTGGCGTGGAAAGCAAGCTTGGCGACACGGATATGTAGATCTCCTACCATTGTAACCGACTCTGTGTAACCCTAGCCCTCTCCGGTGTCTATATAAACCGGAGGGTTTTAGTCCGTAGGAGGAACAACAATCATACTATAGGCTAGCTTCTAGGGTTTAGCCTCTTTGATCTCATGGTAGATCTACTCTTGTACTACCCATATCATCAATATTAATCGAGCAGGGTGTAGGCTTTTACCTCCATCAAGAGGGCCCGAACCTGGGTAAAACATTGTGTCCCCTGCCTCCTGTTACCATCCGCCTAGACGCACAGTTCGGGACCCCCTACCCGAGATCCGCCGGTTTTGACACCGACAGTGAGACCTGAGAATTATTGCAAATGTGGTTAGTTATGATCTATGCTGAAAACTTGAATGCTGGCTTGACATAGTTACAACAACAAGAGCAAACAGAGTTTGTAAAAGTTTTTCTTTCTTTCAGTTTGTCAACTGAATTGCTTGAGGACAAGCAAGGGTTTATGCTTGGGGGAGTTGATATGTCTCTGTCGTATCTACTTTTCTAAACACTTTTGCCCTTGTTTTGGACTCTAACTTGTATGATTTGAATGGAACTAACCCAGACTGACGTTGTTTTCAGCAGAATTGCCATGGTGTTGTTTTATGTGCAGAAAACAAATATTCTCAGAATGACCTGAAACTCCACGGAACATCTTAGAAAAAACAATAAAAAATCCTCGCCAAAGATGAAGACCAGGGGGCCCACACCCTTCTCACGAGGGTGCCCCCCCTAGGGCACGCCCCCTACCTCGTGAGCCCCCAATTGCGTCTCCGACTCCAACTCCACCTCCATATATTGAGTTTCGATGAGAAAAAAATCAGAGAGAAGAAATCATCGCGTTTTACGATACAGAGCCGCCGCCAAGCCCTAAAACCTCTCGGGAGGGCTGATCTGGAGTCCGTTCGGGGCTCCGGAGAGGAGGATTCGTCGCCGTCGTCATCATCAACCATCCTCCATCACCAATTTCATGATGCTCACCGCCGTGCGTGAGTAATTCCATCGTAGGCTTGCTGGACGGTGATGGGTTGGATGAGATTTATCATGTAATCGAGTTAGTTTTGTTAGGGTTTGATCCCTAGTATCCATTATGTTCTGAGATTGATGTTGCTATGACTTTGCCATGCTTAATGCCTGTCACTAGGGCCCGAGTGCCATGATTTCACATCTAAACCTATTATGTTTTCATGAATATATGTGAGTTCTTGATCCTATCTTGCAAGTCTATAGTCACCTACTATGTATTATGATCCGGCAACCCCGAAGTGACAATAATCAGGACCACTCCCGGTGATGACCATAGTTTGAGGAGTTCATGTATTCACTGTGTGCTAATGCTTTGTTCCGGTTCTATTAAAAGGAGGCCTTAATATCCCTTAGTTTCCAATAGGACCCCGCTGCCACGGGAGGGTAGGACAAAAGATGTCATGCAAGTTCTTTTCCATAAGCACGTATGACTATATATGGAATACATGCCTACATTACATTGATGAATTGGAGCTAGTTCTGTGTCACCCTATGTTATGACTGTTACATGATGAACCGCATCCGGCATAATTATCCATCACTGATCTGGTGCCTACGAGTTTTCCATATACTGGTTTTCGCTTATTTACTTTCCCGCTGCTACTATTACAATCACTACAAAATACCAAAAACATTAATTTTGCTGTCTTTACTTTTGTTGCTGCTACCACCACTATCATATTACTTTGCTACTAAACACTTTGCTACAGATACTAAGTTTCCAGGTGTGGTTGAATTAACAACTCAGCTGCTAATACTTAAGAATATTCTTTGGCTCCCCTTGTGTCGAATCAATAAATTTTGGTTGAATACTCTACCCTCGAAAGCTATTGCGATCCCCTATACTTGTGGGTTATCAGATGGATACAGCTAGATGTAGGATTTGCTAGTTTTGGGTGAGATATTATGCTTCCCTTGTATCCCCAACACGTGATTGCATAACCAGAAAGTTTCGGGAGTTTTATAGGTGGGAATTCACGTAGCTCTAGTATTTCTTCCCGCAGATATTTGGTTTGTGATTGGGTAATCCTTACCAATTATTTGTTCATATCTGTACCTTGTTGTTTTATTCATCTATCTCCATCTAAGTGGATTCTCAATTTATGGAAGTGTGATCATTTAATTTGGATTTCATTCGTTCATTCTTGTTCGAATGTTAAGGCTATATGTTGCAATTTCGATCCATTTGATTCAGCTTGAATATATGTCTTTCAAGATGCTAACGGATGTCACCCTCTTTAGGATGGCTCCTCCAACACGTCAGAATCCGGAACCTCCGTCACCACCTCCACCTCCGGAGGCATGGCAAGCTGTCATGGCCGCTACCAACTCCAACACGCAGATGCTTATGCAACTCTTGCAAGAGCGCAACCAAGGAAATCAAGGCCATGGCAACAATCAAGTTCAGTTTGCTACCCTCAACCAGTTCCTCGCAAACTAGCCGAGGTCCTTCAGTAACTGTGTCAAGGCCACAGACGCTGATGATTGGCTCGTGGATATCTACAAACATTTTGAGTTTAGCAACGTCAGGCCTGAGGACTTTGTCAAGTTTGCTTCGTTCCAACTCAAAGACCAAGCTGCTGAGTGGTATCAACAATACAAAGATTCCAGAGGAGGTCATGTGATTACCTGGGATGATTTCCGCCGGGACTTCAAAGCTCACCACATTCCTCAAAGTGTTGCTGAGAGTAAGCGTGAGGAGTTCCGCAACCTGAAGCAAGGCAGCTTGTCTGTTTACCAATACAACATCCTGTTCCAGAGGCTCGCTCGCTTCGCCAAACAAGACATCCCTGACGAGAAGAGCATGATTTATCAATTCAGAGGTGGCCTCAGAGAAGATCTACAACTAGCTCTCGTGCTTTTTGAGCCGAAACAGTATGATGAGTTCTACAACATGGCACTAAAGCAAGAGGCTGCTCAGCTTAAGTGTGATGCTTCTGAGAAGAGAGTCAGGGATGCAACTCCTTCTTCTTCTTCTTCTTCAACTCAAGTGGCAGTTAAGCAGCAAAAGTTCTGGTTGCCTCCTCCTCCTCCGTTCTGTCAGCCTTGTCAGCATAAGAGCAAAGTTGGCAATGGATCTTCCCACCCACCCAACCTAGGCTTTCAGAACAAAGCTTCGTCTCATGCTCCAAGGACAAGTGCTCCGTATCACCGTCCGCTCTCAGAGGTTATGTGCAACAAGTGTCAGCAGAAGGTTCACTATGCAAACAAATGCTTCAACCAGAGGCGTCTTCCGCCTCCTCCTCCTATGAGATCTGCCAGCTATGCAATGGTCAAGCATAATCCCAAGCATGCCAAGGTCAACATGATGAACGCAGCTCAGGCAGAGGTCTCTTCAGAAGTGATCATGGGTAGCCTTCCAGTTAACTCTATTCCGGCAAAAAGTCTTATTTGATACTGGTGCATCGCACTCTTTCATGTCATTGCCATTTGCATCGGAGCCCAACTTTGACACTAAGGCATTACCTAAAGCATTGCAAGTTCTTTCTCCGGCTAAGCGTTTGAGATCTACCATGATGGTTTCGAATGTTGGTATCGAAATGGGCGACTACAAATTTCTGGCTTCTCCAATTGTTCTTGGTGACTCTGATATTGATCTAATTATTGGCATGGACTGGCTTTCTAAGCACAAGGCTATGCTTGATTGTGCAGCCAGAGAAATTCAATTGACACACTCTTCTGAGGAAGTGATCATCTATACCGCTCGTGATGAAACCATTCGGCTGTTTTCTCTCAATGAGAAGGGCGAGTTGAATGCCATCTCTTTGAGATTCCAGTCGTTTGTGAATATCAGGACATCTTTCTAGAAGAGCTTCCAGGAATGCCTCCTCACTGGCCAATTGAATTCGTCATCGATCTTGAGCCTGGCACGGAACGTGTTTGCAAACGTCCTTACAAGCTTGGACCAAAGGAATTGAAGGAATTAAAGAAACAGCTTGATGAATAAGAGCATCTGGGTCTGATCAGACCGAGTTCATCTCCATGGGGTTGTGGTGTTCTTTTTGTCCAGAAGAAGGATGGCACGGACTGACTTTGTGTCGACTACCGCCCATTGAACAAGAAGACCATAAAGAACAAGTACCCACTTCCAAACATCAATGAGCTTTTCGAGCAACTCAAGGGTGCTCAAGTGTTCTCCAAGCTTGACCTTCGTATGGGCTATCATCAGATTCGCATTCGTGAACAAGATATCCCCAAGACGGCATTCAGAACAAGCTATGGTTCATATGAATACACTGTCATGTCTTTCGGCCTTGTCAATGCTCCTCCAACATTCTCTCACATGATGAACTTCATCTTCAGCCCTTACACAAATGATTTTGTCTTGGTGTATCTCGATGACATTTTGGTCTTTTCCAAGAATAAAGAGGATCATGCCAAGCACTTGAGATTGGTGCTGGACAAACTCAGAGAACATCAGTTCTATGTGAAGTTTTCAAAGTGCGAGTTTTGGCTCGATGAGGTTCTCTACCTTGGGCATATCATCTCCGCCAAGGGCATAGCTGTTAATCCTGAGAAGGTGTCTGCAATTGTGAATTGGGAACCGCCTCAGAATGTGAAGCAGCTCCGCAGCTTTCTTGGGCTCGCAAGCTATTGTCGAAGATTCGTTGAGAATTTCTCTAAGATTGCAAAGCCTCTTTCCAACCTCCTCTAGAAGCATGTGAAGTATGTCTGGACGCCTGAATGTGACGTGGATTTCAACACCCTCAAAGAGAAGTTAGTCACAGCTCCAGTTCTGACTCCTCCTGATGAATCCAAACCATTCGAGGTTTTCAGTGATGCTTCCCTGCAAGGCCTCGGTGTTGTGTTAATGCAAGAGAAGAAAGTTGTGGCCTATACCTCTCGCTAGTTGAAGCCCAACGAAAAGAACTACCCCACTCATGACCTCGAGTTGGCGGCAGTTGTCCATGCTCTTTTAACTTGGAGAAATCTCTTGTTCGGAAGGAAAGTGGACATCTTCACTTATCATAAGAGCCTCAAATAAATCTTCACTCAACCCAGCCTCAACCTCAGGCAGACTCATTGGGTCGAAATGATTCAAGAGTATAATCCGAGTATTGAATATACTCCAGGCAAGGCCAATGTCATTGCTGACGCTTTGAGCAGGAAGGCTTACTGCAACAGTTTTATTCTCAAGCCCTTCCAACCGGATCTTTGTGAAGCTTTCCGCAAACTTAATCTCCAAGTTGTTCCTCAAGGATTCCTTGCCAACCTCCAAGTCTCTCCTACTTTGGAAGATCAAATTCGTGAGGCTCAACTTCTTGATGCAATGGTGAAGAAGGTAAAGAATGGGATTGCCAAGAGCCAACCCAAGTACAAGTGCTATCGCCTTGATGACAAAGATACTCTATTCTTCGAGGATCGAATTGTTGTTCCTAAGGGTGACCTTCGTAAAGTCATTATGAATGAGGCTCACAATTCCCTTCTATCTATTCACCCTAGAAGTACAAAGATGTACCATCACCTCAAGCAGTCGTATTGGTGGACTCGAATGAAGCTCGAGATTGCTCAGTTCATGAATGAATGTGATGTCTGCAGAAGAGTGAAAGCAGAACACCAACGGCGGCCAGCTGGTCTCCTCCAACCTCTTGCCATTCCAGAATGGAAGTTTGACCATATTGAGATGGACTTCGTGACTGGATTTCCCAAGTCCAAGCGTGGCAATGATGTTATCTTTGTTGTCATCGACAAGCTTACAAAAGTGGCTCATTTTCTTCCTATCAAAGAATCTATCACAGCAGCTCAGTTGGCAGAGCTATATACCTCCAGGATTGTCTCCTTGCATGGCATTCCGCAGTTGATATCTTAAGATCGTGGAAGCATCTTTACCTCTAAGTTCTGGGATTCCTTTCAGAAGGCTATGGGCACCAGCATTCGCTTCAGCACAGCCTTCCATCCTCAAACCAGTGGACAAGTCGAGCGAGTAAATCAAATTCTTGAAGATATGCTCAGGGCTTGTGTCATTTCTTTCGGTATGAAGTGGGAAGATTGTCTTCCATATGCCGAGTTCTCCTACAAAAACAGCTTCCAAGCGAGTTCGGGCAAGGCCCCATTCAAGATTCTCTATGGCAGAAAGTGTTGTACTCCTCTTAATTGGTCAGAGACTGGTGAACGTCAACTTCTTGGAAATGACTTGATCATAGAGGCTAAAGAAATGTGCAAAGTCATTCGTGAAAATCTCAAAGCCGCGCAATCGCGCCAGAAGAGTTACTATAATAGCAAGCATCGTGACTTGGCTTTCGAGATAGGAGACCATGTCTACCTCCGCGTCTCTCCAATGAAAGTTACTCGTTGCTTCGGTATCGAAGGGAAGCTTGCCCCTAGATACGTGGGTCCTTTCAAGATCATTGGCAAAAGAGGCGACATCGCCTATCAACTTGAGCTTCCATCCAACTTTGCAAATGTGCACAACGTGTTCCACATGTCACAACTTCACAAGCGTTTCAAGACTCCTGACCAGACCATCAACTTTGAAGATATTGATCTCCAAGAAGACCTGTCCTATCATGAGCATCCTGTTGCTATTCTTGAAGAAACTAAGCACAAGACTCGCAACAAGTCTATCAAATTCCTGAAAGTGAAGTGGTCACACCATTCCGACCGAGAAGCCACCTGGGAACGCGAGGACCACCTCCGTTCCGAGTATTCGGGGTTTTTTCATTCCTAGAACTCAGGACGAGATCCTTTCGTAGTGGTGGAGTGTTGTAACGCCCCGGATGTAACCTACCATATTTGTACTCCAACTCCTTCCATTTTCGGCTCTAAGTTATGAGATTCCCTCGTGGTTGGGTTTTGTCTTCGTTTTGCATTTTGTTCATGTCAAGCATCTCATATCATGTTGTCATGAGCATCGCATTTGCATATGTGTTCGTCTCATGCATTCGAGCATTTTCCCCGTTGTCCGTTTTGCATTCTGACACTCCTATGTCCTCCGGCGCCCCCTTTTTGTCTTTTTTCGTGAGCGGGTGTTAAACATTCTCAGAGTGGACCGAGATTTGCCAAGCGGCCTTGGTACACCACCGGTAGACCGCCTGTCAAGTTTCGTGCCATTTGGAGTCCGTTTGATACTCCAACGGTTAACCGAGGAACCGTAAAGGCCTCGTGTGTGTTGCAACCCAACACCCCTCCAAAGTGGCCCAAAACCCATCCAAACCCCCTCCATCCTCTCGGACGTTCGATCATGATCGCGTGGCTGAAAACCGCACCTCATTTGGACTCTCCGAGCTCCCTCTACCTATAAATATGTGCATCTCCCCAAAAATCCGGATCCCGAAACCCTAGCCCCGCTCCTCCACCCCGCCGGACACGTCCGCCGCCGGCCGGACGCATTCGCCGCCGCGCCCTAGGCAATCGGGTTCCGACACATAGCTCTGCCCCGTTCCCCGTGCCACCGGCCCGCTCGGCCTGCTCTCGGCCCCCGCGGCCCGGAGCAGCCGCCGCCGCCCGACCTCCCGCGCCCCGCAGCCGCCCGCACCTCGCCGCTCCCCTCCACGCCGCCCGGCGACCGCGGCCGCCCGCCGCCCGGCCTCCCGCGCCCCGCGGCCGCCCGCACCTCGCCGCTCCCCTCCACGCCGCCCGGCGACCGCGGCCGCCCGGCCACCGCGTCCCCACCACGCCCGACCGCCGCCTAGCCCCAGCGCTCCACGCGCCACCCGGAGCTGGTCGCCGCGCCGCCCAGCTCGCCGCCGACTACGCCTGCCGCCCCCGCGCGCCTCCACCGCCCGACCTCGCCGGCGAGCTCTCCTCCGACTCCGGCCACCACGTCCCACATCTCCGGCGAGATATCCGGCCCTGCCTCGGTTCGTGCGCTCGGAGACGAACCCTAGATCTGAGGTTGACTTTCCCCTTCCTTTTCTCCAAGTCCCCGTCCTCTACAGTATTTTTAGCCCATGTTCATTGCATCATAACTTCGCATCCGTAGCTCCGTTTTGTGCGTGTGGCATATCAAAATGTTCGCTAGGATGTGCTCCTCATTTTGTTCCATTGCACCATGCTTGTTTGAGTCCATCTTGATGCCAAAATTGTTGTTTCAAGAGTGCTATAGAATGTTAGATGCTGATTCTTATCAGTTTATGAGCATTTGTCATTTTTGCCATGATTATTGTGTGCTGCATATGAGCATGAGCTCTACATGTGTTTTGGGCTATGTCATGCCATCTTTACAGAGGTGTATGCCATGTATTTTTGTGATCAACGTGGTGACTAGCACAAGCATGCAAAGTAGCTCTCGTGATGTTGCTGATTTCAGGGACTTAGAATTTCACTAAGTTATTTCCCTGCTGTTATTTTTATGTCATGTATTCATGTCGATACAGAGTGATCCATGCTTCTTTTGAGTATGTTCAGTAAGGATGATTTGGGCATATGGTTATGCTCTATCCATCCATGTCCCTGTTTGCATTTATGGAGTACCCTAGCATGACTCAATATTGCTCTACTTTTGCTATAAAATGTTCCTGGCAGATTATTTACATGTTAATCAATTTTGCCAAGGTTGTTGTAGTTGATCCATGCATGCTATGAGATTGTTCTTGCCATGGTTAGCTTCTTGATCATGTCTTCTTGCTGGTAGTATGCTTAGTTTTTTATGCAATTCCTTGTGTTGAGTGAATCGAGCTCGCAAACATGCCTTCATAACTCTGTTTTTGCCATGTCCAGTTTTCTGCTGAGTCTGAATCTGTTAACGAAACTTGCTATGTTTACATGGGTGCCATCATGTCTTCTGATCCTTTTTGGCTTATGGTTAGTAAGGGACTTTTGTTATATGCTTTGATTAGATTCATGCCATGCCTTGTATTGCTATCATCTGATCCTGTAGCATGTTGTTATCTTGCTCTAAACATTGCTTCCTGTTGTTAATTCCCGACATGTTAGTATTTTCAGTAAGTCTGTGATGCTGATATCTTTTGCACTTTTGCCATGCTTGTTTGAACCTGCTATTGTGTGATTTAGCCGTAGCTCAGTGTTCATATTTTGTCAAGCATCTTGAGTAGATCACTGCCATGTGCTTTGTTGCTATGTTTGAGTGCAGTAGCTTAGTTTCTTGTTGCATTTTACATGGCATCGTGCTGTTAATCGCAGAATTGTGCCATTCTTGTTTTGCTTGCCATTTGCAAACCGTGCATCCGATTCCGGTGATCTTTATATCGATTTCGGCCGAAACCAACTCATCTTTCAAGAGGCACGCTTGGTTTGCCAAGTTGATGCCTTGATCAATCTTTTCATTTCGGAACATGCACATGCATTGCATATCACATCCCACATACCATGCCATGTTTTGCATTATGTTGCTTGTGCATTGCACCGTGGTTGATTGTGGTTTCCTGTGCTTGTGTTATTTCCTTCGGTAGATCCGGGAGACGAGTTCGTGATCGAGGAACCCGTTGAGTAAGCTTACAAGGATCAAGGTTACGTCAACTCGGAGAACTTTGCAGGCAAGATGAACATACCCTCGAAATCACTTCTATCTTTGCTTGCTAGTTGCTCGCTCTATTGCTATGCTGCGATACCTATCACTTGCTTTATCATGCCTCCCATATTGCCATGTCAAGCCTCTAACCCACCTTTCCTAGCAAACCGTTGTTTGGCTATGTGACCGCTTTGCTCGGCCCCTCTTATAGCGTTGCTAGTTGCAGGTGAAGATGGAGTTTGTTCCTTGTTGGAACATGATTATTGTTGGGATATCATTATTATATCTTGTTTACTTTAATGCACCTATATACTTGCTAAAGGGTGGAAGGCTCGGCCTTATGCCTGGTGTTTTGTTCCACTCTTGCCGCCCTAGTTTCCGTTATACCGGTGTTATGTTCCTTGATTTTGCGTTCCTTACGCGGTTGGGTGTTATGGGAACCCCTTGACAGTTCGCTTTTGAATAAAACTCCTCCAGCAAGGCCCAACCCTGGTTTTACCATTTGCCTACCTACCACCATATACCTTCCATTGGGTTCTATAGACTCAAGGGTCATCTTATTTTAAACCCCCCCCGGGCCAGTGCTCCTTTGAGTGTTGGTCCGAACCGAGCCGCCTGCGGGGCCACCTCAGGGAAACTCGAGGCTTGGTTTTACTCGTAGCCTATATCATCCGGTGTTTCCCTGAGAACGAGATACATGCGACTCCTATCGGGATTTGTCGGCACATCGGGTGGCTTTGCTGGTCTTGTTTTACCATTGTCGAAATGTCTTGTAACCGGGATTCCGAGTCTGATCGGGTCGTCCTGGGAGAAGGAATATCCTTCATTGGCCGTGAGAGCTTGTGATGGGCTAAGTTGGGACACCCCTGCAGGGTTTTGAACTTTTGAAAGTCGTGCCCGCGGTTATGGGCAGATGGGAATTTGTTAATATCTGGTCATAGAAAACCTGACACTTAACTTAATTAACATGAATCAACAGTGTGTGTAGCCGTGATGGTCTCTTTTCAGCGGAGTCTGGGAAGAGAACACGGTCTCATGTTATGCTTGAACGTAAGTAGTTTCAGGATCACTTCTTGATCTTTGTAGCTTCCCGACCGTGCTTTGCTTCTCTTCTCGCTCTCATTTGCGTAAGTTAGTCACCATATATGCTAGTGCTTGCTGCAGCTCCACCTCACTACCTTTTCCTACCCATAAGCTTAAATAGTATTGATCACGAGGGTGTGAGATTGCTGAGTGCCTGTGATGCACAGATTACTTACAAAACCAGATGCAGGTGCTGATGAAGCCAGTCCAAGGGATGCGACCGAACTCAAGTGGGAGTTCGACGAGGATTCAGGACGTTACTATGTTTCCTTTCCAGACAATCAGTAGTGGAGACCAGTTGGGGCGATCGGGGACCTATGCATTTGGGTTGTCTTTATTTTGGTTCCGTAGTCGGACCTTGATTGTATTCTGGATGATGTAATGCTATATTTATGTATTGTGTGAAGTGGCGATTGTAAGCCAACTCTTTACCTCTTTCTTATTCAGTACATGGGATGTGTAAAGATTACCCCTGTTGCGATATGCCGACTATGCGGTTATGCCTCTAAGTCGTGCTCCGACATGTGGGAGATATAGCCGCATCATGGGTGTTACACTAGGGCACCTTCCCGACTCTGTTCTCCCCTCGGTTTGCTTGTTTAACAAGATAAAAAAACCTTTATATACCCCCCGAACGTATTGACCACCGTATCACGGAGAAATCTTGTGTTCTTCTTTCTTGTTGTTTTTCTGTCAGATCCATCGAGTCGGGCATCATGTCTTCCCCCTCTTCCAACAAAGTAGAAGAGGATGATTGGTTGATGAAGATAGAACTAAAGAGAGAGGCACCAGAGGAAACCATCGAGGGTGACAAGGCCAAGGAAGTTGCAGGAGATCAAGCCCCAGCAGTAGGGCAAACCGTTCCAGCATTAGAAGAAGAAGACATCCTTAAACCATACTATGATCATCTTACCCCTATTGAAATTGAAGCTTTTCGGATCATCGAAATTGTTCGTGTGCAAAATAAATATCTTACCCATGAAACTATTTTGTTGCAAGAGCATGTCATCGCCCTTCGGAGCATCATTCATAGATTGGAGTATCTCTTGAGCTTGAAGTGTGAAGCTACTACCTCATCACCACCACCACCTTCTTCACCACCAAAGGTCACTTGAGTTCATGGTATGGGTACTCCCCTTGGCTTGTGCCAAGCTTGAGGGAGGTGCCCCGGTATCGTATCACCACCACTATCTTCGCCTTTATTTATCTTAGTTCGATCTTTAGTTATCTTTTGAATTAGTTGAACAAATTTTAGTTTGATCTTTCTTCGAGTGTTTGCTTAGAGATCTATCTATTTATGTAATCGTGTGCGAGATATAGAATAAAGAGTAGTTTGATTTTTTCGTTATTTACTTTTATGTTCCAATAAAAAGAAAGGAAAATAAATGATAAAGATCTTATGATGATCTTATGGTAAGAGATGACATCACATAAGGAAAAGTATAAGTGGTAAAAAAATTTGGAGATTGACAAACATAGCATTGGTCAATGATGCAATTCATGAAAGAATTAGTAAGGGAAGAGAAGATTCACATGCAAATACACTATCTTGGATATCTTTTATGATTGTGAGCCCCCATCAAAATATTACTCCCTCCGTCCCACAATATAAGAACGTTTTTTACACTAGTGTAGTGTCAAAAACGTTCTTATATTATGCGACAGAGGGAGTATATGCCAAAATTGTTGACGTTGGACAAGGAAGACAACATAATGATTTATGTTTGTTCATATTCACATACAAGTTATATTGTCATAGATCCTTTAACATGTGGTGCTTGCTCAATATCTTTGCTAGCTAAAAATTCTGCACTAAGTAGAGATACTACTTGTGCATCCAAAAACCCTTAAACCCAAAATCTTGTTTTGAGAGTCCACCATACCTACATATGGATTGAGTAAGATCCTTCAAGTAAGTTGTCATCGGTGCAATAAGGCAATAAAAATTGCTTCTAAATGTGTTAGATCATTTAGTGTAAGAGAAAATTGAGCGTTGTACGAACTTGTGATGGCAAAATAATAAAAGTGGCATACTGCATAATAAAGGTTGCTATCACAAGGGGCAATATAACGTGAAGTTCTTTTGCACTAGGAGATTGAGCATACAAACAAAAAGTGCATGGCAACCTCTGCTTCCCTCTGCGAAGGGCCTATCTTTTACTTTTATGTATTTACTTTTATGCAAGAGTCGAAGTACTCTTCCCTATTCCTTTTATTTTTACTTTCTGCAAGCATTATGTGGTGAGGAAAGATCTAGGCACATATATCCAGTTGGATATAGGTGAGCATGAGTTATTATTGTTGACATCACCCTTGAGGTGAATACGTTAGGAGGCAAAAACAATAAGCCCCTATCTTTCTATGTGTCCAGTTGAAAATATTTGCTCATGTGTGTATGTGGTGAGTTTTAGCAATCACAGAATACTATATGATGGTTGAGTATGTGGACTCGCCAAAAGGCTCCGATACGAGACCCTTCCTGAAAAGATGATGAATTGTAGTTGCAAAGTTGACTGAGAACATAGTTTGTTGGTTTTCAATAGAGTTTATGCTTTTACTTTGATGTTGTGATGAATTGTTACTTTCTCATGAGAAGTTATATGATAAAATTTGTGTGATGAAGTTTTATGATAAATTTGTTGTTGTTATAATAATATGCATGATGCTTCTATGTCCGTATTTTGTTTTTATCGATACCTCTCTCTCTCTCTCTCTAAGCATGTGGACATGTTTTTTGATTTCGGTTTTTCGCTTGAGGACAATCGAGGTCTAAGCTTGGGGTATTTGATACGTCCATTTTGCATCATGTTTTCATACTGTTATTTATAATGTTTTTATGCATAATAATGTTTTATGGAGTAATTCTAATGCCTTTTCTCTCATGATATGCAAGGTTTATACAAAGAGGGAGAATGCTGGCAGCTAGAATTCTGGACCTGAAAAAGCTACATTAGAGTCACCTACTCTGCACATCTCCAAATGAGCTGAAAATTTACGGAGAATTGTTTCGGAATGTATGAAAAATACTGGAGCAAATAACTACCAGAGGGGCCCCACCAGGTGGGCACAACCCACCTGGGCACGCCATGGTGGGTTGTGCCCTCCTTGGCTCACCTCCGGTGTCCATCTTCTGGTATATAAGTCATTTTGACCTAGAAAAACAAGGAGAGGACTCGCGGGATGGAGCGCCGTTGTCTTGAGGCGGAACTTGGGCAGGAGCACTTTTACCCTCCGGTGGAGCGATTCCGCTGAGGGAACTTCCCTCCCGGAGGGGGAAATCATCATCGTCATCATCACCAACAAACCTTTTATCTTTGGCAGGCCAATCTTCATCAACATCTTAAACAACACCATCTCCTCTCAAACCCTAGTTCATCTCTTGTGTTCAATCTTTGCACCGGAACCTCAGATTGGTACTCATGGGTGACTAGTAGTGTTGATCACATCCTGTAGTTGATTACTATATGGTTTATTTGGTGGAAGATTATATGTTCAGATCCATTATGCTATTTAATACCCCTATTGTTGGGAATATAGCTTTCAGGTATGACCCGCCCAGGAGGGGCTGGGTCAACCCTAATGGCGGGTTATTAAGAGAAGCCCAGTAATATTCAAGGTGATAGTTTATTAAGAATTATAGAAGGCATAAGCCCAGAGGCGGCTTAAGGCCCAATATTGTAAACTGCCATACGTAAAGAAAGACTTGTAAAGAAAGGTATATAAAAGAAGTCACCGAGCCGGACACGTGTTATGAGCCGGCCGGGACTCTGTAGGCCGCCAGGCGTCAACCCGTGTATATAAGGGGACGACCTGGCGGCGGCTTAGGACAAGAAACAATAGATCGATAGCCAGTCAAGCGGATTCGCTCCTTGGTCATCGAAACCTAGCAATACAACATCAACTGGACTAGGCCTTACCTTCACCGTAAGGGGCCGAACCAGTATAAACCACTCATGTCCTTTGTCCCAATTAACCCCTTTAAGCTTCCTAGTTGCGGTGGCCCTACAAATAAGTCCTTTCGCTAGGACATCTTCCATGACAATTCCATGATAGTTGGCGCCCACCGTGGGGCCAACGCATGGTGGATTTGAGTTCTTGAAGGGCAACTTCGAAGGGCTCAAGGGATACGCTGTGGGACGGATGACCAAGAGTCATCGTGGCAAGCTCTACATTGACGACAAAGGCTGGGGCCCCAACACCGGCTCGATTGAGTATGGGTATCAGGCCCCCTTCGGCGGAATCCATGTCTTCATCGGCCGGATCGGCGAGTCAGGCCCTGAGCCGGACATCTGCACCAACCTCATTGAGATGGCTCAGCGCGCGAGACCCGCTCAGGCTCAGCCCGCCGTATGGCGGGCCTTCGTGGGTTGCATCCATGGAGGGGAATTTTCTGAAGGATCGATAGACGATGGTGAGACGGCCCTCTGTTCTGACGGTGCGTCGTCTACCGGCGAGACAGATTCTTTGTATCAGCTACAAGATGGCGTGCTTGGGGGGTGTTTCATTGGCAGCAGTATTCCAGACCCCTCTGAGCCGCCGAATCGAGCCGGAGTCTTCATGGCTGGCACTCAATCCAGGCAGAATTCTACGGCTGCGGAAGCAATAACCACCGGGTCGACAGCAGCCGGGTCAGGAGACCCCGCGCACCCCCGACTCAGGTACTAATGGACCTCATGGATAAGATGACGGCTCTGTTGGCTGTTGTGGTTGAGCCGGCGGATAAGGCTCAGCATGACGCGGAGGTGGCACGACTACGTGAAGAGGTGGCACAGGCCAAGGAAAATTTAGCAGCAGAAGATGTCAGGATGGCTACGGAACGGGTGGCTCTGGAAGCCGGGCTTAGCAGCTTCAAGGGAGACTTTCCGGCTCTCGGTAGATCTGAACGCATCAAATGAGGTCATGAGGAGAAGGCACCAGAAGGCCCAATCACGTCTACCTCTGACTTACGATCCGAGGAACCTTTTCCACACACACCCAGGGCCGGTCCCGGCAACCCGCCGGAGGCAAACCGGATTACAACACCCGGGACGGGACCACCGGTTCAACCGAGGGCCATGGAACTACCCCGTGTGAATACTGCTCTGCCTCACTATACGCTAGTACCGCCGGGTCACTTCTCTAACCCTTTGGAGAATTTAATTGCTGCGTCGGCTCGTCTGGCGACTCTCCCAATGGAAGGCAACTCTCCAACGGCGATCGAAACACGAAGGGTCAGAGAACTTCTTCAGACAGCCCTGGCATAGCAGGATGCATACTCTTATAGTCGAGACAGAATCCAGTCAACCCCTCGCCCAAGCCGGAGCCCAAGCTATAGCAGGCATATGGACTCAGCCGCTATCTCAAGCAATGCCCAACGCCGTAACCAACCGTGCAGGCATGAACCGGCACAGGATGGAGCCCTTAACTTGGTGGATCAGGAGAGGATCGTCAAGAGGCTGAGCGGGCGGTTCAACTGGCAGCTGAGCAGGCGGCTCATCAGGCTTTTCCGGTTTTATCCAGCAACCTCTGTTGAGGCAGGAGTGGACACAAGGATAGGAGGTGTCCCTTGCCTGGTGCCGGCTCTACGTAATGAGCGCTTGCCAAAGGACTTTAAGGGGCCTCGTAAGGTGCCTAATTACACGGCCGACTTGCAGCTTGGGGCATGGATTGAAAGTTATGAGATGGCGGTGGAGCTGTTGGAGGTCAGCGATGCAGCAATGGCTAAGTATTTCACTATGATGTTGGATGGAAAAGCTCGCACTCGGTTGAAAGGGTTGCCACCCAACTCCATCGGCTCATGGGCAGAGTTAAAAGCCCGGTTCATTCAGAACTTCAGGACACATGTAAGAAACCTATGTCAATCATGGATCTAACTAACTGTAAGCAAGAGGAAGGTGAGTCCACGACCCATTGGGTGCGTCAGGTCAAGGAGATAATAAATTCATCCGACAAGATGGATGCCGGCTCTGCGGTCTTAATGTTGGAGAAAAATTGCCGTTTTGAACCTCTGAAGTAGAAGTTGGGGCGGCTCAAGCGTGATTGTCATGACATGGGCCAATTGATGGCGGCTCTGGTCAAATATGCTGATTCAGCTAGTACCAAGGATCCCACATCTGATGAAGAGAAGACAGGGAAGGGAAAAAAGAACGGCAATGGAAAGGGTCACCAGCATAACCCGGTGAGTCAAGGAGGTAATAAACATAAGGCTAACGAATTTGTGGCTAACACCAGTACACGGGGCAACAACCAATGGCGCAAGGGGAGGCCACCTCCTCGATCAGGCGGGTCAGGTCCCACCCTGGAGCAACTACTGAATGGACCTTGTCCGAGACACGGCACCCGAGAGAAGCTAGCTACCCATCTATGGAAGGACTGTACGATCATGAAGGCATTTAAGAATTCTAACATGTTCGATGGTAACCACGGACCTGGCGGCGGTTCAGGCGGAGGCGGTTTTCATGGCCCGGGCACCGGCTCAGGCGGAGGCAGTTTTCATGGCCAGGGCCATCCGGGTAACCAAGGTGGCTATAATCAGCAATCCGGCCAAAGTAATCAGCAGCAACAATAGCAGTAGTCCAGGTATCAGAGTAACCCAAAACAGCTGAACAGTGGGCAGTACCACGTATTTACCAATAGTTTGTGCAAGAGGGACTAGAAACTTCATAAGAGGGCTGTAAATGCTGTTGAGCCGGCGGTTCCACGTTATTTGAGATGGTCGGAATAGCCTATTGTGTGGAGTAGGGAAGATCACCCTCCCCGGGTTGATAATCCGGGTCACTTGGCTTTGGTGGTGGCGCCTCAGGTTGGTGGATATAAGTTCACTAAGGTGCTCATGGACGGAGGCAGTAGCATCAACATCCTCTATTATGAGACGTTTCATCGCATGGGGTTGACTGATAAGAGTCTTAAACAATCCAACACTGTTTTTCATGGTGTCATACCTGGTAAGTCGGCATACCTAGTTGGTAAGATTGAGCTGGGAGTAGCCTTTGGGGATGAATATGATTCTAGGGCTGAGAAGTTAACTTTTGAAGTGGTCAAGATCAAAAGCCCATATCATGCTCTGTTTGGACGGCCGGCTTATGCCAATTTCATGGCTCGGCCGTGTTATGTGTATCTGCAGCTCAAGATGCCGGGTTATAAAGGCACCATCATAGTACATGGAAGCCAAAAAATATCCCTGGAATGTGAAGAGGGTGATGCCGCGTATGCTGGGTCTGTTTGTGCAGAGGAATTAAAGTTTTATAAAGATAATGTTGACCCGGTAGACATGACGTCTTTGAAGAAGCCAACTACGGAGCACGAACCGGTGTTGAAATTCAAATCAGCTGATGACACCAAGATGGTTGATTTCGTGCCTGGCGATTCATCCAAACAGTTTATTATCAGTCCTAACTTGGATCCAAAATAGGAAAGCACGCTCATCGAGTTCATCCGTGAGAACCGGGACATCTTTGCATGGAAGCCTTCTGACATGCCGGGTGTCCCAAGAGAACTCGCTGAGCACACTCTCAATATTGATCCGAAGTTTAAGCTGGTCGGGCAGTTTGTTCGGCGGTTTAACAAGGAAAGGAGCAAGGCCATTGGAGAAGAGGTGGCCCGGCTCTTGGCGGCCGGGTTCATTGTTGAAGTTTTTCACCCAGAGTGGTTGGCTAACCCGGTGCTTGTACTCAAGAAGAACGGCACCTGGCGTATGTGTGTGGATTACACCGATTTAAACAAGGCTTGTCCGGCTGACCCTTTTGCTCTCCCTCGTATTGATTAGATCATTGATGCTACGACAGGTTGTGAGCGTTTGAGTTTTTTGGATGCCTATTCGGGTTATCATCAGATCAAGATGGCAGTTAAGGACCAGAAGAAGACATCTTTCATCACTCCGTTTGGAGCCTTCTGCTATGTGTCTATGCCTTTTGGGCTTAAGAGTGCCAAGGCGACTTATCAACGGTGTGTGCAGAATTTCCTTCACAATCAGATTGGGCGTAATGTTCATGCTTATGTGGATGATATAGTGGTGAAATCCAGAGAGAAGGAAACCTTGGTAACTGATCTGAAGGAAACTTCTGATAACCTCTGGGTCTACAAGATGATGCTTAACCCGGCCAAATGTGCTTTTGGAGTCCCGGCTGGTAAACTCTTGGGTTTTTTTGTGTCTAACAGAGGTATTGAGGCTAACCCGAAGAAAATTAAGGCAATTACTTCTCTAGCTAAACCGGCGTGCATCAATGACGTTCAACGGTTGGCGGGTCACGTCGCAGCCTTAAGCCGGTTCATAAGCCGGTTAGGGGAGAAGGCGATACCTTTGTATGAAATGATGAAAAAGGTAGATGACTTTGTCTGGAGTGAGGCTGCTAACTCTGCTTTTGAGGATCTAAAGAAACAGCTCGCTGAGCCACCGGTTCTTGCTGCTCTGATTGAGAAGGAGCCATTGTTGTTATATGTGGCTGCTAACTCACGTGCTGTCCGTGCGGCCATTGTTGTGGAGCGCAAGGAGGCTGGCAAGGAACATTCGGTTCAATGGGCAGTTTACTACGTCAGTGAGGTGCTCATTGAGTCTAAACAAAGATATCCACATTGGCAGAAGCTTGTTTATGGGGTGTTCATGGCAAGCCGGAAGCTCAAGCATTACTTTCAGGGTCACCCAATCACTGTGGTTAGGTCTGCTCCTCTAGGAGACATTATTCAAAATAGAGAAGCCACAGGACGAGTTGCCAAGTGGGACATTGAACTTGGATCTCATAGTTTATAGTGTGTGTCACGTACTGCGATCAAATCTCAAGCGCTGGTTGACTTCATTAATGACTGGACAGAGTTATAGATACCGGAGGAGAAACCAGACAACACATATTGGACGATTCACTTTGATGGGTCCAGGCAATTGGAAGGCTCGGGGGCTGGAGTCGTTCTAACCTCTCCTCGAGGTGACAAATTTTGTTATGTGTTATGATTTATGTTTCCGTGCACTAACAATGCAGCTGAGTATGAGGCCTTGCTTCATGGTCTTCGAATGGCTAAGGAAATGAGTTTGAGCCGGGTACGGTGCCAAGGTGACTCGGATCTGGTGGCTCAACAAGTGTCAGGCAAGTGGGATTTTAAGGATCCTCTCATGGTGGCTGATCGCTGTGAGGTCGACACTGTGGCTGGGCATTTCAAGGGTTATCAAGTGGAACACATTGACTGCAGAAAGAACGAAGCGGCCGATGCCTTAAGCCGGTTGGGATCTCAGTGTAAGCCGGTGCCACCTAACACCTTTTTAGATGTTTTGCATAACCCGTCTGTTAAGTTGCCTACGGAGGAAGATTTGGCCATTCCTGACCCAGAGGCAGAGTTGGTGGTGGCTCTTCATGTCATTCCATATTGGAAAGTACCGTTCTTGGCTTACATGACCCGGGGCGAGTTGCCAGAGGACGAGACCTTGGCCCGACAGATAACCCGGCGGTCCAAGTCAATGACAATTTCTGATGGTGAGTTGTATCATCGCAGCGTCACTGGAGCATTTCAACGTTGTGTTTCTCCTGAAGAAGGTCAAGAAATTCTTCGTGAGATCCATGATGGGGATTGTGGTCATCACGCCGGGTCAAAGTCTCTAGTGGCCAAAGCTTTTCGTCATGGTTTTTACTGGCTAACGGCTCACGCTGATGCGGGGGATCTGGTCAGTAGGTGTGGTGGATGTCAAAAATTTGCACGACGAGCACACGTGCCGGCTCAAGAGTTGTGGATGATTCCAATGACTTGGCCATTTGCAGTCTGGGGGCTTGACATGGTTGGACCTATCAAAAGGTCCAAAGACAAAAAGACACATCTTTTGGTGGCAGTTGACAAATTCACAAAATGGGTTGAGGCAGAGCCAGTGAGCAAGTGTGACACAGCCATGGCGGTTCAGTTCATGAAAAAGGTGATTTTTCGCTTTAGTTTACCACACGGCATTATAACTGACAATGGCACTAATTTTTCCCAAGGTGTTATGGAGGAATTTTGTCAACATGAGCATATCCGGCTTGATGTTTCTTCAGTAGCTCACCCGCAATCTAATGGTCAAGCTGAGAGAGCAAATCAGGAAATTTTAAAAGGTCTCAAGCCCCGGCTTATGGTTCCTGTACAATGAACACCAGGTTGTTGGGTAGAGGAGTTACCTTCGGTGTTATGGAGTATCAATACCACTCCTAACAGGTCTACAGGTTATACGCCTTTCTTCATGGTTTATGGAGCAGAAGCAGTCCTGCCTAGTGACATCCGTCATGACTCGCCCGCATGGTGGCTTACGTTGAAGCTAATAATGAACAAGCCCGACAGGATGCACTTGACTTGTTAGATGAGGAATGAGATTTGGTAGCAGCCCGATCAGCAATTTACCAACAAGACCTGCGCCGTTATCACAGCCGTCGGGTTAAAACTAGAACCTTTCAAGAAAGCGACTTGGTGCTTCGGCTCATCCAGCATCAGTCCGACGCACAAAAGCTATCCCCACCTTGGGAAAGGCCCTTTGTGGTCAGTAAGAACTTAAACAACGGATAATATTACCTTATTGACGTTTGAGAGCACAAAGACTCACGTAAGTCGGAGGAGGAGACCCGCCGGCCGTGGAATATTGCCCAGCTTTGGCCATACTACACCTGAGCCACCGACTCTCGTCATGTACATACTTTGACGTTGTATATATTATGGTAAGTAATAAAGCAGGACCTTTGTCCTTTTCCTCTTCCATGATCATATATCTTTACTATTTTTATTATTCAAATGACTATTAAGGGGTTGATCGTATCCGAATCTAGCTTAACCCTTTTTTGGTCCGGCTCAGGATCGTATTCGAATCTAGCCGTAAAATTCATGCTCACTAGGGGGCTTCCTGTTCAAACATAGGTCGTATTCGAACCAAAGAAAACATAGCTGTCGTAACCCTCTTGATCGGCACAAAGACAAACTCACTAGGGTGCTTCCTGATCGTATCAGAATAATAGCTTCACCCCTTTTGGGTCTGACTTGGATCATATTTGAATCAGGGTCGATAAAAACTATCGGTGTTCTGGGAACGGGGGTCCCCAGACTTGCCTGCCTGCGGCCTGCGGCGTGGCCAAGCAGCAGGTCGTACGGCCCATCTTCACCAACAAAGCATCCAAGACCCTCGCGAGGGTCCAAGCCTCGCGAGGCAAACGACGCAAGACCTCCTCCCGAGCGGCCTAGTCAGGAAGGCTCGCGAGGGGAGGAGATATCAAGGCGAGGCGAACCTCACGAGGCTCTCATGACGTGAGCCATGACGATCGACAGCAGGCAGGCGCCAGCACGCGCAGCATCCTTGTTTCCTCTTTGGTGCAAAGGGGGCAAGGGCAGCCACAGAGTACCGAGGCATCAGGCAAAGGTTTCCATTTCGGTACAACAAGACCAACACCATGGACTGCAAGACGGAGGTCGTCGTGGAGCCCAAGACGGCGTCACCACTAGAGCATTGTGCAGGCGAAGACTACTTTTGTCAGGATAGCTTGTACTGGCTGTCCCCCTTCAAATTAGCCTACCATTGTTGGCTCCCTTCCTGCTCGATATTTGTGAAGAGGACCAGGGCCTCTATAGATAGGACTAGCCACCATAGTGGGGATCGGATCGGATCTTGGCCGGAGAGAACCTACACACCACAAGTTCATACGCACAAGAACACCTCAACCTCAGGAGGCTGTTCTTCCCTTGTATTGTTCATCATCAGCCCAAGAGGCAATCCACCACCACCACACTGGAGTAGGGTATTACACCACAACGGTGGCCCGAACCAGTATAAACCCCGTGTCTTTCTATGTTGTGAGCTCGTCGAGTTCATCCGCAAGATCTTGGTGACCTAGAGCGTAGATTGGTAGGAGGGAAAGACTTCGCGCGCACCCGAGTGTTCGAACCTCAAGGGTTTGCCGGAGCCCCACATCCAGCATTTGGCGCGCCAGGTAGGGGTGCGCCGTAGCTTCCCTTCCATCAGTTCATCGCTCTGTCGTCTCCATGACGGACGCTCGCCGTGCTCGAGCTGAGCATCGGGCTGCCCTCGCCGCCCGCGTCGCTCAGACGGCTCCCGGCGGTGGGCCACCTCTTTGTTCTCCGTCTCTCGCCGCCACCGGCCCGGTGGGGAACGAGCAGCAGGCGTCTTCGCTGCATCCTTCGGTGCGGCAGGACGGACGCACCGCTACTCCATCAGTCACCCCCGCTGGTTCTTTGTCTCACGCGCACCGCGCTCCCATGGAGGCACGAGCCACGCTCAATGCGGCGAACGAGCTCCTTCGTTACCGCCCTGTCGACGACCTCTATGAGGAGTGGCTCGACCGCGTCGCCAAGCTCGTCTGTGCCGCAGGGGGCTCTCCGACGCCGTCCCACTCTCTGCCTCCCCCTCAACCAGCCGCAGGCGACGGGGCTCGTGGCGTGCCTCCACCGCCTCGACCCCAAGACGGTGCCTTGGCACCAAGGCACGCGCCACCGTGGCGTGATCCACCGCGCCCGGTGCCCGCGCGAGAAGAAAGGAGCTGCCAAGAAATGTCGCGGTCGCGAGAAGCTGCACCGGCGCTCCTCGCGCCACCTCGTCAAGACCATGCGCCGCCTGCAGTGGTGCAGCGCGGACCTCACCAAGACCAAGTTCCGCCTCCGAAGCAGGCCTTGGCGACCACGGCTGGCTGCCGTGCCTTCACCCCCGAACTGCGTAGCATCGCCTGGCCACGCAAGTTCAAGCCAGATCTACCTCCTCGATACGAAGGCACCGCCGACCCCATGGAGTTCCTGCAGCTCTATGAGTTGAGCATCGAAGCGGCCAACAACAACGAAAAAGTCATGGCGAAATGGTTTCCCATGGCTCTCAAGGATGGGGCCCGCTCCTGGCTCCTCAACCTGCAGCACGGCTCGATATCCTCCTGGGACGAGATGCGCGACCGCTTCGTTGCCAACTTCCAGGGCACTCGCGACCGCCCACCGGCCACGGGCGATCTACGTGGCATCAAGCAATAGCCAGGAGAGACCCTCCAGAAGTACATCCGGCGCTTCAACAGCACCTGCCTCAAGATCCCCAAGGTCACGGACGAAGCCATCATCTCCGTGTTCTCAGACCGCGTCCGTGACATCAAGATGAAGGAAGAGCTGGCTATCCATCAGGAGCTTTGCACATCTCAGGAGCTGTTCAACCTGGCGACCAAGTGCGCAAGAGCTGAGGAGGGGCGCCTCTCTCTCCTTGAGCTGCCAGCTGCAGGAGTGGAGGAGAAGAATGTCAAGGCCAAGGACGTGAAATGCAAAGAGGCAGTGGTGCTCGTAGCGGAGCCCGACACCAAGCGAGGCAGAGATCAGCCCGAGTTGTCCAAGAACGGTCGTCCATTCTGCGCCTTCCACAACCTGAACACCCACAAGACCAGCGACTATCAAGAGCTCAGAGCCATACAGGAAGGACTCTTCGGTCGATGCCCCGAGCGCGGCGACCGGGGATACAGCCGAGGAGGAGGACGCGGAGGCGGACGCTGGGACGACCGTGGCCCGCGCCAGGAGTGGCGCGACCGGCCTCGTGAGGACCGCTGGCAGGACCAACATCGCGAGGGCGCCTGGAGGGACTGGCCTCATGAGGATCGCCCCCAGGGCAACGCCGGTCTTCCCCTGTTGCCGCCACCAAGAAGGAACGACGACCACCACCAAGACGAGGGGGCTGGGGGCTTCCAGGAGCCATGTGCGATTGCTTGCATCTTGGGCGGTGCTCAGGCCCCAGCCTCTCAGCGCATCTTCAAACAGTTCGCTCGCAAGGAGAATTCGGCGCTCCCCAAGCTCGAGGCCACGCGGCCGCTCAGGTGGTCCCAATGCGCCATCACCTTCAACTCGACGGATCAGCTCAAGTGCGCAGCCACCGCTGGCACACTCCCTATGTTGTGCTCCCCAGTCATCAGCAATGTGCAAGTCACCAAGACTCTCATCAACGGCGGCGCGGGGCTCAACGTCCTATCCGTCGACACGTTCGACAACCTCTAAGTGCCCTATGAGCAGCTCCAGCCAACCAAGCCTTTCTCAGGAGTGACCGATGGTTCCACCACACCGATAGGGCAAGTCCGCCTGCCTGTCACCTTCGGGAGGAGCGCAAAGACAAGGGTGTGCCACGCCAAGCCAGAGCTGATGCAGTGCAGGGTCAGGAAGGCACACCAGAGCCATCAGTGGCGGAAGATCAAGCTCGGCAGGGCAACATCGCGGAAACTCTTGAGGATGGCCAAGTCTCAGGAAACCCTCCACCTTAGGATACGCCACAATCTCCGCAAGACCCGAGCCTCAACAGCATGCTTGCCCTTGTCGAGCACCCGGTATACTTCATCAGCACCGTACTGCGAGACGCAAGGGCACGCTACCCCATGCCACAAAAGCTCCTGCTCGCACTTTTGGTGGCCTCGCGCAAGCTGCGGCACTACTTCCAGGGGCACCCCATCAAGGTCGTATCGTCTTACCCATTGGAGAGAGTACTCAGGAGCCCAAACTCAGCCGGGAGGGTCGCTGAATGGAACATCAAGATGCAAGCATTTCAGCTGGAGTTCAGCACCACCAGGGTCATCAAGGGAGCCACGCTCGTCGATTTTGTGGCAGAATGGGCAGATGCCCCAGCTCTTGAGGAAGGAGAAGACCGGTCCACCTCCCCTAGAAGCGAAGCGCCAGACGGCTGGGTCATGTATTTTGATGGCGCCTTTGCGCACTAGGGCGTGGGGGCTGGAGCAGTGCTCATCTCGCCCACTCAGGACAAGCTTTGCTACGCCGTGCAACTCTACTTCCAGCACGGCGAGAAGGTCTCCAACAATATTGCAGAATACGAAGGCCTCATAGCCGGCCTAAAGGCTGTGGCGGCTATGGGGGTGAGGCTCCTTACCATCAAGGGCAACTCGCAGCTCCTCATCAACTTCTCCAACAAAGTGTACGAGCCAAAGGACGAGCACATGGAGGCCTACCTTGCGGAGGTGCGCAAAATGGAAAAGCAGTTCGCAGGCTTGGAGCTACAGCACTTGCCCCAGGGAACCAACAAGGAAGCCGACGACATCGCCAAGAGAGCATCCAAGCGGCAACCACAAGAGCCCGGTGTCGGTGTCAAAACCGGCGGATCTCGGGTAGGGGGTCCCGAACTGTGCGTCTAGGCCGGATGGTAACAGGAGGCAGGGAACACGATATTTTACCCAAGTTCGGGCCCTCTTGATGGAGGTAAAACCCTACGTCCTGCTTGATTAATATTGATGATATGGGTAGTACAAGAGTAGATCTACCACGAGATCAAGGAGGCTAAACCCTAGAAGCTAGCCTATGGTATGATTGTTGTATATATATTGTATATCTATCGACTAGCCTGGCCTCAGTTTATATAATGCACCGGAGGCCTAGGATAACAAGAGTCCTAGCCGAATACGCCGGTGGGGAGAAGTCCTTGTCTTGATCGCCAAGTCTTGTGGAATCTTCCTTGTATGCGGTAGCCGTCCGAACTGGCCCATGAGTATACGGCCACGGGGGTCCTCGGCCCAATCTAATAGATCGGGAGACGACGTGGTGAGTACCCCCTAGTCCAGGACACCGTCAGTAGCCCCCTGAACCGGTCTTCAAGTTAGGGACGCTCCTCGATTCTTCTGAACTGTTCTTCGTCTTCGGTTGCCGGTCTTGAAAACTGGTTCAACAAATCTTCTTTATCTTCGATCTTGAGGATCGCCGAAATGCATTCGACGAGTTTACACGTCGGGTATCCGAGGAGCCCCTTTAAGTTTCCGGCCTTTATCAATGCCTTGTTTATTTTTATGCCACACCTCGGGTTTGAAGTTGTTCCCGGGAGGCAGGGTCCTCTTGCGTCCGAGCTCCAACGCCGGACTGCATTCAAGGTATCTTTTGCAGCCGAGCACCAACGCCGGACCGCTTCCCAGCTCTAGCGCCGGAATGTATCCGAGCTCCAACGCCGGACTATGTATCCGAGCTCCAACACCGGACTGTATATCCGAGCTCCAACGCCGAAATATATCCGAGCTCCAACGCCGGACTGTGTCCAGGCTCCAATGCCGGACTATATCCGAGGTGTCATATCACCTTGGTTCAAAAAAGTTGAAGGAGTTTAGCCGAGCTTAATGCCGGAAATGCCCTCTATGGAGCCAGCCACTAGCGCCCGAGCTTTATGCCGGACTACTTCCGAGATGGTGCACCACCCCGACTATGGGCCGATTTTTTGTCAATATTTTTTATTGGTGCAATTTATTCTCTTCCGAGATATATAGCCAGTAGCCCTCAAGGTGTGTATCGGTCTAAAACCCGAGATGCACATTAAGGATGACATAAGACCGCTGATCCCAGTAGCCGCTGAGACTCAGGTTGATTTGCAAAATCGGCCTGAGGATCAAGTCCTAGCTCGGCAGAATACTTCGAGACACAAAAGCGGCGTGTTCAGTCCTCAAGACTCAGGTTGGGTGCGGCCGACCAACCTGAGGATCAAAATCTCCTCGGAAACTATATTGCACATAAAAGTTTCTGCATTGGACAAGCAATGCAGTAGCCCCCGAGACACTGGTCGGGTGGCAACACCAGATCAGGGGATCGATGTGCCCCTTTAATATTTGTAAATAATAAGCCCGAAGCCCAGTAGCCCCCGAGCCTTAATGCGGGCATGGGTGGCCGAATTAAGGATCAATATCCATAGTAAAATCACAAATTATGTGTAATGACTCTATGTATCCAAGTACTTTACATCATTAATGCTCGGATCTGCATTGTACAAAACTTTGTTGACCAACCATCGGCTTCCACCTCCTTGGCCAGTAGCCGAGGAGTGTTTGTCCTACTTTATAAAGACTTTATGAGGGCAAAGATTTACGACAAACGAGGCAATCTGGCCACATGGTTTTATAAACATAGGTACGCAGAGAGATATGTTATATTACTGTTTAACAGAAGAAATGTATTCCAAAGAAAATAGTCCCGCTATCGGTTCCTTTCTTTGGGTTGTCATGCTAAGCATGATCATGAAACCTCAGCTCGAATGTAAGAGCCTCGAGGATTTAGTTTGGGAGGCCAGTTAATAGCCCCCGGTAGTGTTCGGCGACAGTCGAGGTCAAGCCGTAAACACTTCGGCCAATGTTATGAATGGCCCGTCATAGTCATCGGATCACTGACCAGTTTACGCTTATTGTGACAGTCAGTTTTCGGCTTTCTCCACTAAGGTGCTTAACCATGTGAGCTGGAAGCACAATCGCAGTGGTTCTCCCTTTGCACGCCTAGCCGAACAAAACGGAACGTAGGAAGCAAGTGCAGGAGCCGGGCAACCCAACTATTGACCGAAGACACAATTTGAAACCGATGCATATATAGCAATATCTGAGAATGTTTTTGCCGAATCCCTAAAGGTGTCCGGCGTTGAACTGCGAGACTAATGCTGGAAAAGCACAAATAGTTTAAAAGTGCCAAAAAGCTTGGAAAACCAAGAAACGTCGGTAAAAACATGACGTCCGAACAAGATCAAGTGTTCGGTGCTAATCCGAAAATTGGTCTTAGAAAAAAGAAGTGCTTCTGTCGTCCTTTAACATGACACATCCTATCTCAAGACTTCGAGCGGGTCAGCCTACGGCTTCAACCTCCTATCCCGAGGGCGGAGTACTTCTCATTAGGCCAGTTTAGCAAACTAAACTCTAGCGGCTTTGAGAGAGAAATTAGGCTCCCCGGCTAGTGACCGCACACTCGCATCAAAAAAAGGAGTGATAAATAATAATAATAGAACTTTGCAACGACTGAGAAGAAGAACACTTATTATAAAACGGCTCAAATAAACTTAAGAGCCCCCAAGTGACTTGGGTAGAAGAATGATTGCATGTACCGAAGTACTTATATCATATCCATGTTCAACCGAACTTTAAACGCGTCTTAACCGACCGTCAGCTTCTCCCTCTTTGGTAAAGGACCGAAAAGTGTTATGTACTCCATCGGTCGAGAATATCGACGGTGTTACAAAGCGCGCTCAGGGAACTTATGCTATATTACTGCGAAGAGTAAGAAGCATCTTCGAAGAAAATAGTACCCCCACCGATACCTTTCTTCGGTGCTCATTGTTATTATGAGACTTGTGCAATAGATTTTTTGTACTCATGAGTTCCGTTGTGTGCCGACCATCATTGAATAACTATAAGAGCGCTAGCTTTCGGCTTCACCCAGTCTGAGGTCCGGCTCGGGTGACCCGATCATGACAATCGCAGAGCTGCTCCCTTTACTCCCTAGCCGAACAATCGGGAACGTAGGGGTAAACACAGGAGCGAGGCAACCCAGCTTGCGAATCGCTTAAGTCAATATGGTGCATATTGTGGCATAATACACGTACAAGGAATGAAGCCGTACAAGTATAATCATATGCAAGAGGAAAAGCTTCATAAATGAAGCCCCCAAGTGAATTGGGTCCTTGAATTTGTGTGTCACAAACAAAGTTTGGACAAGAAAATTTTTTACAAGCAACTTTTTTCCAAAAAGTTATAATGCTTGGTCGAACCGAACACAAGTTAGAAATTAAAGCTTTGAGCATGAAAGCGACTTAGCTGGTTAATGTGTTCGGTATTGATGACGCGGTCCGAGCTTGATGCGGGGCAAGGTTCCATCCCCCAAGCTGGTCCTGAGGTGGCGGAGCGGAGAGCTCGACACGCCGAAGTGGTGACATAGCACGGTCAATGCAGACCGGCAGAGTGACGCCGAAGTCCCCGGATCATTTTCCTGTGCACAAAAAATAGTGCAAACCGGAGGTAATAGTAATAATGATAATTAAAAAAATGTGTTGCATAATAAATAATTTATGCAAAGTGAGGAATAGAAGAAATATGGCCTGGCGCCGAAGTCAATGTCGATGCAGGGCGTCGGCGTGATGTAGTAAAGGCATGGCAAAGCCTGAATTCACAGGTCAGTCCGAGCTTCGGATGCGGCGTTCGCCGGACTATGTACGGAAACTGATCGAACCACCACGCGACCGTCATTAATGCGGTCACCATTTGATAGACCTGTGTACATATCATGGACAAACCAGAGTAATAATTCCTTGGGAAAAATGAACCCAAACAAGCAAAAAATACTGGGATTAATAGCACCTGGTTTATTTGTTGTAGCAATCCGAAGGAAGGTGATTCCCAAAATTGGGACTCGCTCCGCACACCCATTGCCTGATGGGTGATAAAACGACGGCATGGCAATGCTGGTAAAGGTTGACTTGCCAAGGCAAAGCCCTCGGCCCAGCTAACGTGACGGAGCTGGTCGGCCAGTGACGCCGAAGTGTCCGGAGTAGGTTGATGAAGAGATGGCGAAGCCCCCGGTCCAACCGAGATGTCGAAGCCTCGACGTCAGCCGATGAGTCGAAGCAGGTCAGTGTGATGGACACCATCTTGAAGAATCAATAGTGCGGCCCTGTCGATGCAGGTCATGACGTGGTTAATGCCAGCTTGATGAAGTGACCGTGCGGCGATGCCGGTGTGCCTGCTCCGTGTAACCTGTGGGGCGGCGATGTTGGTGATGATTTATTCTTTGCGATGCCGAACTGTTGTTCAGCTTGCCGAGGTGATGATCCGAAGAAGTTGAGCTCGGCTGAACAAAGTGACAACGTGTCTAGCGCAGGTCGGCAGCCGTGGAGCAATATTGCCGGACTGGTTTGACACCAGCATGATGTTTGAAGATCATGTTCAAAATATTTTAGTGGGATGTGTTCGGGAACAAAACACAATACCCCATACAAAACTTCCTTCAAAAAGGATGTCCGAAATCCCATTCATAAAAAAGACGAACTCGGGTCGGATTCGTTTTCGCGCAGAAAACAGATCCGAAAAGTGATTCACTAATCGGAAGGTTCCCAGAGTTTGGACGGTCGGATCGAGCCGAAATTTTGAGAGGTGGTAGATATAGGAATTCCGCAGTCGATCAACGGTTGGATATTCCAAAGGACGTCCGAGCTAGAAGCTGGACACCACGCCCTAAACTCATCCAAATTCCCGTCCAGATTTGACAGGGCTCCGGTATATCATGGATTGCTAGAGATTCCTCCATCGGAACTCGACGAAATTTTCCAGGGTTGTTGTAGACTCGATTCCGCACAATTCCACCAAAGCGATCTTTAAAGCGATGCTCGAGCAGGCAGTGGCGGCGGATACGCGTTCGCTGTTTGGAAAAACAGCACGGTCGCTTCAGGGCAATGTTGACGTTGAGCCCCTGAGCTCCATAGATGATTCCTCCATGATCTTGATAGAGATCGGAGTTGATGTTTGATGAAGGCCCTCGTCCGAACATGGTGATCCGAACACGGGACGCAATTCTTGGTCGAACCAAGGTGACCACTCGGGCTGGTGACGAAGATGCCGAAGTCGCAGTTGATCTGCAGGCGAGCCATCGATCCTTTTGTTGATCACACAGCGGAACTCTCAATGAAAGCACCAATGTCGGTGTCAAAACCGGCGGATTTCGGGTAGGGGGTCCCGAACTGTGCGTCTAGGCCGGATGGTAACAGGAGGCAGGGAACACGATATTTTACCCAGGTTTGGGCCCTCTTGATGGAGGTAAAACTCTACGTCCTGCTTGATTAATATTGATGATATGGGTAGTACAAGAGTAGATCTACCACGAGATCAAGGAGGCTAAACCCTAGAAGCTAGCCTATGGTATGATTGTTGTATATATATTGTATATCTATCGACTAGCCTGGCCTCGGTTTATATAATGCACCGGAGGCCTAGGATAACAAGAGTCCTAGCCGAATACGCCAGTGGGGAGAAGTCCTTGTCTTGATCGCCAAGTCTTGTGGAATCTTCCTTGTATGCGGTAGCCATCCGAACTGGCCCATGAGTATACGGCCACGGGGGTCCTCGGCCCAATCTAATAGATCGGGAGACGACGTGGTGAGTACCCCCTAGTCCAGGACACCGTCACCCGGCGTCTTCGAAGAGAGGCTCTTCAAGCCGTCAGCTATGCCACCTCTTTCAAGCACGACTTAGCCTCGGGAGGAGCTCCCTCAGCCCCCGGCCTCAGGAGCCCCAACTTGCGGCCCAACTTCAGGAGCTCGGCTTCTCTTGGCACTCGAGCCCCAGGAGGAGTGCTGGACCAAGGAGTTCAAGGAGTACCTGCTGCACGGGACATTGCCGGAGAAGGAAGAACACGCCGAGCGCGTGGCCCCACAGGCCACGGCATACTGCATTCAAGACGGCGAGTTATACAGGAAACGGCCGAACGACATCACGCTGCGCTATATCTCCGGCGATCAAGGGAGGGAGCTGCTGATTGACATAAACGGCGAGGACTGTGGACATCACTCATCATCATGGACCCTCGTCGGCAAGGCCTTCCACAGCGGATTCTATTGGCCCACAGCACTCAATGATGCAGGTGAGCTAGTGAAGTCTTGCGAAGCTTGCCAATTCCACTCCAAGCAAATCCATCAACCTGCTCAGGGCCTCCAAACCATCCCGCTCACGTGGTCGTTCGCAGTCTGGGGTTAGACATCCTAGGCCCGTTCCTACGAGTGCCAGGGGGCTACCGTTATCTCTACGTCGCCATCGACAAGTTCACCAAGTGGGCGGAAGTGGAAGCCGTCCGAACCATACCAGCCGGCTCTACTGTCAAGTTCATCAAGGGCCTCGTGAGCCGCTTCAGGGTCCCCAACCGCATCATCACAGATAACGGCTCACAGTTTACTAGCAACCTCTTTAAAACCTACTGTGCTAACCTTGGAACGCAAATCTACTACGCTTCGGTGGCCCACCCCAGGAGCAATGGTCAGGCTGAGCGCGCCAACGCTGAGGTCCTGAGGGCCTCAATATCAGGACCTTCAAGAAGAAGCTGGAGGCCTGCAGTAGGGGCTAGCACGATGAGCTCCAGTCCGTGTTGTGGTCCATCCGCACCACCGCTACCAAGCCAACGGGCGAGACTCCATTCTTCCTCGTCTACGGAGCTGAAGCAGTCCTCCCTCATGAGGTCAAGCATCACTCCGCGCGGGTTCTTGCGTTCGAGAAAACGTAGCAGGATGCCACGCGGGGAATGGATCTCGTGCTGGGGGAGGAACATCGTCATGAAGCTGCAATAAGGGTCGCAAGGTACCAGCAAGCTCTGCGGCGCTACCACTGTCGCAACATTCGCTCCAGGACGCTCGAGACGAGTGACCTAGTCCTGAGGCGAGTCCTCTCCAGGGAAGGGTTGCACAGGCTTTCACCCATGTGGGAGGGCCCGTTCAGGGTCCTCCACATCTCCAGGCCTGGCACCGTGCGCTTGGAGACGCAAGAGGGGACACCTATCCAAAACGCCTGGAACATCCAGCATCTCTGGAAGTTCTACCCATGAAGCAAGGCCTAGAGCATGTGAAGCAAGGCTCAGAGCCTGTGAAGAAAGGCCCTGAGCCTGTGAAAAAGGCCCAGAGCCTGTGAAGCAAGGCCCAGAGCCTATGAAGAAAGGCCTTGAGCCTGTGAAAAAGGCCCAGAGCCTGTGAAGCAAGGCTCGGTGCCTGTGAAGAATCGCCACCCGTGACACTCTCACGTAATAATGAGTTGGGGTTGTACACGCCCCGGAGTCTCAGGAGCGCCGGCTTCAGGCCCTGGGGCTCCCTCCCATGCCTAGTGGACATCACTTAGCTCCACGCTGGTGAGAAGACTTGAAGACTAGATTAGGTGCCGAACACGTCTTTTCATTTGCTTTCAGTAGCTGGCTTGCTTCTCCTTAATCGAGTTTTCCTTTGGCGTTCCTTGCTCATTTGGTTCCTTCGCCTTTTACCATGTTTTTTGGCTCTGGTTTACTCGTGATCTCTCTCTCACGCGTACCTCGCGAGGGGGCTAGGCAGGTGCCCTCGCAAGCATTTTTCTTCTCTCTGCCTTCTCGTGAGTCACCCTCGTTCGAGCCTGGAAGCTAGCGCATCTCTCCTAATCTGTGCCCCCCGGGTACCGCAATGCAAAGCGCCAAGTCAAGGTTTGGGTGAATGGCAAATCCTCTAGCGCACCCCCTAACAAATTTTTTGCAGTCTCTGAGCAAACGCAGACAACTCGTGAAGGAAAGGGCGTCCCAAACGCGCCAGGTTAGGTTATCTCTATGCAAAATAACAACACGACATGGGAATAACATGCACATTGCATTAACCAAGAACCACAGTTCGATACACTCCCCTCTAGGCCCATACTGGTTTCCTTTTCTGATGCAGGAAAAAAAGGAAAAGGCCAAACAAAGTGGCGTTTCAGCAATGCGGGGGCAGTCCCTTAGGGACGCCCGAGCCTAGCCGGACCCCTCCTCGCGCTTAATGGAGGCGTGGCGACGGGATGACCCGCTGCCTTCTTCGAAGCGGGCGCGGCGGCGCGGCAGTTGGTCGTAGCCACCGCTGCTGGAGCTGTCACTGGAGGAAGAGCCGCCGTAGCTGGAAGAGACACAGTCGCCACCGAGGGCGGGCTCGCCCTCACCCTCGTCGCGACCGTCACCAAGGCCGAGCACCTCCTCACCGCCGTTCGTCTCGGGGTAGCACCCGGCATGGCGACCATCTTCCCCGAACACCCTCACATAGAGGGTCGACCCACCGTCATACTTGAAGTGGAACGTGCACCGCCTGCCCAGGCCGCGCGCATGGGCGAACGTCTGCCAGCCGCGGGCCAGGGTTATGTTGCTCGCGGCAGAAGTCTCGACCGCGACCCAGGAGGCCTTGCTGCAGCAACCATCCGCCTGCAACCAGAGCCCGCCTGGACCAGGGGCCGGCAGTTCATCGACAAGGAAGCGCAGAAGCTGGAGCCAGTTGCCGGCCGGGTTCTCCGACCAGACAACGAACTCCGGCGACACCTCCGCTGAGTGGAAGCGTGGGCGGGGAGGTCGCGCCACCATCGCACGCCTCCCCTCGTCAGCTGGACCACCATGGTCAGGACGGTCCCCTCCGCATGCCGCAGCACCGCCTCGACAGTGGGCCGCGGCGGGGTTTGCAGCGTGCTTGCGCGGACGGCCACGACCGCGCTTGGGCGCCGAGGAACCGGGGCCCTCGCGAGGGGCCTTCCCCTTCTCGACGGCAGAGAACTTCCTTCGTGGCGCCATCAAAGGTACTGCAAGCAATGAAGCAAGGAAGAAGCGAGCAAGCGAGGAAGAGATGGGCAACGGGGGCTCCGCCCCCTCCCCATTTATAGCAAGAGAAGGCCAACCGGCATCTCCCACGATCACAGGTAATGATGGTTTCCCTTGCATGTCGCAGGGACTTGTCAAGTCATGCAATCATCGAGGCAGCGTGGGAAGCGGAGACGCCCCCGACCTATCAACCGCCACGCATCAACCGAGGCCACAGGCTTTTGGGGCCCGCGGTAGTCCGAACTTGACCCTTGGCTTCACCGTGAAGCCAAGCCCGTGTGCACCTTGGGCCCGGGGGCTACTGTCGGCGTTCTGGGAATGGGGGTCCCCATACTTGCCTGCCTGCGGCCCGCGGCATGGCCAAGCAGCAGGCCATATGGTCCATCTTCACCAACAAAGCATCCAAGACCCTCGCGAGGGTCCAAGCCTCGCGAGGCGGATGATGCAAGACCTCCTCCCAAGCGGCCTAGTCAGGCAGGCTCGCGAGGGGCGGAGATACCAAGGCGAGGCGAACCTCACGAGGCTCTCATGACGTGAACCATGATGATCGACAATAGGCGGGCGCCAGGCGGGCGCCAGCGCGCAGCGTCCTTGTTTCCTCTTTGGTGCAAAGGGGGCAAGCGCAGCCGCATAGTACCGAGGCATCAGGAAAAGGTTTACATTTCGGTACAACAAGACCAACACCATGGATTGCAAGACGGAGGTCATCATGGAGCCCAAGACGGAGTCACCACCAGAACTTTGTGCAGGCGAGGACTACTTTTGTCAGGATAGGTTGTACTGGTTGTCCCCCTTCAAATTAGCCCGCCATTGTTGGCTCCCTTACCGCTTGATATTTGGGAAGAGGACCAGGGCCTCTATAAATAGGACTAGCCACCATAGTGGGGATCGGATCGGATCTTGGCCGGAGAGAACCTACACACCACAAGTTCATATGCACAAGAACACCTCAACCTCAGGAGGCTGCTCTTCCCTTGTATTTTTCATCATCAGCCCAAGAGGCAATCCACCACCACCACACTGGAGTAGGGTATTACACCACAACGGTGGCCCGAACCAGTATAAACCCCGTGTCTTTCTGTGTTGTGAGCTCGTCGAGTTCGTCCGCAAGATCTTGGTGAGCTAGAGCGTAGATTGGTAGGAGGGGAAGACTTCGCGCGCACCCCAGTGTTTGAACCTCAAGGGTTTTCCGGAGCCCCACATCCGACAAAAACCTCTCAAGGTCATTTGGGGGCTTCCTGTTCAAACATAGGTCATATTCGAACCAAATAGAACATAGCTGTCGGTACCCTTTTGATCGGCGCAACGCCAAAACCACTGGGGGCTATATGATCGTATTCGAATCTTAGCTTAACCCCTTTGGTCCAGTTTACTGATCGTATTCGAATCAGAAACCCCCAAATTTTATTTAAAGGTTTAATTTACATTGTTTGAAGTCTGTTATTTTGTCTTACTGGTTTTTGTTGTCTCAAATCTAACTGTCAGCATGGTTTTTTATTTAAACCGGCTTGACTATTTGACAATGAGCTGCCAAGGCATAATAGTCATTAGGCATATGGAAGCATTGACTTCTCAAACAAATTGGGTTATCAACCTCATTGTCTGGGTTATGAAAGCCAGCAGTTCCGATTCAAGGAATGCAGGTATGTCAGTGACATTCAAAGACAGACTTATATGTGTTTTTCCTTTAATTAACGGTTTTCTCAACCTTGTTTATTTTGCATTTGGTTCTATTTTTCCTACTACGATAATTTCATAGTTGTATATCGGGTGTTTTGACCCGTCCGGTGCTAAACCGCCAGGATAGTTTTTTCATCTCTTACAGGAACAGAATCATGCATGTAATGCATATATATATTAAAACATCATGAGCGAAGAGTCATATGTAACATCTGATGCACGACGGCATAAGCAAAGCATGCAGTTTTCAAACTAACCTATTACAAGGCATTGAAAGCCCAAACGGTTAAGACTGTTTTCTTTCTTAAAACTAAAGGCTAGGCTATTCATATGATCATTGCTCCTCCCTCGCCAGTTCACCTCCTTCCACTGATTCAAAGCTGGACTTTGACCAATCAAAGCCATTAACCGCGAAAAATTTAGCCTCCTCGTTAATCAAGCCAGCCGGGTCAATTTTCGGGGCAAAGGTATGTTGGCGAACCAGCGGGATAAGATCTGTCACTTTATAGGAGGGAGCCATCATTCTCTTATTCTCCATATCAAAACCCGGCTGATATTTGTCGATGTTGGTCTCCTCGCCAAGTATGGTAGCTTCAGAACGGACTCCCTCACACAGGCAATGAAGTCATCTTGCTCAAACGGAGTCCCATCTTCTTTCAAAGTGGGATACCCCCTGACCACATATGTCGGGTCTAATTCCGGCACCCAAGCTTTGAAGCGGCTCAGGGCAGTCAACGCTCCGGCTCTTGCACAAGACCGTTTGGTTTCCTTGAATCTGGCGGGTAAGATGGACAACTTATTCAAGACGTCACTTAAACGATTAGGTCCTTGGTTGACAGGAGAGATAGCAGCAAGTGCCCGTTGAGCCCCCGTGTACAGTTGTTCCACCAAGGTGTAAACCGCCTTCAGTTTTGTCATGCTGTCTTGGCTCAAGTTGTTACTCCGCGGACCTATGTGTGTTTCAACAAAGGTTCAGCAGGCGGCTTACATTCCTGGTAAAAATAGAGTGTAAGTGACTTATGCAAATAACTTACCAAAGATGGCGGAAACCATTTGAGACACACGGTTTTTTAAACCGGTGAGCTCTGTGGTAACTTCCTCAAGAACCGCCTTGGCTGTTTCAGCATGTTGTATCAGCAGCGTCTTTTCTTCGGCCCAGGATTTCTTCTTTGCAGTCAAACTGGTCTCCAATTTTTCTGTCTCAGAAAGACTCAATTGGAGTTTGAAGTCAGCGGTCTTGATTTCTGCCTCTAGATCCGCTAGCTGGGTCTTTGCATCAGTTAATTGGGAGCCCAATTCAGCTAGGGCGTTCTACAAAACATTCACAGGTGTATCAAGATTTAAACTAAAAGTTATAAGGATTCAAGTATCAAGTACTTTGCAATGCAATACCACTTGACACTTGGGGGCTAATGTCTTCCAGAGCAATTTTTATACCCTATGACTCTTCTATACTTCAAGTCCCAAGCGTTTTACAAAGTAATAGCGCTTGGCACTTGGGGGCTAATGCATGATATTCAGAAAGTTCTTTCAAGTTGGGCCGGATCGCAATATTTATTTGGACTGGTAAAAGACAGTTATAAAATTAAGTACTGGTTCATTTGTAATAAATTGAGCCAGCCCTTGGGGACTACAGGTGAAGTTTATACTAATATGTTGGACTCCGGAAAAATCTAAAGATAAAGCTTCAACCTATATCGTAAGTCTACAGATCATTCAGGTTCCTCATAATCTAAAGACTTGGGGGCTGCAGAGTATAAGTAAGCCGGGGAACGTACCTCATACTTCAACTGCAACTGCTTGACCATCTCAATTTCTGAATCACGGCTGGAGTGCACATGATTGAGATAGCCGGATAGTACATCATTGACATTGAGGTGAGCGTAATGAGAAACGTCAAACCGCACCTTCTGCTTCTCTAAGGCCTCTTGTTTAGCGGTATGACGGGCTAGTACAGTGGGGTCCCCGGCTCGACAAACCGGCTACCGGTAATCAAGACATCAGTGTTCGAAGCTGTCGGCGGGTTAGCTGAACTAGATGGTTTAGTAATAGCCGGATTGAGAGTGGTTTCTTCAGCTGACAGTTCAGGAGGGTCTGACTGAGCCTGGACAACCGGGTCTTCTGGTGCTTCGGATTGAGCCAGAGGAGTTGGCATTGATGGTTCAGGTGCAGGATCTTTTGGGTCTTCGGCCGATTTAGTCATCCTGGCTTTCTTGGACTTGGCTTGACCTCTAAAGAAAGATTTTTATGAGACAGTTAGTATAATGATGCAGCTCTAAAGCATGAAGAGGAAAGATAACTTTTCCCTACCCAGGGACAGTCTTGAAAGCCGGCAACTGAGTTTGGGATGAGTCGCCAGAAGAGCGAGAAACCTCCTGAAAGGATAAAATAAAGGTAAGAAAGTAAGGAAAAGAATTCATGGATAAAAGCAAAACATAAAGGCGAAAGAAACCTCATTCTGGCGCTTTCGAGGAGTCTTTTGTAAGTCGGAGGGCGGCTCATTATCGTCGTTAGTCTGGGCTTGGTGGCGACTCTCATGTTGCTGCTTTTTCAAAAGAAAATGAGGGTCCAAAGAAGATAAAGGGTGCGAAAACCTTACTTTCCGAGTTACCAGTCGAAGTTTTTATCTTGGCAAAGGGGCTGAGTCAGAGGAAATAGTTACCTCTTCTTTTACGGTCTGGCTAGCCCCCGTGTTGTCCTGGTAATAATCAGTGTCAATAAGGTTATTAAAAAGCTGGCCAAGGGAGTCAAGGGCTACCTCCGACTCAGAAAGGTCTTCAAGCCTCAACATGTCTGAAGCAGTTTTCTTCTTCTACTACTTCCGGGCCGTCTTCCTGGCAGCTATGGCGGTGGCTCTGGTCTTCTTGGCAGCTTCATGGTCATACTTGGCTTTCCAGAAGTCAGATTTGGCCTACAGGCAAATAACAGGTTAAAATTCATACAAATACTTAACTACCAAAGGAAAAATAAGATCAAGGCGGTTTACCTCTGGTGCCGGGTTAAGCTTGCAGAAGGGGTTTAACCCAACCTTACTGCAGTCCTCGTATTTGCCATTCACGAGGGTAGTGGACATTTCTACAATAGCCTCTTTAGTCAATTGCACAGGACTATGACGCAGGGGGTCATTTGGTCCTCCGCCATAGGTGTACATTAAGGCAGAGCGGCGGCTCAGAGGGATGATCCACCATGAGATCCAGCAACGGGTCAGATCGACTCCAGTTAAACCGTTTCCTAGTAAAGCATTAATCCTTTTGATAGAGGGGATGAGTTTTTTGCGTTCAGCGGCAATAAGCTTGTCTAGAAGCGCAAACTTAGAATCCAGACGCCCAGCGTGATAACCCGGCAGTGGTTTCTCATCAGTCGGTGACGTATCTTGGCAGTAGAACTAGGTTTGATTCCAATCTTTGGGATGGCTTGGTAAGACTATTAAAGGGAAAACAACACCCTGTCGATGCTGAATTGAGATTCCACCAAGCTCCAAGCTAAGACCGTTGGGGCACTCATTTTGGCGGTTTAGATAAAAGTACTCTCTGAAGAGTTCCACGGTCGGTTCTTCTTGCAAGTAAACCTCACAAAGAACTTGATACTTGCAGATATTAGATATGGAGTTGGGTCCTAGGTCTTGTGGATGAAGCTTGAAAAAATGCAGAACTTCTCGGAAGAACTTCGAGCCGGGTGGTGAAAAGCCCCGGTTCATGTGATCCATAAAAACGATGACTTCTCCGTCTCTTGGTCGAGGTCGTTCTTCGGCCGGGTCAGGAGCATGATAGGACATAACATTCTTCTTTGGCAGATACCCAACAGTAACAAAGTCCTTCAGGGTGTCCTCAGTGACTATGGAAGGAACCCAATTGCAGACAGTAGGTGCTTTTGACGGCATGATGAGCAAATGACAAACTGAAAAGAAAATGAAGTGCCGATTCAATTCAATGGTGAAGTTAAAGGTTAAAGGAGGATGGTACAAATAAGTAATGATGGCTTAAGTAAAGGGCTAATGACATATAAAGGAAAAAGTGAGCCGGCGTGATAAGCCGCCATGACTAAAGATATTCGAAGGATGCCAGGAACAGAATTGGCTAAGTGTCGAGACAAACAAGTTTCTCAAGCTATTACTATTATTTTGCATCAAATGGCCATTCAGAAAAGAAAATTTTCTAGATCTACAGATGAGTTCGTGAGTTCTAATGAGGCCTCTGTACAAGAAAAAGGGATCTACTACTATCAAAAATGGACGCAAAACAACTACCACACGAGTTATATATTCTTTTCTGGATCAGAAGAGGCTGCGGCGGAGGAACTACAAAGAAACTGTGATGAACCAGGAAGAACACAGCAAAACTTTGAAACCCTAAATGTGGTTCTGAGATGCGGGAAGGCAAAGACTTACAGCTGCAGCTCTTCTGCGGAGGGTCGCCGCCGTTCTCTGGATCAATTCAGGTTGATGCAGCGGTCGAGGTCGAGGAAAACGAGGTGTTCTGCGACGGCGGCGGAGCTCGGGCAGCAGCAGGGTTGCCAGAGGAAGAAGATGAGGAAAGGGAAGAATGAGGAAGGACCTAGTCGTGCCTATTTATAAGGGAATAAGCGAACATGCAGGCGCAAAAATCAAGGAAGACCCAAATAATGATTATCCAGCTAAACGGACGCCTTGATTCTCGGGAGACATTTAAAGATGGAGATCCGTTGGAGATGACATCATAGCAGGCTTTCATATTTTCGGAAGATGACGTCATGGCGGGTTACAAAGCTTTTTACAGACAGAGGAAGATGGATTTCGTCTAAGTGTTGAAGGTTGAAAAGAACAAGGTTCAAATCAACCTGGGGCCTAATGTTGGGAATATAGCTTTCAGGTATGACCCACCCAGGAGGGGCCGGTTCAACCCTAATGGCGGGTTATTAAGAGAAGCCCAGTAATATTCAAGGTGATAGTTTATTAAGAATTATAGAAGGCCTAAGCCCAAAGGCGGCTTAAGGCCCAGTACTGTAAACCGCCATACGTAAAGGAAGACTTGTAAATAAAGGTATATAAAAGAAGTCACCGAGCCGGACACGTGTTATGACCCGGCCGGGACTCTGTAGGCCGCCAGGCATCAACCCGTGTATATAAGGGGACAACCTGGCGGCGGCTTAGGACAAGAAACAACAGATCGATAGCCAAGCAAGCGGATTCGCTCCTTGGTCATCGTAACCTAGCAATACAACATCAACTGGACTAGGCCTTACCTTCACCGTAAGGGGCCGAACCAGTATAAACCACTTGTGTCCTTTGTCCCGATTAACCCCTTTAAGATTCCTAGTTGCGATGGCCCTACGACTAAGTCCTTTTGCTAGGACATCTGCCGTGACAATTCCATGACACATCTGATCTTGAGCATGATTACCATTTGTGAGTAGTTACTTTTGTTCTTGAGGTCACGGGAGAAGTCATGTTGCAAGTAATCATGTGAACATGATATGTGTTCAATATTTTGATGATATGTATGATGTAATTCCCTTAGTGGTGTCATGTGAACGTAGACTACATGGAACTTCACCATATTTGGGCCTACGGGAATGCATTGTGGAGTATTTATTAGATGATGGGTTGCTAGAATGATAGAAGCTTAAACCCTAGTTTATGCGCTATTCGTAAGGGACTGATCTGGATCCCAAAAGTTTAATGCTATGGTTAAATTTTATCTTAATATTTTTCTCGTAGTTGCGGATGCTTGCGAGGGGTTAATCATAAGTAGGGGGTTTGTTCAAGTAAGAACAACACCTAAGCACCGGTGCACCCACATATCAAATTATCAAAGTAGTGAACATGAATCAAACCTACATGATGAAAGTGACTAGATGAAATTCCCGTGTACCCTGAAGAACGCTTTGCTTATTATAAGAAACCATTTTGGCATGTCCTCTGCCACAAAAGGATTGGGCTATCTTGCTGCACTTTATTTACCGTTATAGTTACTTGCTCATTACAAATTACCTTGCTATCAAACTACTCGTTACCGACAATTTTAGTGCTTGCAGAAATTACCTTGCTGGAAACCACTTGTCATTTCCTTCTACTCCTCGTTGGGTTTGACACTCTTACTTATCAAAAGGACTATGATTGATCCCCTATAATTGTGGGTCATCACCTGTCGGACCCCATCCTAGCTCCGCAACGGGTTAAGAACACTAGTTCTTTCGGCGCAGGCTTCTGCATGGGCCCCACCCTTGACCTGATAGTGCGCCAGCTATTTAAGCGCATGCACCTATGTGGCCCGAATGTGTAGCCTGATAGCACGACTCCAGCATACCAAAAGTTGTAGTGTGCTACTTGCATGTTGCATTGGGATTTTCCCCAAAGAGGAAGGGTGAAGCAATATAGTAGTGGATATAGTATTTCCCTCATTAGAGAACCAAGGTTATCGAACCAATAGGAGAACCACGCAAAACATGTCAATGATACATGCACACACAAAAGCAAATACTTGCACCCAACGCGGGCAAGAGGGTTGTCAATCCCCTTGTACTTGTTAATTGCAAGGAAGAATCTGGTAATAGGTGATAGATAAATTGCAAAGTAAAGTAAAAGAAAGAAAATTGCAGCAAAGTATTTTCTTTTTTTATAATATGATTAAAATAGACCCGGGGCCATAGTTTTCACCAAAGGCTTCTTTCTCATAAAAATATCATACAATGGGTAGATAAATTATTGTTGGGAAATTGATAGAAAAGTGCATAGTTATGACGATATTCATGGCATGATCATATACATAGGCATTACGTCTATGACAAGTAAACCAACTCCTTCCTGCATCTACTACTATTAATCCACCAATCAATCACTGTCCATCATGCATCTATGGTATTAAGTTCATGACAAATAGAGTAACACCTTAAGAAAGATAACATAATGTAGAAAGAATAAAAACAAGCAATATGATTAAACCGTGTCATTTTCCCCTTAGTAGCAGCAATACAATACGTGCCTCTCTACCCCTATTGTCACTGGGTGAGGACACCGCAAGATTGAACTGAAGGAAATATGCCATAGAGGCAATAATAAAGTTGTTATTTATATTTCCTTATATCATGATAAATGTTTATTATTCATGCTAGAATTGTAATAACCGGAAACTTAGTACGTGTGTGAATACATAGACAAACAGAGTGTCACTAGTTTGCCTATATTTGACTAGCTCATTGAATCAATGATGGTTATGTTTCCTAACCATAGACATGAGTTGTCATTTGATTAACAGGATCACATCATTAGAGAATGATGTGATTGACTAGACCCATCCGTTAGCTTAGCACTATGATCGTTTAGTTTATTGCTATTGTTTTCTTCATGACTTATACATGTTCCTATGACTATGAGATTATGCAACTCCCGAGTACGGGAGGAAAACTTTGTGTGCAACCAAACGTCACAACGTAACTGGGTGATTATAAAGGTGCTCTACAGGTGTCTCCGATGGTACTTGTTGAGTTGGCATAGATCAAGATTAGGATTTGTCACTCCGATTGTCGGACAGGTATCTCTGGGCCCTCTCGGTAATGCACATCACTATAAGCCTTGCAAGCAATGTAACTAATGAGTTAGTTGCGGGATGATGCATTAGGAACGAGTAAAGAGACTTGCCGGTAACAAGATTGAACTAGGTATTGAGATACCGACGATTGAATCTTGGGCAAGTAACATACCAATGACAAAGGGAACAATGTATGTTGTTATGCGGTTTGACCGATAAAGATCTTCGTAGAATATGTAGGAGCCAATATGAGCATCCAGGTTCCGCTATTGGTTATTGACCGGAGATGTTTCTCGGTCATGTCTACATAGTTCTCGAACCCGTAGGGTCCGCACGCTTAACGTTCGGTGATGATCGGTATTATGAGTTTATGTGTTTTGATGCACCGAAGGTAGTTTGTGGTCCCGGATATGATCACGGACATGACGAGGAGTCTCGAAATGGTCGAGACATAAAGATCGATATACTGGAAACCTATATTTGGACATCGGAATAGTTCTGGGTGAAATCGGGATTTTACTAGAGTACCGGGAGGTTACCGGAACCCCCCGGTAAGTGTATGGGCCTTATTGGGCCATAGTGGAGAGAGAGGAGACCAGGGCAGGCCGCGCGCCCCTCTCCCTCTGGTTCGAATTGGACTAGGAGGGGGCAGTGCCCCCCCTTTCCTTCCTCCCTCTCCCCCCCTTCCTTCTCTCCTAGTCCAACTAGGGCAGGGGGGAATCCTACTCCCGGTGGGAGTAGGACTCCTCCAGGGCGCGCCATAGAGGACCGGCCCTCCCCCCTCCTCCCCTCCTTTATATACGTGGCCAGGGGCACCCCAAAGACACACAAGTTGATCATTGATCTTTTAGCCGTGTGCGGTGCCCCCTCCACCATAATCCACCTCGGTCATATCGTAGCGGTGCTTAGGCGAAGCCCTGCGTCGGTGGCTTCATCAACACCGTCATCACGCCGTCGTGCTGACGGAACTCTCCCTCGAAGCTCTACTAGATCATGAGTTCGTCGGACGTCACCGAGCTGAACATGTGTAGATCGCGGAGGTGTCGTACGTTCGGTACCAGGATCGGTCGATCATGAAGACGTACGACTACATCAATTGCATTATCATAAAGCTTCCGCTTACGTTCTACGAGGGTACGTGGACGACACTCTCCCCTCTCATTGCTATGCATCACCATGATCTTACATGTGCGTAGGTATTTTTTAGAAATTATTGCGTTCCTCAATAGTGGCCTTCATCTTTGGCATGGATTTTTCTTTATTTATTTTAAGACGTTCCGTGGAGTTTCAGGACTTTTGGAGTTGCGCAGAATAGGTCTCTAATATTTGCTCCTTTTCCAGCCCAGAATTCCAGCTGCCGGCATTCTCCCTCCTTATGTAAACCTTGTAAAATAAGAGAGAATAGCCATAAGTATTGTGATATAAAGTGAAATAACAGTCCATAATGCGATAAATATCGATATAAAAGCATGATGCAAAATGGACGTATCACATATGCAGATATGGCCTCGAAACACTAAGACCGAAAAGTCGAGCGTGAATCATATAGTAGATATGATCAACATAGTGATGTTCGCCATTGAAAACTACTCCATATCACATGATGGTCGGACATGGTTTAGTTGATGTGGATCACGTGATCACTTAGATGATTAGAGGGATATCTATCTAAGTGGGAGTTCTTAAGTAATTTGATTAATTGAACTTTAATTTATCATGAACTTAGTACCTGATAGTATTTTGCATGTCTATGTTGTTGTAGATAGATGGCCCATGTTGTTGTTCCGCTGAATTTTAATGCGCTCCTTGAGAAAGCAAAGTTGAAAGATGATGGTAGCAATTACACGGACTGGGTCCATAACTTGAGGATTATCCTCATTGCTGCACAGAAGAATTATGTCCTGGAAGCACCGCTAGGTGCCAAACCCACTGTAGGAGCAACACCAGATGTTATGAACATCTCGCAGAGCAAAGCTGATGACTACTCGATAATTCAGTGTGCCATGCTTTACGGCTTAGAACCGGGACTTCAACGACGTTTTGAACGTCATGGAGCATATGAGATGTTCCAGGAGTTGAAGTTGGTATTTCAAGCAAATGCCCGGATTGAGAGATATGAAGTCTCGAATAAGTTCTACAGCTGCAAGATGGAAGAGAATAGTTCTGTCAGTGAACATATACTCAAAATGTCTGGGTATAATAATCACTTGATTCAACTAGGAGTTAATCTTAAGGATGATAGTGTCACTGACAGAATTCTTCAATCACTTCCACCAAGCTACAAGAGCTTCATGATGAACTATAATATGCAAGGGATGGATAAGACTATTCCCGAGCTCTTCGTGATGCTAAAGGTGGTGGAGGTAGAAATCAAAAAGGAGCATCAAGTATTGAAGGTTAACAAGACCACAAGTTTCAAGAAAAAGGGTAAAGGGAAGAAGGGGAACTTCAAGAAGAACGGCAAGCAAGTTGCTGCTCAAGTGAAGAAGCCCAAGTTTGGACCTAAGCCTGAGACTGAGTGCTTCTACTACAAAGGGATTGGTCACTGGAAGCAAAACTGCCCCAAGTATTTGGCGGATAAGAAGGATGGCAATGTGAACAAAGGTATATGTAATATACATGTTATTGATGTGTACCTTACTAATGCTCGCAATAGTACCTGGGTATTTGATACTGGTTCTGTTGCTAATATTTGTAACTCGAAACAGGGACTACGGATTAAGCGAAGATTGGATAAGGATGAGGTGACGATGTGCGTGGGAAATGGTTCCAAAGTCGATGTGATCGCGGTCGGCACGCTACATTTACATCTACCTTCGGGATTAGTTTTAGACCTAAATAATTGTTATTTGGTGCCAGCGTTAAGCATGAACATTATATCTGGATCTTTTTTCATGCCAGACGGTTATTCATTTAAATCTGAGAATAATGGTTGTTCTATTTATATGAGTAATATCTTTTATGGTCATGCACCCTTGAAGAGTGGTCTATTCTTGATGAATCTCGATAGTAGTGATACACATATTCATAATATTGAAGCCAAAAGATGAAGAGTTGATGATGATAGTGCAACTTATTTGCGGCACTGCCGTTTAGGTCATATTGGTGAAAAGTGCATGAAGAAACTCCATTCTGATGGACTTTTGGAATCACTAGATTATGAATCACTTGGTACTTGCGAACCATGTCTCATGGGCAAGATGACTAAAACGCCGTTCTCCGGAACAATGGAGCAAGCAACAGATTTGTTGGAAATCATACATACTGATGTATGTGGTCCGATGAATATAGAGGCTCGCGGTGGGTATCGTTATTTTCTCACCTTCACAGATGATTTGAGCAGATATGGGTATATCTACTTTATGAAACATAAGTCTGAAACATTTGAAAAGTTCAAAGAATTTCAGAGTGAAGTGGAAAATCATCGTAATAAGAAAATAAAGTTTCTACGATCTGGCCATGGAGGAGAATATTTGAGTTACGAGTTTGGTCTTCATTTGAAACAATGCGGAATAGTTTCGCAACTCACACCACCCGGAACACCACAGCGTAATGGTGTGTCTGAACGTCGTAATCGTACTTTACTAGATATGGGGCGATCTGTGATGTCTCTTACTGATTTACCACTATTATTTTGGGGATATGCTTTAGAGACGACTGCATTCACGTTAAATAGGGCACCATCTAAATCCGTTGAGACGACGCCTTATGAGTTGTGGTTTGGCAAGAAACCAAAGTTGTCATTTCTTAAAGTTTGGGGTTGCGATGCTTATGTGAAAAAACTTCAACCTGATAAGCTCGAACCCAAATCGGAGAAACGTGTCTTCATAGGATACCCAAAGGAGACTGTTGGGTACACCTTCTATCGCAGATCCGAAGGCAAGATATTCGTTGCTAAGAATGGATCCTTTCTAGAGAAGGAGTTTCTCTCGAAAGAAGTGAGTGGGAGGAAAGTAGAACTTGAGATGAGGTAACTGTACCTGCTCCCTTATTAGAAAGTAGTTCATCACAGAAATATGTTCCTCTGACTCCTACACCAATTAGTGACGAAGCTAATGATGATGATCATATAACTTCAGATCAAGTTACTACCGAACCTTATAGGTCAACTAGAGTAAGATCCACACTAGAGTGGTATGGTAATCCTGTTCTGGAGGTCATGTTACTGGACCATGACGAACCTACGAACTATGAGGAAGCGATGATGAGCCCAGATTCTGCGAAATGGCTTGAAGCCATGAAATCTTAGATGAGATCCATGTATTAGAACAAAGTATGGACTTTGATTGACTTGCCCGTTGATCGGTGAGCCATTAAGAATAAATGGATTTTCAAGAGGAAGACAGACACTGATAGTAGTGTTACTATCTACAAAGCTCGAATTGTCGCAAAAGGTTTTCGACAAGTTCAATATGTTGACTACGATGAGATTTTCTCACTCGTAGCGATGCTTAAGTCTGTCCGAATCATGTTAGAAATTGCCACATTTTATGTAATATGGCAAATGGATGTCAAAACTGCATTCCTTAATGGATTTCTTAAAGAAGAGTTGTATATGATGCAATAAGAAGGTTTTGTCAATCCTAAAGGTGCTAACAAAGTGTGCAAACTCCAGCGATCCATCTATGGACTAGTGCAAGCATCTCGGAGTTGGAATATATACTTTGATAAAGTGATCAAAGCATATGGTTTTATACAGACTTGCGGTGAAGCCTGTATTTACAAGAAAGTGAGTGGGAGCACTACAACATTTCTGATAAGTATATGTGAATGACATATTGTTGATCAGAAATAATGTAGAATTTTCTGGAAAGCATAAAGGAGTGTTTGAAAAGAGTTTTTCAAAGAAAGACCTCGATGAAGCTACTTACATATTGAGCATCAAGATCTATAGATATAGATCAAGACTCTTGATATATTTTCAATGAGTACATACCTTGACAAGATTTTGAAGTAGTTCAAAATGGAAAAGTCAAAGAAGGAGTTCTTGCCTGTGTTGCAAGGTGTGAAGTTGAGTAAAGACTCAAAACCCGACCACGGCAGAAAATAGAAAGAGAATGAGAAGTCATTCCCTATGCCTCAGTCATAGGTTCTATAAAGTATGCTATGATGTGTACCAGACCTATTGTGTACCTCACCATAAGTTTGGCAAGAGGGTACAATAGTGATCCAAGAGTGGATCATTGGACAACGGTCAAAAATATCCTTAGTGGAATAAGGAAATGTTTCTCGGTAATGGAGGTGACAAAGAGTTCGTCGTAAAGAGTTACATCGATGCAAGCTTTGACACCGATCTAGATGACTCCAAGTCTTGATCAGGATACATATCGAAAGTGGGAGCAATTAGCTAGAGTACCTCTGTGTAGAGTATTGTAGACATAGAAATTTGTGAAATGCATACGGATCTGAATGCTGTAGACCCGTAGACTAAACTTCTCTCACAAGCAAAACATGATCACTCTTTGGGCATTGATCACATAGCGATGTGAACTAGATTATTGACTTTAGTAAACCCTTTGGGTATTAGTCACATGAAGATGTGAACTAATCACATAAAGATGTGAACTATTGGTGTGAAATCACATGACGATGTGAGCTAGATTATTGACTCTAGTGCAAGTGGGAGACTGAAGGAAATATGCCCTAGAGGCAATAATAAAGTTGTTATTTATATTTCCTTATATCATGATAAATGTTTATTATTCATGCTAGAATTGTATTAACCGGAAACTTAGTACATGTGTGAATACATAGACACACAGAGTGTCACTAGTTTGCCTCTACTTGACTAGCTCGTTGAATTAATGATGGTTATGTTTCCTCACCATAGACATGAGTTGTCATTTGATTAACGGGATCACATCATTAGAGAATGCTGTGATTGACTAGAGCCATCCGTTAGCTTAGCACTATGATCGTTTAGTTTATTGCTATTGCTTTCTTCATGACTTATACATGTTACTATGACTATGAGATTATGCAACTCCTGAGTACCGGAGGAACACTTTGTGTGCAACCAAATGTCACAACGTAACTGGGTGATTATAAAGGTGCTCTACAGGTGTCTCCGATGGTACTTGTTGAGTTGCCATAGATCAAGATTAGGATTTGTCACTCCGATTGTCAGAGAGGTATCTCTGGGCCCTCACGGTAATGCACATCACTATAAGCCTTGCAAGCAATGTAATTAATGATTTAGTTGCGGGATGATGCATTACGAAACGAGTAAAGAGACTTGTCGGTAACGACATTGAACTAGGTATTGAGATACCGACGATCGAATCTCGGGCAGGTAACATACCGATGACAAAGGGGACAACGTATGTTGTTATGCGATTTGACCGATAAAGATCTTCATAGAATATGTAGGAGCCAATATGAGCATCCAGGTTCCGCTATTGGTTATTGACCAGAGACCTTTCTCAGTCATGTCTACATAGTTCTCGAACTCGTAGGGTCCACACGCTTAACGTTCGGTGAAGATCGGTATTATGAGTTTTTGTGTTTTCATGTACCGAAGGTAGTTCGGGGTCCCGGATATGATCACGGACATGACGAGAAAATGGTCGAGACATAAAGATTGATATATTGGAAGCCAGAATAGTTCCGGGTGAAATCGGGATTTTACCAGAGTACCGGGAGGTTACCGGAACCCCCCGGTAAGTGTATGGGCCATAGTGGAGAGAGAGAGGAGACCAGGGCAGGCCACGTGCCCCTCTCCCTCTGGTCCGAATTGGGATAGAAGGGGGGGCGGCGCCCCCCTTTCCTTCCTCCCTCTCTCCCCCTTCCTTCTCTCCTAGTCCAACTAGGGAAGGGGGGAATCCTACTCCCGGTGGGAGTAGGACTCCTCTAGGGCGCGCCATAGAGGGTCAGCCCTCCCCCCTCCTCCACTCCTTTATATACGTGGCCAGGGGGCACCCCAAAGACACACAAGTTGATCATTGATCTTTTAGCTATGTGCGGTGCCCCCCTCCACCATAGTCCACCTCGATCATATCGTAACGGTGCTTAGGCGAAGCCCTGCGTCGGTAACTTCATCAACACCGTCATCACGCCATCATGCTGACGGAACTCTCCCTCGAAGCTCTACTGGATCGTGAGTTCATGGGACGTCACCGAGCTGAACGTGTGCAGATTGCGGAGGTGCCATACGTTCGGTACTAGGATCGGTCGATCGTGAAGACGTGCGACTACATAAACCGTGTTGTCATAACGCTTCCGCTTACGGCCTACAAGGGTACGTGGACGACACTCTCCCCTCTCGTTGCTATGCATCACCATGATCTTTTGTGTGCGTAGGAAATTTTTTGAAATTACTGCGTTCCCCAACATGAACCTACTACTATGTACCACTTCCACTGAAGATCAACTTGGACAAAGAAAACCCATAGATCAGAAATCATTACATAGCTATAACAATCACATAAAAAAGTTCAGGAAAGACTCAATTACTTTCAATGAATACTCAAATCACAAACCCACAATTCACCGGATGCCAACAAACACACCGCAAAATAAGATTACATCAGATAGAACTCTAAGGAGAATATTATATTGAAGATCAAGAGAGAGAAGAAGACATCTAGCTAATCGCCATGGACCCGTAGATAGGTCTGTGGTAAACTACTCCCACATCATTGGAGGTGCAACAAGGTTGAAGTAGAAGCCTCCGTGATCGATTCCCCCTCCGGCAGAGTACCAGAAAATGCCTCCAGATAGGATCATGGGAAAACAGAAGCTTGTGTTGGCGAAAAAATTGTTTCGGGTGGCTCTCTGTTGGTTTTGCATTTTATGGGAATTTATAGGCCTAGAATTAGGTTAAATGGAGCTACGTGGGACCCGCAAGCTTAGGTGGTGCGCCCCCCTCCCCCATGAGGGCGTGCATTATGACCTTGTGGATCTCCCATACTTTGTTTGGTACTATTTTTCTATGAAACAATAATATAGGCAAAACAGGAACTGGCACTATGCACTGAGTTAATAGGTTAGTTCACAAAAATGATACAAAATTGCATATAAAGTATCTAAAATTGATAATATAATAACATGAAATAATCAAAAATAGTAGATACGTTGGAAACGTATCATAGTGTGTGCACTTGCATGCATGGGCCCCATCCCTCGGGTACATATAGCACGGCTCCATCTTGCGTGTTGCAACGCACGTGCCTTCTATGGACCCACATCATGTGCCGACGATGTAGCTCTAGCATGAAAGCTATTGCGATGCATGCACCTACTTGGCCCACCCTGACCCGGCAACGTGGCTCCATCATGCCAGCTTTGGCAGCATACATGCGTGGATGGTCTCCACCCCATCCCTAACATCACGGCCTCAACATAGCTCACGTGTGTTCCCCCCTATGAGCTCTTCGACATACTCAACAAGGAAAATCATGCCCCTAGAACCCCACCCAATGTGCTCAAGCATGTGTTGGTTCAAAACAAGTGTGGGACCATGGAAGAGAAACCTAGTTTTCTACTTTGGAAGCTTTTTCATGGTCGTCATTTTTTCCTCCTTAGTGTGCTCAAGTGATCTCTCTTTACCTTTAGGTCCAGTTTAATTTTTTGACAAAGGAGAAAGTGTTTGTGACATGAATGAACTATTTTGTCCAATGTTTCCTTATGTGCATTCCCTACTAGTCCGAGCAACAACTAAATAGGCAATATTTTTTCATCCCAAAGTTGTATACTCTGCCTTTTAGTAAGAAAATAGCATTCATATATCACCTCTATGTCTTATTTTACTTTAGGGCGTTATAAATATGGATAATCACTTGTGGAGCTCGGTCTTGTCATGGGAGGTGCACCTCTTTGTGCGAATTATTAATCCTATTGCATGTTACCATTATTGAAGACGTGTTGGGTAACATGCAAGTGACCACATGCAGTATGCTATGTCTGTCACCCCATGGAATCCCTTAGAAAAATGTGAATGAGTCGCCATCAGCTACATTTAATTGAATTGCTTGTAATATGCCACAGTTTCCGATCTCGGGTGTAATTCAAGGATTTGTTGTAGAGATATAGTTATATTGGAAATGTTCGAAACCAGATCTAAAACTTTCAAGTTTGCGTTAAGATCTAGTAGAAAATCTAAGTGTGGACCAACTATTTAGCATATTTTCATGTTCGGGTTGTACATTTATGTACTTCACGTTTTCTAAAGAAAAAATGGGTTAGCATTGCAAGTGTGTAATACACTTTCTTGTAGTTAGAATAGAAACACCCTAACGAGACTACAATTAAACGGCACGGCTGTAGAGGGTTTACCATATTCCTCTCTTTGGAACTTCATTAAGGTAAAACACAACTCACCCAACAAAATCGTCCAGAACAAAGTCCTTGTCTGTAACAATGACCTCAATATAGCACGATTGGATGCATTAATTTGAGAAGGCAAATACCTAGTTTCACTCAGGGTTAGTGTTCTTCTCAAAATGACATGTGGTGCACCTGTAATTTCCAAGCTCAATATCCACATGGGTCACTAATCCTAATCACATCGTTTGCATGGATTACTTTGGCCTTGACAACACACACATAGAGATATGTCATCTGCTCCAGAAGGTCATATGTGCTTGTGCTCTTGTAACATGCTTCCATAAAACAACCAAGATGGAATGATGTCTCTTTAAAGGAGTAGTCTCCAAGTCGCGGCTACGGTGGCAAAATCTTGCTAGTTCGCAGAAGGACCTACTTGTGCCTGCAACAAAATCCATGAGAAGGTATTACCAAGAAGAGATTCAAGTATGGTAGAATTGACACATCATTACAAATAGTAGTGTAGGATTGATGATAAAATATTGCAAGCCATGGGTCAGTACTTAGTAATGCTTTACCAACACATCACAGACACGATATCTTTTACTACCTCATTCCAGGCATGATCCTAAATTGTATTTTGTTATAGCTAAAAAAACATAAACTTGCAAATTCTACCAACAATAGAACAATAGGTATTTGCAACAACACATGTAAACTCAAATGAGAATATTTGTAAACAAAATAAAATGTATAATGCATTCTTAAGGATAGTTAAAAGTTTGACATGCATGCACAAATACTTTTTTGTTTGATTTCCCGGTTACACTAAAGAACTTAACTTTGGCTGACATAACAAAGACTACTCCTAGTTTTAGAGAAGATAAAAAGTCTACGCCTTAAAAAAACTAGACATGGGTACTCTAATAGGGATCATTGTTCACAAAGTACTATGTAACAAAAGGCAATTCCTATACAAACTAAAAGTCAAGTTTCCAAACAGGAACAAGTCATACTCAAAGTTCATGAAGCACAGGGATAAACTTACCTGATCTACCCATTAGGTTTTCAGTAAACAAAATTTGTAATCACAACTTGTCTACTAATAAATTTTTTAACAATAAAAGGTGGTTGTGATAGGTTGTTTTAGGCACTTACAATTCCGAACAACTTCTAATTTTTGGCACTATTTAAAATTACATTACTGAAATTTGGAAAATCTTACCATTGGTTTAAAATTTTGAAACTTATGAAATTTTAACTTTCAAAAAATAAGACCTCTTCAAAATTTCAAATTTCTAAATATGCACTTATGAAATATAGATTTTCTATAAAAAGAGATGAAAATATTGGAATTTGGAAACTTGCACGGGGCAACAACTGAAAAAATGCCATGTCTGTCGGGCTCAACCCTATCCAGGCAACGTGGCTCCAGAACATTAGTGGTTTCAGTGCACGCGCCTACATGGGCACCACCCTTGGCCCGATAGCACGCCACCTATTCAAGAGCATGTGCCTGTGTGGACCGAACGCATAGCGTGACAGCGCGAATCCAGCCTGCCAACTATTGTATCGCATGTGTCTACATCGGCCCCATCCCCTAGACCGATAAGGTGGCTCCAGCTTTCCAGTTGCAACACACATGCCTTATTTGGCCCTACTCTTTCTCCCAATGGCATAGCTCCAACATGCCAACTGTTGCAATGCATGCACCTACTTGGCCCCACCCCGACTCAACAACTTGGGTCCATCATGTCAACTCTAGCACATACGCACATGGGTGATATCCACCCCTTCACTAACATAGTGGCCCCGGCAGGCCTCCCATGTGTGCCCCCTGCCCCCCCCCCTCGATGAGCTCTCTAGCACACATGAAGAGGGAAATCGTGCTTCCTCACTACAGGCGTGTTAGACCATGGAAGAGCAACTTTTTTATAATCAAGAAGCGTTTTTGTGGCCGTCATTTTCCCTCCTCTGTGTGCTCAAGTGATATATCTTTACCTTTAGGCCCAATTAAAATATTGACAAACAATAAAGTATTTGTGATGTGAATGAATTATTTTGTCCATTTTTCCCTTGTGTGTAGTCCCTAGTAGTCTGAGCAATAACTAAATAAGCAATATTGTTCCATCCAAAGTTGTATAGTCGTCCTTTTAATAAGAAAATAACACTCATATGTCCCCTATATGTTTCATTTTATTTTAGGGCACTATAAAAATGGAAAAAGAACAAGTGTGGAGCTTGGTCTTTGCCAGTGAGGTGCTTTGTGTTGTGTGAATGACTGATTCTATCGAACCTTACCATTTTTGAAGTTGTGTAGGGTTCATATGCTAGTGACCACATGATAATCCCAAAGTGCAAGGAATTGTTGTAGCACTTTCCAATAATGGAGGTGGAAAGTATGAAGTGTTAAACCCACAAGGAGCTAAAGGTAATATCAATATTCTCGCAGGTCTTATCTGCCACTGATACAAGCCTACATACATCAAGCGTTTGCTTTATCTAGGAAAAAAACTAGAACTACTTTGGGTATGAAATGATAGGTTTGCAAGACAATAAAGAAGGTAAACATAAATAATAGGTGATGCCTAAGTAAAGATACAATATAATACAAATAGAGAGTGTGGAATAGTGGTGGTATGGTGTGCAGAATTGTCCCTAAGAAGTCACCTAAGTTACTAAACCGGTCATCATTGCAATGGAGAGGCCTCTGCAAGCATGATATCTCTTACATGTAATTTTATGCGCTCATGATTGGAACTATTAGTAAGCATCCGCAACTACTAACAAGTTCATTTAAGTAAAACCCAACAATAACATTAAGATATATTGGTCCCCCTTCAATCCTGTATGTATCAATTTCCATGGTCCGACGAGGATTCAGCCACTCATGTTCCCATATGCATAGTCTTGTCAACATACAACTAACCCCTATGGTGCGATCCACGTGCGCGGTCATATAATGGGCAGCAAAGGACAATAACATAACCACAAGCAACTCAAACCAATCATGGAATTCACCAATTGACCCATATGTCGAAAGTAATCTACTTAGACACAATAGTGACAACACATATCTTTGGATAATAATTCATAGCATCAAAACACCATGTTCAAGTAGGGGATTACAGTGGGTTGCGGGAGAGTGGACTGCTAAAAAGAGGTGAGGAAGGTGATGAATATGTTGGTGAATACAACGACATTGATGAAGATGATCGTCGCGGTGATGGTTTCCCTGGCGGCACTCCGGTGCCACCGGGAGAGAAGGGGAGAGAGGCTCTCCCTCCTGCTTATTCCTCCATGCCCCCTCGAGATGGGGAGAGCTTCTCCCCTCTGTCCTTGTCCACCATGGCTCTCGAAGGGGTGAGACCCCCTCCGAGATTGGATCTCTTCTCACTGTCTCTCTGTTTTTTGATACCGTTTCCTAGCCAACACCGTTTCTTACATATCTGGAGATCCGTAACTCCGATAGGACTGAAATTTTGAGGGGATTTATTCCATAAAATAGATGTCTTGTTGCGAAAGAACAACTGCAACAAACTTAAGGAGTAGCCACCCTGGCCAATGGCACGACCCTGGCCGTGTGGGGCCTCGGGCACCTTCCTGTGTTGATTCCTTCTTCCAAAATAATAAATATTCCATAAAAAATCCTAATAAATCGCTGGAGTATTTTGACCTTCCTAGATATTGTTTTTCTACAAAAAAACATGCAGAAAATAGCAACTCTCAATGGGCACTAAATTAGTAAGTTAGTCTAGAAAAATAATATAAAAGTGCACCAAAACAGGAAGGTGCACTTTTATAATTTCAAGGTGCACCAAAATAGGAAGGTGCAACATTTGTAGCCAAGAAAAGAGAAATATTATCCATAGGAAACTATCTTAGTTTCCCCGACTTCCTACGAAGAGACTTTAGTCCTATGTGTTCCTAGCACATTGTTGCTTTTATTTCATCCCTTTGACACTTTTTCGGACTCTAACAACCCAATATATAAGCCTAGAAAAGCCCCAGTCCCCAGTCTCCTTAGCAAAGTCCTTTAAAAAGTGCACCAAAATAATATAATTGATGTTAATATAACATGAATACTTCAAAAATTATAGATACGTTGGAGACGTATCACCACACAGGAAGCATGCTATATGCATCACCCCATGGCACATCCCTTAGAAAATGTGAATGAGCCACCGTTCGCTCCATTTAATTGCAGTGCTTGTAGTAATCCGTCGTTTGCGATCTCGGCTATAATTGAAGGATGTACCACAGAGGTGCAATTAAATCAAAAGGTTTGAAAAGAGATCTACAACTTTTAGTTTGTGTTAAGAAATATATCACTCTAAGAAAATCCGAATGTGGCCTACATCTTTAGCACCTTTTCATGTTTTTACAATTATGTACTTCACATTTTCTAAAGGAAAAAAGGTTAGCATTGCATATGTCTAATCACATTCATATGTAGTTTTTATAGAAATGCCCAAAAAAATTTGCTTGGATACTAGAATTAATAAATGGCGAGGTTGTAGCGGGCTTGCGTCGCTCTTCTCTTTGGAAGTTCATCCAGGTCAACCACAACTCTCCCAATGATATTGTCATTAGTAAAGTCCTTGTCTTTAACAATGACCTCGATATCGCAGGACAAGATGCGTTCCTTCAGGAAGGAAAAAACATGGTTCCACTCAGGGTTAGTGTTCTTCTCAAAGTGATGGTTGTTGCACCTTTAGTTTCCATGCTTAATCTCCATATATGGGTCATACTCCCAGTCACATCATTTGCATGAAGGTCTTTAGCCTTGACAACACGCACTAGAGATACAACATCTACTCCAGAAGGTCATATGTGCTTGTGATTTTGTCACCTGGTACCATAAGACCCCAAGTTGGGATGATGTCTCTTTTAAGGAGTAGTCCCCAGGTTGCGGCCGCGGTGGCTGAATGTTGCCAGTTCATAGAACGACACACTTGTGCCTGCAACAAAATCCATGACATGGTATTATCATGAAGAACTTCAAGTATGGCAGAGTGACGCATCATTACGAACAACACTATACGATTGACGATCAAATATCATAAGTCATCGTTCAGTACTCAGTATGCTTTGTCGACAGATTACAAACATGATATCCTTTAATCCCTCATTCCAGGCATGATCATAAATTGTATTTCGTCATAGCTAAAAAAACTTAAGAGGACTGGCAAATTCTACCAACAATAGAACAATAGGTACTTGCAATAACATATCCAAACTCGAATGAGAGTTTTTCAAGGACTTTGCTAAGGAGACTGGGGACTGGGGATTGTGTAGGCTTGTATATTGGGTTGTTAGAGTCTGAAAAAGTGTCAAAGGGATGAAATAAAAGCAACAATGTGCTAGGAACACATAGGACTGAAGTCTCTTCGTAGGAAGTCAGGGAAACTGAGATAGTTTCCTATGGATAATATTTCTCTTTTCTTGGCTACAAATGTTGCTATGGTCACCAAATGCATATGAACTCAATTGTGTTTTCTTACATACATGTTGTTTGTCATAAGGATCCAAGAGATTTGATACATTTGAAACATATGATATGTTATATCGTCATCTTCAAACATGAAAACAATCTTAACTAGGGACACAAAAGTGGGTGCTCTAGCGCTCATAGACTTGAAAGGTGCTCCCCCATGGTCTACGAGCATGTAAGCAACGCTCATTTTATATTTAAAACTTTGAAAAGTTGCCTATGGAACCATATTCCTATGATATTTAGAAAAATGTAACAAGTTTGATCACCTTTTCCCTAGTCTATGTTTCTCTCTCAAACCCGTTTATGCTTGGCCAGCCTAACTAGTGTGCAGCCATCCTGGTCGACATGATCACTTTCACGCCAACCTTTTTCAAAAGGGGACCGCTTGGAAATTTCAACTTTCTAAGTTTGAACCTATGAAAAATTGATTATTTTCCAATAAAAGGTGAAATTATGGGAATTTGGAAATTTGCACAGGGAACAACTAAAAAACCGCCATGTATGTCCGGCCCAGCGTTGCTTGACAATATGGCTCCAGAATACTAGTTGTTTCAGCGCACACGCCTGCGTGGGCCCCACCCCAGGTTCGACAGCACGCCAAGTGTTGCAGCGCATGCGCCTGTGTGGGCCTGAACTCGTGGCCTAGCAACGTGACTCCAACACGCCAACCGTTGCAGTGCATGCCCCTGCAAGGGCCCCGACCCCTACATGCTGCTTCACCATGCCAGCTGCAGAGCATGCGCCTGCTTGGGCTCCATTCCCTGGCCCAACGGCACAACTCTAACATGCCAATTGTTGCCGTGCACACACCGGCTTGGCCCCACCCCTAACTCGGCAATGCAGCTTTTACAAGCGAGTTGTTGTCGTGCACGGTCCCACGCCCAACCCGACAACGTGGCTCTAGCAATGCGAGCTTTGGCAGCGCACACATGTGTGTATGCTCCATCCCTTTCCCGACAGCACGGCCTCAACACGCCTCCCACCTGCGTGCCCCCGTGCACTCCGAGACACGCGACGAAGAAAATTGTGTCACAACAACCCCACCTACCGTGCTCAAGCGTGTCTTGGCTCACCACAGGCGCGGTACCCTGTTGAAGAGCAACATGGTTTTCTACTTAGGAAGCTTTTTCATAGCCGCCATTTTCCCTCCTTGGTGTCATCTCTCTTCACCTGTATGTTCAATTAATTTTTTTGACAAAGGAGAAAGTATTTGTGACATGAATGAAAATATTTGTCCATTTTTTTTCATGCACGCATTCCCTAATAGTTCGAGCAATAGCTAAATATGCAATATTTGTGACATGTTACCGTCGTGGAAGATGTGCAAGGTTGACGTGCAATTGACCACACATGTGTCATGCCAAGTCTGTCGTGCCATGGCGCATCCCTTAGAAAATGTGAACGAGCCACTGTCACCACATTTAATGGCAATGTTTGTAGTTAAATGTAGTTTCCGATCTGAGGTATAATTGAATGATTTAGCGCGGAGATACAGTCAAATCAACATGTTTCAAACGAGATCTTAAACTTTCAACTTTGCGTGAAGAAATATACCAATCTCCAAAAATCCAAGCACGGACTAAATAATCAGCATATCTCTGCTCCAGGGTAGTACATTTATGTATTTTGCATTTTCCAAGGAAAAATAGGGGTTAGCATTGCATATGTGTAGTACACTTGCACACGTGTAATCGGTTCAGAAACGCCCTAAAAATCTGCATGGCGACGAGATTAAACAGCACTGGTCTAAACCTTAAACCTGATTGTAACAGAAAAGAAAAGAGAAAAAATATCCAACAAATCTTACCAGCAAAACAACCCATGGCCACCCTCCCCCGCACACCCGAAATCTTACCTCGCACGCCGCCGCCCTCAAGAACAGGCATCGTCCCACTCGCACGTCCACGGGGCCCCACATGCATGGGCCCCATCCCTCGGGTACATATAGCACGGCTCCATATTGCGTGTTGCAACGCACGTGCCTTCTATGGACCCACATCCTGTGCCGACGATGTAGCTCTAGCATGCCAGCTATTGCGATGCATGCACCTACTTGGACCACCCTGACCCGGCAATGTGGCTCCATCATGCCAGCTTTGGCAGCGTACATGCGTGGATGGTCTCCACCCCATCCCTAACATCACGGCCCCAACATAGCTCGCACGTGTGCCCCCTATGAGCTCTTCGACATACTCAACAAGGAAAATCGTGCCCCTAGAACCCCACCTAATGTGCTCAAGCATGTCTTGGTTCAAAACAAGTGTGGGACCATGGAAGAGAAACTTAGTTTTCTACTTTGGAAGCTTTTTCATGGTCGTCATTTTTCCCTCCTCAGTGTGCTCAAGTGATCTCTCTTTACTTTTAGGTCCAGTTTAATTTTTTGACAAAGGAGAAGGTGTTTGTGAGATGAATGAACTATTTTGTCCAATGTTTCCTTATGTGCATTCCCTACTAGTCCGAGCAACAACTAAATAGGCAATATTTTTTCATCTCAAAGTTGTATACTCTGCCTTTTAGTAAGAAAATAACATTCATATATCACCTCTATGTTTTATTTTACTTTAGGGCATTATAAATATGGATAATCACTTGTGAAGCTCGGTCTTGTCATGGGAGGCGCACCTCTTTGTGTGAATTATTAATCCTACTACATGTTACCATTATTGAAGACGTGTAGGGTAACATGCAAGTGACCACATGCAGTATGCTATGTCTGTCACCCCATGGAATCCCTTAGAAAAATGTGAATGAGTCGCCATCAGCTACATTTAATTGAATTTCTTGTAGTAAGCCACAGTTTCCGATCTCGGGTGTAATTCAAGGATTTGTTGTAGAGATATAGTTATATTGGAAATGTTCGAAACCAGATCTAAAACTTTCAAGTTTGCGTTAAGATCTACTAGAAAATCTAAGTGTGGACCAACTATTTAGCATATTTTTCATGTTAGGGTTGTACATTTATGTACTTCACGTTTCTAAAGAAAAAATGGGTTAGCATTGCAAGTGTGTAGTACACTTTCTTGTAGTTAGAATAGAAACACCCTAACAAGACTACAATTAAACGGCACGGCTGTAGAGGGTTTACCATATTCCTCTCTTTGGAACTTCATTCAGGTAAAACACAACTCACCCAACGAAATCGTCCTGAACAAAGTCCTTGTCTGTAACAATGACCTCAAAATAGCACGATTGTATGCATTCATTTGAGAAGGCAAATACCTGGTTTCACTCAGGGTTAGTGTTCTTCTCAAAATGACGTGTGGTGCACCTGTAATTTCCAAGCTCAATATCCACATGGGTCACAAATCCTAATCACATCCTTTGCATGGAGTTCTTTGGCCTTGACAACACACACATAGAGATATGTCATCTGCTCCAGAAGGTCGTATGTGCTTGTGCTCTTGTAACATGCTTCCATAAAACAACCAAGATGGAATGATGTCTCTTTAAAGGAGTAGTCTCCAAGTCGCAGCTACGGTGGCAAAATCTTGCTAGTTCGCAGAAGGACCTACTTGTGCCTGCAACAAAATCCATGAGAAGGTATTACCAAGAAGAGATTCAAGTATGGTAGAATTGACACATCATTACAAATAGCAGTGTAGGATTGATGATAAAATATTGCAAGCCATGTGTCAGTACTTAGTAATGCTTTGCCAACACATCACAGACACGATATCTTTTACTACCTCATTCCAGGCACGATCCTAATTGTATTTTGTTATAGCTAAAAAAACTTAAACTTGCAAATTCTACCAACAATAGAACGATAGGTATTTGCAACAACACATGTAAACTCAAATGAGAATTTTTGTAAACAAAATAAAATGTATAATGCATTCTTAAGGATAGTTAAAAGTTTGACATGCATGCACAAATACTTTTTTGTTTGATTTCCCGGTTACACTAAAGAACTTAACTTTGGCTGACATAACAAAGACTACTCCTAGTTTTAGAGAAGATAAAAAGTCTACGCCTTAAAAAAACTAGACATGGGTACTCTAATAGAGATCATTGTTCACAAAGTACTACCTAACAAAAGGCAATTCCTATACAAACTAAAAGTCAAGTTTCCAAACAGGAACAAGTCATACTCAAAGTTCATGAAGCACAGGGATAAACTTACCTGATCTACCCATTAGGTTTTCAGTAAACAAAATTCGTAATCACAACTTGTCTACTAATAAAAATTTTAACAATAAAAGGTGGTTGTGATAGGTTGTTTTAGGCACTTACAATTTCGAGCAACTTCTAATTTTTGGCACTATTTAAAATTACATTACTGACATTTGGAAAATCTTACCATAGGTTTAAAATTTTGAAACTTATGAAATTTTAACTTTCAAAAAAATAAGACCTCTTGAAAATTTCAAATTTCTAAATATGCACTTATGAAATATAGATTTTCTATAAAAAGATATGAAAATATTGGAATTTGGAAACTTGCACGGGGCAACAACTGAAAAAATGCCATGTCTGTCGGGCTCAACCCTATCCAGGCAACGTGCCTCCAGAACATTAGTGGTTTCAGTGCACGCACCTGCATGGGCACCACCCTTGGCCCGATAGCACGCCACCTATTCAAGAGCATGTGCCTGTGTGGACCGAACGCATAGCCTGACAGCGCGAATCCAGCACACCAACTATTGTGTCGCATGTGTCTACATCGGCCCCATTCCCTAGACCGATAAGGTGGCTCCAGCTTTCCAGTTGCAACACACGTGCCTTCTTTGGCTCTACTCTTTGTCCCAATGGCATAGCTCCAACATGCCAACTGTTGCAGTGCACGCACCTACTTGGCCCCACCCCGACTCAACAACTTGGGTCCATCATGTCAACTCTAGCACATACGCACATGGGTGATATCCACCCCTTCACTGACATAGTGGCCCCGGCAGGCCTCCCATGTGTGCCCCCTGCCCCCCCCCCCCCCCCCCTCGATGAGCTCTCCAGCACACATGAAGAGGGAAATCGTGCTTCCTCAGTACATGCGTGTTAGACCATGGAAGAGCAACTTTGTTATACTCAAGAAGCGTTTTTGTGGCCGTCATTTTCCCTCCTCCGTGTGCTCAAGTGATCTATCTTTACCTTTAGGTCCAATTAAAATATTGACAAACAATAAAGTATTTGTGACATGAATGAATTATTTTGTCCAATTTTTCCGATGTGTCCAGTCCCTAGTAGCCCGAGCAATAACTAAATAGGCAATATTGTTCCATCCAAAGTTGCATAGTCGGCCTTTTAATAAGAAAGTAACACTCACATGTCCCCTATATGTTTCATTTTATTTTAGGGCACTATAAAAATGAAAAAAAACAAGTGTGGAGCTTGTTCTTCTCATGTGAGCTGCTTCATGTTGTGTGAATGACTGATTCTATCACACCTTACCATTTTTGAAGTTGTGTAGAGTTCACATGCAAGTGACCACATGATAATCCCAAAGTGCAAGGAATTGTTGTAGCACTTTCCAATAATGGAGGTGGAAAGTATGAAGTGTCAGACCCACAAGGAGCTAAAGGTAATATCAATATTCTCTCAGGTCTTATCTGCCACTGATACAAGCCTACATACATCAAGTGTTTGCTTTATCTAGGAAAAAAACTAGAACTACTTTGGGTACGAAATGCTAGGTTTGCAAGACAATAAAGAAGGTAAACATAAATAATAGGTGATGCCTAAGTAAAGATACAATATAATACAAATAGCGAGTGTGGAATAGTGGTGGTATGGTGTGCAGAATTGTCCCTAAGCAGTCATCTAAGTTACTAAACCGGTCATCATTGCAATGGAGAGGCCTCTGCAAGCATGATATCTCTTACATGTAATTTTATGCGCTCATGATTGGAAATATTAGCAAGCATCCGCAACTTCTAACAAGTTCATTTAAGTAAAACCCAACAATAACATTAAGATATATTGGTCCCCCTTCAATCCTGTATGTATCAATTTCCATGGTCCGACAAGGTTTCAGTCACTCATGTTCCCATATGCATAGTCTTGTCAACATACAACTAACCCCTATGGCGCGATCCACGTGCGCGGTCATATAATGGGCAGCAAAGGACAATAACATAACCACAAGCAACTCAAACCAATCATGGAATTCACCAATTGACCCATATGTCGAAAGTAATCTTCTTAGACACAATAGTGACAACACATATCTTTGGATAATAATTCATAGCATCAAAACACCCTGTTCAAGTAGGGGATTACAGTGGGTTGCGGGAGAGTGGACTGCTAAAAAGAGGTGAGGAAGGTGATGAATATGTTGGTGAATACAACAACATTGATGAAGATGATCGTCGCGATGATGGTTTCCCTGGCGGCACTCCGGCGCCATCGGGAGAGAAGGGGAGAGAGGCTCTCCCTCCTGCTTATTCCTCCATGCTCCCTCGAGATGGGGAGAGCTTCTCCCCTCTGTCCTTGTCCACCATGGCTCTCGAAGGGGTGAGACCCCCTCCGAGATTGGATCCCTTCTCACTGTCTCTCTATTTTTCGATACCGTTTTATAGCCAAACACCGTTTCTTACATATCTGGAGATCTGTAACTCCAATAGGACTGCAATTTTGAGGGGATTTATTCCATAAACTAGATGTCTTATTGCGAAAGAACAACTGCAACAAACTTAAGGAGTAGCCACCCTGGCCAATGGCACGCCCCTGGCCGTGTGGGGCCTCGGGCACCTTCCTGTGTTGATTCCTTCTCCCAAAATAATAAATATTCCATAAAAAATCCTAATAAATCGTCGGGGTATTTTGACCTTCCTAGATATTGTTTTTCTACAAAAAACATGCAGAAAACAGCAACTCTCAATGGGCACTAAATTAGTAAGTTAGTCTAGAAAAATAATATAAAAGTGCACCAAAACAGGAAGGTGCACTTTTATAATTTCAAGGTGCACCAAAACAGGAAGGTGCAACATTTGTAGCCAAGAAAAGAGAAATATTATCCATAGGAAACTATCTTAGTTTCCCTGACTTCCTACGAAGAGACTTTAGTCCTATGTGTTCCTAGCACATTGTTGCTTTTATTTCATCCCTTTGACACTTTTTCGGACTCTAACAACCCAATATACAAGCCTAGAAAAGCCCTAGTCCCCGGTCTCCTTAGCAAAGTCCTTAAAAAAGTGCACCAAAATAATATAATTGATGTTAATATAACATGAATACTTCAAAAATTATAGATACGTTGGAGACGTATCACGACACAGGAAGCATGCTATATCCATCACCCCATGGCACATCCCTTAGAAAATGTGAATGAGGCACCGTTCGCCCCATTTAATTGCAGTGCTTGTAGTAATCCGTCGTTTGCGATCTCGGCTATAATTGAAGGATATACCATAGAGACACAATTAAATCAAAAGGTTTGAAAAGAGATCTACAACTTTCAAGTTTGTGTTAAGAAATATATCACTCTAAGAAAATCCGAATGTGGCCTACATCTTTAGCACCTTTTCATGTTTTTACAATTATGTACTTCACATTTTCTAAAGGAAAAAAGGTTAGCATTGCATATGTCTAATCACATTCATATGTAGTTTTTATAGAAATGCCCAAAAAAATTTGCTTGGATACTAGAATTAATAAATGGCGAGGTTGTAGCGGGCTTGCGTCGCTCTTCTCTTTGGAAGTTCATCCAGGTCAACCACAACTCTCCCAATGATATTGTCATTAGTAAAGTCCTTGCCTTTAACAATGACCTCGATATCGCAGGACAAGATGCGTTCCTTCAGGAAGGAAAAAACATGGTTCCACTCAGGGTTAGTGTTCTTCTCAAAGTGATGGTTGTTGCACCTTTAGTTTCCAAGCTTAATCTCCATATATGGGTCATACTCCCAGTCACATCATTTTCATGAAGGTCTTTAGCCTTGACAAAACGCAGTAGAGATACAACATCTACTCCAGAAGGTCATATGTGCTTGTGATCTTGTCACCTGGTACAATAAGACCCCAAGTTGGGATGATGTCTCTTTTAAGGAGTAGTCCCCAGGTTGCGGCCGTGGTGGTTGAATGTTGCCAGTTCATAGAACGACACACTTGTGCCTGCAACAAAATCCATGACATTGTATTATCATGAAGAACTTCAAGTATGGCAGAGTGACACATCATTATGAACAACACTATACGATTGACGATCAAATATCATAAGTCATCATTCAGTACTCAGTATGCTTTGTCGACAGATTACAAACATGATATCCTTTAATCCCTCATTCCAGGCATGATCATAAATTGTATTTCGTCATAGCTAAAAAACACTTTAGAGGACTTGCAAATTCTACCAGCAATAGAACAATAGGTACTTGCAACAACGTATCCAAACTCGAATGAGAGTTTTTCAAGGACTTTGCTAAGGAGACTGGGGACTAGGGCTTTTGTAGGCTTGTATATTGGGTTGTTAGAGTCCGAAAAAGTGTCAATGGGATGAAATAAAAGCAACAATGTGCTAGGAACACATAGGACTGAAGTCTCTTCGTAGGAAGTCAGGGAAACTGAGATAGTTTCCTATGGATAATATTTCTCTTTTCTTGGCTACAAATGTTGCTATGGTCACCAAATGCATATGAACTCAATTCCGTTTTCTTACATACATGTTGTTTGTCATATGGATCCAAGAGATTTGATACATTTGAAACATATGATAGGTTATATTGTCATCTTCAAACACGAAAACAATCTTAACTAGTGTTATGGCCGGCCGGCTTAGGCCCGCAAGTTATCTTAGTTTTTATTTTCAGATTAAGCAAGTTATCTTAGGTTGATTCTTCTACAAGTTATCTAGGATATAAATATAGGTTGTAAGACTCTTTTTGAAGGCAAGCAATAAGAAGAATATTATCTCCTATTGCCCGGCTCCCTGAGGAGCCGGAACCCTAGCCGCCAACAGCCCTAGCCCCCGCCCTTCTCCTAGCCGAGACGGCGCCCTGCCGCCGGCGCGCCCGATCCTCACCACGTCTCCCTCCATCCTTCCCTTACCACCTACGCCCTAGACCTGGTAGAGTACTTGATCCTACCAATTTGGTATCAGGTAACCGGGTTTCGACCATGTCTCCGCCAATTCCACCGCCACCACCACCGCTGCCCGCCAACTCCTCCACCACCGCCGCCTCTGCGCCGGGCGTCACGGCCTCGCTCTCGGCGGGCACCACTGCGTCGCTCTCAGCGCCGGTCCTAACGGCACCCGGCACCACGCCGGGCCAAGGGCAGCCACAGGCCCCCGTCCAACACTCGCCGCCGCCATCACCTCCCTCGCAGCCGCAACAGTTCACGCCGGAGGCCATGGCGGGCGTCCTCAACGACCTCGTCACCGCGGTTCAAGGGATCCGCCTCTACCTGGCAGGTCCGTACGGGCCGCCCCCACCACTCCATCCAGCCATGGCCGCGGGTCAGCAGGCGCTTCCGTGGTACTCGGCACCGGGGGCCATCACCGGACTCCATCCAGCCATGGCCGCGGGTCAGCAGGCGCTTCCGTGGTACTCGGCACCGGGGGCCGTCACCGGAGGCTACCCGGCGCTCCCCGCCCCAGCGGCTGCACCGCTGCCTTAGGCGCAGTGGCCGCCGCAGATCGCGCCGGCAGCCCCGCCACTTCTCGCCACCACGGGGCCGCAGTGGCCCACCTGGACCGCGCCGGCCGCGCCGTCCTCCGTCGCGCCCTACCTTCCAGCGGCCTCGGAGCAGGGTCCTCCACTGGCCCCGCCCAGCCCTAACCTGGGCACCGGCGCCTCGGAGCAGGGCCAGACCCAGCAGCTTCTTCCGGCGTCACCGCCGCCCCCCACGCCGCAGGCGCCGGTGCAGCTCCACCAGGCGCCGCCGCCATCGACAGTACCACCACCCGCGCCTAGGGCTACGGGGCGGCCCCTGCACCAGGTGCAGTTTCCATCGTCACCATCGCCGATCCCCGCTTGGGCGACCGGCTCATCTTCGGGGCCGGTCTACTCCACGGCGCCGGAACACCCGACGCCCTCCCTGCGGTTTGATCACCCCTCCAGCTCGGCGAACTACGCCCCGGCACTTCCCGACCCAGCATACGCGCCGGTGGCAACTACGGCCGCCCCCGGGCATGGCGGGCCGACACCCCCTCGCTTCGCCAAACTGGACTTCGCCACCTACGAGGGCACGGAGGACCCCCTCAACTGGCTCAACCAGTGCGAGCAGTTCTTTCGAGGGCAGCGGACGCTCGCTTCGGATCGCACCTGGCTCGCGTCCTATCATCTTCGAGGCGCAGCGCAGACCTGGTACTACGCCCTCGAGCAGGACGAGGGCGGCATGCCACCATTGGAGCACTTCCGGGAGCTCTGTCTCCTCCGGTTCGGGCCTCCTATCCGCGGGAGCCGACTGGCGGCCCTCGGCCGCTTACCTTTCACATCCACGGTGCAGGAATACGCCGACCGCTTCCAGGCCCTGGCGTGCCACGCGCCGGGCGTCTCCGCCACTCAGCGCGCCGAGTTATTTGTGGGCGGTCTACCGGACCATATCCGCATGGACGTGGAGCTTCGGGGACCCCAGGATCTCCAGTCGGCCATGTATTACGCCCGCGCGTTCGAGTGCCGCGCGGTGGCCATCCAGCAGGAATCACCGTCCCATACTACTGGGTCGCTACCCGGACCGGATTCCGCGCAGGGTCGGTCTGTGTAGGCTTCTGCGGCACCCCTCACCGTGACCGCGGGGCGCCCGTTCCGCCGGCTCACCCCAGCTGAGATACTCGAGCGTCGCCGCCAAGGGTTGTGCTTCAACTGCGACGAACCCTACAAGCCCGGCCACGCCTGCCCGCGACTCTTCTACCTGGAGGTGGCAGACTACATTCCGGAGGACGTCGTCGCCGCTGACCTGGCTGCCCCAGATGTCGAGAAGGTGTTTGACACTGGTTGATTACCTCGAAGAGTTCAAGCAAGCGCTTCCCCACCTTGCAGCTCGAGGACGAGCTGTTTGTGCAGGCGGGGAGAAGTGTTATGGCCGGCCGGCTTAGGCCCGCAAGTTATCTTAGTTTTTATTTTCAGATTAGGCAAGTTATCTTAGGCAAGTTATCTTAGGTTGATTCTTCTACAAGTTATCTAGGATATAAATATAGGTTGTAAGACTCTTTTTGAAGGCAAGCAATAAGAAGAATATTATCTCTTATTGCCCGGCTCCCTGAGGAGCCGGAACCCTAGCCGCCAACAGCCCTAGCCGCCGCCCTTCTCCTAGCCACGACGGCGCCCTGCCGCCGGCGCGCCCAATCCTCGCCACGTCTCCCTCCATCCTCCCCTTACCACCTACGCCCTAAACCTGGTAGAGTACTTGATCCTACCAACTAGGGACACAAAAGTAGGTGCTCTAGAGCTCATAGACTTGAAAGGTGCTCCCCCATGGTCTACGAGCATGTAAGCAACGCTCATTTTATATTTAAAACTTTGAAAAGTTGCCTATGGAACCATATTCCTATGATATTTAGAAAAATGTAACAAGTTTGATCACCTTTGCTCTAGTCTATGTTTCTCTCTCAAACCCGTTTATGCTTGGCAAACCTAACTAGTGTGTAGCCATCCTGGCCGACATGATCACTTTCACGCCAACCTTTTTTCAAAAGGGGACCTCTTGGAAATTTCAACTTTCTAAGTGTGCACTTATGAAAAATTGATTATTTTTCCAATAAAAGGTGAAATTATGGGAATTTGGAAATTTGCACAGGAACAACTAAAAACCTTCATGTATGTCCGGCCCAACCTTGCTCGACAACATGGCTCCAGAATAGCGCACACGCCTGCGTGGGCCCCACCCCAGGTTCGACAGCACGCCAAGTGTTGCAGCGCATGCGCCTGTGTGGGCCCAAACTCGTGGCCTAGCAACGCGACTCCAACACGCCAACCGTTGCAGTGCATGCCCCTGCATGGGCCCGTCCCCTACATGGTGCTTCACCATGCCAGCTGCAGAGCATGCGCCTGCTTGGGCTCCATTCCCTGGCCCAACGACACAACTCTAACATGCCAATTGCTGTCGTGCACACACCGGCTTGGCCCTACCCCCTAACTCGGCAACGCAGCTTTAACACGCGAGTTGTTGTCGTGCACACACTGGTTGGCCCCACGCCCAACCCGACAACGCGGCTCTAGCAATGCGAGCTTTGGCAGCACACACGTGTGTGTATGCTCCATCCCTTTCCCGACAGCACGGCCCCAACACGCCTCCCACCTGCGTGCCCCTGTGCACTCCCAGACATGCGACGAAGAAAATTGTGTCACAATAACCCACCTACCGTGCTCAAGCATGTGTTGGCTCACCACAGGCACGATACACCATCGAAGAGCAACATTGTTTTTCTACTTAGGAAGCTTTTTCACAGCCGCCATTTTCCCTCCTCGGTGTCATCTCTCTTCACCTCTACGTTCAATTAATTTTTTGACAAAGGGAAAGTATTTGTGACATGAATGAAATTATTTGTCCATTTTTTCTTGCATGCATTCTCTAGTAGTCAGAGCAACAGCTAAATATGCAATATTTGTGACATGTTACCGTCCTGAAAGATGTGCAGGGTTGACGTGCCATTGACCACACATGTGTCATGCCAAGTCTGTCGTGCCATGGCACATCCCTTAGAAAATGTGAACGAGCCACCGTCACCACATTTAATGGCAATGGTTGTAGTTAAATGCCGTTTCCGATCCGAGGTATAATTGAATGATTTAGCGCAGAGATACGGTCAAATCAACATGTTTCAAACGAGATCTTAAATTTTTCAACTTTGCGTGAAGAAATATACCAATCTCCGAAAATCCAAGCACGGACTAAATAATCAGCATATCTTCGCTTCAGGGTAGTACATTTATGTATTTTGCATTTTTCAAGGAAAAATAGGGGTTAGCATTGCATATGTGTAGTACACTTAGCACACGTGTAATCGGTTCAGAAACGCCCTAAAAATCTGCATGGCGACGAGATTAAACAGCGCTGGTCTAAACCTTAAACCTGATTGTAACAGAAAAGAAAAGAGAAAATATCCCACCAATCTTATACCAGCAAAACAACCCATGGCACCCTCCCTCGCACGCCCGAAATCTTACCTCGCACGCCGCCGCCCTCAAGAACAGGCATCGTCCCACTCGCACGTCCACGAGGCCCCACATGTAAGCAGCCCGCGCACGCGCACTTGCACGCCGGGCTCTTGCGCTTGCGCTTGCGCGACGCCATTAACGAACTGAACGAACCGACTAAACCCCACGCATCCCGATGTACAAAACCCGCCCGCGGCTTTCTCTCCCTCCTTCCTCCCATCTTCGTCCCCAAGGAAACAATCCGGGGGAATAAAAAAAATTCCTGTGAAATTAAAGGAAGGCGATCCCCAGTCCGATCCCTCCAATCCCCACTTCCATCCACCCTCAAAGCCGCGAGCTTTCCCCTCGCCCGTGCTCCAGGGCGCGTGGTTTCCGGATGGCTTTGGAGCTGCGGCTGGCGCCGGCGGCGGAGGAGGAGGAGAGGCGCCTGTCCGAGGAGGACGAGCTACTGTTCCAGGACATCGCGAGGGAGGTGGGGCGGCTCGGCATCCGCGAGACCGAGGTTGAGGCCCAGGGGCGGCGCCAGGAGGACGCGGCCGCGGCGGACGGCCTCCTCCCACTTCCGGCGGTTCCTGAGCGCCCTGGGCAGCAGGGGGGCCTGTACCGGCCTCCCTTATCCGTGACGAGGGTTCTGTCGCTCGTGGTGCAGGAGGCCGGCCCGGTGCCGCCGCCGCCGACGGGGGTACCCGGCGGCCGTAGGGTGCTCGACGAATGGCACTTCCCGGGCGATCATCTCGGCCGCGGTCGCGCCCCTGTCCACCAGAACTTCCGCGCCGCGGGATCCGTGCCGCCGCGCGCCACCTGGTCTGGCGACGCGTACGCCCGCGCAAGGGCGTTTCCTGGGCGCGCCGCCAGCACACAGCTGGTCGAGGACATCGTCCTGTTTCTCGCCAAGAACGAGCAAACGGTGCTCAACATGCTGTTCTGGGGAGCCCCCGAGGACGCGGACGCCGTGGCAGCGGTGATAGTCCAGCACGCCGTCCCTCTCATCGAGAGCAGCCACGGGACCCGCCTGCTCGTTGTCGTCCTCAGCCGCTGCAACCATATGCTCCAGGAAGCGATCGTCGCTAGAATCACTCGAGACCACAAGAAGTTTTTCAAGATTTGTGCTGCGAGGCATGTGCATATAACACTCGCGTTTCCCCTTTGGCTTGTTGTTTCTGGTCTTGCCGGTTCGCTGCAGAGGATGTTAAATATGAAGTTTGTTTGATATCTTTCAGGTCAGGTGAGGTGGTGAGCATGATCAATTCCTGCATATCCGAGAAATCACTGGAGCTTCTGAGAGATGCAATCGTGCCATGGGTGACTCCGTTTATGATGGCTCGCCTTGTAACGGATTCGAGTAGACTCATGGTGGTGCATGCCTTGGTGCAGTGTGTTCCTCATCCATACTTTGCTGAGGTACTTTGAATTTATTCCCCATCCAGATTCTAACTGGCGCAGATATAGATACCAATGTGTGAATAGATACCAATGTGTGATTATTGTGTTGTGGTAGTAACATTTTTGCATGATTTCGTTGTTGCTTATAAAGCTACTCAATCCAGAGCAATAATACAACTAAGAAATGGATTTGCCATTGCATTGTGTTTATAATTAACCAATGTGTGTATCCACCAGAATATGTGAAGTTTCTTTTCTTGTCTGTGCACAAATGACGAAACATTGCATTATTAACCAGCTGTAGATTTCCCAAGATGATGTATATACCATTTTCAAGAGTAGGTAAGCACAGGAGTGTTACACACACTTGCAGTCATGCTAATTTAGTAGATTTTTATTTGGAAAATTAATTGTGTACTGGCTACCAACTTCAATAAACAGTTCCCTTTTACCCAAATGTTGCAATCCTATTAGTACAAATAGTGCTTGTGTGATTCATGTAGATGGGCATAGTCCAGTAACTCTATTGTAATAGTGGGGGCATGTTTAGATCTCTTGATCACCTTGCTTTGTTAAGCAAGGAAAAACTAACCCGCATGAGCAATGCTCAAGGAAATAAGATTAGTAAGGTAATGTATTTTGTTCTTTACCTTGAAAGGTTAAATTGAGTACCGTAAAACAATGACTAAGCACTATATATTCAGGCAGACCACAACATCACAGAAAATCAAACCTTGCCCACATTGGGTAGTCAAATTTGGCTCTTGACCATGGCCATGAGAAGCAGCTTTTAGTACAGCAAGATTCTGACCAATACAAATACATATCTTTGATAGGAAATTTTAGGTGGCCATTTTCGTTTTGCACTGACAAGGGAATCAAGCATGCCCTTGTATTTTGTTCTCACGTACATAGGTCCCATGTTGATTTCAAAGGGATAAAGTGGTTCCAGGCAAGGTGTCTGGACATTAATTTAGATGTATGAAGTTATAGTTAAATAATATTTTGGATAAATATTGTCGATGTGTTTTGCTGAACAGTTGCTTACCATTTTATCTTTGCTTCAAAATGTATTCATTGACGCTACATCTTTTTCACAGTCTGTAAGTCATCTCTCATATGTTATTGCAAGAACCGAGAATGAAGCCATATCAAAATTTTGTCTTGCCTGTCGTGCTTACTTTCAGTTTATGTTACTTCCTCTTATTTCCATGCCCCATGTGTTGACATTTTGCATTATATTGGCAGTTTATTTTTGATGCTGTTGCTACGAACTGCTTAGCACTTGCTATTCATCCGCATGGAGTGTCCCTCCTGCAAAGTTGTCTGGAGCATGTCGGATGGACAGAAAAGGATAATGTTTTATCAAAAGTCTCTTGTTGCAGCACCGATCTTGCTCAAAATCGTTTTGGGTAACTATCTATAATGAATTTTGATGATAATCCTACTGACCATCATTCTATTCGATGCAAACACATCAAACAATTATCTGGCAGCCTTTAATTAATCCCAAACATTTAGCCTTTTCAAGCAGATTCCTGCAAAAAAAATTGAATTCAAGCTTAGCTCAATTTGTGTGTTCTCATTTTATATCGTATGCATAACTGGTACATATGCATTATCCATCTATATTTTTCATGTCTGAATGTAAATGTTTTGCATGTACTGTATTTACTTTAATAATACAATTTAGCAATGTTATCTCAGAATTGGTAATATAACCTGAAGTATTGGGAAGCAAAAGATCGAGTTAGCAGTACTGTTGTTCTTTGATGGCCATTATATGAAACAAAATTGCGGGGGGGGGGGGGGGGGGGGGGGGGCATTATATAAATTTTGTTGTCTCAATATTATTTATTGTTTCTACTACCAAGTACCACCATAAGTAATTTTTCGATCTGTTGATCTATGAATCACAACTTTGTGCCCTGAAAGGCTTACCGTTTCTCTTTCATTTTTTCTTCCAGAAACTACATTGTTCAGTACGTCCTGAAACAAAGAAACCCATCGTACTTGGCAATTATCGCATCCCGCTTCAGGTCTAATTATGTGACACTCTCAAGACAAAGATATAGCAGCAATGTGGTTGAAACGTGCCTAGAAGTTTTTAATGACAGAGATCGATCTAACATTGTTCATGAATTGATTCGGTATCATCCCTTCAGAGATTTAGTGTCAGATGAGTTTGCTAATTATGTCATCTCTAGAGCCCTTACAACCTGCAAGGTAATCTGCCTCGGCCATGATTTGTTTTCATAGTATATTTTCTAGCTCAGAAACAGATATGCTAAGAGTTCCTTGCTGTGTCCAGGTTCCTCTTCGGGATCGATTGGCCACTGCTATCCTTTCCCTTCAAAATGTCAATCGCCGTCACCCTCATTGTCTGAAGATGTTCAACACACTTTCTGAGCTTGGCTACAGATATTGAAAAGAAAATAAATTTCAGACCTAATAGGTAACAGACACTTTTCTCTATATGTTGCTATATTGATTGGCACTGTACTTATTCAGCAGCCATCTTTGCAGGGTTTCGGGAGAAGTTGTTCCTTTATATTATAAGCAGTTCTGGCTGGGGATGTTGTCAACTCATCTGGTGGGCGTCGTTCCTTTTGTAGTGTGCTGGTCACACTTTGTCTCGAGATTAGGATTGTTTGGGCGAGGGGTACCAAAACTCTCTTGAGACAAATACCCCCATCCAAACACACCTTTTAGTTTGTGTGAACTTGAATTTGCCTTGTGGTTTCTTGTGCCCATTTCTGTATGTGAGATGTCTCCAGGCGTTGTTGTTAGTTGTTACTTCTGTAGTTTGCTGCCTGTTGTTAAAAAGAGTGAACAATGGTTGTGTGAGATGTTAAGGTGGTTGTGCGACTAGTTTTTATCAATGCTGTTGTGGAACTTCAGTATTCTATTTCGCAAAGCATATTCAACCAAAACAAGACTTATCTTTTTTACATCTCTCGTACTCAACATGCAAATACATCTAACTTTTTTTATGCAAACTTATATAAATGTTTTAAACACTGACTACATAGGAGTCAGTGGCATCAAGATCGGGGAAGTCCACCCATGCGCCTCACTAAATTTACACGGTGTTCATATTTCAACTTTTCTAGATTGTTTTCGTAAACTAAGAGTATTTATTCCTACATCGCCTATGTATTTTCTACGTGAGAAGTCTGTCGTTTGACTAAGCACCTCTTTTTGGTGACTGGGTACACCATTGATTGATTTCTAACATCGGACTTATTGGATCAAACTTCTTGTTGGGATGATGCTGAGTCACAGCTCCAATTGCTTGGTTGGACCGCTTTCTAGTGAGTGGAAAATATTACGTACCTGCAGTTTGCGATCTTACATAGGAGTTCCAATCTGATTCAAAATTTGTGATCTTACAACCTTGCAACCCACCTTTGTTTCAACTAAAATCAATTGATCTCCTTGATTGTTGAATTAGTACAGAGTGTGCAACACATATCTGAGAGGGGGGGTATAGTCCAAATGCCCTACACAAAAGGCACGCAGGCCATGCGTCGGGTGGAGATCTAAAGAATACGATAACATGTACATGCAACGTTACAAACTCATGTTAATGTTGGAACGCAGCCGGAGAGGATGTTCAGGCGCGAACTAATTGGAAAACTTGAGATTGGTGAAAACATCTGCAAATTGAGAGCTCAATGGAACATGCAGAACCCGTGCTTCACCAAGGGTAACATAGTCATAAACCAAGTGTAGATTTTTCCACATGTTTGGTACGTTGATGTTGTACCGGACTTGAAGAGACATACCTTACACTAATGCTGTCGAATAAACAAGTGTGGCGCGAGAAGGAGGGTGATGTAGTTCATCAAGGAGCAGACCCAGCATGATTCTGTCGAGCAATTTGCAATGGTATAGTATTCTCCCTTTGCACTCGACCGTGATATTGTGTGTTGTTTGGATGACCAGGACACCAAGTTTTTTTTGAACGGTCACCAGGGGGGGAGAGCTTCCCCACCTGAATATATTACCACTCAAATGATGCAGCAGAGCATTAAAAGAGAACCATGGATGAACAAGTTTCACCTAGTAGGAATTGCATAGGAAAGGAAATGGAGCCACTGTGTAGCACAATGTCTATCATCTGTCTTTTTAAAACGGAAAACCCAGAGAGAGAAGTTAGCAACAATATTCCTTAGTGTTACTCGGGAGGGGTGGTCCTCATTTCTGAACACCAAAGCATTCCTGGAGTCCAAGAGCTTCCAAGCAATGGTCAAGACCACCGATGGCCAGATGTTGAGGTTGAGGCCCGAAATTGCTGGGGGTTGATGTAGAGCAATGAGGGAGGTCGGTGTAGGTAGCCCCAAGAGAGACCACACTTGGGCAGCATAGGAGCAGTTGCAAATGAGGTGAAGGGCATCCTCACAGGTGTCTTGGCATCGTGGGTAGGAGGCAGATTGAGCAATGTATGCCACAAGATCATGTGATGCTGCTGTGTAGAATCAAAGCACACGGTGAGAAGCCCCCTTGAAGTACCACAGTATGTATTTAATCAGTTGTAGATGTGAGTCGCTCGATCATGCATGAATACGAGAACTTGTTGGGCAACATGAGAATTATATGGCATGTTAAGGCGATGTGTTTGTAAGACCTGGCAAGATTCTAGAGGGTGGGGTCGGGAACCAGTTTGGCATCGATCAAGGAGGATTTAGAATGAGCGTCCATAGGTGTATTTTTTTACTTGGCCAATAGGTGTATTGATGGGGTTGCAGTTGAGCATGTCGGTGTGACAGAAGCATAGTTACCTAATTCGTCATTCGTTCAGTTCGCGATTCGAGTTCGCGATTTGAATTTGCTATGATATTATGAATAGGGTTAGGTAGGGGTATACATCTCTGATACGGGAATCGAAGATCTAGTTCGTGAACTTGCTATCTCCGTCTCAGAATAGTTACAATTCGCATGCAAAAATAGCCATTGAAGACCCTAGATCAATAATAAATATAAATATAAATAATATGTTGGTTGGTCCAGCCCAAAAGAGGTCCATGAGGCCACGACCTATTGCTCGTCCGCTACTCTAGAGCCTACTTCTAAACCTACTAGTTCTCAAAAAAACTTCTAAACCTACTCGAGCACCGCCTCCTCATGTGCCTCAGCATATCCTTGCTCGTTCTTTCTCTTGTTGAACCTCCGCGTGTGCATCCACGGCAAGGAGTAAGGGCCGCTGTTGCACGATAATCTGGTTGAACGTCTCACCATAACCAATCCCATGTTGGGTGAACCCCCGAAAAACCCAACTTGCCTTGTAGCGAGCCAATGTACCATCACTGTTGAATTTTATGGCGAAATATCCACTTGCCCCTAACCACATTGAAATATACAGGTTTAGGAACCAAAGACCAAGTTCCATCTGTTATTAAAGCATTAAACTCATCTATCATTGCTTGATGCCAATTACGAGGAAGGAATATGAGAAATATATCGGGAAGAATCTATAAAAAGAAACAGGCACTCGAGCATGCATTGAGTTGGAGGGAGTCATAGACTACCACAAAATCCTTTTATAGTCACCCTAGTGACATTCATCCGCAAAGCGTCATGACAGTTTCCAAGACCCCTAACTGCACTTACACCTAGGTGTGCATCTAGTGTGTATTGTGTGTGGACTATCGAAAACACATTAAAAGGGAGACATGACGAAGTGGCAGAGTTCGATGCAAAAGGAGAGGCAGATTACATGGGATCTCATACAGGAGAAACTTGGATGGCAGGCACATGATCTAAGGGGGCCTATGTGAGTTTGCTAGCAAAGTTGCAAGGGTGGGAACTGCATACTTGGTTGTGGATGCGGTCCGCAGCGGAGTGACGTGCCCAGGAGTATTGTGCAGGGTGGAGATGGGAATTTGGGTGGGTGGATGACACACACTAGTTGTGATCGACGTGGAGACCAAGGGGAACATGCGAGGCTAACGTCATATGAGGTAGGTGGGCAGGGGGCGTGGTAGATCTGGTGCGGGATCTAGTGTGGGCGAAAAATTAGCAAGGCAACATGTGGTGGCCAACGGAGCTAAATCCGGTAGATCTCGGGTGGGGGGTGATAAGCCTCCAACGTATCTATAATTTATGAAGTATTCATGCTATATTTACATCAATTATATTTGGTTTTGGTGCACTGTTATATTATTTTTATGGACTAACTTATTAATCAAGTGCACAGTGCCAGTTCCTGTTTTGCAGAAAATCCATATCTAGGAAGGTTCAAACACGATGAAAATTTGCGGATATTTTTTTATGGAATATATGTCTTTTTTGGGAGAAATAATCAATGCAAGTTGGTGCCCGGGGCCCCCATAAGGCAGGCCGGCGCGCCCTACCCACCAGAAGAAGTTGGGAGAAATTAATTGAAACAACACTTAATGTGGTGAAGAATAAGAGAAATAGAAGGAGAAGCAAGGGTAAAAAGGTATATCCCCCAAATAATGTTGCTCTTAAGAGCATGTCCTATGTGATTAGATCATGAGTTGTGGAAAATGATGCACTTGATGATGATATTGTTTTTATTCTTATGACAGAATGTTCGTAGAAACTATCGAGGATGATTTTGTTATGCCTGCTACTTGCTATGATGGTTATGATTGTGGAGATAATTTTGATACTTATTATAATATTGAAAAAAATTGGAACCAACTTGAAAAATTATGATGATAATTATTGTTATACTATTGGTGCTATTCATGCTATTAGTGATGAGAGTGATTATTTAGAAGGAGATGCTAATGATATGCAAAACCATAAGCTTGGGGATGATGTGTTTGATGAGAGTGACATGTTTGAGAATGTATTTGCTACAAATAATGGTTATCTAAGATTGGGGGTGCTATGTGTAATAAAGATGATCTTTTTAGGCCTCCCTACTTTTGATGAGCAAATTTATTATGATGATTACATGCCTCCTATTTATGATGATTGCAATAAAGATGAAAGTGGGTTTTAAGGAGTGTCAACTCTAGATATTAATTATCCCACTATTTTGCAGGGTGTTGAATCTTATTTTAATGATAAAAGTGGATTTGGAGAGGGCATAACTTTATTTAATGATGATTCCACTATTTCGGAAGAGGTTTTAATTGATTATGATGAGAACAAAGTTGCTATTGATGATGGTTATTATGATGAAACTTATGCTAAAAATAGTAGTGATAATTATTATTGTGAAACTTGTCATAGTTATGGTCATCCTACTGAACATTACTCTTTTAATGTGGAATCCATTTATAGTGTTCAAGTTTTTTATGATACTCCCATTATGAATAAGAAGAAATTTGCTTATGTGGAAATAAATAAAAATTATATGCTTGTTGGGTCATGAAAAGAACGTTTTATGTGACAATTATATTGTTGAATTTATTCATGATGCTACTAAAAATTATTATGAGAGAGGAAGATATGCTTATATATATTTCAACAACATCAAGTTTCCTCTCTTTATGTTGAAAGTTTTAAAGTTACACTTGTTTTGTCTTACTATGCTAGTTAATTCTTTCTCCAATAAATTGTTTACTTATAAAATTCATATGCATAGGAAGTGGGATAGGCTTACATGTGTTTTCTATATGACTCATGATTCTCCCTTTGGGTTTAGATTCTTACTTTTATGTGAGCATCATTAAAAATATCAATGCCTAGCTAAAAGGCTTTAGAGAAAAGCGCTTTTTGGGAGGCAACCCAATATTTATCCTTACTATTTTTGTGGGTTTACATGATTAGTACTAATGTAGTAATCATTTTTTGCATCTTTTATTTCAATAAAGTGCCAAGTTAAACCTTTAGGGTGATATTGATGCTTGTTTATTTGGTTCTGTGAAAAATCAAATACTTTTACATCCAGTATATGAATTATCATTCTATACTGGAACGTGATCAATTTCTAAAAAAAATATACAATACTTTTATGCAAATTTCTACTTTGACTTATTTTTTCCAAAAAAATGGAGTTACGGAAGTATGACAAAAAAAAATTAGATCTTTACGTGATGTTCTATTTTTGATAGATTTTGTCTAGTTTTCTTTGTTTGCTTGTTTTGTAGTTTCCATAGCTTATATTAAGTGATATAAATTATGGAAATGATATAATATAGTAGGAATTATATGATAGCAATTATGAATCTTCTCTTGACGGTACCAAAGTGAATGATTTATTTTCTTATATATATTAATTCATCTCATCAATTCCTTCAAGTTTTGTGTGGATGATGTTTTCAAGTTTTGGGTGTGATGACAATAGAAGGAGAATAAGGAGTGGCAAGACCCTAAGCTTGGCGATGCCCAAGGCACCCCAAGGTATTATCCAAGGAATACTCAAGCGTCTAAGCTTGGGGATGCCACAGAAGGCATCCCCTCTTTCGTCTTCGAAACTATCGGTATACCTTACTCGGAACTATACTTTAATTCTTCATATAATATGTGTTTTTCTTGTAATGTATTTTTGTTATGTTTGATGTTTGATATAATCCTTAGATCTAAAATTTTGATTTAGAGAGAGTCTTTTCATAGCTACATATTTACTTAACTACTCTTTGTTCTTCACTTATATCTTTTGGAGTAGTTTATTATTTACTCTTGTGCTTCACTTATATCCTTAGAGTGAAACTTGTGAATGACTTGAATGCAATGTTCTTAGTTTGTTATATGTATGTTGAGAAATAAACATGCATACTCCGGTTAATTCATTAAAATAGAAGTGAGACTATGATAGTTCATATCTTTAATCAAGAGAGTTGTATTATAACGACAATGAGCATTAGTTTATTAAGTTAAACCTATCATGTTGTTGTGTTAAGTATCTCCCAGTGGAGGATGGATGATTGACTTGGCACATGTTCACACATGTTTGATAAATTCTAAATTCAACCTTGATGGTGTTAAAGATTTGTAGGTTATCACCTTGATTATGGTTTTTGTGCTTGGTAAAGTGGTTGCCCTGGGTCCTTTACTAGCTTTATCGTGTACTAAGAGGAAATACTACTTGTGCATCCAAATCCTAAAAACAAGTTATGCCAAAAGAGTCCACCATATCTACCTATATACGGTATTACCCTGTCATTCCAAGTAAATTTGCATGTGTCATCTCTAAAATCCTCAAATGAACATATTTTTTGTGTGCTCGTACTCCTCATATAGCGATGGGGTAGTCAATATCTTCCATGCTAGGTGTGTTTTACTCATGACCAGAGTTTATTCGCTTGTCAAATTTATGAGAAACACTGGTAATAGGGATGCCCAATCAACAAAAAATTATAAAGGACACTCCCTAAAAAATTTGAAAGTTGGCAGGCACCCATGGATTTGGCTAGCGATGGGGTAGTCAATATTTTCTCATTGCCCGTTTATGTTTTTTGCATGTTTTTTGTTTCATAGAAAATCCATATCTAGGAAGGTCCAAACATGATAGAAATTTAAGGAGATTGTTTATGGAATATATGTGATTTTTGGGAGAAATAATCAACGCAAGATGGTGCCCAACGCCCCCACAAGGCAGGTGATGTCGCATGAGACTGCGTCGGTATTTCCCCAAAGAGGAAGAGATGATGCATAACAACTACGATATGTATTTCCCTCAGTTGTGAAACCAAGGTATCAATCCAGTAGGAGAACCAAGCAACACTACGTAAATGGTACCTGCACACAAAGAACAAATACTTGCAACCCGACGCGTAAGAGGGGTTGTCAATCCCTCCACGGTAAAAAGATAGATAACTTTGTGGTAGATTGGATAAATAGATCTAGATAAAACACGAAATAAAAGATGCAAATAAAAAGTGCGGCAAGGTATTTTTGGGTTTTTGGAATAATAGATCTGGAAATAAAAGTGGCAAATTATAGATCGGAAAGCCAATATGATAAAGAATAGATCCGGGGGGCATAGATTTGACTAGTGGCTTCTCTCAAGAAGTAGCACACGGTGGGTAAACAAATTATTGTTGGGAAATTGATATAAGATCAAATAATTATGACGATATCCAAAGAAATGATTTATAGGCATCATGTCCAAGATTAGTAGACCAACTCCTGCCTGCATCTACTACTATTACTCCACACATCGACCGCTATCCAGCATGCATCTAGTGTATTAAGTACAAGGAGAAACGGAGTAATGCAATAAGAACGATGACATGATGTAGACGAGATATATTCATGTAGGAATAGCCCCCATCTTGTTATCCTTAATAGCAACGATACATGCGTGTCTTGCTGCCCCTTCTGTCTGGGTAAGAACATCGTAAGATCGAACCCATCATAAAGCACCTCTTCCCATGGCAAGAAAAATCAATCTAGTTGGCATAACTAAACCAAATATTCGAAAAAGAAATACGAGGCTATAAATAATCATGCATATAAGAGATCAAAGAAGACTCAAAAAATATTCATGGATAAAAAGATCTGATCATAAACTCAAACTTCATCGGATCCCAACAAACACTGCAAAAAGTCATTATATCAAATAGATCACCAAGAGACCATTGTATTGGGAATCAAAAGAGAGATAGGAAGCCATCTAGCTACTGCCTACAGACCCGTAGGTCTATGGTGGACTAATCACGCATCATCGAAGAGGCACCAATGAGGATGATGAACCCCTCCGTGATGGTGTTAGATTGGATCTCGTGGTTCTGGAACTTGCGGCGGCTGGAATTGTGTTTCGTCAACTCTCCTAGGGTTTCTGAAATATTTGGGAATTTATAGGGAGAAGAGGCGTTGCGGGATGGCTCCATGGGGCCCACAACACCCCTGGGCGCGCCTGGGCTCCTGGGCGCGCCATGGTGGGTTGTGCTCCCCAAGGGCCTCCCCAAGTGCTTTCTTGATACCCAAGGTGTCTTCTGGTCCAAAAAAATCTCCAAAAAGTTTTGCCGCGTTTGGTTTGGACTCCGTTTGGTACTGATATTCTGTGAAGTAAAAAACAAGAAAAAAACAGCAACTGGCACTGGGCACCATGTCAATAGGTTAGTCCCAAAAAACAATATGAAGTTGCTTAAAATGATGGTAAAACATCCAAGAATGATAATATAACAGCATGGAACAATAAAACATTATAGATACGTTGGAGACGTATCAGCATCCCCAAGCTTAATTCCTACTCGTCCTCGAGTAGGTAAATGATAAAAACAGAATCTTTGATGTGGAATGCTGCCTAATATGTTCATCACATATTCTTTTCTTTTGTAGCATGGACATTTGGACTTCTATATGGTTCAAAGCAATAGTCTAGTTTTGACATGAAGATTTCAATACTCAAGCATATCAACAAGCAACCATGTCTTTCAAAATATCAACACAAAAGAAAGTTATCCCTAGCCCATTATGCTCAATCATTGATCCATTCACGAAACACACTCACATATTAGCTACATCCAATGCTAAAGTATGATCATATTGCTCCCTAGTTGGTGCTTTACAAGAGAAGATGGAGACTCAAATAAAAATAAAAATTGCATAAAGTAAATAGATAAGCCCTTCACAGAGGGAAGTAGGGATTTTTAGAGGTGCCAGAGCTCAAAGCTTAAATTGAGAGATAAATTTTTTGAGAGGCATACGCCGTCAATGAAAATGACCGAGTAATTCCCAACACGTTCCATGCTAGATATATCATAGGCGGTTACAAACACAAAATAAATTTTATTCCTTTTTCCACCATACTCTCACACTTCACGGCTAGCCGTATCCACGGCTACCATCCATACCAACACTTTCCAAGGAATTTATTATTTGACAACATAAAGTAAATTTCTTTTTCATTTTGGGACTGAGCATCCCTATTACCGCCGTACTCTCGTGCAATGACAAGTGAATAAACAGTCATCTTGAGAATAACACATCTAGCATGGAAAAATATTGGCCACCCCCTGCCACTTCATGAGCAGTATGAGCACACAAAAAGGAAATTCATTTTGAAAATTTAGAGATGGCACATACAAATTTACTTAGAACGGCACGGGAATACCACATATAGGTAGGTATGGTGGACTCATATGGCAAACCTGGGTTTACGGATTTTGGATGCACAATTAGTATCTCCGGTTAGTACAAATGAAGGCTAGCAAATAGATTGAGAAGCATCCAACCAAGAAATGAAAATTCACATAAGCGAGCATTAAGCATAACTAACACCGAATAATGCACCATAAGTAGGATATAATTTCATTGCATAACTATTAACTTTTGTGCTTGCATAGGGAATCACAAACCTTAACACCAGTATTCTTACTAAAGCATAATTAGTCACCAACATGACTCACATATCACTATCATCATATCTCAAAACTATTACAAAGAACAAGTTTATTTTGTCCAATGATCTTCGTGAAAGTTTTTATTATATCCCTCTTGAATATCTATCACTTTGGGACTAATTTCATATGTTGCAATTGCTTTTGATAAGCTCAAACAAATTTAAGTGAAGAACATGAGCATACAAATTTTCATCTCTCAAAATAATATAAATGAAGAATTTCTTAAAAAATTACTAAATCTCAAATAAATCTAAGTGAAGCATGAGATAATTTCTTGAAAAATATTAAAGCACATCGTGCTCAAAAGATAAAAGCAAAGCACTATGGCAATTCCGTAGCTCAGAAAATTTAAGTGAAGCATATAGAGAAATTCTAACAAATCATAGCATAATTTTGGCTCTCTCAAATAGGTGTGTCCAGCAAGGATAGATGACACAAACTAAAAAGCAAAACAAGCAAAGACTCATATAATACAAGACGCTCCAACCAAAACTCATGATATGTGACGAATAAAAATATAGCTCCAAGTAAAATTACCAATGGTTGTTAGAAGAAAGATGGGATGCCTTCCGGGGCATCCCAAGCTTAGTTGCTTGGTTCTCCTTGAATATTAACTTGGGGTGCCATGGGCATCCCCAAGCTTAGGATCTTTTCACTCCTTATTCCTTCATCCATCGTGATCTCACCCAAAACTTGAAAACTTCAATCACACAAAAATTAACAAAACCTTTATGAGATCCGTTACTATAATAAAGCAAATCACCACTCTAAGTACTGTTGCAAATCCATTCATATTTTATTATTGAATTATACCTATTGTATTCTAACTTTAACATGGCTTATACGCCCCGATACAATCCATAGATTCATCAAAATAAGCACACAACACAACGAAAACATAATCTATCAAAAATAGAATAGTTTGTAGTAATCTGAACTCTAACCATACTTCTGTAACTACAAAAATTCTGAAAAATTAGGACACGTAGGCAATTTGTATATAAATCTTTTGTAAAAAATTTAGAATGTTTAGTCACTTCTGTGAATTTAAACAATTCTGCTACTGGATACAAAAGTTTCTGTTTTTCAACAAGATCAAATCAACTATCAACCAAAGCTATCCCAAAGGCTTTACTTGGCACAAACACTAACTAAGACATAAAAACACAATCATAACAGTAGCATAATTGTGGAAACACTCAAAAACATAAAGAAAAAGGCAAAAATAAATTTTATTCATTGGGTTGCCTCCCAACAAGCGCTATCGTTTTATGCCCCTAGCTAGGTATAATGCATAGATTCAAGTATTATCATCTTTAGTTTTTGATCCATAGGATGCCCTCATGATTGATTCATATGGTGGCTTAATTCTTGTTCAAGGGAAGTGTTCCATACCCTTTCTTAGTGGAAACTAAAATTTAATATTCCCTTCTTTCATATCAATCACGGCACCTATAGTGCGTAAAAATGGTCTACCAAGTATGATAGGACAAGACGGATTGCAATCAATATCAAGAACAATAAAATCTATGGGCACATAATTTCTATTTGCAAGAATAAGAACATCATTAGTTCTTCCCAAAGGCTTTTTAATAGTGAAATCCGCCAAGTGCAAATTAAGATAACATTCTTCAATATCGGTAAGACCAAGCACATCATATAAAGATTTCGGAATAGTGGAAACACTAGCACCCAAAACATATAAAGCAAAACACTCATAATTTTTAATCTTGACTTTGATAGTAGGTTCCCACTCATCATATAATTTTCTAGGAATTGAGATCTCTAATTCCAACTTTTCTTCTAAAGTTTTCATCATGGCATCTATGATACGTTTAGTAAAAGCTTTATTTTGTTCATAGGCATGAGGTGAATTTATCATGGATTGCAACAAAGAAATACATTCAATCAAAGAGAAATTGTCATAATTAAAGGCTTTGTAATACAAAAGAGTGGGCACATCACTAGTTAAATTTTCAACCTCTCCAACCCCACTTTTAACAATTTTTTCATTAATATTTTCACCCTCTGAATTATCGGGACGCCTTCTAGCTAAAGTTGACTCTTATTCAATACCTTTATCATCAATTATAATCTTACTAAACAAGGAATCAATAGAATAAACACCAATCATTTTAAGATCTTCATCATTTTTATGAAAGCAATCAGTAGAAAATGCTCTTTCCAAGAATTCTCTTTTAGCTCTAAGCATAGCGGTTCTTTTCTTACTTTCATCCATATAATCATATAAAGATTTAATTGATTCATTGATATCAACCTTGGGTGGAAAAATTTTAATCTTGAGATTTTTTACATCATGGGAAATTCTATCAATGCTTCTAGACATATCATCAAGTTTACTCATTTTTTCTTCTATTGTAGTATTGGAAACCTTTCGAGAATTGATAAATTCTTTAATATTAATCTAAAGATCAGAGGGGTTCCTATTATTATTGTAAGAATAATTACCATAGGAATTACCATAATTATTAGAGGAATTTCCAGGAAAAGGCCTAGGATTAAAATTACCTCTATAAGCATTGTTATTGAAATTGTTTCGCGAGACAAAATTCACATATACGGGATCACTATTTTGCTCAATCAAAGTAGACAAAGGCACATCATTAAGATCAATAGGAGCACTTTTACTAGCAACCAATTTCATAAGAGCATCAACTTTTTCACTCAAAGTACTAATTTCTTCAATCGAATTAAATTTTTTTACTAGTAGGAGCTCTTTCGGTATGCCATTGTGAATAATTTGCCATAATATTATCAAGTAATTTAGTACCTTAACCCAAAGTAATTTCCATAAAAGTACCACCCGTGGCAGAATCTAAAAGATTTCTAGAAACAAAATGCAATCCCGCATAAAAAAATTGTATGATCATCCAAAGATTTAAACCATGTGTAGGACAATTTCTTAGCATTAATTTCATTCTTTCCCAAGATTGTGCAACATTTTCATGATCATGTTGCTTAAAATTCACGATCTGAGCTCTAAGGGAAATAATTTTCGTTGGCGGAAATTACTTAGTAATAAAAGCATCCTAGCACTTATCCCAAGAATCGATACTATTGCGAGGCAAAGAAGAAAACCATTTTTTTGCATGATCCCTCAAAGAGAAAGGAAATAATTTCAAATTCACAATATCATTGTCCACATATTTTTTCTTTTGCATATCATACAATTCTACGAATGTGTTTAGATGGGACGCGACATCCTCATTAGGAGTACCGAAAAATTGATCTTCAATCACAAGATTCAATAAAGCGGCATTAAATCACAAGATTCCGCACTAGTGGCAGAAGGAGCAATCGAAGTGCTAATAAAATCATTATTATTGGTATTGGAAAAATCACACAATTTGGTATTTTCTTGAGACATTGTAACTACGCAAACAAGAATACAAACAAAGATAGATCTGACGAGAAAACGGCGAACGAAAAAGAGGGCGAATAAAAAGGCAATTTTTTGTGAAGTGGGGGAGATGAAAATGAGAGGCAAATGGAAAATGATGTAAATTGCAAGGAGATGAGATTTGTGATTAGGAACCTGATAGATGTTGATGATGTCTCCCCGGCAATAGCGCCAGAAATTCCTTTTGATGTCGCTTGAGACTGCATCGGTATTTCCCCAAAGAGGAAGGGATGATGTAGGACAGCTACGGTAGGTATTTCCCTCAGTTGTGAAACCAAGGTATCAATCCAGTAGGAGAACCAAGCAACACTATGTAAACAGTACCTGCACACAAAGAACAAATACTTGCAACCTGACGCGTAAGAGGGGTTGTCAATCCCTCCACGGTAAAAAGATAGATAGTTTTGTGGTAGATTGGATAAATAGATCTCGAGAAAACATGGAATAAATTATGCAAATAAAAAGTGCAGCAAGGTATTTTTGGGTTTTCGGAATAATAGATATGGAAATAAAAGTGGCAAATTATAGATCGTAAAGAAAATATGATAAAGAGTAGATCCGGGGCCCATAGATTTCACTAGTGGCTTCTCTCAAGAAGTAGCACACGGTGGGTAAACAAATTACTATTGGGAAATTGATATAAGATCAAATAATTATGACGATATCCAAGGCAATGATTTATAGGCATCAAGTCCAAGATTAGTAGACCGACTCCTGCTTGCATCTACTACTATTACTCCACACATCGACCGCTATCCAGCATGCATCTAGTGTATTAAGTTCATAGAGAAATGGAGTAATGCAATAAGAACGATGACATGATGTAGACGAGATCTATTCATGTAGGAATAGCCCCCATCTTGTTATCCTTAATAGCAACGATACATGCGTGTCTTGCTGCCCCTTCTTTCACTGGGAAAGAACACCGCAAGATCGAACCCATCACTAAGCACCTTGATGACCCACAAGTATAGGGGATCAATTGTAGCTCTTTTCGATTAGTAAGATTGTCGAACCCAACGAGGAGCAGAAGGAAATGACAAGTGGTTTTTAGCAAGGTAATGTCTGCAAGTGCTGAAATTGTAAGTAGCGGAGTAGTTTGATAGCAAGATAATTTATAACGAGTAAGTAATGGTAGCAGTAACAAAAGTGCAGCAAGGTAGCCCAATCCTTTTGAGGCAAAGGACATGCCAAAACAGTCTCTTGTGATAAGCAAAGCGTTCTTGAGGGTACACGGGAATTTCATCTAGTCACTTTCATCATGTTGGTTTAATTCGTGTTTGGTATTTTGATAATTTGATATGTGGGTGGACCGGTGCTTAGGTGTTGTTCTTACTTGAACAAATCTCCTACTTATGATTAACCCTCCCACAAGCATCCGCAACTACGAGAAAAGTATTAAGAATAAATTCTAACCATAGCATTAAACTTTTGGATCCAATCGGTCCCTTACGGAATAGCGCATAAACCGGGGTTTAAGCTTCTGTCACTCTCGCAGCCCATCATCTAATTGCTACTCCACAATGCATTCCCTTAGGCCCAAATATGGTGAAGTGTCATGTAGTCGACGTTCACATGACACCACTAAGGGAATCACAACATACATACTATCAAAATATCGAACACATTTCAAATTCACATGATTACTTGCAACATGATTTCTCCCATGACCTCAAGAACAAAAGTAACTATTCACAAATGATAAACATGATCATTATTAGAGGAGTATTAAATAACATAATGGATCTGAACATATAATATTCCACCAAATAAACCATATAGTAATCAACTACAAGATGTAAACAACACTACTAGTCACCCACAAGCACCAATCTATAGTTCCAGCAAGAAGATTGAACACAAGAGATGAACTAGGGTTTGAGATGAGATGGTTCTGTTGAAGATGTTGATGGAGATTGCCCTCCCCAAGATGGAAGAGTTGTTGGTGATGATGATGACGATGATGATTTCCCCCTCCGGGAGGGAAGTTCCCCTCGTGGAATCGCTCCGCTAGAGGGCAAAAGTGCTCCTGCCCAAGTTCCGCCTCGAGACGGCGGTGCTCCGTCCCAAAAGTACTCTCCTTATTTTTTTTTCTAGGTCAAAATGACCTATATACCAGAAGATGGGCACCGGAGGTGGGCCTGGGTGAGCACAACCCACCAGGGCGTGCCTAGGCTCCCTGGCACGCCCAAGTGGGTTGTGCCCACCTGGTGGGCCCCCTCTGGTAGTTATTTGCTCCAATAATTCTTAAATATTCCATAAAAATCCCCGTGACGTTTCAGCTTGTTTGGAGTTGTGCAGAATAGGTAGCCTGACGTAGCTTTTCCAGGTCTAGATTTCCAGCTGCCGGAATTCTCCCTCTTGGTGTGTACCTTGCAAATTATGAGAGAAAAGGCATTAGAATTACTCCAAAAAGCATTATTATGGATAGAAACATCATAAATAACAGTAAGAAAACATGATGCAAAATGGATGTATCAACTCCCCCAAGCTTAGACCTCGCTTGTCCTCAAGCGAAAACCGAAATCAAAAAACATGTCCACATGCTTTGAGAGAGAGAGAGAGGTGTCAATAAAAACAAAATACGGACATAGAAGCATCATGTTGATTATTATAACAGCAGCAAAATTAAACATCGGACTTTTATCATAGAACTTTTATCATATACTTCTCATGAATAAGTAATAGTTCATCACATAATCGAAGTATAAAGCAAAAACTCTATTAGAAACCAACAAACTATGTTCTCAGTCAACTTCGCAACTACAATTCATCATCTTTTCAAGAAGGGTCACATATCGGAGCCTTTAGGCAGGTCCACATACTCAACCATCATATAGTCTTCTATGATTTCTAACACTCACCGCGTACACATGAGAAAAACGTTTCAACCGGACACATAGGAAGATAGGGGCTTATAGTTTCGCCTCCCAACGTACTCACCTCAAGGGTGATGTCAATACAATAATAACTCATGCTATCTATATTCAACTGGACATATGTCCCTAGATCTTTCCTCAACGCATGATGCTTGCCAAAGGAGAAAAATAAAAAGGAATAGAAGAAAAACTTTGACCCTTTGCATAAAAGTAAATACATAAAAGTAAAAGATAGGCCCTTCGCAGAGGGAAGCAGAGGTTACCATGCGCTTATTTGTTTGTATGCTCAACCCCTTAGTGCAAAAGAACGTCATGTTGCATTGCCCCTTGTGATAGCGACCTTTATTATGCAGTCTGTCGCTTTTATTCTTCACCATCACAAGTTCATGCAATGCTCAATTTTCTCTTACACTAAATGATCTTACACATTTAGAAGCAATTTTTATTGCCCTTTTGCACTGATGACAACTTACTTGAGGGATCTTGCTCAATCTCTAGGTAGGTATGGTGGACACTTGAAAATAAGATTTGGATTTAAGGGTTTTTGGATGCACAAGTAGTATCTCTACTTAGTGCGGAATTTTTGGCTAGCAAAGATAGGGGGCAAGCACCACATGTTGAAGGATCTATGACAATATGACTTCTATGTGAATATAAACAAACACAAACCATTAAGTTGTCTTCCTTCTCCAACGCCAACAATTTTGGCATATAATATTTTGATGAGGGCTCACAATCACAAAATATTTCTAGGATAGTATATTTATATGTGAATCTTCTCTTCCCTTATTAATTCTTTCATGAGTTGCATCATTGACTAATGTTATGTTTGTCAATCTCTAATAAAATTTTCTAGTTATACTTTTCCTTATGTGGTGCCATCACCTACAATAGGATTAGTATATGATCTTATTGATTTATTTCCTTTCTTTTATTTATTTCGTTTATCTTTTTTTCTTTATTTGCAACATGAGAGTAAAGAAAGCAAAAACTCACACTAAACTTTATTATATAACTTGCACACGATTACAAGGATAAATCACTAAGTAAACTCTCAAAGAAGGAAGCATCGAACTAACTTTATTTCATCTAAAGCAAAAAAGAACGAACTAAAATAAGTAAAATCAAAAAGATAGTGGGATGATACGATACTGGGGCACCTCCCCCAAGCTTGGCGGAAGCCAAGGGGAGTGCCCATACCCGATACTCAATTCTCCTTTGGTGGTGAAGAAGATGATGGTGGTGATGAAGAAGAGATCTTGTCCTTAGATTTCCATGGCAGTGGTCCACCATCATAAGAGGAGGAGTGAGTCTCACGGGTCCTGCAACTAGCAGCCAAACTCATACCTTTAAACCTTGCCTCATATTCAAAGACTTGGTTTTGAAGATCATAGATCTGGCTTTGCAGAAAGTTGATTTGCTCGTTGAGGGTGAAGATGATGTCCTTCATGGGCTTGCCATTCACCTTGAGATCACGGGAAAGGTCCGTGATCATGAGGTGATTGGCATTGAGCTCACACTCCACCATCTCCTTGCACCGGAAGACTTCCTGCTCCATGGCTTCAAGCCTGGCCTCCACGGTTCCCGTGCCCTTGGGACCATGCTCATCGCGGATGTACAACACCCCCTCATGCATCTGGATGGTTTGAGGGTGCTGCACCACCTCCCGCGGATATGGGTTGATGTAGGTCTTGAAGAACTTGTCCTTGGAGGGACTTCAAGAGGCCATGGTAGATGGGATCTGACAGAAAACAGCAAGGAAAGAGAACAGAGGATTTCTCCGCGATACGGTGATCAACAGGTTCGGGAAGTATATATAGATTTTTTTATCTTGGAGGACAAGCATACAGAAGAAAAACGGAGTCCGGAAGGTGTCCCAGGTGGGAACAACCCTTGCCTGGTGCGCCCTGGTGTCTTGTGCCCACCAGGGGACGCTTCCTGGAAGTTTATTTATTTCCTAAATTCTTAAATATTCCAAAACTGATAAAAAATATTTTTGCGGATTTTTCGGAGTCTCTTTACTTACCGTATCACGTACCCCCTTATTTTCATGATTCTGGAGTGTTCCGGAAGGACTCTTTTATGTGTTCTTCCGGTGTCAAAGTTTGGATAAATATTAATTTCAACATTAATGGGCGTATCTGAGATATAATGCTTTATTCTTTGCCCATTGACAGCCTTCGGGTTAGTACCTTCGGGATTATTTATTTTGATGGCTCCAGACCGATAAACCTCCCCGGTGACATATGGGCCTTCCCATTTTGAGAGGAGTTTTCCTACAAAGAATCTAAAATGAGAGTTGTACAAAAGAACATATTCTCCGACTTTAAACTCACGCTTTTGGATTCTTTTGTCATGCCATATTTTAATTTTTTTTTCTTTGAATAATTTTGCATTTTCATAAGCTTGGGTTCTCCATTTATCTAGAGAGCTAATATCAAATAATCTCTTTTCACCAGCAAGTTTGAAATCATAGTTGAGTTCTTTGACTGCCCAAAATGCTTTATGTTCTAACTCAAGAGGCAAATGACAAGCTTTTCCATAAACCATTTTATAAGGAGACATACCGATAGGATTTTTATATGTTGTTCTATAAGCCCAAAGTGCATCATCTAATTTCTTAGACCAATTCTTTCTAGACCTATTGACAGTCTTTTGCAAAATTAACTTTATTTCTCTATTGCTAAGTTCAACTTGACCACTAGACTGAGGGTGATAGGGTGATGCAATTCTATGGTAACATCATACTTGGCAAGAAGTTTACGGAAAGCACCATGAATAAAATGTGAACCACCATCAGTCACTAAATATCTAGGGACTCCAAACCTTGGGAAAATAACTTCCTTAAGCATTTTAATAGAGGTGTTGTAATCAACACTACTAGTTGGAATAGCTTCTACCCATTTTGTAACATAATCAACAGCAACCAAAATATGTGTATACCCATTAGAGGAAGGAAAATATCCCATGTAATCAATTCCCCGAACATAAAATGGTTCAATGGAAAGTGAATAATTCATAGGCATTTCTTGACGCTTACCAATATTACCTATTCTTTCACATTCATCACAGGATAAGACGAACTTACGGGCATCCTTGAAGAGAGTAGGCCAATAAATCTAGACTGCAATACCTTATGATCAGTTCTATCTCCAGCATGATGCCCTCCATAAGCTTCGGAGTGACATTTCCGTAGGATTTGTCCCTGTTCATGCTCAGGTACACAACGTCTAATAATACCATCTACTCCTTCTTTATAAATATGTGGGCCATCCCAAAAGTAATGTCTTAAATCATAGAAGAATTTTTCTCTTTTGTTGGTATGTAAAGCTAGGTGGTAAATATTTAGCAACAATGTAATTAGCTTAGTCAGCATTCCAAGGAGTACTATGAGAAACATTTATTGCAGCTAACTGCTCATCAGGAAAACTATCATCAATAGGTAGTAGGTCATCAAGCACATTTTCAAGCCTAGATAAATTATCAGCTACTGGGTTCTCAGCTCCTTTTCTATCAATGATATGTAAATCAAATTCTTGTAACAAGAGAACCCATCGAATAAGTCTAGGTTTAGCATCTTTGTTTTCCATACACTACTAGGGAAAACCCTAGTAGTAGCGCGGGTTTAATGCCTACTAGTAGCGCGGGACACCGTGCTACTAGTAAGGCGCTACATCTATTCCTTAGCAGTAGCGCGTGCGACACACGCTACTACTAAGACATATAGCCGGAGCGTTTGTTCACTCTCGCGCTACTGCTAATATAGCTAGTAGTAGAGTGTTTACTCTCCATCGCTACTAGTATTCTTTTTTTAATTTTTTTAATTTTTAGTGTATGTATACGCCGTTATACAAATTTTGGTACAATACCGATTATGAGGTTGTTATATCATTATGTCCATAACAGTGTGTCAAATGAAGGTGGATTAGGTTCAAATGGAGGCAACATGTGGTGCATGTTAAAAGTATACTACTAATCCAAACTTGATCTAGTTTGGACTAGTAGTACTTTCGATGTGCACCACATGTTGCATCCACTTGAATCAAATCCGCCAACACAAGCTATTTAATCATCATCATAGTCATTACCACCAACAGTAGCTATTTAATCATCATAGTCATAGTGTAGCACATCATCATCTTCAAACTCATTCTAGCTAGCTAATCACCACCAACACTAGCTGCGGTAGCTATCTAATCACCACCAACACTAGCTAATAATAATCATCATAGTCATTACCACCAACACTAGCTATTTAATCATCATAGTCATAGTGTAGCACATCATCTTCAAACTCATTTCTAGCTAGCTAATCACTCATGCTGCTCTCTCTCAGGTAAAATAGCATAAAACATGTGTACCACTCCTGCTTCATCATGTTGGAGCATGCAGATGAACCTGTCTCCTAATCGTGGGCTATGCTTCTGATTGCTGCCCCCTAGTACTTCTATGCGATCATTCACAATTTTGCTCCAGTCTTTCACTATTAAGCATTCCTCGCTTTTAGAAATCCCGAATGCACTAAAGTGCATTGTAGGATGTCTTGGCCGTAAGCTAACCATTCCCATGCGACCTTTAGTCTCGATCCAATGAGGCACAACATTCACCGGGAGTCCCTGCTGAAGAACATCGTATAGTAACATACTTAGAAATGAAGTTTAGCTTAAAAATAATGTATGCAAAATATGCACTGAGGACAAATAGTAAACATTTTACCATCTTTCTGTCGGCATTCTGGGAACGGGGGTCCCCAGACTTGCCTGCCTGCGGCCCACAGCGTGGCTCCACCAGCGGCCCTGTACGGCCCATCTTCACCAACAAACACTTAAGACCCTCGCGACGGGCCAAGCCTCGCGAGGGGGACGATGCAAGACCTCCTCAGGGGCGGCCTCACCAGGCTGGCTTGTGAGAGGCGGAGAGATCAAGGCAAGGCACACCTCATGAGGTTTCTGTGACGCAAGCCATGACGACTGGAGCCAGGCGGGTGCTAGGCGGGCGCCAACGCGCGTAGTGTCCTTGTTTCCTCTTTGGTGCTAAAGAGGCAAGCGCATGCGAGGAGTCCCGAGGCATCATGCAAAGGTTTCCATATCGGTGCAACGAGACCAAGACTAGCATGACGACAGGATAGAGGTCACCGTGGAGCCCAAGACGGCGTCACCACCAGAGCCTTTGGCAGGCGAAGACTACTTTTGTTAGGATAACTTGTACTAGTTGTCTCCCTTCGAATTTGGCCATTGTGGGATCCCTTCCCGCTCAATATTTGGGAAGAGGACCAAGGCCTCTATAAATAGGACTAGCCACCAAAGTAGGAGGCAGACGGAACCGATCCATAGAGAGAGGATTCAGTTCATCCTCAACCACACAAGTTCACCAAGCACAAGAACACCTCTCCTCAGGAGGTTGTTCTTCCCTTGTAATTGTTCATCCTCAGTCCAAGAGTCAATCCACCTCACCACACTGGAGTAGGGTATTACACCACATCGGTGGCCAGAACCAGTATAAACTCTTGTGTCTCCTGTTCTTTGGGTTCGTCGAGCTAGGCCGTGAGATCATGATGTGTGCGAGCTAGATGGGGGAGAGATCTTCGTGCGCACCCCAGTGTTCGAACCTCAAGGGTTTTGCCGGAACCCAAAATCCGACATTTGACGCGCCAGGTAGGGGTGCGCCGAAGCTTGCCCCCGACGGCCTCGCCGCTCCGATCGGCTCTCATGGACGTCGCCGCTTCACCGACTGGATCTACGGGCGGCCTCCACAGCGTCGTGGGGCTCCGGGCCTTCACCCCCGCCTTGCGGCGGGTGCGGTGGCCGTACAAGTTCAAGCCGGAGATGCTGCCCCACTACAATGGCGCGAAGGATCCGGCGGCCTTCCTACTAGCGTACGAGGAGGCCGTCCTGGAGGCCGGGGGTGACGATAAAGTCATGGCCAACTGGCTCCCAATGACCCTCGCTGGCGTGCCGTGCGCGTGGCTCCTCCATCTGCCGGAATCTTCTGTGGCCTCCTGGGAGCAGCTACGCGACCTCTTCATCACGCGCTTCGGGGGACCAGTACTCCCCGTCGTCGCGGCTCTTCTCGGTGGCTCACATGCACCGCCCTCGGTCCGTCACGCCAAGCCGTTCTTTTGCCAAATCGGCGCAGCCTCCACGCGACAGGGGGCTCCCCGGGTTGGGCGGCGCCCAAGGCCGACCTGACCTTCGACTCGGGGGATCACCCAGTCACCACCGTCGGTTCGGTCGTGCTCCCGATGCTTTGCACACCCACCATGTGCAGCATAGCCGTTACCAAGACCCTCATCGATGGTGGCGCCGGCCTCAACATACTCTCCGTGGAGGCTTTTAGCCTCCTTCTCGTATCGCTTGAGCGGCTCTACCCCATCAAGCCCTTCTCCGGAGTCGGCGGCGGCTCCTCCAACCCCTTGGGGCAGATCCGTCTCCCCGTGACCTTCGGCACACACAATAACTACCGCACCGAGCTAATCGACTTCGACATCGCCCGCATCGACTTACCATACAATGCCACCCTCGGGTACCCGGCGCTGGCCCAATTCATGGCAGCTACTCATCCTTCCTACAACCTCATGAAGATGCCAGGGAGCAAGGGCGTCCTCACCGTGGCCGGAGACACCAAGGAAGCCTTGGCAGCCCTCAAACTCGCCTTCAGGGCCACGGCGGCAGCTTGCCCGACCGACAAGGCTGTGCCCAGGACTAAGGGGGCTGCACCGACCAAGAAGAAGCGGCTATTCACTCAAGGTCAAGCCAAGACGAAGCAGATACCGGTTGACGAGGACGGGGCCTCAGGCGTCACCTTCACTATAGGCGCTGACCTCATCCCAGATCAAGAAAGGGAGCTGGTGGACTTCCTGTGGGCGAACAAGGAAGTGTTCGCCTGGGAGCCCAAGCAGCTAGTTGGGGTCCTGAGAGGAGTGATTGAGCATCATTTAAGGGTGTGCCCCAATGTGCACCCTGTGAAGCAGAGGGCGAGGCGACCGTCCACGGAGAAGCAGTCTTTCATTGTTCAGGAAACCCGCAAGCTGGAGGCAGCAGGTGTCATTCGTGAGGTCCGGTACCCAGAGTGGCTGGCAAACCCGGTCGTCGTGCAGAAGAAAGGAGGGAAGGAGCGCATGTGTGTCGACTTCACCAACCTCAACAAAGCTTGCCCTCAAAACCCATTCCCGCTGCCACGCATCGACCATATTGTCGACTCCACCACCGAGTGTGATCCACTATGTTTCCTGGATGCATTCTCGGGCTACCACCAGATCAAGATGGTGGTGGAAGATGTGGAGAAAATGGCTTTCTTGACCCCATGCGGGGTATACTGCTACACTTGCATGCCATTCGGACTGCGCAACGCAGGAGCGACCTTCCAGCGGCTGATGCACATCGGCTTGGAGCGGCAGCTCGGGAGAAACGTTGAGGCCTACGTCGATGACATTGTGGTGAAGTCTCGGGAGGCAAGAACTTTGATTCAGGACCTGGAGGAAACCTTCACGAGCCTGTGCCAGGTGGACTTGCGGCTCAACCCAGAGAAGTGTGTGTTTGGTGTTCCTTCCGACAAGCTGCTGGGCTTCCTCTAGTCCCACAGGGGGATCGAGGCCAATCCGGTGAAGGTCAAGGCAATCGAAGACATGAGCCCACCACTGTTGGGGAACGTAGTAATTTCAAAAAAATTCCTACGCACATGCAGGATCATGGTGATGCATAGCAACAAGAGGGGAGAGTGTTGTCTACGTACCCTCGTAGACCGTTCGCGGAAGCGTTATATCAACGCGGTTGATGTAGTCGTACGTCTTCACGATCTGACCTATCGAAGTACCGAAAGCATGGCACCTCCGAGTTCTGCACACGTTCGGCTCGGTGTTGTCCTCGCCATCTCAATCCAGCAAGAGGGGCGAAGTAGTAGATGAGTTCCGGCAGCACGACGGCGTGGTGACGGTGTTGGTGAAGAACAATCTCTGCAGGGCTTCGCCTAAGCACTACAAAAACTATGACGGAGGATAAACTAGAGGGGACGGGGTTGCTGGCACATGGCTTGGTGTTTCTTGATGTGTCTTTGGTGCTAGCCCTGCCCCTCTATTTATATGTTGAGCCCTGGGGTCGAAACTTGGAGCAAAAGCCTCCTCAAAGTCGGTTTTGCCCGAAAGGCAAGAGTCCCACTCGGACTCCAGGACCAAATGCCACAATCCTTGCCGTCTGGCCCAGGGCCAGACGCCAGGGTCTCCGGCGTTTGGCCCCCTGGCCTCCGCAAAACTACTTTTGCACCGAGTTATAGCCCCGTGGGCCTGACCCCTTGGCCTAACCATATCATCCAATATATGAATCTTTACCTCTGGACCATTCCGGAGCTCCTTGTCATGTCTGTGATCTCATCCGGGACTCCGAACAACATTCGGTCACCAACATACATAACTCATATAATACTATATCGTCAACGAACGTTAAGCGTGCAGTCTTCCCTACAGGTTCGAGAACTATGTAGACATGACCGAGACACCTCTCTGGTCAATAACCAATAGTGGGACCTGGATGCCCATATTGGCTCCTACATATTCTACAAAGATCTTTATCGGTCAGACCGCATAACAACATACGTTGTTCCCTTTGTCATCGGTATGTAACTTTCCCGAGATTCGATCGTCGGTATCTCAATACCTAGTTCAATCTCGTTACCGACAAGTCTCTTTACTCGTTCCGTAATACATCATCCCGCAACTAACTCATTAGTTGCAATGCTTGCAAGGCTTATAGTGATGTGCATTACCGAGTGGGCCCAGAGATACCTCTCCGACAATCGGAGTGACAAATCCTAATCTCGAAATACGCCAACCCAACAAGTACCTTCGGAGACACCTGTAGAGCACCTTTATAATCACCCAATTACGTTGTGATGTTTGGTGGCACACAAAGTGTTCCTCCGGTAAACGGGAGTTGCATAATCTCATAGTCATAGGAACATGTATAAGTCATGAAGAAAGCAATAGCAACAAACTAAACGATCAAGTGCTAAGCTAACGAAATGGGTCAAGTCAATCACATCATTCTCCTAATGATGTGATCCCGTTAATCAAATGACAACTCATGTCTATGGTTAGGAAACTTAACCATCTTTGATCAATGAGCTAGTCAAGTAGAGGCATACTAGTGACACTCTTTTTGTCTATGTATTCACACATGTATTATGTTTCCGGTTAATACAATTCTAGCATGAATAATAAACATTTATCATGAAATAAGGAAATAAATAATAACTTTATTATTGCCTCTAGGGCATATTTCCTTCAGTCTCCCACTTGCACTAGAGTCAATAATCTAGACCACATCGCCATGTGATTTAACATCAATAGTTCACATCTTTATGTGGTTAACACCCATAGTTCACATCGATATGTGACCAACACCCAAAGGGTTTACTAGAGTCAGTAATCTAGTTCACATCTCTTTATGATTAACACCCAAAGAGTACTAAGGTGTGATCATGTTTTGCTTGTGAGATAATTTTAGTCAACGGGTCTGTCACATTCAGATCCATAAGTATTTTGCAAATTTGTATGTCTACAATGCTCTACACGGAGCTACTCTAGCTAATAGCTCCCACTTTCAATATGTATCCAGATTGAGACTTAGAGTCATCTGGATCAGTATCAAAACTTGCATCGAAGTAACCCTTTTACGATGAACCTTTTGTCACCTCCATAATCGAGAAACATATCCTTATTCCACTAAGGATAATTTTGACCATTGTCCAGTGATCTACTCCTAGATCACTATTGTACTCCCTTGCCAAACTCAGCGTAGGGTATACAATAGATATGGCACACAGCATGGCATACTTTATAGAACCTATGGCTGAGGCATAGGGAATGACTTTCATTCTCTTTCTATCTTCTGTCGTGGTCGGGCTTTGAGTCTTACTCAATTTCACACCTTGTAACACAGGTAAGAACTCTTTCTTTGACTGTTCCATTTTGAACTACTTCAAAATCTTGTCAAGGTATGTACTCATTGAAAAAACTTATCAAGCGTCTTGATCTATCTCTATAGATCTTGATGCTCAATATGTAAGTAGTTTCACTGAGGTCTTTCTTTGAAAAACTCCTTTCAAACACTCCTTTATGCTTTGCAGAATAATTCTACATTATCTCCGATCAACAATATGTCATTCACATATACTTATCAGAAATGTTGTAGTGCTCCCACTCCCGTTCTTGTAAATACAGGCTTCACCGCAAGTCTGTATAAAACTATATGCTTTGATCAACTTATCAAAGCATATATTCCAACTCCGAGATGCTTGCACCAGTCCATAGATGGATCGCTGGAGCTTGCATATTTTGTCAGCACCTTTAGGATTGACAAAACTTTCTTGTTGCATCATATACAACTCTTCTTTAATAAATCCATTAAGGAATGTAGTTTTGTTTATCCAATTGCCAGATTTCATAAAATGTGGCAATTGCTAACATGATTCGGACAGACTTAAGCATAGATACGAGTGAGAAACTCTCATCGTAGTCAACACCTTGAACTTGTCGAAAACCTTTTGCAACAATTCTAGCTTTGTAGATAGTAACACTACTATCAGCGTCCGTCTTCCTCTTGAAGATCCATTTAATCTCAATGGCTCGCCGATCTTTGGGCAAGTCAATCAAAGTCCATACATTGTTCTTATACATGGATCTCATCTCAGATTTCATGGCTTCAAGCCATTTCGCGGAATCTGGGCTCATCATCGCTTCCTCATAGTTCGTAGGTTCGTCATGGTCAAGTAACATGACTTCCAAAACAGGATTACCGTACCACTCTGGTGCGGATCTCACTCTGGTTTACCTACGAGGTTCGGTAGTAACTTGATCTGAAGTTACATGATCATCATCATTAGCTTCCTCACTAATTGGTGTAGGAGTCACGGGAACAGATTTCTGTGATGAACTACTTTCCAACAAGGGAGCAGGTACAGTTACCTCATCAAGTTCTACTTTCCTCCCACTCACTTCTTTCAAGAGAAACTCCTTCTCTAGAAAGGATCCATTCTCAGCAATGAATATCTTGCCTTCAGATCTGTGATAGAAGGTGTACCCAACAATCTCCTTTGGGTATCCTATGAAGACACATTTCTCCGATTTGGGTTTGAGCTTATTAGGTTGAAGCTTTTTCACATAAGCATCGCAGCCCCAAACTTTAAGAAACGACAACTTTGGTTTCTTGCCAAACCACAGTTCATAAGGTGTCGTCTCAACGAATTTTGATGGTGCCCTATTTAATGTGAATGTAGCTGTCTCTAATGCATAACCCCAAAACGATAGTGGTAAATCGGTAAGAGACATCATAGATCGCACCATATCTAATAAAGTACGGTTACGACGTTCGGACACACCATTACACTGTGGTGTTCCAGGTGGCGTGAGTAGTGAAACTATTTCACATTGTTTTAACTAAAGGCCAAACTCGTAACTCAAATATTTTACTTATGTGATCATATCGTAGAAACTTTTATTTTTGTTACAATGATTCTCCACTTCACTCTGAAATTCTTTGAACTTTTCAAATGTTTCAGACTTGTGTTTCATCAGGTAGATATACTCATATCTGCTCAAATCATCTGTGAAGATCAGAAAATAATGATACCTGCCGCGAGCCTCAATATTCACCGGACCACATACATCAGTATGTATGATTTCCAACAAATCTGTTGTTCGCTCCATTGTTCCAGAGAACGGAGTCTTGGTCATCTTGCCCATGAGGCATGGTTCGCAAGTATCAACTGATTCATAATCAAGTGATTCCAAAAACCCATCAGCATGGATTTTCTTCATGCGCTTTACACCAATATGACCTAAACGGCAGTGCCACAAATAAGTTGCACTATCATTATTAACTTTGCATCTTTTGGCTTCAATATTATGAAAATGTGTATCACCACGATCGAGATCCAACAAACCATTTTTATTGGGTGTATGACCATAGAAGGTTTTATTCATGTAAACAGAACAACAATTATTCTCTAACTTACATGAATAATTGTATTGCAATAAACATGATCCAATCATATTCATGCTCAACGCAAACACTAAATAACATTTATTTTAGGTTTAACACTAGTCCCAAAAGTATAGGGAGTGTGCGATGATGATCATATCAATCTTGGAACCATTTCCAATACACATCATCACTTCACCCTTAACTAGTCTCTGTTCATTCTGCAACTCCCGTTTCAAGTTACTATTCTTAGCAACTGAACTAGTATCAAATACTGAGGGGTTGCTATAAACACTAGTAAAGTACACATCAATAACATGTATATCAAATATACCTATGTTCACTTTGCCATCCTTCTTATCTGCCAATTACTTGGGGTAGTTCCGCTTCTAGTGACCAGTCCCTTTGCAGTAGAAGCACTCAGTTTCAGGCTTAGGCCCAGACTTGGGTTTTTTCACTTGAGCAGCAACTTGCTTGCCGTTCTTCTTGAAGTTTCCCTTTCTTACCTTTGTCCATTTACTTGAAACTAGTGGTTTTGTTTACCATCAACACTTGATGCTTTTCTTGATTTCTACCTTCGTCGGTTTCAACATCACGAAGAGCTTGGGAATCGTTTCCGTTATCCCTTGCATATTATAGTTCATCACAAAGTTTTACTAACTTGGTGATGGTGACTAGAGAATTCTGTCAATCACTATTTTATCTAGAATATTAACTCCCACTTGATTCAAGCGATTGTAGTACCTAGACAATCTAAGCACATGCTCACTGCTTGAGCTATTCTCCTCCATCTTTTAGCTATAGAACTTGTTGGAGACTTCATATCTCTCAACTCGGGTATTTGCTTGAAATATTAACTTCAACTCCTGGAACATCTCATATGGTCCATGACATTCAAAACGTCTTTGAAGTCCCGATTCTAAGCCATTTAAGCATGGTGCACTAAACTATCAAGTAGTTATCATATTGAGCTAGCCAAACGTTCATAACATCTGCATCTGCTCCTGCAATAGGTTTGTCACCTAGCGGTGCATCAAGGACATAATTCTTCTGTGCAGCAATGAGGATAAACCTCAGATCATGGATCCAATCCGCATCATTTCTACTAACATCTTTCAACTTAGTTTTCTCTAGGAACATATCAAAAATAAAACAGGGGAGCTAAACGCGAGCTATTGATCTACAACATAGATATGCTAATACTACTAGGACTAAGTACATGATAAATTTAAGTTCAATTAATCATATTACTTAAGAACTCCCACTTAGATAGACATCCCTCTAATCCTCTAAGTGATCACGTGATCCAAATCAACTAAACTATAACCGATCATCACGTGAAATGGAGTAGCTTTCAATGGTGAACATCACTATGTTGATCATATCTACTATATGATTCACGCTCGACTTTTCGGTCTCAGTGTTCCGAGGCCATATCTGCATATGCTAGGCTCGTCAAGTTTAACCTGAGTATTCTGCGTGTGCAAAACTGGCTTGCACCCGTTGTAGATGGATGTAGAGCTTATCACACCCGATCATCACGTGGTGTCTGGGAACGACGAACTTTGGCAACGGTGCATACTCAGGGAGAACACTTTTATCTTGAAATTTAGTGAGAGATCATCTTATAATGCTACCGTCAACCAAAGCAAGATAAGATGCATAAAAGATAAACATCACATGCAATCAATATAAGTGATATGATACGGCCATCATCATCTTGTGCTTGTGATCTCCATCTCCGAAGCACCATTATGATCACCATCGTCACCGGCGCGACACCTTGATCTCCATCGTAGCATCGTTGTCGTCTCGCCAATCTTATGCTTCTACGACTATCGCTACCGCTTAGTGATAAAGTAAAGCATTACAGGGCGATTGCATTGCATACAATAAAGCGACAACCATATGGCTCCTGCCAGTTGCCGATAACTCGGTTACAAAACATGATCGTCTCATACAATAAAATTTCGCATCATGTCTTGACCATATCACATCACAACATGCCCTGCAAAAACAAGTTAGACGACCTCTACTTTGTTGTTGCAAGTTTTACGTGGCTGCTACTGGGCTTAGCAAGAACCATTCTTACCTACTGATAACCCACAAGTATAGGGGATCACAACATCTTTCGAGTGTAGAGTATTCAACCCAAATTTATTGATTCGACACAGGGGGAGCCAAAGAATATTCTCAAGTATTAGCAGCTAAGTTGTCAATTGAACCACACCTGGAAACTTAGTATCTGCAGCAAAGTGTTTAGTAGCAAAGTAATATGATAGTGGTGGTAGCGGCAACAAAAGTAAAGACAGCAAAAGTAATGTTTTTGGTATTTTGTAGTGATTGTAACAGTAGCAGTGGGAAAGTAAATAAGCGAGAACCAGTATATGGAAAACTCGCAGGCACCGGATCAGTGATGGATAATTATGCCGGATGCGGTTCATCATGTAACAGTCATAACATAGGGTGACACAGAACTAGCTCCAATTCATCAATATAATGTAGGCATGTATTCCGTATATAGTCATACGTGCTTATGGAAAAGAACTTGCATGACATCTTTTGTCCTACCCTCCCGTGGCAGCGGGGTCCTATTGGAAACTAAGGGATATTAAGGCCTCCTTTTAATAGAGAACCAGAACAAAGCATTAGCACATAGTGAATACATGAACTCCTCAAACTATGGTCATCACCGGGAGTGGTCCCGATTATTGTCACTTCGGGGTTGCCGGATCATAACACATAGTAGGTGACTATAGACTTGCAAGATAGGATCAAGAACTCACATATATTCATGAAAACATAATAGGTTCAGATCTGAAATCATGGCACTCGGGCCCTAGTGACAAGCATTAAGCATAGCAAAGTCATAGCAACATCAATCTCAGAACATAATGGATACTAGGGATCAAACCTAACAAAACTAACTCGATTACATGATAAATCTCATCCAACCCATCACCGTCCAGCAAGCCTACGATGGAATTACTCACGCACGGCGGTGAGCATCATGAAATTGGTGATGGAGGATGGTTGATGATGACGACGGCGACTAATCCCCCTCTCCGGAGCCCCGAACGGACTCCAGATCAGCCTCCCGGGAGGTTTTAGGGCTTGACGGCGGCTCCGTATCGTAAAACGCGACGATTTCTTCTCTCTGATTTTTCTCTCCGAAAGCAAATATATAGAGTTGGAGTTGGCGTCGGAGGGCATCCAGGGGGCCCACGAGGTAGGGGGCGCGCCCTAGGGGGGTGCCCCCCACCCTCGTGAGAAGGGTGTGGGCCCCCTGGTCTTCATCTTTGGCGAGGATTTTTTTTTATTTTTTCTAAGATGTTCCGTGGAGTTTCAGGTCATTCCAAGAATATTTGTTTTCTGCACATAAAACAACATCATGGCAATTCTACTCAAAATAGTGTCGGTCCGGGTTAGTTCCATTCAAATCATACAAGTTAGAGTCCAAAACAAGGGCAAAAGTGTTTGGAAAAGTAGATACGACGGAGACGTATCAACTCCCCCAAGCTTAAACCCTTGCTTGTCCTCAAGCAATTCAGTTGACAAACTGAAAGAAAGGAAGAAAAACTTTTACAAACTCTGTTTGCTCATGTTGTTGTAACTATGTCAAGCCAGCATTCAAGTTTTCAGCATAGATCATAACTAACCATACTTGCAATAATTCTCAGGTCTCATAATTACTCATATCAATAGCATAATCAACTAGCAAGTCATAATAATAAATCTCGGATGACAACACTTTCTCAAAACAATCATAATATGATATAACAAGATGGTATCTCGCTAGCCCTTTCTGAGACCGCAAAACATAAATGCAGAGCACCTTTAAAGATCAAGGACTGACTAGACATTGTAATTCATGGTAAAAGAGATCCAATCATAGTCATACCCAATATAAATTAACAGTGATGAATGCAAATAACAGCTGTGCTCTCCAGCTAGTGCTTTTTAATAAGAGGGTGATGACTCAACATAAAAGTAAATGGATAGGCCCTTCGCAGAGGGAAGCAGGGATTTGTAGAGGTGCCAGAGCTCGGTTTTGAAATAGAGATAAATTGTATTTTGAGTGGTATACTTTCATTGTCAACGTAACAACTAAGAGATGGCGATATCTTCCATGCTAAACACATTATAGGCGGTTCCCAAACAGAATGGTAAAGTTTATACTCCCCCTCCACCAACAAGCATCAATCCATGGCTTGCTCGAAACAACAAGTGCCTCCAACATACATCAGGTCCTAGGGGGAGTTTTGTTTGCAATTAATTTTGATTTAGTTTGCATAAAGCATGGGACTGGGCATCCCGGTGACCAGCCATTTTCTCGTGAGTGAGGAGCGGAGTCCACTTCTCTTGAGAATAACCCGCCTAACACGGAAGATAAGGATAGCCTTGGTTGATACATGAGCTATTCGAGCATACAAAACAGAATGTTTATTTGAAGGTTTAGAGTTTGGCACATACAAATTTACTTGGAATGGTAGGTAGATATCGCATATAGGAAGGTATGGTGGACTCATCTGGAATAACTTTGGGGTTTAAGGGATTGGATGCACAAGCAGTATTCCCGCTTAGTACAAGTGAAGGCTAGCAAAAGACTGGGAAGCGACCAACTAGAGAGAGACAACAGCCATGTACATGCATTAAAATTAATAAACATTGGATGCAAGCATGAGTAGGATATAATCCACCATGAACATAAATATCGTGAAGGCTATGTTGATTTTGTTTCAACTACATGCGTGAACATGTGCCAAGTCAAGTCACTTAAATCATTCAAAGGAGGATACCACCCCATCATACCACATCATAACCATCTCAATAGCATGTTGGCACACAAGGTAAATCATTATAACTCATAGCTAATCAAGCATGGCACAAGCAACTATGATCTCTAATTGTCATTGCAAACATGTTTATTCATAATAAGCTGAATCAAGAACGAGGGGCTCATCATATTTACAAAAAACAAAAGAGGCCGAGTTCATACCAGCTTTTTGCATCTCTGTCAGCCCATCATATATCATCATAATTGCCTTCACTTGCACGACCGAACGGTGTGAATAATAATAAGAATGTACGTGCATTAGACTAAGTTGGAATCTGCGAGCATTCAATAAACAGGAGAAGACAAAGCAATATGGTCTGTTGGTTAAATCAACAATAATGCATATAAGAGCCACTTCAAAAATATAATTATGGTCTTCTCCTACTGACCCCCAAAGAAAAAAGAAATAAAACTATTTACACGGGAAAGCTCCCAACAAGCAAAAAGAAGAACGGGAAATGTTTTTGGGTTTTCTTTTTAATTATTTCTACTACAGCAGAAAAATAAACTACTACTAATTTTTTTTGTTTTTCTTAAGGTTTAACAAACACACAAGAAGAAAGCAGGAAAAAGAAAATAAACTAGCATGTATATTACAGTGAAAAAGTATGAGCACCGACATCTAGCAATGAGTGTGTGTGAACATAAATGTAATGTCGGTGAGAAATACATACTCCCCCAAGCTTAGGCTTTTGGCCTAAGTTGGTCTATGGCCACGGCTGGCCTGGCGGATATCCATAATAATAGTTGTTGGGGTCGTACTGTGATGAGGAGGAATAGTTGGGATCATACTGATGTGCAGCGGTTATCGCCTACTGAGCTGCAGCGTGGAGTCGAGCTGCCTCCGCTCTCCTCTTGTACTCTTCTGCCTCCTCTCTGGTAATAACATATCTTCTTTTTGTCTGTGAATCAAAGAAGGCAGGAGCAGGGAGAGTAATATGGAAAACACGTTGTTTATCAAAAATTAAACGATATAAGAGAGGTGATTCAGGCCTCTCGACAAACTGGTGCGAAGCCATAGAGTCATAATCTAAATATGCAGGAGGCAACTCCGTATCACCCTCAGGAATGTCTATCTCAAGAAAATGAGCTAAGTGGGTTGCATAAATTCCTCCAGAGAAATCTCCATTATGTCTATTATGATGCAACCTACGAGCTACAATGGCTCCCATATGATAAGATTGGTCTCATAACACAGCACTCCTAAGAATGCTAAGATCAGGGACACACATGTGACATGCTTCATCCTTAGCATTTATGCATCTACCGATGAAGAGAGCAAAATAATGTATAGCAGGAAAGTGAATGCTCCCTATGGTAGCCCGCGTTATATCTCTAGATTCCCCCACAGTTATACTAGCAAGAAAGTTTCTAAATTCAGATTTAGGGGGATCCCTAACACTACCCCATGATGGAAGTTTGCAAGCAGAAGTGAAATACTCTAAGTCCATGGTATAAGATTTGTCATAGAGATCAAACATGACTGAAGGAGAATTACGCGAAGATGAATACTCAAACCTCCTCACAAATGAACTTGTGAGATCATGATACTGGGGGCATTTGTTAGCCTCAAAATCCTCAAGACCGGCATTGCGCAAATATGCTTTGAATTCTTCTTTAATTCCCGCACGGTCCATAAAATTTTCCGACGGCCATTCGCAAGGCCGTACTGGAGCGTCGCTTGGTGGATCCTCGTCAGCATCGCGCATAGCAATCCTGGGTCCTTGCTTCTTAGAGGAACCACCTTGGAACATCTTCCTAAGCATATTGTTTTTCTCTGAAAAATTCTGAAATTTTTAGTAACTTCAAACAAAAGTGAACTAACTTCAATAAAACTGATAGCAACTACTCCTACAAGTGCTTAGAGCCTATATCAAGCATTAGAACTACTTGGAACCATATAAATTTGACATGCAAGCTCAAGAACATGGTCACCTATGCAGAACAAATTTGCAAAGAATAAAGCACTAGAACAAAAACTAATTAGACCAATGGAGGAGTCACATACCAAGGAACAATCTCCCCAAGCAGTTTTGCGAGAGGTGCTTTGAGCAAGGAGATCGAAAATCACAGCAAAAGTGGCTGGAACTCATGCTTGAGTCGGTTTTTCGGGTTTGTGTGAGACAGAGGAAGAAGATGGGTGCTGGGATAAGTGGAGGAGGGCCACCGTGGGCCCACGAGGCAGGGGGGCGCGCCCACCACCCTCGTGGCCATGTGGCAGCTCCTCCCGCGGTAATTTTTGCACAGTAAATCCTCAAATATTCCCGAAAAAACATATTAAATTGGCATGTCATTCTGAGGACTTTTATTTTCGGGATATTTTTATATTGCATGGATAAGTCAGGAAACAGACAGAAAAATACTATTTTTAATTTGTTTATACTAATTAACAGAAAGTATAGAGAGGGTACAGAAGTTTGTGCTTCTAGTTTCATCCATCTCATGCTCATCAAAAAGAATCCACTAACAAGGTTGATCAAGTCTTGTTAACAAACTCATTCCGATAATCATGAAACCGGAGAAATTTCGAATAACACTAAGTTACCTCAACGGGGATATTGACATCCCCAATAATAAGAATATCATATTTCTTCTTGATAGTAGGAAGAGGAAATTCAAAACCTCCAAATATAATCGATGGAATTTTCCAATAGAGTTGATACTATGAACTTGAGGTTGTTTCCTCGGAAAGTGTACCGTATGCTCATTACCATTAACATGAAAAGTGACATTGCCTTTGTTGCAATCAATAACAGCCCCTGCAATATTAAGAAAAGGTCTTCCAAGAATAATAGACATACTATCATCCTCGGGAATATCAAGAATAACAAAGTCCGTTAAAATAGTAATGTTTGCAACCAAAACAGGCACATCCTCACAAATACCGACAGGTATAGCAGTTGATTTATCAGCCATTTGCAAAGATATTTCGGTAGGTGTCAGCTTATTCAAGTCAAGTCTATGATATAAAGAGAGAGGCATAACACTAACACCGGCTCCAAGATCACATAAAGCAGTTTTAATATAATTTCTTTTAATGGAACAAGGTATAGAAGGTACTCCGGGGTCTCCAAGTTTCTTTGGTATTCCACCCTTAAAAGTATAATTAGCAAGCATTGTGGAAATTTCAGCGTCCGGTATCTTTCTTTTATTAGTAATGATATCCTTCATATATTTAGCATAAGGATTTGTTTTGAGCACATCAGTTAATCTCATACGCAAAAAGATAGGCCTAATCATTTCAGCAAAGCGCTCAAAATCCTCATCATCCTTTTTCTTGGATGGTTTCGAAGGAAAAGGCATGGGTTTCTGAACCCAAGGTTCCCTTTCTTTACCATGTTTCCTAGCAACAAAGTCTCTTTTATCATAATGTTGATTCTTTGATTGTGGGTTATCAGGATCAACAGCAGGTTCAACTTCTACATCATTATCATTACTAGGTTGAGCATCATCATGAACATCATCATTAATATTTTTATTAGGTTCATGTTCATTACCAGATTGTGTTTCAGCATCAGACATAGATATATCATTTGGATTATCAGGTGGTTCAGCAATCGGTTCACTAGAAATTTGCACAGTTCTATCATTTTTCTTCTTCTTCTTTCTAGAAGAACTAGGAACATCAATATTATTTCTTTGAGAATCTTGCTCGATTCTCTTAGGGTGGCCTTCAGGATACAAAGGTTCCTGAGTCATTCTACCAGTTCTAGTAGCCACTCTAACAGCATAATCATTTTTCTTACTATTCATTTCTTGAATCACTTCTTTTTGAGCCTTAAGTACTTGTTCTACTTGAGTGGTAACCATAGAAGCATGTTTGCTAACAAGTTTAAGTTCACCTTTAATATTAGCCATATAATCACCCAAGCGTCTAATCATATAAGCATTTTCTTTTAATTGTCTACCAAAATAAGCATTGAAGTCGTCTTTCTTAAACATAAAGTTATCAAACTCATCCAAGCACTGACTAGCAATTTTAGTAGGAGGGACTTCGGCTTTATCATATCTATAGAGAGAATTTACCTTTACTACCTGTGTCGGGATATCGGGATCAGGAGGTTCTTCAATAAATAAAGAATTGGGATCATATGTTTCTTCAACAGGCGGTATATTAAGACCATGCATTTCTTCAATAGGAGGTAAATTTTTAACATCTTCAGCTTTAATACCTTTTTCTTTCATAGATTTCTTTGCCTCTTGCATATCTTCGGGACTGAGGAATAGAACACCTCTCTTCTTCGGAGTTGGTTTAGGAATAGACTCAATAATTGGAGCAGGAGCTGGCTCAGGAGCTGGCTCAGGAGCGGGCTCAGGAGGTGCCCAATTATTTTCATTTGTCAACATATTATTCAATAGAATTTCAGCTTCATCCGGTGTTCTTTCCTTAGAGAACCAGCACAACTATCCAGGTAATCTCTGGAAGCATCGGTTAGTCCATTATAAAAGATATCAAGTATTTCAGGTTTCTTAAGAGGATGATCAGGCAAAGCATTAAGTAACTTGAGAAGCCTCCCCCAAGCTTGTGGGAGACTCTCTTCTTTAATTTGCACGAAGTTGTATATTTCCCTCAAAGCAGCTTGTTTCTTATGAGCAGGGAAATATTTAGCAGAGAAGTAATAAATCATATCCTGGGGACTATGCACACAACCAGGATCAAGATAATTAAACCATATCTTAGCATCACCCTTTAATCATAACGGAAATATTTCAAGTATATAGAAGTAACACGATCTCTCATCATTAGTGAACAAGGCAGCTATATTATTTAACTTAGTAAGATGTGCCACAACAGTTTCAGATTCATAGCCATAGAACGGATCAGATTCGACCAAAGTAATTATACCAGGATCAATAGAGAATTCATAATCCTTATCAGGAACACAAATAGGTGAAGTAGCAAAAGCAGGGTAGGGTTTCATTTTATCTCTAAGTGATTCTTTGTTCCATTTAACTAATAACCTCTTAAGCTCATACCTATCTTTGCAAGCTAAAATAGCGGCAGAAGATTCCATATCAAAAAGATAACCCTCAGGAATAACAGGCATATATTCATCATCACTATCATCATCGTATTCAGACTCAATAATTTCTTTTTCTCTAGCCCTAGAAATTTGTTCATCAAGAAATTCACCAAGGGGCACAGTAGTATCAGGCATAGAAGCAGTTTCATCATAAGTATCATGCATAGCAGAAGTGGCATCATCAATAACATGCGACATATCAGAACGAATAGCAGAAGCAGGTGTAGGTGTCGCAAACTTACTCATAACAGAAGGTGAATCAAGTGCAGAGCTAGATGGTAGTTCCTTACCTCCCCTCGTAGTTGAGGGATAGATCTTGGTTTTTGGATCTCTCAAGTTCTTCATAGTGTCCAGCAGATATAAATCCCAAGTGACTCAAAGAATAGAGTTATGCTCCCCGGCAACGGCGCCAGAAATTAGTCTTGATAACCCACAAGTATAGGGGATCGCAACAACTTTTGAGCGTAGAGTATTCAACCCAAATTTATTGATTCGACACAAGGGGAGCCAAAGAATATTCTCAAGTTTTAGCAGTTGAGTTGTCAATTCAACCACACTTGGAAACTTAGTATCTGCAGCAAAGTGTTTAGTAGCAAAGTAATATGATAGTGGTGGTAGCGGCAACAAAAGTAAAGACAGCAAAAGTAATGTTTTTGGTATTTTGTAGTGATTGTGACAGTAGCAGCGGGAAAGTAAATAAGCGAGAACCAGTATATGGAAAACTCGTAGGTACCGGATCAGTGATGGATAATTATGCCGGATGCGGTTCATCATGTAACAGTCATAACATAGGGTGACACGGAACTATCTCCAATTCATCAATATAATGTAGGCATGTATTCCGTATATAGTCATATGTGCTTATGGAAAAGAACTTGCATGACATCTTTTGTCCTACCCTCCCGTGGCAGCGGGGTCCTTACGGAAACTAAGGGATATTAAGGCCTCCTTTTAATAGAGAACCGGAACAAAGCATTAGCACATAGTGAATACATGAACTCCTCAAACTATGGTCATCACCGAGAGTGGTCCTGATTATTGTCACTTCGGGGTTGCCGGATCATAACACATAGTAGGTGACTATAGACTTGCAATATAGGATCAAGAACTCACATATATTCATGAAAACATAATAGGTTCAGATCTGAAATCATGGCACTCGGGCCCTAGTGACAAGCATTAAGCATAGCAAAGTCACAGCAGCATCAATCTCAGAACATAATGGATACTAGGGATCAAACCCTAACAAAACTAACTCGATTACATGATAAATCTCATCCAACCCATCACCGTCCAGCAAGCCTACGATGGAATTACTCACGCACGGCAGTGAGCATCATGAAATTGGTGATGGAGGATGGTTGATGATGACGACGGCGACGAATCCCCCTCTCCGGAGCCCCGAACGGACTCCAGATCAGCCCTCCCGAGAGGTTTTAGGGCATGGCAGCGGCTCTGTTTCGTAAAACGTGATGATTTCTTCTCTCTGATTTTTTCTCTCCGAAAGCAAATATATAGAGTTGGAGTTGGCGTCGGAGGGCATCCAGGGGGCCCACGAGGTAGGGGGCGCGCCCTAGGGGGGCGTGGGCCCCCTGGTCTTCATCTTTGGCGAGGATTTTTTATTATTTTTTCTAATATGTTCCGTGGAGTTTCAGGTCATTCCAAGAATATTTGTTTTCTGCACATAAAACAACATCATGGCAATTCTGCTGAAAACAGCGTCAGTCCGGGTTAGTTCAATTCAAATCATACAAGTTAGAGTCCAAAACAAGGGCAAAAGTGTTTGGAAAAGTACGTACCTATGCATCAAAACCACAATGATAGTTCGTCAAGTTGGTGTTGTTTTAACCTTCGCAAGGACCGGGCGTAGCCACACTCGGTTCAACTAAAGTTGGAGAAACTGACACCCGCCAGCCACCTATGTGCAAAGCACGTTGGTAGAACCAGTCTCGCGTAAGCGTACGCGTAATGTCGGTCCGGGCCGCTTCATCCAACAATACCGCCGAACCAAAGTATGACATGCTGGTAAGCAGGATGACTTATATCGTCCACAACTCACTTGTGTTCTAATCATGCGTATGACATCTACGCATAAAACCTGGCTCGGATGCCATTGTTGGGGAACTTAGTAATTTCAAAAAAATTCCTACGCACACGCAGGATCATGGTGATGCATAGCAACGAGAGGGGAGAGTGTTGTCTACGTACCCACGTAGACCATTCGCGGAAGCGTTATATCAACGCGGTTGATGTAGTCGTACGTCTTCACGATCTGACCGATCCAAGTACCGAAAGCACGGCACCTCCGAGTTCTGCACACGTTCGGCTCGGTGACGTCCTCGCCTTCTCGATCTAGCAAGAGGGGCGAAGTAGTAGATGAGTTCCGACAGCACAACGGCGTGGTGACGGTTTTGGTGAAGAACAATCTCCGTAGGGCTTCGCCTAAGCACTACGAAAACTATGACGGAGGATAAACTAGAGGGGACAGGGTTGCCGGCACATGGCTTGGTGTTTCTTGATGTGTCTTTGGTGCTAGCCCTGCCACTCTATTTATATGTTGAGCCCTGGGGTCGAGACATGGAGCAAAAGCCTCCTCAAAGTCGGTTTTGCCCGAAAGGCAAGAGTCCCACTCGGATTGCAGGACCAAACGCCAAAATCCTTGGCGTCTGGCCCAGACGCCATGGGCCTTGGCGTCTGGCCCCCTGGCCTCCGCAAAACTCCTTTTGCGCCAACTTATAGCCCCGTGGGCCTGACACCTTGGCCTAACCATATTAACCAATATATGAATCTTTACCTCTGGACCATTCCGGAGCTCCTCGTCATGTCCGTGATCTCATCCGGGACTCCGAACAACATTCGGTCACCAACATACATAATTCATATAATACTATATCGTCAACGAACGTTAAGCGTGCGGTCCCTACGGGTTCAAGAACTATGTAGACATGACCGAGACACCTCTCTGGTCAATAACCAATAGCGGGACCTGGATGCCCATATTGGCTCCTACATATTCTATGAAGATCTTTATCGGTCAGACCGCATAACAACATACGTTGTTCCCTTTGTCATCGGTATATTACTTGCCCGAGATTCGATCGTCGGTATCTCAATACCTAGTTCAATCTCGTTACCGGCAAGTCTCTTTACTCGTTCTGTAATACATCATCCCGCAACTAACTCATTAGTTGCAATGCTTGCAAGGCTTATAGTGATGTGCATTACCGAGTGGGCCTAGAGATACCTCTCCGACAGTCGGAGTGACAAATCCTAATCTCGAAATACGCCAACCCAACAAGTACCTTCGGAGACACCTGTAGAGCACCTTTATAATCACCCAGTTACGTTGTGATGCTTGGTGGCACACAAACTGTTCCTCCGGTAAACGGGAGTTGCATAATCTCATAGTCATAGGAACATGTATAAGTCATGAAGAAAGCAATAGCAACAAACTAAACGATCAAGTGCTAAGCTAACGGAATGGGTCAATTCAATCACATCATTCTCCTAATGATGTGATCTCATTAATCAAATGACAACTCATGTCTATGGTTAGGAGACTTAACCATCTTTGATCAATGAGCTAGTCAAGTAGAGGCATACTAGTGACACTTTGTTTGTCTATGTATTCACACATGTATTATGTTTCCGGTTAATACAATTCTAGCATGAATAATAAACATTTATCATGAAATAAGGAAATAAATAAGAAGAAAGGAGGGAAGGAGCGCATGTGTGTCGACTTCACCAACCTCAACAAAGCTTGCCCTCAAGACCCATTCTCGCTGCCACGCATCGACCAGATTGTCGACTCCACTGCCGAGTGTGATCCGCTATGTTTCCTGGATGCGTTCTCGGGCTACCACCAGATCAAGATGGCGGTGTAATATGTGGAGAAAACGGCTTTCCTGACCCCATGCGGGGTATAGTGCTACACTTGCATGTCATTCGGACTGCGCAATGTAGGAGCGACCTTCCAGCGGCTGATGCACATCGGCTTGGGGCGACAGCTCAGGAGAAACGCTGAGGCCTACGTCGATGACATTGTGGTGAAGTCTCAGGAGGCAAGAACTTTGATTCAGGACCTGGAGGAAGCCTTCGCGAGCCTACGCCAGGTGGACTTGCGGCTCAACCCAGAGAAGTGTGTGTTTGGTGTTCCTTCCGGCAAGCTGCTGGGCTTCCTCGTGTCCCACAGGGGGATTGAGGCCAATCCGGAGAAGGTCAAGGCAATCGAAGACATGCGCCCACCACAAAACCTCAAGGAGATGCAGAAGCTCGCAGGCTGTGTGACTTCGCTGGGGTGCTTCATCTCCAAGTTGGGGGAGTGCACCTTGCCGTTCTTCAAGCTTATGAAGAAGGGTTCGTTCAAGTGGACCCCCGAGGCCGACCTGGCATTTCAAGACCTCAAGAGATACTTGACCAGCCCGCCGGTGATGGTGGCTGTCGGTGTCAAAACCGGCGGATCTCGGGTAGGGGGTCCCGAACTGTGCGTCTAAGGCGGATGGTAACAGGAGGCAGGGAACACGATGTTTTACCCAGGTCCGGGCCCTCTTGATGGAGGTAAAACCCTACGTCCTGCTTGATTAATATTGATGATATGGGTAGTACAAGAGTAGATCTACCACGAGATCAGAGAGGCTAAACCCTAGAAGCTAGCCTATGGTATGATTGTATGTTGTCCTACGGACTAAAACCCTCCGGTTTATATAGACACCGGAGAGGGCTAGGGTTACACAAGGTCGGTTACAAAGGAGGAGATATACATATCCGTATTGCCTAGCTTGCCTTCCATGCCAAGTAGAGTCCCATTCGGACACGAGACGAAGTCTTCAATCTTGTATCTTCATAGTCCAACAGTCCGGCCAAAGGATATAGTCCGGCTGTCCGGAGACCCCCTAATCCAGGACTGCCTCAGTAGCCCCCGAACTAGGCTTCAATGACGATGAGTCCGGCGCGCAGTGTTGTCTTTGGCATTGCAAGGCGGGTTCTTCTCCAACTTTCAAGTGTTCGTAAGCAGTGTCCGGATCCATAAATGTTGAACCTCTTGGCTTCTGTGCCCAATAAGGGCTATCTCCCACGCGTCGAATGAATACGAGGCGCCAGAGCGTTTTTACATTCGCCCCCCTAGCCAGATAAATAAATTGTCTATTAAAGGGATGGGGATTCTTAGATCCAATCCATATCATCCTCCCCCAGTGAGAATTCATCAGAGCGTGCTTCGGAAAGATCCATTCCAGCATGGCCGACCTCCGCAGCTCCTCCTCCCTCCCTCGTAGCCCTAAGCCCGGTGATTGGGAGAGGTGTTTAGTCCCGCACAGTCGATTAGTCGAGCTGCAGACTAAGGTATTTCTCCCTCCGGCGTACATGGTGCCCGTTCGAGCTGGGCTCGCCACCTACAATGGCGGGGAGCAAGCGGAGAACTTTCCCAGTCCCTCCATGGGGGAACGGGTTTTCCTTGTTCCTTAGTTACTAAGGGGACTCAGATTTCCAATTCATCCGTTCCTCCACGGGCTCCTGGAGTTCTACAGCCTCCAACTACAGAATCTCACCCCTGCCTCCATCCTACACATCACCGGCTATGTTGCTCTCTGCGAGTTGTTCCTTGGCTGCGAGGCTCATTTCGAGCTGTGGAAAAGGCTACTTTGCCTTGTCCCTCACACGCAGAGGGAATCACTTTATCAAGTGGGCGGAGCCGAAGTATGGCGCATCGCCGATACCGGATATATGTCCGGTACCCCGAAGAAGTCGTCCGAAGACTGGCCTTCAGAATGGTTTTATATGGAGGACGTCCCCCTTCCAGACCCTATTCGGCGGGGTCTACCCGAGTTCAACAATGCTCCTCTGAAGAAGCGCCGAAGTTGGCGCCCACGGAGCCCCCAGGCGGAAGACAATGGAGAAGTCCTCTATCTGATGAACCGGATCAAAGCACTAGCTTGATCCGGATTGAAAATAATCAAAGTTATGTCGATTTTCATAATGCGGGGAGTGCAGCCACTCCAATATCGTGGGCACCCCTTGTGGTGTTATAACAGGGCGGATCACGCCACCCGCTGCGGGCGTAAGGGTCCGGACAATGCTACCGCTCTAGCAAAGATTCTGTCTGAACTGTTCAAGGGCGAGGAAGAGGAGTTCACCCGCATCAAGCCACGGGATGGATTCTCTATGTACAATCCTCCAAGCTGGGTAAGTTATATTTCCCTACTCCCATTTTTCCCGCATTCTTAGTCGTAAGTATTCACCTTGCCACCTTGCGGCAGGAACTGCGAAAAGCCATAAAGGAGGTCAGCAGCCCTTCTCCACAACAAGAGGACCCTGACCGGGCCATTGATTCCAGACTCGAAGAAGATCTAGTTATGTCCGTGGAACTAATAGACCTGCAGTTCTATCAGTTAAGCTGTGACGATGCCCCGGTGGCCATTACGGCCGACTATCCCGGATTGCTCCCTGCATCGCAGGTAAGAAAAATCAAAAAGTCCCAACTCCAAAACTAGGATCCCCTTTTAGGCACTTCACCCACCATATACACATGGCATCTTTTACAGGGAATGCATTCGGGACGCCCTGACGAACCCGCGGCAACTTGCCAACAAGAGGTGCCGAGGCCGGGTAGGCCAAAAAGGAAGGCCGTCACGACGGAGACGCTGGCGCAAAGGTATAGGAAAAACCCCGCTCCGTGATTGTCGTCTTTCTCAAAAGGTAATGACGCCCGCGTTTCTTTAACAGAAAGAACGCTCGCCAGAATATGTCCGGCGATGCTGCCAATCAAGCTTCCACCAGTCGGGCGCCAGGACCGGACATAGAGGCGGAAGGCGATATGGGGCAGGCGCCGGATAATCCCCCGACAGAGGATGCGGATAGATTGTCCGCTGCAAACTCAGAAGTGGAAAGCGCCATGAATCATAGGCACCGCCGGGCCGTACTCCACGACGCTTGTTTCTCACCAGAGGCGTTCGACGCCTTCAATTCTGGAGAGGCGTACCTCCGTGCTGCTCAAGATGGTCTAGCCAAAGCCACGGATCAGTATGTAAAGGATGTACGGGTGAGTAAATCTGATGATTTATATGTATCAGTAGCCCCTGAGACTTGAAACAGTTAGCAGAACTGATTTAAGGATCATCTATAATGTGCAGGTTCTTATAGAGAAGAATACTAGGTTGTCCCAGGAGCTGGAGGAATGCAAGACCCAACTGGGGGCCGCTCTTGCCGCATTGCAGGAACAGAAAAAGCCTCCCGCTGGTAATATTTACTTTAAAGAATGGTGGTTACCATATAGTGTGCGGCGTGCCTGTAGATCTAACAATTGATTTTGCAGATGAGTCCGGAGAAAGTCTGGGGGACCAGCATGTTATGCGACAGCTAGAGGCTGGCAAACACGTGCTAAGTAAGGTTATGCTGGAGAAAAACAGTCTCTAAGATGCCAATGTTAAGCTGAGCATTGAACTAAAAGATGTTTGGGGCCAGCTTGCGGACTCCGAGAAGGATAATAAGCGGCTTCGGTGCGGCATTTTTAGTAAGTGCTTGAACGAATCTTGCTAAAGGAGTTCGGCGAAGAAGTCGACTAACAGCGTTATGTCTGTAGGTATGCTGACGGGTCGTCCCACCGAGGAAATGCCCAGGTCTGCGGGTGATCTTCTGTCCGAGCTGTCACATCTACACGAACAAGTTCGGCAGGTGATGCAGGGCGTTGCCCAGGCCTTGTGGCCGTCCATCTCCCTACCTGAAGGCATTGAGCTTGCGGAGAAGCTGAAGGGAGCACGGCGGCGCTTCCGTTTATGGAAGATATCAGCCTACCGACAGGGTGCCAGAGAAGCCTGGGCCATGGTGAAGACACTGTATACCAAGGCAGACCCGAATCACATGGCCGAGGTCGGACCTGTGGGGCCTGACGGAAAAGAGATCCCCGTTAGCTTAATTTATGGGCAAGTAGAATTAGCCGCAAAGTATTCTCAACAGGATTGTAAGCTGGACCGCCTGTTGGATGGTATAGAGGAGGAATTTAGTCAGTCCGCATGACTATGTAATTAAAGTGACATGTATAATGCCTTCTAGCCGGATTGTAGATCATTTGTCGTTGCGGACCTTTTCGCTTCAACCTCCGGGCCCGATAGTCCGGAGTGAATCCGAATATCCGCTCAGTTATATAAAACCGGGGTATGCGTGGAGACCTGGCGTAGGGGTCATTAGTGCTTTATCAGACAAGTGCCCAACTAGTTATGTTATATTACATGGGTAGTAAGAAACATCTTCCAGGGAGAATAGTTCGGTGAAGGGTTCCTTTCCCTGGGTAAGCATGCCCTAAAGTGCATGTCCGGACTGCGATAAGAAACACAGAAAAAGCGTCTGGGGGCAGATATGGATAATAAATAAAAATCATCTTTTGTTCACCGACCGAATATTCCCTTAAGAACGCTAGCTTTCGGCTTCACCCAGTCTGAGGTACACATCCAGCTGACCTGGCAGTAACAATCGCAAAGGTGCTCCCCTTATGCCCTAGCCAAATTAACGGGAACGTAGGGCATAAATACAAGAGCCAGGCAACGCAGCTTGGCCAAAACTTAAGTCATATCGATGCATATAATGGTGAAAAAAGGTACATGCGGAAGTATAACACATGTGTTGGGCGTGAGGCCCAGGTAAATAATCTAAGCTTCTGTGAAAGAAGCCCCCAGGTATGGAGAGTGCAGCTAGCACATCTGTAATGTACAAGTGAGGCACAAGGTGACCCTTGAAGGCCTAGAGAAATAATAAGAAAAAGAAAGAAAGGGAAACAAGACAGATGATGTATATGCAGAAAATGGACAAAGGGAGGGGACTAACATAGAGTCCAGTGCTAGGCGTAGAATCTTCGGAGCCTGGCCGCGTTCCATGGATTCGGCTCGAGTCGACTAGTCGATGCATCCTGCAGTCGGTACGCCCCACTGGTCAGAACTTGGTCAATAATGAAGGGACCTTCCCATTTGGGCTCGAGCTTGTTCTTTTTCTTATCCAGCAGGCGTAGAACTAGTTCACCAACGTTATAAGTTTTGGCCCGTACTTCTCTGCTTTGGTATCTGTGAGCCTGTTGCTGATAAAATGCGGAACAGGCCTTGGCTACATTGTGCTCCTCCTCCAAGGTGTCGAGACTGTCCTGCCGATCGATCTCGGCTTCTCTTTCTTCGTACATGCGCACTCGAGGTGAGTCATGAATTATGTCACAGGGCAAGACTGCCTCTGCGTCGTAAACCATAAAAAACGGTGTATATTCGGTACTACGATTCGGCATGGTCCGCAGCCCCCAGAGTACGGAGTCGAGCTCCTCTACCCAGTGCATGTCAAACTCCGTTAAGGAACACACTAATCTAGGTTTAATGCCGCTCATTATAAGATCGTTTTCTTGCTCGACTTGACCGTTGGTTTGTGGGTGATAGACTGAAGCATAATCGAGCTTGATGCCCATTTTGCTGCACCAAAGTTTTACCTCGTCGGCCGTGAAGTTCGTGCCGTTATCAGTGATGATGCTATGGTGGACGCCCTAACGGTGTACAACCCCGGATATGAAATCTATCACCGGTCCGGATTCGGCTGTTTTAACCGGTTTGGCCTCTATCCATTTGGTGAATTTATCCACCATGACCAATAAGTATTTTTTCTTGTGGGTTCCCCCTTTAAGGGGTCCAACCATGTCAAGCCCCCAGACCACAAAGGGCCATGTAATGGGGATTGCTTGGAGGGCGGTGGGTGGCATGTGGCTTTCATTTGCAAAGAGCTAGCAACCGGCGCAACGTTGGACCAAGTCATGTGTGTCTACCCGGGCCGTTTGCCAATAGAATCCTGTACGGAAGGCTTTGCTTACAAGATCCCGGGCTGCAGCGTGATGACCGCCGAGTCCGGCGTGAATTTCTGCCAGAAGATTCCGCCCTTCCTCTTCGGAGATGCACCTTTGAAGGACTCCGGTAGTGCTTTTCTTGTACAATTCTCCCTCATGGACCCTGTAGGCCTTGGATCACCGCACTATGCTGCGTGCCTCATTTTGGTCCTCCGGAAGTTCCTGTCTAGTTAGGTAGGCCAGGAATGGTTCTGTCCACGGGGCAATAATGGCCATTATTTCGTGGGCTGAAGGTGTTATTTCGGTGGCGGAGCCTCCGATTGTGTCAGAGAGTTCGGTATCGGGTATTTTGGCCGAGTCTGGACTGTTGTTACCGGTGTCCCCTTCCCATGCTACGGATGGCTTGAAGAGCCTTTCTAGAAATATGTTGGGGGGGGACCGCGTCGCGTTTTGCGCCGATGCGGGCAAGGATATCCGCCACCTGATTGTTTTCCCGAGCCACATGGTGAAATTCGAGTCCCTCGAACCGAGCTGACATTTTTAGGACGGCATTTCGATAGGCTGCCATTTTCGGGTCCTTGGCATCGAAATCTCCGTTTGTTTGGGATATTGCGAGGTTTGAATCCCCACGCACCTCCAGGCGTTGAATGCCCATGGAGACTGCCATCCGAAGACCATGCAACAGAGCTTCGTATTCGGCTGCATTGTTGGAATCTGTATACAATGTTTGCAGTATGTACCGAACGGTATCTCCGGTTGGGGACGTCAGGACGACGCCAGCCCCTAGACCGGCCAGCATTTTAGAACCGTCGAAGTGCATGATCCAATTGGAGTATGCGCCATACTCTTTAGGGAGTTCGGCCTCCGTCCATTCGGTGACGAAGCCGGCCAGTACTTGCAATTTAATGGCTCAACGAGGTTTGTATGTTATGTCAAATGGGAGGAGCTCAATGGCCCATTTGGCAATCCGGCCCATAGCGTCGCGGTTGTTGATAATATCATTAAGTGGCACTTCCGAGGCTACTGTAATCGAACACTCTTGAAAGTAGTGTCGCAGTTTCCGCGATGCCATGAATACCGCATATGCTATTTTTTGGTAATGCGGGTACCGTCATTTGCATGGAGTGAGGACAGTGGATACATAGTATACCGGCCTTTGAAGAGGGAATTTGTGTCCGTCTGCTTCTCGTTCGACAACGAGCACCGTGCTTACAACTTGATGAGTTGCCGCAATGTACAACATCATTGGTTCGCCGATGTTTGGTGCGGCCAGGATCGGGTTGGTTGCCAGAATGGCCTTTATTTCTTCCAATCCGGCTGTGGCCGCGTCCGTCCACTCGAAGTGTTCGGTGCACCGAAGGAGGCGATAAAGGGGTAAAGCCTTTTCTCCCAAGCGGGAGATAAAGTGGCTTAGAGCCGCCACGCATCCAGTTAGCTTCTGGATTTGTTTGAGGTCTGTTGGGGTAGCTAACTGTGACAACGCTCGGATTTTGGCCGGATTAGCTTCAATACCTCTACTGAGAGACAATGAATCCCAGGAGCTTTCCGGCTGGTACACGAAAACGCATTTTTCCGGATTGAGCTTGATGTCATATGTTTGGAGGTTGTCGAATGTGAGCCTCAAGTCGTCTATCAAAGAGTCGACGTGTTTGGTTTTGACGACCACATCGTCTACGTATGCCTCTACTGTTTTGCCGATTTGTTTCTCCAGACATGTCTGAATCATGCGCTGATATGTTGCGCCAGCGTTTTTGAGCCCAAAGGCATTGTGTTAAAACAGAAGGGACCGTATGGTGTGATGAATGCCATTGCGGCTTGGTCGGACTCTGCCATCTTGATTTGGTGGTAACCGGAGTATGCGTCGAGGAAACACAATGACTCGTGTCCTGTAGTAGCATCAATGATTTGATCGATGCGTGGGAGGGGGAAGGGATCCTTTGGGCAAGCTTTATTGAGGTCTTTGAAGTCGACACAAAGGCGCCAGGATTTGTCCTTCTTTGGTACCATCACCAGGTTTGCTAGCCAGTCCGGGTGTTTTATTTCTTTGATGAATCCGGCCTCCAATAACTTGGCTAGTTCCTCTCCCATGGCATGCCTCTTAGGTTTGGAGAAACGCCGAAGAGCTTGCTTGACCGGCTTGAATCCCTTTAGGATATTGAGGCTATGCTCGGCCAGCCTGCGTGGGATTCCTGGCATATCTGAGGGATGCCAGGCGAATATGTCCCAGTTCTCGCGCAGGAACTCTCGTAGTGCGGCGTCCATAGCAGGGCTTAGCTGTGCCCCGATGGAGGTTGTTTTTGTAGGGTCCGTTGGGTGGACTTGGAATTTGACTATTTCATCTGCTGGTTTAAAAGAGGTGGACTTGGATCTCTTGTCGAGTATCACGTCGTCCCTGTCCACTATGGAGCGTAGCGTAGTTAATTCCTCGGCAGAGAGGGCTTCGGATAATGCCTCGAGGGCCAATGCGGCTGTTTTGTTTTCGGCACGGAGTGCTGTTTCCAGATTGCTGGCGAGAGTGATGATTCCGTTGGGCCCGGGCATTTTGGGCTTCATGTATCCGTAATGGGGTACGGCTTGGAAGATTGTGAATGCCTCCCGTCCTAAAAGAGCGTGATAACCACTGCTGAACGGGGCCACTTGGAATGTAATTTCTTCGGACCTGTAATTATCCGGCGTGCCGAATACCACATCTAGTGTGATTTTCCCAGCACAGCGTGCTTCCCGACTGGGGATGATTCCTCTAAAGGTTATGCTACTTTGCTCAATGCGGCTCTAGTCTATTTCCATCTTTTGAAGAGTTTCCTCATAGATGAGGTTTAATCCGCTGCCGCCGTCCATGAGTACCTTGGTGAGTCGAAAGCCGTCCACTATTGGACTGAGGACCAGTGCGGCTGGTGCTCGGGCTGTTCGGAATTTAGGTTCATCACTGGCATTGAAGGTAATAGCCGTGTCACTCCATGGATTTATTGCTGCTACGTGGCAGATTTCGGCCATGCTGCGGAGTGTTCGCTTGCGTCTATTATTCGACGCGAAGGTCTCAAAGACCGTTAACACCGTATTGTTGTCCACGGGATGGTGCTCTGTGGTATTTGGAGAAGTAGATCCTCACCACTTTTGGCCACCTGCCGGAGTATCCAACATGCTCTAAGGTTGTGCGTTGGTATTGTATCCGTTGTACTATGAATTTTGCAGGGTCCGTTGAGCCATCTCTCCAGTACGGTTCCTTGCCCCGTAGAGGGTTTTTGCTTTTTGGTAGTTAACCCGGGTGTATTGTGATAATGCACCCTTTTATTTCGGACTGGGTTTGTGTTCAGGGCCGGATTATCCCAAAAGTTTGTTTCGGTTTTCCAGGCACTTTCCATCGCACAGTACTTTCGTACTATGGACGCCAAGTCAGCGAAGCGTGTTATCTCACAGCGATTTATGGCGTTAAGGACTCCCTTGTTTGTGCAATTATTGCGGAAAAATAAGATTGCGTCTTCCTCGCGACAGTCCTTAACCTTGTTCATCGCAAGGAGGAATCTGGCCCAATAGTGATGTATTGTTTCCTGGGGCTCTTGCCTGATATGGGAAAGGTCACTTGTGTTTGGGTGGGTGGGTGGAATTGAATCCAAACCCCTACCTGATCTGGGATCCAGGGGCCGAGGAGTTTCCAATTTTGGAAGTTCCGGTTCCGGGATGTTACCCGCTAATCCTGGTCCGCTGCCTGACTCTAAGTTCAGGGATTGGATGTTGTCCTCCCGCGAACGGGTATCCGGCTCAGAGAGCTCGGGAATCCGGACATATTCGGTCCTCAGGATAGAGGAAAGGTCGCCGCATTGTTCCTCCACCATTGCAGTACGATGGGTGACCGGTGGAGAGTTAATCTCCCTTTGATCGGGTTTAAGCCCAATCCGATCATAGTCCGTAGCGACTCCCAAGGCGGCGATGCGATCCAAGAGATCGTTTAAGGAGGAGAGCTCCATTGGATCCATCTGTTCGGCGAGTGCCGATTTGACGTGGAGGCTGTTTTCGATGACCCGAGAATTCATCGTCGGCGCGGCGGCCGAACAGGCGGTCATGATGAACCCGCCTAGCCGGAGAGTTCGGCCGACAGCCAAAGCTCCCCCAATAGTAGTACTGTCTTTAAAGACGAGACGAGACATCCTTCCTTCTGGTGACGGCATAGAGGAACTCTCAATGAAAGCACCAATGTCGGTGTCAAAACCTGCGGATCTCGGGTAGGGGGTCCCGAACTGTGCGTCTAAGGCGGGTGGTAACAGGAGGCAGGGAACACGATGTTTTACCCAGGTTCGGGCCCTCTTGATGGAGGTAAAACCCTACGTCCTGCTTGATTAATATTGATGATATGGGTAGTACAAGAGTAGATCTACCACGAGATCAGAGAGGCTAAACCCTAGAAGCTAGCCTATGGTACGATTGTATGTTGTCCTACGGACTAAAACCCTCCAGTTTATATAGACACCGGAGAGGGCTAGGGTTACACAAGGTCGGTTACAAAGGAGGAGATATACATATCCATATTGCCTAGCTTGCCTTCCACGCCAAGTAGAGTCCCATCCGGACACGAGACGAAGTCTTCAATCTTGTATCTTCATAGTCCAACAGTCCGGCCAAAGGATATAGTCCGGTTGTCCGGAGACCCCCTAATCTAGGACTCCCTCAGTGGCGCCTCATCCGTTCGAGCCCTTCGTACTCTATCTATCTGCCACACCCCACTCCGCCAGCGCGGCGCTGGTGGCCCTCAGAGAGGAGCGCCAAGTCAAGGGCCCGCCAAATGGAGCTGATACGTCTCCAACGTATCTATAATTTTTTTATTGTTCCATGCTATTATATTATCAACCTTGGATGTTTTATATGCATTTATATGCTATTTTATATGATTTTTGGGACTAACCTATTAACCTAGAGCCGAGCGCCAGTTTCTGTTTTTTCCTTGTTTTTGAGTATCGTAGAAAAGGAAAACCAAACGGAGTCCAATTGACCTGAAATTTCACGCAGATCATTTTTGGACCATAAGAAGCCCACGGAGTATCGGAGATGGGCCAGAAGAGTCCCGAGGCACCCACGAATAATCCGACTTAAGAGCCCCAGCAGCCGACACGGGAACTTCGGCAGGCAGCCCGGGGACTTCGGCAGGCAGCCCGGGGACTGCAGCAGTCGCACCTGGCCTTGGGACCTCAGAGCCCGGCCAGGGGACTGCGGTAGTCGGCCTGGGGACTTCATCAATTCACCAAGCGGCGGCCGACTCCAACCCACCGCCTCCCAGCCCGACCACCCTCATGCAAGTGGAAGTCGTGGAAACCGAAGAAATTGCAGCACCATCGTGGGCCCACCCCATCCTCAACTTCTTGGTAAACAAAAAACTGTCGACTGATGAGATCTCGGCCCGGCAGGTTGATACGTCTCCAACGTATCTATAATTTTTGATTGTTCCATGCTATTATATTATCAACCTTTGATGTTTTATATGCATTTATATGCTATTTTATATGATTTTTGGGACTAACCTATTAACCTAGAGCCCAGTGCCAGTTTCTGTTTTTTCCTTGTTTTAGAGTATCGCAGAAAAGGAAAATCAAACGGAGTACAATTGACCTGAAACTTCACGGAACTTATTTTTGGACCAGAAGAAGCCCACGGAGTATCGGAGATGGACCAGGAGAGTCTCGGGCTGCCCACGAGGGTGGGGGGCACGCCCACCCCCCTGGGCGTGCCCCCCTACCTCGTGGACAGCACGGAGGTCCACCGACGTACTTCTTCCTCCCATATATACCCATATACCCTAAAAACTTCGGGGAACACAATAGATCGGGAGTTCCGCCGCCAGAAGCCTCCGTAGCCACCGAAAACCAATCTAGACCTGTTTCGGCACCCTGCCGGAGGGGGGAACCCTCACCGGTGGCCATCTTCATCATCCCGGTGCTCTCCATGACGAGGAGGGAGTAGTTCTCCCTCGGGGCTGAGGGTATGTACCAGTAGCTATGTGTTTGATCTCTCTCTCTCTCGTGTTCTTGAGGTGATATGATCTTGATGTATCGCGAGCTTTGCTATTATAGTTGGATCTTATGATGTTTCTCCCCCTCTACTCTCTTGTAATGGATTGAGTTTTCCCTTTGAAGTTATCTTATCGGATTGAGTCTTTAAGGATTTGAGAACACTTGATGTATGTCTTGCGTGGGATACCCGTGGTGACAATGGGGTATTCTATTGATCCACTTGATGTATGTTTTGGTGATCAACTTGCGGGTTCCGTGACCTTGGGAATCTATGCATAGGGATTGGCACACGTTTTCGTCTTAACTCTCCGGTAGAATCTTTGGGGCACTCTTTGAAGTTCTTTGTGTTGGTTGAATAGATGAATCTGAGATTGTGTGATGCATATCGTATAATCATACCCACGGATACTTGAGGTGACATTGGAGTATCTAGGTGACATTAGGGTTTTGGTTGATTTGTGTCCTAAGGTGTTATTCTAGTACGAACTCTAGGGTTGTTTGTGACACTTATAGGAATAGCCCAATGGATTGATTGGAAAGAATAACTTTGAGGTGGTTTCATACCCTACCATATTCTCTTCGTTTGTTCTCCGCTATTAGTGACTTTGGAGTGACTCTTTGTTGCATGTTGACACTACAAAAAAAAGACACATCCGTGACATTTTGGGCCAAACGAAAAAAAAAATTGTCATACATATGACACTTCTGTGACGATAATTGTGACAAAACCCAGTATCATCATAGATGTGGTGGGCTCTACTTCTATGAAAAAAAATCATGACAGAAAATGGGCTTTTCGTCCTGGGCGGGCAGGAGAAGCAGCTGCATGACATTCTTTGGGCCGCCCATGACGGAAAAAACCGTGGTAGAAGCGAGGGGGAGGAAAATTTCGGGGAGTTCCCGGTTACGGTGGGAGGTCGGGGGCCGAGCAATGCGTGTTTCTATCATACACGTACGCACGTGTGTGCGAGGCATTGGCTCTAAATGAACCCGAGTGAGGCGTTGGGCTCTAACTGAACCCGAGCGATTGCACTGCAGGCTACGCGTTACTGAACCCGAGCGATCGATCGATGGCTGTTAACTGAACCCGATCGAGTGATTCCTTCGCTACTGCTGCTAACTGAAGCCGATCGATGCTGCCTCTGGGATGAACAGTGAGCGTTGCGGGGGGTTTGGATGAACAGTGAGCGGTGGCATTGCCTCTGGATGAACAGGACCCAGTGGTGTGGTGGAGGGCTGGATGAACAGTAGACGGTGGAGGGGTGGTTGAACAGGACCCCGTGATGTGGAGGGCTGGATGAATAGTAGACGGTGGAGGGGTGCCCGTGGAGGGGTGGTTGAACAGTAGCCGGTGGAGTAGCGCGTGGTGGAGGCTGGATGAATAGGAGCCCGTGGAGGCTGGAGGAGGTCGACGGTAGCCCGTGGAGGCTGGAGGAGGTCGACGGTGGAGATGAACAGTATCCCATGGAGTCCCGTTTTGTGGTACGCCACACCCCTCCCGATGAACAGGACCCCCGTTTCGATCGTAGCGCTCCAACACAAGTCCGTTTTGTCCGTTTTGCGGTACGCCACACCCCTCCCGATCAACAGGACCCCCGTTTCAACCGTAGGAGGTCCGTTTCCTCCGTTTTGCGGTACGCCAGACCCCTCCCGATCAACAGGACCCCGTTCCAAACCTAGGAGGTCTGTTTCCTCCGTTGTGCGGTACGCCAGGCCTCATTTCCATCGCCTGTTCCATCCAAGCCCTCCCAATGAACACGACCACGCATTCCGTTCCGACCTAGTTCTGTTGCCTCCCGATGAACACGGCGCATTCCGTTGCCACCCCATGAACACAACACATTCCGTTGCATCCCCATGAACACGATGACGACACTGTTTCTCTGTTCCGACCCAGCCATGTACACGAGCCCTGGCCGTACGTATGCGCGAGTAGGCGTTCGAGACCCCCCCCCCCCCGTATGTACACATACGTGGCCGTATTTTCTTTCTTGCACCGTGGCCGCTATACGTATGTGTACATGCTACGTGCGCGCCTCTACTACGACACGTATGCGCCTCTACTACGACACGTGCGCCTCTCTGCATCCACCAGTATATATGTACGTACACGTTCGCGACCAGAATGACAACGCTACGTACGCTTCGACCAGGTGGGTCCCGACTGTCAGGCACTTCCTTGCCTGCGAAGATGTAGCTGGTGGGTCCCAGCAGTCAGGGGGGCGAATTGTTTTTTTTTTGCCCGGACGCACTTCCTTGCGTGCAAAGATGTAGATGGTGGGTCCCAGCAGTCAGGGGGAAACATTTTTTTCACGAAATACAGTGGCCCTTCTGGTGGGTCCCAACTGTCAGGTGGAGGAATCATTATTTTCCACGTAATAAGGAGGCACTTCCTTGCTACGGCCATGGACCCAGCTCTCAGCCTCTCCACGTCCAGTCCACGTCCGATGGAAGTCGTTCCTTGATCATGTTGACCACGCCGCGTCGAGAGCACCAGGGCGGTGGACGATGGCGAGGCCTAGGAAGGGGACGACGGGGAGCCGGGGAAGACGCGGCAGTGGAAGCCCGCGCGGAGAGGAGTACGAGGGTTCACTGATTCGGCTGCGGTGTGAGGCTGCCATCGCTGCAGGGCCTGGCCAGCGGTGGGAATAGTAGGGGGCGGTGAGGCCTCCGCGGCAGCACAGCCGGCCATGGGAGGCAGGAGCATGCGGCATGACCGGCGCTGCTTTGGGCAGCTGGAGCAAGAAGACCAGAGGTTGAAGTAGCACTATGGCCGTTGGATGGACATCGTACGGTCATTGGAGCTAGAATCATTTATATTGACTAAGTTGACAAAGCCCTCCGTCCCCGTCAACTTAGTAGGCTCACAAGTCAGCCTCCCACCAAGGCGGGTCCCAGCTAGCAGGGGGTATTCATTTTTTGTGCGTAATAAGGAGGCACTTCCGGTGGGTCCGAGCTGACAGCAGGGGGGGCATTTTTTTCATGAAATACGGTGGCCCTCGGTTGGGTCCCAGCAGTCAGGGGCAAACGTTTTTTTTCGTGAAATACTGGTGGGCGTCTAGTGGGTCCCTGCTGTCAGGTGGAGGAATAATTATTTTCCGCGTAATAAGGAGGCACTCCCTTGCGGCTGCCATGGACCCAGCTGTCAGCCTCTCCACGTACAGTATTCTTTTGATGGAATTCGGTCGTTGACCACATTGACCACGCCACGCCGAGAGCACCACGGCGGTGGACGACGGCGAGGCCTATGAAGGGGACAACGCGGAGCCGAGGAAGACGCGGCAGTGGATGCCCACACGGAGAGGAGTACGAGGGTTCACTGGTTCGGCTGTGCTGCTGTCACCGTAGAATGACAGGGAGTGTGGGTGAATGGAGTGGAGGGATGGCCTGGCCAGCGGTGGGAGTAGTATGGGGGAGGTGAGGCCTCCATGGCTGCACAGCCAGCCACGGGAGGCAGGAGCAGGCGGCACGACCGGCGCTGCTTTGGGCGGCTGGAGCAAGAAGACCAGAGGTTGAAGAAGCACTACGGCCGTTGGATGGACATCGTACAGTTAGTCGAGCTAGAATCGTGCATATTGACTAAGTTGACAAAGCCCTTCGTCCCTGTCAACTTAGTAGGCCCACTATACTGGGTCCCAGCTAGCAGGGGGAGTATTCATTTTTTTTGTGCGTAATAAGGAGGCACTTCCTTGCATGCGAAGATATAGCTGGTGGGTCTGAGCTGTCAGCGGCGGTAACATTTTTTAGCAAAATACAGAGGCCCTTTCGGTGGGTCCCAGATGTCGGGTGGAGGAATCATTATTTTGCGCGTAATAAGGAGGCATTTCCTTGCGTGCGGCCATGGACCGAGCTGTCAGCCTCTCCACGTATAGTCCACTTCAGATGCATGTCGGTCGTTGACCACGTTGACCACGCCACGCCGAGAGCACCATGGCAGTGGACGACGGCGAGGCCTAGGAAGGGAACGACACAGAGGCAGGGAAGACTCGGCAGTAGTTTTTGTTTCCCACGCGAAGGGGAGTACGACTGTACGAGGGTTTACTGGTTCGTCTGCCGTCGCCGGAGAATAACAGCAGGTGTGGGTGAGTAGAGAGATGGCTAGGTCAGTGATGGGAGTACGGTAGGGCGGTGAGGACTGCGCGGCAGCATAGCCGGCCGTGGGGAGGAGGGAGCAGGCAGTCCCGCCGGCACTTGTTTGAGCGGCTGGAGCAGGAAGAGCAGAGATTGAAGAAGCACGACGACCGTTGGATGGACATCCAACAGTATACAGGCCATCTGTGGAAAGCCTCAAATCTGTGGAAAACATCATACAGCCCATCTGCCATTATTTCAAATAATTTACAGCCCATTTGCTAATTCTTACGGGTTTTTTTTGGAGCCCATATTCTTTTTGTTAGCATTACAGCCCATATTGTGGCCACGGTTAAAAAGTTATACGAAATTTTGCATATGTCGGTGCGGTCTGAACTGTTTTTAATCCTGAAATTTCAAGTCACATTCAGACTGATTTTAAAAATAAATGTATATCAATATAAAATCCAATAAATTGTCCATGCATAAAAATCAATGCAATTTAAAATCCTGAAATGAAAAAAAGATATTTGAAACTAATTGCCGGTTTGATGTGTTTTAAAAATGTACAACCCATTTCTCATTACTGATAGGCCATTTTCTCGGCCAGCCGAATGAAGCTCTCCTCATCTTGAAAGATTTGGAGCCCAACAGGCCTGATAAAGCGACTTACTTGACAAATCAAAAAAAACTAGTTTAGCCATTTTCAGAAAGAAAAAAAACTACTGGGCTGGTTTGTGGTAAACATAAAAGAAAAAGGCTGTCTAGACAGGCCAGAGTGTCCTGCACAGCCCAGTTGACACCCTGCTTCCGTCTCAAAAGAATTAGATAAATGTCACTCCAATTATGGCAATTCATAAAAATGCCACTGCAATTTCCAAACTTTGAAAAATGCCACTGCAATTTTTGCAAACTTTGAAAAACTCCACTGCAGTTTGCAAACTTTGAAAAACGCCACTCCAGACTTCGAAAAATGCCACTAGAAATGGCATGAAATGGCATTTTTCAAAGTTTGGAAATTGCAGTGGCATTTCTCGGATACACCAGATTTGGAGTGGCATTTATCAAATTAACCCAAAACAAAAATAACTGGGCGAGCTGTTGGGTCCCTGGTGTCAGCCGCTCGTTGTGCAATTCTCTCGTTTATTGACCACGTTGCCAATGGCATGGGACCCAGATGTCAGAAATCCAGTAGGAGGAGCCATTTTTTATTGGCTTGAAATAAGGAGGCACTTGCTTGCGTACTGCCATGACATTGGCGGGTCCCTGCTATCATCATCTCCATGTACAATCATCTCCTGATTGTGTACCCGTCAACTTGCTAGGCCCACAAGTCAGCCTCTAAACCCGTGGAGGACAAATACAACCCATTTAAAAAAATAACAGCCCATTCCATACGTTCAAACAGAAAGTTCAACATTCAGACCAAAGTAACAGGTCTGATCCACATATAGAGTACTGAACTTCCACGTTGACAACCATCATAGCCAAGTTAACTATCTACTCCCACTAATACTCTAGTAGCGTACAAGTACTAACTTACTCTTAGCTAACTAGACGATGCCGGCCGCCATCTGTGGTACACGCTAAACGCCGGCACCGGCGTCGTGCGCCTCGCCTCGGACTTGCAAGAGGTGCGATAGGGCGCGTTGCTCGCGCGCGTTGGCCCTTTCCATGCCGGCGTGGTCCACCGAAGCTTCAGCTTCCAAGCGGGAAACCCACTTGACGAGCTGGTAGTAAAAATCAGCGTCGCGAACGTGTGCGTGCCCGACAGCCTCCAGGGCTATTTGCCGGGCGCCGGCCTCCACGTAGTCGGCCTAGTTGCGGGCGCTCTGCTCGCGACTCAGAGCGTCGGTGCGCTGCTGCTCCATGTCCCGCTAGCGGCGCAAATCGGCGATACGCTGCTCCTCCGCCAGGTGGTCACGCTCCAACAACTCCTGCTCCTCCGCAATGCGGTCACGCTCCAACAACTCCTCGATCTCCGCATTGCCATCTAAAGACAGATAGAATGCCTCCTCCCTCCGTCTGCCTTCCGGTGAAAACCCGAACACTAGTTCCGGCGGTGACCGCCTCCGGCGTCGCCTACCGCGGACGGGCGGGGGCATGGCGGACGTGGCGAGCGACGTCGGGCCGGTGGGGGCTTATGAGGATATGGCGAGTTGGGTCACGGTGGCACCGGAGAAGGCCAGGAAGCAGTACTTATAGGTGGAAGGTAGCGCGACAGTCATCAGAATTCAATGCATAATGGCTTAGCACGCCAGCTTACCATGGAAAACTAGAGAAACTGAAATTATGATTGTGCCGTCCCATCCCGTCTGGGTCGCACGCCGGCATGGCGGTCAAATGAGTGCACTCGAATCATCTCCCTCCTTGTCGATAATGATTCCACAGATTTAAAAAGCCCACAACAATTAAAGTGTATCTTTTTTCGCATCAGTTAGCTGCCTTAATTATGGCTGGCTGCATGCAGGCACTCAGAATCGCTCGCAGGCAGTACGCGAAGCAACATGCAACGAGTCGCAGCCGAGGGCACGCATGCAGCCACTTAAATCGCTGGAATTAATTAGGCTTAAACTTCTGCATGCCGTTAATTATTGCCATGCCTTGGTCTTGCTACTTTGCTCACGGAATTAATTAGGCTTAAACTTCTTCAGAGGTAGGCATTTTTATCCGTGTAGGATCGATAGTGTAGCTTGTCAGTTTCTTCATAGGTAGGCATTTTTATTCAAAAAACTGCCACTTCGCATCTTGCGTCGCAAATAAAACTGCCAGGAGCACATTTGTAGGCTAGCTAGTGATCGATCAGTAACTTGTAAACACTGCGAACAGAAATAAGTAATTGTTAATGCATCTCAATGATTCACAGATCATATACAAATGTGTAGCTCCAAAAGCAAAGATCAGCCACTTCGGATCTTGCGTCGCAACTAAAACTAACTAGTACAATTCCCATACATAAGATCAACATGTTAATGCATCTAAATGATGCACAGATCATATACAAATATGTAGCTCCAAAAGCAAAGATCTAGAAAAAGCATATGTTCTTCCTACTAACATGGATGCTTCTCTTGGCCAACATTCAGTACAGACTGAAAGACAAATTTGTTTGTGAAGTCTACAATTCCTCTTGCAAACGTAAGTGGTTTCACCAATAGCTGGAACCATGAGAATGAACCACACATGATGGAGGAACATCCACTGCAATATGATTTGGTCTTCTCTCGATCACACCGCGAGACTATTTTCGGAATACAAACTTTAACTTAGGCAAAATGATGCCCATTGTATAATCAGACCAAAGCAATGAAGCACCTAGTGTTGGCCAATAAATAGTACAATACTACTTTTCTATAGTCCATGAAGTGACTATCCAATCTTTCTGTGTCTATTTTCAAATGGCACTGCATGTAGTGACTATACTATTCTCTTGTGCAGTTCAACCAAAATTGCGGACATTTTGTTTGTTTGCCAAATAGCAACGGGCAGACATCTCTGTCTGCACAAATATCAAGCAGCTAGTAAACATATACCACACCTTGTATTTTCGGTTTAAACATGTCTCTTCCGCTTAGCATCTGTCATGTTCTGCACTGGACAATCTGATACAGTTATGTTTTGCCCTGGACAATTTCATACTGAATTGATTTGCTGGTTCAGAGCAGAAATATAGCGCCTATTCTTCATCAGACCAAGGATATCCATGTTCACAATGATGGAAGAGATGAAATCGATACAACCAAAATTGAGCATCCAATCATTGAATCATGTCCTGCACCTCCAATGTAGGTCCACCCTGCCAATAAATTCACATGCAAACCACTAGTATTACTATCCAATGATAGTACAAAAAGAGTAGCAAGATAGTAGCAAACCATGTACCTTCGTAATGAACATCTCATAGTTCCACCAATTGGATATAAAGGTTTGGAAAAAAACATGCTCCTAATGTTGAACCAGTTGGACTTTTTGTGCAGTTCCACTAAAATCGAGCATCCCTGTTTGCATAGATATTGAAAGTGTGATTACTCTAAAAGTGGCACTAGTTGAAGCATACTCACAAATATAAGCATTCCAATTTCTTAATGGGAAAAGGTAGCAAGACTGTTTCTAACCACCTGTTTGAAGGAATAAATAAAGCAACAACGGCTGATGTCAGAAAGGCATACATAGTTTTTTCTGAAAAACTGAGCCATTCCTGACCTTTCCTCTTCATTTAAGCAAATTTTGTGCGGTTCTACTAAAATAAAATGCCATCGCCGCCTTGACAATTCAGTGACTCTGTACAAAAGGAAATGACTTAACATTACATCATGATGTCAGGTATGTAGTCGACAGGCATTAGAGACAAACATACAGACCTCCTCTGATTTACATAATGAACATTAATTTTAACAATGGTGTGAGTAGCTTTATCGGGATAATTTGAGTGAACTCTACACCCTTTGTTCCTTAATATAAGACATTTTCGCGGTTCAATTTAAAGTACCCAAACATCTAGTATTTAGAAAACAGGTAGTAGTTTTCTTGAGCACATATCTAGGAAAGCTTGCTACACTTTATTTATGTCCATACGCTAATGCTACACCATTCGAATACTATAAATATACACTAATCCAGTGGCTAGTGCAATAGTAGAGTAGTTAGTTTATTATAGGGTACAGTACAATGGTTTTACTGAACAGATTTCAATAAACTCTAGCACTAGAAGGTTTCTATTAGAATTAACAATACAAAATGTAAAGGCAACAAGTTTCAGCATTGGTATACTAGCTGTGCATGAGCATTAAACCAAATACAAAAGTCTGAAAGTAACTAGCATTATTAACTAATGACAGTATAAAAAATTTGCAAACCATGTACCTCCAAGGTAAATATCATTTCGAACTCGGGGGGACTTTAAAAATTGCTATCCCAATCTTGATAATCGATCAAACATAAAAACTTGATCGAACGAATCAAGAGAACAGCCGGAGGAGGAGGTGCCCACTCTTGACCTTTCCTCTTGTCTTCATAATTGTCTGTGCAGTTTAACCAAAATAAAATGACATCAGCGCCTTGGCATTTTGGTGATACTATACAAAAAAATTAACTTATCTCATGAAAGTGAGGTATGTAATCTATAAGCATTAACAGTGCAAAAATCTGAAGGTAGTAACAAGTTTCATCGTTGGTATACTGGCTGTGCAATAGCATTAGAATGCCTTAGCTGAAAAATCTTTAATACATCCACAATCAATAGCTAACCCTGAAATAATCCAGTGACATTAAATGGCATTGCTTAAATTTATCGGTGGCATTAGACTGAGAGCGGCATTAGTTAAATGTGGCATCACTTTAGCAGTAGCATTGCTTGACTTGACTGCTGGTGTTATACTAACAGCAAAAAAAGTGGCAATAAGAGCATGGGAGGCCCATTCGGACAGTGGGCGCACCAGTACGATGTACCTCCACGGACGCAGAGTGGTGAGGGAGGTATGGTCGCCCAGAGCAACAAATATCCAGGCAGCATATGTGGATTACGTCCCATTTTTGTTCTCTTTAGCCACCTTTTTCCTATGCGAGAACAACAAACCGATCGACCTGGTCATTCCCTATTGCGTTGTCATGCCTTTCTACCCTTCTTCAACCAAGAGACACGAGACTCGTTCCTTAGCTACTGATTTTCCCCTTTTCAACCTAGATGCGGGTTCGATGCCTACTCTCTTGGACAGTACAGTCTCCCTTCCTTTCCTTATTCAACCCAGACATGGATTAGTCTGCATGAAGTAGGGTTTCCTTTAATAGTGCAAATTATGGTTTTTGTCTGCGTGGCCAGCAGAGCAGAGGACAAATTGGGAAGATGGTGGAGTGGAAAAAGATCCACATGCAACGACGTGGCAGATGGGGCAATAGAAAAAGGTTATGGTTCGAAAAAAGGTAGCATACCTGAGGGTCGGTGGGAAGTGGCTTTGCTCGTGGTCGTCGTCCTCCGGACACACTACGGCAGCGAGCTTGGGGACGGAGGCCATCCCGCGCGGGCGCTAGGTCTGAGAGGACGGCCTTGTCGTCAGTGTGTGACCTCGCTCGCCGATGATGAGTGCATCAACGCTGCACGTCCTTTTCTTCCCCGGCAGATCTGTGACCACCGGTGAGGAGGGAGAGAGGGGCCGTCTTTTTTAGATCTGGAGAGAGGGTGGTAGTGTGAGAAGCAAGTGGGCAGCCCTTAGCAAGAAAGCGCTCAAGCTCCAACCTATATATCTTTTTTATACTACTAGTACTGGAGGTGGAGTAGTGGTAGAGTAGTTTATATTTTCTCTACGTACAGTACCAGTTAGTCGTGCTTCAAAACTGATCGGCACGCCATTAAAACAATAAAGGTCGATAACTAATGCGGCACCTCAGGCCAATGCGGCCAGATCGAATTTTGCACGAGAAATTACACACCATGTTTTGTTGACATGTGGTCCCGTTCCAACATATCAGTGAGACGACGGCGAGCAGTAGGAGTATTTCCGAACGGATGTGTAGGCCGGGGCGCTTCTTCGTGAACCATGGCAAACTCGCAACCATCCACCGACTCTTCGCCTTTCCCTCTCGATTTGGAACTGCTCTCGCACGCTCTTCGTCTCCCTCCTCCATTTTCCTTCAGCCCTTCGCCCTTTCTTCTGCCATTGTTTGATCGTCTTCTCCATGGAGGGAATAGGCCGGAAATGACCCCGTTATTCTTGCCCCGATCTGAAAGATGACGTGGTGGAGGAACTCATTGATCGGTGCGATGTCATCACCTCGGCTAGCATGGCAGGTTCGTTCAAGCCCATTCTCGACTCAACTAATAACATCATTACAAAGAACCCAAGAGTCAAGGAGCGGTTTGATCTCCCCTATCTTCTTCGTCGTGACACTGATGACTGGCGCCGGCACGACGGCGGCCTCGCCCTGTGCCAGTTGATGCCACTTGATAATGATACGTATGATGTTAAGATGCCATCGCTTGAGGGCAAGGCTTGGGCGGGCGCAAATGGAGATTGGGTTGTTTACATTGGGTCCAACTGCGAGCGGGAACTTGTGAATGTGTACACTCGTGACCGGGTTCCACTTCCAAAAATCTCAGCAGACTACCCAGAGGTTGAGCACACCGGTATTGTACGCACGTTCAAATACGATCATGGTGACTGTCTTCTACGGAAGATAGCAATTTGTCGAGTTCCCAACCGCTCTTGGAATTACAACAACTATCAAGTTGTTGCTATCTTCGACAAGCTTGTTGCCGTCCTTCATGGTTCAACTCGATGGATATTGCTCAAAAATCAGTTTCTGTACACGGATGAGTACTGTGATGCAATTCAATATGAGGGCCTTGTGTTTGCTGCCACCACTCGTGGCACTGTTTTTTCATGGGATCCTCATAGTTTCAGTACGTTTGTCTTCCACCGTAATTATAATTGTTTCATCCACATGCAAGCGGGTTAGCAAGTTTCCCTTTACTAATTAACCTTCTTCTTGTGTTTCCAAGGTCCTGTGAACATCCCACCACCTATACTTGAAAAAATTTATAACCAAGGGGGAGATGACGATGGTGATGATCACGATCATGAGGATGAGCAGCGCCCATATACTCTGTGGCGCCTGGCAACTAATTCCGATGGATCACTTCTTCTTGTGTGTATGCAGCCCACTAATGATGTTACTGCTAAGGAAGCAGGCATAGTCTCCCATGGTCGCACTCTCCGGACCTATTCCAACACCCGTTGCATGGTATTCGGGATGGATACTAGTGTGCTAGCGCCAACTCCTTCTCCCTGGTACAGAATTGATAGTCTTGGAGAAAACTCGCTCTTCCTTGGACAAAACTATCCGATGATGGTGAAAGGCGATCCAACTGCTGTTGACACAACGTTAACAGTACCATTTATGAGAAGCAATTGTGTCTATACCTCGGACATTTGGGTGGTTCCCTACCCTGGTACTGATATAGTAGGCCGCTTCAGCCTGGATGATCAGTCTTGCGTTGGTTTCCAGATCGACAATCGATGGCCCGTTCATATTTTCTACTTGTTTCTTGCCCATCTCTCTTTTAGAAAATAAGCTTAACAGATAGAAGAATTTCTGCAATGGTATCGTTTATGAGGAAAGATTCTTGCAGGAATTCTCTGTGCTCCAATGTAGATGTAAGTATGTGTTGTATATCACTATATTTTTATATCACCATGTATTGTGTTAATCAGCGTGAATCCAACCTTTATCTGATCTAAATTTAGTTGTAGCAAAATGTATGATTAAAGGCCACAATGTTGATTTTTGCAAGGAAAACTGCCTGGTAGTTTTGCATCCTGAGCTACATGAGTGTACTATCTCATATCAGTGGGTTTGAATACTTTGGTTCTGCAGTGGATTTTTCTGTGTTTTTACTATGTTGTCCTATCGTATCCCTAGCTCTTACATCATACTCCCTCCATCCGGATTAAATGTCGTGGAAATGGATAAAACTGGATGTATCTAGAACTGAAATATGCCTAGACCCATCCATTTATTTCCGGATGGAGGGAATACATGTCAATATGGCATGCCTTTCTATTCTTCAGTACCTATTCCATCTCTGTTGTAGCATGTTTTATAACTGAATCACCATTCTTCTATATAAGGCATGCAAGGGGAAGACGGCTATGTTAGAATCTGAAGGGTTACAAACCAGGTCTTTGCAAAAGATCCAAACGCCAGGAGATAATAAACCAACTCCATTTTTCATAGATACTGCTCCAGCACAGAGAAACCCAACTCCCACTGATAATAAGCAGATTCCAGTGGCCAAAGAACTAGTCCGCTCCAGTCCAGCAAAAGAATGTCAACTCCATTCTAAGAAGCATGTGCATATCCTCGCATCATGAAATTTTATAGAATTCTGATCGTATTTTCTACATGTTTCTTACCCATCTCTCTTTTAGAAAATAAGGTTAAACGATACAAGACTTCCTCCATTGGGATCGTATTCGAGGAAAATATCTTGCGGGAATTCTCTTTGCTCCAATGCTGATGTAAGTACCTGTTGTATATCACTATATTTTTACATCAGCATGTATTTTTTTAATCGGCATGAATCTAACCTTTATCTGATCTAAAATTATTTGTAGCAAAATGTTAAAGGCACCAATGTTGATTTTTGTAAGGAAAACTGCCTGGTAGTTTTGCATACTGATTTGCATGAATGTACTATCTCATATCACGCACATTACTGAATTGTAGTGCTTCTCTGGTTGCCCATTCATTCATTGTGTCAATGTTGCTTTCGTATTACATTACCTGGCTGATGATAGTTGTGCCATATTGTGTTAATTTGATGTAGGCTAGTTGCCCAAACATCCATTGTCAATGTTGCTTTCCTATTATCTGACTTGGCCAATGATAGCAATGCTAGTGTGTTAATTTTGTGCAGGCTGCTGAAGATAAGAAGACAAACTCTGAAAGCAGCAAGGCAACCCCATTGTTTCTTTCCAATAAATCTAGGGCAGGTAATATGGCAATAACTCATGATTAATCTGTTTGGTTCCCATCCTAATTTATGTTATGATGCAGTGGTCGAGACACTCTCCACTATCAATAATACAAGCCTGCCAAAATCGCCATCTGAATCTGTTCAGTATCCTCTGTCTCGAATGCAACGGAATAAATGTATGTTTGTGAACCAATTAATGGCTGAAGCAATGATGGAAATGGTGGATGAATCAGAGGTGCAGAGTCGTGCGACACAACAACTGATCAATGTTTTCAGAGACAGTGTAGTGAAGCAACAAGAACTTGCCCACATGCTTATGGGCATCATTTGTGCTGAGGTTGCAGATTGTGACGTTGTAGATGGTTAGGTTCTGTCATTTATTTGCACTGGCATCAATCTTTGATTGCCCAGTGGATGTAATTTCCTGTAATATATGCTGGATGTGCAACGTTATTCCCTGTATGTCGTACCTTTGCTTGATCGGTTTTGGTCCTGTGCATAATTTCTCGTCGTAATGGGCTCAAATTATCTAATTTGGCCTAAAGACATGAACGAACTTTAGTGGGCCCATTAATTTAATGGGTCATTACTAGGCCGAAAGTTAATGGTCGGCCCTCTTACATCCCGGGTCGTTAACAGGTCGTTACTAAGTTTGGGCTACATATGGCCCAACTATATTGTAGGCCTTTAGCAGGCCGAAAGAGACAGCGGGCTTGTACTGGACCATGAAGAGCATGGGCCGCTAAGAGGCCGAAAGTCAGGTCATATTGTAAATGGCCCAACTATGTTGTGGGCCTTTAGCAGGCCGAAAGAGAAACCGGGCTGGTATTGGACCATGAAGGGCATGGGCCGTTAAAAGGCCAAAACTAAGGTCCGACTACAAATGACCCAACTCATTTATGGTCTGTTAACAGGCCGAAAGGCACACAGGGCCGGGAATTGGCCCAACACTTAAATGGGTCGCTAAAAGGCCAAAATTCAGGTCCGACTACAAATGGCCCAACTGATTTATGGGCCGTCAACAGGCTGAAAGTGACACCAGGCCAGAAATTGGCCCAACACTTAAATGGGCCGCTAAAAGGCCGAAACTCAGGTCCGACTACAAATGGCCCATCAGATTTATGGGCCGTCAACAGGCTGAAAGACACACCGGGCTGGAAATTAGCCCAACATTTAAATGGGTCGCTAAAAGGCCGAAAGATGTACATCCTGAAAATTGGCCCATCCATTAAATGGGTCGTTAATAGGCCGAAATCTCATCGGGCCGATATTGAGCCCAAATATATAGCGGGCTGTTAACGGGCTCGAACTGATGATGGGTTGCAATGGTGTCAAATCTTTAACGAACCGTTGATGGGCCGAATTGGCACATCTCGTATGGGCCGTGGGCTTAAATAGACCTGACACAAGTAGGCCTTATATGGGCCGGCCTGCTAATTTTTACTGGACCGGCCTTTTTCACCGGAATGGGCCACTGTTGGGCCGTGCCACGTGTCGACCTATCATAGGCGCCTCCTGTCCAATGAGTGGATGACATCTGTCCCAATGGTGAGGCAACACGTGTTTTCTTCGGCCAATCAGAATTTTATACGTGGAAATTTCCCATTGGTCAGGGTTGTTAACGGGTTATCGGATCCAAAATCCGACCTGATAGCTTAACGGCGTTCCGTTACGGTGGATGCCACGTGTCGGTCACCCTTGACGAAAGCACATCTGTGACGCGCGATTTATCGTCATGCAAGTAGACACTTCCATGATGATAATTTTGGTAATGTCATGGAACACTTCTACGACAGCACAGGTATGACTATCTTGATTCTGTCATAAAATCGTCATGGATGTACATGCATGAAAAAAACGCGACCTACTGTGACAAACACGTATCATCACGGAAGTGTATTTTTTTGTAGTGTGAGGGATAGTTATGTGATCCAATTATGTTATTATTGTTGAGAGAACTTGCACTAGTGAAAGTATGAACCCTAGGCCTTGTTTCAACGCATTGCAATACCGTTTACGCTCACTTTTATCATTAGTTACCTTGCTGTTTTTATATTTTCAGATTACAAAAACCTTTATCTACCATCCATATACCACGTGTATCACCATCTCTTCGCCGAACTAGTGCACCTCTACAATTTACCATTGTATTGGGTGTGTTGGGGACACAAGAGACTCTTTGTTATTTGGTTGCAGGGTTGCTTGAGAGAGACCATCTTCATCCTATGCCTCCTACGGATTGATAAACCATAGGTCATCCACGTGAGGGAAATTTGCTACTGTCCTACAAACCTCTGCACTTGGAGGCCCAACAACGTCTACAAGAAGAAGGTTGTGTAGTAGACATCAAGATCTTTTTTGGCGCCGTTGCCGGGGAGGTTAGCGCTTGAAGGTATATCTTTAGATCTTGCAATTGAATCTTTTTGTTTCTTGTTTTAGCACTAGTTTAGTTTATAAAAGAAAACTACAAAAAAATATGGAGTTGAGTTTGCCTCATACGCTTCATCTTTTTCGTGAAAATAAGGATTCCGATAATTGTGCCAAAGTGTTAGAAGAAGAATGCATTAGAATGTTTGGCACTAAATCTTTGTATAATGAGCATGATTGCAATGTTGTTAGCATGAATTCCTTGAATATCCATGATGCTAATGATATGCAAAGCCACAAGCTTGGGGAAGCTATGTTTGATGAAGATGATATTTTTTGTCCCCCAAGTTTTGATGAGCAAATTTATTATGATGAAAGCATGCCTCCTATTTATGATTATTATATTGATGAAAGTGGATTTGGAGAGGTCATGACTTTATTTTGTGATGAATCCACTATTCCGGAAGAGGTTCCAATTGATTATGAGAACAAAGTTGCTATATATGATGATTATTGTGATGAATTGTATGTTATAAAGAATAATGATATCCATGAAACTTGTCATCATGATTTTAGTTTTCAATTGGATTATGCCTCACATGATAGTTATTTTGTTGAGTTTGCTCCCACTACTATTCCGAATGAGAAGAATTTTGCTTATGTGGAGAGTAATAAAATTTATATGCTTGTAGATCATGAAAAGAATACTTTAGGTGCTGGTTATATTGTTGAATTCATTCATGATGATAATGAAAATTATTATGAGGGAGGAACATATGCTTGTAGGAATTGCAATAATATCAAGTTTCCCATCTATGTGTTGAAAATCTTGAAGTTATCCTTGTTTTACCTTCCTATGCAAGTTGATTCTTGTTCCCATAAATTGTTTGCTCACAAAATCCCTATGCATAGGAAGTGGGTTAGACTTAAATGTGCTAGTCATATTCTTAAAGATGCTCTCTTTATGTTACATTCTTATCTTTTATGTGAGCATCGTTGAAATCATCATGCCTAGCTAGGGGCGTTAAACGATAGCGCTTGTTGGGAGGCAACCCAACTTTATTTTTGTGCCTTGCTTTTTGCTCCTGTTTAGCAATAAATAATTTATCTAGCCTATGTTATGATTGAGCTTTTATGTTTTAATTAGTGTTTGTGCCAAGTAGAACCGTTGGGAAGACTTGGGGAAAGTCTTGTTGATCTTGCTGTAAAAAACAGAAACTTTAGCACTCACGAGATTTGCTGTCATTTTTTAATGGAGAGTGATATTTAGTTAATTCTTTTTGCAGATGATTAATAGATAAATTCCTCACGTCCAGAAATTTCTTTAAGAATTTTTGGGGTTCCAGAAGTTTTTGTTAGTTACAGATTCCTACAGACTGTTCTGTTTTTGACAGATTCTGTTTTTCATGTGTTGTTTACTTATTTTGATGAATCTATGGCTAGTAAAAGAGTTTATAAACCATAGAGAAGTTGGAATACAGTAGGTTTAACACAAATATAAATAAAGAATGGTTTCATTACAGTACCTTGAAGTAATGTTTTGTTTTCTTTCGCTAACGGAGCTTACGAGTTTTGTGTTAAGTTTTGTGTTGTGAAGTTTTCAAGTTTTGGGTAAAGATTCGATGGACTATGGAATAAGGAGTGGCAAGAGCCTAAGCTTGGGGATGCCCAAGGAACCCCAAGGTAATATTCAAGGACAACAAAAAGCCTAATCTTGGGGATGCCCAGAAGGCATCCCCTCTTTCGTCTTCGTTCATCCGTAACTTTACTTGGAGCTATATTTTTATTCGCCACATGATATGTGTTTTGCTTGGAGAGTCATTTTATTTACTTTTGTTTTGCTTGCTGTTTGAATAAAATACCAAGATCTTAAATTCTTAAATTTTAGAGAGTCTTCATATAGTTGCATGATTATTCGACTACTCATTGATCTTCACTTATATCTTTCGGAGTAGTTTGTCATTTGCTCTAGTGCTTCACTTATATATATTTAGAGCACGGTGGTGGTTTTATTTTGAAGAATTAGATGAACTCTCTGTTGACACCAGATTTTGGCATGGTCACGAATCCGGGTTCGTATGCAAAAGTTAGAGGCAACACTTCGCGGGCCGGCCCTGAGTGAGAAAGTATTTGGCCTTTGCCGGCTGAATGAAGCCTTGCCGGGGTAAAACCTTGCCGATGTGAGGGCTTGCCGGCGTGGAAAGCTTGCCGGCGGAGAAGCTTGCCGGCGTGGAAAGCTTGCCGACGAAGAAGCTTGCCGGTGTCAAATCTTGCCGAGGGAGAAACCTTGCCGAGGAGGAACTCTTGCCGGGGTAGAAACCTTGCCGAGCTAGGGAGGAACCCTTGCCAGTGTAAAAACCTTGCCGGGGTGAAACCATGTCGGTGCGGAAAGCTTACCCAGGTGGAAGGCCTGCCGAGGTGGAGGTTGTGATAGTCAAGCCGACGAGAAGTTGAAGATGGTCTCAGAAGCTAATTCAGATGATCTTGGATGGAGAAATGTCCTACACAGAAGTTGTGCGTCTCGTTGAGATGATCGATTTTGATATAAAGATCGTCTCAATCCGAGGTCGTATGCAAAAGTTAGAGCCCGCTTTTGAGCTCATTTCCATCCGAGGTTGTTTGTCACCATGAAAAGGACCCTCAAAGTACAGCCAGTTTAAATCTAGCAGTTTTGGAAAGTTCGGATAAAATCAGTCCGAATTTGACTAGGGTTTTGAACGTGAATTGATGTAATTTTCTTGTAAGGAAAGCCTAGATAAATCCTTTGCTTGTACGGGAAGTCCAGCCGCCTCTTATATATGTTGGGGGTGATGGCCGATTGAAACAACACACAATCAAACAAATCAATATACTACTTTTTCATCTACGTTTTATCACTCCACCATTTTTCTCTCTCGTTCTTCGCTGTCCTTCGTGTCTGAGAGCTGCGAATTCCGAGGCTCTAGGGGCGAGCGAATCGACCTAGGGCAGCCCATAGCCACCGCACTCCCTGACGGGGTCCCTCCCGGGGGTGTGGGGTTTTCAGGTCTGCAAAAGCGCGCGTCGACTGTCTTGCGTATCGCGTTGTCGGTCGGGTCTCCTTCGACGTGAGCTGTGGTGCATCACCCCCGGTGTCGAGGGTACATGTGACGTGTTCATGTGTCAACACACTTTTTGGCGACTCCGCTGGGGACGAAGATCAATCATCATCATCCACCATGTCCGATCTTCCCAAGCCATCTGAGGTAGACGCCGATAACATCATTAAGCCCAGTCTTGATGAGATATCGGCCGATCATCGCCAAGTCTATGAGGAGTACAAGAAGGCGCGCGAGGAGAAGGACCTGCAGGAGTTCCTTGCAAAATTCAAGAAAGATCGCCAAGGCAACATCACTCCGATTGAAGAAATCAAGTTCCCTCCTCTTCAAACTGAACAGGTTAAACCCTCTGTAAGTACCGCCTTTTCTCCTGAGCAGTGGGCTGAGATTGAAAGTCGTATTGCTGATGGTAAAAATCTAGTCTATCAAACTTTCATAGAAAATACTAATGCTCAGAAGAATATATCTCAATCGTCTAGTGGTAATGATGGTGTAGCTGCTAGTGTGCAAAACCCTAATCTGGCTTTACCTATTGCATCGGCGCCTGCCATGCCGATGGCTTATTACCCTACCCATAAAAATCAAATTGTGGCTGCACCCATTAGTCCTATCATGAGCATGCCAGGTTCGATGGCAACGCCAAACCAAACCCTACCTACAGCTGCAACCACTCGACCACTACCAAATTATGGGTCGACATACATGCCACAATTCTTACCTACAGCTAGTAACCCTACTCCTCCTATGCCACTGCCACAAGCTTCATCGTCCACTATGGATGATGGTCTAGCTAATCTTAGAGAGGAGATGGCTAAGATGCTTCGAGAGAATTTTGGAGTTGAGTTACCTCGGAATCGGATTTACCAAAAGCCGTACCCCGAGTACTTTGATGCCATCCAGTGCCCTCCAGGATATAAAATTCCAGATTTTGTTAAGTTTAATGGAGAAGGCACAAAAACCACATGGGAGCATGTTAGTCAGTATTTAGCACAATTGGATGAGGCAGGCTCATTGAGTGAATTGAAAGTGCGTTTATTTCCTTTATCATTAACCGGTACCGCATTTTCATGGTTTTCTTCTTTACCCCATGGTTCCGTTCGGGTTTGGTCGCAGCTAGAGCAGAAGTTTCATGATCACTTTTATAGCGGCGACAATGAACTCAAGTTGTCACATCAAACATCGGTTAAACAGAAGCATGATGAATCGGTCTCCGATTACATCAAGAGATTCAGAGAAACAAAAAACCGGTGTTTTAGTTTGGTGATAACCGAGAGGGACTTGGCAGACCTAGTGCTGAGTGGTTTGAGAACTCCCATTAGAGAAAATCTAGAAGGCTACGAGTTCTTAAATATCAACCAAGTCTTACAAAGGGCTTTGGCTCAGGGAAGTCGAAGCAAAGACCTCAGAGAAGTGCATAGATACAAAGCCGATCGTCCAAAGATGAATATGGTGGAATATGATAGTGATCACTCGGACGATGAGGGTGATGTTTTTTCTACTGAATTTGTTTGGCCATCTAAGGCCAAACCCTTTACTTGCAATGATCTGAAATTGATTCATAAGAATCATGATGAAGAGATGAAGTTTACTTTTAACATTGCTAAGTGTGATAAAAGATTTGATGCTTTGCTACAGGCTAAGATTGTTAGAATATCTCATACTTTACCGCCGTTTGAGGAGCTGAAACGGCGCGCTTATTGCAAATATCATAATTCTTTTTCTCATGCTACTAACTATTGCAATGTTTTTCGACGGCAGATACAATCGGCCATTAATGACGGACGATTGAACTTTTCTGAGATGCAAGTTGATAAACAGCCTTTTCCAATGAATACCATGGATTTGGAGGGAAAGAAGCTACTCATTCGGCCGGAGGTTGCCGGATCTGCTAATAAAGCTAATGTCATTGTTGGTGAGCCCGGGAAAGACAAGGAGGGCGACAAGGTCTTGGGGAGACAGGTTGTGCTTGACAAGCAACCCTGTGGCAAGGAGACAATCAAAATCACCATCAAGAATCCTACACTCGGGGGGCAACCGCAAGCGCAAGAAAATATTCGTGTTAAATTTGTCAAGCCCAAAAGTCCAGAACTTGGCAAGTGGAATACGAATGAAGCTAAAGTGCAGCGCAAGAAAATCAAGCCAACTTTTGATATGTTGCTGTCCAAGTATGCCAATCATGCAGCCGGTTCTAGCTCTAACCGGTCACCAAATTTGAAGTGCTCAAGGTCACCTCCTCAGGAAGAATTTCAGCATCATGCAAGGCCATATGGGTCGTGGGTGACGGGACCATGGGTACCGCCTCTCCCCTATGTACCATATTACATGGGAGACTTCAATGGAGGATGGTGGCAGTCCCCAATGGCCCCTTATGCTTTTCATCCGGGTTGGGCAGAACAAAGGAGGCCCGTTCATGAGAGACTTTCTTATCCCACACGAGGTCGTTTGAACAATAGTGTCAATCAGCCAGTGCAAGATAATCAAAAAAGGGCCCGCAAGCAAGAATGGCGTGTTAAGTCACCAAGTGCTGTAACGATCGAGTCAAGCAAAGGCAAGGAAAAAACTGATGCCGACTCACCCATCTTGGGCACCGAAAATTCACCATACAACAGCCGATTATGCATAGTAATCCAACTGAGCTGATACTTGCTATCGCGCCAAAGCACTCGGCTAATGACCTTGAAGGAAACACCAGCCAAGTAAAGATGAGAGATCCTAAATACACTCAGCCAAAGTGGTGTCCTCCAGGGCTGACAAAAACACAAAAGAGGAAATTACAGAGGTTAAGGAGTAACGAGATGATAGAACAAGAAGCCGAGAAGCAAAGGGATAAGTTGTTCAATGACACTCGGCCCATGGTGCCTACAAAACAAGTGTGGAGGCCTAAGCAAATACAAGATGCAGTTGCTTCTACACCTATCACAGCAGCACCTGCGCCACCAAAGGAGGATGATGCGACAGCTATTACATCGTCTGCGACACTTCTTACTTCTCCTTCACTTGGACAAATTTCAGAATCGGTGGATGCACTTGAAGAAGAGGATGATATGTTGGACTATGAGTCTACGCCGGTTCATGAAGGTATGGATATCAATATGGTATATTACTTACCTGCTGAGTTTCGTGCTGTCAATGAGGAAGGGGAGGTGGCTCAGCTGGATTTTGGCCCTAAAAATGCAATATTCGAGAAGCCAAAAGACCCAGTAACGCATCTGAAACCGTTGTATCTCAGAGGTCATATCAATGGATCACCGCTCACTCGGATGCTTGTTGATGGTGTTGCTGTGGTGAATCTTATGCCGTATTCGGTCTTCAAAAAATTGGGGCTACATGATGAAGAGTTGATAAAGACCAACATGGTGCTCAATGGATTTGAAGGCAAAGAGAAAACTGAAGCCAAAGGTGTGATGTATGTGGAGCTCACAGTGGGAAGTAAAACTTTGGCTACCGCATTCTTTGTCGTTGAGGTGCAAGGTAACTACAATGTCATACTAGGCCGTGATTGGGTTCATGCAAACCAGTGTGTGCCATCCACTATGCACCAGTTTTTGATCCAGTGGGTTGATGATGAAGTGGAAGTCATTCATGCAGATAACTCGGCCTGTGTTGCTTTGGCCGAGGCATCGGTGGATTGGCAACACCCAAATGCTACTTGCTTGACGGGACGTGACTTGTCAGAATTCGATTTTCTCAGCGCAACCAAGAATGGTTCGTGCCCATCTCTTTAAAGCCGACTGAATGCAATCGACTCCAAGGTATGATATGTTTAAATGGATCCTAACTCAGAGTGGTTACAAAAGCGACTTGTAGAATATCGGTCCAATGAGAACGATATGTATGAGTCCATAGAAGAGTTAGATGATATGGATAAATTAGGACAAGGTTTTACATCGGCCGATCCATTAGAAGAGATAGATATAGGAGATGGTTCAACTCCTAGGCCGACATTTGTAAATGCAAATTTAAGAGCCGATCATAAAGCTAAGTTGATCGAGCTGTTGAAAGAATATGTCTGTTGCTTTGCGTGGGAATATCATGAGATGCCAGGTTTAAGCCGAGAGCTAGTGGAGCATCGGTTACCTATAAAGGCTGGTTTTAGACCATATAAACAATCGGCCAGAAAGTTTAATCCAAAAACATATGACCGGATCAAGGAAGAGATCAGTCGTTTGCTTACAGCTAATTTTATTAGACCTTGCAGGTATGCCGAGTGGATTTCTAACATTGTCCCAGTGGAAAAGAAAGGATCCGGCAAGTTGAGGGTGTGCATTGACTTCAGAAATCTGAATAGGGCTACACCCAAAGATGAGTATCCCATGCCAATAGCCGATATGCTTATTAATGATGCTTCTGGACATAAAGTTATTAGCTTTCTAGATGGTAATGTCGGATACAATCAAATTTTTATGGCTGAAGAGGACATGTCCAAGACAGCTTTTCGTTGCCCTGGTTTTCTTGGTTTATTCGAGTGGATAGTGATGACATTCTGATTAAAAAATGCTAGCGCCACATATCAAAGGGGTATGAATTTGATTTTTCATGATTTACTCAGTGTCATACTTGAAGTCTATATTGATGATATTGTTGTCAAATCGGACGCTTTTGAACCTCACTTGGCCGATTTGCGTTTAGCTTTTGAAAGAATGAAAAACTATGGACTAAAGATGAATCCTTTGAAGTGTGCATTCGGTGTGTCAGCTGGTAAGTTTTTGGGCTTTATTATCCATAAAAATGGCATAGAGATTGATCCCAAAAAGATAGAGGCCATACAGAAAGTGGAAGCTCCAACGTGCAAGAGAGATATGCAAAAATTCCTTGGCAAGGTCAATTACTTGAGGAGGTTCATAGCTAATTTGTCAGGGAAGGTTGATGCGTTTACTCCTATCCTTCGGTTAAAGAATGATGTTGATTTCACTTGGGGGGCAAAACAGCAAGAAGCATGTGATATGATCAAGAATTATTTGTGCACTCCTCCGGTGATGAAAGCACCCAAGCATAGGGAACCCTTCAGGCTTTACATTGCAGCAGAGGAAGGAGTTATTGGTGCTGTTTTGACTCAAGAAACCGAAAGAAAAGAGCATGCTATTACATATTTGAGCAGGCGCTTATTGGACGCCGAGACAAGGTATACATTTATTGAAAAATTATGTCTATGCTTATATTATGCTTGCACAAAATTGAGACATTATTTAGTTTCGAGTGCTTGCGTAGTAGCTTGTCAGACCGATGTCATTAAATACATGTTGCATAGGCCAATTCTTAGTGGTAGAATTGGCAAGTGGGCTTATGCTTTGATTGAATATGATTTGGCGTATGAATCTCTAAAATCCATGAAAGGCCAAATTGTTGCTAATTTCATTGTTGAACATCAGATTAATGACAAGCATGATATTGATATGAACCTTGCTTCAGTAGTACCATGGAGATTATACTTTGATGGTTCAGTTTGTAGCAATGGCCAAGGTGTTGGTATTGTTTATATATATCCTCATGGTGCTGTTTTTGAAGCCTCGTGTCGCCTAGAATATTTTTGCACAAACAATCAAGCCGAATATGAAGCATTGTTATTCGGCCTAGAGATGTTACTTGCTATAGGTGTTACACATATTGAGGCTTACGGTGATTCGTTACTAGTAGTGCAGCAAGTATCCAAAATCTTTTAGTGTTTGGACGAATCACTTAATGTTTATCTTGATAAATGTCTAGATATAATTTTTACGTTGGATTATTTTAGCATTACTCATATATCTAGGCATGACAATTGGAGAGCAAATGAGTTGGCACAGCAAGCATCCGGTTGTCATGTTGATCATGGCATGTTTCATATTTCTCAAAGACCGATGTCTTGTCTTGCCAATTTAGGAGAGGCCGAACCAGAACCCACTGATTCGGCCCTTAACAAAAAAATCTAGTGCAGGTGACAATACCGACTGGAGGAAGCCCATTGTTGATTACTTGTGCAATCCGAGTGAAAGGGTGGACGGGTCTGTTCGGCGTATGGCTTTCAAGTATACAGTGAGAGATGACGGTCTTTATCGCCGAACAGTCGATGATGTTCTTCTAAAGTGCTTGGACGAGGACCAGGCAAGAGTTGCTATGGGAGAGGTACATGAGGGCATTTGTGGCACTCATCAGTCGGCTCCCAAGATGAAATGGTTATTGCGACGTGCTGGGTTTTATTAGCCGACTATGATTAATGATTGCTTCAGATATTATAAGGGGTGTAAAGCTTGTCAAAAATTTGGTGATATTCAATTGGCTCCTGCTGCTATGTTACATCCTATTATCAAGCGTGACCTTTCAGAGGTTGGGGTTTAGACTTCATTGGACAAATCCATCCATCTTCCTCAAAAGGGCATCGGTTCGTATTAGTGGCAACTGATTATTTCACTAAATGGTCTGAAGCAGTACCTCTCAAGAACATGACACATACGGAGGTAATTCAATTCATAACTGAGCACATTATTCATAGATTCGGTATTCCTCAAACGTTAACTACAGATCAAGGTTCATCTTTTATGTCACACCAAGTCAGAGAGTTTGCCGAATCTTATAATATAAAGTTGCTCAATTCCTCTCCGTATTATGCCCAAGCTAATGGACAAGCCGAGTCTAGCAATAAAATTTTAATCAAGCTCATCAAGAAGAAGATTGAGGATAATCCGAGGAGATGGCATGAGTTGTTGTCTGAAGCTTTGTGGGCACATAGAATTTCAAGGCATGGTGCTACAAAGGTGACTCCATATGAGCTAGTATATGGTCAAGAGGTTGTTTTACCGGTGGAAGTAAATTTGAATGCTTTGAGAATAGCCAAACAAAACGATTTATCGGTAGTAGACTTTTATAACTTGATGATGGACAATATTGATGAGGTTGCTGATAAGCGTTTGGCTGCTTTGAAGGCCATAGAGAAGGACAAGTTGAGGGTAGCAAGGGCTTACAATAAGAAAGTTAAGTTGAAGAATTTTCAAGTTGGCGATCTCGTCTGGAAGGTAATTCTCCCGATTGGTTCGAGAGACAGAAAATTCGGGAAGTGGTCTCCAAGTTGGGAAGGTCCTTTTAGAATTGCAAGAATAGTTCCCGGAAACTCTTATCTGGTGGAATCCGTACAAGGGGCACTGTTACCTCGAGCTCTCAATGGCAAGTACTTGAAGAAATACCACCCAAGAGTGTGGAAAGAAGCCTAAGTGGGCAATGGCTGATATATGATTATCGCCCTTAGCACAAACATGGCCGATACCTGATTATCGTCCTGAGGAAAATAAATGGTCGATGGAGTGTTGACATCGTCCTTAGAACAAACACAATACAAGTTATTTTTCGGCACACAAGCTTTGCCGAAAAAAGGGGGGCATGTGTTGACACCAGATTTTGGCATGGTCACGAATCCGGGTTCGTATGCAAAAGTTAGAGGCAACACTTCGCGGGCCGGCCCTGAGTGAGAAAGGCAACACTTCGCGGGCCGGCCCTGAGTGAGAAAGTATTTGGCCTTTGCTAGCTGAATGAAGCCTTGCCGGGGTAAAACCTTGCCGATGTGAGGGCTTGCCGGCGTGGAAAGCTTGCCAGCGGAGAAGCTTGCCGGCGTGGAAAGCTTGCCGGCGGAGAAGCTTGTCGGTGTGAAATCTTGCCGAGGAGGAACTCTTGCCGGGGTAGAAACCTTGCTGAGCTAGGGAGGAACCCTTGCCGGTGTAAAAACCTTGCCGGGGTGAAACCTTGTCGGTGCGGAAAGCTTACCCGGGTGGAAGGCCTGCCGAGGTGGAGGTTGTGATAGTCAAGCCGACAAGAAGTTGAAGATGGGCTCAGAAGCTAATTCAGATCATCTTGGATGGAGAAATGTCCTACACGGAAGTTGTGTGTCTCGTCGAGACGATCGATTTTGATATAAAGATCGTCTCAATCCGAGGTAGTATGCAAAAGTTAGAGCCCGCTTTTGAGCTTGTTTCCATCCGAGGTTGTTTGTCACCATGAAAAGGACCCTCAAAGTATAGCCAGTTTAAACCGAGCAGTTTTGGAAAGTTTGGATAAAATCAGTCCGAATTTGACTAGGGTTTTGAACGTGAATTGATGTAATTTTCTTGTAAGGAAAGCCTAGATAAATCCTTTGCTTGTACGGGAAGTCCAGCCGCCTCTTATATATGTTGGGGGTGACGGACGATTGAAACAACACACAATCGAACAAATCAATATACTACTTTTTCATCTACGTTTTATCTCTCCACCATTTTTCTCTCTCGTTCTTCGCTATTCTTCGTGTTTGAGAGCTGCGAATTCCGAGGCTCTAGGGGCGAGCGAATCGACCTAGGGCAGCCCATAGCCGCCGCACTCCCTGACGGGGTCCCTCCCGGGGGTGTGGGGTTTTCGGGTCTGCAAAAATGCCCATCGACTGTCTTGCGTATCGCGCTGTCGGTCGGGTCTCCTTTGACGTGAGCTGCGGTGCATCACCCCCGGCGTCGCGGGTACACGTGACGTGTTCGTGTGTCAACACTCTCGTGCTTCACTTATATTATTTTTAGAGTCTATAAACAGCATGGTAGTTTGCTTTGGTTATGAATTTAGTCCTAATATGATAGGCATCCAAGTGGGATATAATAAAAACTTTCATATAAAGTGCATTGAATACTAAGAGAAGTTTGATACTTGATGATTGTTTTGAGATATGAAGATGGTGATATTAGAGTCATGCTAGCTGAGTAGTTGTGAATTTCAGAAATACGTGTGTTGAAGTTTGTGATTCCCGTAGCATGCACGTATGGTGAACCGTTATGTGATGAAGTCAGAGCATGATTTATTTATTGATTGTCTTCCTTATAAGTGGCGGCAGGGACGAGCGATGGTCTTTTCCTACCAATCTATCCCCCTAGGAGCATGCGCGTAGTACTTTGCTTCAATAACTAATAGATTTTTGCAATAAGTATGTGAGTTCTTTATGACTAATGTTGAGTCCATGGATTATACGCACTCTCATCCTTCCACCATTTCTAGCCTCTCTAGTACCGTGCAACTTTCGCCGGTACCATAAACCCACCATATACCTTCCTCAAAACAGCCACCATACCTACCTATTATGGCATTTCCATAGCCATTCCGAGATATATTGCCATGCAACTTTCCACCATTCCGTTTATTATGACACGCTTCATCATTGTCATATTGCTTTGCATGATCATGTAGTTGACATCGTATTTGTGGCAAAGCCACCACTCATAGTTCTTCCATACATATCACTCATGAGTCATTGCACATCCCGGTATACCGCCGGAGGCATTCATATAGAGTCATATCTTGCCTAAGTATCGAGTTGTAATTCTTGAGTTGTAAGAAAATAAAAGTGTGATGATCATCATTATTAGAGCATTGTCCCGGTGAGGAAAGGATGATGGAGACTATGATTCCCCCACAAGTCGGGATGAGACTCCGGACGAAAAAAAGAGGCCAAAGAACCCAAAAAAAGGAGGCCATAAAAAAGGCCCAAATAAAAAAATGAAAGAAAAAGAGAGAAGGGGCAATGCTACTATCCTTTTACCACACTTGTGCTTCAAAGTAGCACCATGATCTTCATGATAGAGAGTCTCCTATGTTGTCACTTTCATATACTAGTGGGAATCTTTCATTATAGAACTTGGCTTGTATATTCTAATGATGGGCTTCCTCAAAATGCCCCAGGTCTTCGTGAGCAAGCAAGTTGGATGCACACCCACTTAGTTTCTTTTTGAGCTTTCATACACTTATAGCTCTAGTGCATCCGTTGCATGGTAATCCCTACTCACTCACATTGATATCTATTGATGGGCATCTCCATAGCCCGTTGATACGCCTAGTTGATGTGAGACTGTCTTCTCCTTTTTGTCTTCTCCACAACCACCATTCTATTCCACCTATAGTGCTATGTCCATGGCTCACGCTCATGTATTGCGTGAAGATTGAAAAAGTTTGAGAACATCAAAAGTATGAAACAATTGCTTGGCTTGTCATCGGGGATGTGCATGATTTAAATATTTTGTGTGGTGAAGATAGAGCATAGCCAGACTATATGATTTTGTAGGGATAGCTTTCTTTGGCCATGTTATTTTGAGAAGACATGATTACTTGGTTAGAATGCTTGAAGTATTACTATTTTTATGCCAATATTAAACTTTTGTCTTGAATCTTATGGATCTGAATATTCTTGCCACAATAAAGAGAATTACATGGATAAATATGTTAGGTAGCATTCCACATCAAAAATTCTGTTTTTATCATTTACCTACTCGAGGACGAGCAGGAATTAAGCTTGGGGATGCTGATACGTCTCCAACGTATCTATAATTTCTGATTGTTCCATGCTATTATATTATCAACCTTGGATGTTTTATATGCATTTATATGCTATTTTATATGATTTTTGGGACTAACCTATTAACCTAGAGCCCAGTGCCAGTTTCTGTTTTTCCTTGTTTTAGAGTATCGCAGAAAAGGAAAATCAAACGGAGTCCAATTGACCTGAAACTTCACGGAACTTATTTTCGGACCAGAAGAAGCCCACGTGTCGGGTGGTAGGTGCGACATATGCCAACGGGTGGCTTATCATTATGGGAGCCAGTAAGACATCGCCGGTGCCTGGAAACGGGATAAGGCGAAGACATGCACGCCGGCGGATCTTACCCAGCTTCGGGGCTCTCCGTGGAGATAACACCCCTACTGCTGCTCTGCAGGGTCTCCGCATGTTCACTAGATGAATCAAGTAGCTACACAACGCTCCTTGAGCTGTTTGGTGGGAGGAGGAAGAAGGGCACGGCTAGCCTGCTTCTTCTCCTTGTGTGATGTCTAGAACTAGCAAGGGGTCGAACCCTTTGCATGGGTGCCCCGGGGGGTTTATATAGGCCTACCCCCCGGGGGTACAATGGTAATCCGACTGAGCGCGGGGCCCAGCCGTCTGTGACTGCGCTCGCCGGCTTCCGCGCCGGCTGCTGGGGCCCCCCGACTAGTGGGTCCCGCCGGCTGCCGGCCCCCTGGTCGGTGGCTGGTTACTGTGGCTCCATCTTGTTGACGTGGGCTTCGTCGTGGTAAGCGCGGATACAGTACCGCCGCCTGTCAGGCGATCGCTGTAGCCCCACCGCGTCTTGTCTCCTTAATGGGGCGTCTTCTTCGAGGGAGGCGGCAAGCCGGCTGCGGGGAGCCGGCTCTATCTTGGGCCGACTGGTTGGAGGCGTGGCCGCCTTCGGGCGTCTCTCTGCTCAAAGGGGGCCCACCATCTGTGGGCCACACTGGCGGCCCGTCGTGGGTGATGCCAGGGTCAACATGGCAACAGTGCCGCGCCGGACGGGCCATGCCTACCCCGTATGGCGCACTGTGCCAGGCGTGCTCCGGGATTCGGGGGTGGCAGGCTTCACTGTAGCCATGCCCCGTCGCTCCGCCGTTAGGTGGGTGCAAACTTTGAGGGTACGGTCTCGACCGCTTTATGGGAGCCGGCTTCTTGGAGTCGGCCTTCTCATGGCCGGCTTCTTGGAGTCGGCCTTCTCATGAGGGCTAAAGTCGGACCGCCTTCCGAAAGCCGACCTGGGTGGCAGCCAGCAAGGGGAAGGCGGCCCCATGTCTTGGATTCTTGAGAGTCGGGCGGGCTCGTAGTTTTTTCAGAAGGGCCAGGGGAAGCCGGCTAGGCTACCCATGGCTATTTACTCCAACAGTAGTCCCCGAAGCTGATCGAGCTCCGAGGCGAGCAGGGGGACGAGAAGCTTGGTCAGCTTCCCATCCTGAAGAGCCGGCTTTGCGGGCGTATGCCGACTTTAGAGAGACTCGCGTCTTGTAGGCGGGAGGAGGGGGGACCTGCGTGCTGACCACGGGCCCTCCCGCGGCCACGTGGCAGCGAGATCCTGCGAGCGCACGCGCGCGACGGGATGCCGCCGTAGGCCCGGGCCCGCCACTCGCAAGCCTTGGTCCGGGCGTGGATCTTCCGTGGCCCACAGGGGCCGCTCGCCTTCCCGACGCAGTTTTGTTTCGCCGTTAAGGCTCAATAATCGCGGGACGTGCGGAGTGGGCACGATCGATCCCCACGCTTCCCCATGCCGCGCCTCATCGGCTCCGCACGTGAGCCTATAAGTAGGGGGAGGAGGGAGAGCGACAAAGGTTCGCACGCTCTCTCTCGCTCCGCCCCTCCTAATCCTCGTTTCTTCCTCTCGCTGCCGTTGCAGCTTCCCATCACAGCACCCCCACATCGTCCTGCTCCCATGGCGTTGTCAAGCTCGTGGGACGGCTCCAACGTCCATGAAGACCATGTGGAGTTCCTCCGCCAGACTCGGCGCCTGCCCGGCGCCGACCTCGTACAGGTCCGCCTAGCGCCGGAGAAGGAGATCTCGCTGGCGCCGGAGGAGGGCGAGCGGGTCGTTTTCCGCTCGCACTGCCTGCGCGGCTTCGGCCTTCCAGCGAGTGGATTTCTGCGCTCCTTCCTGGAGTTCTACAACCTCCAGCCGCATCACCTCACGCCCAATGCGGTGATGCTGTTGTCGGCCTTCGTCTCCCTCTGCGAAGGCTTCTTGGGGCTGCTCCCCACGCTGGAGCTCTGGGGAGAGTTCTTCCAGAGCAAACTCGGCACCATCGTCGCCGGCGTGCCCGCCCCCTGCGGGGCCTTCATCGCCATGAGGAGGGCGATCGAGAACAACCCATTCCCGCCCATCCCCCTGATCCAGTCAGTGAAGGTCTGGCAGAGATCATACTTCTACGTGAAGAACGTCGCCGATCAAGGAGACTACATCAACCTGCCGGCTTACGTAGCCGGCCCGCCGGCTGGGAGGCAGCCCTCGTGGAGTTTCCGGTCCCGGTCACTGTCTCCGGCCGGGAACGCCGCCATCTCCCGGCTTTAGGTGATGATTCAGTCGGAAGGCCTGCGCGGGGCTGACTTGGTGGCCGCCTTCGTGGAGCGCCGGATTCTTCCTCTCCAAAGCCGGCCCCATATGATGTGTCAGATGAGCGGCCGCTTCGACCCAAGCCGGCTGAGCACATGGGAAATGCCCCACGCGGAGGTGGCGCTCATGGTTAATTACATCGCCAACTGCAAGCTCGCTGAGGACTGGCAATACGGCAAGGCGCCGTATTCTCGCGCCAATCCTCTGCCCGTGGTAAGCTTCTCTCTCTATCTTCTTTTTGTCGTCAGCCGGCTTCATGACGGTCGGCCTCTGACCAGTCGGTTCTTTTGAGCAGAACCCTCTTCTTGCGCCGCCGGCCGGGGCGGCAGGGATTGAACGCCAGTATGCCCCCGACCGCACGGTGGACGACGTTGACGACCCGGACTTGGGGGCGGCCGCCATGGAAGACGCCGTCGTGGGGGACAGCGCCGAGCCTGGAGGCTCAAGGTTCACCGCGAGCTTCGAGGACTGGTCGGACGATTTCGAAGCCGAAGTCGCCCCGCGTCGCCAGCCGGCGGCCGACCATCAGGGCGCGGGCTCGTCTATCGCGCCGGCTGCAGGCGGCGGCACACAGAAGCGCCGGGCCGCTTCAGACCTCTTCGGCAGTCGGCCGAAGAAGTCCAAAGCCTCCACCGCGGCGACCAAGCGAGACGAGGCGGCTGCGAAAGCGACCCGCTTCCGCAAGGCGGTGAAGCAGCCTCAGGCGGTCTCAGCGTAAGTCTTCAATTGCCTTGCCGCATGCTCGTCATCATTCTCTTTCTCTTTGAATATTCTTCTTAACTTTTTCTCGCTTGCTGGACAGGGCACCGCTTTCCCTTGAGCGGGGTCCCGGCGGCTCCGTCGTGGGGCCGGCTGGAGGGTCTTCGAGCTCCCGCCACGTGGACCCCCACGCCGATCTCAGGGAGGCCACAGAGCGGAACGCCCGTGAAGCGCGGGAGGAGCGCAAGGCGGCGGAGAAGGCGGCCGCCCAGGCGGCGAGGGAGCAGGCCGACGCGGCAGCCAAGGCCCAGACGGAGGCGGCTACCGCGGAGACGGAGGCGGAAAGCTTGCGCAACCAGCCTCCGCTGCTCGCCATTCCTCTCCGAGCCATAGCCCCCGACACCCCATTGCCCTTGGCGGAGGAGATCGTCTAAGAGCCGCCGCTGATGGAGAGGGGGGAGGACCCCGTGGCCTTTGCGAGGAGAGCGCCGCTAGCAGCGCCAACCGGAGGGGGCCAAGGCGGCCAATCGTCAGCGGCGCCAGAGGGGCCGACCGGAGGTGAGCCGGAGAACAGAGCCGGCCTCGAGGTGCAGCCGGCGATGAGCCGGCGCGCAGGGGGAGGCGCCGCTCCGCCGGAGTTGCGCCGAGTCGCGGGCGCAGGCCAGCCGGCGGAAGATCTGGAGGCGGCCAGCACTGCCACGTCCGAGTGGACTCCCAGCGGGGGGACTGGCGAGCTGAATGTGGCGGCTCAAGGGGTCCGGAGCTGGCTGCAAGCTCAGGCCGCCCTGCTGCAACAGTTCACCCAGGAGTTCTTGTCGACGCGAGCCACCATCCGGGTGAGTCCTTCGCTCTTGGCTGCTTTGCTTTCTTAATTTCTTCCGTGGGGGCGCGTCAGCGCACCCACTGGGTGTAGTCCCCAAGATTCAGGCCGACTGCTGCGCAGTCGGGTCGGATCTTTCTCGACGGCTACCTTACTTTGCTTTTTCTGAACTTTCAGGAATATCACAACCTTCGTGCTGCTGCCTTCAACTCCCAGGCTCGGGAGCTGAGCCGGAGGACCGACGACCTGGCCGACAGCCGAAGTAAGTACTCGATCTTGTCTGTCTCCTGTGGGGGCGCGTCAGCGCACCCACTGGGTGTAGTCAGCTCGGCGAAGCGAAGGCCGCCCTTCATACCAAGGAGGCCGAGTACGCCGCCTTGGTCCAGGAACGGGATCGCCTAGCCAAGAAGCTGGCCGACCAAGAGGAGAGCCACAAGGTGGCCCTGCAGACGGCGCAGGATAACGAAGCCGCCTTGAGGGCGGAGTATGAGACCGAGGCGGTGAGCTGGGCCGAGACCCGGCGAGCCCTGGACGAAGGCTTCGGCCGGATCGAGGATTTGATCGACGGTAAGCCGCCTTCCTCGCCCCTCTCCTGCCTCTTGCCGCCTGGGTCTTTGACTTAACTTGAGCTGCTGCTTGTTTTTGGTGCAGACTACTTCCCCGGCTATTCTGCCTTCACCGCCCAAAGCATTGAGGCCCATCGCGAGGCGCGCCGTCAGGCGGGGGCCAACATCGCGCCAGATGCGAACCTGACGCTTGAGGAGCAGCTCTTGGCTGTCCAGGCGCGGTTGCAGCCGGCTCATCGGATGCTTCGCCGGCTCCAACGCGCTGGGGCGCAAGTGTTGGCCGCCCTCTGGCCCGGCGAGACGATCCCCCGCACCCCAAGCCGAACTGCCGACTGGCTAGAGGTTGCAGTCGGTCGCTTTGAGGCTTGGAAGGCGTCGGCGGCCCGCCTCGGAGCCGGGCGGGCGTTGGAGTTCGTTCGGGCTTGGTACCCAGGGTTGAGCCTGGACCAACTGCGCACTTGGCGGATGGAGGCCGACGCGGAGCTGGAGGAGGTGAGGCCGGCTATCACCCAGCGAGCTTCGACGATCACCGAGTGCACCGACATCAGCGTTTTCGCGCCCGAAATCGATGATGACGGCGTTGCTCAGCCGGAGGAGTGGTTCGGGCTGAACCCGGCGGTGGGCGAGGACTCGGCGAAGGAGATTGCCTCCAGTGACAAGGGCGAGGATGACGAAGAGGAGGACGGCGAAGACGTCGAGCCGGCTGGTGGAACAACCGGCCGACCTCAGGCCGCCCGTGCCTCCAGTAACGAGGCGCGTGGAAGCGCGCCCTCTGCGGGAGGCGGCGACCAAGCCGAAGTTCGCCAGCCGGCCGCTCCTTCAGCCGGCACGACCGTCTCCGCCAACCAATCCGGCTCGTCGGCCGCTCCGCCAGCTTGACTTGCCGTCTTTATCTTTCCTGCTTGTTGTCTTTGGAACAATCTTTGTTAAGTTTTCGAAGTTCCACCCACTGGGGGTGTATCCAAACTATGTTGAATGCTGGCCTCTCGGAGGTCTTTTTATGTAAATATTATTATGTGCATGTTTGGTTTCCATTCACGTATGCTTTTTATCCTTAGGCTTTTTCCTTTGCCGCCTTCCCTCTTTGGGTAGGCAAGTACTTGAGCTTTCTTGGATTGAAGTGAAGTGAATGGAAACCGGCCGGCCGGCTACTCTGGTAGCCATTCGGCGGTGGGAAAAACCGGCTTTTGTTATATTAGTCCGTTAGTCCCTAGCCGTTTTTCGTGTGGGCACCCGTTCCTACCTTTAACTCTTGCCAGTCGGATAGCTGGTTCTTCGAACTGCGACTTTTGGCAAGAGAAGGCTTGGGAGCCGGCACACTACTTGTCTGACTGCAGGTAGGACTTCTAACATAACTCCAGTCGGCCAGTCCCCGAGCCGACTAGTCGAACTCGGTGCAGGACGGAACAAGTAAATGAAATGACAAGGTCATAAGCATGATATTTTTCATTCATAAATAAGGGATGGCAGTCCCCGAGCCCTCCTCGGGGGGCCTATTGTCTCGTACTTAATACAAAAGTTAGCGTGATACATACTGCATTTCATCAACTGTAAAATCTTCAAAGGAGGTTGGCGTTCCATGGTCGTTCCGACTCCTTGCCGGAGTCGTCTCTCTTGCGTGCCTTCGGCTTCTGTGCATCGATCAGGTAGTAGGAGTCGTTGCCTAGAGCTCGGCTGATGACGAAGGGGCCTTCCCAAGGGGCTGAGAGCTTGTGCTGGCCGGCTGTTCGCTGGATCAGCCGGAGCACAAGATCGCCCTCTTGGAAAGATCTTGGCCTGACCTTCCGGCTGTGGTAGCGGCGCAAACCCTGCTGGTAGATGGCAGACCGGTTGAGGGCTAACAGCCGGCTTTCTTCCAGTAGGTCGACGCCGTCTTCTCGTGCTTCGTTGGCCTCCGCTTCCGTGTACATGGTTACTCGAGGCGAGTCGAACTCGATGTCAGTTGGGATGACCGCCTCGGCACCATATACAAGGAAGAAAGGGGTGAAGCCGGTTGACTTGTTTGGTGTAGTGCGCAGACTCCAGAGGACAGCCGGCAGCTCATCGAGCCAACAGCCGGCTGAGCGCTCCAGAGGTACGACCAGTCGAGGCTTGATACCGGAGAGGATGAGGCCGTTGGATCGCTCGACCTGGCCGTTTGACTGCGGGTAGGCGATGGATGCTAAGTCCAGCCGGATACCTTGGGCTGCGCAGAAACGTGCCAAGGCTCCTTTGGCAAAATTCGTGCCATTGTCGGTGATGATGCTGTGCGGCACGCCGTACCGAGTTGTTATGTCTGCGATGAACGTCACGGCAGTCGGCCCATTTAGCTTCTTGATCGGCTTTGCCTCAATCCACTTGGTGAATTTGTCCACGGCGACGAGCAAATGCGTCATGCCGCCGCGCGCCGTCTTGAATGGGCCCACCATGTCCAGTCCCCAAACGGCGAAGGGCCAAGTGAGGGGAATGGTTTTGAGTGCCGAAGCAGGCATGTGTTGCTTGGAGCTAAAGAGTTGGCATCCCTTGCAATGTTTGACTAATTCTTTGGCGTCATCCAAAGCAGTCGGCCAGAAGAAACCATGGCGGAAGGCTTTGGCGACAAGTGATCTTGAGGCCGCATGGTGGCCGCATTCTCCTTGGTGAATGTCTCTGAGGATTGCAATGCCCTTCTCTTGCTCGACGCACCGTTGGAGGATTCCAGTGACACTGCGCTTGACTAGTTCTCTGTTGACGATTGTGTATGCTCCGGCTCGACGTTGGACTTGTCTTGCTTCTGTTTCGTCAGCCGGCAGCTCTTGGTTTACTAGGAAGTTGAGGATGGACTGAGCCCATGATGGGGCCGCGACTTCTTCTACCGCCAATGTGGCTACTGCCACCAGGGTGGGCGGGCCGGGTGGTGAAATGCTGGAGTCGGCCACCGGCTGTTGTGCTGGTGCAGTCCCCGGACCGGCTACCGCGTCCCCGAGCCGGGTGTGGCAGTCCCCGAGCCGGGTGCCGAAGTCCCCGGGCCGGCTGCGGGAGTCTTGGGGTCGCCTGCTTGGTTCTTTGAGCCGGACCCGGCCGCATCGGGGTCAGGCGGCACAAAGATGGAGTCGGACTCTGGAGACGGCTTGATAGATGGCTTGAGGAGGCGTTGTAGAGCGACGCCGGTTGGAATTGCTTGCCGAGTAGAGCCTATTCGAGCCAGGGCATCGGCTGGCTCGTTGTCGGCTCGCGGTACGTGGAGGAACTCGCATCCTTCAAAGTATCCGCTGAGTTGTTGGACCAGGAAGCGGTAGCTCGCCATATTTGCGTCCTTGGCGTCCCAGTCGCCGGATGATTGCTGGACCACCAGGTCCGAGTCGCCATAACATAGGATCCGGCGAATGCCAAGTTCTTTGGCAAGCCGGAGCCCGTGTATGAGCGCCTCGTACTCGGCCACATTGTTGGAGGCGGCAAAGTGGATCTGTAGCGTGTATCTGAGCTTGTCGCCTTTGGGAGAGGTAAGGACGACGCCGGCTCCCAAGCCGGTGCGCATCTTGGACCCGTCGAAGTGCATGCGCCAATGGGTGGAGTCGGGAGCCGGCGGCAGGTACTGGGTCTCGGCCCAGTCGACGAGGAAGTTGGCCAGTGCTTGGGACTTGATGGTGGTGCGGGGCTGGTAGAAGATCGTGTAAGGGGCCAGCTCGATGGCCCATTTCGCCACCCGGCCGGATGCGTCCCGGCTGCCTATGATCTCGGCCAGCGGGGCAGTGCATACGACCATGACGGGATGCTCTTGAAAGTAGGGCTTCAGCTTCTTGGCGGTGAAGTACACGCCGTAACACATCTTCTGGTAGTGCGGGTAGTTCTGCTTTGAGGCGGACAGCACCTCGCTCAAATAATACACCGGCCTCTGGACCGGCTGGGCTCGGCCTTCTTCTGGGTGTTGGACTACGATGACGGTGCTGACCACCCGGCTGGTTGCGTCGATGTAGAGGAGCATGGGCTCTTTCTCAGTCGGCACCGCAAGAACGGGCGGCGTGGCCAGCATCTTCTTCAACTCGTGAAAAGCTTGGTCGGCCTGGTCGTTCCACTCGAAGTGAGTGCTCTTCTTCATGAGGCGGTAGAGGGGGAGAGCTTTCTCTCCGAGCCGGCTGATGAAGCGGTTCAAGGAGGCCAAGCACCCGGTGAACTTCTGAATGTCTCGAAGCTTGGTGGGGATCGCCATTCTCTCGATGGCCTTGATCTTCACCGGGTTGCATTCGATGCCGCGTTCGGAGACCAGGAAGCCTAGGAGCTGGCCGGCTGGCACTCCGAACACGCATTTCTCGGGGTTGAGCTTGATTTGGAATCGGCGTAAGTTCTCAAACGTTTCCTTGAGGTCTCCCAGCAAGGTGCCGCGCTTCTCCGTCTTCACCACGATGTCGTCCACGTAAACGTGAGCGTTCCTGCCGAGCTGCTTGAGGAGGCACTTCTGCATGCAACGCTGAAAGGTGGCACCGGCATTTCTCAAGCCGAATGTCATAGTCAGGTAGTAGAAGGCTCCAAATGGCGTGATGAAGGCGGTCTTCAGGCGGTCGTCCGGATCCAGCTTTATTTGGTGATATCCGGAGTAAGCATCCAAGAAACTCAACAGCTCGCATCCGGCTGTGGAGTCTATCACTTGGTCAATCCTTGGCAGGGCAAAAGGATCTTTGGGGCAGGCCTTGTTGAGGCTCGTGTAGTCTATACACATGCGCCACTTGTTGTTCTTCTTTAGCACAAGGACCGGGTTGGCGAGCCACTCTGGAAAGAAAACTTCCATAATGAAGCCGGCTGCCAAAAGCCGGGCTATCTCCTCCCCTACAATCCCGCGTTTCTCCTCCGACAGTCGGCGAAGGGGTTGTCTGACTGGCTTTGCGTCTTCTCGAACGTGTAGTTTGTGCTCGGCGAATTTCCTCGGAACACCCGGCATGTCTTTGGGGGACCATGCAAAGATGTCCCGATTCTCACAGAGGAAATCGGCGAGCTCGCCTTCCTATTTGCTGTTCAGGTTTGCCCCGATGACGGCAAACCTCTCTGGATGCTTGGGGTCAACAGGTATCTTCTTCGTCTCCTTGGCCGGCTGGAAAGATCCTTGAGCGTCATGCTCCTTGGGGTCAGGGGACACGGCCGACGGCTTGCCGGCTATGGCCACGACTCGGTCCAACATCTTCTTCTCTTCGGCAATCACAAGGGACTCGGCCAGCTGGCTGCTGGCCGCCGCGCACTCAGAGGACTTCTTGTAATCACCGGCTACGGTGATGACGCCTTTGGTGCTTGGTATCTTCATCTTGAGGTATGCATAGTGGGGAACTGCCATGAATTTGGCCAAGGCAGGTCGGCCAAGCAATGCATGGTAAGGGCTCTCTAGGTCCACCACTTCAAACCAGATCGCTTCCCGGCGGAAATGCTCCTTGTCCCCAAAAAGTACATCGATCTTGATCTTGCCAATGGGGGTGCAGGATAAGCCCGGTACGATGCCATGAAACACTGTCCGAGTAGGCATGAGCTGCTTCGTCTTGACGTTTAGCTTTTCCAGGGTGTCACGGTACAGGATGTTGATGCTGCTCCCGCCGTCTATCAACACACGGGAGAAGCGTGCGGCGCGTCTGTCCGTTGCAAGGGTGGCTTCCAGGACCAAAGCGTAAGAGCCGGGAGACGGCATCACCTCTAGATGGTCGGCCCGGCTCCAGCTGATGGGCTTTTCTGACCAATGCATGTGTCCGGCGGGGTTGGCAGCGACCACGCTGACTTCCTGGTGCTCTCGGCGTTTGCTGCGCCGGTCTTCGGGCTGGCTTGTAAAGACGATGTAGGTTGCTTGCTCGTCGGGGAACTCGTCATGCACGGCTCCAACTGCGGGCCAAGCGGCCGGAGGCGGCGGAGGCGGAGGCGGCGGGCCGGCAGGCAGAGGCGGCGCGAGCCCTTCGCCTTTAGAGATTCGGGTGAGCCAATGGCACTTCCGGGTCGTGTGGTTGGACGGCTTCGAGCTGCTGTGGAACTTGCAAGGGGCGTCGAGAGTTTGCTCGTAGGAGAAGGCGGGCTGCCAAGCCGGCCTGCCGCCCTTGGGCTTCTTGGGCGCCGGTCGCTCTTCAGGCGGCGCGTCTTCGACTGTGGCCACCTGCCGACTGGCGGGAGGCGGCGCGGGGCCCTTGCTCTTGTGGTCGTTCGAGTGGGGGAGTCGGCCGGAATCCCCAGCCGGCGTCTTGGGCGCCGGGTTGAGTACCTTTCCGGACGCGTCTACCCGAAGCTCGGTCTTCATCGAGGAGACGGCGGTGGCGTACTTGTCCGCTATGTCCAGAAGCTCGTCGAGGGTAGCCGGCTCGTCGCAGAGGAGCTTGTGCTTGAGGAGGGTGCCTTCTCGGCATCCGGCTATGAAGTATTCTATGGCTTGCACCTCGTGCACCCCTTCACAGGAGTTGCGGAGCTCGGCCCAACGCATGAGGTAATCGCGAGTGGACTCGGCGGGGCCTTGTACGCACAAGGAGAGCTGTCTGGGCTTGGGAGCCCGCTTGTAGGTGCTGGTGAAGTTGCGGATGAAGGCTTCTGTGAAATCTAGCCAGCTGTTGATGCTATGCGGCTTGAGGCTGTTGAGCCAGGTCCGCGCCGTGCCTTGCAGCATGAGGGGCACGTACTTCAAGGCAACGCGCCGGTTGCCGTTGGCTATGCTAACCGCCATGGAGTAGTCGATCAACCAATCTTCTGGCTTCACGGATCCGTTGTACTTGGGCGTGTCTCTTGGGAGTGAGAACCCTTTGGGGAAGGGCTCGTCGCGGATGCGGGGGCCGAAACAAGGCGGGCCGACATTGTCTTCTTCTTCTAGCGCCAGGGATCGCGCCAGGCGGTCGATCCGATGGCGGGCATCGTTCTCGCCGACTCCTTCGCGGCGACCTAGTCGGCCGCTGAGAGTCGGGTGCGCCACTGGCGGCGGGGTGGGGTATCTCTCTCCACGGGGTCGAGGCGGAGGCGGGTTGCCCCGCCATTCCATGGCTCGGGGACGGCCGTCCGCGTCTCGCTCGATGGAGATTCGGGTCCGGCTACGGCTGGCAGCCGGCTCTTTCTTGCGCCGCATGCGGGTGTCGCTCGTAGCCGGCGTCCGAGACGTCGCGCCGTGATCTCGGCGCGGGGAAGGGCTTCCCGCGCGGGCGTCTGCTTCATGTCGCTGCGCGGCTGCGTCAATCAGTTGCTGGATGCGCCGGGTCATGTGGGGGAGGTCTTCGGCCTCCAAGCCGTCCAACTCGTCTACGGCCGCCTGGGCGGCACGCAAGTTCTCGAGCGGAGTGGCATAGACCGGGCGGTCAACTCCCAGCGTGTCGGTGATGACGGCGCTGCGTTGCTTGACAAGGCCGGCCCGGCTTGGCCCGCCTGGGCCCAGCGTGCCGAAGGCGGCGCGGTCAGCTTCGCGCTGGTAGGCCTCAGTGAGGCGTCTTACGGAAGCCAGCCTCTGGCCCTCCGCGAGGAGGGCGAGGCGGCGTGCCTCCAGTGCTTCGTTGCCGGCATCAGCCGGGAGGGGGGTGGACAAGTCATGGGCCGCCGCGTGCGGGGCGTCGTAGGCGCTCTCATCAGCCGGGCCTCTGTGGCCGACAACCATCACTTCGGTGGTGACAGCATCGCAGCCGTCGGCTCGAGGAAGCGGGTCGTTGTAGATCGTGATGTTGGTGGGGAAGGTGTCGTAGGAGGCCGTGTCGGAGTCGACAGGCATCGGGTCGGTGGAGCCAACCGACTCTAGGTCCACAGCGGGCTCGCTGGAGACATGGAGCTGGCCGAGAAGGTTGGCGAGCTGGTCGGTGCCCGCATCGGCGGCGAGCTCGTCGGAGATGAAGGTCTCGTCGGGGAGATCGGCGAGGCTGCTCGCCGCGCAGACGCTGGTGATGCCTTGCAGCGCGTCGTGGCAAGCGCCATCGGGCGTGCCGGGCTGGCTACGCTCGCTGGGAAGGAAGAGGGTTCCCGTCCAGAACAGGTCTCCGGACGACGGTGCACCTGGCCCCACGGTGGGCGCCAAATGTCGGGTGGTAGGTGCGACATATGCCAACGGGTGGCTTATCATTGTGGGAGCCAGTAAGACATCGTCGGTGCCTGGAAACGGGATAAGGCGAAGACATGCACGTCGGCGGATCTTACCCAGCTTTGGGGCTCTCCGTGGAGATAACACCCCTACTGCTGCTCTGCGGGGTCTCCGCATGTTCACTAGATGAATCAAGTAGCTACACAACGCTCCTTGAGCTGTTTGGTGGGAGGAGGAAGAAGGGCACGGCTAGCCTGCTTCTTCTCCTTGTGTGATGTCTAGAACTAGCAAGGGGTCGAACCCTTTGCATGGGTGCCCCGGGGGGTTTATATAGGCCTACCCCCCGGGGGTACAATGGTAATCCGACTGAGCGCGGGGCCCAGCCGTCTGTGACTGCGCTCGCCCGCTTCCGCGCCGGCTGCTGGGGCCCCCCGACTGGTGGGTCCCGCTGGCTGCCGGCCCCTTGGGCGACAGGCAGGCCCCACTGGCCAGGGCCTGGTCGGCGGCTGGTTACTGTGGCTCCATCTTGTTGACGTGGGCTTCGTCGTGGTAAGCGCGGCTACAGTACCGCCGCTTGTCAGGCGATCGCTATAGCCCCACCGCGTTTTGTCTCCTTAATGGGGCGTCTTCTTCGAGGGAGGCGGCAAGCCGGCTGCAGGGAGCCGGCTCTGTCTTGGGCCGACTGGTTGGAGGCGTGGCCGCCTTCGGGCGTCTCTCTGCTCAAAGGGGGCCCACCGTCTATGGGCCACGTTGGCGGCCCGTCGTGGGTGATGCCAGGGTCAACATGGCAACAGTGCCGCGCCGGACGGGTCATGCCTACCCCGTACGGCGCACTGTGCCAGGCGTGCTCCGGGATTCGGGGGTGGCAGGCTTCACTGTAGCCACGCCCTGTCGCTCCGCCATTAGGTGGGTGCAAACTTTGAGGGTACGGTCTCGACCGCTTTATGGGAGCCGGCTTCTTGGAGTCGGCCTTCTCATGGCTGGCTTCTTGGAGTCGGCCTTCTCATGAGGGCTAAAGTCGGACCGCCTTCCAAAAGCCGGCCTGGGTGGCAGCCAGCAAGGGGAAGGCGGCCCCATGTCTTGGATTCTTGAGAGCCGGGCGGGCTCGTAGTTTTTTCAGAAGGGCCAGGGGAAGCCGGCTAGGCTACCCATGGCTATTTACTCCGACACCACGGAGTATCGGAGATCGACCAGGAGAGTCCCGGGCTGCCCATGAGGGTGGGGGCGCCCACGCCCCCTGGGCGCCCCCCCTACCTCGTGGACATCCCAGAGTTCCACCGACATACTTCTTCCTCCCATATATACCCATATACCCTAAAAACTCTGGGGAACACAATAGATTGGGAGTTCCACCGCCAGAAGCCTCCGTAGCCACCAAAAACCAATCTAGACCCGTTCCGGCACCCTGCTGGAGGGGGGAACCCTCACCGGTGGCCATCTTCATCATCCTGATGCTCTCCATGACGAGGAGGGAGTAGTTCTCCCTCAGGGCTGAGGGTATGTACCAGTAGCTATGTGTTTGATCTCTCTCTCTCTCTCGTGTTCTTGAGGTGATATGATCTTGATGTATCGCGAGCTTTGCTATTATAGTTGGATCTTATGATGTTTCTCCCCCTCTACTCTCTTGTAATGGATTGAGTTTTCCCTTTGAAGTTATCTTATCGGATTGAGTCTTTAAGGATTTGAGAACACTTGATGTATGTCTTGCGTGGGATACCCGTGGTGACAATGGGGTATTCTATTGATCCACTTGATGTATGTTTTGGTGATCAACTTGCGGGTTTCGTGACCTTGGAATCTATGCATAGGGGTTGGCACATGTTTTCTTCTTGACTCTCCGGTAGAATCTTTGGGGCACTCTTTGAAGTTCTTTGTGTTGGCTGAATAGATGAATCTGAGATTGTGTGATGCATATCGTATAATCATACCCACGGATACTTGAGGTGACATTGGAGTATCTAGGTGACATTAGGGTTTTGGTTGATTTGTGTCTTAAGGTGTTATTCTAGTACGAACTCTAGGGCTGTTTGTGACACTTATAGGAATAGCCCAACAGATTGATTGGAAATAATAACTTTGAGGTGGTTTCGTACCCTACCATAATCTCTTCGTTTGTTCTCCACTATTAGTGACTTTGGAGTGACACTTTGTTGCATGTTGAGGGATAGTTATGTGATCCAATTATGTTATTATTGTTGAGAGAACTTGCACTAGTGAAAGTATGAACCCTAGGCCTTGTTTCAACGCATTGCAATACCGTTTACGCTCACTTTTATCATTAGTTACCTTTCTGTTTTTATATTTTCAGATTACAAAAACCTTTAACTACCATCCATATACCACTTGTATCACCATCTCTTCACCGAACTAGTGCACCTATACAATTTACCATTGTATTGGGTGTGTTGGGGACACAAGAGACTCTTTGTTATTTGGTTGCAGGGTTGCTTGAGAGAGACCATCTTCATCCTACGCCTCCTACGGATTGATAAACCTTAGGTCATCCACTTGAGGGAAATTTGCTACTGTCCTACAAACCTCTACACTTGGAGGCCCAACAACGTCTACAAGAAGAAGGTTGTGTAGTAGACATCACAGGTGCAACGCCGGGCAGCAGCATACACAATCGTCAATAGAGAACTTGTGAGGCGCAGTGTCACTGGTGTTTACCAGCGCTGCGTGGAGCCGGAGCAAGGCCAAGCAATCCTCAAAGATATCCATCAAGGCAAGTGTGGTCACCACGCGGCTTCAAGGGCACTTGTTGCCAAAGCTTTTCGCCATGTTTTTTTCTGGCCGACTGCTCTAGAAGACGCCAAAGACTTGGTCCAGAAATGCAAAGGGTGCCAGAAGTTCCGCTCCAAGCCTCATCAGCCGGCTTCTGCACTCAAGACTATCCCCATTGCCTGGCCATTTGCTGTCTGGGGCCTGGACATGGTGGGACCATTCAAAATAGCACGAGGTGGCATGACTCATCTGCTTGTCACGGTGGACAAGTTCACCAAGTGGATAGAAGCAAAACCAATCAAGAAATTGAATGGTCCGACTGTTGTGACTTTCATCTCCGACATCACCATCCGGTATGGCATACCACACAGCATCCTCACCGACAATGGCACAAACTTTGCCAAAGGCGCCTTGGCCTATTTCTATGCGACGCAGGGCATCCGACTGGACCTAGCGTCCGTTGCTCATCCGTAGTCAAACGGCCAGGTGGAGCGAGCAAACGGCCTTATTTTATTCGGCATCAAGCCCCGACTGGTTGAGCCTCTGGAGCGTTCGGTCGGTTGCTGGCTCGACGAGCTGCCAGCCGTCCTCTGGAGTCTGCGCACAACCCCGAACAAATCAACCGGCTTCAACCCTTTCTTCCTCATCTACGGTGCCGAAGCCGTCCTCCCGATGGACATAGAATTCGACTCCCCTCGAGTCACCATGTACACCGAAGAGGAGGCAGAAGAAGCACGACAAGACGGCGTCGATCTGCTGGAAGAGGGCCGGCTATTGGCACTCAGCCGGTCCACCATCTACCAGCAGAGTTTGTGCCGATACTACAACCGAAAGGTCAAGCCAAGATCTTTCAAGAAGGAGACCTTGTGCTCCGACTGATCCAGCGGACAGTCGGCCAGCACAAGCTCTCGGCACCTTGGGAAGGCCCCTTCATCATCGGCAAGGTGTTAGGCAACAACTCCTACTACCTCATCGACGCTCAGAAGCCTCGAGCATGCAAAAGAGACGACTCCAGCAGGGAGACGGAGCGTCCATGGAATACGAATCTCCTTCGAAGGTTTTACAGTTAAAAAGCAGTATGTATCACGCTGACTTTTGTATTAAATACAAAGACTTCGGGTCCCCCGAGAAGAGCTCAGGGACTACCCTCCTTTATCTATAAGACAAGTATTACGCCTGTTGTTTGTGTTATTTCATTAATCCGTCTGGCGCCGGGCTCGACCAGTCGACCCGGGGACTTGCCGCCTTGTACTATGAAATGCATCCTGCGGCCGGACAAGTAATGTGTTGGAACCCAAGCCTTCTCTTGCCAGAACCCGCAGCTCGCAGAGCAACTGTTCGGTTGGCAGGAGTTAAGGCAGAAAGGGTGACCACATGAAAAATGGCTAAGGACCCAAAGCATAAACATAGTCCAAGCCGGCTTCCTGCCTCGCCGACCGGCTGTCAAAGCAGCCGGCCGATTTCTACTTAACTTGCCAAGAAAACTCCAGTCGGCTAAGTACTTGCCTTCCCGAAAGTGGCTAAGTACTTGACCCAGCCACAGTCTGTAGAGCAATTGTTCGGCTGGCAAGACGGCAACCAAGGGAAGGCGGCAAAGGAAAAAGCCAAAAGAGCAGAAAGCAAGGAAAGATAGGACTCGGATAAGATATTTACACATCAAAAGGCCCTTGGCCGACATCCAACATAAGTTTGAAATACACCCCACGGGTGGAACTGTGCGAAGTTAACAGAGTTTGTTGAGACTAATAAGCAGGAAGAAATAAAGGTAAAGTGGCAGCCTAGGAAGTAGCAGGCGGGTTCGGTGGCGCCAACTGGTCGAGCGGCCGGCTGGTCGGTCTCCGCTTGGTCTCCTTCAACAACAGCCAGCCCGCTCGGCCGTGGCTCATTGCTGGAGGCGCGGTCGAGTTGAGGCTGGCCGTTCGCTCCGACCTCTGGCACCTCCTCTTCGCCCTCCTCCTCCTCATCGTCCTCTCCCTCGTCGCTGGAGTCGACCACCTCGGTCGAGTCCTCGTCCTCCTCCGGGTTCAGCCCAAACCACTCTGGCGGCGCCTCGGCGCCGTTCTCGGCCAGCTCCGGGATGAAGATGCTGGTGTCGGTGTACTCGGCAATGGCTGCTGCCCGCTTGACGAGTTCGCCCTCCACTGCCACCAGCTCCTCCTGGGCTTCCTGTCAGAATGTGGTCAACTAGGCTAGATTTAGCCTAGGGTACCACGCCTTGACGAACTCCAAGGCCCAGCGTGCTCCGGCCCGGGCCGAGGAGCCCTTCCATGCCTCAAGGCGGCCAGCCGCCACCTCCAGCCAATCGGCAGTCTGGCTGGGGGTGCGCGGGGCCGGCATGTCGGGCCACAGGGCGGCGATCGCCTGGGCGCCAACACGCTGAAGGCGGCACAGCATCTGATGAGTCGGCCGAAGATGAGCCTGGATGCTGAGAAGTTGCTCGCGAAGAGTGCAAGGGGCATTGGCGGCGATCTCCTCGCCTTCTGCCCTTCGTCCTTCGCGATCGGCCTCGATAGCCTAGTTGGCGGCACCAGAGTGACCTGGTAAGAAGTCTGCCAGGACCAAAAGCAAAGAGTCAGAACAAAAGAGAAGCCAGCTTGATCAGAGGCCGGCAGTTTCAAAGAAGAGTAAAGAAGGCTGCTTACCGTCGACCATGTCCTCGATCTCGCCAAAGCCGGCCGACAGCACCGCCTCCTTGTCGGTCCAGGCGGAGCGTTCGATCTCGAACTTAGCAAGAAGACCCACCTCCTTGTCCTCCGCCTCCTTCTGGGCCTTTTGGAGAAGCTCCGCCTGCTCCGCCAGTCGCGCGACCAGCCGGTCGCGCTCTTCGGCCAGCTTGTTGCAATCCACCTCCTTGGCATGAAGCGCGGCGTTTGCTTCGCCCAGTTGCCGTTGAAGGGTGGCATTGGCCTCTGCAAGAAGTAGAAAAAGAAAGAGACAACAACAATCAGCAAAGAAAGATGAAGTTGCCAGGAAGATCCGGCCCGACTGCTCAGCAGTCGGCCCGAATCTCGGGGACTACAGCTCGCGGGTGCGCCAGCGCGCCCCCGCAGAGAAAGAAGAAGACTTACTCCGGCTCTCCGACAAGTCGGCGGCACGTTGATCCAACTCCTGGACTCTGTAGTTGAAGACGGCCACACGGAGGTTATGATAATCCTGTAGCAAATATATTAGTGCTTGGAGCTCGCTAATTAGAGTTCCGGGCTGCCTGCTCAGCAGCCGGCCCGCAACTCGGGGACTACACCCAGTGGGTGCGCTGGCGCGCCCCCATGAAGCAATACAAGAATTAAAAACAAAGAAGCAACAAGTATACCTGGACGGCCTCTTGCGACTCCAGGAACGCCTTGTTGCAGAGCTTGAGAGCGTTGGCCTCGGCGCGGAGTTTGGCTTGAACGTCCAGAATCGCCTTGTTCAGAGGGCCCGTCCCGCCTCCCCGCACCCACCTAGTGGGCGTGGCGCTGGTCGCCTCGGTGTCCGGGGTCGAGGAGCTTGCGGTGCCAGCCTCCAGTGGGTGCCGCACCGAGACCGCCTTCGCGAGCCGGTGGCGTAAGGGTGTGCGGACCCCAGGAGTCGGGCCCATCACCATCTCGTTTCTGGCTGGTGGCACCGGCGGGTCGGCCGGCTGCTTGTCTCGTGCCTCCTCAGAAGGAAGTGGCGGGGGCACGATCACATCCGGCATGGAGACGTCGCCGCTGTCCCTTTCCATGATAGGGTGCTCGCCGCTGGCTTCCCCGGTCTGCGCCATGAACTTCGGTGGTGGCGGCACAGAGTTCAGGGGGACAACAAACACCACCGACTAATGGTGCGCGGCTTCCTCAGCCTGCTTCTTTAGCAAAGTGGCGGCTTCGGCCTCCGCCAGCTTCTTCAGGGCGGCAGCTTCCACCCTGTCTGCTTCCGCCTTCTCCAGGCGGGCGGCTTCCTGCTCTTCGAGCGCCTCCCGCGCATTCTGCTCCGTCGCCTCCCGGAGGTCGGCGGCCGGATCGATCCGTCGGGTGGTGGTGGAAGTCTCCGCCGACCCTACGATGGAGGCGGCGGCCGACTTCTCAAGAGAGAGCGGGGCTCTAGATCAAGGGAAACAAGGCGAAGAAACTCAGACAAGATCATCAAGAAAGGAGAAAGTACGAGAGGAAGACAATACTTACGCGGAAACCAGCTGCAGCTCCTTCACCGACTTGCGGAAGCAATTGGCTTTTGCAGCCGCTTCATCCCGCTTGGTCGCTGCGGCCAAGCCCCTGGGCTTCTTCGGCCCGCTGCCGAACAGGCTCGATGCGGCCCTGCGCTTATGCGCACCACCTCGAGCTGCCGGCGCGGCAGACGAGCTCGCGCCCTGCTGGTCGGACCCCGGTTGGCAGCGCGAGACGACTTCCCCCGCGTCATCGTCCGGCCAGTCCTCGAAGCTGGCTCCGAGCCCCGAGCCGCCCACTGCGCCGCCCCCTCCCTCGGCGTCATCCTCCAAGGCCGCCGCCCCCAAGTCGGGGTCATCCACGTCGCCCTCCGCTCGGTCGGGGAGAAATTGACGCTCCGGCCCCGCGGCGCCGGCTGCCGGCTGGAGGAGGGCGCTCTGTTCGGAGAGCCGATTGGTCAGGTTAGACAAACGGAACTCGGCAAAAAAGGAAGAGAGAGAGAGAGAGAGAGAGGGAAAGGAAAATTACCATAGGCAGGGGGTTGGCGCGAGAATACGGCTCCTTGCCGAACCGCCACTCTTCCGTGAGCTTGCACTTCGCGAGGTAGTTCACCATATGAGCTACCTCTGCGTGAGGCATCTCTTTGGTGCACAGCCGGCTTGGGTCCCAATGCCCGCTCATCTGACAAATCATGTGAGGGCGGCCCTGGAGCGGGAGCACCCGGCGCGTCACGAAGGCGGATAGCAAGTCGGGCCCGGTCAGGCCCTCCGACTATACCAGCACCCGGAGCCGCGTGATGGCGACGGCTCCAGAAGGCGATAGTGTCTTGGCCCGGTACGACCAGTTAGGCCGTCTCCCGGCCGGCGGGCCGGCAGCATAAGCCGGCAAGTTGACCCAGTGACCCTCCGCGAAGATGCTCTTCACGTAGAAGTATGACTGCTGCCACATCTTCACCGACTGGATCAGCGTGATGGGAGGAAATGGATTGTCACCCCCCGGCCTCCGCACCGCGATGAAGGCGCCGCACTGAGTCGGCACCCCCGCGACGACGGTGCCGAGCTTGGTGTAGAAGAACTCCCCCCAGAGCTCGATAGTGGGGAGGACGCCGAGGAAGCCTTCGCACAGGGTGACAAAGGCGGACAGCGCACCACCGTGTTCGGGGTCAGATGGTGCGGCTGGAGGTTGTAGAATTCGAGGAAGGCCCGGAAGAAGCCGCTCGCCGGCAGGCCGAGGCCACGCAGGCAGTGCGAGCGGAAGACGACCCGCTTGCCCTCCTCCGGCGCCGGCGAGATCTCCCCCTCTGGCGCGAGGCGAACCTTCACGTGGTCCTGGCTGGGCAGTCGCCGCGTCTGGTGGAGGAAGTCGATGTGGTCTTCATGAACTGTGGAGCCGTCCCAGGCTCCGGCGCGTGCCATGGGGACGAGAGGTTGACAGACGGGCTCAACGGAGACGAGCAACGGCAACGCTCTAGCGGGTTCGGGGCGCTGCGGCGAGAAGAAGAAGAAGAAAGGAGGGAGAGTGGGGTAGAGGGGCGCGCGTGCTTCGCTGCTCCCTCTCCTCCCCCTACTTATAGCCTGCGGGCTACGAAGCCGAGGGGGTGGGCGTGGGATCGTGGGATTTACTGTGCCCACGACCCCATGCTCCCGCCTTTACCGCATGGGTACTGCGTGCAGTAACTCCGCGGGGAAACCCAACCGCCCCGCCTCGGTCGCAGCGGATCCGCTCGCAGCCCGAGGCCCGGTAGTGGCGGGCCCGGCCTGCGGTCGCGTCCCGTCACGCGCGTGGGTGGGCAGGCCGGCCCGGCTGGCCGGCGCCATGTGGCACGCCCACGACGGGTGGCGGGCAGAGAAGCTTGGCAAGCACGCCACCTCGTTCCCACCGATGCATTCGAGATCCCAGGACCCGACTGGACCTATCCGACTCCTGCCCGCTGGCTCCCCGGTAGTCGGATGGAGCTTCCTTCATAGCACCCGGGGAGGAAACTGTTGAGGCTCCCCGATTCGGCGAACCGTGGTCCCTCACCAGCTTCGGGGACTACTGTCGGAGTAATGGGCCACGGGTAGCCTAACCCGAGCCCCTAAACCTTTCAAGACAACGGGGCCGGTTGTGCCCCTCAAGACGTCAAGATAGATCTCCGCCTCCTGGCAGCCGGTTGGCTGAGCGGCCGACTGGCCGAAGGCGACCGAGTTACAGAAGACGGCATCACAACAGGCTGACTCCTAGTGAGCGGCCTCCAGAGAGGCCGGCCCCTAGCAGTCGGCTCATGGCGCCCTCAAAGTCGGCGCCCTCATCAAGGAGACAAGACAGAGTATGGCCGCGGGGTAGCCCATCCCCCCCCCCAATCCAGGGCCGGGCGTGGCCACAGTGCCTCGTACGAGCGGAGATCTCCGCCCGGCGCGGCACTGTTGCCACTCTGCCCATGACGTCACTCCTGTCAGGAGAAGTACTGTCCCCACTACCGCCTATCGGTATGGCCCGAAGATGGTGGGCCCTACCGGTTAGCAAGCGCCCAAAAGACGACTAGGGACACACCAGTCAGATCCGAGGGAGGTCGGCTCCCAGCAGCCGGCCTGACCCTTCCTCAGGGGCCTACGTGTCATTAACTAGACTAGATGCAGAGTGGCTACAGTGATCTCCCACCAGGAGGCAGGACTGTAGCCACGCCTCCCTGACCAAGCACGCGTCATTACAACATGGCTACAGTAATCCGTAGCCGGCAAGACCCGCGAGTGGCGGAGGCGACCTGTCGGCTCCGTACCAGACCAGCCGGTGGGGCCCACCAGGCGGCGGGCCCCAGCAGTCGGCGGAGAAGACGGCGACCAGAGAGACTGACAGTCGGGCCCTACGCCCGGCTAGATTACCATTGTACCCTTGGGGGGTAGGCCTATATAAACCCCCCAGGGCACCCATGCAAAGGGTTCGGATCTGTTAGGACTAGACTCGTACCTAGAGGAGGAGAGAGCGTGCCTGCCTTCTTCCACCTCTAGCAAACAGCTCAAGGAGCATCATTGTATCACTTGCGCCTTAGTGATCATGCGGAGACCCCGCAGAGCAGGACTAGGGGTGTTATCTCCTAGGAGAGCCCCGAACCTGGGTAAAGTACGTCGGCGTTCGTGTCTACGCCTTATCCCGCTTCCAGGCACCGGTGACGTTCTACTCACTCCCACCATGATAAGCCATCCATTGGCATATGTCGCACCCAACCCCCGACAGCCACGACCAATATTTGGTCTTAAACAGTGATCCTTCCGGTGATCACAACCACGACCAACACTTGGTCTCAACCGACAGGATGACCTTCCCCCCATCCTCAACAGTGCAAAGTTCATGATTTAGTGTGCAGGATTAATTAAATGTTGACCTATGGTGTGACCTACTTTCGAGATGTCCATATCCGTGGACTCGGCTATCGATAGATTATTACACTCTACAGAGGTAGCGCACTGTACCCACACCATGGAACACATGGCCCCGTACTCCCATTCGGGTGGACCAACGGCATTCCGACGAAACCCCTCCATTGCCATGACACTCTCTCGGCCACTCCGACCCACTCCCCAACTGGGCTAGTCCTGGGTGGCCCCGTGTCTACCAAAGACACAACGACCACCATCGTGGCCAACGTCCCTCACGGGGACCGGTACCAAAAATCTCAACAATGGGCTCACAAGGTTATGTCTGCTTACTGGGCCAGGGTACCGCACGCCCATAACCTTCCCTAGTTGGAGGCACTGACCAGAGGAATGACAGTGGACCGAATAAAGGCCTTCCCATACAGGCAAATGTGGTTGCACTGGGAAAAACTCGATTCAGTGGCACCATGACTCGGTCAACGATAAATTCAAGTTGTATTATTATCAGGTTCAACTTAAATTGAAAATAGTAGGTGTCATAGTATGCCATGAAATGCAATCACTAACATATGCACCACATATTAACGGAAATGACTGAGTCAACTAAATCCACACTAAGCATAAACATCAACAACACCTCATACTTCTCTGGTTAGGATTAAACTCACATTAAACAGAATCTTTTCTAACAAATTTTACCATTTTTCCCATGCAAGAAAATAGTTCTAATAAATTACTTATATCCATAACCAAATTATTTCTATCATAGCAAAGATTAATTCTAGTTTCTATAACCACTTAGTAGCTACAAACTTTCTGATAACATAAGCATGTAAACTTAAACAAACACTAACAGAATATAAATAACCTAATGATAATGATTTAAATGCATGGATTAAATCATTCATTCAAGTAGAAAAATATCACAAATATTGAAGTGGCATCATGAAAATGTTGTTGTGGCTTGCCTTAGTGCAGATGAGGCTCACAAGCCCTCTGGTGTTCCTCAAGACAAGCTTCACTCTCTGAAAATAAAATTAAACACAAAAAGAAAATATCAAGAACCCTTCTAAAAATCACTAGAAAATCTAGACAGCAGGGAAAAATCCCATTTTGGGTGAGCTGCTAGATTTCTTTACAAAGAACACAATGAAAAAAGAATCAATTCATTTGGACTTATGGTTGAAGAGTTATAGCTGTTTGAATCTCTCTGGATATAAATGAAATTTGAATTTAAATAAAACAGACAGGGGGGGTGACGTCGAAGGCGTAAAGCCTCAGGGCGCCACCACTCGTACCGCTTCACGCGCGTACTGAGTGGCTGACTAGCGGGCCCCGCTAGTCAGGTGGGGGAGAGGGAGAAGGAAACAGAGGAGGTTGCGGCTTCGCCGGAGCTCACGCCGGCGATGAGGGCTCCTTGGCCAAAACGAAAGGGAGGGATCGAGAGAGGGGATGGAGGCGCACCTGCCCGTACCCGTAGCGTAGCTAGGGGTGGTCGGACGGCATCGGAATCGACCTCGCAAGCGGAGGCAGAGAGCGGAGGTCACCGGAGACGAAGACGACGGCGAACAGCGGCGACTCCATGGGCTTCAACCAGGCGGAACAACACCACCAGAGAGTGGCGGAGGCCCTGGAAGGATTGCCCAGGCCTGGGAGGGACTGGAGCTACCGTGGCGACCCGAGAGGATCGCCGGCGAGCTCGAGCTCGGGGACGGTGGCCCGTGGCCTGCCCAGCCGGGCTACGGTTTCCTACGGTGTTGTGGGGTGTGTGGGAGTGGAGGATGGTGCTCGAGGAGGCTGGGGGTGGCTCCATTTATAGGTGAGCGGCGAGGGGGGATCGGGCTCCACCGTCGACACCTGGACACGGCGCCCGGCGACGAGCGGCGTCAGTGAGAGGGGGAGAAGGCGATGCAGCTCACGCGGGGACTGTGGGCAAACGGGGACGAGCACAGGATCGAGGAGAAGGCGATGCGCACATTGCACACCGCATTGTTACGTTGGCCGGACCGTGCCCGTGCTTGCTGCGGCGAGCTCCGGCATCGGCGAGTGCCAGGGGAGAGTTAAGGGGGTTTGGACGAAGATGGTGGCGAGGTTTGGCACGCTTTGGCAGTCGGGGAAGCGAGCACGCACGAAATAGAGCGCTCGGTGGCACCCAGAGCGCGTCGACACACAGGCTGGCATCGTGTACACGTGTGGTCACCGCGTGAACTTTGCCCTCTGGCTAGCCTATGTCCAAAGTTCATGCCTGGCTTGTTGTTCGTGGTAGTTTTGAAGTTTACCACACTTTGGTTTGGATCAAGACGCAGTAGAAAGGATTTTACAAGCCAAGTAAGTTTTTGATTAGTAACTTTGAGAGTTTATTGAGGTCAAACGGCTGGGAGTTTGGGGCTGGGTTTTGGAGGCTAGCGATCATCTACTAAGGTGATGGTGCACAAGAAAAATCAGCCTCATTGGACCAAGTAAAATAGTAGTTGCTGTAGAAACCACCATTTCTGTCTAGAACAGAAAATATTTTCTATAGCAAAAATATTCCGAAAAGTGGTGCAATATTTTTGCTCAGGAAGGTGCCCTAGGGTTCAAAGAATACTTGTGAATTTTCTCAGATTTTTGTGGGCAAGAAAAATTGGGGTTGCTTTGGAGCACATTGATCTAGCTAGGGTTTAAGGGAAGGAAATGAACATTTTTCATTAAAAAATATTCCAAATATTATTATGAGGTGAACCAGAGAAGAAATGATGCTTAGAGAGGGAGATGAGGCACTTGGGTGAAAGCCAAGGGTACCCAAGTGTTTAAGTCCACATGAAAAGATTCAAAAACTCCAAATTTCAAAATCATTTCAAATGAAAATCAGGCAAATGAAAGAGGGCAAAAACCAGGCTATCACAATTTCCCCCTTCGGGAGGGAAGGTCCCCTGGCAGAATCGCTGCGCCAGAGGGCAAAAGTGCTCCTGCCCAAGTTCCGCCTCGAGACTGCGGCGCTCCGTCCTGAAAGTCCTTTCCTTTTTTTCTAGGTCAAAATGACCTATATACCAGAAGATGGGCACCAGAGGTGGGCCTGGGTGAGCACAACCCACCAGGGCGCGCCTGGGCTCCCTAGCATGCCCAGGTGGGTTATGCCCACTTGGTGGGCCCCCTTTGGTAGTTATTTGCTCCAATAATTCTTAAATATTTCATAAAAAATCTCTGTGAAGTTTCAGCTTGTTTGGAGTTGTGCAGAATAGGTATCCTGACGTAGCTTTTTCAGGTCAAGATTTCCAGCTGCCGGAATTCTCCCTCTTGGTGTGTACCTTGCAAATTATGAGAGAAAGGGCATTAGGATTACTCCAAAAAGCATTATTATGGATAAAAATATCATAAATAATAGTAAGAAAACATGATGCAAAATGGACGTATCACACCTCTTCCCATGGCAAGAAAAATCGATCTAGTTGGCCTAACTAAACCAAAGATTCGAAGAAGAAATAGGAGGCTATAAATAATCATGCATATAATAGATCAAAGAAGACTCAAATAATATTCATGGGTAAAAAGATCTGATCATAAACTCAAGCTTCATCAGATCCCAACAAACACACCGCAAAAAGTCATTACATCAAATAGATCCCCAGGAGACCATTGTATTGAGAATCAAAAGAGAGAGAGAGAGAGGAAGCCATCTAGCTACTGCCTACGGACCCGTAGGTCTATGGTGGACCACTCATGCATCATCGGAGAGGCACCAATGAGGATGATGAACTCCCCTATGATGGTGTTAGATTGGATCTCGTGGTTCTGGAACTTGCGACGGCTGGAATTGTGTTTCGTCGACTCTCCTAGGGTTTCTAGAATATTTGGGAATTTATTGGGCAAAGAGGCGGTGCGGGAGGGCTCCGTGAGGCCCACAACCCCCCTAGGCACGCCCTGGTGGGTTGTGCTCCCCACGGGCCTCCCCCAGGTGCTTTCTTGATCCCCAAGGTGTCTTCTGGTCCAAAACAATCTCCAAAAAGTTTTGTTGTGTTTGGACTCCTTTGCTACTGATATTCTGCAAAGTAAAAAACAAGCAAAAAATAGCAAGTGGCACTGGGCACTATGTCAATAGGTTAGTCCTAGAAAATGATATAAAGTTGCTATGAAATGATGGTAAAACATCAAAGAATGATAATATAACAGCATGGAACAATCAAAAATTATAGATACGTATGAGACATATCAGCAGACCAGTGGGACCTACCCCAGGGCGCAGTATGGGGCTTGTGGGCAGCCCATAGGTCGGTTGGAGCCCTTCTTTCACCCAAGAAAGCTAAATTACGGAGAAAAATGTGTAAAAATTCCAACCCAATCGGAGATACGGTTCTCAGGCTATAAAGAAAGGGTGAAGGGTTAGAAAACCAACGCGAAAAATTGAAGACTGAAGAGAGATCCAATCCAGGGAGAGGTCCCTCTCTCCCCGGAGGGGCCAAGGAAGAAGAAGAAGGACGGGGGCCCTTCCGCCTCTCCTACGATGGCGCCGAGACACCGTCGGGGACATCTCATCCATCACCATAACCACCAACTTCTCCTCCATTCTCATGGTGATGTGTGAGTAGTTCATCTTCAAGGCTGAGGGTTTGTACCAGTAGCTATGTGTTTGATCTCTCTCACTCGTGCTCTTGATTTGGCACGATCTTGATGTATCATGATCTTTGTTAATAAAGTTGGATCACATGATGTTCACCTCCCTCTCTTATTTTCGTGGTGAATTGAGTCTTGCTCTTTGAGGTTTCTTTATGTTGGATTGAATTTTTTGGATTTGAGATCATTTGATGCATGTCTCACTTGTGGATACTCGTGGTGACATTGGGGTATCTAGGTGACATTAGAGTTGATTGATGTGTATCATATGGTGTTGTTGTGGTACGATCTCCAGAACTATTTGTGAGACTTTGGGGTGGTTCATAAGATTGATCTAAAACACAATTTTGAGGTGGTTTACTACCTACACAATTTCATTCTACTTTCTCCGATTGGAATAGAGACTTTGGAGTGATTCTTCATCACGCTTTAAGAGATTGTTATGTTAATGATGTTGAGAGATTGCACTAGCGAAAGTATGAACCCTAGGCCTTGTTTCTAAGCATTGAGAAACCCATTTACTCACTTTTTGTTACTTGTTACCTTGCTGTTTTTATTTGTTCATATTATAAAAAGCTATTTCTACCATCCATATTACACATCTATCATCATATCTTCGCCAAACTAGTGCACCTATACAATCGACAATTGTATTGTGAGTGTTGGGGACACAAGAGACTACTTGTATTTGGTTGCAAGATTGTTTGAGAAAGAACTACTACTTGTGATAGGCGTTGGAATTTCCCTGAAGAGGAAGGCTGAAGTAATATAGTAGCAGAAAATATGTTCCTTAGTAAAGAACCAAGGTTTATCGAACCAATAGGAGATGCATGAAAATAGGGTACCTAGGGTTACCCTAGCTACGTCAGTTATATCAGGGGATATACATGCCGAGGATCGCATATTGTCTTGGAGTAGGTGACAAATCTTCGGAAGATTCCATCTTGAGTATGTCGTGGGGCCTGACAAGCATGGCCCATTGGTTGATAGTTTGGGGATCCTTGGTTGAGCCCATGCTTGGGGGCCGACATGGTTGAAACCCTCCTATGCAGGACACCATCAATGTCCATATATGGAAACCATTTTTTATTGAATATAACATGCGTGGAAATGATGACTTTGCCTGATGAGAGATCAAAGCACCTATAGCTCTTTGCTCCAAGAGATAACCAATAAAGACACAATGGGTAGAATGTGGGGCCCGTTTATGAGGTGGGGTGTCATGCGAATTTGAAAAACCAAAGGCAACCAAACACATGGAAGTGGTTGTGGTTTGGATGGATGCGAATGGGAAGATAGTAAGATGTAATGTAATTGGTAGATATCATAGGCTAAGGAGATGAGGGGTCAGTGGAGGGACTCAACCAAAAATTGAGGAGGCTAGTTGCCTGAAAAAGCAAGGTGCAAAGAATGTCATTTTTTTTGAATTAGAAGCTCAACTTTATCGTTTTGGGGCAAGAAAACACTAAGAGATCTTATGCGGCTTGAACTACGTCGGTATTTCCCCAAAGAGGAAGGGATGATGTAGCACAGCTACGGTAGGTATTTCGCTCAATGATGAGACCAAGGTTATCGACCAAGGTTATCAAACCAGTAGGAGAACCACGCAACACTACGTGAACGACACCTGCACACAAATAACAAATACTCGCAACCCCGCGTATTAAAGGGGTTTTCAATCCCTTTCGGGTAACGGCGCCAGAAATTTGCAAGTAGACGGGATAAAAATATGGTATATTGGATAAATAGATCTCGAATAAAATAAAGTGCAGCAAGATATTTTTGTATTTTTGGATAATATAGATCTGAAAATAAAAGCAAATAAAAATAGATTGCGAAGACAAATATAATAAAGAAAAGACCTGGGGGCGTAGGTTTCACTAGTTGCTTCTGTCGAGAAAAATACCATATGGTGGGTGAACAAATTACTGTTGGGCAATTGATAGAACTTCAAATAATCGTGACGATATCCAGGCAATGATCATTATATAGGCATCACGCCCAAGATTAGTAGACCGACTCCTGCCTGCATCTACTACTATTACTCCAAACATCGATCGTTATCCAGCATGCATCTAGTGTATTAAGTTCATGGAGAAACGGAGTAATGCAATAAGAACGATGACATGATGTACATAAGATCTATTTATGTAGAAATAGACCCCATCTTGTTATTCTTAATAGCAATGATACATACGTGTCGGTTCCCTTTCTATCACTGGGATCAAGCACCATAAGATCGAACCCATCACAAAGCACCTCTTCTCATGGCAAGAAAAATCGATCTAGTTGGCCTAACTAAACCAAAGATTCAAAGAAGAAATACGAGGCTATAAGTAATCATGCATATAAGAGATCAAAGAAGACTCAAATAACTTTCATGGATAAAAAGATAGATTTGATCATAAAGTCAAAGTTCATTGGATCCCAACAAACACAACGCAAAAAGAGTTACATCAAATAGATCTCCAAGAGATCATTGTATTGAGAATCAAAAGAGAGAGAGAGAGAGAGAGAGAGAGAGAGAGAGAGGAAGCCATTTAGCTACTAACTGCAGACTCGTAGGTCTACAATGAACTACTCACGCATCATCGAAGAGGCGCCAATGAGGATGATGAACCCCTCCATGATGGTGTGTAGATTGGATCTAGTGGTTCTGGAACTTGCGGCGGCTGGAATTGATTTTCGTTGACTCCCCTAGGGTTTCTGGAATATTGGGGTATTTATAGAGCAAAGAGGCGGTGCGGGAGGCCACCGAGGTGGGCACAAACCACCTAGGCGTGCCTGGAGGCCAGGCGCGCCCAGGTGGGTTGTGCCCCCCTCGGGGCACGCCCAGGTGCTTCTCCGGTCCATTGGGTATCTTCTGGTCCATAAAAATTCCACAAAAAGTTTCGCTGTATTTGGACTCCGTTTGGTATTGATTTCTTGCGATGTAAAAAACAAGCAGAAAATAGCAACTGGCACTTGGCACTATGTCAATAGGTTAGTACCAAAAATGATATAACATGACTATAAAATAATTGTAGAACATCCAAGAATGATAATATAACAGATGGAACAATAAAAAATTATAGATACGTTGGAGACGTATCAAGATCCCACTGGTAGAAAGGACTAGAGAGCAATTCTTAATAAGTGACTTGGTGTATATAATCCAAGTTCCTAACAATAGAAGGAGAAGTGAGAACATTGTGAAGTTGAAAGTTATATAGATGTAGTGTCGTAGAACTGGTAGCAACAAAAAAATCAAGGGAACTGGTAGCAACAATTGGTAAGCACTTTTCATTTCCAACAATAATGCTAGAAGAATTATATTTTAAAGAAGTACAATGATGTCAGGTTACTATATGTGTTGGTGATGTGAGAGGACTCCCCAATGTCTATTTCTAAATCATGGAAAGTGACAAACGTATGGCACAAAGCACCCCGGCCCTAAATTTTTTACAACTAAAGTTGCCATCTGAAAAGGAAAAAATAAACCCCAAAAAACTAAAACTTGCCATCTGAAAGAAAGTTATCATGCTTGAGAACTAAAGTTGCCATCCTTGTGTCACTAAATTTGCAATAAAAGACGTTCGAAGTTGCCATGTGTTTGTGCTACACTTGTGGCACTTATCAGGGTCCTTTCTAAAAATGCAACGATATTTTTTAATACGCAATAAACATTTTAATACACATGGTGATTTTTTTTAATACACAAAGAACACTTTTACACTATGCGCACATTTTTCAAATATTGTGGCAAACATTTTTCAAGTATGTGGAAAATATTTTTCAAATATGCGACATACATTTTTCAAATACAAGATGAATAATTTTTAAACACATGGTGATTTTTTTCAATACACAAAGAACACTTTTACAGTACACACACATTTTCATGTACGCAATAAACATTTTTAAACACATGGTGATTTTTTTTCAACACACAAAGAACACTTTTACAATACACACACATTTTTAAATATGTGGCAAACATTTTTCAAGTATGTGGCAAACATTTTTTAAATAGGCAAACATACATTTTTTAAATACGAGATGAATAATTTCAAATATGGGATGAACATGTGTACACACCAAGGTAGCCATTTTAACAGTATTTTTCCATATTTAAGATTGTTTTACCATGTCTCATTATTTGAAATATATGGATAAAAAATCCAAACAAACTATAGTGGATTGGCCCGCAGCCGCGCAGTATGCTCGCGCTCAGTCACTATTCCTTGCATGAACGCGCCATCCTGGTGAAATCGTTCACCAGTTAAGGAAAGAAGTATAGAAATCACCCACAAATCCACTCTAATGGATTCATTTCACCCTCAACTCAAATTTGGAATAATTTAGACGTCAAACTTAAGAAGACTGGGTTAATGTGGTGATACATCTTCATCGGATCTATAATTTTTTATTGTTCCATGTGTTATATTATCATTTTTGAATGTTTTACAATCATTTTATAGCAACTTTATATTATTTTTTAGGACTAAACTATTGACATAGTGCCCAGTGCCAGTTGCTGTTTTTTGCTTGTTTTTTACTTCACAGAATATCCCTATCAAATGGAGTTCAAACGCAGCGAAACTTTTTGGAGGGTTTTTTTGTACCAGAAGACAACTTGGGAGCCAAGGAAGCACCAGAGGGGAGGCCCGTGGGGAACACAAGACACCAGGGAGCGCCAGAGGCCCCTGGCGCGCCCTGATGGGTTGGGGCCAAGGGGGTCTCCTCCACCACCTCTCAGCTCTATAAATACCCAAATATTCTACAAACCCTAGGGGAGTCGACGAAACACAATTCCAGCCGCGCAAGTTCCAGAACCACGAGATCCAATCTAGAGCCCTATTCCGGCACCTTGCCGGAGGGGAACACGATCACGGAGGGGTTCATCATCCTTATTGGTGTTCCTCCGATGATGCGTGAGTAGTTCACCATAGACCTACGGGTCCGTAGGCAGTAGCTAGATGGCTTCTTCTCTCTTTTTGATTCTCAATACAATGGTCTCTTGGAGATCTATTTGATATAATGACTTTTTTGTGGTGTGTTTGTTGGGATCCGATGAAGTTCGAGTTTATCATCAAATCTATATCCATGAATATTATTTGAGTCTTCTTTGATCTCTTATATTCATGATTATTTATAGCCTCGTATTTCTTCTTCGAATCTTTGGTTTAGTTAGGCCAACTAGATTGATTTTTCTTGCAATGGGAAGAGGTGCTTTGTGATGGGTTCGATCTTGCAGTGTCCTCACCCACTGACAGAAGGGGTAGTGAGGCACGCATGTATTGTTGCTATTAAGGATAAAAAGATGGGGTCTATTCCTACGTGAATAGATCTTTTCTACATCATGGCATCATTCTTATTGCATTACTCCATTTCTCCATGAACTTAATACACTAGATGCATGTTGGATAATGGTCGATGTGTGGAGTAATAGTAGTATATGCAGACAGGAGTCAGTCTACTAATCTTGGACGTGATGCCTATATTCATGATCATTGCCTTGGATATCGTCATAATTATTTGTTCTTATATCAATTACCCAACAGTAATTTCTTTACCCATCGTGTGCTATTTTCTCGAGAGAAGCCACTAGTGAAACCTCTGGCCCCCGGGTCTATCTTCTATCATATTACTTTCAGATCTATCTTTTATTGTATTTGTTTTCAGATCTATTATTCCAAAAAACCCAAAAATACCTTGCTGCACTTTTTCTTTACATATTTTATTCCGTGTTTTATTCAGAATCTATTTATCCAATCTCATACAAAATAATTTATCATTTTACCGAGGAGGGATTGACAACCCCTCTTACGTGTCAGGTTGCAAGTATTTGTTCTTTGTGTGCAGGTACCATTTACATATTGTTGCTTGGTTCTCCTACTGGATTGGTACCTTGGTTTCACAACTGAGGGGAATACTTACCCTAGTTGTGCTGCATCATCTCTTCCTCTTTGGGGAAATATTGACGCAGTCTATCCACGTCATGTGGCTATAGCATCGTAAAACCGGCTTTATGCAGATCTGTCACATCCACTAGCATCCACATAATATCAATCTTGGGACGCCCACCAAACACAACATGCATGTCGCAACATACACGTTGTATGGGTGGATAGGTATCACAACACAATTCATGAAAGATGTAACAACAACATATCTACAACAAATCCGAGCAGTTAAATTTAACGAATGAATTCATTACAAGGGTTTTGCGACCAAGATACAACTCATAACGGAAGCAAAATATACCTTAACAATGACATTAATATCCCTGCCTAGACCACTGTCTTTGGGATAATTAGCTAATGTTATCCTTTAACAAACATATTTTCAAAATGCTATCATCTGATTTGTAACAATCTAGATCAGAAAATAATGATAAAGTAAGGCGAGTACTGAACTGTACTCTCAAGACTTCCATTAGATCTATCGGATGGTGTCCTGGCTAAGGGACCTCTCACCATGTCGACTCCCGGACTGGTGAGCCGGGCTGAGGACCCCTTGTTGGTTATGCATGATCTAGGCCACTTCGGGCAGGCCGTGGTGGATAACAACAAGACTCTAGAAGACTTGATGTACAATATAAGGAGTTGGATTTGTGGAGGAATCTACCTCTTTGTACATAGCCGACTGATACGTCTCCGTCGTATCTATAATTTTTTATTGTTCCATGCCAATATTATGCAACTTTCATATACTTTTGGCAACTTTTTATACTATTTTTGGGACTAACATATTGATCCAGTGCCCAGTGCCAGTTCCTGTTTTGTTGCATGTTTTTTGTTTCGCAGAAAATCCATATCAAACAGAGTCCAAACAGGATAAAAACTGATGGAGATTTTTTGGAATATATGTGAATTTTGGGAAGTGAAATCAACGCGAGATGATGCTCGAGGGGCCCACGAGGCAGGGAGGCGCGGCCCTGACCCTCGTGGCCACCCCGTAAGGCGGTTGATGCCCTTCTTTCGCTGCAAGAAAGCTAATATACGGATAGGGGTCGTGTTAAAATTTCAGCCCAATCGGAGTTACGGATCTCCGGGAATATAAGAAACGGTGAAAGGGCAGACAGAGAGAGACAGATACAATCTCGGAGGGGCTCTCGCCCCTCCCGAGCCATGGAGGCCAAGGACCAGAGGGGAAACCCTTCTCCCATCTAGGGAGGAGGTCAAGGAAGAAGAAGACGAAGGGGCCCCCTCTCCCCTTCTCTTCCGGTGGCGCCGGAACGCTGTAGTGGCCATCATCATCAACGCAATCTTCACCAACAACTTCACCGCCGTCATCACCAACTCTTCCCCCCTCTATGCAGCGGTGTAACCTCTCTCTTACCCACTGTAATCTCTACTTAAACATGGTGCTCAACGCTATATATTATTTCCCAATGATGTATGGCTATCCTATGATGTTTGAGTAGATCTGCTTTGTCTTATGGGGTATTTGATGATTGTGATTGGTTTGAGTTGCATGTTTTATTATTGGTGTTGTCCTATGGTGCTCTCCGTGTCGCGCAAGCATGAGGGATCCCCGTTGTAGGGTGTTGCAATACGTTCATGATTCACTTATAGTGGGTTGCGTGAGTGACTGAAACACAAACCCGAGTAAGGGGGTTGTTGTGTATGGGATAAAGAGGACTTGATGCTTTAATGCTATGGTTGGGTTTTACCTTAATGATCTTTAGTAGTTGCGGATGCTTGCTAGAGTTCCAATCATAAGTGCATATGATCCAAGTAGAGAAAGTATGTTAGCTTATGCCTCTCCCTCAAATAAAATTGCAATAATGATTACCGGTCTAGTTATCGATTGCCTAGGGACAAATAACTTTCTTGTAACAACAAGCTCTATACTAAACCTAACTTAGTTGTGTCTTTATCTAAACAGCCCCTACATTTTATTTACTTGCTCTTTATTATCTTGCAAACCTATCCAACAACACCTACAAAGTACTTCTAGTTTCATACTTGTTCTAGGTAAAGCGAACGTCAAGTGTGCGTAGAGTTGTATCGGTGGTCGATAGAACTTGAGGCAATATTTGTTCTTCCTTTAGACCCTCGTTGGGTTCGACACTCTTACTTATCAAAAACGGTTGTGATCCCCTATACTTGTGGGTTATCAAGACCTTTTTCTGGCGCCGTTGCCGGGGAGCAATAGCGTGGGGTGAATATTCTCGTGTGTGCTTCTTTGCTTTATCACTAAGTAATTTTTATTTGCTGTTCTTAGTTGTTCTTTATCTTTAGTTATGGATATGGAACACGAAATACCAAAAAAATTAGGTGTACTTGCTGCTCATGGAGATGAGGAACCTCCTAAAACCTTCGATGCTCGTTATGTGACAGAAATTATGTACTACTTTGATAATCTTGAGAAAACCCCATTCAATTTGGTAATGGGAGTAACATTGGATCAACGTGAATACTTTAGGGATTATCGCTTGACACAAAAAAGGGAAACTATTATGGGATCAAATTTATATATTGAAGTGGTATGCTCGGCAAGTATGCTTGAGTTATGATTATACTTGTTGCTCTAGGATGAAGGCTCCACACCTTCCCTTTTCATGCAAATTTAATGATAATGAAACCTTAACTTCTTATGCTAATGGTATATATGATTACTATGATGTGGAACAAATAGAAGAATTTGTTGCTTTTAAGGGTGCTTATGAAATTGAATCTTTGTTTGAAAAGTATGAAGCTTTTGATGATGATGTTTATAGGCCTAAAATTTTGGCTAAATTGAAATATTCCTATGATAATTATGAATATAATTCCTATATTAATGCGCTTATTGAGAAAGTCTCCGCTGTCCAAGAAGAGACTAATATTTTGCGGGAATCTATGGAAGAAGAAATTGATGAAACTGTGAGCTCATTGGATGAAAAAGATGAGGAGGAGAGCGAAGAACAAAAGGGGGAAGAGCGGATTGTTTAATTCCGTGCCCACCTTCTAATGAGAGTAACTCTTCAACTCATACATTGTTTAATTCCCCTTCGTGCTTACCGAAGGATGAATGCTATGATAATTGCTATGATCCCGTTGATTCTTTTGAAATATCCCTTTTTGATGATGCTATCTATGCTTGTGGCCAAGATGCCAATATGAATTATGCTTATGGAGATGAACTTGCTATAGTTCCTTATGTTAAACATGAAATTGTTGCTATTGCACCCATGCATGATAGCCCTGTTATCTTTTTGAATTCTCTCGACTAAACTATATCGGAAAAGTTTGCACTTATTAAGGATTACATTGATGGGTTGCGTTTTATTATTACACATGATGATTTTGATAGATATAATATGCATGTGCTTGCTGCTCCTACTTGCAATTATTATGAGAGAGGAACTATATCTCCACCTCTCTATGTTTCCCACATGATAAAATTGCAAGAAACTGTTTATACTATGCATTGGACTTTATGTTGTGTGCATGAATTGTTCTTTTATGACATGCCGATGCATAGGAAGAGAGTTAGACTTCGTTGTTGCATGATATATGTTACTTTTTGCTCACTACTAAATTATAAATAATTGTTAATTAAAATTGGCTTTGATATACCTTGGGATCCGGGTGGATTCACTACTTGAGCACTATATGCCTAGCTTAATGGCTTTAAAGAAAGCGCTGCCAGGGAGACAACCCGGAAGTTTTAGGGAGTCATTTATTTCTGTTGAGTGCTTTCATATAGTTTAGAAACAACAAAAATAAAGAGGGGAACCCAAAACTCTTTCAAAAAGGAAAGTGAAAGTGAGAAAGACAAGCATTGTTGAAGTGGGAGAGCTCCTTGAACTTTGTTCATGCTCACGGCAACTTTGTGAATCTTGATTACAAAAAATTTTCAGCAAAAGTAATTATCCCCTTGTACAATCCCATTGTATCATAAAAATAATGTGCCAAGATTTGCCTTTAGGATGTTTACATTTGCTTGATGGTTTGTACGGTGCAGGACAGAAATTTTGGCTGTAGTGCACGATTTTACATTTTTAGCTGGAACGTCAAATGGTTCTGATTCTTTTTGCACTGTCTTTCTATACAAATTGTTTTTTTCCTAATTTTGTCAGATTTTTTTCATGTATCAGAAGTATGGTGAATGTTCAGATTATTACAGACTGTTCTGTTTTAGATAGATTCTGTTTTTGATGCCTAGTTTGCTCGTTTTGATGAAACTATCAATTCATATCTGTGGATTAAGCCATGAAAAAGCTATATTACAGTAGACACAATGCAAAAACAAAATATGAATTGGTTTGCAACAGTACTTAGAGTAGTGATTTGCTTTATTATACTAACGGATCTTACCGAGTTTTTTGTTGAAGTTTTGTGTGGATGAAGTGTTCGATGATCGAGAAGGTCTCGATATGAGAAGAAGGAAGAGAGGCAAGAGCTCAAGCTTGGGGATGCCCCCAAGTAAATATTCAAGGAGACTCAAGCGTCTAAGCTTGGGGATGCCCCGGAAGGCATCCCTTCTTTCTTCAACAAGTATCGGTATGTTTTCGGATTCATTTCGTTCATGCGATATGTGCAATCTTGGAGCATCTTTTGCATTTAGTTTTCATCTTTCTTTTATGCACCATGCTGATATGAGATAGTCCTTGGTTGATTTATAGAATGCTCTATGCACTTCACTTATATCTTTTGAGTATGGCTTTATAGAATGCTTCATGTGCTTCACTTATATCATTTGAAGTTTGGATTGCCTGTTTCTCTTTACATAGAAAACCGTCATTTGTAGAATGCTCTTTTGCTTCACTTATATTTGTTAGAGCGTGGGCATATCTTTTGTAGAAAGAATTAAACTCTCTTGCTTCACTTATATCTATTTAGAGAGATGACAGAAATTGGTCATTCACATGGTTAGTCATAAAATCCTACATAAAACTTGTAGATCGCTGAATATGATATGTTTGATTCCTTGCAATAGTTTTGCGATATAAAGATGGTGATATTAGAGTCATGCTAGTGGGTAGTTGTGGATTAGTAGAAATACTTGTGTTGAGGTTTGTGATTCCCGTAGCATGCACGTATGGTGAACCGTTATGTGATGAAGTCGGAGCATGATTTATTTATTGATTGTCTTCCTTATGAGTGGCGGTCGGGGACGAGCGATGGTCTTTTCCTACCAATCTATCCCCCTAGGAGCATGCGTGTAGTACTTTGTTTAGATAGCTAATAGACTTCTGCAATAAGTATGTGAGTTCTTTATGACTAATGTTGAGTCCATGGATTGTACGCACTCTCACCCTTCCACCATTGCTAGCCTCTCTAGTATCACGCAACTTTTGTCGGTACCTTAAACCCACCATATACCTTCCTCAAAACAGCCACCATACCTACCTATCATGGCATTTCCATAGCCATTCCGAGATATATTACCATGCAACTTCCATCATCATCATATACATGACTTGAGCATTTATTGTCATATTGCTTTGCATGATCGTAAAATAGCTAGCATGATGTTTTCATGGCTTGTCCGTTTTTTGATGTCATTGCTACGCTAGATCATTGCACATCCCCGTACACTGCCGGAGGCATTCATATAGAGTCATATCTTTGTTTTAGTATCGAGTTGTAATGTTGAGTTTTAAGTAAATAAAAGTGTGATGATCATCATTATAGAGCATTGCCCCAGTGAGGAAAGGATGATGGAGACTATGATTCCCCCACAAGTCGGGATGAGACTCCGGACTTTAAAAATAAATAAAAGAGGCTAAAGAAGCACAAAAAAAGAGGCCAAAGAAGCCCACCAAAAAACACATAAATGAAAATAAAAAATGAAAAAAAAGAAAGGCCAAAAAAAGAGAAGGCCCAAAAAAATGAGAGAAGAAGAGAGAAGGGGCAATGTTACTATCCTTTTACCACACTTTTGCTTCAGAGTAGCACCATGTTCTTCATATAGAGAGACTCTTGAGTTATCACTTTCATATACTAGCGGGAATTTTCATTATAGAACTTGGCTTGTATATTCTGATGATGGGCTTCCTCAAACGCCCGAGGTCTTCATGAGCAAGCAAGTTGGATGCACACCCACTTAGTTTCAATTTGATCTTTCATACACTTATAGCTCTAGTGCATCCATTGCATGGCAATCCCTACTCACTCACATTGATATCTATTGATGGGCATCTCCATAGCCCGTTGATACGCCTAGTTGATGTGAGACTATCTTCTCCTTTTTTGTCTTCTCCACAACCTCCACCATCATATTCTATTCCACATATAGTGCTATATCCATGGCTCACGCTCATGTATTGCGTGAAAGTTGAAAAAGTTTGAGAACATCAAAAGTATGAAACAATTGCTTGGCTTGTCATCGGGGTTGTGCATGATTTGAATATTTTGTGTGGTGAAGATGGAGCATAGCCAGACTATATGATTTTTTAGGGATAACTTTCTTTGGCCATGTTATTTTGAAAATACATGATTGCTTTATTAGTAGGTGAAAGTGCAACTATCCCTAGGTGGTTTTGGTAGTTCCTAACAACATATAGCTCATTGAGCTAATTCTATTTCAAGATTAATATCTCAGGAAAGCTCAATGATTGACATGGCATGGATGAGAAAAGTGGACCCCTCAAAATGCTAAGGACAAAGGATTGGCTCAAGCTCAAAGCTCAAGACTCTACATTTTCTATTTTAGTGATCCAAGATCACGTTGAGTCTATAGGAAAAGCCAATACTATCAAGGAGGGATGAGGTGTTGCTTAATGAGGTTCTTGCTCAAAATGTTTAGTGATATGCTCCAAAACCCTCAACTACTTTCTCACATCCACATATGACCTAAACCAAAAGTCAAACTCGGCCCCACCGATTCTTTCTATCGGGCGCCACCGAGTTTCAAATGTCATAGCCACTGCCACAAACCCTAGGAAAATCGGTCTCACTGATAGGGATCTCGGTCTCACCGAGATGGGATTGTAATCTCTCTGTTTCCCTTCGTAACATTTCGGTCCCACCGAGATTGCAATGTAAACTCTTTGTTTTCCCTTCGTAACGTTTCGGTCTCACCGAAATGAGCGATCGGTCCCACCGAGTTTACCTAACCAACTCTCTGGTTAGCTTATTACCAAAATCGGTCTCACCGAGTTTGTGTAATCGGTCTCGCTGAGATTACGTTATGCCCTAACCCAAATCATATCAGTCCTACCAAGTTGCATGTCGGTCCCATCGAAAACCCTAACGGTCACTAGCTTTGCTGAATTAGTCCGGCCGAGTTTAATCATTTGGTCCCACCGAGTATGGAAAGTTATGTGTAATGGTTAGATTTTGTGTGGAGGCTATATATACCCCTCCACCTCCTCTTCATTCGTGGAGAGAGCCATCAGAACAAACCTACACTTCCAACCTATATTTTCTGAGAGAGAACCACCTACACTTGTGTTGAGACCAAGATATTCCATTCCTACCATATGAATCTTGATCTATAGCCTTCCCCAAGTTGCTTTCCACTCAAATCTTCTTTCCACCAAATCCATATCCTGTGAGAGAGAGTTGAGTGTTGGGGATACTATCATTTGAAGCACAAGAGCAAGGAGTTCATCATCAACACACCATTTGTTACTTCTTGGAGAGTGGTGTCTCCTGGATTGGCTAGGTGTCACTTGGGAGCCTCCGACAAGATTGTGGAGTTGAACCAAGGAGTTTGTAAGGGCAAGGAGATCGCCTACTTCGTGAAGATCTACCGCTAGTGAGGCAAGTCCTTCTTGGGTGATGGCCATGGTGGGATAGACAAGGTTGCTTCTTCGTGGACCCTTCGTGGGTGGAGCCCTTCGTGGACTCGCGCAACCGTTACCCTTCGTGGGTTGAAGTCTCCATCAACGTGGATGTACGATAGCACCACCTATCGGAACCACGACAAAACATCTGTGTGTCCAATTGCGTTTGAATCCTCCAAACCCTTCCCTTTACATTCTTGCAAGTTGCATGCTTTACTTTCCGATGCTCATATACTCTTTGCATGCTTGCTTGAATTGTGTTAAGATTGCTTGACTTGTCCAAAGTTGCTAAAATTTGCCAAGAACTAAAATTGGGAAAAGGCTAGATTTTTATTTTGTCAAGTAGTCTAATCACCCCCCCCCTCTAGACATACTTTAGATCCTACAAGTGGTATCAGAGCTTTGGTCTACATTTGCTTTGATTTCCATAGCTTTTGGTGATCATAGCCTTGTATTCACAACCTAGGAGAGTATGGCGTCTAGCGAGGGAAATTAGCACCGTAGAGGTCCTTACTTTGATGGTACTAATTTTGCTAGTTGGAAGCATAAGATGAAAATGCATATTCTTGGACATAACCCCGCCGTTTGGGCTATTGTGTGTGTTGGCTTGCAAGGTGAATTCTTTGATGGGAGAGAACCGAACCGTGAAACTACTGCGGAAGAGTTGAAAATGCTACAATACAATGCTCAAGCTTGTGATATCCTCTTCAACGGATTATGCCCCGAAGAATTCAACAAAATCAGCCGTCTTGAGAATGCAAAGGAAATTTGGGATACTTTGATTGATATGCACGAAGGTACCGACTCCGTCAAGGAATCCAAGTTGGATGTGCTTCAAAGTCAACTTGACAAGTTCAAAATGAAGGATGGTGAAGGTGTCGCTAAAATGTACTCTAGGCTTGCTCTTATCACAAATGAGATTGTCGGCTTAGGAAGTGAAGAGATGACCGACAAATTCATCATCAAGAAGATCCTAAGAGCCTTGGATGGAAAATACGATATCGTATGCACATTGATCCAAATTTGCCAAATTACAAAGATCTCAAGCCAACGGAAGTCATTGGAAGAATTGTTGCTCATGAGATGTCACTTAAGGATAAGGAGGAGCTCCATAACAAGTCAAGTGGTGCTTACAAAGCCTCATGTGAAGCTCCCACATCATCAAGTGAGAAACAAACCTTCAATGAAGAATTGAGCCTAATGGTGAAGAACTTCAACAAGTTCTACAAGAATAGAAGCAAAGAGAGAAGTTCCAAGTCAAGGTCCTACAATGACAAAAGATCTTCTAGTCGAGAGCGAAACTACTACAATTGTGGAAGACCCAGACACTACTCCAATGAGTGTATGGCTCCTCACAAGAGAAGAGAAGATTCTCCCAAAAGAAGAAGTAGAAGAGAAGAATCACCATCGAGGGAGAGAAGGAGTAGGGATGATCATTATGAACGAAGACCCTCTCGGAGAAGCAAGGATTCGGAAAGGAAGGACAAGTCATCAAGGAGCTACACAAAACGAAGACATCAAGCTCATGTTGGTGAATGGGTATCCGGCTTCGACTCCGACAGTCACTCCGAGAGAAGCTATCACTCTGACTCCGAATATACTCAAGATGAAGGTGTTGCCGGTCTAGCACTTGTGTCAACCAACTCCTACGACATATTTGATTCACCAAATGAAGGAATTGGAAGATGCTTCATGGCCAAAGGTCCAAAGGTATCACACCCTGAGTATGTTGATTTCAATAGTGATGAAGACGACTTGTTAGGTGATGATGATTTACTTGTTGACAGCTCTAGTGATGAATACTATGATGAAACGTCAATTAATCATGCTAATCAAGATGAAACGAATGACAATGATAAGGAGAAGATTGAGTCTCTAACTAAAGAACTAAACACTCTTAAGTTAGCTCATGAAACTATCTTAGGAGATCATCGAGAACTTTTAAGGACTCATGAGAAATTATGTTTTGAGAAGCTCAATCTTGAGCAAGAGCATGAGTTCTTAAAGGCAATAAATGTTGATCTTTGCAAGAAAAGTTCTTCTTACATTGCCAAGCGTTTACTCTTATCCACTTACATGCCTCAAGTCAAGTCTAGTAACAAGAACAAGAAGGATTCTTCCTCTAGAATTCTAAATCCAATATTGTTGCTTCTAGTAGTTCTCTTGATTCCACTAATGATTCTCTTAGCCAAGTTACACTTGAGCAAGAAAATAGATTATTGAAGGGAATCATAGAGAAAGGTGTTTACAAGAGCCTTGCCAGGAGTAAGCAATTCGAGGAAATTGTACGCAAGCAAGGAAGGCACCAGAAGAATCAAGGTATTGGTTTTGAACGAAATTTCAATGCCAATGGAGTTGAGTGGGAAGAAGATCAATACCCCAAGACGAAGTTTGTTCCTCAACAAGAGAAGTATGATCCTACTTCTTTCAAAGGGACACAAGCTCAAGATGATCTTCCACCACAAGACCACAAGCAAAAACGGAAGGACAAGCTTCAAGAGGAAATTGATGCATTTGAAGAAGCTCCTAAGGCCTTGGTCAAGTGGGTTCCCAAGACTACATCAAGTTCCACTTCATCAAGTACAACTACAACTCCGAGGATTCCCATCAAGATGGTGTGGATCCCGAAGAAGAAGAACTAGAGTGTTCTTGAGGGTGACTCCGCCAACATACTTCACTCTTATCATTTTGGCAAGAACAAGTGCAATCAACTTCCACATCTTGCACTAGTTCAAGGAGTCACAAACCCTCTTGTTGGTAAGACAAGGGACAAGGTAACCTAATGCTCTCATAGACATCATCTGGTGTGTGCATCACTCTATGTCTATGGATATCCTTGTTTGTTTCTTGTGGGACTAACCCGTGTAGGTATTGGAAGTGCAACTCACTCCAAAGGACAGCTCCGAATGATCTACATCAACTTAGAGCATACACATCTTCAACACCTACATGAAGTCACCATCGACAAAACCCAAGGTTAGTTCATCCCTCTTAGGGGAGATCTCACATCTAGGGGGAGCTTTGCTCTAACAATCGAGTTAAAGCAACTCTAATGGTGTGAACACAACAACGCTTTATGTAAAAGTGGTAACCCCACTTGTGCTTAAACGATGAGTATGACCTATGATCAAATGTTCTCATTTGACTCCTAAGTCAATATACTCATATATAGATGACCTAGTCATCGCCAAGTGCTTGATAGATGCTAGAATTGTTTGTGCATGCTTTGCCACATATTTCATTTGTCATTTTATTGTGTGAGCATGTTGGTTGCATAATTTACTCATTCAAGGACATCCACTTGTCGTTTTAATTGATTGATTTCCTTTTCTTTTGGCCAAGTGGATGGACAAGAATGCCTAAGAACCTTCTCTAGCTATCTATGCTTTTCTCGTCTCAAACTCTATTCATGTTGCATCACAAAGTTTGATCAAGTCAGATTCAAACCACTCTGTGTGAGGAGCACTCGGAGTCCCCGATTCGTCATAGACTTAAACTTCCAAAACTTCTTTGTGTGTTTCGGTCTGACCGATTCATCCATTTCGGTCATACCGAGATCACTAAGTCGATCTAGGTTTTCAATCTCGGTGCAACCAATTTGAACTTTTCAGTCACACCGAGTTTTAGTAACTGCTTCCAGTTATGAATCTCGGTGTCACCGAGTTGTTCCACTCGGTCACACCGACAGGGTCAGGCTATATATATCCACGCGTCAAATTTTGGAAAACTTTCCGAACCTCCTTGCCCGCGCTTAGCATGCTCTGCCTCCCTGGGTCTCCGGATCATCCTCCTCGTCGCCAGCCGCCTCCTGTCGCTGGTCTCCGCCGCCGTCAACGGGATCGTCTCCGTCGTTGCCGCCGTAGCAAGTTCATCGCCAAACTAGGGTATGGACTTGAACTTTGTGTTGTTCTAACTCCGATTACCCAGCACATTGCTTTTCCATGTATCTTGCCACGATTGAGATCATTCTATCCATCAAAAACACTCCATAGTTTAGTCGTGAATTGAAAATTTAGGGTTAGGTTTCCGCCGAAACCATCTCGGACCGACCGAGTTGATGAAATTGGTTCCACCGATTTGGCTCAAGCCATTGCACATGTGATTCTCGGTCTGACCGAGAATTGCAAATCGGTGTGACCGAGTTCAGCACTTTGTGAAACCCTAGTAGTCTCGGTGCCACCAAAATGTGGCTCGGTCTGACCGAGTTCACTAGTTTAGGTTCCAAAAGCTGCTTCGGTATCACCGAGTTTGCAAATCGGTAGATCCGAAATGTTTTTTGTGGAAAACTAAAACTAAGTTTTTAACTAATTCTTTTGCAAAAACCTCTGTACTTTGTGATGCTCATCCACTCTACCTCATCTATAATCTATTCACAGGGTCTGCTGTCAGTGTTTGCATCATGTCAGATCAGAGTGACAGTCAGAACAAGCCTGAGGAACATGTTCACTTGAGTGAGGGCACTAGTCCCTCTAGCAGCTCAGATGATGGAAGCAGGAGCACACCCAGCAATTTGCCAAAGGCTGCCACAAGGGCCAGCAAGAAAAGAACCTCGGAGTCATAGGATGAGGACTATGTGGCTGAGGAAGAAGAAACCACCTCAAAGAGGAAAGTCTTGAAAAAGGAATGTGGCACAGCTGCTGCCACCAAGCCAGGGATGAAGCAAAAGGTTCCTGCCAAGAGAGCTCCAATGTCTAAAGCCAGAACATCTACTCAAGAGACTTTGGGATCTGCACCCAAAGACCAGGTTGTGGCAGAAAAGAAAAGGAAGGAAAGGGTCAAGAAGACCACTGCCAAAGTGCTTGGGAGATCTTCAATCATGAAAGACTCTGAACAAGAGGAAGAGGAAGAGGATGCAGCACCAGCACCCAAAGCTCAAAAGCTTATGGGAGATGTCATAAGATCAGGGCTTGCTCCATCTAAGCCCAAAGGAACTCCTAAGCCAGCTGCTCCAAAACCCAAAACTGCACCCAAGAGGAGCACCAGGAACATCCCAGCAGCAGAGAAGAACAAGGCCCCAATGCCTGAAGCTGCAATGGAAGAAGAAGATGATTTTGTTGTCTTGAGGAAGTTGAAGCCAAAAATTCCAGATCACAATGATGCTCATCCAGTTGCAGAGAACATGAAAGTCAGGAAGGACTTTGGTCTAAGGCTATGGAGAGAGTCTGATCCATATGCCACCAGGAGAAGGACTGCTGTGGACTACAGGTTCCATACAAAGGAACAGCAGGACTTCTATGAGACCATCTTGCTTGACAAGAATCCCATAGTGTGTGACATGAGATGGGTCGATTGGTCATTCATTGAGGAAAATGGGGATCCCTTCCCTGGTGTATATGACAGCTTCAAGGCTTGTGGAGTTGATGAGTTTGTGGCTCAGAAGCTCACAAAATGGAATGATGAGCTCATCATGCATTTCTACTCCACATCTCACTTCTACCCAGATGGAAGGATTGTCTGGATGTCTGAAGGTACTAGGTACCAGTCCACAGTTGCAGAATGGGCTAAGTTGATCAATGCCCTAGAAGAGAGTGAAGATGACTTGGATGTCTATGCCAAGAAGAAGAAGGATCACAACACCATGGCACACATGTACAAGGAGATCCCAGATGTTGCTCTTGAGACACACAAGTTTGGATCTATACATTACCTTCTGTCAAGCTTGTCAACTATCAACTGGATCCTCAGGCACACTCTCTTGCCAAAGTCAGGTGATCACAAGATGATCAGAGGCCATGCAATTAACTTGCTTCACATCTTTGATGTCCCACAGAAGTTCAAAGTCATGAGCCTAATAGTGGAAACCATAAAGAGGACAGCTGTAGATCAGAAGAGGAGTTGTGGGTATGCCCCACAGATCCAAGAGCTAATCAACTCCAAGATGGGCACTAGCACATATCTGCTGGACAAGGAGCACCTGCCCATCTACCTAGACTTTGAGGACAACACTGTGGTGATGGATGAAAATGAACCATCTTCTGTGCACGCACAAGCCAAGAAGGAGAAGGCAAGGGCTGAAAAGGCTGCAAAGATGCCAACCACTGAAGAGGCATCTCAGTATCTTCTGAAGAGCACGCATGAATAGCTTGGCTACTTGATTGCCTCCACCCTGAGGATTGAGAAGGGATTGGCTACTCTGACTCAAAACCAGGAGAGTTTGGAGAGGATCATGGAGCAGAAGTTCTATGACTTAGATGTGAAGGTCACTAAGATCCAGTCAGTCGTTGAGCAACTTCAGGATGAAGTGCAGGAGAAGAAGGGCAAGATAACCACTGATGCTTTTGCTAGAGTGCCCAGAGGTCAGAGGTCTGCTGCAGTGCCTATTTCAGACATCAGAGCTACTTCATCTGCACCAGCTACAGCTTCAGTACCACCGGCTCCAGCACCTACTCCACCAGCTCCATCTACATCGACTGATGCCTTCGTTCTTGGAGTTCTGTCTACACCACCACCTGAAGACCAAGCCTGAGTGTCGATCTAGCACTATGCATTTTTTATGAACTTTTTGGTAACTTGTTGCCAAAGGGGAAGAAAATGTATAGATCATAGGCTTCGAGAGAGAGTGTTGCTTTTTATTCTCTCTTTTTGTTTGGTGGTTAAACTTCGTTTATTTGCTTGGTTGAGATACTTTATACTTTGTGCTTGCTTAGATGATCATCTGTTTGATCATATGCTACCTTAATGCTTGTTGGATGACATTATCCTTTTTATATTCCATATGATCATTCACTTTTCTTGGTGTTGAGTGCATATATTTTAATTATTATCATTTTGAGCGCTCCACCAAGATGTATGTGACATGGAAGAGTAACCCATGATCCTAACTCTTTGTGCATTTGCAGTCCAAAGCAAATCTTAAACTATGCACAAATTTAGGGGGAGCTCTTGCTTTTCACGTACTTCTCAAAGCGACAATGTTTTTCACTCTTATTATCATTTTTCGAAGCTTTGATCTATATGTTGTCATCAATTACCAAAAAGGGGGAGATTGAAAGTGCAACTATCCCTAGGTGGTTTTGGTAATTCCTAACAACATATAGCTCATTGAGCTAATGCTATTTCAAGATTAATATCTCAGGAAAGCTCAATGATTGACATGGCATGGATGAGAAAAGTGGACCCCTCAAAATGCTAAGGACAAAGGATTGGCTCAAGCTCAAAGCTCAAGACTCTACATTTTCTATTTTAGTGATCCAAGATCACATTGAGTCTATAGCAAAAGCCAATACTATCAAGGAGGGATGAGGTGTTGCTTAATGAGGTTCTTGCTCAAAATGCTTAGTGATATGCTCCAAAACCCTCAACTACTTTCTCACATCCACATATGACCTAAACCAAAAGTCAAACTCGGCCCCACCGATTCTTTCTATCCGACGCCACCGAGTTTCAAATATCATAGCCACTGCCACAAACCCTAGGAAAATCGGTCTCACCGATAGGGATCTCGGTCTCACCGAGATGGGGTTGTAATATCTCTGTTTCCCTTCGTAACATTTCGGTCTCACCGAGATGAGTGATCGGTCCCACCGACATTGCAATGTAAACTCTCTGTTTTCCCTTTGTAACGTTTTGGTCTCACCGAAATGAGTGATCGGTCCCACCGAGTTTACCTGACCAACTCTCTGGTTAGCTTATTACCAAAATCGGTCTCACCGAGTTTGTGTAATCGGTCTCATCGAGATTACGTTATGCCCTAACCCTAATCATATCGGTCCTACCGAGTTGCATGTCGGTCCCACCGAAAACCCTAACGGTCAGTAGCTTTGCTGAATCGGTCCAACTGAGTTTAATCATTCAGTCCCACCGAGTTTGGAAAGTTATGTGTAATGGCTAGATTTTGTGTGGAGGCTATATATACCCCTCTACCTCCTCTTCATTCGTGGAGAGAGCCATCAGAACAAACCTACACTTCCAACCTATATTTTCTGAGAGAGAACCACCTACACTTGTGTTGAGACCAAGATATTCCATTCCTACCATATGAATCTTGATCTCTAGCCTTCCCCAAGTTGCTTTCCACTCAAATCTTCTTTCCACCAAATCCATATCCTGTGAGAGAGAGTTGAGTGTTGGGGAGACTATCATTTGAAGCACAAGAGCGAGGAGTTCATCATCAACACACCATTTGTTACTTCTTGGAGAGTGGTGTCTCCTAGATTGGCTAGGTGTCACTTGGGAGCCTCCGACAAGATTGTGGAGTTGAACCAAGGAGTTTGTAAGGGCAAGGAGATCGCCTACTTCGTGAAGATCTACCGCTAGTGAGGCAAGTCCTTCGTGGGCGATGGCCATGGTGGGATAGACAAGGTTGCTCCTTCGTGGACCCTTCATGGGTGGAGTCCTCCGTGGACTCGTGCAACCGTTACCCTTCGTGGGTTGAAGTCTCCATCAACGTGGATGTACGATAGCACCACCTATCGGAACCACGACAAAACATCCGTGTCTCCAATTGCGTTTGAATCCTCCAAACCCTTCCCTTTACATTCTTGCAAGTTGCATGCTTTACTTTCCGCTGCTCATATACTCTTTGCATGCTTGCTTGAATTGTGTTAAGATTGCTTGACTTGTCCAAAGTTGCTAAAATCTGCCAAGAACTAAAATTGGGAAAGGCTAGATTTTTATTTGGTCAAGTAGTCTAATCACCCCCCCCCCTCTAGACATACTTTCGATCCTACAGTAGGCTTGAAGTATTATTGTTTTTATGTCAAATGATAGACTATTGCTTTGAATCACTCGTATCTTAATATTCATGCCATGATTAGATATGTGATCAAGATTATGCTAGGTAGCATTCCACATCAAAAAATATCTTTTTTATCATTTACCTACTCGAGGACGAGCAGGAATTAAGCTTGGGGATGCTGATACGTCTCCGTCGTATCTATAATTTTTTATTGTCCCATGCCAATATTATGCAACTTTCATATACTTTTGGCAACTTTTTATACTATTTTTGGGACTAACATATTGATCCAGTGCCGAGTGCCAGTTCCTGTTTGTTGCATGTTTTTTGTTTCGCAGAAAATCCATATCAAACGGAGTCCAAACGAGATAAAAACTAACGGAGATTTTTTTGGAATATATGTGAATTTTGGGAAGTGAAATCAACGCGAGATGATGCTCGAGGGGCCCACGAGGCAGGGGGCGCGCCCCTGACCCTCGTGGCCACCCCGTAAGGCAGTTGATGCCCTTCTTTTGCCGCAAGAAATCTAATATCCGGATAGAGATCGTGTTAAAATTTCAGCCCAATCGGAGTTACGGATCTCCAGGAATATAAGAAATGGTGAAAGGGTAGAATCTGAGAACGCAGAAACAGAGAGAGACAGAGAGACAGATCCAATCTCGGAGGGGGCTCTCGCCCCTCCCAAGCCATGGAGGCCAAGGACCAGAGGGGAAACCCTTCTCTCATCTAGGGAGGAGGTCAAGGAAGAAGAAGACGAAGGGGCCCCCTCTCCCCTTCTCTTCTGGTGGCGCCGGAACGCTGCCGTGGCCATCATCATCAACGCAATATTCACCAACAACTTCACCGCCATCATCACCAACTCTTCCCCCCTCTATGCAGTGGTGTAACCTCTCTCTTACCCGCTGTAGTCTCTACTTAAACATGGTGCTCAACGCTATATATTATTTCCCAATGATGTATGGCTATCCTATAATGTTTGAGTAGATCTGCTTTGTCTTATGGGGTATTTGATGATTGTGATTGGTTTGAGTTGCATGTTTTATTATTGGTGTTGTCCTATGGTGCTCTCCGTGTCGCGCAAGCATGAGGGATCCCCGTTGTAGGGTGTTGCAATACGTTCATGATTCACTTATAGTGGGTTGCGTGAGTGACTGAAACACAAACCCGAGTAAGGGGGTTGTTGTGTATGGGATAAAGAGGACTTGATGCTTTAATGCTATGGTTGGGTTTTACCTTAATGATCTTTAGTAGTTGCGGATGCTTGCTAGAGTTCCAATCATAAGTGCATATGATCCAAGTAGAGAAAGTATGTTAGCTTATGCCTCTCCCTCAAATAAAATTGCAATAATGATTACCGGTCTAGTTATCGATTGCCTAGGGACAAATAACTTTCTTGTAACAACAAGCTCTTTACTAAACCTAACTTAGTTGTGTCTTTATCTAAACAGCCCCTACTTTTTATTTACTTGCTCTTTATTATCTTGCAAACCTATCCAACAACACCTACAAAGTACTTCTAGTTTCATACTTGTTCTAGGTAAAGCGAACGTCAAGCGTGCGTAGAGTTGTATCAGTGGTCGATAGAACTTGAGGCAATATTTGTTCTTCCTTTAGACCCTCGTTGGGTTCGACACTCTTACTTATCAAAAACTGTTGCGATCCCCTATACTTGTGGGTTATCACCGACTAGGCCCCCCCGAGGGTATGCTATATAAGTCGGGGCAGGCTCGTAGATAGAAAGACAAAAATCTCTCGGTATTGTGTACTCTTGATACACTCCAACCCAATGAAGCACAAAGCAGGACACAGTGTTTTATCTCCTCAGGAGAGATTGAACCTGGTAAACTTTGTGCCCTTGTTATCATCATCCTAAGGCATCTAGCTTAGGATATCATACCGAGGAATCTGCTGGATTTAGCTCCGATGGTGGTGGCCTATAGAAGTCGTGCTAGGTGATTGTCGCACTTCAATGTGAGTTCGAATCAATGCTCAGATCGGCTCTGACACGATCTTTCCGCTAGGGTAGATGTTCATCTTTGGCGGTGTCACCCTTGTCGTCAACTCGACCGGCCATCTCTGCTAGGTCAAATCCTTTGCTCTAGACCAGATAGTGAGATTCCACAACAAGGAGTGATAACCCACAAGTATAGGGGATCGCAACAGTTTTCGAGGGTAGAGTATTCAACCCAAATTTATTGATTCGACACAAGGGGAGCCAAAGAATATTCTCAAGTATTAGCAGCTAAGTTGTCAATTCAACCACACCTGGAAACTTAATATCTGCAGCAAAGTGTTTAGTAGCAAAGTAATATGATAGTAGTGATAACGGTAACAAAAGGTAACAGTAGTAAAAGTAATGTTTTTGGTATTTTGTAGTGATGATAGCAGTAGCAACGGGAAAGTAAATAAGCGAATAACAATATATGGAAAGCTCGTAGGCAATGGATCAGTGGTGGAGAATTATGCCGGATGCGGTTCATCATATAACAGTCATAACCTAGGGTGACACAGAACTAGCTCCAGTTCGTTGATATAATGTAGGCATGTATTCCGAATATAGTCATACGTGCTTATGGAAAAGAACTTGCATGACATCTTTTGTCCTACCCTCCCGTGGCAGCGGGGTCCTTACGGAAACTAAGGGATATTAAGGCCTCCTTTTAATAGAAAACCGGAACAAAGCATTAACACATAGTGAATACATGAACTCCTCAAACTACGTTCATCACCGGTAAGTATCCCGATTATTGTCACTTCGGGGTTAACGGATCATAACACATAATAGGTGACTATAGACTTGCAAGATAGGATCAAGAACACTCATATATTGATGAAAACATAATAGGTTCAGATATGAAATCATGGCACTCGGGCCCTAGTGACAAGCATTAAGCATAGCAAAGTCATAGCAACATCAATCTCATAACACAGTGGACACTAGGGATCAAACCCTAACAAAACTAACTCGATTACATGATAGATCTCATCCAACCCATCACCGTCCAGCAAGCCTACGATGGAATTACTCACGCACGGCAGTGAGCATCATGAAATTGGTGATGGAGGATGGTTGATGATGACGATGGCGGCGGATTCCCCTCTCCGGAGCCCCGAACGGACTCCAGATTAGCCCTCCCGAGAGGTTTTAGGGCTTGGCGGCGGCTCCGTATCGTAAAACGCGATGATTTCTTCTCTCTAATTTTTTTCTCCCCGAAACACAATATATGGAGTTGGAGAGGCAACAGGGGGCCCACGAGGTAGGGGGAGCGCCCCCCACCCTCGTGGAGAGGTGGTGGGCCCCCTGGCCTTCATCTTTTGCAGGTATTTTTCATATTTTCTGAAAAGTCGCTCCCTGAAGTTTTAGGTCATTCTGAGAACGTTTGTTTCTGCTTATAAATAACACCATGGTAATTCTGCTGAAAACAGCGTCAGTCCGGGTTAGTTCCATTCAAATCATGCAAGTTAGAGTCCAAAACAAGGGCAAAAGTGTTTGGAAAAGTAGATACGACGGAGACGTATCAACTTCCCCAAGCTTAAACCTTTGCTTGTCCTCAAGCAATTCAGTTGATAAACTGAAAGTGATAAAGAAAAACTTTTACAAACTCCGTTTGCTCTTGTTGTTGTAAATATGTAAAGCTAGCATTCAAGTTTTCAGCAAAGATTATAACTAACCACATTCATAATAACGCATAGGTCTCAAGTTTACTCATATCAATGGCATAATCAACTAGCGAGCAATAATAATAAATCTCAGATGACAACACTTTCTCAAAACAATCATAATATGATATAACAAGGTGGTATCTCGCTAGCCCTTTCTGAGACCGCAAAACATAAATGCAGAGCACCTTTAAAGACCAAGGACTGACTAGACATTGTAATTCATGGTAAAAGAGATCTAGTCAAGTCATACCCAATGTAAATTAACAGTAATGAATGCAAATGACAGCGGTGCTCTCCAACTGGTGCTTTTTAATAAGAGGATGATGACTCAGCATAAAAGTAAATAGATATGCCCTTCGCAGAGGGAAGCAGGGATTTGTAGAGGTGCCAGAACTCGGTTTTGAAACAGAGGTGAATAATATTTTGAGCGGTATACTTTCATTGTCAACATAACAACCAAGAGATGGCGATATCTTCCATGCTACACACATTATAGGCGGTTCCCAAACAGAATGGTAAAGTTTATACTCCCCCTTTCACCAACAAGCATCAATCCATGGCTTGCTCGAAACAACGAGTGCCTCCAACTAACAAGAGTCCCAGGGGGAGTTTTGTTTGCAATTATTTTGATTTAGTTTGCATAAAGCATGGGACCGGGCATCCCGGTGACTAGCCATTTGTGTCGTGTGCAAGTTCAAGTGGATCATCGCGGAGAGATCAAGTGCTTGAAGCTTCCCGGCCATTATGGTGACAATGGACTTGTGAAGATGTGCCGAAGAGTGGCTCACCCATAGTGGACTATGGGGGAGCAATCATCTAGTCTTCATCGTGCCAACGCAATCAAGTAAGGTGGTCCAACTTGAGGGAGTCAAGATCGTCATCATCTAGCTCAAGTGGACCATGTGCAAGGCAAAGGTTTGCTCTTGATAGGTTTTCTATTTTACCGGTCTCATGGTGGTAGTTTGGAGACCAAGTTATGGGATCGTTTGTCGTACTATCAAGGGGGGCTCTCAAGTTGGTAGCTTGATCGTATCATTAGTAGAGAGCTCAAACCATTGCATCCTTGCATCATCTTTCTTGGTTCTTATTTGGTTCTCTTTGTGAGTCTTAGAGCTTATGGTCATCTTGTTGACAAGCTTGAGTTCATCGAAAACGGAGTTCGCTTGCATCTTCTATGATGTTTTCAATGTTGGAGGTTTTGCCGGTTCTTCTCGGTTGGAGGTTTCACTCCTCCATTTGTTAGGCATACCTCCCCTGCCTCTTCTTACTATAACCAGTCGTTGTTTTGGTGCTACTCGTCGTCTTGTTTCCAACAAGCTTGAGTTTGCTCAATTCGGAGCTCATATGTAGAAGTTATGGCAGTTCTGGTTTTCTTGAGTGTGGTTTTTGTCAGGGTCCCAGCGGTAGTACCGTGGTACCCAACGGTAGTACCGCCGAGGAGTCACAAGCGGCAGTACCGCTCCGCAGCGGTAGTACTGGCGGCGACTCCGCAGCAGTACTACCGCTGGCTTACCATGTCCCTACCACGTCGATTCGAGGGGTCTTTTTTGTGTCAGATTGTGCGATACCTCGCTGCGGCAGTACCGCTCCTTAGCGGCAGTACCGCCCTTCCTCCGCGGTCATACCGCCCGGTTCCCTCTTTCCCTTTCCCCTTCGTTCTGCGTGGCAGTACCGCCGAAGGGAGCGGTAGTACCGCTTAACCCAGCGGTAGTACCGCTGTCTCCTGCGGTACTACCACCCCAAGGTTCATGTTTTGTTGCTCCTTTTCCCTGTTTCTTCCACCTGAGCGGTAGTACCGCTCGTGTGCGGGCTGAGCACATAACGGTTGGATTTTCCCCTCCTATAAAAGGGGGTCTTCTTCCCCATTGAATTTTATCCTTTGAGCTCGTGTTCTTCCCCCATTGTTGACCTTCTTCGAGCTTGATAACTCTCAATCCCTCCATGGATTCTTGCTAGTTTTTGAGGGAAAAGAGAGAGGAGATCTAGATCCACATTTCCACCAATCACTTTCTCCTCTATGTGAGGGGAACCCCTTGGATCTAGATCTTGGAGTTCTTTGTGTTCTCTTTCTTGTTCTTCCTCTCATTTTCCTCCCTAGCATTAGTTGCTTCGGTGGGATTTGAGAGAGAAGGACATGGGCACTCCGTGTGCCCTTGCCATTGCATTTGGTGCATCGGTTTGAGTTCTCCACGGTGATACGTGGAAGTTACAAGTTGAGAAGCTTATTACTCTTGGGTGCTTGGTACCCTTGAGCTTGTTCCTCTTGGGTGCTTGGGTGCCCTAGATGGTTGGTGGTGTTCGGAGCTCAATCATTGTGGTCTAAAACTCCGGGCAAGCGTCGGGGTCTCCAATTAGGTTGTGGAGATTGCCCCGAGCAATTTGACGGGTTCCGGTGACCGCCCCCAAGGGTTGCCAAAGTGTACGGGTTCGGTGACCACCCCCAAGGGTTGCCATTTGTACGGGTTCGGTGACCGCCCTCAAGGGTCCCTTAGTGGAATCATGGCATCTTGCATTGTGCGAGGGCGTGAGGAGATTACGGTGGCCCTAGTGGCTTCTTGGGGAGCATTATGCCTCCACACCGCTTCAAACGGAGATTAGCATCCGCAAGGGTGTGAACTTCGGGATACATCGTCTCCGCGTGCCTCGGTTATCTCTTACCCAAACCCTTTACTTATGCACTTTACTTTGTGATAGCCATATTGTTTCTTGTCATATATCTTGCTATCACATAGTTGCTTATCTTGCTTAGCATAAGTTGTTGGTGCACATAGGTGAGCCTAGTTGTTTTAGGTTTTGTGCTTGACAAATTAACCGCTAGGTTTATTCCGCATTTGTTCAAGCCTAAACCGTAATTATTTTAAAACGCCTATTCACCCCCCTCTAGGCGACATCTACGATCTTCCATTTTTAATTACTACTACAAGCATGGAAATTAAACTGATTAAAAGCTACAACTATTTTTTTGGTTTTTCTTAAGGTTTATTAAACACACAAGAAGAAAGCATAAAAAGGAAAATAAACTAGCATGGATGATACAATGAAAAAGTATGAGCACCGACATCTAGCAATGAGTGTGTGAACATAAATGTAATGTTGGTGGGAAATACGTACTCCCCCAAGCTTAGGCTTTTGGCCTAAGTTGGTCTATGGCCACGGCTGGCCTGGCGGATATCCATAATAATAGTTGGGGTCGTACTGCGATGCAGCAGCAATTGCCTGCTGAGCTGCAGCATGGCGACGAGTGGCCTCCGCTCTCCTCTCGTACTCATCTGCCTCCTCTCTGGTAATGGTATATCTCCCTCTTGCCTGATAATCAAAGAAGGCAGGAGTAGGGAGAGTAATATGGACAGCACGGCGCCTGTCAAAGATTAGTCGATACTGGAGAGGTGATTCATTCCTCTCGACAAACTGGTGGTGAACCATAGCATTAAAATCTAGGTAAGCAGGAGGTAGTTCAATATCATCTTCGCGTATGGCTATACCAAGAAAATTAGCTATGCGGGTTGCATACATTCCTCCAAAGAAATCTCCATTAAATCTATTAAGATGCAACCTACGTGCAACAATGGCTCCCAAATTATAAGATTTATCTCCTAACACAGCAGTCCTAAGAATACTGAGATCGAGGACACACATGTGACATGCTTCATCTTTACCATTAATGCATCAACCTATAAAGAGAGCAAAATAATGTATAGCAGGAAAATGAATGCTCCCTATGATAGCTTGTGTAATATCTCTAGATTCTCCTACAGTTATGCTAGCAAGAAAATCTATAAATTCAGATTTGCGAGGATCCCTTATACTACCCCATTGTGGAAGTTTGCAAGCAGTGGTAAAATCCGAGGTGCAACTACATAGATAAAAAACGATAGATAGATAGAAACTACTACGGCATACATAGATAGAAAACTACTCCAAGTCGCTATCATCACCATCATCACTCTCGTCGGTGTCGTCCGAGGTTGAGAGCCATATGTCGTCCCAACGTTCATCGTCCGAGGTGAAGAATGACCTCCCACCTGCGAAGACGATGTCGCACTGCTCGTTCGCCACTGCCTTCTGCTGACGCCGGTCCACCCGCTCCGAGCGGCGCCTTGCCGTCCTCTCCGCCCAGTAGGCACGCTCGGCGTCGACGTCCTCTGGGTGGCGACGGCGCCACTCCGCCATGGCTCGCTCGTCCTCTTCGGCGACGAGGAGACGGCGCTGCCACCGAGAGTGGTCGGCACGGTCCATGTCCGTGATGAGACGCGGCGGAGGGGCGAGGCGCTGCGCCTCCTCGCGCGTGAAGACGTCCCGGAAATTCATCTGCGACCGGGGCCTCTCCAAGCGCCACGCCGCCGCGTCGTACGCGCGGGCCGCCTCGCGCGTGCTCCGAAACGTCCCGAGGCCGAGCCGGACGTCGCCGGACCGTATCTCGGCGGAGTACCAGCCGTTGGGGCGCTCGCGGACGCCGCGAAAGCACGAAGCACCCCGACGGCGCGGCGGCATGGTGGCGCGGTGGTGGCGCAGAAAGCGGCGAAGCGGCGAGGTTGCGAGGAGAAGGGCGCGTGGCGAAGCGCGGGACTTTATAGGCGCGCGTGAAGCGGCGCGCCAAATCTACCGCGCCGCGTGCCGCTTTCTCCCGCGCGCGCAAACGCTTCCCGCGCGCGGTAACTTCCCGCCACCGATGGAGCGCACGGAACCAACCGGCGCGCGCGAAAAACTGTTTTTACCGCGCGGGCGCACGTTTTGCCGCGCCTGTTGAAGATGCTCTAAGCGAGATATAGCTCCAGCGCTCTAGCCCTTAAAAAAAGGTCCAGCCCTCTGTAAGTACCATGTGTCGGGCCAGCAACGGGCCTTATTTTTTTTTGCCTTTTGAGAATCAGCAACGGGGGGCTTTGCGTGACGTCTGGAAGGTGTGTGACAAGGCCGGCCTACAACCTTGGTTAGCAATCCTTTGCCTATCTGAAATCAACTTCCGCCCAGCCCAGCCCTTTCCTTCGGTCAATTTGAAATCAACCCACGAGAGAGAAAGCTGGCAAGGGCCCAAATATACAAGCGTGCTTCTGGTCTCTTCCTTCGCTCTGCCGTCACCGTCGCCGCTTCTGCTCGCCGCCGACCTATGGATCCCACGGCGCCGCAGCGCGGCACCAAGCGCCCCCTGCCCGCGACCGCCGCCGGGGACGAAGACGATGACCGCTCCGCCCTCGGGTAAGTCAACCCAACCCCCTCCCTCCGGCCTGACCCCTATCCGTTTTCTCCCGTTCTCCCCGGTACCCCGCGTTAGGGTTTCGCGCTCCGGTTCGGCTGATGTTTTCCATCTTTTCTCCTGTCAAGGGACCGCAAGGTGCGGTTCCCCAAGGGGAAGAAGGCCAAGTACCGCGACCCTGCTGCCGCTGGCAGCAGCGGGGAGGGGGGCGCCGCCGCGGAGGACATCGACGAGCTGATGAACCCCGAGCTCGCGGCGGTGAAGCGAGCGCGACGGCGCCACCGCAGGGAAGGGGACGACGCGCAGGGCACCGCCAACGTCAAGGGCTTCGAAATGCGCTACAAGGTATGCAGTGCTATTCCTGCCCTTGAGTTTCTTCAGAGGGCTTGATTTCTTATGTGGATCGGATAGATAGGATTCTTATGCAAGTGATTGTAGTCTTGTAGTTTCTAGTTTCTATGAAGTCTCGTCGGAATTTACAAGCTGCCATATGGCTGCGACCAGATGATGTCTAGGCAGAATTGGAGCTAGTTGATGCTATACTGTGTTGTCGTGCTACTTTTAAATGCATTTTTCTCACATGGCTGCGACCAATTAAACTATTAAACTATGTCCATTATGGATATTATTTGGTAACATGCCAACTTGGTGAAATTACCCAGTAACTTCAAATGATCCTGTATTTTTTGTGAAGGTTCTGATGGAAAATTGCAGTCCTGAGGGCACTAAAGATAAAAATAGAGGAGGTGTTTGCGTTTATGTATGGCCACTGGTCTAGCAAAACATCCGGTGATCAAACACCAAACAGAAAAACTAGTGGCATAGACCAGGCCTCTACCAATTGGTTTAGTATCTATGGTTAGATTACATAAATTATTAGTTGGGCATTTGTTTGGTTCATGTTGAAGCCATGGGCCTATGTTAAAGGATTAGGGCATATCCATTGCATAGGCGCTTGTATAGATGTTTAAGGATTAAAAATTAAAAAATGCTTCCTAGCGTTTGCGTAAGAGCCTGACTTTCCAACGCTGAGATGTTATGGGGCGCTAAGTCTCTCACTTAAAATCAGCCCATGTCAACTAGAGCGCCTGCTGCCAGACTTGGCAGCGCTAGCTAGCAGGCGCCAGGAAAAATTCTCCCAATGAGTGAAACATCCGAGATTAGGATCCCTAGCGTCCGTCCTTAGCGTCGCGTTGTACGTGCCCTTAGTGTTTCTTACGATGCATATTGCTCACATCTTAGCACGTTCTATGCAGGGAAGGATGCAGTTTTTTTTACATTGTTTTGGTAAAAAATGAACTTGATTATTTTACTATGCTTTTCAACTTACGACTGAAATATTACATAGCTGCTCTTTCATATTGCTTGGCTGTTGTATAAAATCCTGTGATCATGACTTTTACTTAGCCTTTTTCATATTTTGACTTCTAAGCATGATAATATATTTATACCTGCACTTTGCCCTGCTTATCATTGGTAGTATGATTATTAGGCATAAGTTTGAAGCTAACCACTTTGCTATCATTGTCAGATAACACAGACTTTGATGTTCAACAGGACGACGCCAACTTTATCGATGATGGTATTGAGATAGAACCTTTTAACTTGGAGCAAGAGAGGGAAGAAGGATACTTTGATGAAAATGGGAATTTTGTGGAGTTTGCAAGAGGCAACGATATGAAGGTATGGTCTATTTTATGTTTATCGTCTTGGATGTTGCGCATGGAGTTACAATCTGTAATTTGGTGACGCAATCACCTGTTTTGTACAGGATGCCTGGTTGGATAATGTTGAAGTAGACACCAAATTTGCTGGAAAGGTTCAAAAGAAAAAAGACAAAGAAGAGGAGTTCCAGGACCTTTCTTCTGATGATATTGGAAAGATAAAAAGGAGAATAGCAAACATGCTTGAACCAGCAGAAACGGTATGTTCAATTGCAGCTTCTGTATAGCTTTAACTTTAACATTGTGATAGTTACAAGAGGGGCACAAGGTTCCCTTGTTGTATTCTTGGCTTACCGGCAACATCACTAGAGAAATGATTTAGTGAATTAGTTTAACCGTAGTCTCAAGGTGCTTGGTGACATAAACCTGGCAGTGTGTTACTTTTTGCCCTTACATCCTTGCTGTATGGATAATCAATCGAATTGCACTGCATGTCTGTAACGCACAATGCTGTTTGTACTTATCATGTCTATTGGAGACTGAGGGAAGCATGCTCTTGATATGCTCGTGTGCTGCATTATCTTCTCTCAATGCTGAGGTTATAAACTTGATTTGTAACAAACGAATCCAGAAACTATTGCATTTTTTGCTTCACGGCATTTCTTGGAGCATATGCTTTTATTACAGATTGTATGCCAAATGTTCAGTAAAAAGTCTGATACAGTTATAACCTTAGAGTATGTGGTACACTTTTTTTTACCTGGATACAGCTTACAACCATGTCTGCTATGTCACATTGTTGTTGAATCTTTATAGACTTGTAGCAAAACATTGTATGAGTCAAAACCTATCATGAAACAAAGGAAACCATGTGAGACCTTTTTCTGTTAATAATGCACTCATGGGTTGAATGCATGTTAAATCTTTTCTTGAATGGTGTTCTGCCAGATAATTCAGGCTTTGAAACGATTGAAGAGTACAGCTACTGACAATCGGGGAAGAATGACTGAGGGGACCAAGCACATATTTGATGAGCTGACAGAAGCTGCCATGAATCTAATGGAGAATGGGGAGTACAGTATGTGTTCCTTTTCTGTTTAACTTTTTTAGTTTGTTAGTTTTTAAACCATTCATTAATCATTTCGGTATGGCAATAACCTTCTCATGATCTGCATTCTTATATCATTTTTTATTGTCCTGGTGTAGATGTATATTCAGATGATCGGGAGACATTTGTACGTGAGGCTGGTTAGTACCTCCCTTATTACTAACTTATCCATATCTTCTTTTTCTTATCACCATGTCTCAGTTTTGATACTACCACATGTTCCCATTCCCAACGTGAAAACAATATTGCATTAGTGTTACTAGTCAAAACTCAATAGGCGACAGTTAAAATGAACGCTATATGAAATGTGTGTGCTTAACGAATATGCTTAATATCAGCCATCACCAATCAGGTGCCAGTTTTGTGACATTGTTTCAGTAAAAGCTTGCAAGTCACATAGATATGCTACATTTTAGGTTATGTCTATTTCCAACAGAAACAGATCCATCTGTGTTACTGCAATTAATACATGAAATGAAGGGGCTGTTTGGATTGGGCCCAATCTTGCCCTACCAAATAATTGGCATGACCAATTCCAGGGCATGACCAAAAAATTGGCAAGTCATGGCTGTTTGGATTGTAGCCATTAGTACTTGCCAATTTTTTGGCAAAACCATTGGATGTCATTTGGTTTGAAGCCAAATGTTTGGCACCTTTCACTGGCATGTGTTTGGTTTGGTTTCAAAATTTGAAAAATGCATGCCAGCCAATAAAAGAACACTTGTGTGTAAACAAGTAGTCACATATCACATGCTACAAAAAAAATTGAATTAACCAAAACACGTACGCACACAAACTATGCATTTCCAGAACTTCAGAATGACATAACTAAACTCATACATTAAGTAGCTCATATATTGTTTGATACATGATAGACAAAATAAGGTTCACATACTTTACCATACCATCTAGGACATAACAGCCAGCCATGCACCAAATGCACTCCATACAAACAGTACATGATGCACCCAAGTTCGCTGTATATAGACAAAATATGCATGACGATGTTATCCATGCTCCCACTAGGTGTTAAAGCGTTCCTAGCGATATAAACAAAAGGTTGCCACAAACTCTATCTAATCATGTGGCAATTCAGTGAGCAGCCGCAGATCCATCACTGCCACCTTCATGAAACTGAGGCTCAAAGTAGCTAATGACCCACTCTCGAAGAATTGTTTCATCGGCATAGTTAAGATAGCTACGGAAGATATCTTGGTCTGGCTTGGATAGATAGGCAACAATCTCAAGTTTATCCTTAGCTGGGATGGTAAGGGCATTGATCTGCTTCCAAAGATTTGCATAAGGATCTGCAGGTTGCATTGGATGCAAGGGATTCAGCTAGCTTCTTGATACTGGTTACCATATCATCATTAGATACCTTGCCCTTCTTGTTTGCTTTGCCCTTGGTTGGCTTCTTGGAAGGTGATGATGACACACACTTGCGCTTCTTGTTTAATGGATTGCCATCCAAGTCGACTTTAGGACTGTGACGGTCAATAGTGTCAGAGTCAGCTTCATCACTGTCTACTGGAATTAGATTTCCCTCAAGTTCCCTCACATCCTCGCTGTCATCACTAGCATCATCCACATTGACAGTGGTTTGGTCAACTGCGAGTGAGCCATCAGCATGAGATTGATCCAAGAATAACTCTTCCAATTGATGAAAGAACCTAATGGGTCTGGTATGATAATTGACTGCAGTTTTCTGCACACAAGGTAAGGTAAAAAGAGTAAAATAATGATGTAATGAACACAAAACATGAGAGAAGTTGCAGGTATAAAAAAACACAACAAGAGACAGTGAATATGAAGCATACATATATATAGACAATAGCAGCTATCCACTCATTTTTAGATCAGACCATGATATAAATAAGAGAAAAAAATAATAAGAACTTACATTGAGTCTTTGCTTTTCTGACTCAGAAAGTGTGAATGTGAAAGTGGTTCTGTCTAGGCCATTGCCACTATTGGCCATGGCACGACGCACCCAGCCCCACTTCTCCTTGCATTGACGATAGTGTCGATCCACTTGGGTTTGAGTGACACCAAGCGAAAACTTGCCATTTAGAGCATCAGCACATTGCAAGTGGTGTTGTTTCTTGAACTTGAAAGTTGCAGGTTTGTCCTTACGAAGGTCGATATACCATTCAAGCATAAACCTTGTCGCCTCGTCAGTCCAGGTTATGTACTTATCACCAGGATTGGAGTCCTCCTCGGTCTTCAGAGTGAGCTTATGCTTCCCCATGACCTACAGATAGGTCACCATTGCAAACAACTACTCCCTCTGTCCCAGAATATAAGAACGTTTTTGACACTATGCTAGTGTTAAAAACGTTCTTATATTTTGGGACGGAGGGAGTAGTTATTAAGAAAGTGAGTTGGAAGCAAAAACCCTCAAAAAAATGTCAGCATACGAACATGAAGCATCACAGATCTAACTTATAGCAGGACAGAACTAAACTTATTTAATAGGACAGAGAGACCAGATTAAATTGAAATAAGTCAAACAATATTACGAGGATACGATAATTTACACAAAGTCATTAAAATAGAACACTACATCGTTCAATTTGCCCTCGCATGGAAATACATCGAAGGTACAGTACATCCTTCAAATGTTCCCTCACATGGAAATACATCAAAGGTACAGTACATCCTTCAAATGTTCCCTCACATGGAAATACATCAAAGGTATAGTACATCCTTCAAATGTTCCATCACATGGAAATACATCAAAGATACTAAGGCCTCCTTTGGTTTGTAGGAATGTCATAGGATTTCTATAGGATAGGATTTGCATAGGAAAATTTCCTTTGAGGCCCTTTGGTTTGTAGGAATGGATTCCTATTCCTATATAGGATAGGAATCAATCCTTCACATTTTGGAGGAAAAAAACATTAGCTAAGACTCAATGGAAAAATTCCTATCCTATGCATCAAATGACATCTCTTTCTCTATAGGAATTGAGATGCATGTCATCTCACTTCCTATGATTTTCCTATTCCTACAACATTTCTATCCTATGAACCAAAGGAGGCCTAAGCTGGGATAGCATCAGCCTCATTGTCACGTGCACTCTCTCTATCTGTCCACATTTGCTGAGCGATTAAATCTCGCTTGGCAGCCCACTCACGTATGTCAGCCTCTTGATCACGAACCCGCCCACTACTCCTAGGGAGGTTGGTATACCATGTCGCCTCATCCACAACATAATCATCTGGACTATTTTCTAATATCCAATTGTGCAAAGCACAACAAGCAACTACCACTTTAATCTGAGATTTTATAGGTATGAAGGGCCTTTGAGTAAGAATCTTGAAGCGACTCTTAAGAGTCCCAAATGCCCGTTCAACTGTGGTCCTAAGTGATGAATGGCGGTGGTTGAACAATTCTTTTGGGGCAATTGGGTCACGGTCTCCAGCAAATTCATTTAGGTGGTAGCGCACACCACGATAAGGAGGTAATATCCCCGGCCTCGCAGCATACCCAGCATCAGCCAAGAAATATTTCCCTACAGTCATGTTGTATTAACAGTGAGTTAAAGTCAAGTTGGCACAACACAGTGACAAACATGTATGTTACGTTGTATATGTACCTTCGGGTATTTTTAATCCCCCTGGACGTGTGAGGGCATCTTTTAGCACAAGAGAATCATGGGCAGAGCCCTCCCAACCATCTAGAACATATGTGAATCGAAGGTCGAAGTCAACAACCGCTAGCACATTTTGGGAGGGGTATGACTTGCGACCCCTAAACTTGTCGACCATGTGGGCAGGAACACAAGCCTTAACATGAGTGCCATCTAGTGCCCCTATGCATCCCTATGAATATGAGAAAGGGGAGTTCATGTCAAGCTTGGGTTAGGTCGATCTTGTATAATCAGTAATAAATCTACGGTCTAAGGGTTACCTCAAAATACGGGTAGAATCTGTCCGGGCTGCTAGTGATTTTTGTGTGCGTGTCCGTTGATCTAACGTAAATGAGATCACGAGCTAACTCCCCCATCGCACGAAGAACAATATTGAAATATCTGCTCACTGTTTCACTAGATCGCCAGAACCAAAATCCAATGGATGAATTTGTGTGATGCTGACCGATCATGTATAGGAACATTGCTACTTGTTCCTCTACTGAAACATGTAGTGTATCACTTAACAACTTTTTCTGCCTGAGCCTAATGCATAGCTTGTAAAACACAGCTCGAGACATCCGCAGTTGCTTGATACATATTGCATCGGATATGTCAATTAGCCTAACCAGGACATTAGTCCTGTAGATGTCTCTCTCAACTAGTGGACCATACTTTCTTCCTCCACTTCTAAATTTTCTATCATCTCTGTTTCTATACCAAAGAGCCAAGAGAAGAACAATGACATACAGAGTTCTCTGCCACAACATGGTGAGATAATAATATCTTTGCTGATCCAAGTCCATCTGAATCAATATAGTAAGTACATTAATATGAATGATCTAAATCATATTTACATTGTACAAAATCAGAGCTGCTTATAACTAATAATACCGATGAGTAACTTATAAAAAGATCCACCTAAATCATTAACAAAAAATACAGATATGTGCTTGACTATTTGTGAACCAGAAATAAGAGACAGAGATAATAAGTCCCAATCAACAATTAATCATATATGTCCAGCCGGCTTCTAAGAAATTTATGGACAACAACAATGTTCTAAAAACAGAGGTCGTATGGACTCATAACTAGCTCTGTGTCAAATATCCTTCTCATGTCCTAATTTCTAGTGCCTTGGCTGCCTTTTCAAGACTTCACAGATGCTGCATATGGAGATCTAAGACTGGGAGCAGGGGCAAAGGGCATGGATTTGGTAGGCAAGTACTTAGATCTAGCAAGTATATACGTACGTGCAGCATATCACCAATTAAAAAGGTCAGATTGAAGCAAATCATGCCAAGAGAAAAGGGGATCGGGGTGGGATTGAAGGGGATGTGAGCTGCTGACCGTGGTTGGATTGAGAGATGAGAATGAGAGACGGAGCAACGCCAGCGGCGGCCGGAGAAGCTCGTACTGTCGCAGGAATCCAGCGGCCTTGGTGATAGCTGCAGATCTTGCCCTCCGCTCGCTCCTGTGTGTTTGCCTGGGATGAGAAGAGGAAAGTGAAGGAACCGACGAGGAAATTTCGCTGCCTACCTTCTATACTCGGCGCTCAGTTCGCGCGCGACTTGATGCTGCCAATTTTTTGGCGGCTGATTTCCGCGCCGCCGTTTCGCCCGCGATTTGGAAAAAATTGATGCGGGCGCGCTGGGGCGAGCCAAAATTGGTCGTGATCCAAGTGGAGGCCAAAAAGGTCGTGCGTGACCAATATTTTGGTAAGGCAACTATTGGTAGTCATCCAAACAGCCCCGAATACTTACCACCCATTTGAATCCATTCACCCGCTTGAATGAATAGAAGTACTTTAGATGGTTCGTGCTACTGCTATCACCTATTCTGGAGCTAGCACCATTGTCCATACAAAATGAGTGTTGACATAACTTAGTCAAGCTAACATGATGGCTCATTAAACAAACACACAATATATTTTCCCCATTCAAAAGATGACCCACCGGTAGATGAACTAAGAATCTACCCAGCTTACAAAAGGTGATGGTAGAAAATGATAAGAAGCAGATAGAGCCTGTTGGTCTAAATCCATGCGGATATTTGCTACTTTTATGAATAGTCTTGTAGCTGTAGAGCATTGTGCTTTTTTATGCTTATTGTAAATTATTCCTTAATATTGTCTCAATGGGGATCGCACCTGATTACATGTTTCCATCATTTTGCGTTTTGCAGAGGGTTATGAACGTCTAGCACGTGCCCGACTTGGCATACCAGAAGTTGAAGAAGATATATTTGCAGACGCCACAGAGAGTGGCCCGACTACCACGTCCTTACTGGAGATGGACAGTGGTCCTTCAGCTGCCAATACCTCTGCGACAACTGCTATAGCAAATGATGATGATAATAACTTTGACATGTTCAGTGAAAATGACGACACTGATGTCAATCCTGATTCTGATGCAAAAACTTTAGATTCAGGTTCCAATCCCGAGCCAGTACCACAAGATGCTTCTGGAACCTCAGGTGCTGAAAGTAAGCTTTTATCTCAGTGAATTTCATGCTCTCCTTTTATTTTTTGTCAAGAATCATGTCTGTACTTGTTAGCAACTCTTTTGGTTATTCTTGCAGAGGTTGGTAATGGAAGTGCAGACTCAGATTATGTCTACGATCCATCGTCAGGGTAGGTTATAGATCTTACTTTATAGTAATTTGCTGCAGTTACACTCTAATTATATAATTTAGTTTTTCGTTACAGCAAGAGATATGTAGTTAGCAGCTGACTGTTGTACTGTTGATCTCATCACTTGCGTTGATTATACTCCCTTATTGGTTTTCATGCAGTTACTATTACAGCAGCAGCACAGGCTATTACTATGATGCTGCATCTGGGTGTTATTGCGCTGCATCTACAGGAACCTGGTATTTCTTTTTGTGTTTTTCTTTCATTCACAATCAATTAATGTTTCTTTCTGTGTGTCTGACCACTTTTTTGTGGGTGCATCAACTTGCTTTCTAGTATGGTTCCCTTTTGGTTAGTATGCTTGTGGTAATTACAGTATGACCTGCTTAGAGGAATCGTATACCGTGGAATAATTATGATGTGGATGAAGTTATCATGTTCATGTGGGCGTTATCCAAATAGGGGAGTAGATCATGGTAGTTAGGATTGGATCCTTGAATCTTTGTAGCGAGTTTGTTATTTCTTAGTGTAGTTCTGGTTATCCGGGAATGATCCGAGGTTCATTGCAGTCATTTTCGGTTATAGAGGAATTGCTTATTGTTTTATTTCACAGTGATTTTTCATTGGGTTGCGTTGTAATGTTAATCTAATTGCATCATCATGATAAAGTGGATAAGCGTGATTCCAGGTTTACTGCCAGTTGCTCTCAATTGCTAGCCTGTTTTTTTTTTTACGTGTAACATGTGTCCACTTATAACCATTGTAATAAAAGATGTACCCCATATATAATAAGGGTGTATCCCATATGAAAAGTAGCTTGATTGTAGGCAAGTAATCACTGACCACTGCTAGTGAAGCATCCATACCTAATTACCTCAAGCATCCCAGTATCCCTGAGCATTTCAGCTCGAGTTGTTTTTTGTTTCTAGTTTGATGCATGTCCAGTTGACCATAGAACTGCAGAATGCGTCCAACAAAGCTTTTGACACAAGAAATATCCAGAACGTAAGGGAAAACTAGCTTTGTCAGTTTGAACAGGACACACTGGTTTGTGGAAACGAGTACCAGATCCAAACCGTGCTGTTACCATAATCTCATGTAACTGAGTGATGGATATGCTGGCTCTGCAATTTTCCATTTATAGAACAAAGTTGCTTGTCGGCATCCATATCATATAACTGCAGTATTTTCGTAGTTGATATACCATATGACTGAGTCCTTGCTGCAGGTCTCTGAATGCTGGCAGTATCTGTGCTGATGTGCTATATGGTATTTGCAGGTACTCGTACGATGAACAATCAGGCACATACACAGAAATGCACGGCGAACAAACCGGCATGCACAAAGAAGTAGAGGGAGAGGGGGTCAAGGAGTAGACGAGGTGTAACAGTTTGCCCCCAAGATAGGTGGTTTCTACTCCCCAGTGTTTTGTTGATGCGGTGTAGCTTCAGTATGCAGTAGAGCTGTAGAGGCCCCCTGGATCTCAACTATCATGTTGACGAGGAAAAGAGCTGGTTACTGATGATTGTAGGATGTTAATTGAAGTTCATGCGATCATCCACGGAGCGTTTGCCCAGTTATGAGTTGTCGTTTTTCTCTAACCATTTGCCGACTGGCCCACCATGTTCATGCAGAAAGGAAACCTGTAACATGTGTTATGATACATCGCCCTTTGTGAAATTGGAACCTCACTGTAACTTGTTGAACCATATACGTAGAAGTAGGATGATAGTTGGTCCTGATTGAAGTTGCTTTGACAGAGAAGGTTTTGTAGCGCTGAATGTTGCGTACTTGGCATACCACGAGCACTTAATTTTCTCTTCGTTGCTCTATGCACCTGAGTTTCCCACATGGAAATTCCACTTTTTTTGTTAATACATAATCAGGACTAATCGAACGGAGAATTGTGGCTGCTTAGGGAGATGCAGCTCGTGACCAAATCGAACGGAGATCCGATGGAACATTCCGAGAAGAGTCGGTTATTCGCAAGGCCAAGCGCTGGCCGTCGTAGTCGCCCAGTTTCATGACAGAATTTATCATTCGTGTGTATGTTGGTACTCCTTCATCTCATAATGTAAGATGTTTTAAAAAAATGTACATTAATGAGACGGAGGGAGTAGAAACTAGTAAGCGCGAGTGTTTTCATGCGGCTTGCTAGCTCGATAATTTTACTACTAATACCTCGTAGGAATATACTCGCAAACGATACCGTATGCGCATTTTCAGCATTCGATATGCAGGATATAGGAGGATGTCAACTGTAATGCTTGGCATAAGACACGTATACCATCTGCACCAGATCCGGGTAAAACATCCATCTGTCAGATCGGTCAATAGATATTTGTGGTTACCTTTTTGCACCGGTGAGCCAAAGTCAAAACCCCATCTTGTGTTCACACGCAGCATGTACGTGCAGCTGCTATAGTCAGTTACTGCTAGCCGAAGAGGATGCATGCAAGTTGCGACAACTAGTACTCCTAGCCAGCTACAGGATCCAGCCTGCGTTCACACGATCGTAGTAGTACCCCTATACTTTTTTTTCATGGTAATACGTGTCATTTATATCGTAAGGGTCATAGTACAAGTCACGTACATACCGACCTGACAAAACTGAAAAGACAGCAGAACGCTAGCCTTTGCACACAGAAACACCAGCCAAGAAGTAAAATTACAAATAAGACTAAAGAATCCTCTGAGCTTGACACCAACGACCGTCACCTGTCTCTGGCACCACCATAGCAGCCACCAAAAGAGAAAATGACGGGTCACCTCCACACCCGAGCTTGACGCGGCTCCATCGCTGATATGCAGCTTTGCGGACCTTCAAGGTGGCTCATCAATAAAGGCGAAATCATTGCCGTTGAACGAATCAGACCGGGGCAATACCCCGGACACGCCATTGAACTCCAGATCTGGCACCCCCAACTAAGACGTTGGAGGAGGAAACCATACCTGCCTGCCACGAACCACGAACCCAGATCCCCCATCTTCCAGATGTCGTCGATGCAGACCACAATCTGCATCCGCTCCTGGACTACCTCCCAAGCTCCACGCCGGCGCTGGAGCAAACGTCATCGCAACAGCGGAGCCCGAGGACACAGGTCCACTACGAGGATGCCGCCGCTGCCGCACCATCCTCGCTTGAACAGTCTGGTTTCCAAATCCACCCCAAAAGCAGATCGCTTCGTCGGGAAAGGATCTGAAGATTTATTAGTCGGCGCCGCCATCACCACAGCCGAAGCCATGACGATGAACAACCCAAAATCCTAAAAAACTAATGCCTAAATCAATCCACACGCGCGGATCCGGCGGCCCCCCTCACCACCGACGACCGAAGTCGTCAGCAGAGGGGAGCCGCTGGAGGACGACGGCGAAGGAAGGCGGCCCTGGCGGCACGAGGCGAGATCGCCTTTCTTTCTTCTCCTCGAAAAAAGAAAACGCTGCTAGCTGCTAGTAGTACCCCTATACGTGCAGCTGCTCTTAGCCACAGGAGGATCTACTCGAGTACCGTATCCAAACTGTCGCGTCTCATGGATGAACTGCACGTACGCCTTGATATCCAAAAGACCCTTCCATCGGTTCTCACACGTGCAAGTGCAAGTCAAGTCAAGGCTCGCCCGTGCAAGCTCCGAGACCAGTACTAGTATACGTCCGATCTGACACCTGCCCGACAAAAAATATGGAGACGTATACATACACGTACGCACGCATGCACGCATGCATGAAATCAAGCGTGACCATGCACCAAAGACGACTACCGGACAGACAAATTGACGCATATGTTGGTCAGAGCGCGCGAGCAAGGCCGGTCTTGGTCGATGGGGCGAGCTCACATGAACCACGTCCGGATACGGAAACAGCCACGCCGCACGCGTGCGTGCGTGCGTACGTGCGCGCAAGCTACCTAGCTCCATCTTCTTGCATTCGGTTGTACGTACGCGTGACCCGGATCGGCTCTGTTATACGTACCTAGCTCCACGAATCCGTTCCAAGCTCGCACCCGTGATGCCCGGATACGGTGCGCAGAAGAGTGTGCCATCTCCGTACCCCGATCCCCTCATACAATTCCAACACTCCAGACCAACGGATGATTTGACCACCGGCCGTGCATGATCGAGCAATGCCTAGCAAGCTGCGTATAAATACGGAGCTTGCATTCTTAGCATGCACCTTTATTATCCGAACCTATATACAGTTCCGATAGACGACCGACCAGAGCAACGGAGTGCAGCGGCGGTTGCTACTACTAAGACTAAGACGATGTGCGCCACCGAGGAAGAGAACAAGCAGCACGGCCGTACGCTTGGGGCGGCGGCGAGCAAGGGCGGGCCGTCCGTCGAGGCGCTGGCCATGGCCGGCGCACGCCGCTGCATGCCGGCGGCGGCGTGCTGCTCCGAGCCCGACCACGTCGAGGACGACGACGCCGCCACGCCGCCGGAGCACCTGCGCGCCTTCGAGGCGTTCCTGGAGGAGGTCGTGCCGGTGGGCATGATCATGGCGTCGCGGCGGGAGGAGGAAGCGCGCCTCCGTCGTGGCGGGAAGCCGCGGAGCTACGACGACGACGTCAAGGAGAAGCTCAAGCTGTGGGCCAGGGCAGTGGCCAGGGAGACCACGGGAGGAAGGAGATGAGTTGTAGAGTGGCTACACGTACACGTGCGTGCAATGCATGCATGCGTGCAATTAGGACTCATGATTCAATTTGTTTCTTCGTGGAGCTAAAAATAGCTAAGCTAAGTTACGCCAAAAAGGAGAGCTAGCTAGGTTCTGTTCAATTCGTTCTGTTGATGACTTTGTAATTGTTATGTCTGTCTGCACATACACGGCCAGTGACATTCTATGGGAATTGTTAAAAGTATAGTACTCCAGTGTTCTTTGATCAAGAGGGTAAGAATTTGAGTACTCCTCTATAACACAACAATTCCTAGACACCACAAAGAAATATAGGACGTGCATGGTTTGTGGTCTGCATGAGCGTGGCTCGTTTAACCTCACGTAGTATTTTCCTTTTTCTCTTATACACTACGTAAAGAAATATAAAATTTTAGATCAATAAAAATCTTATATTTCTTTACATAGGGAGTATTTAGTATCGACCTAGGTCATCTCTACTATATATTTAGTATCGATCAATAAAATACTATCTTATATCTTCTACATAAAGTATACTACTGGATTTGTATTTGACAAAAGAGGTTTTCTAGGGTACATTTTTTGACTTGCTATCCAGTTTATATTTTATTATTTTTGCGAATGATATTTTACTAGTTAAAATATGGTCAATTTTTGATTTTTTTAATGAAATCCAATAAACCAGGACAAAGCAAGTACCTAAAACAATCAAAAGTTGGCCTCGGAGGAATGGTCTGTAGTTTCAGGGCTAGCTCTGCTTGACCGTAGGCAACACAAAGCACCGACATTTCTCCTTTACTAGGTTTTCATGCGAGCATTGAAACTCAGACGGGTGAAATTGTTGCAAGAAGCAGATCAGATGGCCGAGAGTTCGAGGACTTGAAGAAGCCGCCTTATTCGACATCTGTTAGGAAGAGAGATATGTGGGCTAGGCTACATCTTCCTCTCTTCACTTATGTAGATCGCAAGCAAATAACGATTCTCTTATGATGGCTTCGTCTTTTTTCTTAAGTTGTGATCTAAATTCATATATATAGTATAAAGGCTATAACTTCTAACGGAGCCAAGCGGAGGCCCGTCACGGAGAGGCTTGGGCCGTAGCGGAGCGGAGTCTGAAGTTAACCCATATTGGCCTGCCCTTTGCCAGGGACTCTTGGGGGTTGTGACACCCCCTTCCCCCATGCGTGTGAGGTATGGATCAGTATCGACCTAGGTTGCCTCTACTACATATATTCTTTGTAAGCCGCCGCATAGGATACATTGATCAGATGTAAATCCTTGGGATTTGTAACATCTCTCGATATAGTGAAGTTTCATTTGCTGGCACCTGTGATTTTTTCTCCTTCGTGTTGGAGGGGGTTTTCACGCTAAATCTTGTGTCCCTCCACTACAAAAAACACTTTCTTGACTCGTGTTGGAGGGGGTTTTCATGCTAAATCTTGTGTCCCTCTACTACAAAAAAACACTTTCTTGATAATATGTGTTTGTTATAATAGGTCATGTTTTCTGTCATGCATGTACATCCATGATGACTTTATGACAGAATCAATATAGTCATACATGCGTTGTCGTGGAAGTGTTCCATAAAAATAATTCATTTTTCATCGCGAAAGTGTACACTTCCATGATTATAAATGGCACATCATGAAAGTGATTTCATCAAGGGTAACCGACATGGGGCAGCCATCGTAACGGGTCGCTATCAAGCTATCGGGTGTCGGTTTTGGATCTGATACCCGTTAACAACCCCGGCCAATGGCGATTTTCCGCGTATCAATTTCTCATTTGCCTACTAAACCACGTGTCTGCTTTATGTTGCGACAGATGTCGCACATCCAACGTACGATACATGCCACTGAAAAGGAGACACATGGCAGGGCCCAACAATGGTCCATTTACTTAAAAAGGCCAGCCCAAACAGAGGCCCACAAAATTTAAAGAAAAGTTAGTGAGCCGGCCCACTAACGGCCTCCTTGCGCATGGCCCATCGGCAGTTCCGGTCCATTAACAGTTCGCCATATATACGGGCCAAACTACGGCCTTGTGTGTTTTTGGCCTCTTAACGGCCCGTTCCAGAGTTGGGCCAATTCCAGCCCGGTGCATCTTTCGGTGTGTTAATGACCGACGGTAACTTGGGCTATTTGTGGCCTGAGTAACATTCAGCCTCACGTGATTTGGATGCTTGTTTATTTGGTTCTGTGCAGAAACAGAAACTTTTGCGTCTAGTATTTAAATTTTCATTCTGTACTGGAACATGATCAATTGCTGAAATTTTTACACAGTAGTGCTATACAAATTGTCGACGTTTACTTAATTTTTCAGAATTGTTGGATTAGGTAAGTATGACCAAAAATTAGATCTTTACGTACGGTCCTGTTTTTGTCAGATTCTGTTTTGTTTTCTTTGTTTGTTTGTTTTAAAGTTTCTATGACTTATATTGGGGGATATAAATTGCGGAAATGATATAATACAATAAACATAAATTGGCAATAATTATGAATCTTGTCTTGACAGTACCTAAGTAATTGATTTATTTTATTATACTAACCTATCTCACGAGCTTACATTAAGTTCCGTGCGAGTAAAGTTTTCAAGTTTTGGGTGAGCTGAAGATATGCGAAGAACAAGATATGCGAAGAACAAGGAGCGGCAAGAGTCTAAGCATGGGGATGCTCAAGACACCCCAAAAAAAAAATTCAAGGAAGACTCAAGCATCTAAGCTTTCGGGGCATCCCCTCTTTGTCTTCAAAACTATCATATATCATATTTTTATTCTTCACATGATATGTGCTTTGCTTGGAGTGTATTTGTTTTTATTTTTGTTTTGCTTGTTTATCTTTGTAATCATCTTTTCCTGATCACACCTATAAAGAGAGACACACATTCATCTTAAATTTGTAGAATGCTCATTCGTGCTTCACTTATATCTATTTCAGTTGAGGCAATTGCTCTAGTACTTCATTTATATTTGTTTGAGCATGGCGACATGTTTTGTATAAATTATTTACACTCTTTTTCTTCACTTAAATATTTTGAGTGTTAAATAGAAAGTGGTAATTTGCATGACTTATATGTTTGGTCCAAAAATGATAGGTATATGCTCATCTGTACTTCACTTATATCTATTTGAGTTGAGGCAATTCTCTAGTACTGTAATTATATTTGTTTGAGAATGGTGATATGTTCTGTAGAAATTATTTGCACTCTATTGCTTCACTTAAATATTTTTGAGACTTAAATAGGAAGTGGTAATTTGCATGAGTTATATGTTTGGTCCAGAAATGATAGGTATTTGCTCATCCGTACTTCACTTATATCTATTTAAGTTGAGGCAATTGCTCTAATACTTCACTTATATTTGTTTGAGCATGGCGATATGTTTTGTAGAAATTATTTGCACTCTCTTGCTTCACTTCAATATTTTTGAGAGTTAGATAGGAAGTGATAATTTGCATGAGTTATATGGTTGGTCAAAAAATGATTGGTACATAAAGGTGGTATAATAAAAACTAGCATGGACATGTAGATCATTGAATATGATAAGTTTTATTCCTTGCAATAGTTTTGTGATACTGAGGTAATAATATGTGAGTGTGTTAGTAAATAATTAGAGCTAAGCATGAATATTGGTGTTAAAGTTTGTGAGTCCTTATGCATGAAAGTGGTGGCCGCTAGCATTAGCGAGGAAGTCGGAGTGTGATTTCTCTTTTATTGAAGAAACTTTTGTGTGATCAGATCGGGGGCGCGCGATGGTTAATGATACGTCTCCAGCGTATTTATAATATTTGATTGCTCATGCTATTATATCATCAATCTTGTATGCTTTATATGCAATTTTAGATCATTTTGGGGAACTAACCTATCAACTCAATGCCCAGTGCCAGTTCCAGATGATGAAGCAAAGAGGGTCTCTACAGTCCTTTCTACAATGGAACTTGCTAAGGCACCTGAAGCACTTCCCCTCGAAGCTTAAGAAGGCAGCCGTCGCCCTGGTCCAAGTGAGGTGCCCACCACCACTCCCTATTATCCGCCAGGTCCGAGCCAGAGCGCTTACTTCACCGGGATGAGATCTCTATCCATCCACCATCCACCTGCAAAGGGGAATGGGTGATGCCTGAATCCCGTACCAACACTATCGATTTAATTCACTACCTGTCCAGAAGAGGTTGCGAGCCCAGATCCGTGGCACCAAGCACTACAAAAAAAAGACATATCCATGTCATTTTGGGCCGAACGGATTTTTTCTGTCATGCTTATGACACTTCTATGACGATAATTGTGACAAAACCCGATATCATCATAGATGTGATGGGCTCCTACTTCTATGACAAAAAATCATGACAGAAAATAGGCTTTTCGTCCTGGGCAGGCCAGAGATGCAGCTGCATGACATTCTTTGGGTCGTCCATGATGAAAAAAACCCGTGGTAGAAGCGAGGGCGAGGAAAATATCGGGGATTTCTCGGTTAAGGTGGGTGGTTGGCGCCGAGCGATGCACGGAGGGATTGTGTGTTTCTCTTATACATGTACGCGCGTGGGTGCGAGGCGTTGGCTCTAACTGAATCCGAGCGAGGTGTTAGCCTACTAAACCCGAGCAATTGCACTGGCTACACGTTACTGAACCCGATCGATCGATCGATCCCTGGCTGTTAACTGAACCCGATCGAGCAATTTCTTTGCTACTGCTGCTAACTGAAGCCGATCGAACCTGCTGCCTCTTGATGAACAGTGAGCGTTGTTGGGGGTTGGATGAACATTTCCCGATGGGGGTTGGATGAACAGGACCCCGTGGTAGTAGAGGTCGTTGCCGCTGGATGAACAGGACCCCGATCGAGCCGGTTGGGGGTGGATGAACAGGACCCCGTGAAGGGGTGGTTGAACAGTAGTCAGTGGAGGGCTGGATGAACAGTACCCCGTGGAGGGGTGGTTGAACAGTAGCCAGTGGAGGCTGGATGAACAGTAGCTGGTGGAGGCAGGAGGGAGACGTCGTGGATGAACAGTCGCAGGTGGAGGCTGGAGGAGGTCGACGGTGAATGAACAGTTGCCCGTGGAGGCTGGAGCGAGGCAGTAGACAGTGGATGAATATTAGCCCGTGGAATTCCGTTTTGCGGTACGCCACACCCCTCCCGATGAACAGGACCCCCATTTCGACCGTAGGAGGCCGAAGAGAAGTCCGTTTCCTCCGTTTTGCAGTACGCCACACCCCTCCCGGGCAACAGGACCCCATTTCGACCGTAGGAGGTCGAAGAGAAGTCCGTTTCCTCCGTTTTGCGGTACGCCAGACCCCTCCCGGTGAAGAGGATCCCGTTTCGACAGTAGGCGGTCGAACACAAGGCCATTTCCTCCATTCTGCGGTATGCCAGGCCTCGTTTCGGTTGTTCCGTCCAAGCCCGTTGGCTCCCGATGAACACGATGCATTTCATTGCCTCCCGATGAACACAACACAATTCCTCCATTCTGACCCAGCCGGTTGATTGCCGATGAACAGGGCACGTTGCTCCTCTCCACTGCCTCTCCACATACACGAGCCCTAGCCATACGTATGCGTGAGTAGGCATTCGAGACCCCGCCCGTATGTATGTACGTGGCCGTATTTACTATCTTGCACCCTGGTTGTATGTACGTGTACACGATATTGACCGGACTACGTGACATGCTACGTCTGTGCCTCTACTACGACACGTGCCCTTCCTTACTCGGCCACGGTTCATCGCTAAAGCATGCAGACAAACCGATCGACCAGTATGTACGTACACGTTCGCGACCAGACAGACAATCCTATGTACGGTTCGACCGGGTGGGTCCCAATTGTCAGGGAGGTAAGGAGGCACTTCCTTGCGTGCGAAGATATAGCTAGTGGGTCCCAGCTGTCAGGGGGAGAATCATATTTTTTGCCCGTAATATGGACGCACTTCCTTGCGTGAGAATATGTAGCTAGTGGGTCCCAACAGTCAGGGGGGACTTTTTTTCGCTAAATACGGTGGCCCGTCCGGTGGGTCCCTGCTGTCAGGTGGATGAATCATTATTTTACGCGTAATAAGGAGGCACTTCCTTGTTGCGGCCGTGGACCTGAAGGAAATATGCCCTAGAGGCAATAATAAAGTTGTTATTTATATTTCCTTATATCATGATAAATGTCTATTATTCATGCTAGAATTGTATTAACCAGAAACTTAGTACATGTGTGAATACATAGACAAACAGAGTGTCACTAATATGCCTCTACTTGACTAGCTCGTTAATCAAAGATGGTTAAGTTTCCTAGCCATAAACATGAGTTGTCATTTGATGAACGAGATCACATCATTAGAGAATGATGTGATTGACTTGTCCCATCCATTAGCTTAGCACTTTGATCGTTTAGTTTATTGCTATTGCTTTCTCCATAACTTATACATGTTCCTATGACTATGAGATTATGCAACTCCCGAATACCGAAGGAACACTTAGTGTGCTATTAAACGTCACAACGTAACTGGGTGATTATAAAGATGCTCTACAGGTGTCTCCGATGGTGTTTGTTGAGTTGGCATAGATCGAGATTAGGATTTGTCACTCCGATTGTCGGAGAGGTATCTCTGGGCCCTCTCGGTAATGCACATCACTATAAGCCTTGCAAGCAATGTGACTAATGAGTTAGTTACGAGATGATGCATTACAGAACGAGTAAAGAGACTTGCCAGTAATGAGATTAAACTAGGTATTGAGATATCGATGACCGAATCTCGGGCAAGTAACACACCGATGACAAAGGGAACAACGTATGTTGTTATGCGGTTTGACCGATAAAGATCTTCGTAGAATATGTAGGAGCCAATATGAGCATCCAGGTTCCGCTATTGGTTATTGACCGGAAGTGAGTCTTGGTCATGTCTACATAGTTCTCGAACCCGTAGGGTCCGCACGCTTAACGTTCGATGACGATCGATATTATGAATTTATGTGTTTTGATGTACCGAAGGTTGTTCGGAGTCCCGGATGTGATCACGAACATGACGAGGAGTCTTGAAATGGTCGAGACATAAAGATTGATATATTGGATGACTATATTCGGACACCGGATGAGTTCTGGGGGTCACCGGATATATATTGGAGTGCCGGAAGGGTTATCAGAACCACTGGAGAAGTAATGGGCCTTATTGGGCCTAGGGAAGAGAGAGAGAGGGGCTGCCAAGGGCTGGCCGCGCGCCCTCCCATGGGCCTAGTCCGAATTGGACTAAGGGGAGGGGTGGCGCCCCCTCCTTCCTTCTCTTCCCCCTCCTTCCTTCTTCTCCTAGTAGGACTAGGAAAGGGGGGATTCCTACTCCTACTAGGAGGAGGATTCCTCCCCCCTTGGCACGCCTATGAGGGCCGGCTGACCTTCCCCTTGCTCCTTTGTATACGGGGGCAGGGGGCACCCCAGAACACACAAGTTGACAGTTGTCTTAGCCGTGTGCGGTGCCCCCTCCAAAGATTTCCACCTCGGTCATATCGTTGTAGTGCTTAGGCGAAGCCCTACGTCGGTAACTTCATCATCACCGTCATCACGCCGTCGTGCTGATGAAACTCTCTCTCGGCCTCAGCTGGATCAAGAGTACGAGGGACGTCACCGAGCTGAACGTGTGCAGATCGCGGATGTGTCGTACGTTCGGTACTTGATCGGTTGGATCGTGAAGACGTTCGACTACATCAACCGCATTTCATAACACTTCCACTTTCGGTCTACGAGGGTACGTAGACATACTCTTCCCGTCTGTTGCTATGCATCTCCTAGATAGATCTTGCGTGATCGTAGATTTTTTTTGAAATACTACCGTCCCCAACAATGGCATCTGAGCCAGGTCTATGCATAGATGTTATATGCACGAGTAGAACACAAAGGAGTTGTGGGCGTGGGTATATACATATTGCTTGCCGTCACTAGTTGATTCTTGATTCAGCGGTATTGTTGGATGAAGCGGCCCAGACCGACATTACGCGTACGCTTACGCGAGACTAGTTCTACCGACGTGCTTCGCACACAGGTGGCTAGTGGGTGTCTGTTTCTCCAACTTTAGTTGAATCGGTTTCAATGAACAGGGTTCTTTCTGAAGATCAAAAAGCAATCACTATACTACGTTGTGGTTTTTAATGTGTAGGTAAGAACGGTTCTTGCTAAGCCTGTAGCAGCCACATAAAATTTGCAACAACAAAGTAGAGGACGTCTAACTTGTTTTTGCAGGGCATGTTGTGATGTGATATGGTCAAGACGTGATTATATAAATTGTTGTATGAGATGATCATGTTTTGTAATGCAGTTATCGGCAACTGGTAGGAGCCATATGGTTGTCGCTTTATTGTATGAAATGCAATCGCCATGTAATTGCTTTACTTTATCACTAAGCGGTAGCGATAGTCGTAGAAGCAATAGTTGGCGAGATGACAACGATGCTTCGATGGAGATCAAGGTGTCAAGCCAGTGACGATGGTGATCATGACGGTGCTTTGGAGATGGAGATCAAAAGGCACAAGATGATGATGGCCATATCATATCACTTATTTGATTGCATGTGATGTTTATCCTTTATGCATCTTATTTTGCTTAGTACGATGGTAGCATTATAAGATGATCTCTCACTAAATTTCAAGGTACAAGTGTTCTCCCTGAGTATGCACCGTTGCTACAGTTCATCGTGCCGAGACACCACGTGATGACCGGGTGTGATAAGCTCTACGTTCACATACAACAGGTGCAAGCCAGTTTTGCACATGCAAAATACTCGGGTTAAACTTGACGAGCCTAGCATATGCAGATATGGCCTCGGAACACTGAGACCAAAAGGTCGATCGTGAATCATATAGTAGATATGATCAACATAGTGATGTTCACCATTGAAAACTACTCCATCTCACGTGATGATCGGACATGGTTTAGTTGATATGGATCACGTGATCACTTAGATGATTAGAGAGATGTCTATCTAAGTGGGAGTTCTTAAGTAATATGATTAATTGAACTTTAATTTATCATGAACTTAGTACCTGATAGTATTTTTGCATGTCTATGTTGTTGTAGATAAATGCCCCGTGCTGTTGTTCCGTTGAATTTTAATGCATTCCTAGAGAAAGCTAAGTTGAAAGATGATGGTAGCAACTACACGGACTGGGTCTGTAACTTGAGGATTATCCTCATTGCTGCACAGAAGAATTACGTCCCGGAAGCACCTCTAGGTGCCAAACCCGCTGCAGGAGCAACTCCACAGATGTTATGAACATCTGGCAAAGCAAAGCTGATGAATACTCAATAGTTCAGTGTGCCATGCTTTACGGCTTACAACCGAGACTTCAACGACGTTTTGAACGTCATGGAGGATATGAGATGTTCCAGGAGTTGAAGTTAATATTTCAAGCAAATGCCCGGATTGAGAGATATGAAGTCTCCAATAAGTTCTACAGCTGCAAAATGGAGGAGAATAGTTTTGTCAGTGAACACATACTCAGAATGTATGGGTACCACAATCACTTGACCCAGCTGGGAGTTAATCTTCCGGTTGATAGTTGATGACCCACAAGTATAGGGGATCTATCGTAGTCCTTTCAATAAGTAAGAGTGTCGAACCCAACGAGGAGTAGAAGGAAATGATAAGCGGTTTCCAGCAAGGTATTCTCTGCAAGTACTGAAATAAGTGGTAACCGATAGTTTTGTGATAGGATAATTTGTAACGAGCAACAAGTAACAAAAGTAAATAAAGTGCAGCAAGGTGGCCCAATCCTTTTTGTAGCAAAGGACAAGCCTGGACAAACTCTTATATAGAGAAAAGCGCTCCCGAGGACACATGGGAATATCGTCAAGCTAGTTTTCATCACGTTCATATGATTTGCGTTCGGTACTTTGATAATTTGGTATGTGGGTGGACCGATGCTTGGGTACTGTCCTTACTTGGACAAGCATCCCACTTATGATTAACCTCTATTGCAAGCATCCACAACTACAACAAAAGTATTAAGGTAAACCTAACCATAGCATGAAACATATGGATCCAAATTAGCCCCTTACGAAGCAACGTATAAACTAGGGTTTAAGCTTTTGTCACTCTAGCAACCCATCATCCACTTATTACTTCTCAATGCCTTCCTCTAGTCCCAAATAATGGTGAAGTGTCATGTAGTCGATGTTCACATAACACCACTAGAGGAGAGACAACATACACCTCATCAAAATGTCGAACGAATACCAAATTCACATGACTACTAATAGCAAGACTTCTCCCATGTCCTCAGGAACAAATGTAACTACTCACAAAGCATAATCATGTTCATAATCAGAGGGGTATTAATATGCATATAGGATCTGAACATATGATCTTCCACCAAATAAACCAACTAGCATCAACTACAAGGAGTAATTAACACTACTAGCAACCTACTAGTACCAATCCCGGACTTGGAGACAAGAATTGGACACAAGATATGAACTAGGGTTTTGAGAGGAGATGATGCTGGTGAAGATGTGGATGGAGATTGCCCTCTCCCGATGAGAGGAACGTTGGTGATGACGATGGCGATGATTTCCCCCTCCCGGAGGGAAGTTTCCCCGGTAGAACAGCTCTGCCGGAGCCCTAGATTGGATCTACCAAGGTTCCGCCTCGTGGCGGCGGAGTTTCGTCCGAGAAGATGGCTTATGATTTTTCCTCATCGAAAGACTCCATATAGCAGAAGATGGCCATCGGAGGGCCACCAGGGGGGCCACGAGGTAGGGGGGCGCGCCCAGGGGGTAGGGCGCGCCCCCACCCTCGTGGGCAGGGTGTGGCCCCCTGGTGAACTTCTTGCGCTCAATATTTTTTATATATTCTGAAAATGTCTTCCGTGAAGTTTCAGGACTTTTGGAGCTGTGCAGAATAGGTCTCTAATATTTGCTCCTTTTCCAGCCCAGAATCCCAGCTGCCGGCATTCTCCCTCTTTATGTAAACCTTGTAAAATAAGAGAGAATAGGCATAAGTATTGTGACATGATGTATAATAATAGCCCATAATGCAATAAATATCGATATAAAAGCATGATGCACAATGGACGTATCAAATCCCCCAAGCTTAGACCTCGCTTGTCCTCAAGCGAAAGTAGAAATCGAAAAATATGTCCACATGTTTAGAGATAGAGGTGTCGTAAAAGTAAAATACGTACATGAGGGCATCATGATCATTCTTAGAACAGCAACTTATATAATTCTTGTCATATGATTTCTTATGCTAGAGTCATAATTCAATCACAATTTCAAGTATGAATCATAAACTTCATCGAAAACTAACAAACTATAATCTCAATCATTGGAGCAATTGCAATTTATCATAACATAGGAAAGAGCCAATATAAGAGCTTTTTAGCAAGTCCACATACTCAACTATCATATAGTCTGTCACAATTGCTGATACTCACGCAATACTTATGGGTATGGAGTTTTAATCGGACACAGAGAAAGATAGGGGCTTATAGTTTTGCCTCTTAACGTTTTACCTCTAGGGTAATGTCAACAATAATAGTTCATGAAAACTCACATCCAATTAGCCATATGTACCAGGATCTTTCCAACATATTGTGCTTGCCAAAGGATAAAATGTAAAAGGAAGGGTGAAGATCACCATGACTCTTATGTAAGGTGGGACATAAAGGTAAAAGATAGGCCCTTCGCAGAGGGAAGCAGAGGTTGTCATGCGCTTTTATGGTTGGATGCACAAAATCTTAATGCGAAAGAACGTCACTTTATATTGCCACTTGTGATACGGACCTTTATTATGTAGTCTGTCGTTTTTATTTCTTCCATATCACACGATCGTATAAAGCTTATTTTCTCCTGCACTAATAAGTCATACATATTTAGAGAGCAATTTTTATTACTTGCACCGATGACAACTTACTTGGAGGATCTTACTCAATCCATAGGTAGGTATGGTGGACTCTCATGGCAAAACTGGTTTAAGGGTATTTGGAAGCACAAGTAGTATCTCTACTTGGTGCGATGAATTTGGCTAGCATGAGGGGGAAAGGCAAGCTCAACCATGTTGGATGATCCATGACAATGTAATTTATCTCAGATGTAAGAAAACATAACCCATTACGTTGTCTTCCTTGTTCAACGTAAACTCTTTAGCATGTCATATTTTAATGAGTACTCACAATCATAAAAGTTGTCCAAGATAGTATATTTATATGTGAAGACCTCTCTTTATTTATTACTTCCTATTAATTGCAATGATGACCAAAACCATGTTTGTCAACTCTCAACAACTTTTATTCATCATACTTTTCTATGTGAGCTCATTACTCTCCATAAGATCCACATGATCTCTTTGTTCCCCTTTTATTCTTTCTCTTTTCTTTTATTCACTTAGGATCATGGCAAAATAATCAAGCCCTTGACTCAACACTAATCTTTATTATATATAGCTCACAGGCTCGATTACATAGTGGGGTCATAAAGCAAAACTCAAAACTAGATCATGCCATAAACTTTATTCTACTAGATCAAGATATTACCAAAAGGATCGAACTAAGAAAAACGGTAAGGATAAAGGTGATGGTGATATGATACTGGGGCACTCCCCCAAGCTTGGAAGTTGCCAAGGGGAATGCGCTACAAAAAAAGACACATCCGTGACATTTTGGGCCAAACACATTTTTTTCTATCATACATATGACACTTCTATGACGATAATTGTGACAAAACCCAGTATCATCATAGATGTGGTGGGCTCCTACTTCTATAACAAAAAATCATGATAGAAAATGGGCTTTTCGTCCTGGGCGGGCCGGAGACGCAGCTGCATGACATTCTTTGGGCCGTCCATGACGGAAAAAACCGTGGTAGAAGCGAGGGCGAGGAACATTTCGGGGAGTTCCCGGTTATGGTGGGAGGTCGGGGGCCGAGCGATGCGCGTTTCTCTTGTACATGTACGCGCGTGTGTGCGAGGCGTTGGCTCTAACTGAACCCGAGCGAGGCGTTGGGCTCTAACTGAACCTGAGCGATTGCACTGCAGGCTACGCGTTACTGAACCCGAGCGATCGATCGATGGCTGTTAACTGAACCTGATCAAGCGATTCCTTCGCTACTGCTGCTAACTGAAGCCGATCGATGGGATGAACAGTGAGCGTTGTCGGGGGGGGGGGTGGATGAACAGTGAGCGGTGGCGTTACCTCTGGATGAACATGACCCCGTGGTGTGGTGGAGGGCTGGATGAACAGTAGACGGTGGAGGGGTGCCCGTGGAGGGGTGGATGAACAGGACCCCGTGGTGTGGAGGGCTGGATGAACAGTAGACGGTGGAGGGATGGTTGAATAGGACCCCGTGGTGTGGAGGGCTGGATGAACAGTAGACGGTGGAGGGGTGCCCGTGGAGGGGTGGTTGAACAGGACCCCGTGGTGTGGAGGGCTGGATGAACAGTAGACGGTGGAGGGGTGGTTGAACAGTAGCCGGTGGAGTAGCGCGCGGTGGAGGCTGGATGAACAGGAGCCCGTGGAGGCTGGAGGAGGTCGACGGTGGAGATGAACAGTATCCCGTGGAGTCCCGTTTTGCGGTATGCCACACCCCTCCCAATGAACAGGACCCCCGTTTCGACCATAGCGCTCCAACACAAGTTCGTTTCCTCCGTTTTGCGGTACGCCACACCCCTCCCGATTAATAGGACCCCCGTTTCGACCGTAGGAGGTCTGTTTCCTCCGTTTTGCGGTACGCCAGACCCCTCCCGATGAACAGGATCCCGTTTCGAACGTGGCCGGTCGAACACAAGGCCGTTTCCTCCGTTCTGCGGTACCCCAGGCCTCGTTTCCATCGCCTGTTCCGTCCAAGCCCTCCCGATGAACACGACGCATTCCGTTGCCTCCCCATGAACACGACGCATTCCGGTGCCTCCCAATGAACACGACGACGATGCTGTTTCTCCGTTCCGACCCAACCATGTACATGAGCCCTGGCCATACGTATGCGCGAGTAGGCGTTCGAGACCCCGCCAGTATGTACACATACGTGGCCGTATTTTCTTTCTTGCACCCTGGCCGATGTACGTACGTGTACATGCTACGTGCGCGCCTCTACTACGACACGTGCGCACCTCTACATCGACCAGTATGTACGTACACGTTCGCGACCAGAATGACAACGCTACGTACGCTTCGACCAGGTGGGTCCCGACTGTCAGGCACTTTCTTGCCTGCGAAGATGTAGCTGATGGGTCCCAGCAGTCAGGGGGCGAATCGTTTTGTTTTTTGCCCAGACGCACTTTCTTGCGTGCGAAGGTGTAGCTGGTGGGTCCCAGCAGTCAGGGGGGTGAATCATTTTTTTTTCCGGACGCACTTCCTTGCGTGCGAAGATGTAGCTCGTGGGTCCCAGCAGTCAGGGGCGAATCATTTTTTTGCGAAATATGGTGGCCCGTCCGGTGGGTCCCCGCTGTCAGGTGGAGGAATAATTATTTTGCACGTAATAAGGAGGCACTTCCTTGCGGCTGCCGTGGACCCAGCTGTCAGCCTCTCCACGTACAGTACTCTTCCGATGGAAGTCGGTCGTTGACCACGTTGACCACGCCGCGCCGAGAGCACCAGGGCGGTGGTCTGGACGACGGCGAGGCCTAGGAAGGGGACGACGCGGAGCCAGTGAAGACGCAGCAGTGGAAGCCCTCACGGAGAGGAGTACGAGGGTTCACTGGTTCGGCTGCGGTGTGAGGCTGCCATCGCCGCAGAATAACAGGGGGTCTAGGTGAGTAGAGGGATGGCCTGGCCAGCGGTGGAAGTAGTACGGGGCGGTGATGAAGGAAATATGCCCTAGAGGCAATAGTAAAGTTATTATTTATTTCCTTATATCATGATAAATGTTTATTATTCATGCTAGAATTGTATTAACCAGAAACATAATACATGTGTGAATACATAGACAAACAGAGTGTCACTAGTATGCCTCTACTTGACTAGCTCGTTGATCAAAGATGGTTAAGTTTCCTAACCATAGACATGAGTTGTCATTTGATTAACGGGATCACATCATTAGGAGAATGATGTGATTGACTTGACCCATTCCGTTAGCTTAGCACTTGATCGTTTAGTTTGTTGCTATTGCTTTCTTCATGACTTATACATGTTCCTATGACTATGAGATTATGCAACTCCCGTTTACCGGAGGAACACTTTGTGTGCCACCAAACGTCACAACGTAACTGGGTGATTATAAAGGTGCTCTATAGGTGTCTCCGAAGGTACTTGTTGGGTTGGCGTATTTCGAGATTAGGATTTGTCACTCCGACTGTCGGAGAGGTATCTCTGGGCCCTCTCGGTAATGCACATCACTTAAGCCTTGCAAGCATTGCAACTAATGATTTAGTTGCAGGATGATGTATTACGGAATGAGTAAAGAGACTTGCCGGTAACGAGATTGAACTAGGTATTGAGATACCGACGATCGAATCTCGGGCAAGTAACATACCGATGACAAAGGGAACAACATATGTTGTTATGCGGTCTGACCGATAAAGATCTTCGTAGAAAATGTAGGAGCCAATATGAGCATCTAGGTTCCGCTATTGGTTATTGACCAGAGACATGTCTCGGTCATGTCTACATTGTTCTTGAACCCGTAGGGTCCGCACGCTTAACGTTACGATGACAGTTTCATTATGAGTTTATATATTTTGATGTATCGAAGGTTGTTTGGAGTCCCGGATATGATCACGGACATGACGAGGAGTCTCGAAATGGTCAAGACATGAAGATTGATATATTGGAAGCCTATGTTTGGACATCGAAAGTGTTCCGGGTGAAATCGGCATTTTACCGGAGTACCGGGAGGTTACCGGAACCCCCCGGTAACCTAATGGTCCTTAATGGGCCTAGTGGAGGAAGTGGAGAGGAGGCCAAGGGGCAGCCGTGCCCCCTTCCCCCCAGTCCGAATTGGACAAGGATGGGGGTGGGCGCCCCCCTTTCCTTTTCCCTCTCTCTCCTTTCCCCCCAAGTCCTAGTCCAACATGGAAAGGGGGGGGAGTCCTACTCCCAAGAGGAGTAGGACTCCTCCTGGCGCGCCCCTTGCCTGGCCGCACCTCCTCCCCCTTGCTCCTTTATATACAGGGGCAGGGGGACACCCCAGACACAACAGTTGATCATTGATCTCTTAGCCGTGTGCGGTGCCCCCCCTCCACCATAGTCCTCGATAATATTGTAGTGGTGCTTAGGCGAAGCCCTACGACAGTAGAACATCAAGATCGTCACCACGCCGTTGTGCTGACGGAACTCTTCCCCGACATTCTGCTGGATCGGAGTCCAGGGATCGTCATCGAGCTGAACGTGTGCTAGAACTCGGAGGTGCCGTAGTTTCGGTGCTTGATCGGTCGGGCCGTGAAGACATACGACTACATCAACCGCGTTGTGCTAACGCTTCCGCTTTCGGTCTACGAGCGTACGTGGACAACACTGTCCCCTCTCGTTGCTATGCATCACCATGATCTTGCGTGTGCGTAGGAAATTTTTTGAAATTACTACGTTCCCCAGCAGTGGTATCAGAGCCTAGGTTTTATGCGTTGATGTTGTGCACGAGTAGAACACAAGTGATTTGTGGGCGATATAAATCATACTGCTTACCAGCATGTCATACTTTGGTTCGGCGGTATTGTTGGATGAAGCGGCCCGGACCGACATTACGCGTACGCTTACGTGAGACTGGTTCTACCGACGTGCTTTGCACACAGGTGGCTAGCGGGTGTCAGTTTCTCCAACTTTAGTTGAACCAAGTGTGGCTACGCCCGGTCCTTGTGAAGGTTAAAACATCACCAACTTGACAAACTATCGTTGTGGTTTTGATGCGTATGTAAGAACGGTTCTTGCTTAAGCCCGTAGCAGCCACGTAAAACTTGCAACAACAAAGTAGAGGACGTCTAACTTGTTTTTGCAGGGCATGTTGTGATGTGATATGGTCAAGACATGATGCTAAATTTTATTGTATGAGATGATCATGTTTTGTAACCGAGTTATCGGCAACTAGCAGGAGCCATATGGTTTTCGCTTTATTGTATGCAATGCAATTGCGCTGTAATACTTTACTTTATCACTAAGAGGTAGCGATAGTTGTGGAAGCATAAGATTGGCGATACGACAACGATGCTACGATGGTGATCAAGGTGTCGCGCCGGTGACGATGGTGATCATGACGGTGCTTCGGAGATGGAGATCACAAGAACAAGATGATGATGGCCATATCATATCACTTATATTGATTGCATGTGATGTTTATCTTTTGTGCATCTTATCTTGCTTTGATTGACGGTAGCATTATAAGATGATCTCTCACTAAATTTCAAGATAAAAGTGTTCTCCCTGAGTATGCACCATTGCCAAAGTTTGTCGTGCCCAGACACCACGTGATGATCGGGTGTGATAAGCTCTACGTCCATCTACAACGGGTGCAAGCCAGTTTTGCACACGCAGAATACTCAGGTTAAACTTGACGAGCCTAGCATATGCAGATATGGCCTCGGAACACTGAGACCGAAAGGTTGAGCGTGAATCATATAGTAGATATGATCAACATATTGATGTTCACCATTGCAAGCTACTCCATTTCACGTGATGATCGGTTATGGTTTAGTTGATTTGGATCACGTGATCACTTAGAAGATTAGAGGGATGTCTTTCTAAGTGGGAGTTCTTAAGTAATATGATTAATTGAACTTAAATTTATCATGAACTCAGTCCTGGTAGTATTAGCATATCTATGTTGTAGATCAATAGCTCGCGTTTAGCTCCCCTATTTTATTTTTGATATGTTCCTAGAGAAAACTAAATTGAAAGATGTTAGTAGCAATGATGCGGATTGGATCCGTGATCTGAGGTTTATCCTCATTGCTGCACAGAAGAATTATGTCCTTGATGCACCGCTAGGTGACAAACCTATTGCAGGAGCAGATGCAGATGTTATGAACGTTTGGCTAGCTCAATATGATGACTACTTGATAGTTTAGTGCACCATGCTTAAACGGCTTAGAATCGGGACTTCAAAGACGTTTTGAACGTCATGGACCATATGAGATGTTCCAGGAGTTGAAGTTAATATTTCAAGGAAATACCTGAGTTGAGAGATATGAAGTCTCCAACAATTTCTATAGCTAAAAGATGGAGGAGAATAGCTCAAGCAGTGAGCATGTGCTCAGATCGTCTGGGTACTACAATCGCTTGAATCAAGTGGGAGTTAATCTTCCAGATAAAATAGTGATTGACAGAATTCTGTAGTCACCATCACCAAGTTAGTAGAACTTCATGATGAACTATAATATGCAAGGGATAACGGAAACGATTCCCAAGCTATTCGTGATGCTGAAATTGACGAAGGTAGAAATCAAGAAAAGCATCAAGTGTTGATGGTAAACAAAACCACTAGTTTCAAGTAAAGGGACAAAGGGAAGAAAGGGGAACTTCAAGAAGAACGGCAAACAAGTTGCTGCTCAAGTGAAAAAACCCAAGTCTTGACCTAAGCCTGAAACTGAGTGATTCTACTGCAAAGGGACTGGTCATTGGAAGCGGAACTACCCCAAGTAATTGGCGTATAAGAAGGATGGCAAAGTGAACAAAGGTATATGTGATACACATGTTATTGATGTGTACCTTACCTTACTAGAGCTCGCAGTAGCACCTGGGTATTTGATACTGGTTCTGTTGCTAACATTTGCAACTCGAAACAGGGACTACGGATTAAGCGAACACTGGCAAAGGACGAGGTGACGATGTGCGTGGGAAATGGTTCCAAAGTCGATGTGATTGCGGTCGGCACGCTACCTCTACATCTACCTTCGGGATTAGTTTTAGACCTAAATAATTGTTATTTGGTGCCAGCGTTGAGCATGAACATTATATCTGGATCTTGTTTGATGCGATACGGTTGTTCATTTAAATCAGAGAATAATGGTTGTTCTATTTATATGAGTAATATCTTTTATGGTCATGCACCCTTGAAGAGTGGTCTATTTTTGATGAATCTCGATAGTAGTGATACACATATTCATAATATTGAAGCCAAAAGATGCAGAGTTGATAATGATAGTGCAACTTATTTGTGGCACTGCTGTTTAGGTCATATCGATGTAAAGCGCATGAAGAAACTCCATACTGATGGACTTTTGGAATCACTTGATTATGAATCACTTGGTACTTGCGAACCGTGCCTCATGGGCAAGATGTCCAAAACGCCGTTCTCCGGTACTATGGAGAGAGCAATGGATTTGTTGGAAATCATACATACAGATGTATGTGGTCTGATGAATATTGAGGCCGTGGCGGATATCGTTATTTTATCACCTTCACAGATGATTTAAGCAGATATGGGTATATCTACTTAATGAAACATAAGTCTGAAACATTTGAAAAGTTCAAAGAATTTCAGAGTGGAGTTGAAAATCATCGTAACAAGAAAATAAAGTTTCTACAATCTGATCATGGAGGAGAATATTTGAGTTACGAGTTTGGTCTACATTTGAAACAATGCGGAATAGTTTCGCAACTCACGCCACCCGGAACACCACAGCGTAATGGTGTGTCCGAACGTCGTAATCGTACTTTACTAGATATGGTGCGATCTATGATGTCTCTTACAGATTTACCGCTATCGTTTTGGGGTTATGCTTTAGAGACGGCTGCATTCACGTTAAATAGGGCACCATCGAAATCCGTTGAGACGACGCCTTATGAACTGTGGTTTGGCAAGAAACCAAAGTTGTCGTTTCTGAAAGTTTGGGGCTGCGATGCTTATGTGAAAAAGCTTCAACCTGATAAGCTCGAACCCAAATCGGAGAAATGTGTCTTCATAGGATACCCAAAGGAAACTGTTGGGTACACCTTCTATCACAGATCCGAAGGCAAGACTTTCGTTGCTAAGAATGGATCCTTTCTAGAGAAGGAGTTTCTCTCGAAAGAAGTGAGTGGGAGGAAAGTAGAACTTGATGAGGTAACTGTACCTGCTCCCTTGTTGGAAAGTAGTACATCACAGAAATCGGTTTCTATGACACCTCCACCAATTAGTGAGGAAGCTAATGATCATGAAACTTCAGATCAAGTTACTACCGAACCTCGTAGATCAACCAGAATAAGATCCGCACCAGAGTGGTACGGTAATCCTGTTCTGGAAGTCATGCTACTAGATCATGATGAACCTACGAACTATGAAGAAGCGATGGTGAGTCCAGATTCTGCAAAATGGCTAGAAGCCATGAAATCTGAGATGTGATCCATGTATGAGAACAAAGTATGGACTTCGGTTGACTTGCCTGTTGATCGGCAAGCAATTGAGAATAAATGGATCTTCAAGAAGAAGACTGACACTGACGGTAATGTTACTATCTACAAAGCTCGACTTGTTGCAAAAGGTTTTCGACAAGTTCAAGGGATTGACTACGATGAGACCTTCTCACCCGTAGCGATGCTTAAGTCTGTCCGAATCATGTTAGCAATTGCCGCATTTTATGATTATGAAATTTGGCAAATGGATGTTAAAACTGCATTCCTGAATGGATTTCTGGAAGAAGAGTTGTATATGATGTAGCCAGAAGGTTTTGTCGATCCAAAGGGAGCTAACAAAGTGTGCAAGCTCCAGCGATCCATTTATGGACTGGTGCAAGCCTCTCGGAGTTGGAATAAACGCTTTGATAGTGTGATCAAAGCATTTGGTTTTGTACAGACTTTTGGAGAAGCCTGTATTTATAAGAAAGTGAGTGGGAGCACTACAACATTTCTGATAAGTATATGTGAATGACATATTGTTGATCGGAGATAATGTAGAATTATTCTGCAAAGCATAAAGGAATGTTTGAAAGGAGTTTTTCAAAGAAAGACCTCGGTGAAGCTGCTTACATATTGAGCATCAAGATCTATAGAGATAGATCAAGATGCTTGATAAGTTTTTCAATGAGTACATACCTTGACAAGATTTTGAAGTAGTTCAAAATGGAACAGTCAAAGAAGGAGTTCTTGCCTGTGTTACGAGGTGTGAAGTTGAGTAAGACTCAAAACCCGACCACGACAGAAGATAGAGAGAAATGAACGTCATTCCCTATCCCTCAGCCATATGTTCTATAAAGTATGTCATGCTGTGTACCAGACCTATCGTATACCCTGCCCTGAGTTTGGCAAGGGAGTACAATAGTGATCTAGGAGTATATCACTGGACATTGGTCAAAATTATCCTTAGTGGAATAAGGATATGTTTCTCGATTATGGAGGTGACAAAAGGTTCGTCGTAAAGGGTTACGTTGATGCAAGTTTTGACACTGATCCAGATGACTCTAAATCTCAATCTGGATACATATTGAAAGTGGGAGCAATTAGATAGAGTAGCTCCGTACAGAGCATTGTTGACATAGAAATTTGCAAAATACTTACGGATCTGAATGTGGAAGACCCGTTGACTAATCTTCTCTCACAAGAAAAACATGATCACACCTTAGTACTCTTTGGGTATTAATCACATAGCAATGTGAACTAGATTATTGACTCTAGTAAACCCTTTGGGTGTTGGTCACATGACGATGTGAACTATGGGTGTTAATCACATGGTGATGTGAACTATTGGTGTTAAATCACATGGCGATGTGAACTAGATTATTGACTCTAGTGCAAGTGGGAGACTGAAGGAAATATGCCCTAGAGGCAATAATAAAGTTATTATTTATTTCCTTATATCATGATAAATGTTTATTATTCATGCTAGAATTGTATTAACCGGAAACATAATACATGTGTGAATACATAGACAAACAGAGTATCACTAGTATGCCTCTACTTGACTAGCTCGTTGATCAAAGATGGTTAAGTTTCCTAACCATGGACATGAGTTGTCATTTCATTAACGGGATCACATCATTAGGAGAATGATGTGATTGACTTGACCCATTCCGTTAGCTTAGCACTTGATCGTTTAGTTTGTTGCTATTGCTTTCTTCATGACTTATACATGTTCCTATGACTATGAGATTATGCAACTCTCGTTTACCGGAGGAACACTTTGTGTGCCACCACGTCACAACGTAACTGGGTGATTATAAAGGTGCTCTACAGGTGTCTCCGAAGGCACTTGTTGGGTTGGCGTATTTCGAGATTAGGATTTGTCACTCCGACTATCGGAGAGGTATCTCTGGGCTCTCTCGGCAATGCACATCACTTAAGCCTTGCAAGCATTGAAACTAATGAGTTAGTTGCGGGATGATGTATTATGGAACGAGTAAAGAGACTTACCGGTAACGAGATTGAACTAGGTATTGAGATACCGACGATCGAATCTCGGGCAAGTAACATACCGATGACAAAGGGAACAACGTATGTTGTTATGCGGTCTGACCGATAAAGATCTTTGTAGAAAATGTAGGAGCCAATATGAGCATCCAGGTTCTGCTATTGGTTATTAACCAGAGACATGTCTCGGTCATGTCTACATTGTTCTCGAACCCGTAGGGTCCGCACGCTAAACGTTATGATGACAGTTTCATTATGAGTTTATATATTTTGATGTACCGAAGGTTGTTCGGAGTCCCTGATATGATCACGGACATGATGAGGAGTCTCGAAATGGTCGAGACATGAAGATTGATATATTGGAAGCCTATGTTTGGACATCGGAAGTGTTCCGGGTGAAATCGGCATTTTACCGGAGTACCGGGAGGTTACCGGAACCCCCCGGTAACCTAATGGTCCTTAATGGGCCTAGTGGAGGAAGTGGAGAGGAGGCCAAGGGGCAGCCGCGCCCCCTTCCCCCCAGTCCGAATTGGACAAGGAGGGGGGTGGGCGCCCCCCTTTCCTTTTCCCTCTCTCTCCTTTCCCCCCAAGTCCTAGTCCAACATGGAAAGGGGGGGAGTCCTACTCCCAGGAGGAGTAGGACTCCTCCTGGCGCGCCCCTTGCCTGGCCGCACCTCCTCCCCCTTGCTCCTTTATATACAGGGGCAGGGGGGCACCCCAGACACAACAGTTGATCATTGATCTCTTAGCCGTGTGCGGTGCCCCCCTCCACCATAGTCCTCGATAATATTGTAGTGGTGATTAGGCGAAGCCCTGCGACAGTAGAACATCAAGATCGTCACCACGCCGTCGTGCTGACGGAGCTCTTCCCCGACATTCTGCTGGATCGGAGTCCGGGGGTCGTCATCGAGCTGAACATGTGCTAGAACTCGGAGGTGCCGTAGTTTCGGTGCTTGATTGGTTGGGCCGTGAAGACGTACGACTACATCAACCGCGTTGTGCTAACGCTTCCGCTTTTGGTCTACGAGGATACATGGACAACACTCTCCCCTCTCGTTGCTATGCATCACCATGATCTTGTGTGTGCGTAGGAATTTTTTTGAAATTACTACGTTCCCCAACAGGTGAGGCCTCCGTGGCATCACAGCCGGCCACGGGAGGCAGGAGCACGTGACACGACTGGCGCTGCTTTGGGCGGCTGGAGCAAGAAGACCAGAGGTTGAAGAAGCACTACGGCCGTTGGATGGACATCGTACGATCGCTGCAGCTAGAATCGTTTATATTGACTAAGTTGAGAAAGCCCTTGGTACGCGTCAACTTAGTAGGCCCACAGCTCGGATTTGGCAGAGAACATATAGCCCATTTGCGATTTGTAAGAATGTACAACCCATTTTTTAATTCTAATAGAATTTACTACAGCCTATTTACAGTTTGTTAAAAGTACAGCCCAACTTCTAGCTAGGACAACGATTAATAATTTCAAACAACCGCTCAAAACAGAATTCAAAAAAAATTCCCACATTTTGATGAGATCCGAAATATTTTTATCCAAAATTTCTAGTCAGGTTAAATATAATTTCAAAATAAAGTTGTATTACATTAAAATCCAACAAAATATTGCACGCACAAGTAATGAAATTAAAATTTTCAAATTCCAAAAATAATATATTTTTCAAACTAATTACGTGTTTGGTGCATAGTAACTGTCCAGTTATTATAATTACATCCCATTTATTATTTCTTAAAGTCCATTTTATTGTTAAGCCTAATGTATACCTCCTAAGAAAGTTTGCAGCCCAGCGGGGCGGAGAATAACAAGTTGACCCGAATATTGTGTACAATTGTCAGCCCAGTTGCATTGCTGATGTTGAAAAAAAGCTATTTTTTATACACACATTTAAATTTTTTTTAATAGATAAGGAACATTTTTTATACACACATTTAACAATTTTTAAATACATGATTAACACTTTTTAAAACATATTTTTTAGTCAACAGTGGGCCCACAGCGAGCGGAGGAGGTCACAATACACATATTTTTTAAATACATGATTAACACTTTTGCAAAAACAATTAGCCCACAACAAGCCAATTAGCTCCAGTCGGCCCACTGTGGGCCGATAGGACCCAATCAGCCCACAGTGGGCTGACAGGGGCCAGTCGGCTAGCTGTAGGCCAACTGGAATCCAATTGGCCTGCTGTGGGCCGACTAGGCCCAGTCGGCCTGCAGCGGGCCGACGGTGTATTATTTTTGAAAAAAATTTACCCAGTGTAATATTTATGAAAATTAATTAAAAAAATGTATTATTTAAAAAATAGCAAAAAAGGCCTGTGTAGTAGAGTACAACCTAACATGGTTACTCAACCCACATTCAGCGACGCCGGAAAGACCCAAACAAGGCTTCTGTAGAACTTTTTGAAGTCACTGAGCTCAATTAATAACTTAAGAAAAAAGTTAGATTACAGTGGAGCCTAATTAAAATCTGTCACGAGCAAATAAATAATTCAACGGGTCCCACTTATGCGTGTGCGTGCGCGTGTGTGTGTGTGTATGTGTGTGTGTGAGAGAGAGAGACCCATCGACCGATGCTCGTAAATACATCTTTCAGCCATATGCATTGCTGATGCTCAGTAAAAACTTATATAGTTGACACAATAATATAGAACATCATAGCATACTGAACTTGCATACAAAAATTTCACGCAGGCGGCACAATCAGGATGGAAGCAGTGGATCGCTACGAGAAGGACTATGTTGAAACCAACAAAGTCATACATAACGGTTCATCATCTTTATCAATGACGGGGAAATATCTTGAATGTTGTGCAAAGAAAACAGACAGACAACACAATAAGTTCTCCTAGCACATTAAGTTGGCGTACAGCCCTTTCTAAAAAAAGTTCAGGTACAAAATTAGAACAGGTCACAATCAAATGTACCGGCATATCAGTGCTTCACACCCATAGCTCGAATTTAACTAGTATCTGACAAGATTTAGTTGTTACCTCAAATTAGAGCACATCCAGGCAGCCAGCCCTGCCTCTTCTCCCAAAGAAGCAGTGGCCTCCGCCGCGCGATGGAGTAGACCCTGTGCCATCCATCGTTCCGAGCAACACGGGGAAAGTCTGATGTTGACTCCTGTAATGGACATCGTCGACGGACCCTGGCACCAGCGGCGGCGGCAGGACTTCGATTGATGGATTGACCACTTCTTCGACATGCACGAACACTCGATACAGGTACATCCCTAACATGGTCCGCGGCGGCCTTGGTGGCGACGAATAGTACAATCCCGGTTCCTACACCAGTATCTCAACACCAATCACCTTTGGTATGCTGGATGGCTTCTTCATCCATGCCATAACCGTCAGAGCCCGGCTGTCTGGAGGAACAAACATACTTATGAGCTCACCTCCAAGGTCGTTGATAAGCTCGTTCATGGACTCGCTGTTCCAAGCACGTCGAGGCATGCCGTGGAAGGTAAGCTTTGTTAAAAACTCAAGCTCAGAGGGCACCGAGCCCCATCCTGGGTGCCACCGATCAAAGCTCACCAGCGCGCCATCGCAGAACAAACACCGGGAAGATTCGAACACAAGACTGCAGTCGAAAGTTGTTCGGAACCTGATGAAGAAATCAGCCGGTGGCGGATAGACTTCGACGAGCAAGTCACTTATTTGGATGCCGTGCGCAATGCCAAGAGCTTTGACAAGGTCATCCGGTGAGACGGGAGGCCGGTCGCCGTTGATGGTTACCATCAGCACTTTGCCGGCAAACTGGTCGTCAAGCGCCGCCATGCCACTGTTGAGCGACAGCACACAGCGACCAAAGGCAGGACGGACCTCAGGATCTCCAGCTCGGAGATCCGCGTTGACCGGCGGCATGATAGTGCGCTTGAGTACAGGGAGTACAGGAGGGGGATTTGGGGGAACTAGAGTAGGAATCGAGATTCCAGAGGTGGGGGAGGGGCGGGAGACTGTGGATGAAAAGGTAGCATGAATTTCGAGCACACGCCAATATGCTCTCGGTGCGCAAGCGCACGAAAACACCGGTGGCGCCCACATGTCGGCCTAAGAGTCCTTATTCATTCTTTTTCGGAGAGCCCGACCTTTTTTTTCAGGATCTTTTGAGAGCCCGGCCTGAGAGTCATAATTGACCTGTTTGGCATTGCATTACTACTCTACCCATATTCAACGACATCTCACTGGCCCAAACAAGTGTACATCATCGAAAAGACACTGAGCTCAAATTATATAACTTGAAAAAAAGGAGATATACTCTGAACACTGGAGAATGGTGATGCCCTCATTTAGCCCACCAGTAGTTCGAGACAATAAACAGTTCGAAACAATGATATATACAACATTCAAACACTGACTAGTGACTACTACTGACATAAACAGCAAGACATGATAGTTCATAAGAAGTCTTGCTACACCACCAAAACACACCCATCTGCAGCGCTCAGACTCTCGTGATCCAGATGAGAATGACATTCTAAACAGAAGCAACTATTACATAGTAAGAGTGACATAGACGAGGATGACCAAATCACAAGGAATATGCATAACAAAAGAAAGAACTACCCATCCAGAACCAGCAGCAAAGACAACAAAGTCATTCGAAGAGATGATCCAACACCATCATAATTTGCAGCCCCGCTTCAGCGACCAGTGATCCGGAGACACCAGTACTCCACCCTTTCGATGCAACAGCCCAATTACCTATCAACCTGAAGGCTCGACCACATCACTGCCTGTCGTAATTGAGACATCCAAGGATCAAAGTTAATCCGGTTGCCTTTGTCATTCTCACCTTCTTTTGGCTGCAGGCTGTATCGTTGACAATCAGGGGAGTTTGCTCCCGAACTCCTAGGGCTCGCTGTGTAGACACAGTTTTCCATAGCAAACAGAGCCTCTCTGCCATCAAGGTCCTTGCCAACGGTGATCTCCTGGTTAATCGGATAATTGAGTCCGAGAAACAGAGAGTGTGAACCAAGGCTGTTTACCCGCCTCCAACTAAAAAAATCCTAAAGGCCCCAACAAGCTGGTATCCTGCTCATAGACGTAACAGCCACTGTCCGGATACTCACGTATTACACGGTGCTTGTATACAGTGGGGTTTTTGCAATATAACTTTTCCGGCTCATGTGTCCGAATGATCATCAGTCTTTTGCCGTCGTCTGATCGAGCGAGGAACCAGTTGTGCTTCCCTGTTTTTGGCGAAGGTGGTGTGATTACAAAGGGCAGTAACTGTAGGGACACTGCATCATATCAAAAAGGACAGGCATTGTTAATGTAAGATCAGCATTGTTCAGAGTATGAGTAGGATAATGCAAGAAACAACATTGATATGTCCCTGTTGGAACTGGGAGGAAAATACAGGGAAATGTATAATGGGTTCGAAAATATAGAAGTGCCATGCATGGTTATACTCATGTTATCTCACAATCGATTCTTCACAGGAAACTACCATGTCATGCATGTTATGTAATCATGTTCTGTCCTCACAAACAAATTCTTCAAGGTAACTAACAGACCATGCATTGTTATATACTCGTGTTCCGTGGGCAAAATTTTTGCGAGGATATTATTCTAGTCATTGATTGCTGAAGGGCGAATATAGGTATGTACACATGGTAAGAATTGCAGGATTTCACTACTTCCAAATATAGAGTTCTCCATATGCACATTTACTTCCCTAATGTATGGTTAGATGAAACCAATAGTGTGGTGCATGTTTCTACATCATGAAAATGAGGAAACTAACATGGACATTGATACACACTCATATTTAGTAGTAGTAGTATATAGATTACTGTAAAATAAGGATAATATCCATATATTCCTAACCGTTTGATTATTCAGGGTACAAATTGGCTGTAATGACATGGTCACAATCGCATGAATAATCTCATTCCAAATATAGCTGATTTACGGCGTCTCTAATACATTGCCATAGTTCTACTCAAATTCTGCTCAAACAGAGATATGCCAATCATCACAAAAAGTTCAAACAGTGTCATGGCGTCATCATTAACATGAGAGGAAACAACTTACACGCGCCGTCCCAGCAATACGTGGTGCCATCTGCTTTGTCGATCGCGTAGATGATGCCATTGTGTTCAATAGCATCACAGAAGTGTGTATCAGCTTTGATGATGATCCACTGCGAGCCGAGTTGTCTCCAGCTAAAGAAGGCACCGGCGTAAAGATAGGCGAGTCCGCGGTCGAACAAGGCAATTAGCTTGAAGTCTGCATAATTCGCATGTCGTGTGGGCACTTGGCAGATTACAATCTTCTGCAAAACAAGGTCCGTCCAACTGACGTAGTAATCTAGATGACTTGGACCGCGATGGTAATACTCTATATAATCCAACGGAGGAAGGATAATCTCATGGGAGGTCTGGAAGTTCACGAGCACCAAATTTTTACCGTCTTCTCTGAAGGCAGCCATCCAGTGGGAGTTCATGCCGACCCAGTACATACCTACCAAGAAGTTTCGGGCGATGGTGATCGGATCGATGTCGAGGGAAATGATGTACGGTGACCCACTACATACCTGCAAAGAAGTTTCGACTAATGGAGATCGGATTGAAGTCGAGGGGCATCATGCACGCCTCCGTATCATGGTGAGCCAATCTCGCAAGACCAGATAGCAGCAAGCAGGGTGTCCTAAAAAGCTTAGGCCTCGCTTTGATGATGGCCGTGTGCATGTCCCTCGAGCATGCAGCCAGCCGCAGGGCACTCAACATATCCATACACGAACAACAGAGGTTGAGGATGTCACTGGGGAGATTGATCCAATCGCGGCTCATATGGATGTTGTGCGGTTCGCGTTCCGCCATGGTGGAGTTTGGAAGGGGGCTTGATTTACGGGGGAGAAGGATGTCGGTGCTGGAGCGGCTAGTGAGGGAATAGTGGTACTGGGGGAGGCGAGTGAGGTGATGGTACACGGGGGCATAGTGAGATGGAGACGGAGACGGAGACGGAGAAGAAGATGGAGATGGAGTGGTGCTATGGGAAAGGAGGGGGAGACGAGGCAAGGCGCCAATGTGTTGTACAGTGGTGGTGACAGACTGCACAGTGCACAGGGTGAGGCTGACTTTGGTAACCCGAACACGCCGACTGGACTAGTGGCAGGCGCAGGGTGTTGTCACTTCACTGTGAGGACCGGATGAATAGTATTTTGACCATCAAGTGTACCGTCCTCGATGCCCGTGTGAGTTTCGAGATAGCTGCAAGGTCCAAAGAGCTTGTTGCGAAGCTATCTCCCACAGAGAATGAGAAGAAGAAGAAGAAGAGGCTGCACCAGCAGGAGGGCATTATGGATGGATGAACTATTTCCTCTCTTGTAAAAAAATCATTCCCTCTTGGTGTATATTGATATAGATGGACTATTTCGATGGTGTGCATGTCTTTGGAACAGTAGTAGCGTGGGTCCGCTTGACTATAAGGAACTATTTATCCGCATATATAGCTTTCTCTGCTACTCCTTCCAGTGATCGGTATGCAGTGCATGTGTCCGTAGACATGACAGCTTGTCCATGGAAGTTCAACTACGGCGACCATCACATTTCATCTCGTGATTCCCATGACGCCTCTCCAACCCACGGCACCACGCCCCCCGACGTGCACCTCACCCCTCTCGGCCGCACCGCCCCTCTGCCTTCATGTGCATGACATGTGGGCCACCTAAAATGCAGCGAGCATCAAGTTTCTACCACAGCCACCTGCGATTCCCACGACACCGCTCGAACCCATGAAACCACACGTCCCCTGACCTGCGGCTCACCCCTATTGGCCCCACTGCCCCTCTACCTATGGGAGCATTACATGTGGACCAGTCACCTATCGGGTCCACATGTTATTGACTCAAAGGTAGGTGTAGTAAGGCGCTGAAGCTCAGTCCCGACGGCCCTGAGAGGGAAATGTAACTCCTACGCCAGGGCTTGTGGTGCTCCCGCAGCACGAACTCGTGCCAAACTCAAGATTTGTTTCTTTACTATACATACACACAACGATTTAATGGACATTGTAATCTCAACATGTGATGGGGAGCTCTAAATTTGAATTTGAAACTTATAAAACGAAAAGATTTAAAACAAATAAACTGGGAGAGAGGGAGTGTATTGTAGGATGTGTCCCGTACAAAATAAGTCCCCTGGTTTGTCACCACGAAGATGCGGTTAGAAAGGAGCACAACGTCTTCCTACTCGTACGGCAACAAATCGGCCGCAGACAGCATGGTCCAACTTTGACTGCCATGTGGAAGGTTCGTGCTATCTTATTCAATCTCACCGTGGTTCCATCGTACCAATTCATGTGGTGGCCCGTTGCATGGCTGATCCCAATGTTGGACAAAGGTTCTACGGGAACGGTTTCACCATTGTAAATGTTGTGCAAATTGATGTTGGTACCCTCCCGTACATATGCAAGCCAATCTCCACTCGCACCGAACCTAACCTGTGAAACAGTGGGCAGGGGGAGAATTAGGAAATGGACACGGAAGTAGTCTTTAGAATGCATTTACTACGTGATCAAACTCATCTTACCTGCTCATAGGAGGAAATCGGAGTGCCCCTCAACGTCGGCATCTCAAGGGGCGTCAACTTGCAACTATGGCCACGCCGCACTGGAGAGACCCCCAAGGAAACATCCTCGTGCGTTCCATGGAACATGAAGATGCATTTGTATGAGTAGTTTATCTTGTGAGAGAAAAGGATGAACGAGGGAAGGCCTCTAGAGATAGAGATGGACACTACTACTACCAATGTGCTGGCCCGTGCGTTGCAATGGATCCAAAGTAGTAGAATAATACTTGTTCACGTGCTTGAAATATAAACACTCTAGTTTTGATATACATGTGTCAGCAGACATGACAGCTTGTCCATGGAAGTTGAACCACGGCGACCATCACGTTTCTTGTTTCTACCACTGCCACACCCACACGCGATTCCCACGATGCCGCTCCAACCCACGGCACGATGTCCCCCAACGTGGACATGGATCCTCTGACGTGGCTATCACTGCCTTGCCCTGCCTTTCCTTCGCTGACAGGTGGGACCCACGCTTATGGATCCCACATGTCAGTGACAAAATGGTAGGCTTGTTCACGTCAGGGGATCCTCATCCCCTCGACGTGCCCCTCATCCCTATCGGCCCCACCGCTCCTCTGCCTTTGTGTGCATGACATGCGGGCCAGCTGAACTGCGGCGACCATCAACTTTCTACCACAGACACACCCGATTGGACGCAGTTTGCCTGCTCCGCTGTTGTGCTCCGATCCGTACTCCCGCACCATCGAATTTTCATCCAGCGGCTGTGACACATTTCGTCCCGGGCATCAATCCTCAGCTGGAGTACTTATGTACTACAGGTAGAACCCGCCGGTGTGGCCATCTACGCCTCGTAACGCCCCGACGCCCAGCTGTGGCACCCTCGCCATGGCCACGTCACCACCGGCCGGTTCATCTCGAACGAGTGAGTCGCGAACCACGCCACCACCATGAGAATGACATGTGGGCCAGCCGCATTTAAGGTCCGCATGTCATTGACTCATAGGTCGGGCACTAAGCCACTGAAGTTCGGTCCCGTGGGCCCCAAGAGGGAAATGTAACTCCTGCGGTAGGCCTTGTGGTGCTCCCGTAGTACGAGCTCGTGCCAAAACTGGAATTTGTTTCTTACTACTACTCCTACCAACTAGTACTAGTAAGGTACACGTGCATTGCACGCATGAGATTCTGGTGGTTTGTGCAATATGCTTCTACATGTGGAGCTTTCTGGATTCTAACATGTGGCAAAATCTCATGGAATGTAAGGTTAGGCAAGTTTGATTAACTTAGGCGAGTGTTTGGTTCAAGCCACACCTTAGGCAAGCTACACTAAGGCCCCACATGACATACACACAATCTAAGATGACTTATTCACCTAGACGGAGGGAGTAGTGTTTCTAGCAAGATGCCCGCGCGTTGCACGAAGTTGATGGAAACGGTAAGCACAACTTATAAATTGACGAATGGAGTACTAGTTACAGTGATGCATATAATTAAGCAAAGGGATCGCACATGTCGGTATTGACTGGAACGAGAAAGCAACAGCACAATAAGAATTAAGGCCACGATGATGCGATCGCAGTGGTGGTTACAGAAGGCAAGAAGAAAGATGTATCCACAAATGTACGACCTCCTCCTCCTCAACTTAGTGCGCCAGGCCACCGACCGACGGCTAAGGAGCGGCGGCTTTTGTGGCGAGGTCGAGGTGCTTCTCAGCAAAGGCATCCAAGGCTTCCAGCCGGTTGAGGAAGGCCAACGTCGTAGCGTCCTCACTGGCCTTGTAGATACATATGTACACGATTTGCTCGTACATGTGGATGTGTAGGTCGACGAATTCTTGCAGGGTGAGGCGCCTTGTGGTGAGCGCGACCTCCAGGTGGACATCCTTCGTGGCGTCGGCGGGCAGTCGCAGGGCCACCAGTGCTTGAAAGAGGTTCCGGCCATGGAGGCCGATTAGGGTGGCAGGCAATGAGGAGCCTGGGCGCGCGGGCTGGAGGAGTACGGCGATGTCGTCCGTGAGCTTCTTGATGACGGTGAACTTGTTGCTGGTGTCAACGATCATCTGGTCCAACTGAGAGTCGTAGTTGGCGTCGACGACGGCCATCCACCAGCCGGTCTCCAACACCGTCTGGAGACGATCCTCGGTGCCATGTCATAGGCCGGCGTCGTGGACCATCTGGCGCAGCCGCTCACGCGCATCGCCGCCATGGGTCTGGAGTGAGCTCTTTTGCGCTTAGTGTAGGTGCTTAGGCAAATGCTTAGGTGCGTACGATGTGGTAGATGCATTGGAATGGAGGGGCGCCTTTATATAAGGGCAATGAGGGCAAACTGCGTTGCATTCACATCGTGCAGCCTCTTTTCCCGGACCTCCTCCCATTACTTCCCTCATGCATTAATTGAAGGAGGATGCATTGGCCGTTCAATATATCGGGAACCGCTACTCCCTCCCTCGCCTGCATTAAAGCCGTATCAGGAACTGCCCCGCCCGCTGTCAAATCGAATATTCCCTCCGTCTAGGTGAGTATTAAGTCATCTTACGAAAACCACTCGTTTCTTCACATTATATACGTACAATATATATGGCCAACCTCATATAGCCAGCAGTTTAGTTGTCAAAGAATTTCAGGGTGCTTAGTTTTGTCAAAGAATTCCAGGGTGCTTAGTTTTATTTGAGGGGTGGGTTGTGCACTTATGTTGGACACCATTATTGTGACAAGCCTTTTGAATAGTACTACTGTACAAAAGTGGAGTATATACACTTTTTATAAGGCTAGAGGGCGGGGCAGTCTAGCTCGGTCGGTTTCACGAGAGGCGAGGGCCTTTGTGATTTGCCGGCTCATTACCGCTGTCAAATCGAATAGTACTGTGCCGCCCGCTGCACGCCCGGCGCCTCCATTAAACCCCTCCGTTAAATCCGCATGCAAACCGAGAATCCTACTCTGGCCACACGTCCGTTCATGAGCGGGCCGGAATTAAACGCAACACCACCCAAGCTCCTCCCATCCGCCCTCAGTTTAAACGAGGCCAGACGCCGGCCAAGCTCCTACCATCCGCCCTCTATTTAAACGAGGCCAGGCAGACAGCGGGCAAGAATCGCACCCCTCCGCCGCTTCCCCATCTCCTCCTTCACCATGTTCTCCACTCTTCCGATGGCTTCAGATGAGCCGTTCACTGGCATATTACCCGGCTGGGTGGCCCGCCGAGCCCTCCGGATATGGGCAAGGCCGCTCAGTGCTTCACCAACCTCGCTTGGCCCGACGGAGCCAGTTGCCGCCCCAAGTAGGCACGTGGTTCAGCAACTCGCCGCTCTAGTTCAGCTCGATGAGGAGTGGCGAGTTGCTCCATGCCGACACGGCAGCGAGCACGCCGGTACGGGCGCCGTCGCTGCCGCGTCGTACCGCGCCACCAGTGTCTGCGGTGGCCGCGCCTCCCGTGTCTGTGGGCGCGCCTCCCGTGCCTGCGGCAGCGCCATGTAGGCAGAGACAGAAGCCGGGTGCGTGGAGAGCGACGAGAAGGTGGCCAGCTTCTTCGTGTCCACCGCCATCATCGAGGAGAAGTAGAACACGGGAGGCCGCCGCCACTTGGGACCCATGAAGGCCACCGCCAAGGCGACGACTGCGGATTCAGGTGGTTTCTTTGCTGCTTCGTCTCTTCCGAGGACCTTCGTCGACCCCGCAAGTGTTTGACGGACATGAGGAAGACAAAGGGATCCGCGGGCGGCCATTTAGAACTAAAATAAGTCTAGATACATCCATTTCTAGGACAAGTATTTCCGAATGGAGGGAGTATTAATTATACAAGAGAGCCGGATTGGCACCTCTTAGTTCATGTAAATGTAATGAAATCCATCATGTTTATATGAAGATCCGGCTTTTTTATACGAAATCCTTCATGCTTATATGAAATCAGTCCATGTTTGCACGAATTTCATCTGGTTGATTAGAGTTGTAAAAATGTATGCCGCTGGCGTTTGATGTCGTCCTCCGCTTAAGGAAGCGGGAGGAAATTTGCCGGATGCCTTTGGAGATGCTCTTTATGTTGGTGACATCCAATCCATTTGAGTTAATTGCCTCCCACACGGAGGGAGTAGAAAAAGAGTTGGTGATGATGGTGTGCGTGCCATCCTGCAATATGGGCCGTCGGATTTATATCTAACGGATAGGAAAGAAACTATGGCAATTTTGCAAAAATATACCCACACGTCTCTCCATGTTCGCAAATAAGGCCTTCCCTCGTTCAACCTTTTCTCTCACAAGATAAACTACTCATACAAATGCATCTGGATGTTCCGTGCAACGCACAGGCAGCTAGCTAATTTCTTTTAAAATAGTTGCTGTGATAATTGGGTTGAAGTGATATATTTTATGTCTGCCCCGAATGATTTCAGATTCACTAGTAGTAACAAAGAACAAGTTGCTTTGTTAATTAACAGAAAACAGGGTGAAAACTATCACATGAGGCCGGTAAAAACAAGGCACACTGGGTTCAGCGTCATCGTCACTACAGCTGTGTGCGCGCGAGAAGTCTACATATCGAGGGGGCTACCGAGCGAGGCACCGAGACACAATGTTTGAGAGAGAAACCAATTGACAGATTATGATCAGATCGAGTTGTCACCCTTCTGCTGTCATTGTTGGGGGGGAGGGAGAGAAAGACGTATTGAGAGTGTGCGCGGTAGGCATAGAGGCACAACTAGCAAGTGTGTGTGTGTTTGAAAGAGGAGTAGATAGATTATTATCAAGATCGATGTGCCACCCTACTCCTTAGGTGCTGGGTAGTGTGTGTGTGTGTATGTTTGAGAGAGAAGCCAGTCGATAGATTAGTATCAAAATCGAGGTGTCACCCTACTCCTTCGGTGTTGGGAAGTGTGGGTGTGTGTGTGTGGGGGGGGGGCAGTGACACTCACATATCTCTACTCTTATAAAAAAACAGAGTTGGTGATGATGGTCTTCCCGCCATCCCGCAATATAGGCCATCCGATTTATATCCGACGGACAGGAAGGAAACTATGGCAATTTTGCAAAAAGATACGCACACCCCTCTCCGCATTTGCAAATAAGGCATTCCCTTGTTCATCCTTTTCTCCCACAAGATAAACTTCTCATACAAATGCATCTTGATGTTCCGTGCAACGCATGGGCATCTTGCTAGTAGGGAGAAGGAGTTTGTGTGACACATATCTAGCTATATTAAGGGATAGGTAGATAGCATATGTGTGAGAGACATTAGTGGCTGTGGGTGGGCGGAATTAAAGGGGTGGGCATGTTAGACATAGAGAGCGTGTGTGTTTCTGTGTGAGAGACTTGTAGGACGGGGTAGAAAGACGAATTTAACCCTGACGGAGGGAGAGAAATACACGAAGTGCGCGTGTGTGATTCCGATGCCCACAGGGAAATGAGATATGTATGCGTGTGAGAGAGATTGCACAATTCATTCACGTATCACTATCTAGCGATCGTGGATGTGCATCGCTTGAACATAAGTCAATATCTACTTTGTATCGTGGCCAAAGGTACAATATCGATTCAACGCTATAAAGATTGGACACTCACATATCACATTTTTTCCTATTTAAATAAGCCTTTTTAGTTGTGCATGCCAAAGTTACAGTGATGTTTCTTCAAACAATCAATGTAGCTATCATGAACATGCACCATTGTTACTCTTGCATTCAAATTCATTAGTCTTGGATGATTTAAGTTTCTATTTTGAAGTAATATATGTAATATTCATATATGAATTCAACGGGTATGCAATTTATGAAATGGAGGCTATGTAATCATATGAGGTAACACTTTTAAGTAGCTGACTACAATATCCATTTTTTTGTGCGCCTCTACACTAACACGTTAATGCATTATGTTTAAAGTAAATAACCAATGGCACTAAATTATCTATTTACACGAGAAATAAATAGGCTGAGCATTTGATCCCTTTTTTGTGAACGCGCCACTACACCCGTACGATTGGCCGCGCCCGTGTGAACGTCCAAGTTATCGGCGCATCATCCCGAGTTATTGTCTTTTTTCTGGGGTGGACTTCACACCAGTTATTAACTGCTGACGCGTGCCCCGTGTACACAGTCTAGCATGACCTTCCCGCTAGCACGGTCCAAAATTAGTTGAAACTGGATACGAACGATCCCGCGGGCGGCAAAATCTCCCGCCTCCTTCTAAAATTTCTGCCACCTTAGTCTTTAGCATGCGAAATCCCCCTTTTGTCCTTGGTGCACGGAGACCAACAGTTACAATACCGCCCTCATCTACATGATAGGTCGGGGCTGCTTTGGTAACTTCCGGTTCCCCCACTACATGGCACCCCCATTTCCTCTCCCCCTCCCGCAAAAACAACTAACTCCACAACACCAGAGCATCTTACATCACGTCGTCCGTACTTCATCGCCCTTTCTCCCCTCCCCTCTCGAAACCCTAGACTGCTCATCCACCGGCGTACCATAGCCCATTCACTGCCAGCGGCGTCCACCTCGCCGGATCTGCTTCTGTGGCCGCATCTACCCCTCCCACCTCCCCTAGAAACAAGTAGACTGCTCATCCACCACTGTACCACAGCCCATACAGTGCTGACCTTGTCCACGGCGTCGGATCTGCTTCGCCGGTACTCTCGTCAACCGCCGTGCATCTGCAGCGGCTCATTCGTACTCCCCACCGGAGACGCTTCGTCCACACCCCCCGGAGCCGCCCCACCGACGCCCCCGTCGACGGCCTCTGATCCTCTTCATCGACACCTTCCTCAACCCTACCGGAGCCGCTTCGCCGACACCTTCGTCAACCCTACCGGGGCCGCTTTGCCAACTCACAAGTCCACGGCCTCAGATCCGCTTCCTCGCACCCTCATCCAACCTACCGGAGCAGCTTCTGACGCCCCATCCATGGCCGCAGATCCGCATCGTCGACACCATCCTTAACCCAACCACTGGAGCAGCTTCTGACGCCCCGTCCACGGCCGCAGATCCGCATCATCGACACCATCCTTAACCCAACCACCGGAGCAGCTTCACCTACGCCCTCGTCCACGGCCATAGATCCACTTCGCCCACACCGTAGTCCACCCTACCGGAGCCGCTCCACAAACACCCTACTCGACGGTTCTAGATCTCCTTACCGGACCTCGACAGCCAGCGCAGCGCCATCACCCTCGACGTTTCTAACCTGATTCCCACAGTCTGGAGAGATGCCAAGCACCCGCCATGGCCTAGGTACTTGTCACCTTTAAACCCGTCCAGCATCACCTGCCCGATGTGCTTCAAATATACTAACCGGTCGCTGTTACCTGTTATGCAGCTGACAAAAACTACAAGGACGATGTTTCTTCTGGATCTAACAGCTTGGCCAACCAAGATCCTGGACTGAGGCATTGCTATGATCTTGTAAGCGCGTCTATGACGCCCCCGATTCAATCGTACAGTAATCATACACGTAAACGTGTATGATCAAGATCAGGGACTCACGGGAAGATATCACAACACAACTCTACAAATAAAATAAGTCATACAAGCATCATATTACAAGCCAGGGGCCTTGAGGGCTCGAATACAAGAGCTCGATCATAGACGAGTCAGCGGAAGCGACAATATCTGAGTACAGACATAAGTTAAACAAGTTTGCCTTAAGAAGGCTAGCACAAACTGGGATACAGATCGAAAGAGGCGCATGCCTCCTTCCTGGGATCCTCCTAAACTACTCCTGGTCGTCGTCAGCGGCCTGCACGTAGTAGTAGGCACCTCCCGAGTAGTAGCAGTCATCATCGATAGTGGCGTCTGGCTCCCGGACTCCAATGTCTGGTTGCAACAATCGAATAGAGGAAAGGGGGAAATGGGGGAGCAAAGCAACCGTGAGTACTGATCCAAAGTACTCGCAAGCAAGCAGCTACACTACATATGCAGCGGTATCAATGAAAGGGGGTAGTATATGTGGACTGAACTGCAGAATGCCGGAATAAGAGGGGGATAGCTAGTCCTATCAAAGAGTACGCTTCTGGCAACCTCCATCATGCAGCATGTAGGAGAGAGTAGATGGTAAGTTCACCAAGTATCATCGCATAGCATAATCCTACCCGGTGATCCTCCCCTCGTCGCCCTGTGAGAGAGCGATAACTGGTTGTATCTGGCACTTGGAAGGGTGTGTTTTATTAAGTATCCGGTTCTAGTTGTCATAAGGTCAAGGTACAACTCCGGGTCATCCTTTTACCGAGGAACACGGCTATTCGAATAGATCAACTTCCCTGCAGGGGTGCACCACATTTCCCAACACGCTCGATCCCCTTTGTCCGGACACACTTTTCTGGGTCATGCCCAGTCTCGGAAGATCAACACGTCGCAGCCCTACCTAGGCACAACAAAGAGGTCAGTGATACGTCTCCAACATATCTATAATTTTTGATTGCTCCATGCTATATTATCCACTGTTTTGGGAAATATTGGGCTTTATTTTCCACTTTATATTATTTTTGGGACTAACCTATTAACCGGAGGCCCAGCCCAGATTTGCTGTTTTATGCCTATTTCAGTGTTTCGAAGAAAAGGAATATCAAACGGAGTCGAAATGGAACGAAATCAACTAGAGAAGTTATTTTTGGAAGGAAACCTACCGGATAGACTTGGACCCTACGTTAGAAGATGAAGGAGGAGCTCATGAGGGTAGGGGGCGTGCCCACCCCCCTGGGGCGCGCCCCCCTGCCTCGCGGCCACCCCTTCGGTCCACCGACGTACTCCTTTCACCCATATATACCCACGTATCCTAAAACTTCCAGAACTGAGAATAGATCGGGAGTTCCGCCGCCAGAAGCCTCCGTAGCCACCGAAAGCCAATCTAGACCCGTTCCGGCACCCTGCCGGAGGGGGAATCCCTCTCCGGTGGCCATCCTCATCATCCCGGTGCTCTCCATGACGAGGAGGGAGTAGTTCTCCCTCGGGGCTGAGGGTATGTACCAGTAGCTATGTGTTTGATCTCTCTCTCTCTCTCTCTCTCTCTCTCGTGTTCTTGAGATGATGCGATCTTGATGTATCGTGAGCTTTGCTATTATAGTTGGATCCTATGATGTTTTCTCCTCCCTCTACTCTCTTGTAATGAATTGAGTTTCCCCTTTGAAGTTATCTTATCGGATTGAGTCTTCAAAGATTTGAGAACACTTGATGTATGTCTTGCCGTGGATACCTGTGGTGACAATGGGATATCACGTGATTCACTTGATGTATGTTTTGGTGACCAACTTGCGGGTTCCACCCATGAACCTATGCATAGGGGTTGGCACACGTTTTCGTCGTGATTCTCCGGTAGAACTTTGGGGCACTCTTTGAGGTCCTTTGTGTTGGTTGAATAGATGAATCTGAGATTGTGTGATGCATATCGTATAATCATGCCCACGGATACTTGAGGTGACATTGGAGTATCTAGGTGACATTAGGGTTTTGGTTGATTTGTATCTTAAGGTGTTATTCTAGTACGAACTCTTGGGCTGTTGGTGACACTTATAGTAATAGCCCAATGGATTGATTGGAAAGAATAACTTTGAGGTGGTTTCGTACCCTACCATAATCGCTTCGTTCGTTCTCTGCTATTAGTGACTCTGGAATGACTCTTTTTTGCATGTTGAGGGATAGTTTTATGATCCAATTATGTTAGTATTGTTGAGAGGACTTACACTAGTGAAAGTATGAACCCTAGGCCTTGTTTCCACACATTGCAATACCGTTTACGCTCACTTTTATCATTCGTTACCTTGCTGTTTTTATTATTTCAGATTCCAAATACCTTTATCTACTATCCATATACCACTTGTATCACCATCTCTTCGCCGAACTAGTGCACCTATACAATTTACCAATGTATTGGGTGTGTTGGGGACACAAGAGACTCTTTGTTATTTGGTTGCAGGGTTGCTTGAGAGAGACCATCTAGGAGTAGATCACCAGATAGCGGTCAAAATTATCCTTAGAGGAATAAGGAAATGTTTCTCGGTTATGGAGGTGATAAAGAGTTCGACGTAAAGAGTTACGTCGATGCAAGCTTAACACCTATCCGGATAGCTCTGAGTAGAGATACCGAATACGTATAATGGAGCAACAATTTGGAATAGCTCCAAGTGGAACGTGGTAGCAGCATCTACGATATGACATAAAGTTTTGTGAAGTACATAGGGATCTGAATATGGCAAGACCCGTTGACTATAACCTCTCTCACAAGCATAACATGATCAAACCCAGAACTCATTGAGTATTAATCACATAGTGATGTGAACTAGAATAGTGACTCTAGTAAACTCTTTGGATGTTGGTCACGTGGCGATGTGACCTGTGAGTGTTAATCACATGGCGATGTGAACTAGATTATTGACTCTAGTGCAAGTGGGAGACTGTTGGAAATATGCCCTAGAGGCAATAATAAATTAGTTATTATTATATATTTCATTGTTTATGATAATCGTTTATTATCCACACTAGAATTGTATTGATAGGAAACTCAGATACATGTGTGGATACATAGACAACACCATGTCCCTAGTAAGCCTCTAGTTGACTAGCTCGTTGATCAATAGATGGTTACGGTTTCCTGACCATGGACATTGGATGTCGTTGATAACGGGATCACATCATGAGGAGAATGATGTGATGGACAAGACCCAATCCTAAGCCTAGCACAAAAGATCGTATAGTTCGTATGCTAAAGCTTTTCTAATGTCAAGTATCATTTCCTTAGACCATGAGATTGTGCAACTCCCGGATACCGTAGGAGTGCTTTGGGTGTGCCAAACGTCACAACGTAACTGGGTGGCTATAAAGGTACACTACAGGTATCTCCGAAAGTATCTGTTGGGTTGGCACGAATCGAGACTGGGATTTGTCACTCCGTGTAACGGAGAGGTATCTCTAGGCCCACTCGGTAGGACATCATCATAATGTGCACAATGTGACCAAGGAGTTGATCACAGGATGATGTGTTACGGAACGAGTAAAGAGACTTGCCGGTAACGAGATTGAACAAGGTATCGGGATACCGACGATCGAATCTCGGGCAAGTATCGTACCGCTAGACAAAGGGAATTGTATACGAGATTGATTAAGTCCTTGACATCGTGGTTCATCCGATGAGATCATCGTGGAACATGTGGGAGCCAACATGGGTATCCAGATCCCGCTGTTGGTTATTGGCCGGAGAGTTGTCTCGGTCATGTCTGCATGGTTCCTGAACCCGTAGGGTCTACACACTTAAGGTTCGATGACACTAGGGTTATAGGGAATAGATATACGTGGTTACCGAATGTTGTTCGAAGTCCCGGATGAGATCCCGGATGTCACGAGGAGTTCCGGAATGGTCCTAGCTTGGGGGGCAAGTTTCCCCCTCTCCCCCCCTTGGCCGCCAACCTAGATGGGTTTGGGGCTGCCGCACCCCTTGGGGTGGAAACCCTAAAGGAGGCGCACCCCCTCCCTCTCCCCTATATATACTTGAGGACTTTGGGGCTGCCAACACATGAGTTTTGACCTCTCCATGGCGCAGCCCTGCCTCTCTCCCTCCTCCTCTCCCGCGGTGCTTGGCGAAGCCCTGCAGGATTGCCACGCTCCTCCACCACCACCACGCCGTCGTGCTGCTGCTGGATGGAGTCTTCCCCAACCTCTCCTTCTCCCCTTGCTGGATCAAGGCGTAGGAGACGTCACCGGGCTACACGTGTGTTGAACGCGGAGGTGCCGTTCGTTCGACACTAGGATCTCCGGTGATTTGAATCACGACGAGTACGACTCCATCAACCCCGTTCACTTGAACGCTTCCTCTTAGCGATCTACAAGGGTATGTAGATGCACTCTCCTTCCCCTCGTTGCTAGATTACTCCATAGATTGATTTTGGTGATGCGTAGAAAATTTTGAATTTCTGCTACGTTCCCCAACAATCACTAGTTTAGTTTATAAAAGAAAATTACAAAAAATTGAATTGAGTTTGTCTCATACGCTTCACCTTTTTAATATCTTTCGTGAGTATGATGGAAAGGATAATTGTGCTCAAGTGCTAGAAGAAGAAATCTATAAAATGCTTGGCACTAAATCTTTGAATGATGAGCATGATTGCAATGTTGTTAGTATGAATTCCTTGAATATCCATGATGCTAATGATATGCAAAGTCACAAGCTTGGGGAAGCTATGTTTGATGAAGATGATATTTTTTGTCCCCCAAGTTTTGATGAGCAAATTTATTATGATGAAAGCATGCCTCCTATCTATGATGATTATTGTGATGACACGTATGCTTTAAAGAATAATGATAACAATGAAACTTGTCATCTTGATTTCAATTTTCAATCCCTTGATAGTTACTTTGTTGAGTTTGCTCCCACTACTATTCAAGAGAAGAATTTTGCTTATGTGGAGAGTAGTAAATTTTCTATGCTTGTGGATCATGAAAAGAATGCTTTAGGTGCTGGTTATATTGTTGAATTCATTCATGATGCTACTGAAAATTATTATGAGGGAGGAATATATGCTTGTAGCAATTGCAATAATATCAAGTTTCCTCTCTTAAATTTTTGAAGTTATGCTTGTTTTACCTTCCTATGCAAGTTGATTATTGTTCCCACAAGTTGTTTGCTCACAAAATCCCTATGCATAGGAAGTATGTTAGACTTAAATGTGCTAGTCATATTCTTCATGATGCTCTCTTTATATTTCAATTCTTATCTTTTATGTGAGCATCATTGAAATCATCATGCCTAGCTAGGGGCGTTAAAGATAGCGCTTGTTGGGAGACAACCCAATTTTATTTTAGTTACTTGCTTTTTGTTCCTGTTTAGTAATAAATAATTCATCTAGCCTCTGTTTAGATGTGGTTTTATGCTTTTAATTAGTGTTTGTGCCAAATAGAACCTTTGGGAAGACTTGGGGAAAGTCTTGTTGATCATGCTGTAAAAAAAACAGAAACTTTAGCGCTCACAAGAACTACTGCCATTTTTATTTGGAGAGTGCTATTTAGTTAATTATTTTTTAAGATGATTAATAGATAAATTCCTCAGGTCCAGAAATTTATTTGAGAATTTTATGAGTTCCAGAACTATACGTTTGATCCAGATTACTACAGACTGTTCTGTTTTTGACATATTCTGTTTTTCGTGTGTTGTTTGCTTATTTTGATGAATCTATGAGTAGTATCGGAGGATATGAACCATAGATAAGTTGGAATACAGTAGGTTTAACACCAATATAAATAAATAATGAGTTCATTACAGTACCTTGAAGTGGTGATTTATTTTCTTATATTAACGGAGCTTCGAGTTTTCTGTTAAGTTTTGTGTTGTGAAGTTTTCAAGTTTTAGGTAAGGATTCGATGGACTATGGAATAAGGAATGGCAAGAGCCTAATCTTGGGGATGTCCAAGGCACCCCAAGATAATATTCAAGTATAGCCAAGAGCCTAAGCTTGGGGATGCCCCGGAAGGCATCCCCTCTTTCGTCTTCGTTCATCGGTAACTTTACTTGGAGCTATATTTTTATTCGCCACATGATATGTGTTTTGCTTGGAGCGTCAATTTATTTTGTTAGGATTTGCTTGCTGTTATTTAGAAAAAATTGCATCTTTTATTTCAATAAAAGTGGCATTGATAGCCTTTACTATGCCTATTTTAGAAGTACACATGTTGCTGTTTGAAAACAGAAAGTTTACCGCTGTTGCAATAATTCCCTAGAAAAGTCAGAATGTGATAAAATGTTGAAACATTTTGCATATTAAGCTCTGATAAATTTAATATAGTGGGAATTTTCTTTCATAATTTTTGGAGTTAGGGAAGTATGGATGTTGCAGCATTCTTTACAGACTATCATGTTTAGGTAGATTGCTGTTATGTTTGCATTGTTTGCATATGTTTGTTTCTTTAATGATTCTATTTGAGGATAGGACTATTAAATATGCAGAGGAATTTAGTATACAATGTTGAATAATAATTTTAGTGATTTTCTACAGTAGATTATGATAAGGTTTTTGCAATGGTTTATACTAACCTATCTCACGAGTCCTTGTTGAGTTTTGTGTGAATGAAGCTTTTGAGATTTAGGGAGACCGTGATATGAGAGGAATTAAGGAGACACAAAAGCTCAAGCTTGGGGATGCCCAAGGCACCCCAAGATAATATTTCAAGAAGTCTCAAGTGTCTAAGCTTGGGGATGTCCCGGTTGTCATCCCACCTTTCTTCCTCAACAACTATCGGTTAGTATCGGTTGATCCTAAGTTTTTGCTTCTTCACATAATGTTTGCTATTCGTAGATGCCATTTTGTTTTGCTTTGCTTGCTGTTTGAATAAAATACCAAGATCTAAAATTATTAAATGTTAGAGAGTCTTCACATGGTTGCATAATTATTCAACTACTCATTGATCTTCACTTATATCTTTCGGAGTAGTTTGTCATTTGCTCTAATGCTTCACTTATATCTTTTAGAGTATGGTGGTAGTTTTATTTTGAAGAAATAGATGAACTCTCATGCTTCACTTAGATTATTTTGAGAGTCTTAAATAGCATGGTAATTTGCTTATAATCCTAATATGCTAGGTATTTAAGATTAGTAAAAACTTTCATATAGAGTATTGAATACTAAGAGAAGTTTGATGCTTGATGATTGTTTTGAGATATGGAGGTAATAATATCCAAGTCGTGCTAGTTGAGTAGTTATGAATTTGAGAAATGCTTGTGTTAAAGTTTGCAAGTCCCATAGCATCCACGTATGGTAAACGTTGTGTAACAAATTTGAAACATGAGGTGTTATTTGATTGTCCTCCTTATGAGTGGCGGTCGGGTACGAGCGATGGTCTTTTCCTACCAATCTACCCCCCTAGGAGCATGCGCGTAGTACCGAGGTTTTTGATGACTTGTAGATTTTTGCAATAAGTATGTGAGTTCTTTATGACTAATGCTGAGTCCATGGATTATACGCACTCTCACCCTTCCATCCTTGCTAGCCTCTTCGATACCGTGCATTGCCCTTTCTCACATTGAGAGTTGGCGCAAACTTCGCCGATGCATCCAAACCCCGTGATATGATACGCTCTGTCACACATAAACCTCCTTATATCTTCCTCAAAACAGCCACCATACCTATCTATTATGGCATTTCCATAGCCATTCCGAGATATATTGCCATGCAACTTTCCACCATCCAGTTTATCATGACACATTCATCATTGTCATATTGCTAGCATGATCATGTAGTTGACATAGTATTTGTGGCAAAGCCACCGTTCATAATTCTTTCATACTTGTCACTCTTGATTCATTGCACATCCCGGAACACCGCCGGAGGCATTCATATAAAGTCATCTTTGTTCTAGTATTGAGTTGTAAATAAATAGAAGTGTATTGATCATCATTATTAGAGTATTATCCCAAGTGAGGAATAAATAAAAAAAGAAGAGAGAAAGGCCATAAAAAAGGAGAAAGGCCATAAAAAAAAGAAGGCCCCAAAAAAGAGAAGGCCCCAAAAAAAGAGAAAGGCCATAAAAAACAAAAGGCCCAAAAAATGAGAGAAAAAATAAAAAAAGGGACAATGCTACTATCCTTTTTCCACACTTGTGCTTCAAAATAGCACCATGATCTTTCTGATAGAGAGTCTCTTGTTTTGTCACTTTCACATATACTAGTGGGAATTTTTCATTATAGAACTTGGCTTGTATATTCCAACAATGGGCCTCCTCAAGTGCCATAGGTCTTCATGAGCAAGCAAGTTGGATGCACACCCACTAGTTTCTTTAGTTGAGCTTTCATACATTTATAGCTCTAGTGCATCCGTTGCATGGCAATCCCTACTCCTTGCATTAACATCAATCGGTGGGCATCTCCATAGCCCATTGATTAGCCTCGTTGATGTGAGACTTTCTCCTTTTTGTCTTCTCCACATAACCCCCTCATTATTCTATTCCACCCATAGTGCTATATCCATGGCTCGCGCTCATGTATTGCGTGAAAGTTTATGAGTTTGAAATTACTAAAGTATGAAACAATTGCTTGGCTTGTCATCGGGGTTGTGCATGATGAGAGCATTCTTGTGTGACGAAAATAAAACATGACTAAACTATATGATTTTGTAGGGATGAACTTCCTTTGGCCATGTTATTTTGAGAAGACATAATTGCTTAGTTAGTATGCTTGAAGTATTATCATTTTTATGTCAATATGAACCTTTGTCTTGAATCTTTCGGATCTGAATATTCATACCACAATTAAGAAGAATTACATTGAAATTATGCTAGCTAGCGTTCCACATCAAAAATTATCTTTTTATCATTTACCTACTCGAGGACGAGCAGGAATTAAGCTTGGGGATGCTAGATACGTCTCCAACGTATCTATAATTTTTGATTGCTCCATGCTATATTATCTACTGTTTTGAGCAATATTGGGCTTTATTTTCCACTTTTATATTATTTTTGGGACTAACCTATTAACCGGAAGCCCAGCCCAGATTTGTTGTTTTATGCCTATTTCAGTGTTTCGAAGAAAAGGAATATCAAACGGAGTCGAAACGGAACAAAATCAACTAGAGAAGTTATTTTTGGAAGGAAACCTACCGGATATAATTGGACCCTACGTCAGAAGATGAAGGAGGAGCTCACGAGGGTGGGCACGCCCCCCTGTCTCGTGGCCACCCCTTCGGTCCACCGACGTACTCCTTTCACCCATATATACCCACGTATCCTAAAACTTCCAGAACTGAGAATAGATCGGGAGTTCCGCCACCAGAAGTCTCCGTAGCCACCGAAAGCCAATCTAGACCCGTTCCGGCACCCTGCCGGAGGGGGAATCCTTCTCCGGTGGCCATCTTCATCATCCCGGTGCTCTCCATGACGAGGAGGGAGTAGTTCTCCCTCGGGGCTGAGGGTATGTACCAGTAGCTATGTGTTTGATCTCTCTCTCTTGTGTTCTTGAGATGATGCGATCTTGATGTATCGCGAGCTTTGCTATTATAGTTGGATCCTATGATGTTTTCTCCTCCCTCTACTCTCTTGTAATGAATTGAGTTTCCCCTTTGAAGTTATCTTATCGGATTGAGTCTTCAAAGATTTGAGAACACTTGATGTATGTCTTGCCGTGGATACCTGTGGTGACAATGGGATATCACGTGATTCACTTGATGTATGTTTTGGTGACCAACTTGCGGGTTCCGCCCATGAACCTATGCATAGGGGTTGGCACACGTTTTCGTCGTGATTCTCCGGTAAAACTTTGGGGCACTCTTTGAGGTCCTTTGTGTTGGTTGAATAGATGAATCTAAGATTGTGTGATGCATATCGTATAATCATGCCCACGGATACTTGAGGTGACATTGGAGTATCCAGGTGACATTAGGGTTTTGGTTGATTTGTATCTTAAGGTGTTATTCTAGTACGAACTCTAGGGCTGTTTGTGACACTTATAGGAATAGCCCAACGGATTGATTGGAAAGAATAACTTTGAGGTGGTTTCGTACCCTACCATAATCTCTTCGTTCGTTCTCCGCTATTAGTGACTTTGGAGTGACTCTTTGTTGCATGTTGAGGGATAGTTTTATGATCCAATTATGTTAGTATTGTTGAGAGAACTTGCACTAGTGAAAGTATGAGCCCTAGGCCTTGTTTCCACACATTGCAATACCGTTTACGCTCACTTTTATCATTCGTTACCTTGCTGTTTTTATTATTTCAGATTACAAATACCTTTATCTACTATCCATATACCACTTGTATCACCATCTCTTCGTCGAACTAGTGGACCTTTACAATTTACATTGTATTGGTGTGTTGGGGACACAAGAGACTCTTTGTTATTTGATTGAAGGGTTGCTTGAAAGAGACCATCTTCATCCTACGCCTCCTACGGATTGATAAATCTTAGGTCATCCACTTGAGGGAAATTTGCTACTGTCCTACAAACCTCTACACTTGGAGGCCCAACAACGTCTACAAGAAGAAGGTTGTGTAGTAGACATCAGTCAGCATGCCGATCTAAATCGTATGGCGCAGGGGTCTGGGCCCATCGCCCATTGCACACCTGCACGTTGCGTACGCGGCCGGTGAGCAGACCTAGCCTCCCTTATACAAGAGCAGGCGTTCCAGTCCAACCCGGCGCGCGCCGCTCAGTCGCTGACGTCATGAAGGCTTCGACTGATACCACGACGTCGAGTGCCCATAACTGTTCCGATGTAGTTGGTTAATGCGTATAGGGCAGTAGCCACACTCAGATCAAGTACCCAGATCTCGTTAAGCGTGTTATTTTGAAGTAACCGCGAACGCCGACCAGGGCCAGGCCCACCTCTCACCTAGGTGGTCTCAACCTGCCCTGTCGCTCCGCCACAAAGATCGACCCAGAGGGCCGTCGGGACAAAGGTCCTTTCAGCCCCCAATCTGTGAATCACTCGCGGGTACTCTACGAGCCGACCCGACTCTAGTCACCACATGTATCATGTATAAAGTATATAGTATATACCCGTGATCACCTCCCGAGTGATCACGGCCCGATAGTATAACATGGCAGACGGACAAGAATGTAGGGTCACTTATGATAAACTAGCATCCTATACTAAGCATTAGGATTGCAGGTAAAGGTAACAACAATAGTAGCAAGGACAGGCTATGCATCATGATAGGATTAACAGAAAGCAGCAACATGCTACACTACTCTAATGCAAACAGATGCATAACGATGCAAGACATGACAACGAGTGGTGCTAGGCGTGCCCTAACGCGGTAGGAGGTGATACCGGCGAAGGGGGGAAACAACCGGGAAAGTATCCCCGGTGTTTCGCGTTTTCAGACAGATGAACCGGAGAGGGAAAGTTGCATGTTCACTATACTAGGGATGTGTGGTGGACGAACAGACTGCGTATCCGGATTCGTCTCGTTGTTTTGACCAACTTTCATGTACAAAATGTTTTCATCCGAGTTACAGATTATTTTATATTGATTTTTAAATTTTAACAATATTCTAGAATTCCTGCATTTATTTAATCCGAATTGACCAAGTCAATTTGACTAGTCAAAAGGATAGGTGTGGCCCACAAGCCATAGACTATTTTCCTAATCCTAAACAAATAAATGAACCTAACTTATCTAAATAAGGACCCACATGTCATCTACTACTAAAGTAACTTAGCACTAATTAATACTACTAGCTAAACAGCAAAAGTAATCCTAAAACTAATCTATCGAATTAAATTAGACCTAAACTAATTTGGGGTAGCCCCACACATGGCCACACACAGACACGGTACACACATCACACACACCTACAGAACACACACACACAACGCACACACTCACGCGCACACAACACACGCCACACTTGCACGGGCGCTCGGCCATGGCACACACGAACACACACAGTAGACTCACACACACACACGCTGCGCACACACACCACGGCCATGGCCTTTGCCATGGCCAGCAGCAGCGGTGGGAAGTGGCGCTAGCTACAAGCAGCAACAGCAACGGAGCACTAGCAGCGGCAGCGGTATCGGCAAGCAACAGTAGCTAGCACCATAGCAGCAGACCAAGAGAAGCAGTGACATGAGCAGCATCTAGTGGCAGCAACAACTAGCAGCGTTGGCAGGGGAGCATCAAGCAGCAGCAGCTGTAGGCAACGGCAGCTGCGGCAGCCGGCGGCGCGAGCGCTAGGCAGGGGGTCGCCGGGGCGGTGGTGCAGCAGCGGCGCGAGGCAAGCGAGGCACGGCGGCGGTGGGGCTACGTGCAGAATGGCGCGTCCAGAGGGCCCGGGCGAGCGCGTGCAGGGCGACGTCCGGCCATGGCGACCACGACGAGCTACGGGAGTCGGCAAACAACGACCGAAACAAACGGTAACAAGGCAGGAGGAAGCGAGGCTCACCACGGAGCTCGGTGACGCACTCGGGGAGGCCGGGGACGGCTCTACAGCGACACAATCGGCGGCGAGGGGCCGCGGCCGTGCGCGGAGAAGGTGCCTCGATGGCGGCGATGCAGCACTCCCCTGCTTGAGTTTCTGCTTGGGATCGACGAAGATGAGGCCGGCGGAGCTCTTGGTCGTCTTCACGTGGCTCGAGGAGGTCCCGGAGCACGGCTACGAGGCGGCGGCGATGGAGCTTCGGACGACGAGGGAGACAGGGAGGGAGAGGGGCGAGGGAGGGGAAAGGGGCGCTAGGGTTAGTAGGGGGCCGGGGATGCGCCCTTATCAACGAGGGGGCCGGGAGGATGGCCGCACGTGGCTGGGGGGCAGCCATGGCCGTGGGATGGCCGCCACGCCCTCCCCCGGTCTCCTGTAGCGTGAGGTGGGAGATGAGGGGAGGTGGGCTGGGCCTCCCAGCCCCACGTGGGCCTCCCCTCTTCTTCCTGACTCCTTCTTTCTCTCTTTTCTTTATATTGTTTTAGTTACTAATTTCCATTTTATTTTTATTTGTTTCTTTTTTACTTAATTCTTAGAAGCAATTGTAATTTATTAAATAAGGGAGTTGGCCCATAATTCATAAAGAAATTCTAGGCACTGCCTTGAAAAGTTTGAGAGTTAAATAAATCATTAGTTTGGATTTTTCACAAATTAGAAAAGTATTTTATTGTTGTTTCAGCACTGTTCTGATTGTTTTTAGGGCATTTAAATGTTTTATAAAATGTTGGTTTTGTTTTTATAATGGCCTTGGAATTATTTGTGATAACACGAACTATTTTGTTTAATTAATTGAAGAAGTGGTTATTTCAAATTTATTTTAAATTTTTAAAAAATGGCTTTGATTTTTATCGAGTGGCAACTTGGCTAAGTTAAACCTAATGACATGGAATCATTTGGGGGATTACTGTAGCTTAAGTATTTGGGCGTCACAGCGTCTCTCTCTCTTGTATTGTTCTGTGCCTGCCAGCGTGCTTTGCTAGGATTTTCGACCAGTAATCCCTTTGTGCAGACAATGATTTCTACTACTGGCTGCTAAATTAGATATGTAAATGTCATACATGATACTACCTCGTACCTCCGTTCCTAAATATAAGTCTTTATAGAGATTCCACTATAGGCTACATACAGAGCAAAATGAGTGAATCTACACTCGAAAATGCATCTATATACATCTGTATGTGGTCCATACTGGAATCTCTACAAAGACATATATTTAGGAACAGGGGCAGTACATTACACAAAATCGTAGGTGGCATGTAGGAATTCTAGTGCACTATATTAGGCTCCCTTAGAGTGCCTGCTAGTCCAGCATACAGAGTCATGGCTAGTTTATGGTACGCACACAGTCGTTAGTTGGTGGTTTAAATATGCGCAAGGGATATGCAATGTAGTATCATGTAGAGATGTCTGAAATTAGCCGTGTCAACTTGCAGATAGGGTTACACAATGAAAAAGTACAAGATGTATGTGGCAATTTCATGGAACATCGCAAAAAAGGAGAGGCAGCGGCGAGCCTATACAGTGTGCCATGGTATGTCACTCCTCCATTGCAATCATCGTGACATGTTATTTGTATGCCAGTTCTATTAACCAAGTTTCTTAGGGACAATTATTACGAGTTATCCTAAGAAAATAAGCACCTGTGAATATAAGCTCCATGTAATAAGCCAACCAGTTCTTTTCATTGCGTTTTCAGCTTATCTTTGATATGATCAGTGGAAAGTCTAGATTGCATTATATTTTTTTCATTTTGCTACCCATATGGAAATTAATTTGACTTGCAAACATCACAAATTGAACCCAGTACAGTAATTAATATGATAAGAAAACAGACCATCACTATTTGCTCAAAATGCAAATACAAAGATACCATCTACTTGGCACAATCTACTTTGGTCAATGTTTTCCATAAAGATCCCATTGCCTAATTTAAACGAAGAACGCATGACCCACATTTAAATGAAGAACAATTATTTATTGACATTCGATGGTCCAAGTGGCTGGTTATTATCGTATAGCAGCACCACCTGAAAGCATCATATAGCAGCAACAACAGCTCATAGTAACTCATCATACAGCAGCAGCAGTCTGCAATTCATCATATACCAGCAGCAGCTCATAGCAGTTCACCATATAACAGCAGCAGGAGCAGCTCATAGCAATTCATCATATAGCAACAGCAGGAGCAGCTCATAGCAATTCATCATATAGCAGCAGCAAGAGCAGCTTGTAGCAACTCATCATATAGCAGCAGCAGGAGCAGCCTGTAGCAACTCATCATATAGCAGCAGCAGCTCATAGCAATTCATCATATGGCAGCAGCAACAGCTCATAGCAACTCATCATACAGCAGCAACAGCTCATAGCAATTCATCATATAGCAACAGCAGGAGCAGCTCATAGAAATGCATCATATAGCAGCAGCAGAAGCAGCTCATAGCAATTCATCGTATAGTGGATCAGAATGAAAATTTGGCAAAAAATCAGAGGAGATCCTCACCTTGTTGGATGAGCTCATCCTTCAACAACACCTCAAGGCCATGGCCTGGGAGGAGGGGAGGGGGAATAAGGTGCCTTCTGTCGCAGTGTGGCATCAGCCGTAGTTGTGCAGCGCCCGCCGGAGTAGTGCATTGGACGAACCACAGTGGAGCAGCTGCTGGAGACCATGAGAATGAGGGGCGGCGCCCGAGGGAGGAGAAGCCAGGGAGATTTGCCCCTACCCGCCGGCCATGTAGCCTAGCTGGACATAGCATCGTCAAGGACAAGGCCAGATGGGACCAGTGGCGATGGCTCGCTGGAGGAACCCTAGTGTTGCAGGCAGGGGATCGAGGTAGAAGGAAAGGGGAGAGGAGATGCAAGCGGGCAGGGCAATGAATGCTTGTGTGTTTGTTTTTGCTTGAGGGTCAAGTGTGACACGGGCGTCAACAGTTGCATTTTGAGTGTAATATAGGCAGACAACAGAGTCATTTCACTATTCCCCTTCCCTTCAATTTTTAGTGAGGTTCTACCCGAAACACCCCCCCCTCCAAAGCGAAATTAGTTAAGCCCAAGCCCATAACTCAAAAATGACTTCTTTACATCTTTTATGGCTTATTTTGACAATATGCCCTGAAAAGGCAGAATCAAACTGGCCCTTAACCTGCAATTCAATTATGCGTGCAATGATGAATCACTCCTGCCTGCTATCTGTACATTTAGGCATCATCATACATGGCATAACCTAATACATGTGCATTCCATTGTAGAATCTGGAATATGCAATGTTTATGTTAGTTCATACGTTGCACATGATGTTTAAATGCCCCTTAAATCTGGTCAGTCAAGTGATGGTCTTTAAGCCTCCTTCTTTGCTTCTTTTCTTGATATGTAAGATTTGCTCACACATCTGTTCAATTGCTTGTTTGCATCAGCCAGCCATACTAGGACTGTTTGCTTTGATTACTTGCCGTTCTTGACCTAACACTCTAACAGAGCTTGTCAACGATTTAAACACTAAGGGCTGCTGTAGTGGGGCCTTGTCTAACTCATAGGTGACATAAAGATTTGGCTGTACACTACAGTAGGCAAGTATGTTAGGAAAGTATGCATATTTATCTTCCAAGGAGACGAGTAACTAGTTGACATAATTATGTGGTGTTGTTTTGTTATAATCTCATCCTTTTGTGTTCACAGACTGGAAAGTATGCATATTTATCTTCCAAGGAGACGAGTAACTAGTTTGTGTCACCTTGCAGAGGGGGTACAATGAAGATAAGATTGAGGATTTCCAAGTACAAGATGTTAGGAAGGAGCCTTGCAAGAGAAGTAGGAGCTGTGCTGAGCCTCTTCAACCTGCTAAGGTAAGTCACTATATGCAACTCAACATTTCAATTCCTTGTTTGTTTCAGGCATAGTTAATTTTCGCTTTTCAATTGCTTTATTTGTCCTTAGTTAATGAGATGCCCAAATAATCATGCCTGATGTTCGGTACTTGTATCACTATTAGTTGACATAATTAAAGGCCTTACCATTTAATTACTCTGCCAAAGTATGCCTGAAGCTTTGAAGTCTATTAACCAACTATTATTGCATGAGGCTCATAATCTAGTTTATACTACGCTAATGATTGCATAGTTTTGCCAGCTATAGTATGTTTGTATGAAACCCTCTGCTATTCAATATGCTCCCTAAGACTTTAATTGAGGCACAGAATGGCCAACTGCTTGCTTACTTATACGCAACGTGCTGTCTAAATTTGTAACTTGTCTATGTTTTCTATTGGCCCCCAACATCATGCTCCTCTGGTGAGCTAAGAGGGATTTCTGTATGCAGGCTGCACAGACTATCTTTTTTTTATAATTTTTAAAATATCACATGCTTATGCTTCATGACGTGTAACATTTTTTTTTGAAAGTGACGTGTAACATTATTGTTAGTCCTGTTTTGCCATGTAGTACAAAATAGTGTCTTGTTTGCTTCACTGTTGTAACTATATTTTTGCCCTAGTCATGTGTACTTACAGAAACATTTCAGGATGAAGTGACATCAACACAAAGATCTGCGAGCAGTGCGGCATGGCCGTTACTGAATGATTATGGATTGGAATTGGAATGTGCTGATGTTCTCGAGCATCAACTAGAGGTGGCAAGACAACGTGTACATGATTGTCAACGTATAATCAACAAGTTGAGACTGGACATGCAGGTATTAGATGTAGGAGTCAAAAAAATGAAACAAGACACTGAGGTAACCATGAAGGAATTAGAGATTTTGCAGACTGAAATTTGTGCTATCTGAATCCGGCCAATCCTATTTTCTGAAGAGATTATAGTTCAAATGGAGTTAAGTTGATGCGCGTCCATGATGTATGAGCTGTATTTGCCCAGTGTATGTAATTTGATGTTTGTGTATGCTTTATTATCACCTGTGCCGAACCATAATGCCCAGTGGGTATAATCGGCTGTAATTTCTTTATTGTATAGTGTAGGATTATTCTACCTTTCTATGCCTTGATCTCTTTGTTGTAATAGTGTAGGCTTTTTAGAGGTGATAGTATTGAGTAGGGTAATTCTTTGAATATGCTATATCGTTCAAACGGGGGCCAATTCGCCCGACCATGGCCCTTCACGGGCCGTCGGATCCATGGACCTTCTACGTCTCGTATGATCCATGGTCCTTCTACGTCTCGTAGGATCCATGGGCCTTCTACGTCTCGTAGGATCCATGGGCCTTGTATGTCTCATAGGATCCATGAACCAGCGGCTCATTTATGGGTCTTGTACGGGCCTTTAATGGGCCGTAGACGGGCCTTTAATGGAAATCGTACGTTTTATGGGCTGACCATAATGGGCCGTTAATAGGTCGTTTTTGGTGATGCTATGAAAATGGCCCAATAGACTAACGGTCCACAAATGGGCCGACTGTAACGACGGGCTAAATTTGGCCCACAAATAGAAAATGATAGTAACGGGCCGTAAGTAACCAAATGCTGCAAATGAGCCCAAGAATAAATGGGCCCTCAGAAGGCCGAAAGTTAACTTGGGATGGAAACGGCCCAACGGAATAACGGGCCGTTAATGGGTATAAAGTGATACACTGTTCATTATGGGCCAGTTTCACCACGAGCCGTTAATGGGTGTAAAGTAATACACTGTTCATTATGGGCCAGTTTCAGCACGGGTCGCTAATGGGCCAAAGAGTTATAAAGGGCCTCATATGGGCCGAAAGACGTCATGGGCTATACATGGGCCAGAAGTGAAAATGGGTTGAAATCATATTGGACGGCCCAGATGACGCTACTGGGCCTAATTCGGATAGGGCGTAACGGGCCTTGGGTTAGCGGGATGTAAATGGGCTATATGCGAACATGCCGTTAACAGGCTTTCCATGGGCCGGCCCGCCAGCTTTTGACCAAGTCAAATGGGCCGGCCTTTTCATAGGAATGGGCCACTGTTGGCTGTGCCACATGTCGACGTATCATAGGCGCCTTTTGTCCAGTGAGTGGATGACATCTGTCCCAACGATGAGCCGACACGTGTTTCCTCTAGCCAATGATGATTTTACACATGAAAAATCCCCATTGGCCGAGGCTGTTAACGGGTTATCGGATCCAAAACCTGACCCGATAGCTTAACGGCGTTCCGTCACGGTGGATGCCACGTGTTGGTCACCCTTGACGAAAGCACTTCTGTGACGTGCGATTTATTGTCATGGAAGTGGACACTTCCGTGATGATAATTTTGGTAATGTCATGGAACACTTCTACGACAACACATGTATGACTATCTTGATTCTGTCATAAATTTGTCATGGATATACATGCATGACAAAAAAGCGACCTACTGTGACAAACATGTATCATCACGGAAGTGTATTTTTTGTAGTGGCATACCCATGTGATTATGTCTCTCTTTTCGGGGATGGTGATGTGATATTCTTGGCGATGATGCCCCTCAGGATATGATTCTCCTCCTCGAGCTTATTGACTTGCTGCTTGAGGTCCATTATTTCCTTTCGAAGTTTTCCTGTAACAGCCAAAGCTCCCTGCACCCAAGGGTGCTGCATAGCTGCGGGAGAACCAATGACACTCTTTTTCATATTCTCATAAGAAATAAATCTAACATTGGAAGGGATAACCGAGTTTGTAATAGTCGAGCTCTGCAGTTCTCCCATTGTGAATCCAGCTCGGAAGTGGGAAGTGACTTCTTGATCCTCTTCCATGGCATCTATCCTCTTCAAATCACCCTCCATCTCTTCCTCCGTTGCTGGCCCAAAGAGGTCAACATTGTTGTTTGTCATTGATCTCGGTGCCGGATGAGACACCCGGCTCTCCCCGATTGACTCTTGCAAAGACATCTGGCTCTAATCTGCAGCAGCAACAGCTCGAAACACAAACAAAGGATAATTGCGCGATACAGGAGTCAAACCCCCGGGAGATTATATAATGAATTTTTACCGACCAAATTATGTGTCGTGTAAGAAAACGGAGTCCGGAAAGCGCACGAGGTGCCCACAAGGTAGGGGGGCGCGCCCAGGAGGGTAGGGCACGCTCTCCACCCTCGTGGAGCCCTCATGTCCTTCCCGGACTGCTTCTTATTTTTCTGTTTTTCTACATATTCCAAAACGGAGAAATATTGCCTTAAAGACTGTTTTGGAGTCGGTTAACTTACCGTACCACATACCTATTCTTTTCGGAGTCTGAAACGTTCCGGAAAGTGTCCCTTATGTATTCCTCCGGGGTTACGGTTTCAATAACATTGGTTTCAACATTTATGGGATTACCTGAGATATAATGTTTGATTCTTTGACCGTTCACCACCTTCAGATTTGTGCCTTCGAAGTTGTTGATTTTTATGGCACCGGAACATAGACCTCCTGGATAACGTAAGGACCTTCCCATTTAGAGAGAAGTTTTCCTGCAAAAATCTTAAACGAGAGTTGTATAGCAATACATAATCACCTACATTAAACTCATGCTTTTGTATCCTTTTATCATGCCATCTTTTAACTTTTTCTTTAAACAACTTGGCATTTTCGTAGCTATGAAGTCTCCAATATTTCAAGCAAATGCCCGGATTGAGAGATATGAAGTCTCCAATAAGTTCTACAGCTGCAAAATGGAGGAGAATAGTTTTGTCAGTGAACACATACTCAGAATGTCTGGGTACCACAATCACTTGACCCAGCTGGGAGTTAATCTTCCGGTTGATAGTTGATTGCCCACAAGTATAGGGGATCTATCGTAGTCCTTTCGATAAGTAAAAGTGTCGAACCCAACGAGGAGCAGAAGGAAATGATAAGCGGTTTCCAGCAAGGTATTCTCTGCAAGTATTGAAATAAGTGGCAATGGATAGTTTTGTGATAGGATAATTTGTAACGAGCAACAAGTAACAAAAGTAAATAAAGTGCAGCAAGGTGGCCCAATCCTTTTTGTAGCAAAGGACAAGCCTGGACAAACTCTTATATAGAGAAAAGCGCTCCCGAGGACACATGGGAATATCGTCAAGCTAGTTTTCATCACGTTCATATGATTCGCGTTCGGTACTTTGATAATTTGGTATGTGAGTGGACGGGTGCTTGGGTACTGTCCTTACTTGGACAAGCATCCCACTTATGATTAACCTCTATTGCAAGCATCCGCAACTACAACAAAAGTATTAAGGTAAACCTAACCATAGCATGAAACATATGGATCTAAATCAGCCCCTTACGAAGCAACGCATAAACTAGGGTTTAAGCTTCTGTCACTCTAGCAACCCATCATCTACTTATTACTTCCCAATGCCTTCCTCTAGGCCCAAATAATGGTGAAGTGTCATGTAGTCGACATTCACATAACACCACTAGAGGAGAGACAACATACATCTCATCAAAATATCGAACGAATACCAAATTCACATGACTACTAATAGCAAGACTTCTCCCATGTCCTCAGGAACAAATGTAACTACTCACAAAGCATAATCATGTTCATAATCAGAGGGGTATTAATATGCATATAGAATCTGAACATATGATCTTCCACCAAATAAACCAACTAGCATCAACTACAAGGAGTAATTAACACTACTAGCAACCTACTAGTACCAATCCCGGACTTGGAGACAAGAATTGGATACAAGAGATGAACTAGGGTTTTGAGAGGAGATGGTGTTGGTGAAGATGTTGATGGAGATTGCCCTCTCCCGATGAGAGGAGCGTTGGTGATGACGATGGTGATGATTGCCCCTCCCGGAGGGAAGTTTCCCCGGTAGAACAGCTCTGCCGGTGCCCTAGATTAGATCCACCAAGGTTCCGCCTTGTGGCGGCGGAGTTTCGTCCGAGAAGATGACTTATGATTTTTTCCTCATCGAAAGACTCCATATATCTGAAGATGGCCATCGGAGGGCCACCAGGGGGCCCACGAGGTAGGGGGCGTGCCTAGGGGGTAGGGTGTGCCCCCACCCTCATGGGCAGGGTGTGGCCCCCTTGGTGAACTTCTTGCGCTCAGTATTTTTTATATATTCTGAAAACGTCTTCCGTGAAGTTTCAGGACTTGTGGAGCTGTGTAGAATAGGTCTCTAATATTTTCTCCTTTTCCATCCCAGAATCCCAGCTGCTGGCATTCTCCCTCTTTATGTAAACCTTGTAAAATAAGAGAGAATAGGCATAAGTATTATGATATAATGTGTAATAACAGCCCATAATGCAATAAATATCGATATAAAAGCATGATGCAAAATGGACGTATCAATAGTGTCATATAAGTGTTATTCAATCACTGCCACCAAGCTACAAAAGCTTCTTGATGAACTATAATATGCAAGGGATGGATAAGACAATTCCCGAGCTCTTCGCGATGCAAAAAGCCGCGGAGGTAGAAATCAAGAAGGAGCATCAAGTGTTGATGGTCAACAAGACCACCAGTTTCAAGAAGAAGGGCAAAGGGAAGAAGGGGAACTTCAAGAAGAACGGCAAGCAAGTTGCTGCTCAAGTGAAGAAGCCCAAGTCTGTACCTATGCCTGAGACTGAGTGCTTCTACTTCAAAGGGACTGATCACTGGAAGCGGAACTGCCCCAAGTATTTGGCGGATAAGAAGGATAGCAAAGTGAAAGGTATATTTGATATACATGTTATTGATGTGTACCTTACTAATGCTCACAGTAGTGCCTGGGTATTTGATACTGGTTCTGTAGCTAATATTTGCAACTAGAAACAAGGGCTACGGATTAAGTGTAGATTGGCTAAGGACAAGATGATGATGCGCGTGGGAAATGGTTCCAAAGTCGATGTGATCGCCGTCGGCACACTACCTCTACATCTACCTTCGGGATTAGTTTTAGACCTGAATAATTGTTATTTGGTGCCAGCGTTAAGCATGAACATTATATCTGGTTCTTGTTTGATGCGAGACGGTTATTCATTTAAATCAGAGAATAATGGTTGTTCTATTTATATGAGTAATATCTTTTATGGTCATGCACCCTTGATGAGTAGTCTATTTTTACTAAATCTTGATAGTAGTGATACACATATTCATAGTATTGAAGCCAAAAGATATAAGTTTAATAATGATAGTGTAACTTATTTGTGGCACTGCTGTTTAGGTCATATTGGTGTAAAGCGCATGAAGAAACTCCATGCTGATGGGCTTTTGGAATCACTTGGTGCTTGCGAACCATGCCTCATGGGCAAGATGACTAAGACTCTGTTCTCCGGAACAATCGAGCGAGCAACAGACTTATTGGAAATAATACATACTAATGTATGTGGTCCGATGAGTGTTGATGCTCGCGGCGGGTATCGTTATTTTCTGACCTTCACAGATGATTTGAGCAGATATGGGTATATCTACTTAATGAAACATAAGTCTGAAACATTTGAAAATTTCAAAGAATTTCAGAGTGAAGTGGAAAATCATCGTAAGAAGAAAATTAAGTTTCTACAATCTGATCGTGGAGGTGAATATTTGAGTTATGAGTTTGGTCTTCATTTGAAACAATGCGAAATAGTTTCGCAACTCACGCCACCTGGAACACCACAGCGTAATGGTGTGTCCGAACGTCGTAACCGCACTTCATTAGATATGGTGCGATCTATGCTGTCTCTTACTGATTTACCGCTATCGTTTTGGGGTTATGCTTTAGAGACAGTTGCATTCATGTTAAATAGGGCACCATAGAAATCTGTTTTGACGACACCTTATGAACTGTGGTTTGGCAATAAACCCAAGTTGTCATTTCTTAAAGTTTGGGGTTGCGATGCTTATGTGAAAAAGCTTCAACCTGATAAGCTCGAACCGAAATCGGAGAAATGTGTCTTCATAGGATACCCAAAAGAGACTGTTGGGTACACCTTCTATCACAGATCCGAAGGCAAGATATTCGTTGCTAAGAATGGATCCTTTCTAGAGAAGGAGTTTCTCTCAAAAGAAGTGAGTGGGAGGAAAGTAGAACTTTATGAGGTAATTGTACCTGCTCCCTTATTGGAAAGTAGTTCATCACAGAAATCAGTTCCAGTGATTCCTACACAATTAGTGAGGAAGCTAATGATGATGATCATGAAACTTCTGATCAAGTTACTACCAAACCTCGTAGGTCAACCAGAGTAAGATCCGCACCAGAGTGGTACGGTAATCCTGTTTTGGAAGTCATGTTACTTGACCATGACGAACCTACGAACTATGAGGAAGCGATGATGAGCCCAGATTCTGCAAAATGGCTTGAGTCCCTGCAATCTGAGATGGGATCCATGTATGAGAACAAAGTGTGGACTTTGGTTGACTTGCCCGATGATCGGCAAGCCATAGAAAATAAATGGATCTTCAAGAAGAAGACTGACACTGACGGTAATGTTACTGTCTCAAAGCTTGACTTGTTGCAAAAGGTTTTCGACAAGTTCAAGGAGTTGACTACGATGAGACCTTCTCACCCGTAGCGATGCTTAAGTCCATCCGAATCATGTTAGCAATTGCCGCATTTTATGATTATGAGATTTGGCAAATGGATGTCAAAACTGCATTCCTTAATGGATATCTTAAAGAAGAGTTGTATATGATGCAACCAGAATGTTTTGTCGATCCAAAAGGTGCTAACAAAGTGTGCAAGCTCCAACGATCCATTTATGGACTGGTGCAAGCCTCTCGGAGTTGGAATATACACTTTGATAGTGAGATCAAAGGATATGGTTTTATACAGACTTTTGGAGAAGCCTCTATTTACAAGAAAGTGAGTGGGAGCTCTGTAGCATTTCTGATATTATATGTGGATGAAATATTTTTGATTGGAAATAATACTGAATTTCTAAATAGCATAAAAGGATACTTGACTAAGAATTTTTCAATGAAAGACCTCGGTGAAGCTGCTTATATATTGGGCATCAAGATCTATAGAGATAGATCCACACGCTTAATTGGACTTTCACAAACCACATACCTTGATAAAGTTTTGAAGATGTTCAAAATGGATCAAGCAAAGAAAGGGTTTTTGCCTGTGTTACAAGGTGTGAAGTTGAGTCAGACTCAATGCTCGACCACTGCAGAAGATAGAGAGAAAATGAAAGTCATTCACTATGCTTCAGCCATAGGTTCTATCGTGTATGCAAAGCTGTGTACCAGACCTAATGTGTGCCTTGCTATTAGTTTAGCAGGGAGGTACCAAAGTAATCCAGGAATGGATCACTGGACAGCAGTCAAGAATATCCTGAAATACCTGAAAAGGACTAAGGATATGTTTCTCATTTATGGAGGTGACAAAGAGCTCGTCGTAAACGGTTACGACGATGCAAGCTTTGACACTGATCCAGATGACTCTAAGTGACAAACCGGATACGTGTTTCAATTAATTGGTGGAGCTATCAGTTGGTGCAGTTCCAGGCAGAGCATCATGGCTGGATCTATGTGTGAAGCGGAATATATAGCTGCTTCGGAAGCAGCAAATGAAGGAGTTTGGATGAAGGAGTCCATATCTGATCTAGGTGTCATACCTAGTGCATGGGGTCCAATGAAAATCTTTTGTGACAATATTGGTGCAATTGCCTTGGCAAAGGAATCCAGATTTCACAAGAGAACCAAACACATCAAGAGACGCTTCAATTCCATCCGCGATCAAGTCAAGGAGGGAGACATAGAGATTTGCAAGATACATACGGATCTAAATGTTGCAGACCCGTTGACTAAGCCTATCTCACGAGCAAAACATGATCAGCACCAAGACTCCATGGGTGTTAGAATCATTACAATGTAATCTAGATTATTGACTCTAGTGCAAGCGGGAGACTGAAGGAAATATGCCCTAGAGGCAATAATAAAGTTGTTATTTATATTTTCTTATATCATGATAAATGTTTATTATTCATGCTAGAATTGTATTAACCGGAAACTTATTACATGTGTGAATACATAGACAAACATAGTGTCACTAGTATGCCTCTACTTGACTAGCTCATTTATCAAAGATGGTTAAGTTTCCTAGCCATATACATGACTTGTCATTTGATGAACGGGATCACATCATTAGAGAATGATGTGATTGACTTGACCCATCCGTTAGTTTAGCACTTTGATCGTTTAGTTTATTGCTATTGCTTTCTCCATAACTTATACATGTTCCTATGACTATGAGATTATGCAACTCCCGAATACCGGAGGAACACTTAGTGTGCTATCAAACGTCACAACGTAACTGGGTGATTATAAAGATGCTCTACAGGTGTCTCCGATGGTGTTTGTTGAGTTGGCATAGATCGAGATTAGGATTTGTCACTCCGATTATCGGAGAGGTATCTCTGGGCCCTCTCGGTAATGCACATCACTATAAGCCTTGCAAGCAATGTGACTAATGAGTTAGTTACGGGATGATGCATTACGGAACGATAAAGAGACTTGACAGTAAAGAGATTGAACTAGGTATTGAGATACCGACGATTGAATCTCGAGCAAGTAACATACTGATGACAAAGGGAACAACGTGTGTTGTTATGCGGTTTGACCAATAAAGATCTTTTTAGAATATGTAGGAGCCAATATGAGCATCCAGGTTCCGCTATTGGTTATTGACTGGAAGTGAGTCTCGGTTATGTCTACATAGTTCTCGAACCCGTAGGGTCCGCACGCTTAACGTTCGATGATGATCGGTATTATGAGTTTATGTGTTTTGATGTACCTAAGGTTGTTCAGAGTCCCGGATGTGATCACGAACATGACGAGGAGTCTCGAAATGGTTGAGACATAAAGATTGATATATTGGATGACTATATTCGGACACCGGATGTGTTTCGGGGGTCACCGGAATACCGAATATATATATCGGAGTGCCAGAAGGGTTATCGGAACCACCAGAGAAGTAATGGGCCTTATTGGGCCTAGGGGAGAGAGAGGGGGGCTGCCAAGGGCTGTCTGTGCGCCCTCCCATGGGCCTAGTCCGAATTGGGCTAAGGGGAGGGGCGGCGCCCCCTCCTTCCTTCTCTTCCCCCCTCCTTCCTTCTTCTCCTAGTAGGACTAGGAAAGGGGGAGCCCTACTCCTACTAGGAGGAGGATTCCTCCCCTTGGCGCGCCTATGAGGGCCGGCCGGCCTCCCCCTTGCTCCTTTATATACGGGGGCAGGGGCACCCTAGAACACACAAGTTGACAGTTGCCTTAGCCGTGTGCGGTGTGATAACCCACAAGTATATGGGGATCGCAACAGTTTTCGAGGGTAGAGTATTCAACCCAAATTTATTGATTCGACACAAGGAGAGCCAAAGAATATTCTCAAGTATTAGCTGCTGAGTTGTCAATTCAACCACACCTGGAAACTTAATATCTGTAGCGAGGTATTTAGTAGCAAAGCAATATGATAGTAGTGGTAATGGTGGTAAAAGGTAACAGTAGCAAAAGTAATATTTTTGGTGTTTTATAGTGATGATAACAATAGCAATGGAAAAGTAAATAAACGAAGAACAATATATGGAAAGCTCGTAGGCAATGGATTGGTGATGGAGAATTATGCCAGATGCGATCGATCATGTAACAGTCATAACCTAGGGTGACACAGAACTAGCTCCAGTTCATCAATGTAATGTAGGTATGTATTTCGAATATAGTCATACGTGCGTATGGAAAAGAACTTGCATGACATCTTTTGTCCTACCCTCCCATGGCAGCGGGGTCCTATTGGAAACTAAGGGATATTAAGGCCTCCTTATAATAGAGTACCAGACCAAAGCATTAACACATAGTGAATACATGAACTCCTCAAACTACGGTCATCACCGGGAGTGGTCCCAATTGTTGTCACTTCGGGGTTGCCGGATCATAACACATAGTAGGTGACTATTGACTTGCAAGATAGGATCAAGAACTCTCATATATTGATGAAAACATAATAGGTTCAGATCTGAAATCATGGCACTCGGGCCCTAGTGACAAGCATTAAGCATAGCAAAGTCATAGCAACATCAATCTCAGAACATAGTGGATAATAGGGATCAAACCCTAACAAAACTAACTCGATTACATGATAAATCTCATCCAACCCATCACCGTCCAGCAAGCCTACAATGGAATTACTCATGCACGGCAGTGAGCATCATGAAATTGGTGATGGAGGAAGGTTGATGACGACGATGGCGACGGAGTCTCCTCTCCGGAGCCCCGAACAGACTCCAGATCAGCCCTCCCGAGAGAGTTTAGGGCTTGGCGGCGGCTCCGTATCGTAAAACGCGATGAATCCTTCTCTCTGGTTTTTTTCTCCCTGAAAGTGAATATATGGAGTCAGGGTTGAGGTCGGTGGAGCGTCAGGGGCCCACGAGGCAGGGGGCGTGCCCAGGGGGGTAGGGTGCGCCCCCCACCCTCGTGGACAGGTGGAGGCCCCCTGACGTGGATCTTCCTTCCAGTATTTTTTATATATTCCAAAATAATTCTTCGTTGATTTTTATGTCATTCTGAGAACTTTTATTTCTCACAAAAATAACACCATGGTGATTTTGCTGAAAACAGCGTCAGTCCGGGTTAGTTCCATTCAAATCATGCAAGTTAGAGTACAAAACAAGGGCAAAAGTGTTTGGAAAAGTAGATATGACGGAGACGTATCAACTCCCCCAAGCTTAAACCTTTGCTTGTCCTCAAGCAATTCAGTTGATAAACTGAAAGTGATAAAGAAAAACTTTTACAAACTCTGTTTGCTCTTGTTGTTGTAAATATGTAGAGCCAGCATTCAAGTTTTCAGCAAAGATTATGAACTAACCATATTCACAATAATATTTAGGTCTCATGTTTACTCATATCAATGGCATGACCAACTAGCGAGCAATAATAATAAATCTCGGATGACAACACTTTCTCAAAACAATCATGATATGATATAACAAGATGCTATCTTGCTAGCCTTTTCTGAGACCGCAAAACATAAATGCAGAGCACCTTTAAAGATCAAGGACTGACTAGACATTGTGATTCATGGTAAAAGAGATCCAGTCAAGTCATACTCAATGTAAACTAACAGTAATGGATGCAAATGACAGCGGTGCTCTCCAACTGGTGCTTTTTAATAAGAGGATGATGACTCAACATAAAAGTAAATGGATAGGCCCTTCGCAGAGGGAAGCAGGGATTTGTAGAGGTGCCAGAGCTCGATTTTGAAATAGATATGAACAATATTTTGAGCGGTATACTTTCACTGTCAACATAACAACCGAGAGATCTTGATATCTTCCATGCTACACACGGTTCCCAAACAGAATGGTAAAGTTTATACTCCCCCTCCACCAACAAGCATCAATCCATGGCTTGCTCGAAACAACGAGTGCCTCCAACTAACAAGAGTCCCGGGGGAGTTTTGTTTGTAGTTATTTTGATTTGATTTGCATAAAGCATGGGACTGTACATCCCGATGACCAGCCATTTTCTCGTGAGTGAGGAGCGGAGTCCACTCCTCTTGAGAATAACCCACCTAGCATGGAAGATACATATAGCCCTAGTTGATACATGAGCTATTCGAGCATACAAAACAGAATGTTTATTTGAAGGTTTAGAGTTTGGCACATACAAATTTACTTGGAACGGCAAGTAGATACCGTATATAGGTAGGTATGGTGGACTCATATGGAACAACTTTGGGGTTTATGGAATTGGATGCACAAGCAGTATTCCCGCTTAGTACAGGTGAAGGCTAGCAAAAGACTGGGAAGCGACCAGCTAGAGAGTGACAACAATCATGAACATGCATTAAAATTAATAAACACCGAATGGAAGCATGAGTAGGATATAATGCACCATGAACATAAATATTGTAGAGGCTATGTTGATTTTGTTTCAATTACATGCGTGAACATGTGCCAAGTCAAGCCACTCGAATCGTTCAAAAGAGGATACCACCCTATCATACCACATCACAACCATTTTAATAGCATGTTGGCACGCAAAGTAAACCATTATAAGCTCCTAGCTAATTAAGCATGGCATAAGCAACTATAATCTCTAATTGTCATTGCAAACATGTTTATTCATAATAGGCTGAATCAGGAATGATGAACTAATCATATTTACAAAAACAAGAGAGGTCGAGTTCATACCAGCTTTTGTCATCTCAATAAGTTCATCATATAATCATCATTATTGCCTTTCACTTGCATGACCGAATAGTGTGGATAATAATAATAGTGCACGTGCATTTGACTAAGCTGGAATCTGCAAGCATTCAATTCAAGAGAGAAGACAATGTAATATGGGCGCTTTGTTAGATCAACAATAATGCATATGAGAGCCACTCAATAATTTTAATTATGGTCTTCTCCTCTCGACCCCCAGAGAACAAGAAAAGAAATAAAACTATTTACACGGGAAAGCTCCCAACAAGCAAAAGAAGAATGAGAAATCTTTTTGGGTTTTCTTTTTAGTTACTACTACAAGCATGGAAAGTAAACTAATTAAAAGCTACAACTAATTTTTTTTGTTTTTCTTAAGGTTTATTAAACACACAAGAAGAAAGCATAAAAAGGAAAATAAACTAGCATGGATGATACAATGAAAAAGTATGAGCACCGACAACTAGCAATGAGTGTGTGAACATGAATGTAATGTTGGTGAGAAATACGTACTCCCCCAAGCTTAGCCTTTTGGCCTAAGTTGGTCTATGGCCACGGCTGGCCTGGCGGATATCCAAAGTTATAGCTGGGGTCGTACTGTGAAGAAGCCTCGGATTGCCATTGGTTGGCAATCACCTCCGGATCCCACAGGTAATCAAACTGTCGTGGAGGATCAAATTGTGGTTACGGCTCTGGCTCTATAGCTGATGTAGGGTTCCGGTAGGCATGAATGGCCTCCAACGGAACAAGGTACTTGCCTGCAGATAAATCAAAAAAGGAAGGAGCAGGCAAGGTAATAGTCTCACGATGATTTTTACTAAATATTAATTTGTACTTAAGCGCCTTTTCCCTATTCTTAACAATAAAATCATGTGCTACCATACTCTTATAATCTAGATAAACAGGAGGCAACAATTTTTCTTCTTTCTCATAATGCCTAATAGGTATGTTATAGTATGCAGCGAGGCGCGAGGCGAAGATGCCTCCCAAGATGGGGCCCTTAGTACGGTTAAGGTTTAACCGCTTTGCAACAATAGCGCCCATACTAAATGTGTCATCACGAAATAGGGCATGGTACAAAATAACAATAACAGGGGCACTCAAGTTTCCACAGTTTCCGCGCCCAATTAAGCATCTACTAGCAAATATAACAAAGTAACATAGAACAGGAAAGTGTATGCTAGTAATTCGTGCGCCGGAAACCTTCCTCGTTTCCCCTACAGCAATGGTATCAATAAACCCATCCACATCGTCATGATGTGGTTCCTCTATGATGCCCAAAAAGGGCAACTTGCAAACCTCACAAAATTCACGAAGGGTCATCTCCTTATACTCATCATATAAATAAAAATCCACCATAGGTGGTGACCTCCTAGAATGGAAATGAAAATTTTGCACAAAGATATTAGTGAGTAAGAGATACTATTCGCGTTGGTCGCGGAGGAAGACGGTGAGGCCTGCATTCTCAGCCAACTCATAAAAATCATCATAAATCCCGGCTGTTCTCAAGAAATCAGCACAAGGCCATTCACACGGCCAAACCTCTGCGGTGTGAGCCAGATTATATTTGGGCCTCTCTTCTTCTTCACTTTGCTTATCCTTCGAGCTTCGACTCGAAGAGCCCCTCAAAAATCTCTTCATCTTTTTTTGAAAATTTCTGAAATTTTTAGTAACTTCAAAATAAAAGTGAACCAAACTCAACAAAATTGATAGCAACTACTCACAAGTGCCTAGAGACTATATCATGCATTAGAACTACTTGGAACCATAAAAATTTGACATGCAAGCTCAAGAACATGGTCACCTAGGCAGCACAAATTCGCAATGAACAAAGCACTAGAACAAAAACTAATTGGGCCATTGGAGGAGTCACATACCAAGGAACAAACCCCCAAAGCAGTTTTGTGAGAGGTGCTTTGAGCAAGGAGATCGAAAAATTGTAGCAAAATGAGCTAGAACTCGTGCTTGAGCTGGTTGGTGATTTTTTTGGAAGGAAGAAGGAGTGTGTGGTGGCTGGAATAAGTGGAGGGGAGCCACCATGGGCCCACAAGGCAGGGGCGCACCCTCCACCCTCGTGGCCAGGTGCTTGCTCCCCTGCTGTGTTCTCAGTGCCAGATATACTCAAATATTCCAGAAAAATCATATTTAAATTTCAGGGCATTTGGATAACTTTTATTTTCGAGGTATTTTTATTGCATGGATAATTTAGAAAATAGACATAAATTACTATTTTTTTCTTTATTTAATATAAATAACATAAAGTAAAAAGAGGGTACAGAGAGTTGTGTTTTCTAAATTCATCCATCTCATGCTCATCAAAAGGAATCCACTAACAAGGTTGATCAGGTCTTGTTAACAAACTCATTCCGAATAACATGGAACCGGAGAATTTTCGAAAAACACTAGGTTACCTCAACGGGGATATGCATGTCCCCAACAATAAGGATATCATATTTCTTCTTGACAGTAGGAAGAGGAAATTCAAAACCTCCAATAGTAATAGTTGGAAGTTTTCCAATATAATTGATACTGTGGACTTGAGGTTATTTCCTCGGAAAGTGTACCGTATGCTCATTACCATTAACATGAAAAGTGACATTGCCTTTGGTGCAATCAATAACAGCCCCTGCAGTATTCAAAAAGGGTCTTCCAAGAATAATAGACATACTATCATCCTCGGGAATATCAAGAATAACAAAGTCCGTTAAAATGGTAACGTTTGCAACCACAACAGGCACATCCTCACAAATACCGACAGGTATAGCAGTTGATTTGTCATCCATTTGCAAAGATATTTCAGTAGGTGCCAACTTATTCAAATCAAGTCTACGATATAAAGAGAGAGGCATAACACTAACACCGGCTCCAAGATCACATAAAGCAGTTTTAACATAGTTTCTTTTAATGCAGCATGGTATAGTTGGTACTCTGGGATCTCCTAGTTTCTTAGGTATTCCACCCTTAAAAGTACAATTAGCAAGCATGGTGGAAATTTTAGCTTCCGGTATCTTTCTTTTATTAGTAACAATATCTTTCATGTACTTAGCATAAGGATTCATTTTAAGCATATCAGTCAAACGCATACGCAAGAAGATAGGTCTAATCATTTCAGCAAAGCGCTGAAAATCCTCATCATCCATTTTCTTGGATGGTTTAGGAGGAAAAGGCATGGGTTTCTGAACCCATGGTTCTCTTTCTTTACCGTGCTTCCTAGCAACAAAGTCTCTCTTATCATAACATTGATTCTTTGATTGTGGGTTATCAAGATCAACAACAGGTTCAATGTCTACTTCATTGTCATTACTAGGTTGAGCATCAACATGAACATCATTATTAACATTATCACTAGGTTCATGCTCATTACCAAATTGTGTTTCAGCATCAGAAATAGAAATATCATTGGGATTCTTAGGTGTGTCATCAACAGGTTCACTAGAAGCATGCAAAGTCCTATCATTTTTCTTTTTCTTCCTCTTAGAAGGACTAGGTGCATCAATATTATTTCTCTGAGAATCTTGCTCAATTCTCTTAGGATGGCCCTCAGGATACAAAGGTTCCTGAGTCATTTTATCACCTCTAGTAATAACACTAACAACATTATCATTTTTCTTACTATTTAATTCATTGAGCAAATCATTATGAGCTTTAAGTACTTGTTCTACTTGAGTGGTAACCATAGAAGCATGTTTACTAATAAGTTTTAGTTCACCTTTAACATTAGCCATATAATCACTCAAGTGTTCAATCATATAAGCATTATGTTTCAATTGTCTACCAACATAAGCATTAAAATCTTCTTGCTTAACCATAAAGTTATCAAATTCATCCAAACATTGGCTAGCAAACTTAGTAGGAGGGATTTCACCTTTATCATATCTATAGAGAGAATTTACCTTTACTACCTGTGTCGGGTTATCAGGACCATGTATTTCTTCAACAGGTGGAAAATTAAGACCATGTATTTCTTCAACAGGAGGTAAATTCTTCACATCTTCAGCTTTAATACCTTTTTCTTTCATAGATTTCTTTGCCTCTTGCATATCTTCAGGACTGAGAAATATAATACCCCTTTTCTTCGGAGTTGGCTCAGGAGTTGGTTCAGGAATTGGATCAGGAAGTATCCAATTATTTTCATTAGTCAACATGTTATTAAATAGAATTTTAGCTTCATCAATAGTTCTTTGCCCTGAAAACACAACCAACACAACTATCCAGGTGGTCTCTGGAAGCATCGGTTAGTCCATTATAAAAGATATCAAGTATCTCATTTTTCTTGAGAGGATGATCACGCAAAGCCTTAAGTAATTGGAGAAGCCTCCCCCAAGCTTGTGGGAGACTCTCTTCTTCAATTTGCACAAAATTATATATTTCCCTTAAAGCAGCTTGTTTCTTATGAGCGGGGAAATATTTAGCAGAGAAGTAATAAATCATATCCTGGGGACTACGCACACAACCAGGATCAAGAGAATTAAACCATATCTTAGCATCACCCTTTAATGAGAACGAAAATAATTTAGGGATATAATAATAGTGAGTTTTCTCATCATTAGTGAACAGGGTGGCTATATCATTTAATTTAGTAAGATGTGCCACAACAGTTTCAGATTCATAGCCATAGAAAGGATCAGATTCAACTAAAGTAATTATCTCAGGATCAACAGAGAAATCATAATCCTTATTAGTAACAAAGATAGGTAAAGTAGCATAAGCAGGGTCATATTTCATTCTAGCTTTCAAAGACTTTTCTTTAAGCTTAACTAATAATTTCTTAAGATCATTTCTATCATTGCAAGCAAGAAAGTCTCTAGCGGTTTCTTCATCCATAACATAACCCTCAGGAACAACAGACAATTCATATCTAGGGGGAGAATCTTCATCATCACTTTCATCAATATTATCAATTTCAATAATTTCATTCTCTCTATCCCTAGCAAGTTGTTCATCAAGAAATTCAGCAAGTGGCACAGTAGTATCAAGCATAGAAGTAGTTTCATCATAAGTATCATGCATAGCAGAAGTGGCATCATCAATAACATGCGACATATCAGAATTAATAGCACAAGCAGGTCTAGGTGTCGCAAGCTTACTCAAAACAGAAGGTGAATCAAGTGTAGAGCTAGATGGCAGTTCCTTACCTCCCCTCGTAGTTGAGGGATAAATCTTGGTTCTTGGATCTTTCAAGTTCTTCATAATGATAAGCAGATATAAATCCCAAGTGACTCAAAGAATAGAGCTATGCTCCCCGGAAACGACACCAGAAAATAGTCTTGATAATCCACAAGTATAGGGGATCGCAATAGTTTTCGAGGGTAGAGTATTCAACCCAAATTTATTGATTCGACACAAGGGGGGCCAAAGAATATTCTCAAGTATTAGCAGCTGAGTTGTCAATTCAACCACACCTGGAAACTTAATATCTGTAGCAAGGTATTTAGTAGAAAAGCAATATGATAGTAGTGGTAACGGTAGTAAAGGTAACGGTAGCAAAAGTAATATTTTTGGTGTTTTATAGTGATGGTAACAATAGCAACGGAAAAGTAAATAAGCAAAGAACAATATATGGAAATCTCGTAGGCAATGGATCGGTGATGGAGAATTACGCCAGATGCGATCGATCATGTAACAGTCATAACCTAGGGTGACACAGAACTAGCTCTAGTTCATCAATGTAATGTAGGCATGTATTCCAAATATGCTTATGGAAAAGAACTTGCATGACATCTTTTGTCCTACCCTCCCGTGACAGCGGGGTCCTATTGGAAACTAAGGGATATTAAGGCCTCCTTTTAATAGAGTACTGGACCAAAGCATTAACACATAGTGAATACATGAACTCCTCAAACTATGGTCATCACCGGGAGTGGTCCTGATTATTGTCACTTCGGGGTTGCCGGATCATAACACATAGTAGGTGACTATTGACTTGCAAGATAGGATCAAGAACTCTCATATATTGATGAAAACATAATAGGTTCAGATCTTAAATCATGGCACTCGGGCCCTAGTGACAAGCATTAAGCATAGCAAAGTCATAGCAACATCAATCTCAGAACATAGTGGATAATAGGGATCAAACCCTAACAAAACTAACTCGATTACATTATATATCTCATCCAACCCATCATCGTCCAGCAAGCCTACGATGGAATTACTCACGCACGGCGGTGAGCATCATGAAATTGGTGATGGAGGAAGGTTGATGACGATGATGGCGACGGATTCCCCTCTCCGGAGCCCCGAACAGACTCCAGATCAGCCCTCCCGATAGAGTTTAGGGCTTGGTGGCGGTTCCGTATTGTAAAACGCGATGAATCCTTCTCTTTGGTTTTTTTCTCACCGAAAGTGAATATATGGATTCAGGGTTGAGGACGGTGGAGCGTTGAGGGGCCCACGAGGCAGGGGCGCGCCCAGGGGGGTAGGGCGCGCCCCCACCCTCGTGGACAGGTGGAGGCTCCCCTGACGTGGATCTTCCTTCCAGTATTTTTTATATATTCCAAAATAATTCTCCGTTGATTTTCAGGTCATTCCGAGAACTTTTATTTCTGCACAAAAATAACACAATGGCAATTCTGCTGAAAACAGCATCAGTCCGGGTTAGTTCCATTCAAATCATGCAAGTTAGAGACCAAAACAAGGGCAAAAGTGTTTGGAAAAGTAGATACGACGGAGACGTATCACGGTGCCCCCCTCCACAGATTTCGACCTCGGTCATATCGTTGTAGTGCTTAGGCGAAGCCCTGCGTCAGTAACTTCATCATCACCGTCATGACGCCATCGTGCTGACGAAACTCTCCCTCGGCCTTCGCTGGATCAAGAGTACGAGGGACGTCACCGAGCTGAACGTGTGCAGATTGCGGAGGTGCCGTACGTTTGGTACTTGATTGGGTTGATTGTGAAGACGTTCGACTACATCAACAGCGTTTCATAATGCTTCCGCTTTCGGTCTACGAGGGTACATAGACATACTCTTCCCCTCTCATTGTTATGCATCTCCTAGATAGATCTTGGGTGATCGTAGGAATTTTTTTGAAATACTACGTTCCCCAACAGGACCCAGCTGTCAGCCTCTCCACGTACAGTACTCTTCCGATGGAAGTCGTTCCTTGACCACATTGACCACGCCACGCCAAGAGAACCAAGGCGGTGGACGACGGCGAGGCCTAGGAAGGGGACGAAGCGGAGCCAGGGAAGACGCGACAGTGGATGCCCACGTGGAGAGGAGTACGAGAGTTGACTGGTTCGGCTGTGGTGTGAGGCTGCCGTCGCCACAGAATAACAGGGGTTGTGGGTGAGTAGATGGATGGCCTGGCCAGAGGTTGGAGTAGGGTGGGGCGGTCAGGCCCGCACGGCAGCAGAGACGTCCATGGGAGGCAGGAGCAGGCGGCATGACCGGCGCTGGTTTGGGCAGCTGGAGCAAGAAGACCAGAGGCTGAAGAAGCACTACGACCATTGGATGGACATCATACGATCCCTGGAGCAAGAATCGTTCATATTGACTAAGTTGACAAAGCCCTCCGTCCGTGTCAACTTAGTAGGCCCGCAAGTCAGCCTCCCACTATGGTGGGTCCTAGCTAGCAGGGGGTATTCTTTTTTTGTGCGTAATAAGGAGGCAATTCCTTGCATGCGAAGATATAGCTAGTGGGTCCGAGCTATAAGCGGGGGGAATGTTTTTTTCACGAAATACAGAGGCCCTTTTGGTGGGTCCCAGCTGTCAAGTGGAGGAATCATTATTTTGCATGTAATAAGGAGGCATTTCCTTGCGTGCAGCCATGGACCCAGCTGTCAGACTCTCCACGTACAGTCCACTTCCGATGGATGTCGTTTGTTGACCACGTTGACCACACCGCACCGAGAGCACTAGAGCGGTGGATGACGGCTAGGCCTAGGAAGGGAACGACACGAAGCCAGGGAAGACTCGACAGTTGTTTCCCACACGGAGGGGAGTACGAGGGTTTACTGGTTCGTCTACCCTCGCTGGAGAATAGCAACAGGTGTGGGTGAGTAGAGGGATGGCTAGGCCAGCGATGGGAGTACGGTGGGGTGGTGAGGCCTGCGCGGCAGCACAGCCGACCGCGGGAGGAGGGAGCAGGCAGTCCCGCGAGCGCTTGTTTGAGCGGCTGGAGCAGGAAGAGCAGAGATTGAAGAAGCACAATGACCGTTGGATGGGCAGCCAACAGTCACTACTCTCGTGTGTTGACTAAGTTGACAAGGCGTTGCATGTGCATCAACTTTTTTTTAGGAAAGCGTACTCGTCAACCTATAGTAGGCGCACAAGCCAGCCTCAAATGTCTGGAAAACAACATACAACCCATCTACCATTATTTCTAATAATTTACAGCCCATTTGCTAATTCTTAAGGATTTTTCGGAGCCCATCTTCTTTTTGTTAGCACTACAGCCCATATTGTGGCTTATACGAAATTTTGCATATTTTGATGCAGTCAACTATTTTTAATCCCGAAATTTTGAGTCACATTCAAACTAAATTGAAAAATAAATTTATATAAATATAAAATCCAAATAATTGTCCACTCATAAAAATCAATGGAATTTAAAATCTTGAAATGAAAAAAAGTGAAACTAATTCCCGGTTTGATGTGTTTTAAAAATGTACAACCCATTTTTTTAATTATGGATAGCCCATTTTCTGGGCAAGCCGAATGAAATTCTCCTCGTCTTGAAAGATTTGCAGCCCAGTAGGGCTGACAAAGCAAGTAGGCCTCGGTTGGGTATTTCTTAAAAAAAAGAACTGGGCTAACCATTTTCAGCAAGAAAAAAACACAACTGGGCTCATGATGTGGTAAACATAAATAAAACCCTGGCCAGACGGGCCACAACCCCTGCACAACCCCGTTGTTACCCTGATACGTCTCTAAAACTAGTATAAATAACATATGCTTGTTCCTAAAAAAAAGTAAATAACAACTGCGCGACGTGCCGGGTCCCTGCTGTCAGCCGCTCGCTGTGTAATTCTCTCATTTATTGACTACGTTGACAATAGCGTGGGCCCCAGATGTCCAACCATTAGGAGGAACCATTTTTTGGGCTTGTAATAATGAGGCACTTTCTTGCGTACTGTCATGACTCTAGTGGGTCCCTACTGTCATCCTCTCCACGGACAGTCATCTCCTTGTTCCTCTCGGTTGTTGACGATGTTGACAACGCAAGAGGGTGGCGCACCACGCACGACGAGCGAACCAAGGCGGAGGACGACGACGAGGCCTCGGACGGAATGAACAGGAGCCGTGGAAGATGCGCCGGTCCTGTCGCGGGCGGAGGGAGTACGAGGGTGCATGTTGGGGTTGACATCGCTGGAGAATAACGGGACGTGTGGGGGAATAGAGGGAGAGACTGGCCAACGTTGGAGGGTACGGTAGGGTGGCGGAGGCGCAGCCAGCCATGGGAGACAGGAGCAGGTGGAACCGACGGGGTGGTTTGGTTTGGGCGGCTGGAGGAACAAAACAAGAGATAGAAGATACACGACAGATGTTGGATGTCAATCCAACGGCTGGTAGGCAGAATCATTTGTTGACTAGCTAGTAGCGACCTGACCTCAGACGGTGGGCAGAATCCCTCTACATCATGTCATCTTGCTTAAGGCGTTACTCTGTTCTTGTAGCGACCTGACCTCAGACGGTCAAGTCTCTATGCATTAGTGTCATCCCTGGATCGGTATGCTGACACACACAGTATTCGAGGATTTATAACACAGGTAAATCACATGTATAAAGTAACATAAATACTATTACCTCAATCCAAATAGCGGAAGTAACAACAAGGTTGTGGATTCCCATCAACACCAACGGCAAAGTTGAGTGTAGAAACTGTAACCCTAACGTATCACTTACTCGTCATAAGAAATCCTGCAACATGAGACGTTGCAACCACAAAGGGTCAGTACATTGAATGTACTGGCAAATTCACACCATAGAATAATGATGAATAATAGCTATCACTACATGCATGTATGGCTGGTGGAAAAGCTCTATGGTTATAATGTTTTTGCGAAAAGCCAATTTTCCCTACTGTAAAGGAATACATTTTATTTAACTACAAAGTTGGTTGAAAACATTGAGAATGGTAAACCCCATCTCAATCCCAATTAAAAGGTAATTAATAACCCAAAAAAATTAATTTAGAGTGATGAGATCAACATGATAATCCAAGAACCAGATACTCAAGATGTCCATAACTGGGGACATGGCTAACCATGATTAGTTTGTACACTCTACAGAGGTTTGTGCACTTTTCCCCACAAGACTCGATCTCCTCCGTTGGATTTCTCGCACTTCATGATGTTTGAGAAACGGATGACCGAGACAGAGTCTTTTCGAAGAGGTCCCCTTAACCGATAAATAGGCCGGTAAACCTACAATCCCCTACATCTGCTAGCCCATCATGGAAAGGTTTCCCACAACTTACTCAACTATGCCAGAGCCCATAATGGCATGTGGCTGCACACGTAAGTTTCCAGCATGAATAATCTTATGATCCCTTTGAGCCTGGGTGGCAGTCCATAGGAGAATCACACGGTACCCTGGGATTTCCAAAAACACAGACAATCACTGGATACCCCAGGTGCCTCAATCCACCCAGATGTGTATTAAAGTTGCCACCTTAAGTTAACCATTAATTAACAATCTCACATCTGTCATGGAATACACTCAATCCCAATCCACGTCTACGAGCATAGCATGGAAATAATAGCATAACATAAAAGTAACTCCCAAGGTTTGAATGCAGGGCAATAGGTTCCTACCTCATCAACTACTTCCCAATACCCACATGTTATCAAATCCTAACCATGCAATATTTGAGGGTGAAACTAATGCATAAAAACTAGGTATGAAAGGGATATGATTAAAGTGTGAACTTGCCTGCAATGTTGATGAAGATGATTCGCACTCAAAACTCTTGATAGTTCTACTCGTCACACTCCAGTCAATCTATCGTAAGGAAGCCATAGTAACCACACATAAGCAATCACTCAAAAGATCGGGAAGAACGAAGAAGACAGTTCGAAAAACATCAAAACCAAGCAAATAAATCTTGCAACATAAAACAATTTCTAACATTACCAAAATTATGTGAATTTGGCCTTATCAGAAAGTTTAGGTCAAGAGCTTCGATTTGCAAAAAGAATCAACTCAAACGGAGTTACAAAACTCAAGTTATGAACAACACAAGTTCAATTACAAATCTGATCTAATTCAATTTTCAAAACTTTCAAAAACATGTTTAAGTTGATTATCTGTATAGAGGGGATCATAACAAAGAAGTGGGCGTTGGTTTCATCTAATTCCGACTAACGAGCAAAAAGTAGTAATCGATTGAAGAACATGGACTAATCTGTAAAGAAAAATCATCACAGATAGGTCCCTGGCCAGAAATTTAAAAAAGAAAAAGAAAAAAACTAAATACCGAACGTTCATTATAGAACGCTAACGAATGAATCCGTTCGCTGCCTAACCCTAGCTAATGAATGCTCGCAAAATAACCAACCTAAATATAAAAACCGATCTAAAAGAAAAGCCGATCTATATAAATAAATAAACAAAGAAAAACCGGGGAGGGTTTTATAGCGGTTATACCGGCTCGGTCGGTTCGGGGCGGTTAACGGCGAAAACCCGGCGGTGGCGGTTTCCGGCGATCTCCGGCGAGATCTACGGCGACGGCGGGGTGGGGCGGTGGCTACACGGCGCGGGAAGGCGACGCGGGGCAGCGGAGCTAGCAGCGGCGGCGGCGCGAGGCGAGAGGCGGCGGGGTGCGGTGCGGCGGCGAGCAGCTCGCTTGCGGTGGTGGCGATCTGCGAGGGCGGCGGCGGCGATCTGCGAGGGCGGCGACAACGAAGCGAGAGGAGGCGAGGCGGGGCCTCGGGCTTTTATGGAGGGAGGGGCGGCAAGGTGGCGTGCGGGAGGGGGGCAAAGGAGGCCGCGGCGGGCACGGCGAGCATGGCGGCGCGGTGGCAGACTCGGGAGGAGTCCCGGTCGGGGACGACGGGCGAGGCGGCGCGGAGTTGGGCCTTGGCCTCGCTTCGGCTGGGCCGGCCCAGTTCGGGGAGAAGATTTTTTTAACCATTTTTCTAGAAAAATAAAAATAACGAAATAAATAAAAATATTATATAGGCATATAATATATCAAAATTTTCAGAAAAAGATTTCCTATAACGTGAACATTTTTCTAGCGTCAAATAAAATCCAGAAAAATTCAAATAATTCGAAGAGTGCTACTGCCCTACTAAAATCCAATAAAAATCATTTTAAAATACCAAAATGATTTCAAATTTATTTATCTCCAATTTTCTGATGTAGGGAATCATTTTACCCTAATTTCCATATATTTTATTTTTGGAGAAAAATAATTTGAGTAAAACCCAAATAACCCCAAATTGAAAATAAATTCAATGGGACTTTGAATTTAATTCTTTGAAACTCCCAACTCATATTTCATATGTTTTGAAGAAGTCATTTTATCTTCGCTCATAAAAATCATTGAGTTGCTTGAAGTTTCTGAATTGGAAAATATTTTTCAAATGAAATTCAAATATTTTCAAAAACCCTTTTCATTTAATTAAATTGAAGAAGTCATATCATCTTCTATCTAGGGTTTTGTAGTTGAAAGAATTTGAATTCATGGAGATCAAAATGCAAAATGAAAGTTTGGGAAAGTCATTTTATTCCCTCTCATTTAACTTTCAAAAAGTTTTGAATTTCACTCAATCAATCACACAACAATCAAACAAACAATCTATCTATCTATTTATTTTAACATTCCAAAATTTAGAATTTTGGGATGTTACACTTCTTATGAACTTAATACTCTAGATGCATGGTAGATAGTGATCGATGTGTGGAGTAATAGTAGTAGATGCAGGCAGGAGTCGGTCTACTTGTCACGGACGTGATGCCTATATACATGATCATACCTAGATATCCATAATTATTCTCTATTCTATCAATTGCTCGATAGTAATTTGTTCACCCACCGTAATACTTATGCTATCTTGAGAGAAGCCACTAGTGAAACCTATGGCCCCCCGGGTCTATTCTCCATCATATAAGTTTCCATCTACTTTATTTTGCAATCTTTACTTTCAATCTATATCATAAAAATACTAAAAATATTTATCTTATTATTATCATCTCTATCAGATCTCACTCTTGCAAGTGGCCGTGAAGGGATTGACAACCCCTTTATCGCGTTTGTTGCGAGGTTCTTATTTGTGTGTGTAGGTACGAGGTGACTCGCGCATGGTCTCCTACTGGATTGATACCCTGGTTCTCAAAAACCGAGGGAAATACTTACGCTGCTTTACTGCATCACCCTTTCCTCTTCAAGGGAAAACCAACGCAGTGCTCAAGAGGTAGCACCCCCCAGGGAAGTAATGGGCCTACATTGGCCATAGGGGAGAGAGAGAGGGGAGCCCGCAAGGGGTGGCGCGCGCCTCCCCCCATGGGCTGTCCAAATTGCACAAGGGGAAGGGCGCGGCCCCCCTTTCCTTCCACCTCTCCCTCTCCTTCCCCCCTTCCCCCTCCGAAAGAAGGAAGGGGGCGACTTGGACTAGGAGTCCTAGTCGGTTCCCCCCCTCCCATGGCGTGCTCCCTTAGGCCGGCCTCCTCCCCTCCTCCTTTATATACGGGGGCAGGGGGCACCCCAAAACACATCAATTGTTCTCTTAGCCATGTGCGGTGCCCCCCTCCACAGTTTACTCCTCCACTCATATTGTCGTAGTGCTTAGGCGAAGCCCTACGCGGATCACATCACCATGCTGTCATGCCGATGAAACTCTCCCTCGACACTTTGTTGGATCAATAGTTTGAGGGACGTCATCGAGCTGAACGTGTGCTGAACTCGGAGGTGCCGTACGTTCGGTGCTTGATCGGTTGGATCGCGAAGACGTTCAACTACAACAACCATGTTAAGTTAACACTTCCACTTTCGGTCTATGAGGGTACGTGGACAGACTCTCCCCCTCTCGTTGCTATGCATCTCCTAGATAGATCTTGCGTGATCATAGGATGTGGCATCTCGGCTCAGAGCGACCGGTATACCTTGCATTGTGCCCAGAGATCATGTCTTCTGGCAACAATCTTGGTACAAAAAACAACCGCTTTATTGATGCTAGCGGCTCAAAGTTTACATTACAACAGGTAGCGAGGCCAAGCGGCACACCCGGTGCGACTGAACAATATGTACATTATTTAGTGAACATAAAGGGGCCTCGAACATAACAACTACGCGGCAGCGGGACAACGTTGTAGCGGAAGCTCCATAGCACAGGGACACCGATGTGGACACGATCTAGACTCGAACATCACTTGTTTCCATGGGACTTTCCTGAAATCTGGCATGACACACCAGGTCAGTATATTGAATGTACTTGCAAGCTCACAACAAGCATAAGCATAATGACAAACAATATCATGATAATTAACCAATTATTAGTAATGCAACAATATAACCAACATGCTGTGATCACGCTCTTATGAGAACAGTCCCTCGGACTAGCTTATCAACGGTGATCGCTTCTGGATCACCAATGTACCAACCACATGATCTTAGCTATGGATACCTCGTGATCATTCCGGCGACCATAGCCACGACCAATATTTGGTCTCAAACAGTGATCCTTCCGGCGATCACAACCACGACCAACACTTGGTCTCAACCGACAGGATGACCTTCCCGCCATCCTCAACAGTGCAAACTTCATGACTTAGTGTGCAAGATTAATTAAACATTGACCCATGGTGTGACCTACTTTCGAGGTGTCCATAACCATGGACTCCGCTATCGATAGATTAATACACTCTGCAGAGGTAGCGCACTGTACCCACACCACGGAACCCATGGCCTCGTACTCCCATTCAGGTGGACCAATGGCATTCCGACGAAACCCCTCCATTGCCATGACACTCTCTCGGCCACTCCGACCCACTCCCAACTGGGCTAGTCCTGGGTGGCCCCGTGTCTACCAAAGACAGAACGACCACCGTCGTGGCCAAACGTCCCTCACGGGGACCGGTACCAAAAATCTCAACAACAGGCTCACAAGGTTATGTCTGCTTACCGGGCCAGGGTACCGCACGTCCATAACCTTCCCTAGTTGGAGGCACCGACCAGAGGCATGACAACAGACCAAACAAAGGCCTTCCCATACAGGCAAATGTGGTTGCACTGGGAAAAACTCGATTCAGTGGCACCATGACCCGGTCAACGATATATTCAAGTTGTATTATTATCAGGTTCAAGTTAAATAAAAAATAACCGGTGTCATATTATGCCATGAAATGCAACACTAAGATATGCACCACATATTAACGGAAATGACTGAGTCAACTAAATCCACACTAAGCATAACATCAACAACTCCTCATACTTCTCTGGTTAGGAGTAACCTCACATTAAACAGAATCTTTTCTAACCAATTTTATCATTTTTCTCATGCAAGAGAATAATCCCAATTAATTACTTATATCCATAACCATATTATTTCTGTCATAGCAAAGATTAATTCTAGTTTCTATAACAACTTAGTTAGCTACACACTTTTTGATAATATAAGCATATAAACTTAAACAAACACTTAACAAAATATAAATAACATACTAATAATGATTTAAATGCATGGATTAATTCATTCATTCAAGTAAGAAAATCACAAATATTGAAGTGGCATCATGAAAATGTTGTTGTGGCTTGCCTTAGTGCAGATGAGGCTCACAAGCCCTCTGGTGTTCCTCAAGACAAGCTTCACTCTCTGAAAATAATTTTAAGCACAAAAAGAAAACATCAAGAACCCTTTTGAAAATCACCAAAAAAATCTATATAGCAAGGAAAAATCCCATTTTTGGTGGGCTGCTAGATTTCTTTGCAAAGAACACAATGCAAAAAGAATCAATTCATTTGTACTTATGGTTGAAGAGTTATAGATGTTTGAATCTCTCTTGATATAAATGAAATTTAAATTTAAATAAAAACAGACTGGGGGTGACGTTGAAGGCGTAAAGCCTCGGGGCGCCACCACTCGCACCGCTTCGCGCGCGTACTGAGTGGCTGACTAGCGGGCCCCACTAGTCAGGTGAGGGGGGAGGGAGAAGTAAACAGAGGAGGTCACGGCTTTGCCGGAGCTCACGCCTGTGACGAGGGCTCCTTGGCCAAAACGAGAGGGAGGGATCGAGAGAGGGAATGGAGACGCACCTGCCCGTAGCGTAGCTAGGGGTGGTCGGACGGCTTCGGAATCGACCTCGCAAGCGGAGGTAGAGAGCGGAGGTCGCCGGAGACGAAGACGACGACGAACAGCGGCGACTCCAAGGGCTCCAACCAGGGGAAATAGCACCACCGGAGAGTGGCGGAGGCCCTGGAAGGGTTGGCCAGGCCTGGGAGGGGCTGGAGCTACTGTGACGACATGAGAGGATCGCCTGCGAGCTGGAGCTCGGGGACGACGGCCCGCGGCCTGCCCGGCCGGGCTATGGTTCTCTACAATGTTGTGGGGTGTGTGGGAGTGGAGGATGGTGCTCGAGGAGGCTGGGGGTGGCTCCATTTATAGGTGAGCAGCGGGGTGATCAGGCTCCGCCGTTGACACCTGGACATGGCGCCCGGCGACGAACGGCGTCAGTGAGAGAGGGAGAAGGCGACGCAGCTCACACGGTGGACTGTGGGCGAACGGGGACGAGCACATGATCGAGGAGAAGGCGAAGAGCACAGTGCACACCGCACTGTTATGTTGGCCGGACCGTGCCCGGGCTCGCTGCGGCGAGCTCCGGCGTTGGCGAGTGCCAGGGGAGAGTTAAGGGGGTTTGGACGAAGATGGTGGCGAGGTTTGGCATGCTTTGGTAGTCGGGGAAGCGAGCACGCACGAAATAGAGCGCTCGGCGGCACTGAGAGCGCGTCGACATGCAGGCTGGCATCGTGTACACGCATGGTCACCGCGTGAACATTGCCCTCAGGCCGACCTACGTCCAAAGTTCATGTCTGGCTTGTTGTTCATGGTAGTTTTGAAGATTACCACGATTTGGTTTGGACCCAGACGCAGTAGAAAAGATTTTACAAGCCAGGTAAGTTTCTGATCATTAACTTTGGATTTTGGGGCTGGGTTTTGGAGGCTAGCAATCATCTACTAAGGTGATGATGCACAAGAAAAATCAGCCTCATTGGAGCAAGTAAAATGGTAGTTGCTGTAGAAACCACCATTTCTGTCCAGAACAGAAAACATTTTCTGTAGCAAAAATATTCCAAAAAGTGGTGCAATATTTTTGCTCAGGAAGGTGCCTTAGGGTTCAAAGAATATTTGTGAATTTTCTCAGATTTTTGTGGGCAAGAAAAATTGGGGTTGCTTTGGAGCACATTGATCTAGCTAGGGTTTAAGAGAAGGAAATGAATATTTTCATTAAAGAAAAATATTCCAAATATTATTATGAGGTGAACCAGAGAGGAAATGATGATTAGAGATGGAGATGAGGCACTTGGGTGAAAGCCAAGGGTACCCAAGTGTTTAAGTCCACATAAAAAGATTCAAAAACTCCAAATTTCAAAATCAATTCAAATGAAAATCAGGCAAATAAAAGAGGGCAAAAACCAGGCTGTCACATAGGAAATTTTTGAAATTGCATGCTATGTTCCCCAACACTATCTAGGAGATGCATAATAACGAGAGGGGGAGAGTGTGTCCACATACCCTCGTAGACCGAAAGCGGAAGCGTTTGACAACGCGGTTGATGTTGTCGAACTTCTTCTCATTTCGACCGATCAAGCACCGAACGTACGACACCTCCGAGTTCTGCACACGTTCAGATTGATGACGTCCCTCGAACCCTTGATCCAGCAAATTGTTGAGGGAGAGTTCCATTAGCATGACGGCATGGTGATGGTGATGGTGAAGTGAGTCGCGCAAGGCTTCGCCTAAGCACTATGTGAATATGACCAAAGGCGTAAACTGTGGAGGGGGGCGCCGCACACAGCTAACATATGTTGTTGTGTGTTCTAGGCACCTCCCCCTCATATATATAGGTGGGAGGGAGAGGGAGCAGCCAAGGGGGCGCCCAAGTAGGAGGAATCCTACTTGGGGCCCTAGTGCAATTCGCCCCCGCCCCCCTTACCATAACTTCCGGAGGGGGAACGAAGGAGGGCGGAGGAGAGAAGGAAGGACGAGGCCGAATCCCTCCCCTTATTTTCTCTCTTCTCCTCTTTCCTTCCCCTGCTATTTCAGCCTACATGGGGCGCACCATTGTCCTATATATCAATCTTTACCTCTCAAACATTTCGAGACTCCTCATCATGTCCATGATCTCATCTGGACTCCGAACAACATTCGGTCACCAAATCACATAACTCATATGATACAAAATCTTCATGGAACATTAAGTGTGCGGACCCTATGGGTTCGAGAACTATGTAGACATGACCGAGACGCCTCTCCGGTCAATAACCAACAGCGGAACCTCGTTGCTCATATTGGTTCCTACATATTCTACGAAGATCTTTATCGGTCGTACCGTAATGACAACATATGTTATTCCATTTTTAATCAGTATGTTACTTGCCCGAGATTCGATCGTCGGTATCTACATACCTAGTTCAATCTCGTTACCGGCAGGTCTCTTTACTCGCTCTGTAATACATCATCCCGCAACTAACTCATTAGTCACATTGCTTGCAAGGCTTATTATGATGTGTATTACCGAGAGGGCCCAGAGATACCTCTCTAATACTCGGAGTGACAAATCCTAATCTTGATCTATGCCAACCCAAAAAACACCTTCAGAGATACCCGTATTGCATCTTTATAATCACCCGGTTACGTTGTGACGTTTGATAGCACACAAGGTATTCCTTCGGTGTCTGGGAGTTGCATAATCTCATAGTCAAAGGAATATGTATTTCACATGAAGAAAGTAATAGCAATAAAACTGAACAATCAACATGCTAAGCTAAGAGATGGGTCTTGTCCATCACATCATTCTCCTAATGATGTGATCCCGTTCATCAATGACAACACATGTCTATGGGTGGGAAACTTAACCATCTTTGATTAACGAGCTAGTCTAGAAGAGGCTTACTAGGGACACGGTGTTTTGTCTATGTATCCACACATGTATCAAGTGTCCGGTTAATACAATTCTAGCATGAATAATAAACATTTATCATGATATAAGGAAATATAAAATAACAACTTTATTATTTCCTCTAGGGCATATTTCCTTAAATTTCCTAGGGAATAGTAGAACTCAAGCAGTTGTAGTCCTGTGAATTCAGGGGATTTCAGCCAGGCGTCCATCATGCAGGGCGTGGTATGCTTGCTCGGGTAGCATGACGGGATGCAGAGGCTTTGAACGGAGCCCTGGTGGGAGGAGATGGTGGCTCTGGGGAGTTCAAAATCATTAAAGAGAGATAGCTAACGACAATCGAGATTAAGGGGCATGGCACGCCATAGAGGGTGCCACCGAATTGAGAGGACTTGGGTGCGGCAGCAATCCTTGGTGGGGAGAAGCGAGATGATCTCCCCAAGGATGGCGTCCGGCAGATCGCTGATGCGGTCCACCCGAGATTCTACGGGTTCCTGGGATCCGGTGGGGGCGGGCTCGCCGCTTCTCCCCGCACTACCGTGTGCGGGATCTACAACAAGCGTCACCGCTGGCGGGAGCCTCATCTTCTTGGCGCTGGGGTCAGCCGACTCCATTTTCCTCGAGGACGTCGCGTCGAGCTCATAGATTTGAGCAGAGTGACGAATGATGAGCCTAGTTGTAGTGCGAGTGAAGAAGAAGGGGAGCCGGGGGTTTTCTGTAGTAATGAGGAAGAAGGGGAGCTGGGGTTTTCTGTAGGAGTGAGGTGAGGAATTTGGGGGTACAAGTGGAGCGAGCTGACATGAGGTGGGTGGGAGTGAGAAGGAAGAAGAGCACTCAAGTTTTTTGGGGGGCGGTGTGCTGGGTAGCGCCTCTCATTAAGTAAATATATGGGCTTTTGAATTTATTTTATTATTTACTAGGGTGGATGTGCTGTTTTGTCTTGGTCCTAGAGAAACAATTACTACTAGTAAAGTGGAGACACTCTACAACTACCCATAAAAACAATTACTACTAGTACATTGGATACACTACCGCTTATGGCTCCTCCAAGGTCATCAAAACGTCTCCCTCTACTGAATGCCATTTTACTTTTGTTCACCGACATGCGGGCCATGCAGAGCGTGGGCCCAAATGCCATCCACCAAACTAGAAGGCAGTATGCAGGCAGAGAGTCACCCCATCGTAGCGCGGCAGTAACGATCCGTCATATCACAAAACCCCACCTCCCCACAGTTTAAGTTTGACGGATGAAGCAACCATCATTTCACTCTTCGTTGAATCCCCTTCTCCCTCACCATCTTCAAGAAAGCCAACACTCGCAAATGCCACTGTTCTTCTTTCCCAACAAAGGGAAGGTAAGCAGATCCGTGATGTTGGTATATTTTCGTTCAGAAAAAAAAAAGAACTTTCGCAAAGCAGTAATCGATCCTCACTCTCTTTTTTGTTTCATTGTGATTGCGATTGTGTTTTCCTTTCAGTGGTCTCCTAGTATTTGTCAGTTTCATGATGGACCAAGGAGAACAAGGCAAAGATCTGTCGATGTTGGAGCAGACACGGGAGGTTGATCCCCACGAGACAGAGAGCTCCAAGAAGATGGAGGCAGCCACCGAGCTGACCCCAGATACGCTCACGGCCACTACTGAGATGGTCAATGCCCCGTTTGAGGTTACAGCCCCCATGGCCTTGCAGGAGCAGTTTTCCCCCTTAGAGGATGTGTCCCCCCTCCGCTGAGCTGCCCAAGGTGATTTTCTTCTTTGCCGATCTCGTTGTGGTTTTTCATCTAAGTATGTGGTGATAAATAATGCAAAATTTCATTAGCTTCGGTGCCATGCTACCTTCCCTATCATGCATACTTTTGACTCTACATAGTGGTTTAAATAACTTGTGTTTCTTATATTGGAAAGTAATTCAGAATTTGTTTCTGTTTCAATTAGAGCCCTGATGTAGACAAGGATTGTGTGGTTGTACATGTCACTCGCTATGAGGCGGATGACCTGAATATACGCACTGGGAAAACAGAGTTCTTAGGCTGTTGGATCCTGGAAGCCATTTGCACTTATACCAATGTCGAGATGTATTCCAGCCTCACTGTTGTGAGGCGTGTAGTATAGGGTGTACTGAAGCACAAGAAGTTCAAAGCTACTCCTTTGTTTGTGAGGCATACTGCTCTTGTCAAGCTTACGCAGGAAGATAACATGGCATGCCTCCATAAACATGTTTATGAGTGGCAAGGCCACAAGGTTATCTTCAGGAAGGTTCACAGGATTGAGCTACTGCTGGACGTCCTTGATGATGTTCATGGCAAGGTCCGTCTTGTGTCCATCCCAAATTAGATCGAGGCATGAAATAGTTGGCCCACCTAGTGTTTAATAGTAGTTTGGATTGTGTCTAATTATCCGAACCTTGCCAATTATCGAGCCCTCTAGGGCTAGTACTCTGTTTGAATCCATCTATGGGAACTGCTGCTACTTTTGTGTTCCCGTGAATCATGTGAGAACCATCCTAATTGTTGCCGAAACAGATGCGTCCTCACTAGTTTTTTCATGAATATGGCATGGTAAGACATAAGTTGCACAGTTTATCATACGAGCAGTGTGTGTTTGATGAAATAGAGTACTCGTTCGAGAACTAGGCGCTGACGTATGCATAGGGTACGTAAGGCTGGTTAAGTACTTGTAAACACTGTTGGTGCTACCCCACTTGTAAGCAGTTGTGCAAAACACGGCACATTGGCTCAGCTCACTTCAACACAAGAAAAGTCGGCTATCGACCAGCTAATAATCAATAATCTACTGTCTGACATATAAGCAACTAGGTATCTTGTTACAGTGGTTCATGCAGTTAACTAAGGCCACAATGTAAATTCCAAACATTCAGACACTAGTCCAGCGTTCATGTGGAACATTCACATTAAACTTGGCTTCATAAAATACTTGAAAAGCATAAGTTAAGCAATTTTATACATCTCAATGATTCATAGAACATAATAAACATATACTAGTTCACATCAAAAGACAAAGTTGTGAGAATGTTTACAAATTAGGAAAAATCAAGCAAGGCTTCTCTGAGCAAAGAGCCTCTCTAGGCAGGCTTTAATTTCCTTGAGTTCACTCTGGTTTTTCTTGTTGCCACCATCCAGGGTTAGGTTCTCTCATTCCAGAATAACCAATTATAATTGTGTTCTCAGTTGGAATGCTGAACTGAACCATGTAGTGTACTGACCATATGAACTTCTTGTGTAATTCCACTAAATTTAAGCACCGCTATTTGTAGAAATAAGCAGACCACAATTCCTCTTGTCCGTGCACCTATCCCAAAAACCTCTGTGCAGCCGTGCCAGCTAGTCCTCAGTCCATGGATGAACTGGGAGAAAGTGCATTCCCTACTAGGATGCATTTGTTTTCGCTCGACCCTGCACTGCAATTAGGAAGTAAAAAGTATGAATCGTCTTCTTTTAGATTGCATTGGTCATTCTACCTAGTTACTACAAATGTAGGAATACCTGGAAGACGGGTGGTTAGACGGCGATAGCTAGGAATAGCCATCTCATTTTGTGCAGTTCTACTAAAACTGATGTGTGTACTTTTGATTGCGCGGATAGAAATGATATGGAGACATACATCTCTGTTTGCGCAAATATGAAATACGGTTATTTAAACAGTGATACTTATTTGCAGTGGCATAGGATTAATAGCAGCATCTATTGTGTTATAATTGGCACTACATTGACAGTATGAAATTTCCCTTAAGTAAGTAGCATCACATCACATCAACACTTCCACTAGATTAACATGCAGAACAATAGCATTAGTATTACTGTCATGAGAGTAACACATGGCCTGTAAATATGCAATCAAATTTGTGTAGTTCCACTGCAATGAAGCAATGTTAGCGGTGTGAGATTTAAGTGTAACTGTAAAAACACAATTCATGGGGAATAAAGCAAGACAGAAGCACTTCATAAAATGGTGGTGGCATTGCTTCAATTTATCAACGGCACTAGACCGTTACTTAATGGTGACATTAGGTGGCATTGCTTCAATTTATCGATGGCACTAAACCATTACTTAATAGTGACATTAGGTGGCATTGCTTAATGCTTCATGTGATTTTACTATGGGCGTAGGGATAGTAGGGGCATAAAGTGGTGAGGCGGATGTGGTTGCCGAGAGCGGGAAACACTCAGGCAGCATGCCTGCATTTGTCCCATTTTTTATCTCCTCGACGACATTTTCCTATGTGAGCACAAGAAATCTAGACCTGCTCGTTCTCATTTACGTTGTCCCCCAACACCCGTAACTTTCTTTCCTTTTTCGACCAAGAGACAGGTCCACCTCCCCCCACCCTTCGCCATCCACCACGCTTTCTTTGCCTTTTCAGCCAAGAGACTGGTTGGGTAGCCAGTATCTACTACTTTCCCCCGTTTCCTCTTAGAACCAAGTCCTAGATTCATGCTACATCTTTCCCACTTTCTTCCCTGTTTGAACCAACTCTTAGATTCGAATGTATGAACTAGCTTTACCTCTAATAATAGTAAAAGTCTAGGTGGCTTTGGAACAGCCGGTGATGATCCACAAGTATAGGGGATCTATCGTAGTCCTTTCGATAAGTAAGAGTGTGGAACCCAATGAGGAGCAGAAAGAAATGACAAGCAGTTTTCAGTAAGGTATTCTCTGCAAGCACTGAAATTATCGGTAATAGATAGTTTTGTGATAAGGTAATTCGTAAAGGGTAACAAGTAACAAAAGTAAACAAGGTGCAGCAAGGTGGCCCAATCCTTTTTGTAGCAAAGGACAAGCCTGGACAAACTCTTATATAAAGGAAAGCGCTCCCGAGGACACATGGGAATTATCGTCAAGCTAGTTTTCATCATGCTCATATGATTCGCATTCGTTACTTTGATAATTTGATATGTGGGTGGACCGGTGCTTGGGTACTGCCCTTCCTTGGACAAGCATCCCACTTATGATTAACCCCTCTTGCAAGCATCCGCAACTACAAAAAAGTATTAAGATAAACCTAACCATAGCATGAAACATGTGGATCCAAATCAGCCCCTTACGAAGCAACGCATAAACTAGGGTTTAAGCTTCTGTCACTCTAGCAATCCATCATCTAATTATAACTTCCCAATGCCTTCCCCTAGGCCCAAACAATGGTGAAGTGTCATGTAGTCCACGTTCACATAACACCACTAGAGGAAAGACAACATACATCTCATCAAAATATCGAACGAATACCAAATTCACATGACTACTTATAGCAAGACTTCTCACATGTCCTCAGGAACAAACGTAACTACTCACAAATCATATTCATGTTCATAATCAGATGGGTATTAATATGCACAAAGGATCAGAACATATGATCTTTCACTGAATAAACCAACTAGCATCCACTACAAGGAGTAATCAACGCTACTAGCAACCCACAGGTACCACTTTGAGGTTTTGAGACAAAGATCGGATACAAGCGATGAACTAGGGTTTGAGAGGAGATGATGCTGGTGAAGATGTTGATGGATATTAACCCCCTCCCGATGAGAGGATCGATGGTGATGATTTCCCCCTCCCGGAGGGATGTTTCCCCGGCAGAACAGCTCCGCCAGAACCCTAGATTAGTTCCGCCAAGGTTCCGCCTCGAGACGGCGTCGCTTCGTCCCGAAATCCTCCTTATTATTTTTTCCAGGGCGAAATACTTCACATAGCAAAAGATGGGCACCGGAGGCCTACCAGGGGGCCCACGAGACAGGGGGCGCGCCCAGGGGGTAGGGCGTGCCCCCACCCTCGTGGATGGTGAGTGGCCCTCCTCTGGTGCTTTCTTCACCCAATATTTTTTATATGTCCCAAATCTGACTTCCGTGGAGTTTCAGGACTTTTGGAGTTGTGCAGAATAGGTCTCTAATATTTGCTCCTTTTGCAGCCCAGAATTCTAGCTGTCGGCATTCCCCCTCTTCATGTAAACCTTGTAAAATAAGAGAGAAAAGGCATAAGTATTGTGACATAATGTGTAATAACAGCTCATAATGCAATAAATATCAATATAAAAGCATGATGCAAAATGGACGTATCAACTCCCCCAAGCTTAGACCTCGCTTGTCCTCAAGCGGAAGCCGATATAGAAAAATATGTCCACATGTTTAGAGATAGAGGTGTCGATAAAATAAAATACAGACATGAGGGCATCATGATCATTCTTAGAACAGCAACATATATATATATATTGTCATATGATTTCTTATGCTAAAGTAACAATCTATTCACAATGTGAAGTATGAATCAGAAACTTCATTGAAAACTAACAAACTATAATCTCAGTCATTGAAGCAATTGCAATTTATCATAACATCATAAAGAGTCAATATAAGAGCTTTTCAGCAAGTCCACATACTCAACTATAATTTAGTCTTTCACAATTGCTAACATTCACGCAATACTTATGGGTATGGAGTTTTAATCGGACACAGAGAAAGATAAGGGATTATATTGTTTCCTCCCAACCTTTTACCTCAAGGGTAATGTCAACAATGTGAAGTATGAATCAGAAACTTCATCGAAAACTAACAAACTATAATCTCAGTCATTGGAGCAATTGCAATTTATCATAACATAGGAAAGAGTCAATATAAGAGCTTTTCAGCAAGTCCACATACTCAACTATCATATAGTCTTTCACAATTGCTGATACTCACGCAATACTTATGGGTATGGAATTTTAATTGGACACAGAGAAAGATAGGGGCTTATAGTTTTGCCTCTCAACGTTTTACCTCTAGGGTAATGTCAACAATAATAGTTCATGAAAACTCACATCCAATTAGCCATATATATCAGGATCTTTCCAACACAATGTGCTTGCCAAAGGATAAAGTGTAAAAAGGAAAGGTGAAGATCACCATGACTCTTGTATAAGACATGAGACAAAAATAAAAGACAGGCCCTTCGTAGAGGGAAGCAGAGGTTGTCATGTGCTTTTATGGTTGGATGCACAAAATCTTAATGCGAAAGAATGTCACTTTATATTGCCACTTGTGATAGGGACCTTTATTATGCAGTCCGTCGCTTTTATTTCTTCCATATCACAAGATCATATAAAGATTATTTTCTCCACACTAATAGATCATACATATTTAGAGAGCATTTTTTATTGCATGCAACAATGACAACTTACTTGAAGGATCTTACTCAATCCATAGGTAGGTATGATGGACACTCATGGCAAAACTGGGTTTAAGGATATTCAGAAGCACAATTAGTATCTCTACTTGGTGCAAGGAATTTGGCTAGCATGAGGGGGAAAGTAAAGCTCAACATGTTGGATTATCCATGACAATATACTTTATTTCAGATATAAGAAAACATAACTCATTACGTTGTCTTCCTTGTCCAACATCAACTTTTTAGCACGTCATATTTGATGAGTGCTCACAATCACAAAAGATGTCCAAGATAGTATATTTATATGTGAAAACCTCTATTTCTTTATTACTTCCTATTAATTGCAACGATGACCAAAACTATGTTTGTCAACTCTCAACAACTTTTATTCATCATACTCTTTTATATGTGAAGTCATTACTCTCCATAAGATCAATATGATCTCTTTAATTCTTTTTGTTCTTTCTTTTATTCCCTCAAGATCCTAGCAAGATAATCAAGTCCTTGACTCAAAATTAATCTTTATTATATATAGCTCACGGACTCGATTACATAGAAGGATCGTAAAGCATAACTCAAAACTAGATCATACTAAAACTTTATTCTACTAGATCAAGATATTACCAAAAGGATCGAACTAAGAAAAACGGTAAAGATAGGAGTGTGATGGTGATACAATACCGGGGAACCTCCCCCAAGCTTGGCAGTTGCCAAGGGGAGTGCCCATACCCATGTGCTTATGTCTCTTTCTTCGGAGGTGGTGATGTGATATTCTTGGCGATGATGCCCCTTAGGATACGATTCTCTTCCTTGAGCTTACTGACTTGCTACTTGAGGTCCATTATTTCCTTACGTAGCTTGCCCATGACGGCTAAAGCTCCTTTCACCCATGGATGTTGCATAGCTGCGAGAGAACAAGTAACACTATTTTTCATATTTTCATAAGAAGGAAATCTAACATTGGAAGGGATGACCGAGTTTGGAATAGCTGAGCTCTGTAGTTCCCCCATCGTGAATCCTGCTCGGAAACGAGAAGTAACTTCTTGATCCTCTTCCATGGCATCTATCCTTTTCAAGTCGGCCTCCATCTCTTCCTCCGGTGATGGCCCAAATTGGACAGCATCACTGTTTGCTCCTGGTCCCGGTGTCGGGTGAGACACCCGACTCTCCCCGACTGACTCTTGAGAAGACATCTTGCTCTAATCTGCGGTAGAAACAACTCAAAACAAAAAATAGAGGATATTTGCGTGGTACGGTGGTCAAAACCTTTGGGAGATTATCTAATGAATTTTTACTGACCAAAAGAAGTGTCGTGCAAGAAAACGGAGTCCGGAGGGCACGCGAGGTGCCCACAAGGAAGGGGGCGCGCCCAGGGGGTAGGGCGCGCCCTCCACCCTCGTGGATGCCTCGTGTCCCTTTCGGACTACTTCTTATTTTCCTATTTTCTTAAATATTCCAAAACGGAGAAAAATTGCTATTAGAACTGTTTTGGAGTCGGTTTACTTACTGATAACCCACAAGTATAGGGGATCTCAATAGTTTTCGAGGGTAGAGTATTCAACCCAAATTTATTGATTCGACACAAGGGGAGCCAAAGAATATTCTCAAGTATTAGCAGCTGAGTGGTCGATTCAACCACACTTGGAAACTTAATATCTGCAGCAAGGTATTTAGTAGCAAAGTAATATGATAGTAGTGGTAACGGTGGTAAAAGGTAATGGTAGCAAAAGTAATATTTTTGGGGTTTTATAGTGATTATAACAGTAGCAGCAGAAAAGTAAATAATTGAAGAACAATATATGGAAAGCTCGTAGGCAATGGATGGTGAAAGAGAATTATGCCAGATGCGATCGATAATGTAACAGTCATAACCTAGGGTGACACAAAACTAGCTCCAGTTCATCAATGTAATGTAGGCATGTATTCTGAATATAGTCATACGTGCTTATGGAAAAGAACTTGCATGACATCTTTTGTCCTACCCACCCGTGGCAGCGGGGTCCTATTTGAAACTAACAGATATTAAGGCCTCCTTTTAATAGAGTACCGGACCAAAGCATTAACACATAGTGAATACATGAACTCCTCAAACTACGGTCATCACCGGGAGTGGTCCCGACTATTGTCACTTCGGGGTTGTCGGATCATAACACATAGTAGGTGACTATAGACTTGCAAGATAGGATCAAGAACTCTCATATATTGATGAAAACATAATAGGTTCAGATCTGAAATCATGGCACTCGGGCCCTAGTGACAAGCATTAAGCATAGCAAAGTCATAGCAACATCAATCTCAGAACATAGTGGACACTAGGGATCAAACCCTAACAAAACTAACTCGATTACATGATAAATCTCATCCAACCCACAACCATCCAGCAAGCCTACGATGGAATTACTCACGCACGATGGTGAGCATCATGAAATTGGTGATGGAGGAAGGTTGATGATGACGATGGCGACGGATTCCCCTCTCCGGAGCCCCGAACGGACTCCAGATCAGCCCTCTCGAGAGAGTTTAGGGCTTGGCGACGGCTTCGTATTGTAAAACGCGATGAATCCTTCTCGCTAGTTTTTTCTCCTCAAAAGTGAATATATGGAGTCAGGGTTGAGGTCGATGGAGCGTCAGGGGGCCCACGAGGCAGGGGGCGCACGCAGGGGGGTAGGGCGCGCCCCCACCCTCGTGGACAGGTGGAGGCCCCCTGACATGGATCTTCCTTCCAGTATTTTTATATATTCCAAAATAATTCTCTGTTGATTTTCAGGTCATTTCGAGAACTTTTTATTTCTGCACAAAAATAACACCATGGTGATTTTGCTGAAAACAGCGTCAGTCCGGGTTAGTTCCATTCAAATCATGCAGGTTAGAGTCCAAAACAAGGGTAAAAGTGTTTGGAAAAGTAGATACGACGGAGACGTATCAACTCCCCCAAGCTTAAACCTTTGCTTGTCCTCAAGCAATTCAGTTGATAAACTGAAAGTGATAAAGAAAAACTTTTACAAACTCTGTTTGCTCTTGTTGTTGTAAATATGTAAAGCCAACATTCAAGTTTTCAGCAAAGATTATGAACTAACCATATTCACAATAACATTTAGGTCTCAGTTTACTCATACCAATGGCATAATCAACTAGCGAGCAATAATAATAAATCTCGGATGATAGCACTTTCTCAAAACAATCATGATATGATATAACAAGATGGTATCTCGCTAGCCCTTTCTGAGACCGCAAAACATAAATGCAGAGCACCTTTAAAGATCAAGGACTGACTAGACATTGTAATTCATGGTAAAAGAGATCCAGTCAAGTCATACTCAATGTAAACTAACAGTAATGGATGCAAATGACAGCGGTTCTCTCCAACTAGTGCTTTTTAATAAGAGGATGATGACTCAACATAAAAGTAAATGGATAGGCCCTTCGCAGAGGGAAGCGGGGATTTGTAGAGGTGCTAGAGCTCGGTTTTGAAATAGATATGAATGGTATTTTGAGCGGTATATCATTGTCAACATAACAACCGAGAGATCTCGATATCTTCCATGCTACACACATTATAGGCAGTTCCCAAACAGAATGGTAAAGTTTATACTCCCCCTCCACCAACAAGCATCAATCCATGGCTTGCTTGAAACAACGAGTGCCTCCAACTAACAAGAGTCTCTGGAGAGTTTTGTTTGCTATTATTTTGATTTGATTTTCATAAAGCATGGGACTGGGCATCCCGGTGACCAGCCCTTTTCTCATGAGTGAGGAGCGGAGCCCACTCCTCTTGAGAATAACCCGCCTAGCATGGAAGATACAGACAGCCCTAGTTGATACATGAGCTATTCGAGCATACAAAACAGAATGTTTATTTGAAGGTTTAGAGTTTGGCACATACATATTTACTTGGAACGGCAGGTAGATACCATATATAGGTAGGTATGGTGGACTCATATGGAACAACTTTGGGGTTTATGGAATTGGATGCACAAGAAGTATTCCCGCTTAGTACAAGTGAAGGCTAGCAAAAGACTGGGAAGCGACCAGCTAGAGAGCGACAACAGTCATGAGCATGCATTAAAATTAATCAACACCGAATGCAAGCATGAGTAGGATATAATGCACCATGAACATAAATATCGTAGAGGCTATGTTGACTTTGTTTCAACTACATGTGTGAACATGTGCCAAGTCAAGCCACTCGAATCGTTCAAAAGAGGATACCACCCTATCATACAACATCACAGCCATTTTAATAGCATGTTGGCACGCAAGTTAAACCATTATAAGCTCCTAGCTAATTAATCATGGCATAAGAAACTATAATCTCTAATTGTCATTGCAAACATGTTTATTCATAATAGGCTGAATCAGGAAGGATGAACTAATCATATTTACAAAAACAAGAGAGGTCGAGTTCATACCAGCTTTTCTCATCTCAATAAGTTCATCATATAATCATCATTATTGCCTTTCACTTGCATGACCGAATTGTGTGGATAATAATAATAGTGCACATGCATTGGACTAAGCTAGAATCTGCAAGCATTCAATTCGAGAAAGAAGACAAGGTAATATGGGCTCTTTGTTAGATCAACAATAATGCATATGAGAGCCACTCAATCATTTTAATCATGGTCTTCTCCTCTTGACCCCCAAAGAACAAGAAAAGAAAATAAAACTATTTACACGGGAAAGCTCCCAACAAACAAAAGAAGAACAAGAAATCTTTTTGGGTTTTCTTTTTAATTACTACTACTACAACATGAAGGGTAAACTAGCTAAAAAGCTACAACTATTTTTTTTGTTTTTCTTAAGGTTGATTAAACACACAAGAAGAAAGCATAAAAAGGAAAATAAACTAGCATGGATGATACAATAAAAAAGTATGAGCACCAACAACTAGCATGAGTGTGTGAACATGAATGTAATGTCAGGGAGAAATACGTACTCCCCCAATCTTAGGCTTTTGGCTTAAGTTGGTCTATGGCCACGGCTGGCCTGGCGGATATCCAAAGTTGTAGCTGGGGTCGTACTGAGATGCAGCGGCAATTGCCTAATGAGCTGCAGCTTGGAGGCGAGCTGTCTCCGCCCTCCTCTCGTACTCAGTTGCCTCCTCCCTGGTTATAACATATCTCCCTTTTGCCTGAAAGTCAAAGAAAGTAGGAGCAGGGTGAGCGACATGATAGGTGCGTCGTCTGTCAAAGATTAGTCGGTACTGGAGAAACTGATCGTTCCCCTCAACAAACTGATGATGAATCATAGCCTCATAATCTAAATAAACAGAAGGCAACTCAATATCATACCCACGTATGGGTATATCAAGAAAATTAGCTAGACAGGTTGCATAAATTCCACCAAAGAAATCTCCATTAAATCTATTATTATGGAACCTATGTGCAACAATGGCTCCCAAATTATAATGTTTATCTCCTAATACAGCACTCCTGAGAACACTTAGGTCAGGGACACACATGTGACAAGCTTCATCCTTACCATTTATGTACCTACCTATGAAGAGAGCAAAGTAATGTATAGTAGGAAAATGAATGCTCCCTATGGTAGCTTGTGTTATATCTCTAGATTCCCCCACAGTTATACTAGCAAGAAAATCTCTAAACTCAGATTTGCGAGGCTCACTAGTGCTGCCCCATTGTGGAAGTTTGCAAGCAGTATTAAAATCCTCTAAGTCCATAGTATAAGAATTTTCATAAAGATCTAATAGGACAGTTTGAGAATTGTGTGATGATGAAAATTCAAACCTTCTCACAAAGGAATCAGTGACATAGTGGTATTGGCGGCACTTATCTGCCTCGAAGCTCTCAAGATTGGCATTACGAACATACGCGTTAAATTCTTCCTTGATTCCTCCTTGATCCATAAAGTCCTCTGACGGCCATTCACAAGCCCGCACATGAGCTTCCCTCGGTGGTTAATCATCGGCATCGCGTATTGCGAGCCTGGGTCCTTGCTTCCTTGAAGGACCACCTTGGTACATTTTCCTAAACATATTTCTTCCTCTAAAAAATTTCTGAAATTTTTAGTAACTTTGAAATAAAAGTGAACCAAACTCAACAATATTGATAGCAACTACTCCTACAAGTGCCTAGAGGCAATATCATGCATCAAAACTACTTTTGACCACATAAATTTGACATGCAAGAAGAACAGGGTCACCTAAGCAGCAAAAATATGGAATGAATAAAGCACTAGAACAAAAACTAATTGGACCATTGGAGGAGTCACATACCAAAGAACAATCCCCCAAAGCAGTTTTGTGAATGGAGCTTTAAGCTAGGAGATCAAAAATGGCAGCAAGATGAGCTTGGACTCGGGTTTGAGCTGCCTAGTGATGTTTTTGGGAGGAAGAAGGAATGTTTGGAAGCTGGAATAAGTGGAGGGGAGCCATCGTGGGCCCACGAGGTAAGGGGCGCGCCCAGGGGGGTGGGCGCGCCCTAGACCCTCGTGGCCAGGTGCTTGCTCCCCTGCTGTGTTCTCAGTGCCAGATATTCTCAAATATTCCAGAAAAATCATATTTAAATTTCAGGGCATTTGGATAACTTTTATTTTCGAGGTATTTTTATTGCATGGATAATTTAGAAAATAGACATAAATTACTATTTTTTTCTTTATTTAATATAAATAACATAAAGTAAAAAGAGGGTACAGAGAGTTGTGTTTTCTAAATTCATCCATCTCATGCTCATCAAAAGGAATCCACTAACAAGGTTGATCAGGTCTTGTTAAAAAACTCATTCCGAATAACATGGAACCGGAGAATTTTCGAAAAACACTAGGTTACCTCAACGGGGATATGCATGTCCCCAACAATAAGGATATCATATTTCTTCTTGACAGTAGGAAGAGGAAATTCAAAACCTCCAATAGTAATAGTTGGAAGTTTTCCAATATAATTGATACTGTGGACTTGAGGTTATTTCCTCGGAAAGTGTACCGTATGCTCATTACCATTAACATGAAAAGTGACATTGCCTTTGGTGCAATCAATAACAGCCCCTGCAGTATTCAAAAAGGGTCTTCCAAGAATAATAGACATACTATCATCCTCGGGAATATCAAGAATAACAAAGTCCGTTAAAATGGTAACGTTTGCAACCACAACAGGCACATCCTCACAAATACCGACAGGTATAGCAGTTGATTTGTCATCCATTTGCAAAGATATTTCAGTAGGTGCCAACTTATTCAAATCAAGTCTACGATATAAAGAGAGAGGCATAACACTAACACCGGCTCCAAGATCACATAAAGCAGTTTTAACATAGTTTCTTTTAATGCAGCATGGTATAGTTGGTACTCTGGGATCTCCTAGTTTCTTAGGTATTCCACCCTTAAAAGTACAATTAGCAAGCATGGTGGAAATTTTAGCTTCCGGTATCTTTCTTTTATTAGTAACAATATCTTTCATGTACTTAGCATAAGGATTCATTTTAAGCATATCAGTCAAACGCATACGCAAGAAGATAGGTCTAATCATTTCAACAAAGCGCTCAAAATCCTCATCATCCTTTTTCTTGGATGGTTTAGGAGGAAAAGGCATGGGTTTTTAAACCCATGGTTCTCTTTCTTTACCATGCTTCCTAGCAACAAAGTCTCTCTTATCATAACGTTGATTCTTTGATTGTGGGTTATCAAGATCAACAGCAGGTTCAATCTCTACTTCATTATCATTACTAGGTTGAGCATCAACATGAACATCATCATTAACATTATTACTAGGTTCATGTTCATTACTAGATTGTGTTTTAGCATCAGAAATAGAAATATCATTGGGATTCTCAGGTCTGTCAATAACAGGTTCACTAAAAGCATGCAAAGTCCTATCATTTTTCTTTTTCTTCCTCTTAGAAGGACTAGATGCATCAATATTATTTCTCTGAGAATCTTGCTCAATTCTCTTAGGATGGTTCTCAGGATACAAACGTTCCTGAGTCATTTTACCACCTCTAGTCATAACTCTAACGGCATTATCATTTTTCTTACTATTTAATTCATTGAGCAAATCATTCTGAGATTTAAGTACTTGTTCTACTTGAGTGGTAACCATAGAAGCATGTTTACTAATTAGTTTTAGTTCAACTTTAACATTAGCCATATAATCACTCAAGTGTTCAATCATATAAGCATTATGTTTCAATTGTCTACCAACATAAGCATTAAAATCTTCTTGCTTAACCATAAAGTTATCAAACTCATCTAAGCATTGGCTAGCAAGCTTAGCAGGAGGGATTTCAGCTTTATCATATCTATAGAGAAAATTTACCTTTACTACCTATGTCGGGTTATCAAGACCATGTATTTCTTCAATAGGAAGTAAATTAAAACCACGTATTTCTTAAATACGAGGTAAATTCTTAACATCTTCAACTTTAATACCTTTTTCTTTAATGGATTTCTTTGCCTCTTGCATATCTTCAGGACTGAGAAATAGAATACCCCTTTTCTTCGGAGTTGGCTCAGGAGTTGGTTCAGGAATTGGATCAGGAATTGGATCAGGAAGTGTCCAATTATTTTCATTAGTCAATATATTATTCAATAGAATTTCAGCTTCATCAACAGTTCTTTCCCTGAAAACACAACCAGCACAACTATCCAGGTGGTCTCTGGAAGCATCGGTTAGTCCATTATAAAAGATATCAAGTATCTCATTTTTCTTGAGAGGATGATCACGCAAAGCATTAAGTAATTGGATAAGCCTCCCCCAAGCTTGTGGGAGACTCTCTTCTTCAATTTGCACAAAATTATATATTTCCCTTAAAGCAGCTTGTTTCTTATGAGCGGGGAAATATTTAGCAGAGAAGTAATAAATCATATCCTGGGGACTACGCACACAACCAGGATCAAGAGAATTAAACCATATCTTAGCATCACCCTTTAATGAGAACAGAAATAATTTAAGGATATAATAATACCGAGTTTTCTCATCATTAGTGAATAGGGTGGCTATATCATTTAATTAAGTAAGATGTGCCACAACAGTTTTAGATTCATAGCCATAGAAAGGATCAGATTCAACTAAAGTGATTATCTCAGGATCAACAGAGAAATCATAATCCTTATCAGTAACAAAGATAGGTGAGGTAGCATAAGCAGGATCATATTTCATTCTAGCATTCAAAGTTTTTTGTTTCAGCTTAGCTAAAAGCTTCTTAAGATCACTCCTGTCATTGCAAGCAAGAAAGTCTCTAGGAGTTTATTCATCCATAACATAACCTTCAGGAACAACAGGTAATTCATATCTAGGGGGAGAATCTTCATTATCACTTTCATCAATATTATCAGTTTCAATAATTTCATTCTCTCTAGCTCTAGCAAGTTGTTCATCAAGAAATCCACCTAGTGGCACAGTAGTATCAAGTATAGAAGTAGTTTCAACATAAGTATCACGCATAGCAGAAGTGGCATCATCAATAACATGCGACATATCAGAATTAATAGCAGAAGCAGGTTTAGGTGTCGCAAGCTTACTCAAAATAGAAGGTGAATCAAGTGCAGAGCTAGATGGCAGTTCTTTACCTCCCCTCGTAGTTGAGGTATAAATCTTGGTTCTTGGATATTTCAAGTTCTTCATAATGATAAGCAGATATAAATCCCAAGTGACTCAAACAATAGAGCTATGCTCCTCGGCAACGGCGCCAGAAAATAGTCTTGATAACCCACAAGTATAGGGGATCACAACAGTTTTCGAGGGTAGAGTATTCAACCCAAATTTATTGATTCGACACAAGGGGAGCCAAAGAATATTCTCAAGTATTAGCAGCTGAGTGGTCGATTCAACCACACTTGGAAACTTAATATCTGCAGCAAGGTATTTAGTAGCAAAGTAATATGATAGTAGTGGTAACGGTGGTAAAAGGTAACAGTAGCAAAAGTAATATTTTTTGGGTTTTATAGTGATTGTAACAGTAGCAGCGGAAAAGTAAATAATTGAAGAACAATATATGGAAAGCTCGTAGGCAATGGATCGGTGATAGAGAATTATACCAGATGCGATCGATCATGTAACAGTCATAACCTAGGGTGACACAAAACTAGCTCCAGTTCATCAATGTAATGTAGGCATGTATTCCGAATATAGTCATACGTGCTTATGGAAAAGAACTTGCATGACATCTTTTGTCCTACCCTCCCGTGGCAGCGGGGTCCTATTGGAAACTAAGGGATATTAAGGCCTCCTTTTAATAGAGTACCGGACCAAAGCATTAACACATAGTGAATACATGAACTCCTCAAACTACGGTCATCACCGGGAGTGGTCCCAACGATTGTCACTTCGGGGTTGTCGGATCATAACACATAGTAGGTGACTATAGACTTGCAAGGTAGGATCAAGAACTCTCATATAATGATGAAAACATAATAGGTTCAGATCTGAAATCATGGCACTTGGGCCCTAGTGACAACCATTAAGCATAGCAAAGTCATCGCAACGTCAATCTCAGAACATAGTGGATACTAGGGATCAAACCCTAGCAAAACAAACTCGATTACATGATAAATCTCACCCAACCCATCACCGTCCAGCAAGCCTACGATGGAATTACTCACACACGGCGGTGAGCATCATGAAATTGGTGATGGGGGAAGGTTGATGATGACGATGGCAACGGATTCCCCTCTCCGGAGCCCCGAACGGACTCCAGATCAGCCCTCCCGAGAGAGTTTAGGGATTGGCAGCGGCTCTGTATGATAAAACGCGATGAATCCTTCTCTCTGGTTTTTTTCTCCCCAAAAGTGAATATGGAGTCAGGGTTGAGGTCGGTGGAGTGTCAGGGGGCCCAGGAGGCAGGGGCGCGCCCAGGGGGTAGGGCACGCCCCCACCCTCATGGACAGGTGGAGGCCCCCCTGACGTGGATCTTCCTTCTAGTATTTTTTATATATTCCAATATAATTCTCTGTTGATTTTCATGTCATTCCGAAAACTTTTATTTCTGCACAAAAATAACACCATGGCAATTCTGCTGAAAACAACGTCAGTCCGGGTTAGTTCCATTCAAATCATGCAAGTTAGAGTCCAAAACAAGGGCAAAAGTGTTTGCAAAAGTAGATACGACGGAGACGTATCACTTACCGTACCACATACCTATTCCTTTTCGGAGTCTGAAACGTTCTGGAAAGTGTCCCTTATGTATTCCTCCAGGGTTACGGTTTCAATAACATTAGTTTCAACATTTATGGAATTACCTAAGATATAATGTTTGATTCTTTGACCGTTCACCACCTTCGGATTTGTGCCTTCGAGGTTGTTGATTTTTATGGCACCGAAACGATAGACCTCCTCGATAACGTAAGGACCTTCCCATTTAGGGAGGAGTTGATAGAGGCGAGGGCGTCCCAATCTTTCGATGAGATGATAACTATCGATTTGGTGGAGTCGACTTTGACGATCCGACTACAAACGTACACGATGTTGCGCCTTAGCAATCGCTAAACCATTCTCCTGAGGTTACTGACAATGCCGGAAGCATGGTCAGCCTGACCACGAAGGTCTATTCCTGCAAGCAATCGAAGAACGAGCAAGAATATGATAAAGCAATCTGAATATTGCGAACATATATGAAGCATTGATAATGGTGGGGATCCGTAAGCGGTCTTGGTCTGGTCGTTGGACACAAACGAAGTACACGAAGTTGCAATGGCTAACTTTTAACTAAACAAATCCCAAGGAAAAAGCTACTAGATGGATCTACTTATATAGGAGCAAGGGGTGGCAGCCAAGGAGGTGGAAGGACGTCCCAAGGCAGCCTAAAACTAACCCTAGATCGTACAAGGCTCATGGGCCCAAGTGGAGGTGGTGCAACACCTTTGGACTTGTTGTTTGACTCAGATTCTGCTGTAGTGTTAGATTGTTTCGTCGATATCTCAATGCTCCGGATGAATTTGAAGGTGATTCCAAATGGGTTGGAAAGAGCACGAAATCTACTTTCCAAAAAAAAAGAATCACCCAATTCGGAGTCCGTATGAAAAAGTTGTTGATGTTTTGAGTCAGGTATGTCTGTGCATTCCGAATCTGAATTCAGAACATGAGAGACTTGGACTCTATCTTCTCTTGGCCCAAAAGTGACATGAGAGGACTTTTTGAACAGAACCTAAACTTCTCCTTTTCCCTTATCTTCATATGTGGATTGTACAAATGTCCCATACACCTGCAATTAGACAAAACACAAAAGTGTATGAAGTATTTTTGTTCTGGATAACATAAATAGATTATTGCATAGTTTGCACTAGAAATCACCTGACAAATATGCATGTATGCAATATTTTTGGTCGTATCCAAGGTAGTCATGTCCTCATCATCCTCCCCTTCTTGAAAACAAAGCCGTCCTCGGCGTTGCTTAATCTGAAATGTGGCTAACAAAAGAGACAAGGTGTACATGTTGTATATGTATATGTCATCCATTTTTACTTCCCTTGATTTTTGCACATATGACACATGTATACATGAGTAACTTTCATAGTTCATAAAATCTAAAGCCAAAAAATTATCACAAGAAGTAGAAGGCATGAAAATATTGCAACTCGGTTTGCACATATAAGTGAAGCTCTTATTCATTTCAAAAGATTGACAATGTTCATCATTAAACCATCCCAACATTGGTGAATAAACCTTACTTGCATCAAATATACATGCTACAACATGCTTAAATAATCAAACATGCAATAAGTCATTGGACATAGAATCATCACCAAGATTAGAGGCCATATCAAAATGATTAAACATTGGTTCTTTTGCATCAACAGTTAATTCAATGGGTGCACTCAAAATTGTTGATATTTCAGTTATTTGATCACATGACGCATTCATGACAGTAACAAGATTCTCTATAATAGGTGGTGTGCTCAAATCAACATGTAACTCAACACATGATGCATTCAAGTTAACTAGGCGTGCATCATTCTCATGTGAAGTTATATCATCAATACCTTTATTGTTACCTTGTTGCAAAGACGTAGTTGATGTAGGTACGGTCGTTGACAATGTACCATACTCTTGAGATGATGTCGCGCTCACAATCCGAGGTGGGGCTGCTCTAGTAGGTGCAACGGTGGAGGAACCAACCGGCGGTGGTGAGCATGAATTGGAATAGTAGTTGTTGTTGTCACCCAATGCATCATCATGTATCTGTCTCTCAAAGGTACAAGCGCGAACATACAAACCAGTAATGCAACAAGGAATATACTAAAATCTTGCACGGATATCATGGTTCAAACCACCAAAAAATCTATTCATTGTATCATCCTCAGATTCTTCTATGTCACAATGATGCATATAAGATTTGAACTCTTGGTAGTAAGCATGAACAGTGTTACTGCCTTGTTTTAATTGTTCCAATTTGCGAAGCAATTCACGACGATAGTAAGGAGGAAAAAATTGTTGTCTCATTAGATCTTTCAAAACTTTCCAAGTTGTGGGTTGGTTATCAATGTTTTTCTTACAATGTACACTCCATCAAACAGAAGCAAAACCAGTAAATGCTCTAGTGGTAGCTCGTACTCTCTCAAGTTCAGAAAAATCATGGTGACTAAAAACTTGTTCTACTTCAAGCTCCCAAGCTAGATAAATAGCAGGATTAAATCTACCCTCAAATGATGGTAAAGAGATAACCTGACCATATGCTTGTGTGTGTTGTCCCAACTCTCGTGATGGTGAAGATGTGTCCGTCGTCCAAGAACTTCTATCTCTAGAACCTATCATGATTAGTAGAAACAAGAAAAAAGATCGAGAATAATGTTCCTATGAACTACTAGGATGTGGTTGTAAAGTGCTCACAGTAAAGCAAATATCAATATCTTACAAGTTCTTACCATGCGGCAGGTGGTGACACGCAACCAGCGGTGTCAAATAACTCCAAAGATTGTGTAAAGCGATTGCCAGGGGAACGTACGTATACACGGTGTAGAAATATGTGGAGCTGGGTTGGCTATATATGGTAGCAAAAGATTAGCAATAATCAATTCAGAGATGCAATGTTGAATAAACGCTCAGCGACGGTATTGTGCTGGTCCTAGGCTAGACTGAACTAGAGATGCGAGCCTAGAACACTAATGAGGTCACGTCGTAGCGCAACTAGCATCAATGAAGGATACTAAGTAGCTCTAGATAGCAAGATATAAGTGAAGATCACAACGGCAGTAAAGATAATGATGTGAAACAACAGCCAAGTGGGATATATCAACAACTTTGTCTCCAACTTTCCTCTGGAAAAGTTTGTGCCAATTTTTTGATAATTTTTTTCAAGAATGGTATTGACTCAAGCTTTCAAAACAAAAGGAATCACTCAATTCCGATTTGATATGAGGAGTCAAAAATTCTAAAACTGGCCTGAAAAACTGGAATAAGCTGTGTTTGTGAACTTCGGAGGGCAAAAAGACCTATTTAGAAGCCCATTTTGAGGTGCCTAATATTGAATTAGATTCTTCAACTATTTAGATGCGGCTCGTCGCTAGCTTTCATTTGAGTACTCGCGGAGCCAAAACGTACTTTGTATGAGGAAGTTATGCCTGTTTTACTGAACAGTGCACAAAACAGATTCCAATCCGAATTCAACTACGAGATTGAGTCTAGATAGATCCGAATTTTGTTTTTTTTTCTTCTCTTTTTTTCCTCACACTTTTTTTCTTTCTCTCCTTTTTTCTTTGATTTTTTCTTTCTTTTTTTTCTCTGCCTTTTTTTTCTCTCTCCCTCTTTCCAAGACAAATTAGATAAAATACAGATTGGATCTAGCGAAGATGTGAACGATCTCAACCATGATTGAGACAATGAAAAATGAGTTGCATGTATTGAAAATTGATGGATGGGTGGTGGACAGAAAATGGAATAACGATGCAGCGGCGGCGTGACTAATGTGAACAGAACTTGAAACTCTAAACGAACTAGACACTAAGACCAGCAACTCGACACGACGATGCAACCAATAATTCAACTATGCAAGCAATGAAGATAAAATTGCAAAGGCTCAGACTGGCTTGGACAAAGGATGAATATATCTAACTTTTTTGTGGCTTTTTCTTGGACAATAGGTCAGAAAATAAATCTAATCTAGGAAAAACAGGAAATTCTCACTGAGCAACCTGAAAACTGATACCACTTGATAGAGACGAGGGTGTCCCAATCTTTCGATGAGATGATAACTATCGATTTGGTGTAGTCGACTTTGACGATCGGACTACAAATGTGCACGACATTGCGCCTTAGCAATCGCTAAACCAATCTCCTAAGGTTACTGACAATGCCGGAAGCACGGTCAGCCTGACCACGAAGGTCTATTCTTGCAAGCAATCGAAGAATGAGCAAGAATATGATAAAGCAATCTGAATATTGCGAATATATATGAAGCATTGGTAATGGTGGGGATCCGTAAGCGGTCTTGGTCTGGTCGTTGGACACAAACGAAGTACACGAAGTTGCAATGGCTAACTTTTAACTAAACAAATCCCAAGGAAAAAGCTACTAGATGGATCTACTTATATAGGAGCAAGGGGTGGCGGCCAAGGAGGTGGAAGGACATCCCAAGGCAGCCTAAAACTAACCCTAGATCGTACAAGGCTCATGGGCCCAAGTGGAGGTGGTGCAACACCTTTGGACTTGTTGTTTGACTCAGATTCTGCTGTAGTGTTAGATTGTTTCGTCGATATCTCAATGCTCCGGATGAATTTGAAGGTGATTCCAAATGGGTTGGAAAGTGCACGAAATCTACTTTCCAAAAAAAAAGAATCACCCAATTCGGAGTCTGTATGAAAAAGTTGTTGATTTTTTGAGTCAGGTATGTCTGTGCATTCCGAATCTGAATCCAGAACTTGAGAGACTTGGACTCTATCTTCTCTTGGCCCAAAAGTGACGTGAGAGGACTTTTTGAACAGAACCTAAACTTCTCCTTTTCCCTTATCTTCATATGTGGATTGTACAAATGTCCCATACACCTGCAATTAGACAAAACACAAAAGTGTGTGAAGTATTTTTGTTCTGGATAACATAAATAGATTATTGAATAGTTTGCACTAGAAATCACCTGACAAATATGCATGTATGCAATATTTTTGGTCGTATCCAAGGTAGTGATTTCCTCCTCATCCTCCCCTTCTTGAAAACAAAGTCGTCCTCGGCGTTGCTTAATCTGAAATGTGGCTAACAAAAGAGACAAGGTGTACATGTTGTATATGTATATGTCATCCATTTTTACTTCCCTTGATTTTTGCACATATGACACATGTATACATGAGTAACTTTCATAGTTCATAAAATCTAAAGCCAAATGATTATCACAAGAAGTAGAAGGCATGAAAATATTGCAACTTAGTTTGCACATATAAGTGAAGCTCTTATTCATTTCAAAATATTGATAATGTTCATCATTAAAACATCCCAACATTGGTGAATAAACCTTACTTGCATCAAATATACATGCTACAACATGCTTAAATAAGCAAACATGCAATAAGTCATTGGACATAGAATCATCACCAAGATTAGAGGCCATATCAAAATGATTAAACATTGGTTCTTTTGCATCAACAGTTAATTCAATGGGTGCACTCAAAATTGTTGATATTTCAGTTATTTGATCACATGACGCATTCATGACAGTAACAAGATTCTCTATAATAGGTGGTGTGCTCAAATCAACATGTAACTCAACACATGATGCATTCAAGTTAACTAGGCGTGCATCATTCTCATGTGAAGTTATATCATCAATACCTTTATTGTTACCTTGTTGCAAAGACGTAGTTGATGTAGGTACGGTCGTTGACAATGTACCATACTCTTGAGATGATGTCGCGCTCACAATCCGAGGTGGGGCTGCTCTAGTAGGTGCAACGGTGGAGGAACCAACCGGCGGTGGTGAGCATGAATTGGAATAGTAGTTGTTGTTGTCACCCAATGCATCATCATGTATCTGTCTCTCAAAGGTACAAGCGCGAACATACATACAAGTAATGCAACAAGGAATATACTAAAATCTTGCACGGATATCATGGTTCAAACCACCAAAAAATCTATTCATTGTATCATCCTCAGATTCTTCTATGTCACAATGATGCATATAAGATTTGAACTCTTGGTAGTAAGCATGAACAGTGTTACTGCCTTGTTTTAATTGTTCCAATTTCCGAAGCAATTCATGACGATAGTAAGGAGGAAAAAATTGTTGTCTCATTACAGCATTCAAAACTTTCCTAGTTGTGGGTTGGTTATCAATGTTTTTCTTACAATGTACACTCCACCAAATAGAAGCAAAACCAGTAAATACTCTAGTGGTAGCTCGTACTCTCTCAAGTTCAGAAAAATCATGGTGACTAAAAACTTTTTCTACTTCAAGCTCCCAAGCTAGATAAATAGCAGGATTAAATCTACCCTCAAATGATGGTAAAGAGATAACCTGACCATATGCTTGCGTGTGTTGTCCCAACTCTCGTGATGGTGAAGATGTGTCCGTCGTCCAAGAACTTCTATCTCTGGAACCTGTCATGATTAGTAGAAATAAGAAAAAAAATTCGAGAATAATGTTCCTATGAACTACTAGGATGTGGTTGTAAAGTGCTCATAGTAAAGCAAATATCAATATCTTACAAGTTCTTACCATGCGGCGAGTGGTGACACGCAACCAGCGGTGTGAAATAACTCCGAAGATTGTGTAAAGCGATTGCCAAGGGAACGTACGTATACACGGTGTAGAAATATGTGGAGCTGGGTTGGCTTTATATGGTAGAGAAAGGTTAGCAATAATCAATTCAGAGATGCAATGTTGAATAAATGCTCAACGACGGTACTGTGCTGGTCCAAGGCTATACCTAACTAGAGACGCAAGCCTAGAACTGAAAGTGCTAGTGATCGACTAGAGGGGGGTGAATAGGCGATTTTTATGGAAGTCTTCAAAACATGGAAGTTTCGAAGACAATCGATAGAAATGAACCTATTATCATGCAGCGGAAGGTAGACTACACTAGGCAAGCCATAGTCAAGTATTCAATGAAGTGAAAGCACAAAGACTAATAGCAGCTAGGTAGTATGGATCAGGATGGAAGATAGTATGAAGCCAATCAGAACAAGCAGTCACATAGTGAAGACAAATAGATAATGCAGATAGGCAATGACTTCACAAGGACCAACTATGAATAAAGAGATGGAAAGGATAGAACCAGTTGCTCGTTGAAGACAATGATTTGTTGGACCAGTTCCAGTTGCTGTGACAACTGTACGTCTGGTTAGGGAGGCTGAGATTTAACTCAGAAGATTGTGTCTTCACCTTATTCCCCTTGAGCTAAGGACACCCAGTCCTCGCCCAATCACTCTGGTAAGTCTTCAAGGGAGACTTCCAAACCTTCACAGACTTTGTTCACCGGCGATCCACAATGACTCTTGGATGCTCAGAACGCGACGCCTAACCGGCTGGAGGATTCACAGTCCTCAAGTGTAACAAGTCTTTAGATCACACAGACAGGAAGACTTCAGTGATGCCTAACACTCTTTTGCTCTGGATGTTTAGGGCTTTGTCCTCGCAAGGATTTCTCTCTCAAAGGCTTCGAGGTGGGTTGCTCTCAAACGACAAAAGTCGTGCACTAACTCTGAGCAGCCAACCAATTTATGGTGTAGGGGTGGGCTATTTATAGCCACTAGGCAACCCGAACTGATTTGTCCGAAATGACCCTGGGTCACTAAGGAATTAACACGTGTTCCAATGGTCAGATTTCAAACACACGCGGCAACTTTACTTGGGCTACAAGTAAAGTTGACTCATCCAGCTCTGGATAAGATTTGATCTCATTGTCTTCGCTCGAAGACATAGGATTTTGGTTAAGCATCACTTCAGTCACTCTGACTTTGTTCACTGGGACCCCACTTAACAGTACGGTGGTTCCTATGACTCAACAAAGAAGAAAAGGAAACAACGAAACAACTAAGTCTTCGCGCTCCATAGTCTTCACTCAATGTCTTCTCTTGTCATAGTCTTCAATGTGAATATCTTCACATAACACCTTTGTCTTCAATGTCTTCATACATTTTTAGGGGTCATCTCCGGTAGGAAAACCGAATCATTGAGGGACTACTACCTGTGTTATCCTGCAATTCTCACAAACACATTAGTCCCTCAACCAGGTTTGTCGTCAATACTCCAAAACCAACTAGGGGTGGCACTAGATGCACTTACAATCTCCCCCTTTTTGGTGATTGATGACAAACTGGTTGAAGTTTTCAATGGGGATAAAAGTATGTGAAATTGTAAAGGATTTAAGTATTGTCTTCGTAAGTAGCAGGAAGGCTCCCCATGAAGATGTGCATATAAGTATTTTGCTTTTGAATGCAAATGCACATGGGAGGTTTTACTTGCGGAGCTCCTCTTCTACTTATGAAGACAATTCATCATGCATGAAAGGATATAACAAAGATAATGACATGCATAATGAAAAATGGACATCTGCAAAATGTCTTCGTGCGGAATTTATCATTGCACATGCGGAATTTATCATCGCATCACATAGTGTCGAAAAAGGTAGCAGACGACCATCAAGTTTAAGTGTTACAACTCAAAACGAACCAAATGTTCAAAAGCGAGAGTTGTAAGCACTTGGCAAATGTAGCAAAAGTAAAGCAACCACCCATATGGACCCGCTTGAAGAGTATCAACTCATACGCTTCTCCCCCTTTTGTCAGTAATGACCAAAAAGGTTTGAAGACATAGAGCTTCTACTCGTTCCCATGAGGAGTAGGTGAAGCAGCAGGGTCGTCGTTGAGGTTCGGTGGTGCAGAAGAACTTGGTGCAGTGTCGACACGCGCTGAAGTTGGAGGTGGTGAAGCAGCGTCATCTTGATCATCTATGACTCTGGCACTCACCGTTGCAGCTGAGGAGGAATAATTAGAGTCTTCAAGTGAGGGAGTCCGACGCAAGTGAGCATTCCTTGGAGGAGTTGAGTCAAACTTGAATCTTTCTATGAAGCCATCTTCTTGCAGATCAGCTTCAGCACTGAGTAATGTCAAGCTCTTCCAAGACCTCCGACAGATTTCATGTGTAACAAAGGCATTCTTGGTGGCAAGATTGCGAATGCGATTGACGTCCACCAAGAGGCTTTGCATCTGACGCTTGAGCTAGTCATGATGCTTATCCTATTTCTGATGTAGAGCGACGAGAAGCTCTCGGTCATTGAGAACATGAGATCGCTTCTAAGGCCTTTGGGCAATGGTGCTTGTAGTGGCTTCAGTTTAGGTGCGAGGGGCACGTGTGTTGCCAGCCAAGGGATAAACACGAGAGACGGCCTGAACTCCTTCAATGGGCTGGGTGAATCTTTGACGATCAACATTGTGAAGATAAAATGGCTCCTTTGCAGGCTCTGGGTAAATAGCTTCAATAGACAGATCGACCTCTGGCAAGAACACGAGATGATTGTGCGCAGACGGCTGATAGTTGAAAGCAGAGTGAAGCTTGATAAGGCGCATTACCCATGGAGCATAGAACTTCAGACCAAAGATGTCGGAGCCAGATGCAGCCAACTGCCTGATGAAGAAATCTTAAGCATTGAAGCTGATGCCATTGAAGATATAGAAAACCAAAGTCTTCATTGCTCCTTCAAGCTTCGCTGCAGATGAATGTCCTTTGACAGGCCATAGAGTCTTCCTGATGATATGGTAAATGGTGCGGGGCAGATACTCTAGGTCTTCGACAAAGAATTCCGTTGGGTATTCAGCCTCGCGTGGCAGAGGCTTCATCATGCTCAGCATTTGGCTCAAGTTAGGCTCTGGCTTCTGGAAAATACTCTCCAAAGCATTCTGGTGTTGCTGACAACCTGGTTCATAATATTCGCCAGGAGTGGGAAGGGCTATGAGCTCAATGATGTCTTGGGATTTAGCTTCATGATGTACATCGCCCATCATCCACTCAAGGATCCAAGTCTTCGGATACCTCTTGTATCCACGAATGTGGAGTGTAGCATAAATTGAAGCAGAAGTTCCTCATTCCAATTTTCCTTGTCAGTCACAAGGTTGAGCAGACCCGCATCACGGAAGCAGTCAAGAGCTTCTTCAAGGCAAGGCAATCCAGCAATGGCTTCGCAGTCTAGACGCATATGAGGGAAAATGTGCCCCTGATTATATAAGATGCAAGAATAGTAGCTGCGTTGCTGATAATTCCAGAATCGATCCGAGGAGATTCTTGGCCTTGTGTAGGGGTTCTTGTCACTGTCAAAGAATGTGTTGTGTGCCTTGAATCCATTCAGATTAAACGATCCTGGTGACATTGCAGTACCTGGAAAACGTGGTAGCCTTGGCTTTGGCTTCTGGACCTGAGGCCTGTGCTCCACATGATAGTCAAATTGAGGTCCGGGAGCAGGCGGAGGAACCAGAATTGGCCAGCGGACGGTAACAAGCTGACCATGATCATATGCTTGCTCGATGGTGTGTGGCTTGGGAGGTGGTACAGGAGCAGAGGCATTGGCTTCAAGCTGCAGATTTGCATCAGGTGCAGCATTAGCTTCAGGTGCAGTGACATCTGGCACCACATTAGCTTCAGGCGCCATATTAGCTTCAGCCATGACAACGTCATTGGCCTTAGTGTTGGTGGTAGCCTCAGTATTGGTAACCTCCACTTCGGGAGCTGGAGGGTCAGACGCGTTCTCCTCGAGAACAACTTCAGGATTGGACGGGGGTGTAGCAACTCTTTCTTCATCTCGGTTCTTCTTCTTGGTCATCGGCTGATGCAGCCGGAATATCTTTAGTCATTTTGGCTTCAGATTCAGGGATGTTTGCAGTAGGAGAGGCATCAGGAAAGACTTCGCGTGAAACGGATTGGCCCTCTTCTCCTTCTGGAACACTTGAGAATGTGACCTGTGGCCTTGATCCTTTGCGAAGCCTGCGAAACACTGGCGACGCCTGTGGAGATGGACTTGGTTGGGCCTCAAGGTCTTCATTGTCAATCACTGGAGTGGTGACTTAGGTTGGGGAAGTAACTGGTGTTTCTTCATCACGAGGGGATTCTTCATGGTGATCAGCCCATGAGTCATCCTGAGCGATTGGCATCAATGGACGACCAATGCTGATGAGTTCATTGTTCGTGAGAACAGGCGATGATACCAAATTGTGCTCGATCTGAGGAAGGACTTCATCATCTTCAACATTGTCTCGATGACCAATGTCTTCAGCTACGGTGCGGTCAACAGCTAGAATCTTTTTAGCTTCAGGAGCCTCTGTGGAAGCAGGCTCATGAACTACCAAACGTCGTTCTTGGTGTGTAGAGGGAGGACGAGCAACAGAAATTGGTTCGACGACAAGGGGCTCTGTGGAAGCAGCCCGGTCTCTCTTCTTTGTCTTTCTTTTCTTGGTTGGCGGAGCGTCGTCAGTGGTGTGCTTGGTCTTGCGCTTGCGAGCTTCGGCTTCAGCTGCCCTCGTTTTCTTGAGTTCCGAAGCCACTGTGGGGACCTTAGGCTTCGAGCCTGTCATACTGGCCGGGAAGACAATGCGAGGTTCTTCCTGCCTTGATGCTTCTGGTTGGGCCACAGTTGGCTTCTTCTTCTTCTTGGCAGCCATTCTGGGGTCGATGCCTGGTCGCCCCAAAGCCTTGTGCTTTTCAGCTTCATTGTAGCCTTGAACACATTTGGCAGCAAGATTCTTCATGCGCTCACGAGAACCTTTTGCTTCTTCGCGTTTCTTGTGGAACGCCTCCTTGAGCTCATGCATCATGACCTTGAAGTTTTGAATGTCTTCAATATTGAGCTTGGCCATGTGCTTCTTGAACTGAGCCTTTTCATAATCAATCTTGTGCTTCAGCTCAACAATCTTCTGGGCAAGAGCCAGCTCAAGAGCAATGGCTCCATGGAAGGAGACGCTGAGGCCAATTGGGAGCTGAAGATCATCAAAACTGAGATCTGGGCTATCAAACCACTCATCAATAAACTTGTACAGAATCTCCACATCAAAGAGGGGAAGATCATTGAAGATTTACGCCTCTTGCTTGCTCTTTATCAATTGCTCAAGAGCATCATCACCAAGATCACCATTGCTAGACAGATCAATGACGTCATTCTTGTTTCTCAAAACAGCAGCAGGGGTCAATGCTTGACCAGTTGGTTGTATGGGCTTTTTCAACTTGTCAGACTTGGAGATGTGAGAGAGATCTTCAGACTGCACACTGGCTTCAGGAGGTGCAGTGGCCAAAGGCTTCGCCCGTGAGACCTTTGGTGCAGAGGAGGGCTTTGAAGCGTTTGGTTTCTTTTGCTTCACAGGCTTCGGTGGTGCAGGCGCTTCATCAGAATCAGCGTCATCTGCAGAGTGATCCACGGCTGCCCCTTGAACCTGAATGTGAGTGATGAGTCCTTCTAAGTTGTAGAAGGGCCCAACAAGATTGGGTTCAGCATCGCGTGTGCCGTCGGCACGAGGAGCAGAGGGACCGGGGTTGAAGTCCAACCCTAGTGACTTCTTGCTCTCTTTGGCAGAAGTTTTGGCAAACTGGAAGTTGCGCTTAAAGAGATTATCTTCACGACACCATAACAGAGAGGATGGGTCGGCATTAGCAGGCTGAGGTCCACGAATCATGCAGGGGTAGAAGCCTTGAGCAATAGCTTCAGACTTCGACTTGGGCTGAAGACCTTTGTATATAATATCTCCCCAGGGGCCCTTGATGGCATTCTTTTCAGCATATTCGTCGGTGAAAAATCTGTACTTGAACCATTCCTCTGCCCAATGTCTTCGAATCCATTGGATTCGGTTCTTGCGTTCTCCATAGGTCTCTTCTAGATCTGACTTGTATAACTCATAGAGATCCGGTGGCAGGTCCTTATCAGTGTTTTCACGGCGCTGTCTGCCGCCCTTCCTGACTGATTTTTCTGTTGCCATGAAGTTTAGACTGAAAGGCTTCAACACTATCAAAGTCTTCCTTCTACTGGTCAGACAGGAACTGGCTTCAAGAGAATTTATGTGATGCTGTAAGAACTCTGCAAATGAATGCAGACTATGAGAACCAAGGGATTCTCCCACGGACATGTACCTGTGACAGCATTAGAGATGCGAGGGAAGGGGAAGAGGTCATATGCATTCTTAGAAGATTTTGAAGATACATCAGTTTAGAAGACATTGACCTCATAGTGCGAAGACATTCACTCATATGTAGAGAGTTGGTTCCAGATTTGTACGAATCCACGAATAAGTACAAGTGAGGAATCTAACTACTTTGTGAAGAATAAGTGAACATACTAGGCATGCTATGAGATGCAGAACAGGATAGATCCAACTTTGAAGCAACAAAAACCACTTGTGGTTGAAAAGGATGAATTTATCGGATCAAAAAGACTGTAAAAAGAGTTTTTATTTACCACTCGAGGAATTGCTAGACAGAGTAGGAGATGAGGCCGAGCAGTTCGATCTTCCGTGCCCTAACTTGGCGATGGAGGACACCTACGGCGACGGCGGAGAAGACGATGTCCGCAGCCGGCGTGATGACGGCGTCGGTGAGGTCGCGATAGCTAAGTGCTTCGTTGCCGGCGTCGTCGAGGGCTAGCGGTGGCGCTAGGGTTTGTGCGAGGAAGAGAAGTGGAAGAAGAGATAATGACTGGGTGTGGTGAGTATTTATAAGGACAGGGACGGCGTAGCATTATTACGCAGGTGCCCCTCGCGGTTCACATCTGAAAGACACGTGGCGATCATGCAACACATCGGAGGTTGTTCCACGTTCCCACGTACACCTGGATTGTCGGGTGGTCGTTCCCGCTTCTCCAGGTTTCAGGCAAAAATGATTGAGCATTTAAAACAGATTTAATTGATTGTCTCTGTATCTTCTGCTGAAAAGGACGCAGCGAAGACATTCGACAGTTTCAATAGAATGCATATGATTTGGATAGATAGATTTGAGACAGGAGCATAGAAAGGTTAGGGTCCGATCACAGTCACTTAGTTCAAAAGATTCAACGAGAAGACATAGCTATAAGTGAATGTTGTAGAGGACAGAACGCAATCATATGAATATATCCGAATAAGACCAAATCAATATAGTGAAGATAAACATGAAACTGTGTTAATATTGAAAACAAACCAAATGTGAAGACTTTGCAAATGTAACGCCAATAGAAAATACTCCAAACAAAAGTTTGGTGGTGGCGTTACCCACCGTATAGGAAGTATTAGACCCAGACACGGCGCACAATTATCGTGGCGCTCCGAAGTCAAATTCCGCGTTAATGTATTCACACTTAGAGTGTAAGTCTTCATTAGTTGAAGATATACGTTACTTCGTGTGTTGCGCATCTAAGAAATCAACATGCATAAGTGTTAGGACGTGTGCATGATCACAGGATGTTTGAGGATTCCAAGATATTTAGCTCACACCACAACTTGCAAAACCTTTTCTCATCCAAGGGCTTTGTGAAGATATCTGCCAGTTGCTCTTCAGTGTTGACGTGAATGATATCAATGTCTTCCTTCATGACATGATCTCTGAGAAAGTGATGACGGATCTGAATGTGCTTTGTCTTCGAGTGCTAAACTGGGTTGTTGGCGATCTTGATGGCGCTTTCATTGTCGCAGTAGAGTGGCACTTGCTTCAGATGAATGCCATAGTCTTTGAGTGTTTGCTTCATCCATAGAAGCTGAGCGCAGCAAGATCCAGCAGCAATGTATTCAGATTCAGCAGTGGAGAGAGATACACAGTTCTGCTTCTTTGAAGACCAACACACAAGTGATCGTCCCAGAAAGTGACATGTGCCTGATGTAGACTTGCGATCCACCTTGTCACCAGCATAATCAGCATCCGAGAATCCAACTGGATCAAACTCTGAGCCCTTTGGATACCATAATCCTAGTGTTGGGGTGTAAGCCAAATATTGAAGAATTCGCTTCACAGCTAAGTGATGCGATTCCTTTGGTGCCGCTTGGAATCGGGCACACATGCAAACACTAAGCATGATATCTGGCCTAGATGCACATAAATAAAGCAAAGAACCAATCATGGAGCGGTATACCTTCTGATCGAACTCTTTACCATTGGCGTCAGAATCCAGATGACTCTTGGTAGGCATTGGTGTCGTATAACCCTTGCAGTCTTGCATTCCAAACTTCTTCAGGAAATCTTTGATGTATTTCTCTTGAGATATGAAGATGTCGTTGCGTTGCTGCCGTATTGGAAAACCAAGGAAGAACTTTAGCTCACCCATCATGGACATCTGATATTGCTCTTGCATCATGTATCCAAACTCATCACTGTATTTCTGGTTAGTGCAGCCGAAGATAATGTCATCCACATATATTTGACACACAAACAGTTCACCATCATATGTCTTCGTGAAGAGTGTGGGATCCAGGGAACCAGGTTTGAAGCCTTTGCTCTTCAGGAAATCTTTGAGTGTGCCATACCAAGCACGAGGGGCTTGTTTGAGGCATACAGTGCCTTGTTGAGCTTGTAAACCATGTCAGGATGTTTTGGATCTTCAAAGCCAGGCGGTTGTGCAACATACACTTCTTCTTCAATCTTGCCATTGAGAAAGGCGCTCTTCACATCCATTTGATACAGAAGGATGTTATGATGATTTGCATAGGCTAGCAGTATGCGTATAGCTTCAAGCCTAGCCACAGGAGCAAATGTTTCATCGAAGTCAATTCCTTTAATTTGAGTGTATCCTTGAGCAACGAGACAAGCCTTGTTTCTGACAACTTGACCATGCTTAACTTGCTTGTTGCGATATATCCATTTAGTGCCTGTGATATTGTGTTTACGAGGATCTGGACGCTTGACCAGTTCCCATACATTATTCAGCTCGAACTGTTGAAGCTCTTCTTGCATAGCTTGAGTCCATTCAGGTTCCATGAAGGCTTCATCAACTTTCTGGGGTTCAGATATTGAGATGAATGCAAAGTGCCCACAAAAATTTGCTAGTTGTGTTGCCCTTGAACGAGTGAGTGGACCAGGTGCATTGATGCTATCAATTATCTTCTCAATCTGTACTTCATTTGCAACACGAGGATGAACTGGACGAAGATTTTGCTCTTGCTGATCATTTTCATTGTTTGAAGGATTGTCTTCAGGCTGAGCATTGTCTTCAGGTTGATTAGGTGCAGAGATGATAAGTTCCTCTTCAGGCTGTACTTTAGACGATATGATTTCTCCAGTTCCCATAAGCTTGATGGATTCACTGGGTGGAATTTCATCTAGCACATTTGGCAGGTGCTCTCTTTGCGAGCCGTTAGTCTCATCGAACCGCACATCCACGGTTTCAACCACTTTATAGTGAAAGAGGTTGAAGACTCTGTAGGAGTGCGAATCCTTTCCGTAACCAAGCATAAAACCTTCATGTGCTTTCGGTGCAAATTTTGAAGTGTGATGTGGATCCTTGATCCAGCACCTAGCACCAAATACTCTGAAGTAACTGCCATTTGGCTTCTTACCAGTGAGGAGTTCATAGGATGTTTTCTTCAAAAGCTTGTGAAGATAAACACGATTGATGACATGGCATGCAGTATCAATAGCTTTAGGCCAGAACTTTCTTGGTGTCTTGTATTCATCGAGCATCGTCCGAGCCATCTCAATGAGTGTTCTGTTCTTGCGTTCCACGATGCCATTCTGCTGTGGCATGTACGGAGCTGAGAACTCATGAGTGATTCCCAATGTATCGAGATAAGTGTCGAGGCCGGTGTTCTTGAATTCAGTGTCATTGTCGCTTCGGATGTGCTTGATCTTGACGCCATAGTTGTTCATGGCTCGATTGACGAAGCGTCTGAAGACATCCTGCACTTCAGTCTTGTAGAGGATTATATGCACCCATGTATATCTTGAATAATCATCAACAATGACGAAACCATAGAGACAAGCAGTAGTAGTAAGAGTAGAGTAGTGAGTAGGGCCGAAGAGGTCCATGTGTAGCAGTTCGAAGGGTTGAGTCGTTGTCATGATTGTCTTCGAGGGATGCTTGGCCCTCGTCATCTTTCCAGCTTTGCAGGCACCGCATAAGTGATCCTTCTTGAACTTGATGCCCTCGATGCCTATGACGTGCTTCTTCTTTGCAAGAGTATGCAAGTTCCTCATGCCAGAATTCCCTAGCCTCCGATGCCAGAGCCAGCACTCTGAAGCTTTTGCAAGAAGACATACGGCAAGCTGTGGTCCTGCTGAGAAATCTACCATGTACAAATCATCTTTCCGATACCCTTCAAAGACTAGAGACTTGTTAGATTCCATTAGAACAAGGCAACGATATTTTCCAAATATCACAATCATGTTCAAATCGCAAAGCATTGAGACAGACATTAAGTTGAAACCAAGGTATTCAACAAGCATCACTTTATCCATGTGCTGATCCTTTGAGATTGCAACTCTACCTAGACCCAATACCTTGCTTTTACCAGTATCAGCAAATGTGATGTGACTTTTGTCAGATGGACGTAAGGTTGAGTCCATGAGAAGACTTTGTTCACCAGTCATGTGATTAGTACATCCACTATCAATAATCAATTCTGAAGCAGCTGGTGTCATACCCTACAGTGCAATTAGGGGGATAGGCTTCACGAAGAGTATTGTGAAGCATAAATATTTGACGAACAAGTGGATTATGAAAGCTTAGATCGAGGTTAGGACTGATAGGACAAATAGCAAGTGACTCATGAACAAAATACATAATAAGACCATTTGGGCATTTGATCTTGCGCCCTACAAGATGTTTTAGGTCCCCAGCAATAGCTTTAGATGCTGGAGACCTTTCCCTGCAAAAGAGAGTTAAGCTTTCTTAGCCAGCCACATCTTCAAGGGTGGCTTCGAAGCAATGAGTCTAAGTGCAGCATCTGAGAACTTTGGCTTTGGAGCCCTAGCAAATAGTCTTGAAGGTGGAGAATAGTACTCATAGGAATAAGCAGAGTAGTTCTGGGTCTTATGAACATGGCGGTTTGATGAAACACGCTCATAATCATAGGCCTGAGTATAGTTTCCCTGCAAAACATTTGTGTTAGAGCGACTCAGGCGAGTCTTTTGTCTGTATGAAGCCTTTGGACCATATGAAGTCTGTGGTCTGGGGTTTGTCTTCTTCCCTTGTGATGTCATGATGACATTCACAGGAAGATTCTCCAGACACTTTTTAGGCACCCAGACTTTCTTCATGAGTGGCCCATTCCTGCAGTTAGTACCAATATACCTCGCAAACACTTCACCATTCTGATTCTTAAATAGTTTATAGTTTGCATCAAAGGATTCATCAATGACAATAGGATTAGCACAAGTGAAGCCAGATAGGGTAGATGGATCCACTGAAGGTTCCTTTGCAGCAACCCATGTGGTTTTGGGGTACTGCTCAGGTTTCTAGTAAGAGCCATCAGCATTCATTTTCCTTTTGAACCCAACACCCTCTTTCCTAGGGTTTCGGTTTAGAATCTGCCTTTTGAGGACATCACATAGTGTCTGATGCCCTTTGAGACTTTTGTACATCCCTGTTTCAAGCAATGTCTTCAACCTAGCATTTTCATCAGCAATAGCAGTGGCATCCTCAGCAGAGGGGTTAGTTACCACATCAACCGTTGAAGATATTGCAATAGTAGTAGCAGTAGAACATCCAGCAACAGAAGTAGCGTTATCACGCTCAAGGCATTTAATACATGGTGGTTCAAATCCTCCCTAAGCGGGACTGATCTGTTCGGCGCGAAGTGACTTGTTTTCCTTTTGAAGATCTTCATGAGCCGCTCTCAATTTCTCAAGTTCTTGCTTCCTTTAAAGATAATCATAGGAAAGCTTTTCATGAGTTGTTGAGAGCGTTTCATGACGACTTTCAAGTTCCTCATACTTAACATGAAGATTTTTTATGTCTTCAATTAAGGACTGAGATCGAGTCATTTCAGCATCCAACAGGTCATCGCTTTTGTCTAACAGTTTTTGAATATGTTCCATAGCTTTCTGTTGTTCAGTTGTAGTTTTAGCAAGTGTTTTGTAGCTGGGTTTGGAATCACAATCAGAGTCATCTTCACTTGATGTTTGAAAGTAAGCATCACGTGAGTTTACCTTGGCACCACGTGCCATGAAGCAGTAGGTTGGAGAAGATGGACCGGGTTCGGGAGACATTGTTTTAAGTGACTCCTTGAAGTCGAGGAACCAGGGATCCTGGCATGTCCGATGACCTTCATAAACATCAGAAATCCGATCCCATATAAGCTTTGCATTGCAGAGATGCATGATGCGCCTGAACTCATCTCTGGACAGAGAGGAGCACAGAGAGGAGCATATAATGTCCTTCTCCTTGACATCCAGCAGAGTGAACTTCTGAATGTCTTCGGCATCCGCCATCTTGCATAAGTCGGTGAGGCCAATCTTCGTGACCGTCCAAAGCTCACTGTCCATTGCAAGGAGTCGCTTCCTCATCATAGTCTTCCATTTGGGATAATCAGTGCCATCGAAGACAGGGCACGTAGCGAAGACTTTGATTATCCCTGCAGTCGACATAGCTAAAACTCCGGGTGGTTAAACCGAATCACACAGAACAAGGGAGTACCTTGCTCTGATACCAATTGAAAGTGCTAGTGATCGACTAGAGGGGGGTGAATAGGCGACTTTTATGGAAGTCTTCAAAACATGGAAGTTTCAAAGACAATCGATAGAAATGAACCTATTATCATGCAGCGGAAGGTAGACTACACTAGGCAAGTCATAGTCGAGTATTCAATGAAGTGAAAGCACAAAGACTAATAGCAGCTAGGCAGTATGGATCAGGATGGAAGATAGTATGAAGCCAATCAGAATAAGCAATCACACAGTGAAGACAAATAGATAATGCAAATAGGCAATGACTTCACAAGGACCAACTGTGAATAAAGAGATGGAAAGGATAGAACCAGTTGCTCGTTGAAGACAATGATTTGTTGGACCAGTTCCAGTTGCTGTGACAACTGTACGTCTGGTTAGGGAGGCTGAGATTTAACTCAGAAGACCGTGTCTTCACCTTATTCCCCTTGAGCTAAGGACACCCAGTCCTTGCCCAATCACTCTGGTAAGTCTTCAAGGGAGACTTCCAAACCTTCACAGACTTCGTTCACCGGCGAGCCACAATGACTCTTGGATGCTCAGAATGCGACGCCTAACCGGCTGGAGGATTCACAGTCCTCAAGTGTAACAAGTCTTCAGATCACACAGACAGGAAGATTTCAGTGATGCCTAACACTCTTTGGCTCTGGGTGTTTAGGGCTTTGTCCTCGCAAGGATTTCTCTCTCAAAGGCTTCGATGTGGGTTGCTCTCAAACGACAAAAGTCGTGCACTAACTCTGAGCAGCCAACCAATTTATGGTGTAGAGGGTGGGCTATTTATAGCCACTAGGCAACCCGACCTGATTTTTCTAAAATGACCCTGGGTCACTAAGGAACTGACACGTGTTCCAACGGTCAGATTTCAAACACACGTGGCAACTTTACTTGGGCTACAAGTAAAGCTGACTCATCCAGCTCTGGATAAGATTTGCTCTCATTGTCTTCGCTCGAAGACATAGGATTTTGGTTAAGCATTACTTCAGTCACTCTGACTTTGTTCACTGGGACCCCACTTAACAGTACGGTGGTTCCTATGACTCAACAAAGAAGAAAAGGAAACAACGAAACAACTAAGTCTTCGCGCTCCATAGTCTTCACTCAATGTCTTCTCTTGTCATAGTCTTCAATGTGAATATCTTCACATAACACCTTTGTCTTCAATGTCTTCATACATTTTTAGGGGTCATCTCCGGTAGGAAAACCGAATCATTGAGGGACTACTACCTGTGTTATCCTGCAATTCTCACAAACACATTAGTCCCTCAACCAGGTTTGTCGTCAATACTCCAAAACCAACTAGGGTGGCACTAGATGCACTTACAAAAACACTAATGAGGTCACGTCGTAGCACAACTAGCATCAATGAAGGATACTAAGTAGCTCTGGATAGCAAGATATAAGTGAAGATCACAACGGCAGTAAAGATAATGATGTGAAACAACAGCCAAGCAGGATATATCAACAACTTTGTCTCCAACTTTCCTCTGAAAAAGTTTGTCCCAATTTTTTGATAATTTTTTTCAAGAATGGTATTGACTCAAGCTTTCAAACACAAAAGGAATCACTCAATTCCGAGTTGATATGAGGAGTCAAAAAATTCTAAAACTGGCCTGAAAACTGGAATAAGCTGTGTTTGTGAACTTCGGATGGCAAAAAGACCTATTTAGAAGCCCATTTTGAGGTGCCAAATATTCAACTAGCTTCTTCAACTATTTAGATGCGGCTCGTCGCTAGCTTCCATTTGAGTACTCGCGGAGCCAAAACGTACTTCGTATGAGGAAGTTATGCCTGTTTTACTGAACAGTGCACAAAACAGATTCAAATCCGAATTCAACTACGAGATTGAGTCTAGATAGATCCGATTTTTTTTCTTCTCTCTTTTTTTCCTCACACTTTTTTTTCTTTCTCTCCTTTTTTTCTATGACTTTTTTTCTTTCTTTTTTTCTCTGCCTTTTTTTTCTCTCCCTCTTTCCAAGACAAATTAGATAAGATACAGATTGGATCTAGCGAAGATGTGAACGACCTCAACCATGATTGTGACAATGAACAACGGGTAGAACGTATTGAAAATTGATGGATGGGTGGTGGAAAGAGGATGGAATAACGATGCAGCAGCGGCGTGACTAATGTGAATAGAACTCGAAACTCTAAACGAACTAGACACTAAGACCAGCAACTCGACACGACGATGCAACCGATAATTCAACTATGCAAGCAATGAAAAGAAAATTGCAAAGGCTCAGACTGGCTTGGACAAAGGATGAATAGATCTAACTTTTTTTGTGGCCTTTTCTTAGACAATAGGTAAGAAAATAAATCTAATCTAGGAAAAACTGGAAATTCTCACCGAGCAACCTGAAAACTGATACCACTTGATAGAGGCAAGGGTGTCCCAATCTTTCGATGAGATGATAACTATCGATTTGGTGGAATCGACTTTGACGATCCGACTACAAACGTGCACGACGTTGCACGTTAGCAATCGCTAAACCAATCTCCTAAGGTTACTAACAATGACGGAAGCACGGTCAGCCTGACCACGAAGGTCTATTCCTGCAAGCAATCGAAGAACGAGCAAGAATATGATAAAGCAATCTGAATATTGCGAATATATATGAAGCATTGATAATGGTGGGGATCCGTAAGCGGTCTTGGTCTGGTCGTTGAACACAAACGAAGTACACGAAGTTGCAATGGCTAACTTTTAACTAAACAAATCTCAAGGAAAAAGCTACTAGATTGATCTACTTATATAGGAGCAAGGGGTGGTGGCCAAGGAGGTGGAAGGACGTCCCAAGGCACCCTAAAACTAACCCTAGGTCATACAAGGCTCATAGGCCCAAGTGGAGGTGGTGCAACACCTTTGGACTTGTTGTTTGAATCGGATTCTGCTGTAGTGTTAGATTGTTTCGTCGATATCTCAATGCTCCGGACGAATTTGAAGGTGATTCCAAATGGGTTGGAAAGAGCACGAAATCTACTTTCCAACAAAAAAAGAATCACCCAATTCGAAGTCCGTATGAAAAAGATGTTGATGTTTTGAGTCAAGTATGTTTGTGCATTCCGAATCTGAATCCAGAATGTGAGAGACTTGGACTCTATCTTCTCTTGGCCCAAAAGTGACGTGAGAGGACTTTTTGAACAGAACCTAAACTTCTCATTTTCCCTTATCTTCATATGTGGATTGTACAAATGTCCCATACACCTGCAATTAGACAAAACACAAAAGTGTGTGAAGTATTTTTGTTCTGGATAACATAAATAGATTATTGAATAGTTTGCACTAGAAATCACCTGACAAATATGCGTGTATGCAATATTTTTGGTCGTATCCAAGGTAGTCATGTCCTCATCGGGAGTTTTCCTGCAAAAAAATCTTAAACGAGAGTTGTATAGCAAAACATAATCACCTATATTAAACTCACGTTTTTGTATACTTCTGTCATGCCATCTTTTAACTTTTTCTTTGAACAGTTTGGCATTCTCATAGGCTTGGGTTCTCCACTCATCAAGTGAGCTAATGTCAAATAGTCTCTTCTCACTGGCAAGTTTGAAATCATAATTGAGCTCTTTAATGGCCCAATATGCCTTATGTTCTAGTTCGAGAGGTAAGTGAGATGCTTTTCCATAAACCATTTTATACGGAGACATACCCATAGGATTCTTATATGCAGTTCTATAGGCCCATAATGCATCATAAAGTTTCTTGGACCAATTCTTTCTAGATCTATTAACAGTCTTTTCAAAATTAATTTAATTTCTCTATTACTCAGTTCTACTTGACCACTAGACTGTGGGTGGTATGGAGATGCAATTCTATGATTAACATCATACTTAGCAAGCATTTTACGAAAAGCACCATGAATAAAATGTGAACCACCATCAGTCATTAAGTATCTAGGGACTCAAAACCTCGAAAAAATAACTTCTTTAAGCATCTTAATAGAGGTGTTATGATCAGCACTACTAGTTGGAATAGCTTCTACCCACTTAGTAACGTAATTAACAGCAACTAAAATATGTGTATACCCATTAGAGGAAGGAAATGGTCCCATATAATCAAAGGCCCAAACATCAAATGGTTCAATAACAAGTGAATAGTTCATAGGCATTTCTTGACGTCTACTAATATTACTAATTCTTTGACATTCATCACAAGACAAGACAAATTTACGGGCATCTTTGAAGAGAGTAGGCCAATAAAAACCGGATTGCAATACCTTATGTGCAGTTCTATCTCCAGCGTGGTGTCCTCCATAAGCCTCAGAGTGACACTTGCGTAGGATCTGTTCCTGTTCATGCTCAGGTACACAACGTCTAATAACACCATCTACTCCTTCTTTATAAAGGTGTGGGTCATCCCAGAAGTAATGTCTTAAATCATAGAAAAAAATTTCTTTTGCTGGTATGTGAAACTAGGTGGTATAAATTTAGCAACAATGCAATTAGCATAATCAGCATACCATGGAGCAGTACGGGAAGCATTTATCACAGCTAATTGTTCATCAGGAAAGCTATCATCAATAGGTAGTGGCTCATCAAGAACATTCTCTAACCTAGATAAGTTGTCTGCAACGGGGTTCTCAGCTCCCTTTCTATCTATAATATGCCAATTAGTAGGAGAACCCATCTAATAAGTCTAGGTTTAGCATCTTTCTTTTCCATAAGATATTTAATAGCAGCATGATCGGTGTGAACAGTTACTTTAGAATCAACAATGTAAGGTCTGAACTTATCACAAGCAAATACAACTGCTAAAAATTCCTTTTCAATAGTGGCATAATTTCTCTGGGCACTGTCTAGAGTTTTACTAGCATATTGGATAACATTTAATTTCTTATCAACTCTTTGTCCTAGCACTGCACCTATAGCATAATCACTAGCATCACACATAATTTCAAAGGGTAAATTCCAATCGGGTGGCTGAACAATAGGTGCAGAAATCAAGGCTTTCTTAAGTATTTCGAATGCTTCTACACAATCATCATCAAAGACAAAAGGAACATATTTTTGTAAGAGATTAGTCAGAGGCCTAGAAATTTTTGAGAAGTCTTCAATGAACCTCCTACAAAAACCGGCATGACCAAGGAAACTTCTTATACCTTTAATGTCCTTAGGACACGGCATCTTTTCAATAGCATCAACTTTAGCTTTATCAACTTTAATACCTCTTTCAGAAATTTTATGCCCCAAGACAATACCTTCATTAACCATAAAGTGGCACTTCTCCCAATTCAAGACAAGATTAGTTTCTTCACATCTCTGCAAAACTCAATCAAGGTTGCTTAAGCAATCATCAAAAGAAGTTCCATATACGAAGAAATCATCCATGAAAACCTCAACAATCTTTTCACAGAAGTCAGAGAATATAGCAGTCATACATCTTTGAAAGGTAGCAGGTGCATTGCATAAACCAAAAGGCATACGTCTATAAGCAAAGGTATCGAAAGGGCAAGTAAAGGTGGTCTTTTCTTGATCCTCTTTTGAAACAGGTATTTGAGAGAAACCAGAATAACCGTCTAGAAAGCAAAAATGTGTATGTTTAGAGAATCTTTCTAGCATTTGATCAATAAAAGGTAAAGGGTAATGATCCTTTTTAGTAGCTTTATTTAATTTGCAAAAGTCAATTACCATTCTATAACTTGTAATAATTTTTTGTGGGATCAATTCATCTTTATCATTAGGAACAACAGTAATGCCTCCCTTCTTAGGGACACAATGGACAGGACTTACCCACTGACTATCAGCAACGGGATAAATTATACCTGCCTCCAGAAGCTTTAGTATTTCATTTCTTACCACTTCTTCCATCTTATGATTTAACCGTCGTTGGTGATCAACAACCGGTTTAGCGTCCTTCTCCAATTTTATTTTGTGCTGGCATAGAGTGGGACTAATGCCCTTGAGATCATCAAGAGTATATCCAATAGCAGCATGGTGCTTCTTCAGAGTTTTCAATAATTTCTCTTCTTCCTGCTCTGAAAGGTTAGCACTAATAATAACAGGATATATCTTCTTTTCATCAAGATAAGCATATTTAAGTGTATCAGGTAATGGTTTAAGCTCAAACACGGGGTCACCCTTGGGTGGAGGAGGATACCCTAGAATTTCAACAGTCAAGTTGTGTTTCAAAATAGGTCCCTATTTAAAGAAAACTTCATATATTTCCCTTCTTTCATTCATAAACATATCATTTTCATGGTCTAACAAATATTGTTCTAAAGGATCATTAGGAGGCAGTGCAATAGAAGCAAGACCAATAATTTCATCTTTACTAGGCAATTCTTTATCATGGGGTTGTCTACGAAATTTAGCAAAATTAAAATTATGAGACATATCCCCTAAACCAACAGAAACAATATCCTTTTTGCAGTCTATCTTAGCATTAACAGTATTCAAGAAGGGTCTACCAAATATAATGGGACAAAAGTTATCTTTTGGGGAAGAAAGAACAAGAAAATCAGTAGGATATTTAATTTTCCCACACAAGACTTCAACATCTCTAACAATCCTAACCGGTGAGATAGTATCTCTATTGGCAAGCTTAATAGTAACATCAATATCTTCTATCTCAGCGGGTGCAATATCATGCATAATTTCTTTATATAAGTTATTGCACTGACACTAGCACGCATATCACATAAGACATGATAACAGTGATCTCCTATTTTAACATAAATAACATGCATGCCTACAACAGGTCTATGTTTATCTTTAGTATCGGGTTTAGCAATTCTAGCAGCTTCATCACAAAAGTAAATAACATGCCCATCAATATTATCGACCAAGAGATCTTTAGCCATAGCAATACTGGGTTCAACTTTAATTTGCTTAGAGGGTTTGGGTGTTCTAATATTACTTTTGTTGACCACAGTTGAAGCTTTAGCATGATCTTTTATTCTAACAGGGAAGGGTGGTTTCTCAATATAAGCGGTAGGAACAATAGGATCAACATTATAAGTGATAGTCTTTTCTTCAACTTTCATAGGTTCAACTACTTTTACTTCAATGGGAGGATGATATTTAAACCACTTATCCTTAGGGAGATCAACATGAGTAGCAAATGATTCACAGAAAGAAGCTACTATCTCAGAGTCAAGTCCATATTTAGTGCTAAATTCACGAAAAACATCAGTATCGATAAAAGATTTAACACAATCAAACTTAGGTGTTATATCTGACTCCATACCTTCATCGAGTTCCCAATCTTCAGAGTTGCGTTTAATTCTTTCCAATAAATCCCATCTGAATTCAATAGTCTTCATCATAAAAGAACCAGTACAAGAAGTATCGAGCATGGAGCGATTATTGAGAGAAAGCCGAGCATAAATTTTTTGAATAATAGTTTCGCTTGAGAGCTCGTGATTGGGGCATGAATATAACATTGACTTAAGCCTCCCCCAAGCTTGAGCGATGCTTTCTCCTTCGCGAGGCCAAAATTTATATATATAATTACGATCACGATGAACCAGATGCATATGATAAAACTTCTGATGAAATTCCAATTTCAATCGGTTGTAGTTCCAAGATCCAATATCATCGCATAGCATAAACCATGTCAATGCCTTTCCCTTTAAATATAAAGGGAATACCTTCTTCTTGATAACATCCTCAGGCATACCTGCAAGATTAAATAATCCACAAACTTCATCCACATAGATTAAGTGCAAATTGGGATGTAATGTTCCATCTCCTATAAAAGGATTAGCTAGCAGTTTTTCTGTTATACCCGAAGGAATTTCAAAGTAAACATTTTCAGTAGGTTCAGTAGGTTGAGGAGCAAATCTTTGCTCTACTGGTCAGGGTGAAGATACTCCGAACAAGCCCCTCAAAGGATTACTTTCCATAGTAACCAGTGACAGTAAATTTCAGCACACTATATAAAATTTTCCTTACCAAAGGCGCTTCACTCCCCGGCAACGACGCCAGAAAAGAGTATTGATGACCCACAAGTATAGGGGATCTATCATAGTCCTTTCGATAAGTAAGAGTGTCGAACCCAACGAGGAGCAGAAGGAAATGACAAGCAGTTTTCAGTAAGGTATTCTCTGCAAGCACTGAAATTATCGGTAACAGATAGTTTTGTGATAAGGTAATTCGTAATGGGTAACAAGTAACAAAAGTAAACAAGGTGCAGCAAGGTGGCCCAATCCTTTTTTTAGAAAAGGACAAGCCTGGAAAAACTCTTATATAAATGAAAGCGCTCCCGAGGACACATGGGAATTATCGTCAAGCTAGTTTTCATCATGCTCATATGATTCACGTTCGTTACTTTGATAATTTGATATGTGGGTGCACCGGTGCTTGGGTACTGCCCTTTCTTGGACAAGCATCCCACTTATGATTAACCCCTCTTGCAAGCATCCGCAACTACAAAGGAAGTATTAATATAAACCTAACCATAGCATGAAACATGTGGATCCAAATCAGCCCCTTATGAAGCAACGCATAAACTAGGGTTTAAGCTTCTGTCACTCTAGCAACCCATCATCTACTTATTCTTCCCCATGCCTTCCCCTAGGCCCAAACAATGGTGAAGTGTCATTTAGTCCATGTTCACATAACACCACTAGAGGAAAGACAACATACATCTCATCAAAATATCGAACGTACCAAATTCACATGACTACTTATAGCAAGACTTCTCCCATGTCCTCAGGAAAAAACGTAACTACTCACAAATCATATTCATGTTCATAATCATAGGGGTATTAATATGCATAAAGGATCTGAACATATGATCTTTCACCGAATAAACCAACTAGCATCAACTACAAGGAGTAATCAACGCTACTAGCAACCCACAAGTACCAATCTGAGGTTTTGAGACAAAGATCGGATACAAGCGATGAACTAGGGTTTGAGAGGAGATGATGCTAGTGAAGATGTTGATGGAGATTGACCCCCTCCCGATGAGAGGATTGATGGTGATGACGATGGTGATGATTTCCCCCTCCCGGAGGGATGTTTCCCCGGCAGAACAGCTCCGCTGGAGCCCTAGATTGGTTCCACCAAGGTTCCGCCTTGAGACGGCGGCGCTTTGTCCTGAAAGCCTCCTTATTTTTTCTAGGGCGAAAGACTTCATATAGCAAAATATGGGCACCGGAGGCCTCCCAGGGGGCCCACGAGACAAGGGGCGCGCCCAGGGGGGTAGGGCGTGCCCCCCACCCTCGTGGATGGTGGGTGGCCCCCCTCAGGTGCTTTCTTCGCCCAATATTTTTTATATATATTCCAAAACTGACTTTTGTGGAGTTTCAGGACTTTTGGGGTTGTGCAGAATAGGTCTCTAATATTTGCTCCTTTTCCAGCCCAAAATTCCTGCTGCTGGCATTCTCCCTCTTCATGTAAACCTTGTAAAATAAGAGAGAAAAGGCATAAGTATTGTGACATAATGTGTAATAACAGCCCATAATGCAATAAATATTGATATAAAAGCATGATGCAAAATGGATGTATCAGCCGGCGAAAGTAGAACAAGATCCACACGCAGCCACATGGGGAGCTGGAGCAGTGGAGCAAGGCAGGTGACGATGACAAGTTTAGAACGGGCCGTTGATAGGCCGATTTGAAAATAGTTGTACGGGCCTGAACTGCAAATGGGCCATCTGCAAGAAGGCCATTAATGGGCCAGCCCGCTAATTTTTCTTGGTTGCCAACCTTTTTAACCTAAATGGGCCGCTATTGGGCCTTGCCACGTGTCGACATATCATAGGCGCCTCCTGTCCATTGGGCGGTTGATACGTCTCCAACATATTTATAATTTATGAAGTATTCATGCCATGTTTACAATAATTTTATATGGTTTTGGTATGATTTGCATGGAACTAACCCGGACTGACGCTGGTTTCAGCAGAACTACCGTGGTGTTGTTTTTTGTGCAAAAATGAAAGTTCTCCAAATGAGCCAAAACTTTTTGACGATTTTTTTGGAACAAAATAGACCCTCGAAGCTTCGTGGGAGGGCCAGAAGAGCCACAAGGAGGGCACAACCCACCAGGGCGCACCTGGTGGGCCTGGCTTGCCCCGGTGGGTTGTGCTCACCTCGAGGCCCATCTTAGCGTGAAACCAACGCCAAAAAATCCTATAAATAGAGAAACCATCAGTAGTTAACCTAGATCATAAGTTCTGACGCCACAGGCCTCTGTAGCCAACGAAAACCAATCTAGACCCTTTCCGGCACCTTGTCAGAGGGGGGAATCATCTCCGGTGGCCATCTTCATTATCCTGGCGGACACCACGATGAGGAGGAATTAGTCCACCCTCGGGGTTGAGGGTTTGTACTAGTAGCTATGTGTTTAATCTCTCTCTCGTGTTCTTGAGATGTCACGATCTTGATGTATCGCAGGCTTTGTTAATATAGTCGGATCATATGGTGTTTTCCCTTCTCTATCTTATGATGAATTGAGTTTTTCCCTTTGAGATTTCGTTGTTATCAGATTGAATACTTTTATGGATTTGAGAACACTTGATATATGTCTTGCATTTGAATACTCGTGGTGACAATGGGGTATCGTATTGATTCACGTGATATATGTTTTGGCACTCAACTCGCGGATTCCCGAGGTGACATTGGGGTAATCTATGCATAGGGTTGATGCATGTTCTTGTCCTTGTTTCTCCGGTATAAATCTTGGGGCACTCTTTGAAGTTCTTTGTGTTGGATTGAGTATTATGAATATGAATTTGCTTTGGTGTTATTTTAGTACGAACTCTAGGATAGATCAAACGGAAAGAATAGCTTTTTGTTATTTTAGTACGAACTCTTGAATAGATTGAACGGAAAGAATAGCTTTGAGGTGGTCTCGTACCCTACAAACAATTTGTTCTTATGTTCTCTTCTAGATAGGAACTTTGGAGTGATTCTTCATCGCACTTTGAGGGGTGGTTATATGATCCAATTATATTAGCATTGTTGAGAGGTTGCACTAGTGAAAGTACGGACCCTAGGCCTCATTTTCAAGCATTGCAATACCGTTTTTGTGCCCATTTACTATTTGCTACCTTGATTTTTTAATTTATTCAGATTATAAAAATATATTTATACCATCAATATTACACTTTTATCACCATCTCTTCGCCGAACTAGTGCACATATACAATTTACCATTGTATTGGGTGTGTTGGGGACACAAGAGATTTCTTGTATTTGGTTGCAGGGTCGTTTGAGAGAGACCATCTTCATCCTACACCTCTCACGGATTGATAAACCTTAGGTCATCCACTTGAGGGAAAATTGCTACTGTCCTACAAAACTCTGCGCTTGGAGGCCCAACACGTGTCTACAAGAATAAAGTTGCGTAGTAGACATCAAGCTCTTTTCTGGCGCCGTTGCCGGGGAGGTGAGTGCATGAAGGTATATCTTTAGATCTTGCAATCAAATCTCTTAGTTTCTTGTTTTATCACTAGTTTGGTTTATAAAAGAAAAACTACAAAAATGGAATTGAGGTTGCATCATATTATTGATCATCTTTATAATGTATTTCATAAAAATGGTGGAAAGGAAAATTATGCTCAATTGCTAGAAGAAGAATTCAATAGAATGTTTGGTATAAATGATGAGCATGATTGCAATGTTGTTAGTATGAATTCTTGGAATATCCATGATGCTAATGATATGCAAAGCCATAAGCTTGGGGATGCTATATTTGATGAAGATGATATTTTTAGTCCCCCAAGATTTGATGTGCAAATTTATTATAATGATTGCATGCCTCCTATTTATGATGATTATAATAATGAAAGTGGATTTGGAGAGGTCATGACTTTATTTAGTGATGAATCCACCATTTTGGATGAGGCTTCAATTGACTATGATAACAAAGTTTGATTATGGTGATGACATGTATGCTATAAATAATAATGAAAACCATGAAACTTATCATCATGATTTTAATTTTCAATCACATGATAGTTATTTTTTTGAGTTTGCTCCCACTACTATTCATGAGAATAATTTTGCTTATATGGAGAGTAATAATTTTTCTGTGTTTGTAGATCATGAAAATAATGCTTTTATGTGATAGTTATATTCTTAAATTCATTCATGATGCTAATGAAAATTACTATGAGAGAGGAACTTATGCTTCTACACATCTCAATAATATCAAGTTTCCTCTCTTTATGTTGAAAGTTTTGAAGTTGCACTTGTTTTGCCTTCCTATGCTAGTTGATTCTTGCTCCCATAAATTGTTTGCTCACAAAATCCCTATGCATAGGAAGTGGGTTAGACTTAAATGTGTTTGCCATGTGATTCATGATGCTCTCTTTATGTTTCAATTCTTATATTTTATGTGAGCATCATTGAAATCATCATGCCTAGCTAACAGACAATAAAGAAAAGTTCTTGTTTTATTGCTTTCGTTTCAATAAAATGCCAAGTAATACCTTTGGGATGGTTTACGGTGATAGTTGATTTGATCTTGCTGGAAAACAGAAACTTTTGTGCTCAGGAAAAAAATTCTCTTATTTAACATAAGCGTGATAAAATGATGATTCTTTTTGCATAGGATCAACAGACAAATTACCCAGGATTCCCTAATTTTTCAGAATTTTTGGAGTAGCAGAAGTATGGTTGGAGTACAAATTACTACAGACTGTTCTGTTTTTGACAGATTCTGTTTTCAATGCATAGTTTGCTTGTTTTCTAGTTTCCATGGCTTATATTGCTCAATATAAATTGTGGAAATGATATGCTACAGTAGGCATTGTGTGAGAACAATTATGAATCTAGTCTTTGATAGTACCAAAAGTGAAATGGTTTGCTCTTTATCATACTAACCTATCTCACAAAGTTACGTTAAGTTTTGTGTGATTGAAGTTTTCAAGTTTTGGGTGAGATGTCAATACGAGGAGAATAAGGAGTTATAAGACCCTAAGCTTGGGTATGCCCAAGGCACCCCAAGGTAATATTAAAGTAAGATCCAAGCAACCAAGCTTGGGGATGCCCCGGAAGGCATCCCCTCTTTCGTCTTCAACATTATCTGTAACCTCACTTGGAGCTATGTCTTCATTCGTCAATTGCTATGAGTTTTACTTGGAGCATCATTTTATTTTGTTAGGATTTGCTTTCTGTTATTTATATTAATGTTTTGCATCTTTTATTTCAATAAAAGTGGCAATGATAGCCTTTGCCATGCTTATTTTGCAAGTATACATGTTGCTGTTTGAAAACAAAAAGTTTACCGTTGTTGCAAAAATTACCTAGAAAAGTCAGAATATGATAAAATGTTAAAACTTTTTGCAAAATAAGATCTGATAAATTTTCTATAGTGTGGTAAAATTTTCATAATTTTTGGAGTTGAATAGATATTGATACTCTTGCATTCTTTACAGACTGTACTGTTTTGGCAGATTGCTGTTATGTTTGCATTGTTTGCATATGTTTGCTTGTTTAATGATTCTATTTGAGGATAGGAGTATTAAATATGCAGAGGCATTTAGTATGCAATGTTGAATAATAAATTTAGTGATTTTCTATAGTAGATAATGATAAGGGTTTTGCATTGGTTTATACTAACTTATCTCACGAGTTCTTGTTGAGTCTTGTGTGGATGAAGTCTTTAAGATTTGGGGAAACCGTGAAATAAAAGGAATTCAGGAGACACGAAATCTCAAGCTTGGGGATTCCCAAGGCATCCCAAGATAATATTTCAAGAAGTCTCAAGCATCTAAGCTTGGGGAAGCCCCGGCAGGCATCCCACCTTTCTTCTTCAACAATTATCAGTTAGTATCGGTTGAGCCTAAGTTTTTGCTTCTTCACATGATGTGTGATATTCTTAGAATGTCATTTTATTTTGTTTTTTCTTGCTTTTTTAATAAAGTACTTAGATCTGAATGTTTTTAAATAAAATAGAGTCCTCAAATAATTGCCAGGGAGGCTAGGTAAGCAACATGCACATCCCGTCAACGAAGCTCTTTTCTATGGAATTGCTCTAGTGCTTCACTTATATCTTTTTGAGCATGGTGTGCTTTAGTATTTTTGAAGAAATTCCCTCTTTCTTCACTTAAATTAATTTGAGAGAAAGAAATATTATGCTCTTGATCTTCACTCAAATTTGTTTGAGCTTATCAAAAGCAACACATGAAAATTAGTCCCAAAGTGATAGATATCCAAGAAGGGTATAATAAAAACATTCATGAAGATCATTGGGCAAAATAAACTTGATTCCTTGTAATAGTTTTGAGATATGATGATGTGATATGTGGAGTAATTATGCTTTAGTAAGAATATTGGTGTTAAGGTTTGTGATTCCATATGCAAGCACAAAAGTCAATAGTTGTGCAATGACATTACATCCTACTTGTGGTGCATTATTCGGTGTTAATTATGCTCAATGCTCGCTTATGAGATTATTCATTTCTTGGTTGGCCGCTTCTCAATATTTTGCTAGCACTCGTTTTGCACTAAGTATGATCACTACTTGTGCATCCAAAATCCTTTAAACTAGTTTTGCCACATGAGTCCACTATACCTACCTATATGCGGTATTCTTTTGCCGTTCTAAGCAAATTTATAGGTGCCATCTCTAATTTTCAAAATAAATTTCTCTTTTGTGTGATTGTACCGCTCGCGAGGCGGTGAGGGGTGGCCAATATTTTCCATGCTAGCAGACTAAGGCATAGCCTAGTGGTGGGAAGGGGCTGATGCCTTCCCACCCACCCAGGTTCAAGGCATGGTACTTGCAATTTGGGTTTATTGCACCAATTATACTGTAAGGGATTTCCTTACAGTCTTTCTGTCAAAAAATATATTTTCCATGCTAGATGTGTTATTCTCAGGATGAGTGTTTATTAACTTGTCGTTGCACAAGAGTAAGGCAAAGGTATTAGAGATTCCCAGTCCCGAAATGAAAAATGAATTTACTTTATGTTCTCAAATAATAAATTCCTTGGAAAGTGTTGGTATGGAGGGCACCCGTGGAAACGGTTAGCCATGGAAAGTGAAAGTATGGTGGAAAAAGGAATAAACTTTATTTTCTGTTTGGGAACCGCCTATGATATATCTAGCATGGAAAGTGTTGGGAGCTCTAAGTCGTTTTCGTTGGTGGGTAAAGTATGCCTCTCAAAATGTTTTTATCTCTCAATTTTTGCTTTGAGCTCTGGCACCTCTACAAATCCCTACTTCCCTCCATGAAGGGCCTTTCTTTTACTTTATGCAATTTTTATTTTTAATTTGAGTCTCCATCTTCTCTTATAAAGCACCAACTAGGGGGCACTATGATCGTACTTGAGCATTGGGTGTAGTTAATATGCGAGTGTGTTTCAAGAATGGATCAATGATTGAGCATGATGGGCTAGGGATAACTTATTTTAGCGTTGATATTTTGAAAGACATGGTAGCTTGTTGATATGCTTGAGTATTTAAGTCTCATGTCAAAACTAGACTATTGCTTCGAATCATATAGAAGTCCAAATGTCCAGGCTATAAAGAAAAGAAAATGAGTAATATGATAGGTAGCATTCCACAACAAAAATTTCGATTTAAATTGGTACTTTATCATGATAACTTTTATGAGAAAGAGTTGCTGTTATGATGCTAGGAAAACTGATTGAAATTATCATTGATCAAACTTATGCACTTTGCTAACATTCACACTTCATAAATTATTTCTTTTATCATTTACCTACTCGAGGACGAGTAGGAATTAAGCTTGGGGATGCTGATACGTCTCCAACGTATCTATAATTTATGAAGTATTCATGCCATGTTTACAACAATTTTATATGGTTTTGGTATGATTTGCATGGAACTAACTGGCGCTGGTTTCAACAGAACTATCGTGGTCTTGTTTTTTTGTGTAGAAATGAAAGTTCTCCAAATGAGCTAAAACTTTTTGACGCTTTTTTTGGAACAAAAGAGACCCCAGAAGCTTCGTGGGAGGGCCATAAGAGCCACGAGGAGGGCACAACTCACCAGGGCACGCCTAGTGGGCCTGGCTTGCCCCGGTGGGTTGTGCTCACCTCGAGGCCCATCTTAGCATGAAACCAACACCAAAAATCCTATAAATAGAGAAACCATCAGAAGTTAACCTAGATCAGAAGTTCTGCCGCGCAGGCCTCTATAACCACCGAAAACCAATCTAGACCCTTTTCGGCACCCTGCCGGAGGGGGGAATCATCTCCGGTGGCCATCTTCATCATCCCGGCGGCCACCACGATGAGGAGGGAGTATTCCATCCTCGGGGCTGAGGGTTTGTACCAGTAGCTATGTGTTTAATCTCTCTCTCTCTCTCTCTCTCATGTTCTTGAGATGTCACGATCTTGGTGCATCGCGGGCTTTGTTAATATAGTCGGATCATATGGTGTTTTCCCTTCTCTATCTTATGATGAATTGAGTTTTTCCCTTTGAGATTTCATTGTTATCGGATTGAATACTTTTATGGATTTGAGAACACTTGATATATGTCTTGCAATTGAATACTCGTAGTGACAATGGGGTATCATATTGATTCAATTGATATATGTTTTGGCACTCAACTCGCGGATTCCCGAGGTGACATTGGGGTAGTCTATGCATAGGGGTTGATGCACGTTCTTGTCTTTGTTTCTCCGGTAGAAATCTTGGGGCACTCTTTGAACTTCTTTGTGTTGGGTTGAGTATTATGAATATGAATTTGCTTTGGTGTTATTTTAGTACAAACTCTAGGATAGATCGAACGAAAAGAATAGATTTGTGTTATTTTAGTACGAACTCTTGAATAGATTGAATGGGGAGAATAGCTTTGAGGTGGTTTCGTACACTAGAAACAATTTATTCTTATGTTCTCTGCTAGATAGGAACTTTGGAGTGATTCTTCATCGCACTTTGAGGGGTGGTTATATGATACAATTATATTAGCATTGTTGAGAGGTTGCACTAGTGAAAGTACGGACCCTAGGCCTCATTTTCAAGCATTGCAATACCATCAATATTACACTTTTATCACCATCTCTTTGCCAAACTAGTGCACCTATACAATTTGCCATTGTATTGGGTGTGTTGGGGACACAAGAGATTTCTTGTATTTGGTTGCAGGGTCATTTGAGAGAGACCATCTTCATCCTACACCTCTCACGGATTGATAAACCTTAGGTCATCCACTTGAGGGAAAATTGCTATTGTCCTAGAAAACTATGCGCTTGGAGGCCCAACACGTGTCTACAAGAATAAAGTTGTGTAGTAGACATGAACGGTTGACACCTGTCCTTTTCGGGTGCTGACACGTGGTTGCTATAGCCAATGATAATTTTACACATGGAAAATCCCCATTGGTCGGGGCTGTTAACAGGTTATCCGATCCAAACGGAACTCGATAGCTTAACGGCGACCCATTACGGTGGATGCCACATGTCGGTTACCCTTGACGAAAGCACTTCCATGATGCACGATTTATCGTCATGGAAGTGGACACTTCCGTATTGATAATTTTGGTAATGTCATGGAACACTTCTACGACAGCATAGGTATGACTATCTTGATTCTATCATAAAATCATCTTAGATGTACATTCATGGGAGAAAACATGACCTACTGCGACAAACATGTATCATCATGGAAGTGTATTTCTTTGTAGTGAAGGGATGGAGCATAGCTGGATCCCTCTCTACATAGCAGGATATGAGGCGGAGAAGCTGGATGTTGGGAAGAGGCATGGTGGGACGACTGCATATCTAGCTCCAAGAACGGACCGGTGGATGTAGGGGAGTGAACGACCGCTCACAGAAGACTGTGGAGAGCGCGGCGAACCCATGCCGATTGTAGGAGCTGGGGCCTGCTACCTCTTGAGCACTGCATTGGTTTTCCCTTGAAGAGGAAAGGGTGATGCAGCAAAGTAGCGTAAGTATTTCCCTCGGTTTTTGAGAACCAAGGTATCAATCCAGTAGGAGACTACACGCAAGTCCCTCGTACCTACACAAACAAATAAGAACCTCGCAACCAGCGCGATAAATGGGTTGTCAATCCCTTCACGGTGAATTACGAGAGTGAGATCTGATAGAGATAATAATAATAAGATAAATATTTTTGGTATTTTTATGATATAGATTGAAAGTAAAGATTGCAAAATAAAATAGATGGGAAACTTATATGATAAAAGATAGACCCAGGGGCCATAGGTTTCACTAGTGGCTTCTCTCAAGATAGCATAAGTATTACGGTGGGTGAACAAATTATTGTCGAGTAATTGATAGAAAAGTGCATAATTATGAGAATATCTAGGCATGATCGTGTATATAGGCATCATGTCCGCGACAAGTAGACCGAAACGATTCTGCATCTACTACTATTACTCCACACATCGACCGCTATCCAGCATGCATCTAGAGTATTAAGTTCATAAGAACAGAGTAATCCATTAGGCAAGATGACATGATGTAGAGGGATAAACTCAAGAAATATGATATAAAACCCATCCTTTTATCCTTGATGGCAACAATACAATACGTGCCTTGCTGCCCCTGCTGTCACTGGGAAAGGACACCGCAAGATTGAACCCAAAGCTAAGCACTTCTCCCATTGCAAGAAAGATCAATCTAGTAGGACAAACCAAACTGATAATTCGAAGAGACTTGCAAAGATAACCAATCATACATAAAAGATTTCGGAGAAGAATCAAATATTGTTCATAGATAAACTTGATCATAAACCCACAATTCATCGGATCTCGACAAACACACCGCAAAAACAGTTACATCAAATAGATCTCCAAGAAGATCGAGGAGAACATTGTATTGAGATCCAAAGAGAGAGAAGAAGCCATCTAGCTAATAACTATGGACCCAAAGGTCTGAGGTAAACTACTCACACATCATCGGAGGGTCCATAGAGTTGATGTAGAGGCCCTCCGTGATCGATTCCCCCTCCGGCGGAGCTCCGGAAAAGGCCCCAAGATGGGATCTCTTGGGTACAGAAGGTTGCGGTGGTGGAAATAGGGTTTCATGGTGCTCCTGGATGTTTTCGGGGTATATGAATATATATAGGAGGAAGAAGTAGGTCGGTGGAGCCACGAGGGGGGAGGGCACGCCCAGGGGGGTAGGCGCGCCCCCAGCCTCGTGGACTTCTCGTTGGTTGTTTGATGTCCACTCCAAGTTCCCTGAATCACATTTGTTCCAAAAATAACTCTCCCAAAGGTTTTATTCCGATTGGATTCCTTTTTTGCGGAACACTGAAATAGGCAAAAAAACAGCAATTTGCACTGGGCCTTGGGTTAGTAGGTTAGTCCCAAAAATAATATAAAAGTGTATAAATAATCCTGTTAACATCGAAAACAGATAATATAATAGCATGGAACAATCAAAAATTATAGATACGTTGGAGATGTATCAAGCATCCCCAAGCTTAATTCCTGCTCGTCCTCGAGTAGGTAAATGATAAAAACAGAATTTTTGATGTGGAATGCTACCTAACATAATTCTTGATGTAATTTTCTTTATTGTGGCATGAATGTTCAGATCTGAAAGATTCAAGACAAAAGTTTAATATTGACATAAAAATAATAATACTTCAAGCATACTAACAAAGCAATTATGTCTTCTCAAAATAACATGGCCAAAGAAAGTTATCCCTTCAAAATCATATAGTCTGGCTATGCTCTATCTTCACCACACAAAGTATTTAAATCATGCACAACCTCGATGACAAGCCAAGCAATTGTTTCATACTTTTGATGTTCTCAAACTTTTTCAATCTTCACGCAATACATGAGCGTGAGCCATGGACATAGCACTATATGTGGAATAGAATGGTGAATGTGGAGAAGACAAAAAGGAGAAGATAGTCTCACATCAACTAGGCGTATCAATGAGCTATGGAGATGCCCATCAATAGATATCAATGTGAGTGAGTAGGGATTGCCATGCAACGGATGCACTAGAGCTATAAGTGTATGAAAGCTCAAAAAGAAACTAAGTGGGTGTGCATCCAAATCGCTTTCTCACGAAGACCTAGGGCATTTTTAGGAAGCCCATCATTGGAATATACAAGCCAAGTTAATGGTGCTACTTTGAAGCACAAGTGTGGAAAAAGGATAGTAACATTGTCCCTTCTCTCTTTTTCTCTCATTTTTTCATTTTTTTTATTTTTTATTTGGGCTTTCTTCCCTTTTTTTTCTTTTATGGCCTCTTTTTTTTCTTTCTTTCTTTTCGTCTGGAGTCTCATCTCGACTTGTGGGGGAATCATAGTCTCCATCATCCTTTCCTCAGTTGGGACAATGCTGCTCTAATAATGACGATCATCACACTTTATTTACTTACAACTCAAGAATTACAACTCAATTCCTAGAACAAAATATGACTCTATGTGAATGCCTCCGGCGGTGTACCGGGATATGCAATGACTCATGAGTGACATGTATGACAGAATTATGAACGGTGGCTTTGCCACAAATATGATGTCAACTACATGATCATGCAAAGCACTATGACAATGATGAAGCGTGTCATAGTAAACGGAACGGTGGAAAGTTGCATGGCAATATATCTCGGAATGGCTATGGAAATTCCATAATAGGTAGGTATGGTGGCTGTTTTGAGGAAAGTATATGGTGGGTTAACGGCACCGGCGAAAGTTACACGGTACTAGAAAGGCTAGCAATGGTGGAAGGGTGAGAGTGCGTATAATCCATGGACTCAACATTAGTCATAAAGAACTCACATACTCATTGCAAAAATTTATTAGTTATCAAAACAAAGTACTACACGCATGCTCCTAGGGGCATAGATTGGTAGGAAAAGACCATCGCTCGTCCCCGACCGCCACTCATAAGGAAGACAATCAATAAATAAATCATGCTCCGACTTCATCACATAACGGTTCACCATACGTGCATGCTACGAGAATCACAAACTTTAGAACATGTATTTTTCAAATTCACAACTACTCAACTAGCATGACTCTAATATCACCATCTTCATATCTCAAAACAATCATCAAGTATCAAACTTCTCATAGTATTCAATGCACTTTTTATGATAGTTTTTATTATACCCATCTTGGATGCCTATCATATTAGGACTAATTTTATAACCAAAGCAAATTACCATGCTGTTTTAGAGGACTCTCAGAATAATATAAGTGAAGCATCAGAGATCAATAATTTCTATAAAATAAAACCACCATCGTGCTCTAAAGGTATAAGTGAAGCACTAGAGCAAAATTATCTAGCTCAAAAGATATAAGTGAAGCACATAGAGTATTCTAATAAATTCCAATTCATGTGTGTGTCTCTCAAAAGGTGTTGTTGGGGAACGTAGTAATTTCAAAAAATTTCCTACACACACAAGATCATGGTGTTGCATAGCAACAAGAGGGGAAAGTGTCGTCCACGTACCCTCGTAGACCGTTAAGCGGAAGTGTTATGACAACACAATTTATGTAGTCGTACGTCTTCACGATCGACTGATCCTCAGTACCGAACGTACGGCACCTCCGCGTTCAGCACACGTTCAGCTCGGTGACGTCCCGCGAACTCACGATCCAGTAGAGCTTGAGGGAGAGTTTCGTCAGCACGACGCCATGATGACGATGTTGATGAAGCTACCGTTGCATGGCTTCGCCTAAGCACCGCTACAGTATGACCGAGGTGGATTATGGTGGAGGGGGGCACCGCACACGGCTGGGAGAGATCAATGATCAACTTGTGTGTTCTAGGGTGCCCCCTGCCCCCGTATATAAAGGAGCAAGGGGGAGGCCGGCTGGCCCTGTAGGGCGCGCCAGGAGGAGGAGTCCTTCTCCTAGTAGGAGAAGGACTCCCCTCTTTCCTACTCCTACTAGGAGGGGGAAAGGAAGGGGAGAAGGAGAAGGAAAGGGCCCCCCTTCCTAGTCCAATTTGGACTAGAGGGGGAGGGGCGCGCGGCCTGCCATGGCCGGCCCCTCTCTCTATCCACTAGGGCCCAACAAGGCCCATTAACCCCCGGGGGGGTCCGGTAACCCCTCCGACACTCCCGCAAAATCCCGATTTCACCCGGAACTCTTCCGATGTCCAAATGTAGGCTTCCAATATATCAATCTTTATGTCTCGATCATTTCGAGACTCCTCATCATGTCCATGATCATATCCAGGACTCCGAACTACCTTAGGTTCATCAAAACATATAAACTCATAATACCGATCGTCATAGAACTTTAAGCGTGTGGACCCTATGGGTTCGAGAACTATGTAGACATGACCGAGACATGTCTCCGATCAATAACCAATAGCGGAACCTGGATGCTCATATTGGTTCCTACATATTCTATTAAGATCTTGATCCGTCGAACCGCATAACAACATACGTTGTTCCCTTTGTCATCAGTATGTTACTTGCCCGAGATTCGATCATCGATATCTCAATACCTAGCTCAATCTCATTACCGGTAAGTCTCTTTACTCGTTTTGTAATGCATCATCCCGCAACTAGCTCATTAGTTGCATTGCTTGCAAGGCTTATAGTGATGTGTGTTACCGAGAGGGCCCAGAGATACCTCTCCGATAATTGGAGTGACAAATCCTATTCTTGATCTATGCCAACTCAACAAGTACCATCGGAGACACCTGCAGAGCACCTTTATAATCACCCAGTTACATTGTGACGTTTGGTAGCACACAGTGTTCCTCCGGTAATCGGGAGTTGCATAATCTCATAGTCATAGGAACATGTATAAGTCATGAAGAAAGCAATAGCAGTAAACTAAAACGATCAAGTGCTAAGCTAACAAAATGGGTCAAGTCAATCACATCATTCTACTAATGATGTGATCCCGTTAATCAAATGACAACTCATGTATATGGCTAGGAAACTCAACCATCTTTGATCAATGAGCTAGTCAAGTAGAGGCATACTAGTGACAGTATGTTTGTCTATGTATTCACACATGTATTATGTTTCCAGTTAATACAATTCTAGCATGAATAATAAACATTTATCATGATATGAGGAAATAAATAATAACTTTATTATTGCCTCTAGGGCATATTTCCTTCAGATGTGTATAGAAAGGATGATTGTGGTAAACTAAAAAGCAAAGACTCAAATCATACAAGTCGCTCCAAGCAAAACACATATCATGTGGTGAATAAAAATATAGCCTCAAGTAAAGTTACCGATAGAAGAAGACTTAAGAGGGGATGCCTTCCGGGGCATCCTCAAGCTTAGGATTTTGGTTGTCCTTGAATTTTACCTTGGGGTGCCATGGGCATCCCCAAGCTTAGGCTCTTGCCACTCCTTGTTCCATAATCCATCAAATCTTTACCCAAAATTTGAAAACTTCACAACACAAAACTTAAACAGAAAATCTCATGAGCTCCATTAGTATAAGAAAACAAACCACCACTTAAGGTACTGTAATGAACTCATTCTTTATTTATATTGGTGTTAGACCTACTGTATTCCAACTTCTCTATGGTCCATAACCTCTGATACTATCCATAGATTCATCAAAATAAGCAAACAACACGCGAAAAACAGAATCTGTCAAAAACAGAACAGTCTGTAGTAATCTGTAGGTTTGGAATACTTATGTAACCCAAAAAATTCTAAAATAAATTGCTGGACTTTAGGAATTTATCTATTAGTCATCTTCAAAAATAATCAACTTAATCACACTCTCCAGTAAAAAATGGTATCAAATCTCGTCAGCGCTAAAGTTTTTGTTTTTTACAGCAAGATCGCAAAGACTTTCCCCAAGTCTTCCCAAAGGTTCTACTTGACACAAACACTAATTAAAAGCATAAAACCACATCTAAACAGAGGCTAGATGAATTATTTATTACTAAACCGAATCAAAAAGCAAGGAACAAAAATAAAAATGGGTTGCCTCCCAACAAGCGCTATCGTTTAACGCCCCTAGCTAGGCATAAAAGCAAAAATAGATCTAGGTATTGTCATCTTTGGTATGCAATCCATAAGTGTCTCTCATAATAGATTCATAAGGTAATTTAATTTTCTTTCTAGGGAAGTGTTCCATGCCTTTCCTTAACAGAAATTGAAATCTAATATCTCCTTCTTTCATATCAATAATTGCACCAATCGTTCTAAGGAAAGGTCTACCAAGAATAATAGGACATGTAGGATTGTAATCAATATCAAGAACAATGAAATCTATGGGCATATAACTTATATTTGCAACAATAAGAACATCATTAATTCTTCCCATAGGTTTTTTAATAGTGGAATCCGCAAGGTGCAAGTTCAAAGAACAATCATCAAATTCACGGAAACCTAACACGTCACACAAATTTTTTGGAATCACGGAAATGGTAGCACCCAAGTCACATAAAGCATAGTATTCATGATCTTTAATTTTAATTGTAGGTTCCCACTCATCATAAAGTTTTCTAGGGATAGAAACTTCCAATTCAAGCTTTTCTTCATAAGATTACATTAAAGCATCAACGATATGTTTAGTAAAAGCTTTATTTTGACTATAAGCATGCGGAGAATTTAGCACGGATTGCAACAAGGAAATACAATCTATTAAAGAACAATTATCATAATTAAATTCCTTGAAATCCAAAATAGTGGGTTCATTGCTATGTAAAGTTTTGACCTCATCAATCCCACTTTTACCAATTTTTGCATCAAGATGTAAAAACTCCGAATCATTGGGATGCCTTTTAACTAAAGTTGACTCATCTCGAGTCCCATCATTATCAAAATTCATATTGCAAAACAAAGATTTAATAAGGGACATATCAATCACTTTTAGATCTTCATCCTTATTATCATCGAAACTAGAAGAACACGCTTTCACAAAGAAATCCTTTTTAGCACGAATCCTAGCGGTTCTTTCTTTGCACTCATCAATGGAAATTCTCATAGCTTTGAGAGACTCGTTGATATCATGCTTAGGTGGAATAGATCTAAGTTTCAAAGAATCAACATCAAGAGAAATTCTATCCACGTTCCTAGCCAACTCATCAATCTTAGACAATTTTTCTTCGCTTAATCAAAGCATTGAAACTCTTTTGCAAACTAATAAATTCTTTAATATTAGATTCAAAATCATAGGGCATCTTATTATAATTTCCATAAGAATTGTTGTAGGAATTACCATAATTATTAGAGGAATTACTAGGAAACGGCCTAGGATTAAAATTACCTCTATACGCATTATTACCAAAATTGTTCCTACCAACAAAATTCACATCCATAGATTCATTATTATTCTCAATCAAAGTAGACAAAGGCATATCATTAGGATCAGAAGAAACACTCTTATTAGCAAACAATTTCATACGTTCATCCATCTTTCCACTCAAAACATTGATTTCTTCTATAGCATGCACCTTTTTACTAGTAGATTTTTCAGTGTGCCATTGAGAATAATTAACCATAATATTATCTAAGAGTTTAGTAGCTTCTCCTAAGGTGATTTCCATAAAAGTGCCTCCCGCGGCCGAATCTAGAAGATTTCTAGAAGCAAAATTCAATCCGGCATAAATTTTTTGTATAATCATCCAAAGATTCAAACCATGTGTGGGGCAATTACGTATCATTAATTTCATCCTCTCCCATGCTTGTGCAACATATTCATGATCAAGTTGCTTAAAATTCATAATATTGTTTGTAAGAAAGATGATCTTAGCGGGAGGAAAATACTTAGAGATAAAAGCATCTTTGCACTTATTCCATGAATCAATACTATTTTTAGGCAAAGAAGAAAACCAAGTTCTAGCACGATCTCTAAGTGAAAACGGAAATAGCTTCAATTTAACGATATCATTATCCACATCTTTCTTCTTTTGCATATCACACAAATCAACAAAGCTATTCAGATGGGTAGCGACATCTTCACTAGGAAGGCCGGAAAACGGATCTTTCATGACAAGATTCGGCAAAGCGGCATTAATTTCACAAGATTCAGCATCGGTAATAGGATCAATCGGAGTGCTAATAAAATCATTATTGTTGGTATTGGAAAAGTCACACAATTTAGTATTATCTTGAGCCATCGTGACAAACAATCCAACACACATGCACACAAGGAGAAAGCGAAAAAGAGACGAACAAAAAGAGAGGAGGACGGAAAGAGAGGGCGAATAAAACGGTAAGGGTGAAGTGGGGGAGAGGAAAATGAGGGGCAAATGCCAAATAATGTAATGCGAGGGATACGAGTTTGTGATGTGTACTTGTTATGCTTGACTTGTGGTAGATCTCCCTGGCAACGGCACCAGAAATCCTTCTTGCTACCTCTTGAGCACTGTGTTGGTTTTCCCTTGAAAAGGAAAGGGTGATGCAGCAAAGTAGCGTAAGTATTTCCCTCGGTTTTTTAGAACCAAGGTATCAATTCAGTAGGAGACTACACGCAAGTCCCTCGTACCTACACAAACAAATAAGAACCTCGCAACCAACGCGATAAAGGGGTTGTCAGTCCCTTCACGGTCACTTACGAGAGTGAGATCTGATAGAGATAATAATAATAAGATAAATATTTTTGATATTTTTATGATATAGATTGAAAGTAAAGATTGCAAAATAAAATAGATGGGAAACTTCTATGATAAAAGATAGACCCGGGGGCTATAGGTTTCACTAGTGGCTTCTCTCGAGATAGCATAAGTATTAAAGTGGGTGAACAAATTACTGTTGAGCAATTGATAGAAAAGTGCATAATTATGAGAATATCTAGGCATGATCATGTATATAGGCATCATGTCCGCGACAAGTATACCGAAACGATTCTGCATCTACTACTATTACTCCACACATCGACCGCTATCCAGCATGCATCTAGAGTATTAAGTTCATAAGAACAGAGTAATGCATTAGGCAAGATGACATGATGTAGAGGGATAAACTCAAGCAATATGATATAAACCCCATATTTTTTATCCTCGATGGCAACAATACAATACGTGCCTTGTTGCCCCTGCTGTCACTGGGAAAGGACACCGCAAGATTGAACCCAAAGCTAAGCACTTCTTCTATTGCAAGAAAGATCAATCTAGTAGGCCAAACCAAACTGATAATTTGAAGAGACTTGCAAAGATAACCAATCCTACATAAAAGATTTCAGAGAAGAATCAAATATTGTCCATAGATAAACTTGATCATAAACCCACAATTCATCGGATCTTGACAAACACACCGCAAAAAGAGTTACATCAAATAGATCTCCAAGAAGATCGAGGAGAACATTGTATTGAGATCCAAAGAGAGAGAAGAAGCCATCTAGCTAATAACTTTGGACCCGAAGGTCCGAGGTAAACTACTCACACATCATCGGAGGGGCCATGGAGTTGATGTAGAGGCCCTCCGTGATCGATTCCCCCTCTGGCGGAGCTCCGGAAAAGGCCCCAAGATGGGATCTCTTGGGTACAAAAGGTTGCGGCGGTGTAAATAGGGTTTCGTGGTGCTCCTAGATGTTTTTGGGGTATATGAATATATATAGGTGGAAGAAGTAGGTCGGTGGAGCCACGAGGGGCCCACGAGGGGGGAGGGCGCGCCCAGGGGGTAGGCGCGCCCCCTGCCTCGTGGACTCCTTGTTGGTTGCTTGACGTCCACTCCAAGTTCCTTGGATCACGTTTGTTCCAAAAATAACTCTCCCGAAGGTTTTATTCCATTTGGATTCCGTTTGATATTCCTTTTCTGCGAAACACTAAAATAGGCAAAAAAAACAGCTATTTGCACTGGGCCTTGGGTTAGTAGGTTATTCCCAAGAATAATGTAAAAGTGTATAAATAAGCCCATTAACATTCAAAACAGATAATATAATAGCATGGAACAATAAAAAATTATAGATACGTTGGAGACATATCTGGGCCCAGAGTAGGCAATGACTAGGGCTGGAGGCCACCGCGGCCGGAGCTCGGTATTGGGGTGCTGGAGGAGAGGACTTCCTTTTGCTGGATGTATTTTATGCTAGATGTGTATCCTAGAAATAGGCTTTCGCCCTACTTTATATATAAAGCACCAACCGATGATAAACCACGGCCGAACGATACAAGGTGGTGAGGTCGCCCTCTTACAAATCCGATCCCAAGATAGGTTGTAACATGTAGAAGCACGCGACTATGCTACCAACAAAGAGTACAGGAAGATCTAAACACCCCGCCACGCTACAACCTAGACCACCTAAGCTCCACGACAACGCCCTCAAGAGGGAGAACGGCGCCGAGCGTCGCCATTGCCGAGTCCACAACGGACAAAGGTCTTCACCCGAAGCTCTGGCACGGAGAGAAGAACCACGATGACGTCTTCAAGAAGAGTGCGGCACCCATGGGTGTCACCGTCATCGGCACCAAGGCACGAGATTTCGCTCGGCAACTCAGCCCTCACCACGAGACCGCCAAGATGAGCACGGCGATGTCAGATTCCCAGATCAAGATCAGGGCACCACCCCTCCAAGAGAGAAGGCACGCCCGGGCAACCCGTCGTAACCCCTCCCATTGCCCACACAACCCGAGAGGAGAGCCACCACCATCGCAATGATGCCCGCCGAAGAGCAAACATGTGGACCTCCATTCGGGGCCGCCGCCCGGGCATCCCTGACGCGGGACACCATACACCACACACATCACAACGCACTCAGCCACAGTAGGAAGAGCGACGACATTCCATCTATTCCTAGCCCGACATCAGTCCCTGAGTCTGGGTAGGTGTCTCCACCGTAGGAGGCACCCACAACTGCGTCCCCAACCAATAACCGATGGACTGGGGGCGAGCCAGCCCCGACCTCTTGGCCAGGCGGGCTCACATGATGCCATGTTCGTGGCCACCGGCGCTGATCCGCATACCGGTGCAACGGTGACACGACCACCACCATCAAGCCCCATACCCGCGAGAAACGCCCACGGGCGCAACCCAGACCGAGCCCATCCTCACCCACCTAGGGCTCACCCCGATCTGCCTCGGGTCCAGATCTGGTCTACTCGAGCACAAACCTAGACCAAAAGCCTCCGCCTCCATGCGTGTGGCCATCACCGGTGCATCACCGTTGCCCGCCCAGCCCCGCACGCCGCTGGTTCTGGTCCAGAAGAAGGGAAGGTGCAACCTCTACCCTGCACTGCGAGCATGGCCTCGACAGATGCAACACCGCAGCCACACTACCCACTCAGCCCCTCCCCCGGTCAGCACCCGCAAGGCCAACCACGGGCAGAGCACCGCCGCCGCCAGTAACACCGCCGCCGCTGCGCAGCAGGCAGACGCTACCGGCCCTGGCCGCCGCAGCCCGCGCCGCCTGACGACCGACCCCGTCGCCGCACCCAGGCACGCCCCGTCCGCCATGCTGCCCGACACGCAGCAGCCACCAGCCCGCCACCGTCGCACCAGAGTGCCGTCGTCGAACTAGGGAGCCACCGCGCCGCGACACCAAACACCCGCATCACGCCCTGCCATGGGAAGGCCGACCCGCGTCGCCCCGCACCCGCGAGAGGACGCCACATCCCCGTCGCCGCCGGCTCCAATCGAGCTTAGCTCGGCCGCGCCCCCTGGCGGTAGCGAGGAAGGGTGAGGAGGGAGGAGGAGGACCGGCGGCCGAGATCTGGGGATCCCTCCCCGCCGCCACGCGGGTGCGGCAAGGGAGGGAGGGCGGCTAGACGTGTATCCTAGTGGGAAGAACCACGGCGTTGCAATTATAATAAGAATTAAATCTCATAATGTAAATCTTCTATCGTGATACCACCTTCGTCCGGGTTTATTAGACCCCCTCTTATTTTGGGCTAAAATTTGACTATAAATTTAACTAATAAAGTTCAAACTATATTTCATAAAAATTATACTGTGAGAAATCCTTTTTAAATACAAATCCAATAATATAATTTCCGTATCATATAATTTATATTTTGTTAGTTTTGTAGATGATCAAAGTTTGACCCAAAATAGGAGAATGCTCGTAAACCGGAACGGAGGTAGTATTCCCCGCAATTCCATGCCACTAGTCTCATTTCTGCTAAAAATTCTGTTATGAAAATCCCCGAACCGTTTTTCTAGGGTTCGAGTGGAGAGGCGGCGGCGCACGGGCGATCCCATCTACCTGTGGCGTACTCGCAAGTTTCTACCCGTGATCCCTCCTTGATAGCATTGACTTTTCCTATAGACTCAATGTGATCTTGGATCACTAAAATATAAAATGTAGAGTCTTGAGCTTTGAGCTTGAGCCAATCTTTTCGTCCTTAGTATTTTGAGGGGTCCACTTTCCTCATCCATGCCATGCCATGCCATTCATTGAGCTTTTTCTGAAATATTAATCTTGGAATAGCATTAGTTCAATGAGCTATATGTTGTTAGGAATTACCAAAACCATCTAGGGATAGTTGCACTTTCAAAATCAGCCAGATCAAGGGTACAAGGATGGAGTTATAGAAATGCATCTTGTGCAGGAAGAGAAGTGCATCTTAAAGCAGTGGTCCAAGCATTACCAGCCTTTCCTATGAGTTGTTTCAAGCTCACTAAAGGCTTATACAAAAAAGTCACGACAGTCATGTCTAAGTATTGGTGGGCTGGGTCACTCGATAAGAAAAAAATGCACTGGCAATCTTGGTCGAAGATGGCTACACCGAAGTCTAAGGGAGGACTAGGTTTCAGAAACCTAGAGTTGTTCAATGATGCAATGCTTGCTAAACAACCTTGGAGGCTGCTGGTTAATCCAGATAGCCTTTGTGCCAGGGTTCTTAAAGGGAGATACTACCCGGAAGGAGATTTTTTACAAGTTGGGTGCCCGGCAAACTCATCTACCACCTGGCGAGCCATCATACAGGGGAGAGAGGCCCTTAAACAAGGTCTGGTTCGGCGGGTGGTGGATGGAAGATCTACAGAAATTTGGCATGATCAGTGGATAAGTGGCACGAAGACTATGAAACCTATTTGCAGGTTATCAGACGAACCTGTCCAGCTGGTGGCGGATCTCATAGATGAGCATACATGTAATTGGAATTCTGGGCTGGTGCGGATCTTGTTCTTAGCACCAGACGCGGACGCGATACTTAATCTCCCAAGACCGAGGTCAACACAAGGGGATTATTGGGCGTGGGCCTGGGATAGATCAGGAGCGTTTACGGTTCGCTCAGCATATCGAGAACTTAAGGAACGACAACAAAATTCTCAGGGTGTTCCGGGCAGCTCATCGGGCGGTGAAGAGAGTTGGAGATCGTTATGGAAGCTCAGAGTGCAATCTAAAATACGTGTTTTCTGGTGGCGGGTTCTGAAAGGCTTTCTACCAGCCAACGCAGAATTACAGAGGAGGCATGTGAATGAAGATGCTATATGCTTATTGTGCGGGCACGCGGAGGAAACGCTGTTACATGCTTTGGTGCAGTGTGTTCATGCTACAACATACTGGGCAGAGGCAGAGAATTTTTTTGGTATCACATTACCGCGGCTGTTCCCGGGAACTTGGACGAGAGACTTGCTTGATCCTCAGTTTTTGTCCAGAGACAAAGCAGCAATTGCAATAACAGTGATGTGGGCAGGATGGAATAGTAGAAACAAATACACACATGGCGAGGTGCAATACCAACCCATGCGTTCAATGGAATTGGTTCAGGAGATGATCAGATCCCTTGATGTTCTAGGCAAGGAAAATGATGCATTAGCAGTACCCAAGCGGGCTGTGTGGCGGCCACCTACTGAAGGAGTTGTCAAGCTGAATACAGACACAGCGGTTGAAGTGGCCAGGGGTGAGGCAGGTGGATCGATGATAGCACGAGATGATCAGGGATCCTTCCTTGCAGCCAGATTTAGAAACTACCCAGGGACTACCTCTCCGCTGATAGGGGAAGCTTTGGCGTGCCGGGACACGATGGTGTTTGCGATGGAGCAAGGATGGACCAACGTTCAAGTTGAAACAGACTGTCAAGTCTTTGCCAATGAGTGGAAGAATAGAAGAGACATGTCTGATGTGGGTCTCATTATCAGAGAGATGAAGGTCTATCTCTCATATTTCCAGGGATTCGAGTTGTATCATATTAGTAGAGAAGCCAATGCTCTCGCTCACAAATTAGCTCGGCATGCTCTGCTTTTAGGCATGGGCGATGTAACTTTCAGTTGTATCCCTGAATTTCTGAGTGACGAGATGCACTCAGACTATGTACGATGGAGGAATGAATAAATGTCGTTAAGGGCCGTACTTCAAAAAAAAAAAGGAAGTAGTAGTACCTATTAGTCAACCAGGCGCGTTAAAAATCTCTCAGGGCCGCAGCTTAATTTTTTAAGAAAACTTCTAACCTATGCATCTTCAAGCATGCTAGTATAATGAACATCATAAAAAAAAATTATTCCAAATTCGTAGACCACAACATGCGCCTTGTACGCCGTGCATGGAGTGGAGCTCACATCCGGCGACCCAGCGCACGTCTCGTGTTCAATTTGCCGTGATTAACTGCCGTGGTTAATGGCACGGCTGCTGTCTTCCTATTATACATCAGTTATCACGATATTAACTACATGGGCGATTAATATTGCAGGAGTAATTCTTTAATTAATTTCTTATTTAATTTTTTAATTACTTGATTGGACCAACCCCACAACCATTGTGATGATATTGTACATTCCAACAATGTGAGCATAACACAAACCAGCCGGTGGTTGCATGGTTAGGTGGATAGTAATATCTCAGTTCATCAAGATTAAAGTTTTGGTTCTCGTATTTATTTCTAAATTTATTTTAGGACTTTCGATGATGTGCATTTAATGGGAGAAGACGTTCTCATCGACTACGAGTTGTCTTTGGTGACTTCATCAATCTCAAGTGATATATCGGCTCGATCTTTCGGAGATGCTCATGAGGTAGGGTGTATGTTCATAGGAATGGGTGTATGCGCGTATATATAAGCTTCCGCGTCTGTATTGTGTTAAAAAAACCAGGAGAGCATACCGAAAATAACTTTTCCTTTTTATAAAACTAACAAGGCATGGAGTGAGCTTTCTTTCTTTTTGGCCACGAAAACACTCGGTGAGTTGACAAAAGCGTCCATTTTACAATTAACATAAAAAACGAGATCAATCTTCATCAATCCACATATGGGCGGACGAAAGTGACAGACTTGGTTGCAAAAAATACGACGTGCTTACAGAATCCCGGATTTAAATTCTGCGACACGGGCACACAGAGAAGCACCATGTGCCAGCGCTCAAAAAATTTAAGTCCCAAGAAAAGCTCTAAATTTTGACGAGTTTGGGCGACAACGAAATCCAGCCAGCCAGCCGTACCGATATGCCCTCGATCGGGGTCACGTGGAGACACGCCCAGCGCGGACCAGTCGACCGGAGACAAAGGGGATTTGTACCCTTTCTTTTCCCGTCGCAGACGGGATCCCGCCGCCTGGTTGCTTCTCCGTAACCAATAACGCCGCTACTAAATTATAAAGCTGACGCTCAGATCTCATCTCCCCACCCAGCCCAACCCAACCCAACCCCAGCCCCAGTGGATTCTCCAATCCCCCGCAGAAAAGGGCGCCAGTGCATCCGCTCCCGTTCCCAGCAGCAATCCGTTACCACCAAGGCACAAGATTTAGGAGGACTACTTGCTCAGCTCCACCCATACCAAATCTCCACCCCGCGGCAGCTTCGTGTTGACTCGTCCATCCTCCTCCCCGGCTCGGGAGCGCCCGTGGGCTTCTCGGATCGGCGGCGCGTCCGCTTTCCGTGCTCGGATCCAAGAAACCAGCTGGGGGCTAGGTTCTTGGATTTGGATCTCCCGCCCGCAATGGCGGCGCTCGTGGAGCTCTTCACGAGATCCTTGTCGTCCTCGACGCCCGTGGACTGGGAGGCGGAGGCCTACCCGGCGTACGGCGACTACGCCGTTCTCCCCATCCTCGTCGCCTTCTTTCCCGCCCTGCGCTTCCTCCTCGACCGGTTCGTCTTTGAGGTAAACTGCCTGGCTGCTCCCCTCTTCGGGTTTTAGTGGTTCATCGGATCCGGAATGCCCGTGCCAAGCTGCAGTTAGTTGCTGGATAAGCATTCCCCCTTGAGTTTCTTGCTTCAGTACAGTCTTTTCCATGGATCAGTTTTCTCATAAAACTGATGTAACTGTGCATGCCCTGACATGTCAATTTGTGTACTGATGTGAGCCTCTGTAATTATGGATCGAATTGTCAATCAACAGATAGAAAGACAAATAGAAGCTAGAAAATACAGCACCATAGCAATAATGTACTGCATTTTGATTGAGATTGTGCTGGATTCGGCTCGATAAAGCTGTGGTCATCGTGACTGCTTTTTGGAAAGTTACATTCGCTGTAACAAAATAATCAAACCATGGACACGTTTTTAGATGCCACTTGTTTTCCCTCTTGTTTACGGCGGTACTTTTAAACGTCTTCATACTGTGAAGTGTGTGATTCTTTGGGTTCTACTAATATTATTGGTTAAATGGCATGTGAGTAAAATTTGTTGTGCTATATTGCTAGTGAATCGAATGTGAGGAGGGACATGCTACTATCCAAATTTATCTAGAAAATCATAGAACATGTACTGGAAGCTAATAGGGATTAACATTGGGAAATATCATCCTCTCTTACTTTTTGGAATTTTCAACCAGGGGGGGGGGGGTATTTCCCCACCTTAATTCATTGCCCCACAACAAGGTTTTGCAGCCCATCGCAAGATAGGGTCCAAGTGAACAGGGGCCACAGGGGAGAAGAGATTGAGCAAAAAATAACACGTACCGACAGCACACATAGCAAGGGAGAACAAAGAGGGAAAGCACAACAATGAGCACCGTGTCAGATCCCGCTAGGGATCGACAGGGAATCAAAGTGTATTGAACCAAGAAATCAAGGAAAAAAGTATAAGAACTGAAGAACTAGAGCACTTTTGCATATATGGTGTATGTATCTGTATATTTGATATAAACCAAATTGGCTGAATACAGTTGATCGATGCCCCTCTCTCAGGTTACAAGGCCTTATATAGGCTAGGGAATTACAGTGGCTTAATTTGAAAGTAAAGGAAAGGAAAAAGCAGCAAAAGGGGGAAACAGAGATAGGCATAGATCAGGTGTTCCTCTCATCCTAGCCCTCCAATCTTCTCTCTTATCTTCTCCCACTAGTACCTGATACACTGCCGGTGTAATCACTGTTCCAAATATCGGTCAGTGAACTGCCGATATGGTCAGTTAACTGCTATTCGGACCCTTCCCGATATGAGAACGTGCTATTCGAGCCATTAACTGGTAGGCCCAGTTAATTTGTCTGACAAGCTGGTTTTATCAGCTGTCAGGCCGAATTATTGGCCTGCTACGCATTTTTTAACCCAAAACTGGCCTGTTCCCTCCCTACTTTTCAGTGTGCAGGTCTATGGCCTTCCAGATTGGCTGCAGCATCATCAGAACATCAAGGCAACACTTCTCCGTGTTGCTATGTAGCCTAGGATTGCATATTTAGGCACTTGGTACATTGCATGTTGCTATTAGCCTAGTAGATATAGATATGGCTCTAGTTAACCTACCGATATATGGGTTACCGATAAATTCAGTTAAATGGCGGATTCGTCGATTACTCCTTACTCAGCACCTTGCCGATATGGTACCAGTTACCGATATCTTGAACATTGGGTGTAATCTAATGACATCGGCCAGCCGAGAGCAAACCACTACACTGCACCGTCGACACAATCAAAAGGCTCCGCACATCCGAGACTGCACAATGCCGCGACACCACCTGTGTCGTGGGGCACATTCAAAGGGTCATGTGAGGCCGGGACGGCGCCACGGCACCTGTGTGCCTCCGGCGTAGTCAAAGGGCATCGCCTAGCAGACCAAACCCGACACTGCCATGACACTGCACCGTTGACGCAATCGAGGGCACCGCACAACCGAGACTGCACAACGCCGTGCACCACCTGTGTTGTGCGTAAATTCAAAAGGTTACGCGAGGCCGAGATGCAGTCGCAACTGCAAGGTCAACTCACCATGTCGACTAGTCGACGAGTCGCAACTGCAGGGTTGAAGAGTAGCTACCCCAGAACGACTCATCGACTCGAAAACCTTGCTGAGACGACGCCACGGCACCTGTGTGCCACTGGCGTAGTCGCAGGGCATCGCCTACCACCGTCGACCCCAGACCAGCCACATCACCACCACCCGCCCCGACCCACAACCACCAACCTCAAACATCCTCTCTTATTTAACTTAGCTGCAGCATTGCTCTTGAATCTATCTTGACTTAGGTTTACTGCTATTTCCCTCTTAACTAAGCTCAAACTTAACAAGTTGCTTCAAATGTAAATTGCAGAGTGATTATTTCTTGAGGCACTGACTTGATTATATTTCCAGTTTATGGCTTCCTTGCGTACAAAATTTTGAAAACAATGGAGCCCCCTCCAGACTCCAGTAGAGATCAGTGGATCCATTTGTGGTTTAGCAATTGCTGATGCAATAGTGGTTCAATTTTTTTATCTAACATGGTTGCAGTATGTATTATTACCAATATAATATATGATTACGCCCATCCACCATTGTAGTACATGCAGTAACTCATGTTGACATGAAAAGTAAGTCCTATTTTGATTTTTGACTCTAAATTGTCTACTGCAAAGAGAGGGGAACTGAAATAAGCCAGAACAGACCAGTTTTTTGCCAGTTTGTTATATTTGCTGTCATGTCACATTAAAACTGTATGCCGTGAGCAAATCATATGCAAGAATGGTGCAATCACGACTGGGATGGTCATTATGTAGCGTTCATGCTATTCCAGTACGCCCCTACATGCGTATATTATAGTTCTTTCATTTCATTATATTTGCAGATATTAGCAAGAAGACTTATATTTGGAAAAGGATATGACAAGCTTGCTGAAACAGACGAAAGGAGAAAGAAAATCAATAAATTTAAGGAGTCGGCCTGGAAATTTGTTTATTTTCTTTCGGCAGAGGTCCTTTCATTATCTGTAACATACAATGAGCCATGGTTTACAAACACCAGATACTTCTGGGTAGGGCCTGGTGAGCAGCTCTGGCCTGATCAAAAGATGAAGTAAGCAAGAGAAACAAGAAGCTCTTTTATTCTTCACTGCAGCATTGCTTTTACCCAAAAGGCTTCAACCTTAATTTTTCTTTTCTTTCTCCCAGACTGAAGCTTAAGGCTGTATACATGTATGCTGCTGGATTTTACACATATTCCATCTTTGCCCTTCTGTTCTGGGAAACAAGACGCAAGGATTTCGGAGTCTCGATGTCTCACCATGTGGCAACTGTTGTTCTGATTGTTATGTCCTACATTTGCAGGTTTGTACATGAGTGTAATTGCCCTTCTATACGTAATGATACACAGCATTGCCAGGTCTTGATGTTATTGCTATTTCTAAACAGATTATCTCGTGCTGGCTCGGTCATTTTAGCCGTCCATGATGCGAGTGATATATTCCTAGAGATCGGAAAGATGGCCAAGTATAGTAGCTGTGAGGGGCTAGCTGTTGTAGCATTTCTACTTTTTGTGGCTTCTTGGATCCTTCTTCGGCTAATAATTTTCCCTTTCTGGATCCTGAGAAGCACAAGGTAAACATTTGCTACAGCTTGTAGGTTGCTGTGGTGTCTGGTGCCACTCCGACTTTTTAACTCCACTAACATTTATATCGCGTTTTATTGATTGATTTGATGCTCTCGTGTCTTTTTCAGCTATGAAGTAGCTGTGATCCTTGACAAGGAGAAAAAAGAATTTTACAGCTCCGTATACTACTATCTTTTCAACAGTCTCCTGTTCTCACTTCTAGTCCTTCACATATATTGGTGGGTACTGATTTACCGAATGCTAGTCAAACAAATCCAATCCAGAGGACGTGTTGGTGACGATGTTCGATCCGGTCAGCTATTTGTCTTGCCCATTTTCTCGTTGTTAAATCTGTTTTCTTTCGCATCAGCATATTGATTTCTTATAAGCCACCTGCTATTAAACAGATTCTGAGGGTGAAGAAGACCACGAAGATTAATCTGTAGGTTGCTGGATGTTTAACTGAAGAATTATATAATGTGTTCCCTACAGGATGATACATCCATCACCCTAGCCACTGATTTCACTAGACCGCATCAATCTTTGTGTCAAACATGGCAGCCACAATTTGCAGGAGTTGGTACTACAGCTACTTGTGCTATCATATACAAAGTTGGTGTATATTTGCCCTGGATCCGTATTTGTATAAAAGAGAGCACAATAAGTTTGTTCAGTCTAGGAAGGATTAGTTGATTCATGATGCATTGACGTCGTTGTGTAATATGCGGTGGTAACTCAGTTTGCAACTTGGTGTATCTTGCATTGTAATGGGTAATCTGGATAAGAAGTTCCAAAGAAACTTTCAACATTCTTAGAGCATCTCCAGCAGTTACCCAATAAGCATCTCCAGCTGCTCCATCAAGTTTTTTGGGGTTTCTTTATGTGCTGCTTTTGCAACTTCCGAATAAACCCATCCCCAATAATTTGATTTTTTTTCTAGTTCTCTTTGCACTTGCATATAAACACAGACATCTTCATTTTATCATCGTAAGGATTCAAGTTCAAATAATTATGTTTCAGTTTCAAACCCACAATTTATGAAATTTAGATTTGAATCTCCATGACCTTTGAAATTGTACCTATATTTATTTAGTTCTAAAATTACCCATCCAAACATCTTATTTACATCTTGGCACGTGATGTTTACTTGGAGCCTTGTTTTGCATGACTGGTCTCGTTTCATCCCAAACTTCACCAAGGTTTCTGTATCAGGGACTGAAAACTGCCTTGCCTGCCAGCATATGCTATGGCCGACAGATTAGGCAGTTGGTTTCATCCCTCGTAGCGCAAAGCTGGAATGTTAACTGGAAGCATGTGCTCTTGCATGTGGTGTGTTTATCTAGTGCAAGTCAATGGAGACAAAAGGCAAGTTGAGGTTTTAGGAAAAGACAAATGTAGAGTTGAGGCCGTTTCATTCCTTTCCAGTTCCGTTTGGAAGGCCGTTTCATCATTTTGTCTGTTCATTTTTTTCAGGCACCTGCTATTGTCTATATCTGTAGCTTAATAATATCAATAATGTTACATGTCTGAGTATCTTAGTTTAATTTATCTATTTTCGTACTCAAGGGGAGTTCGTTTCTTTATATGAGCCAACTCAATGCAGTTCTATGAGACTAGATGGCCTAGTTTTCGTTACTTATTGTTTATAACTTCTTGGCTGGGGCAATGCATTGAATTTTGTCTGGTGCTGGAACTCTTATTTACCAAGGAGAGTGCAGAACTTTATGTATGCCTAATGCCTTGTCAATCACAATAGTAAATTTAGTACAACATGAGTACAAATCAGAAGTAGTAGTACAGACGTAGAAACCTGCTAATGGTCCTACATATCTCTGTAATGTAAATTGACCTCCAAGACCTATATTTAGTTCTAAAGTAAAATTTCAACCCATCTAAACGTCTTATTTACATCTTGTCATGCGATGTTTTACTTAGGACTTTGTGTTTGCATGACTGATCTCATTTCATCCTAAACTTCACCAGGGTTGTACAGGAACATCTTGTTTCTGTACAAGGGAGTTAGTTTCATCCCTCATAGCACAAAGTTGGAATGTTAACTGAAAGCCAGCACGCTTGCATGTGGTGTGTGTTTAATTAGGGTAACTCTATGCAGACAAGGCATGTTGAGGTTTTAAGAAAAGACAAAAGGGCAGAGTGGAGGTAGTTTTGTTTGGAAGGCTATTTCATCACGAACACTTGATACAAAATCTGCTTCAGTGCACTCTCCCTTTCTAAAAGTTTAAGAGGGTAATTATGTCTTTTCGCTAATCACCCTCTAATGAAGATTTAAATGTGTTGGCCTGCTCCTGATCCAAATCATATCTGGCCCAAAGCAAGCATGGACAGGTCGTTCGACAAACTATTGGTATGCTACAAACATACGGGTTAGAGCATGGTTAATAATATAGCCATAGACTTGCAAACCATGCCTCATGGGCAAGATGACTAAGACTCCGTTCTCTGGGACAATGGAGCGAGCCACTGACTTATTGGAAATAATACATACTGATGTATGCGGCCCGATGAGTGTTGAGGCTCGCGGGAGGTATTGTTATTTTCTGACCTTCACAGATGATTTGAGCAGATATGAATATATCTACTTAATGAAATATAAGTCTGAAACATTTGAAAAGTTCAAAGAATTTCAGAGTGAAGTGGAAAATCATTGTAACAAGAAAATAAAGTTTCTACGATCTGATAGTGAAGGTGAATATTTGAGTTATGAGTTTGGTCTTCATTTGAAACAATGTGGAATAGTTTCGCAACTCACGCCACCTGAAACATCACAGCGTAATGGTGTGTCCGAATGTCGTAACTGTACTTTATTAGATATGATACGATCTATGATGTCTCTTACCGATTTACCACTATTGTCTTGGGGTTATGCTTTAGAGATGGCTGCATTCACGTTAAATAGGGCATCATCTAAATCCGTTGAGACAACACCATATGAACTGTGGTTTGGCAAGAAACCTAAGCTGTCATTTCTTAAAATTTGGAGCTGTGATGCTTATGTGAAAAAGTTTCAATCTGATAAGCTCGAACCCAAATCGGAGAAATGCGTCTTCATAGGATACCCAAAGAAAACTGTTCGGTACACCTTCTATCACAGTTCCGAAGGCAAGAAATTCGTTGCTAAGAATGGATCCTTTCTAAAGAAGGAGTTTCTCTCGAAAGAAGTGAGTGGGAGGAAAGTAGAACTTGATGAGATAATTGTACCTTCTCCCGAATTGGAAAGTAGTTCATCACAGAAATCAGTTCCAGTGATTCTACACCAATTAGTGAGGAAGCTGATGATGATGATCATGAAGGAAATATGCCCTAAAGACAATAATAAAGTTTTTATTTATATTTCCTTATATCATGATAAATGTTTATTATTCATGTTAGAATTGTATTAACCGGAAACTTAGTACATGTGAGAATACATAGACAAACAGAGTGTCACTAGTATGCCTCTACTTGACTAGCTCGTTAATCAAAGATGGTTAAGTTTTCTAACCATAGACATGAGTTGTCATTTGATGAACGGGATCACATCATTAGAAAATGATGTGATTGACTTGACCCATCCGTTAGCTTAGCACTATGTGAAGGAAATATGCCCTAGAGGCAATAATAAAGTTGTTATTTATATTTCCTTATATCATGATAAATGTTTATTATTCATGCTAGAATTGTATTAACCGGAAACTTAGTACATGTGTGAATACATAGACAAACAGAGTGTCACTAGTATGCCTCTACTTGACTAGCTCGTTAATCAAAGATGGTTAAGTTTCCTAGCCATAGACATGAGTTGTCATTTGATGAACGAGATCACATCATTAGAGAATGATGTGATTGACTTGACCCATCCGTTAGCTTAGCACTATGATCGTTTAGTTTATTGCTATTGCTTTCTCCGTCACTTATACATGTTCCTATGACTATGAGATTATACAACTCCTGAATACCGGAGGAACACTTAGTGTGCTATCAAACGTCACAATGTAACTGGATGATTATAAAGATGCTCTACAGGTGTCTCCGATGGTGTTTTGTTGAGTTGGCATAGGTCAAGATTAGGATTTGTCACTCTGATTGTCGGAGAGGTATCTCTGGGCCCTCTCGGTAATGCACATCACTATAAGCCTTGCAAGCAATGTGACTAATGAGTTAGTTGCAGGATGTTGCATTACGAAACGAGTAAAGAGACTTGTCGGTAACGAGATTGAACTAGGTATTGAGATACCGACAATCGAATCTCAGGCAAGTAACATACCGATGACAAAGGGAACAACGTATGTTGTTATGCGGTTGGACCGATAAAGATCTTCGTAGAATATGTAGGAACCAATATGAGCATTCAGGTTCCGCTATTGTTTATTGACGGGAAGTGAGTCTCGGTCATGTCTACATAGTTATCAAACCCGTAGGGTCCGCACGCTTAACGTTCGATGACGATCGGTATTATGAGTTTATGTGTTTTGATAAACCGAAGGTAGTTCGGAGTCCTGGATGTGATCACGGACATGACGAGGAGTCTCGAAATGGTCGAGACATAAATATTGATATATTGGAAAGTTATATTCGGACACCGGAAAGGTTCTGGGGGTCACCGGATAAATATCGGAGTACCGGGGAGTTACCGGAACCCCCAGGGGGGTCAACGGGCCTTCATGGGCCTTAGTGGAAATAGAGGGCAGCAAGGGAGCTGTGGGGCGCGTCCCCCTAGGCCAAAAACGAATTGGTTTAGGGCTTGGGGGGGGGCTCTTTCCTTCTCCCCTCCCCCTCTTTCCTCCCCCTCCTAGTTGGACTAGGAAAGGGGGAACCTACTCCTAGTAGGAGTAGGATTCCCCCCTTGGGGCGCACCCTATGAGGCCGCCGCCCCCTCCCCTTGCTCCTTTATATACGGGGGCAGGGGAGCACCCTATAACACACAAGTTGACATTGTTTAGCCATGTGTGGTGCCCCCCTCCACCATAATCCACATCGGTCATATCGTTGCAGTGCTTAGGCGAAGCCCTGCACCGGTAGCTTCATCATCACCGTCATCACACCGTCGTGCTGACGAAACTCTCCCTCGACACTCAGCTAGATCTAGAGTTGGCGGGACGTCACCGAGCTGAACATGTGCAGATCGCGGAGGTGCCGTACCTTCGGTGCTAGGATCGGTCAGATCGTGAAGATGTACGACTACATCAACCGCGTTGTCATAACGCTTCCGCTTACGGTCTACAATGCTACGTGGACAACACTCTTCCTCTCTCGTTGCTATGCATCACCTAGATAGATCTTGCGTGTGTGTAGGAAATTTTTGAAATTACTGCATTCCCCAACAGTGGCATCCGTGCCAGGTCTATGCGTAGATGTTATATGCACGAGTAGAACACAAAGGAGTTGTGGGCGTGGGTATATACATATTGCTTGCCGTCACTAGTTGATTCTTGATTCAGTGGTATTGTTGGATGAAGCGGCTCAGACCAACATTACGCGTACGCTTACGCGAGGCTGGTTCTACCGACGTGCTTCGCACACAGGTGGCTAGTGGGTGTCAGTTTCTCCAACTTTAGTTGAATCGGATTCAATGAACATGGTTCTTTCTGAAGATCAAAAAACAATTGCTATACTGCGTTGTGGTTTTTGATGCATAGGTAAGAACGGTTCTTGCTCAGCCCGTAGCAGCCACATAAAACTTGCAACAACAAAGTAGAGGACGTCTAACTTGTTTTTGCAGGGCATGTTGTGATGTGATATGGTCAAGACGTGATGAGATATAAATTCTTGTATGAGATGACCATGTTTTGTTGAAGTTACCGGCAACTGGCAGGAGCCTTATGGTTGTCTTATTATTGCATAAGATGCAAGCTTCATGCAATTGCTTTACTTTATCGCTATGCGATAGCAATAAAAGCAATAGTTGGCGAGACGACCATGTGACGACACATTGATAAAGATCAAGATGATGGAGATCATAGTGTCATGCCGGTGACGATGGAGATCATGACGGTACTTTGGAGATGGAGATCAAAGGCACAAAATGATGATGGCCATATCATGTCACATATTTTGATTACATGTGATGTTTATCTTTTATGCTTCTTATTTTTCTTAGTATGGCGGTAGCATTATAAGATGATCTCTCATTAAATTTCAAGGTATAAGTGTTCTCCCTGAGTATGCACCGTTGCGATAGTTCATCATGCCGAGACACCACGTGATGACCGAGCGTGATAAGCTCTATGTTCACATACAACGGGTGCAAGCCAGTTTTGCACACGCAGAATAGTCGGGTTAAACTTGACAAGCCTAGCATATGCAGATATGGCCTGGGAACACTGAGACCGAAAGGTTGAGCGTGAATCATATAGTAGATATGCTCAACATAGTGATGTTCACCATTGAAAACTACTCCATCTCACGTGATGATCGGACATGGTTTAGTTGATATGGATCACGTGATCACTTAGATGATTAGAGTGATGTCTATCTAAGTGGGAGTTCTTAAGTAATATGATTAATTGAACTTAAATTTATCATGAACTTAGTCTTGATAGTATTTGCATATCTATGTTGTAGATCAATTGCTCGCGTATAGCTTCCCCGTTTTATTTATGATATGTTCCTAGAGAAAACTATGTTGAAAGATGATAGTAGCAATGATGCGGATTGGATCCGTGATCTGAGGATTATCCTCGTTGCTGCACAGAAGAATTATGTCCTTGATTCACCGCTAGGTGACATAACTATTGCAGGAACAAATGCAGACGTTATGAACGTTTGACAAAGCTCGGTATGATGACTACTTCATAGTTTAGTGCACCATGCTTTATTGCTTAGAACCGGGACTTCAAAAATGTTTTTGAACGCCATAGAGCATATAAAATGTTCTAAGAGTTGAAATTGGTATTTCATGCTCATGCCTGTGTCGAGAGGTAGGAGACGTCTGACAGTACTTCGCCTACAAGATGGTGGAGAATAGCTCAACCAGTGAGCATGTGCTCAGATTGTCTGGGTACTACAGTTGCTTGAATCAAGTGGGAGTTAATCTTCCAGATAAGATAGGAATTGACAAAGTTCTCTAGTCACTATCACCAAGTTACTAGAACTTAGTGATGAACTATAATATGCAAGGGATGACGAAAGTAATTCCCAAGCTCTTCGCGATGCTGAAATCGACGAAGATAGAAATCAAGAAATAGCATCAAGTGTTGATGGTTAACAAGACCACTAGTTTCAAGAAAAGGAAAAAGGGAAAGAAAGAGGAACTTCAAAGAAGAATGGCAAGCAAGTTGCTGCTCCCATGAAGAAGCCCAAAGCTAGACCCAAGCCTGGAACTGAGTGCTTCTACACAAAGAGGAAATGGTCACTGGAAGTGGAACCGCCCTAGATACTTGGCGGATAAGAAGGATGGCAAATTGAACAAAAGTATATTTGATATACATGTTATAGATGTGTACTTTACTAGTGTTTATAGCAACGGGAGTAGTAACTCGAAATGGGAGTTGCAAAATAAACAGAGACTAGTTAAGGGCGAGGTGATGATGTGAGTTGGAAGTGATTCCAAGGTTGATAAGATCACCATCGCACACTCCCTTTACCTTCGGGATTAGTGCTAAACCTAAAATAAATGTTATTTGGTGTTTGCGTTGAGCATAATATGATTGGATCATGTTTATTGCAATACGGCTATTCATTTGAGTCAAAGAATAATTGTTATTCTGTTTACATGAATAAAATCTTCTGAGGTCATATGCCCAAGATGAATGGTTTATTGAATCTTGATCATAGTGATACACATATTCATAATATTGAAGCCAAAAGATGCAAAGTTAATAATGATAGTGCAACTTATATGTGGCACTGCCATTTAGGTCATATTGGTGTAAAGCGCATGAAGAAACTCCATGCTAATGGGCTTTGGGAATCACTTGATTATGAATCATTTGATGCTTGCAAACCATGCCTCGTGGGCAATATGACTAAAACTCTATTCTCCGGAACAATAGAGCAAGCAACTGACTTATTGGAAATAATACGTACTGATGTATGCAATCCGATGAGTGTTGAGGCTCGCGGCGGGTATCGTTATTTTCTGACCTTCACAGATGATTTGAGCGGATATGGGTATATCTACTTGATGAAACATAAGTCTGAAACATTTGAAAAGTTCAAAGAATTTCAGAGTGAAGTGGAAAATCATCGTAACAAGAAAATAAAATTTCTGTGATCTGATCGTGGAGGAGAATATTTGAGTTACGAGTTTGGTCTTCATTTGAAACAATGCGGAATAGTTTCACAACTCACGCCACTTGGAACACCACAATGTAATGGTGTGTCCGAACGTCATAACCGTACTTTATTAGATATGGTACGATCTATGATGTCTCTTACCGATTTACCACTATCATTTTGGGGTTATGCATTAGAGACAGCTGCATTCACATTAAATAGGGCACCATCTAAATCCGTTGAGATGACACCGTATGAACTATGGTTTGGCAAGAAACCTAAGCTATCGTTTCTTAAAAATTTGGGGTTGCGATGCTTATGTGAAAAAGTTTCAACCTGATAAGCTCAAACCCAAATCGGAGAAGTGCGTCTTCATAGGATAACCAAAAGAAAATGTTGGGTACACCTTCTATCACAGATCCGAAGGCAAGATCTTTGTTGCTAAGAATGGATCCTTTCGAGAGAAGGAGTTTCTCTCGAAAGAAGTGAGTGGGCGGAAAGTAGAACTTGATGAGGTAATTGTACCTACTCCCTTATTGGAAAGTAGTTCATCACAGGAATCAGTTCCAGTGATTCCTACACCAGTAAGTGAGGAAGCTAATGATGATGATCATGAAATTCCTGATCAAGTTACTACCGAACCTCGTAGGCAACCAGAGTAAGATTCGCACCAGAGTGGTACGATAATTGAAAGGATCGGTATAGTTGACTAGAGGGGGGGGGGGTGAATAGGCAACTAACAATTTTTAGCTTTTCTTTACCAATTTAAACTTTGCATCAAAGTAGGTTGTCTAGATATGCAACAAGGTGAGAAACCTATATGATGCAACAACAAAAAGTACACAAGCAAGCTAAGGATACAACACTAAAAGCTTGCACAAGTAAAGGCACGAGATAACCAAGAGTGGAGCCGGTGAAGACGAGGATGTGTTACCGAAGTTCCTTCCTTTTGAGGGGAAGTACGTCTCCGTTGGGGCGGTGTGGAGGCACAATGCTCCCCAAGAAGCCACTAGAGCCACCGTATTCTCCTCACGCCCTCACACGATGCGAGATGCCATGATTCCACTATTGGTGCCCTTGGAGGTGTTGACTGGACCTTTACAAACAAGGTTGGGGCTCTCTCCACAACCGAATTGGAGGCTCCCAACGAAACCATGGAGCTTCACCACAATGGAATATGGCTCCGGGGTGACCTCAACCGTCTAGGGTGCTCAAACACCCAAGAGCAACAAGATCCGGAAGGGATGAGTGGGGTGAATCAAATTTCTCTTGGTGGAAGTGTAGATCTAGGCCTCCTCAACCAATCCCTAGAAAATCAACAAGTTTGATTGGGTAGGGAGAGAGATCGGGCGAAAATGAGATTTGGAGCAACAATGGAGCTCGGGGAAAAGAGGTAGGTCAACTTGGAGAAGAAGACCTCCTTTTATAAGGGGGGAGGACAAACCAACTGTTACCCCTGCTCAGCCCCACACAGGGCGGTACTACCACAGGGGTGGGCGGCACTACAGTTGTGGCCAGCGGTACTGCCGCGCAGTACGACGGGAGCGAGGACCTAGACCCAGGGCGGTACTACCGCGGTGGTAGGAACGGTACTACCACCTAGGAGCGGTACTACCGCCCCTACTGCCGCAGCAAGTGCCGCAAAACCCGACACGAAAGGAGAGACCTCGAGTCGAGGCGGTAGGAGCACGGAGCCGCAACGGTACTACGACTGAGAGCTCCAAGCGGTACTACCACGCTAGGGAACGGTACTGCCGCTTCTAGCTCTCGAGCGGTACTACCGCTGGGGTTCCCGGTACTACCGCTGGGACCAGACCACGGGGAGAAGGCAGCAAGGGAGCCTTCAACGAAACGGAAAAGCTCAGAGGGTGCACAAGGGATGTGTACGTGTTGATTCCATCCTAGCCTCACCAATGCGGACCCCCTCTTAATAGTACGGCTTTCCTATGACTCAAATCCACCGAAAAGAAACGTAGACAAACGCCGTCTTCAATAGTCTTTGAGGGGGACAAAAATCATCTTGTGCCTAGTGATGAAACGTCTGAAATACTCAAGGCACACGATTAGTCCGCAAAAGCATTGTCATCAATCGCCAAAACATCTTAGGGATAAATATGCCCTTACAATCTCCCCCTTTTTGGTGGATTGATGACGATACGGGATTTGCACAAAGGGGAAAATATAGGACATAAGCAAACCCCACATCTCTAAAATATAGACGGGCTCCCCCTAGATGTGTGCTATCTAGATAAGTGATTTGGACTGCATGGCGCACATACTAGGATCAACACTTGATGCGGAGCATCCCAAGGCCATCCCCATGGACCTACCTACATCTCCCACGACACCACTTGGACCCATGACAAGAGCCCGTGCGAGAACCATCGAGAACGAGGTTAACTCTCTCCTTGTTGAACTTCCCTTTGACCCACGTGAGACATGGCTACTACCTCAATCGGAGTTGCTTTGTGTGCTTAGGTACCATATAAGCAACCAAGGAGATGGAACGGTGCAAGATGGACATCAAGAGCATGGAGACATTCTGCCCAGCCCTGAAGGACCGGAACAACCGCCCGACCACCGCCCGGGCGGAACAACCGGCCGACTACCGCCCAACAATCGGTCTACCTTCTATGATCGAGCGGTGCAAGGCCGGCACTACACCGGATGTACCAGTAACTACCAAAAGATCGGTACTGCCGCCCCGACAACCAGTACAACCGCTGGCCCCTTCAACGTCCATCTCCGCAAGCCAGCGCCAGACCTCCCAGCGGAACTACCGCCTTCCAGGACCGGTACTTCCGTCATGCATGAGCTCCCAGCGGAACAACCGCCCTCTTGACCGGTACTACCGGCCCTGCCTGCGCACAGTCACTTGGGCCAAGGCCCGTGTACCCTTTCGTTACCTAGACTATAAATACTCTACCCCGTACAACTTTCTAGGGTTAGCATTGGTTTAGCTCATTTGAGAGATAGAGCATTGCTCATCCATATAGGATCTACTCCACGAGAGAGACCGCGGCCCCTCTACGGAGAAGATCCACCTTGGATTCAAGACCCCTTTACAGGAAGATCCCCTTGTGGATTCAAGACCTCCTCACGGAGAAGAACCGGTTACCGTGTATCGTCCCTAGTTGTCCGTGGATTCGTGTATCGTCCTATGTACTCGAGGATCTAGCCCATGTGTGATTTATTCGTGTCGGTATAGTGTTTTCCTCTTGTGTTTTCCTTCCGTTCATCCTCGTGTTCTTCGTGTTCTTCGCGGGATTCCGCTCCTATCGTGAAAGATCGGGCCACTAGGGTTCTACCCTACATCATCTTGGTATCAGAGCAAGGTTGATCACGATTTCGGAGCCTCCCCGTTGTGTTTCTAGCCTAATTTTGTTGTTTTTCGTCCTAATTCGAAAATCCCCACCAAAAATAGCCCTGAATTTTTTTTGTGATTTGTTGGTGTGTTGATGTTTTGTTGGATGTGATCCGTGGATTTGCTTGGTTTCAAGTGGATCTAGCATCTCCCCATTTCTCTCCACATTCCATCCTTGAAATCGCTCGAATTTCGACAACGAAATCATCCCTTTCCGTCCCAAAAACCTATCCCCGATCCAGATCTTGCGATTTTCCCGACCCCAGCGGTACTACCGCCCCCACGAGCGGAACTACCGCTAAGGCACCAACCGGTACCACCGCCTTCACAAGCGGTACTACCGCCCTACCCAGTTTCAGTTGAAACCGACTGGCATCTTTGCCAACCACTTATACACCATCACCACTTCCGCATACTACCCCCTTTGTGCCCGTTTCGCACTCCGACACATGTTGCCTCTTCGAGGTTTGAGAATTTGAGTTGCGGTACTGTATCCTTTTGTGTTTCGGCTATTTAGGTACGGTTCGAGATCGACACCACCGCCGCTCATCTTCGCCACGGATGCGTCATCAACAACGACCACCTCGATTACATCGTGGTATTCGTGCCACCATTTTGACACCATACCGGAAGCAAGACCGGTAACCTCATCTTGGTATTGGACACATCACTCTTGCCATTACATTGATAGCCATCATAGCCTTACTCATTTGCGTTGCTTACCCATCGAGACTAGCCATTGAGTATTGCCGGCAACGAGACTTGTGCACATTAGTGATCATACTTCCCATAGCATACATAAGTCATTGTTGCCTATATTGGTATCATCTCTCGTGTCACCAAATTGTCATCGCATACTAACTTGCTATCTTGGTTCGTCAAGCATTGCATGAGAAAAGAGCTCAAACATCAAAGAGCCAAACAAGCTTTTAAGCAAAGAGGAAAGATAAGCAAAGAGCTTTTAAGCAAGAACCATAGCATCATACAACATTAAGATTGTCATACTCGATCATCTTGGATCGTATCATAGCCACACCTTGCATACAAAATATTTGGGATAGAAGTCGTTGCATTTTTGCTAAGTAGGTTGTGCACAAGTTCTTGTATCTGCCTATCGTGCAATCGTGCTAGCGTCTCTCTAGTGTTGTGCAACAAGAGCATTTTTGTGGATTCCACACTTTGGCTCACCCTTGGTTGCACAACCCCACTTATCTTTTTGCGCGTGTGTTTCTGTGTACCTTATATGCTTGGTCTACTTGTTACATTGCATCTTGCGAATCTTTTCCAACATTATTGAAGCTCACTTACAAATTGCATCAAATTTTTGTGCCACCATCCTAACCAAGCTCCATCATAAGCTTTTACTTGTGTAGGTGTGAGAAACCGACGAGAATTCGTACCGATTGGGCTATTTCCTTGTCCTGCATTGGAGTGATCATCGATTCACCTTCAACTTCGATCAAGGTACATTTGGTATTCGTTCTTCTCTTTCTACCACTCACATTTGTCTTGGAATGATGGATAGGCCAAGTACTTCTACCAACCCACTCTTCATGGAGCAAGATGACGACATGAACTCCTTCGTCACCAAGAGTCACCTCTTTGGTGCACAACGTGCTTTACATCAAGAGCAACAAGCTATGAGTGAACGCATCGACAACCTTGCCGCCGACTTACGACTCTCCGAGCAACGTACTAGGGACTACTTTGACAACAAGCTCGATGATCACAAGCAAGAGAATGACGCAAGGATGGGTGAAATTCGCGCTTTGTTGCTCAACCGCTCTTCCTCCACTTCAAGAAGGAGCCGTTCAAGTCGCCATTCCGACTTTACCCTCTCCGGCTCAAGTACACCGACATCGAACACTCTTCGTCGAGCCGCGCGCACCGACCGTCAAGCAAACCTCAATCCACTTTGAGACACCGACTCTCAAGAGAGCCGACGACGTCAATCCGAAGAAGCCTTTACGCTAGCTCGAGAACGACAACAACAATGCCAACATGAAGAGGACGAACGCGCACGTCTACACCAAAATGCACAAGATGTCGAGGCTCAACGTAAAGAACAACTCCATGACGCTCAAGCACTTGAGGCGCAACAAGCTCTACGCGATGCGAGTCGAGCCGTTGCCGACCGAGGCCGTCAAGCCCGTGAAGAAGAGGAAGCACTTCGCGAAGAAATTCTCGAACGACGACTTCAAGCTCGCATGAATCATCAAATTCCTCCTCGAGCTCGACGCGCTCCTCCACAAGCTCGCCAAGACCATCAAGTTCATCAAGAGCATGAAAACAACGGGAATACTCCGTGACAAGAGCAACACGAGGTTGACAACCCTCCGCGACAAGTGCACCACGAGTTGAACAATCATCTACAACATGGGCGTCATCATCCCCGACCCCAACACAATGAAGAGCAACGCTACGGCAAGCTCAAGTTCACCATGCCCAAGTTCAACGGAAGCAACGATCCTGAAGAATACCTTTCATGGGCATTGAAAGTTGACAATATCTTCCGTTTGCACAATTATGAAGAAGAGAAGAAGATCGCGATGGCATCCCTTGAGTTCCAAGACTATGTCCTCATTTGGTGGGAACAAGTCATTGAGCGCCGCGAGGCAAGAGGTGATCCACCCATCACTACTTGGGCACAAATGAAGGATGTCATGAGAGCACGCTTCGTGCCTACCTACTACAACCGCGACCTCTTCAAGAAACTCCAACAACTCAAGCAAGGAACAAAGAGCGTTGAAGATTACTACAAGGAGATGGAGATTGCAATGATAAGAGCCAATGTGACGGAAGATGATGAGCAAACTATGGCACGTTTCTTGAATGGACTCAATCACCCTATCAAGAAGATCGCCGACTTCCAACCATACTCAAATCTCATCGAGCTCGTGCACCAAGCTACCAAAGCAGAACGCCAAGTGCAAGATGACTTCAAGTACGCCAAGTTCTCATCCAAGTCCTACGGCTTCTCCAATAACCAAGCTTCAACGACTCCAACACCGACTACAAGAACGTCTACTTCCAACACCGACAAGCCGACTTCCAAGAAAGCTTCGTCAACTACAAGTCATCCTCCTACGAGCAACTTCAAGCCGAGAGCTTCATCATCATCAACCCCAACCAATGAGACCGTCAAGACGAGTTCTTTCAAGTGTTTCACTTGCGGAGGCCGAGGCCACAAGTCCTACGAGTGCACCAACAAGCGGACCATGGTCTTCAACGACGATGGCACTTATGACTCCATGAGTGAAGGTGAAATGGAAGCACTTGAGCAAGTCGCCATGCACCGCCAAGTGAACAATGAAGAAGAACAAGTCTTTTGTGACGAAGACTCGAGTCCCGCACTTGTTGTCTCCAAAGTATTGACTCTCCAACATCACCAAGAAGAAGACCAACGATGCCACATATTCCACACCAAGGCTGGCATCAATGGACGATCCGTCAAGGTCATCATCGATGGAGGGAGTTGTCACAATCTCGCAAGTGAAGAACTTTGCTCCAAGCTCCAATTGCCCAAGACGAAGCATCCACATCCTTACAAAGTGCAATGTCTTAGTGACTCCGGCACCATCCAAGTCGAGCACCGAGTACAAGTCTCCTTCAAGATCGACGCATACGAAGACACCTTGGACTATGACGTTGTTCCAATGACCGTTTGTCATCTTCTCCTTGGACGGCCATGGCAATTCGATAGAGGAGTCGTCCACAACGGTCGAATGAACCACTACATCTTCAAGATGAAGGGCAAGGAGTACGTCCTCCGTCCAATGTCGCCAAGTCAAGTGATCGCCGACAAACATACCACCCATCGTGGAGAGAATGGTGAGAGAGTGAGCCACCAAAAAGAGAGTGAGCGCCACAAGCCCAAATTGAGTGCCTCCACGATGAGCGAAAACAAGAACTTCGTTCTATTTGCCACCAAACGTGAGATGAGAGAAGTGTGTGAGAACCCATCTAGTGTCCTACACTACGTCCTCGTGTGCAAGGACAATGCACCACAAACTAACACCTCTCACACTCTTCCTCTAGTGTTGTCTTCTCTTTTGCAGGAATTTCAAGATGTTTTCCCGATGAGCTACCTCCGGGACTACCTCCTCTCCGAGGCATTGAGCACCGAATCGACCTCATCCCCGGAGCACCGCTTCCGAACAAAGCTCCCTACCGCGTCAACCCCGAAGAAACCAAAGAAATTCAAAGGCAAGTAAAGCATCTCATAGACCATGGTCATGTGCGTGAAAGTTTGAGTCCTTGTGCCGTACCGGTCATTCTTGTGCCAAAACGTGACGGTAGATTTCGCATGTGCTCCGATTATAGACCTATCAATGCTATCACCGTTCGTTATAGATATCCCATTCCACGCCTAGATGATATGCTAGATGAGCTTAGTGGTGCCACTATATTTTCCAAAATTGATCTTAAGAGTGGTTACTATCAAATCCACATACAAGAGGGCGATGAATGGAAAACCGCCTTCAAAACCAAGTTTGGTTTGTATGAGTGGTTAGTCATGCCTATGGGTCTCTCGGAAGCACCGGGCACTTTTATGCGCCTTATGAATCATGTCTTTCGCCCTTACATTGGTATATCTGTTGTGGTTTACTTCGATGACATTCTTGTCTTTAGCAAATCTATACAAGAGCATGTCACCCATGTCCGCACCGTTTTGCAAACTCTTAGGAAAGAGTGTCTCTATGCTAATATGGAGAAATGCCTTTTTGGTGTTGACAAGCTCATTTTCGTAGGATTTGTTGTCTCTTCTAAGGGTGTTCATGTAGATGAGTCCAAGATCAATGCTATTAAGACTTGGCCGCAACCAACCAACTTGCATCAAGTGCGTAGTTTCCTTGGCCTTGCGGGCTTCTATCGTCACTTTGTAAAGGATTTTAGCATCATTGCTTCGCCTTTGCATGCTTTGAGCAAGAAGAATGCGCCTTTTGTTTGGGGACCATCCCAAGATACCGCATTCAATGAGCTTAAGAATTTGCTTACTCATGCTCCCGTGCTTGCTTTACCCAACTTCGAAAAACCCTTTGAAATTCATTGCGATGCTAGTGGTAACGGCATAGGAGGTGTGTTAACGCAAGAGAAGCGCCCCGTAGCTTACTTTAGTGAGAAACTTTCCAGAGCGCAACTCAATTACCCCATCTATGACAAATAGCTATATGCTTTAGTCCGCGTTTTGCATGAATGGGAACACTACCTTCGTCCCCATGCGTTTATCATTCATATCGATCATGAGACTCTCAAGTATCTTAAGGGACAGACTAAGTTGAACAAGCGTCATGCTAAATGGAGTGAATTTATTGAGTCTTTTCCTTATGCCATCAAGTACATTAAGGGTAAAGAAAATGTTGTGGCGGATGCACCTTCCCGCATTTGCATGCTTGTCACGCAACTTGAATTAGATGTCATTGGCTTCGAGCATATCAAAGACTTATATGAGCATGATACGACTTTTGCCATTCCATATGCCAAGTGTTTGTCGAATACATCTTGGGAACGCTATTACATCAAAGATGGCTACCTTATGAGAGCTAACAAACTTTGCATTCCCGAGTCCTCGCTTCATTTGTTGCTTTTGCAGGAATCTCATGGAGGCGGCTTAATGGGACACTTCGGACGCGACAAGACGTTCGCCACGCTCTCAAAGAGCTACTTTTGGCCAAAGATGTTTCGGGACATCAATCGTTTCACCAACCGGTGTTCTACATGTCGCAAAGCTAAGTCCAAAGCTCAATCTCATGGTCTCTATATGCCTTTACCAATTCCATACCAACCTTGGGAAGACATTAGCATGGACTTCGTACTTGGTTTGCCTAGGACTCGCAATGGGAAAGATTCCATATTTGTCGTTGTGGACCGTTTCTCGAAAATGGCACACTTTATTCCTTGTAACAAGATAGACAATGCTTCACATGTGGCTAATCTATTTTGTAGGGAAATATTGCGTCTACATGGTGTGCCAAAGACTATCGTCTCGGACCGCGACGTCAAGTTCCTTAGCTACTTTTGTAAGACCCTATGCGCCAAGCTCGGAATCAAGATACTCTTCTCCACGGCATACCATCCTCAAACCGATGGCCAAACGGAGGTGACAAACCGCACACTCTCCGCTCTACTTCGAGTACTCATCAAGAAGAACATCAAGGAGTGGGAGGAGTGTCTACCCATCGCCGAGTTCGCCTACAACCGAGCAAGACACTCAACAACCGGCAAGTCCCCTTTCGAGGCCGTCTACGGATTCAACCCTTTGTCACCATTGGACATTCTACCTCTACCACTCCAAGAGCGAATCAATTTGGATGCAAGTGCCCGAGCGACCCATATCAAGAAGGTGCATGAAGATACAAGAAACACCATCGAGCGCCACGTACAACGCCTTGCGACCAAGCTCAACGTCAACAAGCAACCTATGGTCTTCAACACTGGTGATCTCGTGTGGCTACACCTTCGCAAGGACCGCTTTCTTCAAGAACGCAAGTCCAAGCTTCGACCACGAGCGGATGGACCCTTCAAGGTGCTTGCACGCTACAACGACAATGCTTACAAGATCGACCTCCCGCGCGACAAGTACAACGTGAGCGACATTTTCAACGTCAAAGTTCTCTCTCCCTTCCATGGTGATGAAGAATTTGATCCGAGGACGGATCTTCCCCAAGGGAGGGGAGATGATGCGGAGCATCCCAAGGCCATCCCCATGGACCTACCTACATCTCCCATGACACCACTTGGACCCATGACAAGAGCCCGTGCGAGAACCATCGAGAACGAGGTTAACTCTCTCCTTGTTGAACTTCCCTTTGACCCATGTGAGACATGGCTACTACCTCAATCGGAGTTGCTTTGTGTGCTTAGGTACCATATAAGCAACCAAGGAGATGGAACGGTGCAAGATGGACATCAAGAGCGTGGAGACATTCTGCCCAGCCCTGAAGGACCGGAACAACCGCCCGACCACCGCCCGGGCGGAACAACCGGCCGACTACCGCCCAACAACCGGTCTACCTTCTGTGATCAAGCGGTGCAAGGCCGACACTACACCGGATGTACCGGTAACTACCAAAAGACCGGTACTGCCGCCCCGACAACCAGTACAACCGCTGGCCCCTTCGACGTCCATCTCCGCAAGCCAGCGCCAGACCTCCCAGCGGAACTACCGCCTTCTAGGACCGGTACTTCCGCCATGCATGAGCTCCCAGCGGAACAACCGCCCCCTTGACCGGTACTACCGGCCCTGCCTGCGCGTAGTCACTTGGGACAAGGCCCGTGTACCCTTTTGTTACCTAGACTATAAATACTCTACCCCGTACAACTTTCTAGGGTTAGCATTGGTTTAGCTCATTTGAGAGATAGAGCATTGCTCATCCATATCGGATCTACTCCACGAGAGAGACCGCGGCCCCTCTACGGAGAAGATCCACCTTGGATTCAAGACCCCTTTACGGGAAGATCCCCTTGTGGATTCAAGACCTCCTCACGGAGAAGAACCGGTTACCGTGTATCGTCCCTAGTTGTCCGTGGATTCGTGTATCGTCCTATGTACTCGAGGATCTAGCCCATGTGTGACTTATTCGTGTCGGTATAGTGTTTTCCTCTTGTGTTTTCCTTCCGTTCATCCTCGTGTTCTTCGTGTTCTTCGCGGGATTCCGCTCCTATCGTGAAAGATCGGGCCACTAGGGTTCTACCCTACATCAACACTCCTCCTATATTTTATAGACAATGCATATCTTGCAACAATAAGGCTAACACTAAGCAAGATAGTAAATATGAGCATAACTTAAATAGCACAAGATAACATAAGCTCAATAAGATGCAATAGAGTGCATATGTCTTACACCATATGATAGATAAGTCTCACGAGCACAACCAAACCAACACAAGCAAGGATCAACATGAGAAAAGAGTTTGCGAGAAAGACAGGCAAGGCAAACATGCCACACAAACACACGCTCGCATCTTGACAACGACAAATCCCTAAGCTCTCTCCCCCTTTGGCATCGAGACACCAAAAAGGCAAAGAGCGCTGCTAAGGCTCCAGGTGATAGAAAACTGAGGGGCCCTATCATCACATCCTGGCGGGATCGTCTGCACTTCCATCCTCAGCCGGAAACTGCTCGGTGTCTGAATTGGTCCACGGACAGTGCTGCTGAATCCACTCCTCCTCATCAGTGATCTTGCCCTCAGAACCGCTGGTAACGGTCACGCTCAACTGATGCATGAGCTCCTTCTAACGACTCCCGGCCTTCTTCTCAGCCACATGAGTCATGTATTGACCGTGAGACTCCATGCAGAAGAGTTTCTTCATCTTGTGCTTGAGCTTCTTTGCCCAAGAGGGCTCTGCTCCAGATGGCTCATAGTCATCGTCATCATCAGCATCAGCCTCGGTCTCCATGTCAGCAGCTCCAGGCGGAACGCCCGAACTCGGAGCTGCGGTGCCCCAATTCTCCTTCTTCCTCAGACGCTTGATCTCATGAGAAACTAGATCCCCAGTCTCCAGCACCACCTTAGGATACACACGCTCCCAGGCCTTCTCAATGAGCAACATGATAAAATGGTCCATAGATAGGGCACTTGCGCTCAGAGATGGCAGAAACCAACTCAGACCACATGACATGAGAGATATCCAAAGAGTCTCCAGTATTTTCTTCCTTCTCATGTTGACCGAAAAGAAGCATGTCCACAAGAAAAGAGTGTACCATATCCAAGTTGCCAATGCGAGGGAAGAGGGTCTCCCTGAAGATGCGATGGAGAATATCTAGAAATGCTGGCAGCTCATAGGTCTCCTTCTAAGTCACTGGGTTAATATTCAAGGTACAGTATGGCCAGAGAGATTGCTTGTGAGTGGAAGTTGCATTGCGGTGAGGACGAAAGCCAACTGGGTTCGCAAGACCTTGATCCTCAACTTCAAGAAGCTCCATGAAGGCCTTCCACTTGACAGTAAGCAGCCTACCATTTGTCATCCAAGTCAGAGTCCTGTCCTCATCTGTTCCAAGATGGACGGTGGCATAAAATTGAGCCACCAAATCTGCATCAAAATCCTTGCTGAACTGCGTGATCCTGAGGATGTTCAACTGAGAGCACATCTGAAGAGCCTCCCCAAAGTAGTCAGGATCCTTCTCCATAAAGGCAACGTCGATGGAGCGAACATCAACAAAAAGATTCTTCTTGGCTTTGATCACATCAAAGTAGATGGCATACTGAAAACGGTTCCAGAATGGGCGGTTGACCAAGGCAGGTTCTTGAGCGACCTCATAGGGATTGCACCGATGCTTCTCCCAGAATTCCTTGGCAGACATCTCTGTCACAGACTTGGCCCTTGGCTTGGGCTTGGACACACTCATCTTCTTCATTTGAGGCGAAGCACTTGGCGAAACACTTGATGAGGCCGCCGTTGTCTTAGAGGTGCGGTAGCGCTTGGAAGTGGCATGCCCGGGGTTGACATGGCGCGCATGCTGCTCAAAAGGACCATCAGCTGGAACCAAACACACGGACACACGGAACAACCAGAAAGAATGAGCATAAGCCACAAAACATAGCAAAAGAGATCAAAAAATGGCAGGAACATGGTGGAATTAGGCAAACAACGGTAGTACCACGATCCATAAGTGGTAGTACCGCCCGAGCGGTAGTACCGCTCCACAGGGAATGGTAGTACCGCTCAAGACGGGGAAACGGCGGTTCCCTACTGCCGTGGTCAAATCCGGCACTACCAGACTGCCAAATTAAAAAAAAATACTCCTACCAATTATCAATCCAACTATTCTAGTTGCCTTCTCCAACCTACTCAAGCCTAGATTTAGCCAAAAATCGAGAGATGCAACCACTATTGCCCCTAAGACACTAGATCTAAAATCTAGACAAAAGGAGAGGAGGGACGGGGGCAATACCGGCATCCATGGCAAGAGGACGGGGTGGGGATCGACTCCACTAAAGGAAAAGGAGAGGGATGGCCCGGAGACGGCGGCCCGCCAGAGCCCTCCCGCGGCGAGGCGACGCTGGAGAGACGAAGAGGAATGAGGGGGCGGTGTGAATGGGTATGGGGGAGACGAAACCTCCCCCTTCCCCGACATAACCCCCTGGTCCCGCCCCTCAACGGTAGTACCGCTCAAGTGGGCGGTAGTACCGCTTGTCAACATAAGCGGTAGTACCGCGCACCACCAGCGGCAGTACCGCCCAGCAAGACCCAAATACTAGACACTAAACGGCTATCTCAAAAGAAGGGAAAAACAAAAGGCAAGAAGAGTGAAGCAAAACACAGCAATGAGAACACTAGAGAGAGGACAAGAAACACACACCTCTTCAAGAGAGGGCGATGGCCGAGGCCACCTATGTATGAGTCAAGAGGTATGGCGCCGCGAAGATTTTAACCTAGGGCCCATGACCAAAACTCGTCTTTGAAGCACAAGTACCATGAAAAATGGCTAATGTGACAGACTTGATCAATTTTTGCATAATGGGGGGAGGGAGAGCTCATTGAGAGAACAACACTCCCCCTATGTCCATGCCTACACCTAAACAAGACAACAAGTTGAGTATGGTGGGGTGTGCAAGGGTTCAAGTCACACTACTCGAATCAATGATATTTAGCTCATGCCTTAACTCGTGAAATCTTGCTTCATCCAATAGCTTCGTGAAAATATCTACAAGGTTATCATGAGTGTTGACATAGTTGAGCTCGATCTCCCCTCGCCTAATGTGATCCCGGATGAAGTGATACTGAATCTCAATATGCTTCATCTTGAAATGTTGAACTGGGTTGAGAGAAATCTTGATGGCACTTTCATTGTCACACCAAAGAGGCACCTTGTCACAAATGACACTGTAATCCTTTAAAGTTTGCCTCATCCAAAGAAGTTGTGCACAACAACTATCGCCGGCCACGTACTCCGCCTCGGTGGACGAGAGAGACACACAACTTTGCTTCTTGGAAGACCAACTCACCAAAGAGCAACCAAGAAATTGGCACCCTCTAGAAGTGGACTTCCTATCCAATTTGTCTCCCACCCAATCGGAGTCCGAATAACCTACAAGCTTGAAGTTTGCTCCTCTTGGGTACCATAAGCCAAAGTTTGGGGTATGAGCCAGATATCGAAAGATTTGCTTGACCGCCACAAAGTGGCTTTCCTTAGGTTTGTCTTGAAACTGCGCACAAATTCCCACACTCAACATGATATCCGGTCTAGATGCACAAAGGTAAAGCAAGGAGCCAATCATGGAGCAATATACCTTTTGATCCACCGCTTTACCATTGGGATCTAAGTCAAGTTGGCATTTGACGGGCCTTGGAGTGGAAGCCGGCTTGGCATCATTGAGCTTGAATCTCTTGAACATGTCTTGAGTGTATTTGGATTGGTTTATGAAGGTTCCTTCTCTCCGTTTCTTGACTTCGAACCCGAGAAAGAACTTCAATTCTCCCATCATGGACATCTTAAACTTGGAGGTCATGAGTGCGGCAAATTGCTCATTGAAAGCTTTATTAGGGGAACCAAAGATAATATCATCAACATATAGTTGGAACACAAACAACTTCCCTTTGACCTTCTTGGTAAAAAGAGTGGGGTCAATTTTACCAATTTCAAAACCGCGATCTTGCAACAACTCGGTAAGGCGGTCATACCACGCACGTGGGGCTTGCTTAAGGCCATAGAGTTCCTTATCGAGTTGGTACACATGATCGTGAAAATAGGGATCCTCGAACCCGGGGGGTTGCTTGACATACACCAACTCATTAATGGGACCATTAAGAAATGCACTCTTCACATCCATTTGTTGCAACTTAAAGTTATGATGAGAAGCATAAGCAATCAACATGCGAATGGATTCAAGGCGAGCAATGGGAGCAAAGGTTTCACCGTAGTCAATACCCTCGACTTGGGAGTAGCCTTGTGCTACCAACCGGGCCTTGTTGCGAATGATAATTCCATGAGCATCTTGCTTGTTCTTGAATATCCACTTGGTTCCAATGACATTGTGGTTCCCCGTTGGCCTTGGCACCAATCTCCACACCTTGTTGTACTCAAAGTTGTTGAGTTCTTCATGCATGGCATTGAGCCAATCCAGATCTTCGAGTGCCTCATAGACCTTTTGGGGTTCAACACAAGAGACAAACGCGTGATGTTCACAATAGTTTGCCAATTGTCTATGAGTGCTTACCCCCTTTCGGATGCTTCCAAGTGCATTTGTCATGAGATGGCCCTTGGTTGTGAGCTTGGAAGCGATCTTGGCGGCACGACACTCCAATTCCTCCTCAGGGGTGAGTTGAGGAGCTGTGACTTGATGATCTTGAGCGCTGTCTTGAGATTTTTCTTGATCTTGAGCTTGCTCTTGATCTTGAACTTTCTCGGAGGAGAGAACTTGACCTTGGGAATCACTTGGTGATTCAACACCGTCTTGAGATTGATCTTTCCCTTGGTCTTGTTCATGATGTTGAGGGCCTTCACTTTGTTCTTCGGAAGCGTGTGGGCCTTGGGTTGGTGATGGCTCCACTTGAGTGGAGCATTGTCCTCCTTCGGCCACAAGGGGTTCCTCAATGGGTAGGATAAAGCCAACTCCCATTCTTCTTATGGCTTGGGGAGGAATTTCATCAACTACATCACAATTGCCACTTTGCTCCACTTGGGAGCCGTTATTCTCATCAAACTCCACGTTACACGTCTCCTCAATGAGTCCCGTGGACTTATTGAGGATACGGTAAGCATGAGAGTTGGTAGCATAACCAACAAATATGCCCTCATAAGCTCTAGCCTCAAATTTAGACAAACGAACACCTTTCTTGAGAATGAAACACTTACACCCGAACACCCGGAAGTACTTGAGGTTGGGCTTGTTACCGGTGAGTATCTCATAAGGAGTCTTGTTCAAACCCTTGCGGAGGTAGAGCCGATTGGATGCATGACAAGCGGTGTTGATGACTTCAGCCCAAAAGTTGTATGGAGACTTGAACTCCGCCATCATGGTCCTTGCCGCATCCATCAATGTCCGGTTCTTCCTCTCCGCTACACCATTTTGTTGAGGGGTGTATGGTGCGGAATATTGATGCTTGATCCCCTCATCACTAAGGAACTCATCCAAGGTGTAGTTCTTGAACTGGGTGCCGTTGTCGCTTCTTATTGTCAAGATCTTTGCATTGTGTTGTCGTTGGGCTTCATTTTCAAAGTCAATGATGGTTTGTTGGGCCTCGCTCTTCCTCTTGAAGAAGTATACCCAAGTGCATCTTGAATAGTCATCCACAATCACCAAGCAATACTTTCTACCCCCAAGACTATCAAAGTATGGAGGCCCAAAGAGATCGAAGTGAAGGAGCTCCAAAGGCCTCTTCGAGTAGATGATAGTCGTGGGAGGGTGAGCCTTTTCATGAAGCTTTCCTTCGATACAAGCACTGCAAGCATGATCTTTAGCAAAACTAACATTCCACGGACATGGTCCCCCTTGAGAAGAATTTGCAAAGATATCATATTAACATGGGCTAAACGGTGATGCCAAATCCATCCCACGTCAACTTTAGCCATTAGGCATGTCGCGGTCTTGGTGGGTTGCTCCGAAAAGTTAATCACGTAGAGACCGTTCTCAACATGCCCAACAAAGGCTACTTTAAGAGTCTTGCTCCACAAGAGGGCCACGGTATCAACATCAAAGAAAGTGGCAAAGCCCATGAGTGCAAGTTGACGAACGGAAAGTAAATTGTATGCAAGGGACTCAACAAGCATGACCTTCTCGGACACGAGATCATGAGAAATGACAACCTTGCCAAGCCCCAATACCTTGGAGGATGAGGCATCACCCCACTCGACATTGGTGGGCATAGATGGAATCTTGTGAACATCCACCACCAAGTCCTTGCTTCCGGTCATATGATTAGTGGCTCCACTATCGAGCAACCATGATCCCCCATCGGAAGCAAACACCTACAAGAGATCAATGCTTGGTTTTAGGTACCCATTTAGTAATGGGTCCTTTGATGTTAGTAACAAGGGTCTTAGGAACCCAAACAGACCATTCAATGTACTCATAAGGAGAGCCAACAAATTTGGCATAAACATGTCCATCACTAGCACGGCACAACACATAAGAAGGGTTAAAGTTGCCGGCTTGGTTGAGAAGGGAAGTGTTGCCCTTCTTGGCATCATCACCCTTCACGGTCTTCTTCTTCTTCTCCTTAGTAGCACCCTCTCCCTCCTTCACAAAGGTTTGCTTGAGAGGGGGAGGTCATTTGGCCTTGTCATTCTTCTTCTTCTTCTTGGACTCGGGTGCGTACCCAATCCCTTCCTTGGCCACACCTCCCTTTTGATTGCTCAAAAGGTCGTTGAGGTTTTTCTCGCCTTGTATGCAAGAAACAAGGCCTTTCTCAAGTCGCTCCTTCAACTTAGCATTCTCCTCAACAAGATGCACATGCTCACAACATGGGTTAGTAGCATTTGCATTATCATTTAACACCATATGAGGAAATGTGGCTTTCTCCTTGGTTAGATTTACTTGAAGTTGATCATGAGACTGTTTGAGGCTAGCATGAGTACCCTTCAAGACCTTGTGAGCCTTGTCAAGTAGGTCAAACTCCTCTTTGAGTCTAGCAAGATCAACCCCAAGCTTGGCCTTCTCGGAGTTTAGCACACGAGAAACAACAATAGCATGATCAAGATCTTTCTTTAACTTAGCATGATCATCGTTGTGTGACTCCTCAAGAGCCAAACGAAGACCACACACTCTTTCTCAAGAGCATGGTAAAGATCTGAAATCTCATCGGCATAGTCACGACTATGCCCCTCCATCTTAGAGATGGTATCTTCGTGAGCCTCGATCATGTCATCGGCTTCACCAAGTTGTTCCAAGAGAGCAACGATGTGCTTCTTGGATTTACCCTTGAGTTTACCCATAAAGGACTCAAACTCATTCTCCTCCACATTAGATCCATCATGTTCATCAATGCAATCCGTCAAAGAAGGATTATTAATGATAGTAGTTTTGATGTTGGGGGTTACCTTATTGGTGGCTTTAGCCATGAGGCACTTGGCGGTGATGCTCTCATTGGGTGAGTCGAAGAGTGACACTCGTGGAGTTGTCGCAATGGCAACGGAGGCCATGGCAACCAACTCACCATCCTCGTCATCATCATCATCCTCATTGTACTCTTCTTGTACCACCAACGCCTTGGGAGGAGTCTTCTTGGTGAAGTTGCTCTTGTTTGGGAAAGACTTGACTTTGTCCTTTCGGATGAGCTTGCCACCATTGTCTTCTCTCTTCTCATACGGGCACTCTGCAACAAAATGGCTCACATTGCCACAATTATAGCAAGTCCTCACACGTTTCTTGCTCTTCATGCCACTTGAGTTGTTCTTGTTGAAGTTGGGCCTTGAGTTTTTCTTGCTCCAAAATTGCCTTGAAGCAAGAGCCATGTGTTCATGATAGGCATACTTTGTATCTTCGGGGTTGCTCTCCTCTTCTTCTTCTTCTTCGTCCTCTTCTTCCACACTAACCTTGGCTTTTAATGCAAGGTTGGGCTTCTTTGCTCTTTGAGAATGTAGCACCACATTGTTGGCGGTCTTGTCCAAGATGCTCATGGCCACAAACTCATCCAACACTTCACTTGAGGACAAGGTGTGGAAGTCCGGCCTTTGACGAATAACGGCGGACATGTATAACGCCCTCGATGCGGCTATAGCTCCCACGTGTCGAGGCACGACTTAGAGGCATAACCGCATTGAAAGCAATGTCGCAAGTTAGGAAATCTTCACAACATCCCATGTAATATAGATAATAAAAGGGGAGATACATAGTTGGCTTACACTCGCCACGTCAATCAAGTACATAAATAGCATTACAACATTCAAACACTCATGGCCCGACTACGGCGCCAAAATAAAAGAACAACCCAACATGCGACACGGTCCCGATCACCCCAACTGGGCACCACTACTGATCATCAGGGAAAGACACGTAGTATCGGCGTGAGTCCTCGTCGAACTCCCACTTGAGCTCAAGCGCGTCATCTGGAACGGAATCATCAGGCCCTGCATCTGGTTTGGAAGTAATCTGTGAGTCACAGGGACTCAGCAATCTCGCACCCTCGCGATCAAGACTATTTAAGCTTATAGGTAAGGCAAGGTAAAATATATGTGGAGCTGCGGCAAGCGACTAGCATATATGGTGGCTAACCTGTTCGCAAAAGAGAGCGAGAAGAGGAGGCAAAGCGCGAACGAATAACTAGAGGGCAACCTGCGGCAAGCATTACTCCAACACCGTGTTCACTTCCCGGACTCCGCCGAGAAGAGACCATCATGGTAACTCACACTGTTGATTCATTTTAATTAAGTTAAGGTTCAAGTTATCTACAACCGGACATTAACAAATTCCCATCTGCCCATAACCGCGGGCACGGCTTTCGAAAGTTCAAATCTCTGCAGGGGAGTCCCAACTTAGCCCATGACAAGCTCTCACGGTCAACAAAGGAATAGACCTTCTTCCGAGACATTCCGATCAGACTCGGTATCCCGGTTCTACAAGACACTTCGACAGGTTAAAACAAATCCAGCAACACCGCCCGAATGTGCGGACAAATCCCGATAGGAGCTGCACATATCTCGTTCTCAGGGCACACTCAGATGAACACTACGTACAACTAAAACCAACCCTCGAGTTGCCCCGAGGTGGCACTGCAAGTGGCTCTGTTTGGACCAACACTCAGAGGAGCACTGGCCCTGGGGGGGGGGTTAAAATAAGATGACCCTCGGGCTTCGGAAACCCAAGGGAAAAAAGGCTAGGAGGCAAATGGTAAAACCAAGGTTGGGCATTGCTAGAAAAGCTTTAATCAAGGCAAACTATCAAGGGGTTCCCATTATCACCCAACCGCGTAAGGAACGCAAAAATCCGGGAACAAAACACCGATATGACGGAAACTAGGGCGGCAAGAGTGGAACAAAACACTAGGCGAGAGGCCGAGCCTTCCACCCTTTACCAAGTATATAGATGCATTAAGATAACAAGATAATATAATGATATCCCAACAAGTAAATAATGTTCCAACAAGGAACGGTCTCCAATCTTCACCTGCAACTAGCAACGCTATAAAAGGGGCTGAGCAAAGCGGTAACATAGCCAATCAACGGTTTGCTAGGACATTGTGGGTTAGAGGTTTGACATGGCAATTTAGGAGGCATGAAAAGCAAGTGGTAGGCATCGTAGCATAGGCATAGCAAAAGAGCGAGCATCTAGCAAAGCAAAGATAGTAGTGATTTCGAGGGTATGATCATCTTGCCTGCAAAGTTGTCAGAGTTGACTGGATCCTCGAAAGCAAACTCAACGGGCTCCTCGTTAGCGAACTCGTCTCCCGGCTCTACTCAAACAAGACAAACAAGCAACAAGGACACAATCAACCACGTGCAAACTCAAAAAACATGATGCAAACATGGTATGCTATGCGGGATGCGATATGCGATGCATATGCAAGATTTGACAAGGAATACATGAACCTGGACTCAACTTGGAAATCCAAGTGTGCCACTGGAAAGGTGAGATGAAATCGCTTGAAAACGATATAAAGAACGCTGGAATCGGAGTTACGGTTTGGAAATGGCAAGCAATTCAAATATGACCACGTTCTGCGATTTACAGCAAGTAGCCATCTAAATGCAACTAGATGAACATGCTACAGCACTCAAACATGGCAACAAAATACATGGCAGAGATCCATTCATGATGCTTAACAAAATACTAGCACTGAGCTACGGCCAATTCATCCAATAACAGGTTCAAACAAACATGGCAAAAATGCATTTGGTGAACAGATTTCAGACTTAGTGAAATTAACACTTGTCTGGAATTTCAGATTAGGTAGCACACTTTGGGGCATGAAAACTATATGCTACAGGACCTGAACATGGCAAAGTAAAGCATGGCATGGAGCTACTCAAAGAGCTTAACAAAAGTCCCTCAGTGACCTTGAGCCAAAAGGGATCAGGAAATACATTTGCAAACATGTGAACATGGCAAAAACATAATCAGTTCTCAGACTTGGTGAAAACTGGAGCATGCTGAAACAGATATCAAGTAGGCATGTTTACGAGCTCGATGCACTCACTACAGAGCAAGTCAGGACAAACTAAGCATACACCCATCAAGAATACACAAAATAAAAGCTAGACATGGCAAGAACAATAACATAGCATGCACGGATCAACTACAACATCCTCGGCAAAATTGCTAACAACTAGACAATCTGCCCAGATTCATGAAATGACAAAAGTAGAGCTCGATTGACTCAAGCTAGGGTGCTCCATAATTGCAAACAAAGACATGGATGGATAGAGCACTACAAGATTAACAAAACATCCTTACTGATCATCCTCAAAAGAGGCACGGATCGCTAGGAAACAACATGAAAATATGGCATAATGAGATAAACAGATCAAGGACTTGGTGGAAATGCTATGTCCCTGAAATCAGCATTAACGAATGCTCCACTTTACAAGCTTGTGCTAGTCACCACACAAATCACAAAAATACATGGGTTGCACCTCTGGATAGATGGCAAAACATATAACAAAACACATGTAGAGCTCATGGGCATATCATGCACACATTAATCATGGCAAAAATGACAAATATCTAATTGGAGTAGCAGATCTGACAATTATCTCAAATAGCATTCTTCCAACAGCATTTCGGGCATCAAAATGAACTCAAATGAAAATGATGCAATGAGATGAAATTATGTGCTCTCTGAGACCAACATTTTGATATGCTATATGCCCAAAACGGAGCTACGGATGCAAAGTTACGATGCAATGAACATAGACAAAATAAATAGGGTTTCAGGCAAAAAAAATCAACCGAGGCAAGATCCGGATCCAGATCTGGCCGGGCGCGGTTTACGAGGTTGGCCGGCAACTGTTCACCGGCGGCGGGGCGCGGCCGGAGCAAGCGGACGAGGAGGAGGTCGGCGGCGGTCGGGCACCGGAGCCGGAGATGGCGGCGCGAGGCGGATGGAGCGGCGACGGCGGTCGCCGGAAGCGGCTCCGGCGCGGGCTTGTGGCGGCGGCCCGGTGTGGCAAGCCGGGCGGCGGCGCAGCCACCGGAGATGGCTGCGCGGTGCTCTGGGAGGCCGGCCTCGAGGAAGAGAGGCGGCGGGAGGCGAGGAGCCTCGGGCCCGGTCGGCGTCGTGGAGGGCCCGCGGCGGGCTTCGCGGGCCGGGCGCGATTCGCGGCGAAGTGGGGCTCGCGGGAGCTGACGTGGCGGCGGCGGCGCGGGTCGGACAATGTCCGGCCCGGCGGATTTTGTCCGGCGGCGGCGGGTGGAGATGGACCTAGGGATTTCGGGGGGAAGGAGAAGGAGATTTTCGGGGGTGTCTTTATATAGGCATAGAGGGAGCTAGGAGAGTCCAAATGAGGTGCGGTTTTCGGCCACGCGATCGTGATCGAACGCTCTAGATGATGGAGAGGGTTTTGGTGGGTTTTGGACCAACTTGGAGGGGTGTTGGGCTGCAACACACACGAGGCCTTTTCGGTCCCTCGGTTAACCGTTGGAGTATCAAACGAAGTCCAAATGGTACGAAACTTGACAGGCGGTCTACCGGTAGTAAACCAATGCCACTTGGCAAGTCTCGGTCCAATCCGGAAATGTTTAATCCCCACACACGAAAGAAAGGTAGAAATGACCACCGGAGGATAACGGAGGCCGGAATGCAAAATGGACAACGGGGAAAATGCTCGAATGCATGAGATGAACACGTATGCAAATGCAATGCACATGATGACATGATATGAGATGCATGACAACGATAACAACACACGGAGACAAAAACCCGAACCCGAGAAAATAAAATAACTTAACGCCGGAAACGGTAAGAGTTGGAGTACATATTGGGAAAATCATATCCGGGGTGTTACAACACTCCACCACTACGAAAGGATCTCGTCCCAAGATCTAGGACTGAAAGAACACCGGGTATTCAGAACGGAGGTTATCCTCGCGTTCCCAGGTAGCTTCATGGTCGGAATGGTGTGACCCCTTGACTTTGAGGAATTTGATTGACTTGTTGCGAGTCTTGCATTCAGTCTCTTCAAGAATAGCAACGGGTTGCTCACGATAAGAGAGATCTTCTTGGAGCTCAATGTCCTCGAAGTTGACGGTGCGGTCAGGAGTCTTGAAGCACTTTTGGAGCTGAGAGACATGGAACACGTCATGCACATTTGCAAAGTTTGAAGGAAGCTCGAGTTGATAGGCGAGATCGCCTCTCTTGCTGACGATCTTGAAAGGTCCCACGTATCTAGGGGCAAGCTTCCCTTTGATACCGAAGCGACGAGTACCTTTCATTGGAGAGACGCGGAGGTAAACATGATCTCCGATCTCGAAAGCCAAATCACGATGCTTACTATCATAGTAGCTCTTCTGGCGGGATTGGGTTGCTTTGAGGTTATCTCGAATGACTTTGCACATTTCCTCTTCCTCTGTGATTAAGTCATTACCCAAAAGCTGATGTTCACCGGTTTCAGACCAGTTGAGAGGGGTACGGCACTTCCTGCCATACAGAATTTCAAATGGGGCCTTGCCCAAACTTGCTTGAAAACTGTTGTTGTAGGAGAATTCGGCATAAGGAAGACAATCCTCCCACTTCATGCCGAAGGAGATCACACAAGCCCTGAGCATATCTTCAAGAATCTGATTGACACGCTCGTTGACCGCTAGTTTGCGGATGGAAAGCTATGCTGAAGCGGATGTTGGTGCCCATGGCTTTCTGGAAAGATTCCCAAAACTTGGAGGTAAAGATGCTGCCACGGTCTGAAGAGATCACTTGTGGAATACCGTGCAGAGAGACAATTCGAGAGGTATAGAGTTACGCCAATTGAGCTGTAGTGATTGACTCTTTGATAGGCAGAAGAGCCACTTTAGTGAGTTTGTTGATGACCACGAATATGGCATCATTGCCACGCTTGGACTTTGGAAACCCAGTCACGAAGTCCATCTCAATGTGGTCAAACTTCCATTCTGGAATGGCAAGAGGTTGGAGGAGACCAGCTGGCCTTTGGTGTTCTGCCTTCACTCTTCTGCAGACATCACATTCATTCACAAATTGAGCAATCTCGCGCTTCATTCGAGTCCACCAATAAGCCTGCTTGAGGTCCTGATACATCTTCGTGCTCCCAGGGTGGATGGAGAGGAGAGAATTGTGAGCCTCGTTCATGATCACTTTACGGAGGTCACCTTTGGGCACAACAATACGATCCTCGAAGAAGAGAGTATCCTTGTCATCAAGGCGATAGCACTTGTACTTGGGTTGACTCTTGGCAATCCCAATCTTCACCTTTTTTACCATAGCATCAAGAAGCCGAGCTTGGTGAATCTGGTCTTCCAAGGTAGGATAGACTTGAAGGTTGGCGAGGAAACCTTGAGGAACAACTTGCAGATTAAGTTTGCGGAAAGCTTCACAAAGCTCGGGTTGATAAGGCTTGAGAATCAGACTGTTGCAATAAGCCTTTCTGCTCAATGCGTCAGCAATCACATTGGCCTTGCCTGGAGTATACTCGATACTCGGATTGTACTCTTGAATCATTTCGACCCATCGAGTCTGCCTGAGGTTGAGATTAGGCTGAGTGAAGATGTACTTGAGACTCTTGTGGTCAGTGAAGATGTCCACTTTTCTTCCCAATAAGAGATGTCTCCAAGTCAAAAGAGCATGCACAACTGCCGCCAACTCGAGATCATGAGTGGGGTAATTCTTCTCGTTGGGCCTCAACTGGCGAGAGGTATAAGCTACAACTTTCTTCTCTTGCATCGACATTGCACCGAGACCTTGGAGAGAGGCATCGCAAAAGACCTCGTACGGCTTGGATTCATCAGGAGGAGTCAGAACTGGAGCAGTGACCAATTTCTCTTTCAAAGTGTTGAAAGCAATGTCACACTCCGAAGACCAAACGTACTTGACATGCTTCTGGAGAAGACTTGAGAGAGGCTTCGTGATCTTAGAAAAGTTTTCAACGAATCTTCGACAGTAGCTTGCGAGACCGAGGAAGCTACGGAGTTGCTTCACGTTCTGAGGTGGTTCCCAATTCACAATTGCAGACACCTTCTCAGGATTCACCGCAATGCCCTTGGCAGATATGATATGACCCAAATAAAGAACCTCATCGAGCCAAAATTCGCACTTGGAGAACTTGGCGTAGAAATGGTGTTCCCTGAGCTTATCGAGTACCAAACGCAAGTGCTTGGCATGATCTTCCTTGTTCTTCGAAAAGACCAGAATGTCATCGAGATAGACCAAAATGAAGTCATTGGTGTAGGCGTTGAAGATGAAGTTCATCATGCGAGAGAAAGTCAGAGGAGCGTTAACGAGGCCAAAAGACATGACAGTGTATTCATATGAACCAAAGCTTGTCCGGAAATCCGTCTTGGGAATATCTTGCTCCCGGATTAGAATCTGGTGATAACCCATACGGAGATCAAGCTTGGAGAATACTTGGGCACCTTTGAGTTGTTCGAACAGCTTGTTGATGTTGGGAAGTGGGTATTTGTTCTTGATGGTCTTCTTGTTCAATGGACGGTAATCAACACAAAGTCGGTCCGTTCCATCCTTCTTCTTCACAAAAAGAACACCACAACCCCACGAGGAAGAACTAGGTCGGATGAGACCCATTCTCTCTTGGACATCGAGTTGTTTCTTAAGCTCCTTCAACTCTTCAGGTCCGAGCTTGTAAGGACGCTTGCAAACAGGTTCCGTGCCGGGCTCAAGATCAATGACGAATTCAACTGGCCGGTGCGGAGGCATTCCTGGAAGCTCTTCTGGAAAGACGTCTTGATATTCGCAAACGACTGGAATTTGCGAGATAGCATCCAGTTCACCCTTCTCATTGAGAGAAAACAGACGGATGGTATCATCACAAGCGGCAAAGACAATTACATCCTCAGACGAATGAGTCAATTGAATCTGCCTGGCTGCACAATCAAGATGCGCCTTGTGCTTAGTAAGCCAATCCATTCCGAGAATAAGATCAATATCCGAGTTACCAAGAACCACCGGAGAAGAAAGAAACTTGTAATCGCCCAACGTGATAGAGACATCCGGGACGCAATTGTTAGAAGTCATTTGCTTGCCCGGAGACACAATCTTCAATGGGAAAGGAATCCTCTCGGTCACAAAATCATGCTTGGCCACAAATGGTGTTGAAATAAAAGAAAGTGATGCACCAGTGTCAAAAAGAACTTTAGCTCGAATATCATTAACAGGAAGGTTACCCATGATGACATCTGGCGAATCCTCTGCCTGAGCTGCATTCAGCAAGTTGACCTTGGCGTGCTTGGGGTTATGCTTGACCACAGCTATACTTGCCGATCTCACAGGAGGAGGAGGAAGACGCCTCTGGTTGAAGCATTTGTTGGCATAGTGACCCTTCTGTTGGCACTTGTTGCACGTGACCTCTGAAAGCGGACGGTGATACGGAGCACTCGATCTTGGAGCTTGAGACGAAGTCTTGTTCTGAAAACCAGGGTTGGGTGGGTGGGAAGATCCACTGCCACCTTTGCTCTTCTGCTGATACGGCCGACGGAACGGAGGAGGAGGAAGCCAATACTTCTGCTGCTTGGCCACTTGAGTAGAGGAAGAAGGAGTAGCATCTATGACTCTCTTCTTGGAAGCATCACACCTCAGTTGAGCGGCCTCTTGCTTCAATGCCATGTTGTAGAACTCATCGTACCTCAAGGGCTCAAAGAGAACAAGAGCTAGCTTGATTTCTTCTCTGAGACCACCCCTGAACTGGTATATCATGCTCTTCCCGTCGGGGACATCCTGCTTAGCAAAGCGGGCGAGCTTCTGAAACAACTTGTTGTAGTCATAGATAGACAAAGAGCCTTGCTTCAGGTTGCGGAATTCCTCACGCTTGCTTTCAACCACGCTCTGAGGAATATGATGAGCTTTGAAGTCTTGACAGAATTCATCCCAGGTAATCACACGGCCTCCTCTGGAATCCTTGTACTGCTGGAACCATTCTGCAGCTTGGTCTTTGAGTTGGAAGGAAGCAAACTTGACGAAGTCCTCATGCCTGACGTTACTGCAGTCGAAATGCTTGCACAGATCCACGAGCCAATCGTCAGCATCAGTTGCCTCAACAGTTGCTGAAAGTCTTTGGCCCGTTAGCAAGGAACTGGTTGAGTGTAGCAAAGTGATTCTGATTGTTGCCTTGGTTGCCTTGGTTCGCTTGATTGCGCTCTTGAAGAATTTGCATGATCAACTGTGTGTTTGCATTGGTTGCGGCCATCACAGCTTGCCATGCCTCCGGAGGAGGAGGAGGTGGTGGCGGATCCTGATTCTGATTCTGATTGGTGCTCTTAGCGGGAGCCATCCTGAAGAGGGTGACAACCGTTAGCACATTGACAGATAAAATGAAGCTGAATCCAACGGAATGAAATTTGCAACATAAAGTCTTCACATCCGAACATAAGAACGAATGCATTCCACTTGAAATGGTCACATCTCCATAAATTGAGAAGCCACTTAGAATTTAGGTAGAGGAATAAATCAACAAGGTACGGATCAAGAACGAATACTCGGTAAGAAATCCCAATCTCAAACCAAATATCCGAGGAAGAAGAACTAGAGCTACAAGAATTCCCACCTATGAAACTCCCGAACCTTTCCGGTTATGCAATCAGGTGTTGGGGATACAGGGGAAGCATAATATCTCACCCAAATCTAGCAAATCCTACATCCAGCTGTATCCATCCTTCAACACATAACCAAGAAAAACTTTGGAAACCATCTACCTCAACCTTCAAAAAGCATCCGTTATACAAGTTATGGCGATACTCCCGAACTCCTGCCCCAGTACTGGGTGGCGTCGAGGTTATCTCACCAACGAACTGCATAAAAGAGATTTTCGATGTCGGCATACTAAACTCAGGTATTCCAGAACTGCAACGATAAAATTGTGACGACAACACCTCGGAGCTCAACTCCCCGGGACACTGCCACAACCCCTAAAGACAGGAGGCACCAAGAACAATGTTCTCGTCAAAAAACCATCGGAACGATTCCGAGATACCCGCGTGATCCTAAATTTTTTTTAGTGAAATTTGAGAAGAGAAGAGTCAAAACTCTACGTCAGGATGCCTTACCAGAGCGATGAGGAGACTGGGAAGTAAAAAGAATTCCTAAACTCTCCGATATATAATTCCTAAATGACTCAAAACATTTTTCTAGACTCAACAACGGCTGCTAAAAACGATCAAGCAATGGGGGCTCCTAAGGTCGGGGAAGGCTCTGATTACCAACTTATAACGCCCTCAATGCGGCTATAGCTCCCACGTGTCGAGGCACGACTTAGAGGCATAACCACATTGAAAGCAATGTCGCAAGTTAGGCAATCTTCACAAAATCCCATGTAATATAGATATTAAAAGGGGAGATACATAGTTGGCTTACACTCGCCACGTCAATCAAGTACATAAATAGCATTACAACATTCAAACACTCATGGCCCGACTACGGCGCCAAAATAAAAGAACAACCCAACATGCGACACGGTCCCGATCACCCCAACTGGGCACCACTACTGATCATCAGGGAAAGACACGTAGTATCGGCGTGAGTCCTCGTCGAACTCCCACTTGAGCTCAAGCGCGTCATCTGGAACGGAATCATCAGGCCCTGCATCTGGTTTGGAAGTAATCTGTGAGCCACAGGGACTCAGCAATCTCGCACCCTCGCGATCAAGACTATTTAAGCTTATAGGTAAGGCAAGGTAAAATATATGTGGAGCTGCGGCAAGCGACTAGCATATATGGTGGCTAACCTGTTCGCAAAAGAGAGCGAGAAGAGGAGGCAAAGCGCGAACGAATAACTAGAGGGCAACCTGCGGCAAGAATTACTCCAACACCGTGTTCACTTCCCGGACTCCGCCGAGAAGAGACCATCATGGTAACTCACACTGTTGATTCATTTTAATTAAGTTAAGGATCAAGTTATCTACAACCGGACATTAACAAATTCCCATCTGCCCATAACCGCGGGCACGGCTTTCGAAAGTTCAAATCCCTACAGGGGAGTCCCAACTTAGCCCATGACAAGCTCTCATGGTCAATGAAGGAATAGACCTTCTCCCGAGACATTCCGATCAGACTCGGTATCCCGGTTCTACAAGACACTTCGATAGGTTAAAACAAATCCAGCAACACCGCCCGAATGTGCCGACAAATCCCGATAGGAGCTGCACATATCTCGTTCTCAGGGCACACTCAGATGAACACTACGTACAACTAAAACCAACCCTCAAGTTGCCCCGAGGTGGCGCTGCAAGTGGCTCTGTTTGGACCAACACTCAGATGAGCACTGGCCCCGGGGGGGGGGGGGTGTTTAAAATAAGATGACCCTCGGGCTCCGGAAACCCAAGGGAAAAAATGATAGGAGGCAAATGGTAAAACCAAGGTTGGGCATTGCTGGAAAAGCTTTAATCAAGGCGAACTATCAAGGGGTTCCCATTACCACCCAACCGCGCAAGGAACGCAAAAATCCGGAAACATAACACCGATATGACAGAAACTAGGGCGGCAAGAGTGGAACAAAACACTAGGCGAGAGGCCGAGCCTTCCACCCTTTACCAAGTATATAGATGCATTAAGATAACAAGATAATATAATGATATCCCAACAAGTAAATAATGTTCCAACAAGGAACGGTCTCCAATCTTCACCTGCAACTAGCAACGCTATAAAAGGGGCTGAGCAAAGCGGTAACATAGCCAATCAACGGTTTGCTAGGACATTGTGGGTTAGAGGTTTGACATGGCAATTTAGGAGGCATGAAAAGCAAGTGGTAGGCATCGTAGCATAGGCATAGCAAAAGAGCGAGCATCTAGCAAAGCAAAGATAGTAGTGATTTCGAGGGTATGATCATCTTGCCTGCAAAGTTGTCAGAGTTGACTGGATCCTCGAAAGCAAACTCAACGGGCTCCTCGTTAGCGAACTCGTCTCCCGGCTCTACTCAAACAAGACAAACAAGCAACAAGGACACAATCAACCACGTGCAAACTCAAAAAACATGATGCAAACATGGTATGCTATGCGGGATGCGATATGCGATGCATATGCAAGATTTGACAAGGAATGCATGAACCTGGACTCAACTTGGAAATCCAAGTGTGCCACTGGAAAGGTGAGATGAAATCGCTTGAAAACGATATAAAGAACGCTGGAATCGGAGTTACGGTTTGGAAATGGCAAGCAATTCAAATATGACCACGTTCTGCGATTTACAGCAAGTAGCCATCTAAATGCAACTAGATGAACATGCTACAGCACTCAAACATGGCAACAAAATACATGGCAGAGATCCATTCATGATGCTTAACAAAAGACTAGCACTTAGCTACGGCCAATTCATCCAATAACAGGTTCAAACAAACATGGCAAAAATGCATTTGGTGAACAGATTTCAGACTTAGTGAAATTAACACTTGTCTGGAATTTCAGATTAGGTAGCACACTTTGGGGCATGAAAACTATATGCTACAAGACCTGAACATGGCAAAGTAAAGCATGGCATGGAGCTACTCAAAGAGCTTAACAAAAGTCCCTCAGTGACCTTGAGCCAAAAGGGATCAGGAAATACATTTGCAAACATGTGAACATGGCAAAAACATAATCAGTTCTCAGACTTAGTGAAAACTGGAGCATGCTGAAACAGATATCAAGTAGGCATGTTTACGAGCTCGATGCACTCACTACAGAGCAAGTCAGGACAAACTAAGCATACACCCATCAAGAATACACAAAATAAAAGCTAGACATGGCAAGAACAATAACATAGCATGCACGGATCAACTACAACATCCTCGGCAAAATTGCTAACAACTAGACAATCTGCCCAGATTCATGAAATGACAAAAGTAGAGCTCGATTGACTCAAGCTAGGGTGCTCCATAATTGCAAACAAAGACATGGATGGATAGAGCACTACAAGATTAACAAAACATCCTTACTGATCATCCTCAAAAGAGGCACGGATCGCTAGGAAACAACATGAAAATATGGCATAATGAGATAAACAGATCAAGGACTTGGTGGAAATGCTATGTCCCTGAAATCAGCATTAACGAATGCTCCACTTTACAAGCTTGTGCTAGTCACCACACAAATCACAAAAATACATGGGTTGCACCTCTGGATAGATGGCAAAACATATAACAAAACACATGTAGAGCTCATGGGCATATCATGCACACATTAATCATGGCAAAAATGACAAATATCTAATTGGAGTAGCAGATCTGACAATTATCTCAAATAGCATTCTTCCAACAGCATTTCGGGCATCAAAATGAACTCAAATGAAAATGATGCAATGAGATGAAATTATGTGCTCTCTGAGACCAACATTTTGATATGCTATATGCCCAAAACGGAGCTACGGATGCAAAGTTACGATGCAATGAACATAGACAAAATAAATAGGGTTTCAGGCAAAAAAAATCAACCGAGGCAAGATCCGGATCCAGATCTGGCCGGGCGCGGTTTACGAGGTTGGCCGGCAACTGTTCACCGGCGGCGGGGCGCGGCCGGAGCAAGCGGACGAGGAGGAGGTCGGCGGCGGTCGGGCACCGGAGCCGGAGATGGCGGCGCGAGGCGGATGGAGCGGCGACGGCGGTCGCCGGAAGCGGCTCCGGCGCGGGCTTGTGGCGGCGGCCCGGTGTGGCAAGCCGGGCGGCGGCGCAGCCACCGGAGATGGCTGCGCGGTGCTCTGGGAGGCCGGCCTCGAGGAAGAGAGGCGGCGGGAGGCGAGGAGCCTCGGGCCCGGTCGGCGTCGTGGAGGGCCCGCGGCGGGCTTCGCGGGCCGGGCGCGATTCGCGGCGAAGTGGGGCTCGCGGGAGCTGACGTGGCGGCGGCGGCGCGGGTCGGACAATGTCCGGCCCGGCGGATTTTGTCCGGCGGCGGCGGGTGGAGATGGACCTAGGGATTTCGGGGGGAAGGAGAAGGAGATTTTCGGGGGTGTCTTTATATAGGCATAGAGGGAGCTAGGAGAGTCCAAATGAGGTGCGGTTTTCGGCCACGCGATCGTGATCGAACGCTCTAGATGATGGAGAGGGTTTTGGTGGGTTTTGGACCAACTTGGAGGGGTGTTGGGCTGCAACACACACGAGGCCTTTTCGGTCCCTCGGTTAACCGTTGGAGTATCAAACGAAGTCCAAATGGTACGAAACTTGACAGGCGGTCTACCGGTAGTAAACCAATGCCACTTGGCAAGTCTCGGTCCAATCCGGAAATGTTTAATCCCCACACACGAAAGAAAGGTAGAAATGACCACCGGAGGATAACGGAGGCCGGAATGCAAAATGGACAACGGGGAAAATGCTCGAATGCATGAGATGAACACGTATGCAAATGCAATGCACATGATGACATGATATGAGATGCATGACAACGATAACAACACACGGAGACAAAAACCCGAACCCGAGAAAATAAAATAACTTAACGCCGGAAACGGTAAGAGTTGGAGTACATATTGGGAAAATCATATCCGGGGTGTTACAACATGGCCTTGTGGTAAGGCATCATTGCCTTGAGGAATTTGCGCTTGATCCAATTGTCATCTGTGTCCTTGCTCCCATGATCTCGGAGTGAGACCGTGAGTTTGGTTACTCTTCGATAAAGCTCACGAGGTTCTTCATCTTCTTTCATTGCAAACTCATCGGCTTCATCTTGCACCACTTCATAGTTGGAGCGTTGAATGCTTGTGCTTCCCTTGTAGAGGGAAACAACTTGATGCCATGCATCCTTGGCCGGCGAAGGGCCGGAGATGAGGAAGATCTTCAGGTGGAATTGCATCTTGGATGATGAAGAGAGCATTCTCGTTGAATTGATTATCCGTGGCTTCTCTAGGAGAGAAGTTGCTTCGGTCATGCGAATAGAAACCTTCTTCAATGATTCTCCAAAGATTAGTATTCACATGATTTAAATGACACTTAAAGCGATAGACTCAAGAATCAAAGTCCTCATTTTTCACAATCTTGGGGGGAGGACCGACATGATTCAAATGAGTGGAAGGAATCGGTCCACCATAAACAAGTGGAGGTTCCACATGGGCAAAGATGTCGGTGCCATTTTTACCACTAGAAGAAGGAACTTGATCACTAGTAGCTTCCCCCTTGCCGGAGTTAGCATCCGTCACCTTGTTAGTGGGATCACCCACTCTCAACGGTGCAGTGGATAGTTTAAGCCCTTCTATGAATTTATTAAACATGCTTTCAACCTCGGTCTTCATGGAGGTTTTCAATGTGTCCAAGGCCACATTGAATTCCCCACGAGAGACCGCGGTTCCCCCATCAGCCGTAGACGAGATTGGATTCACACGGGAGTGTTCCTCCGCACCGTCTATAGTGTCAACCATACTCTTTGGACGACAAAGTCCTTAGTAAAGAGACGAGGCTCTGATACCAATTGAAAGGATCGGTATAGTTGACTAGAGGGGGGTGAATAGGCAACTAACAATTTTTAGCTTTTCTTTACCAATTAAAACTTTGCATCAAAGTAGGTTGTCTAGATATGCAATGAGGTGAGCAACCTATATGATGCAACAACAAAAAGTACACAAGCAAGCTAAGGATACAACACAAAAAGCTTGCACAAGTAAAGGCACGAGATAACCAAGAGTGGAGCTGGTGAAGACGAGGATGTGTTACCGAAGTTCCTTCCTTTTGAGGGGAAGTACATCTCCGTTGGAGCGATGTGGAGGCACAATGCTCCCCAAGAAGCCGCTAGGGCCACCGTATTCTCCTCACGCCCTCACACGATGCGAGATGCCGTGATTCCACTATTGGTGCCCTTGGAGGCGGCGACTGGACCTTTACAAACAAGGTTGGGGCTCTCTCCACAACTGAATTGGAGGCTCCCAATGAAACCACGGAGCTTCACCACAATGGAATATGGCTCCGGGGTGACCTCAACCATCTAGGGTGCTCAAACATCCAAGAGCAACAAGATCCGCAAGGGATGAGTGGGGTGAATCAAATTTCTCTTGGTGGAAGTGTAGATCTGGGCCTCTTCAACCAATCCCTAGAAAATCAACAAGTTTGATTGGGTAGGGAGAGAGATCGGGCGAAAATGAGCTTTGGAGCAACAATGGAGCTTGGGGAAAAGAGGTAGGTCAACTTGGAGAAGAAGACCTCCTTTTATAAGGGGGGAAGACAAACCCCTGCTCAGCCCCGCATAGGGCGGTATTACCGAAGGGGTAGGTGGTACTACCACTGTGGCCAGCGGTACTACCGTTCCGCCTCGTGGTACTGCCGCACAGTATGACGGGAGCGAGGACCTGGACCCAGGGCGGTACTACCGCGGTGGTAGGAACGGTACTACCGCCTAGGAGCGGTACTACCGCCCCTATTGCCGCAGCAAGTGCTGCAAAACCCGACACGAAAGGAGAGACCTCAAGTCGAGGCGGTAGGAGCACGGAGTCGCAGCGGTACTATGGCTGAGAGCTCCAAGCGGTACTACCGCGCTGGGGAGCGGTACTACCGCTGGGGTTCGCGGTACTATCGCTGGGACCAGACCACAGGGAGAAGGCAACAAGGGAGCCTTCAACGAAACGGAAAAGCTCAGAGGGTGCACAAGGGATGTGTACGTGTTGATTCCACCCTAGCCTCACCAATGCGGGCCCCCTCTTAATAGTACGACTTTCCTACGACTCAAATCCACCGAAAAGAAACGTAGACAAACGCCGTCTTCAATAGTCTTCGAGGGGGACAAAAACCGTCTTGTGCCTAGTGATGAAACGTTTGAAATACTCAAGGCACACGATTAGTCTGCAAAAGCATTGTCATCAATCACCAAAACATCTTAGGGATAAATATGCCCTTACAGTAATCATGTTCTGGAGGTCATGTTACTTCACCATGACAAACCTACGAACTACGAGGAAGCGATGATGAGCCCTGATTCCGCAAAATGGCTAGAGGCCATGAAATCTGAGATGGGATCCATGTATGAGAACAAAGTATGGACTTTGATTGACTTGCCCGATGATCGGTGAGCCATTCAGAATAAATGGATCTTCAAGAGGAAGACGGACGCTGATAGTAGTGTTACTATCTACAAAGCTCGAATTGCCGCAAAAGGTTTTCGACAAGTTCAAGGTGTTGACTAGGATGAGATTTTCTCTCTCATATCGATGCTTAAAAGTCTGTCCGAATCATATTAGCAGTTGCCGAATTTTACGAAATCTGGCAAATGGATATCAAAACTACTGTAACATCCCAAATTTTCAATTTGGAATGTTATACATTAGGTCATCATTGCATATCATATTTTATTATATTTTGGCTTGATCCTCGAAATCCTAAGCAACTCAAGGACCCTCGGAGAGAGAGTTGGGGATTTCACTGTTTTCATATTTGAATTTTATCAAATATCGAAACGAGCATTATTGGTTTTAATTATTTTTTCTCTCTGAAAATATTTCATGTTAAAATATATGAGAGGAGATAATATGACTTCTTCAAAATAATTGAAATATTGGAGCAAAATATTAAAATCAATATTTGCTTTTATTCGGATTTTACTGCTATTTTATTTGCATTCGAAAAATTGCACGTTTTCAAAATTGCATTTTAGGGCCAATAAAATGTTCATCTTGTTCTAAATATTTTATTTAGACGGTGAAAATTTGTTTTGGCATTTTTAGATTTTTATTTATTTTCCTAGGATTTATTTTCGTGGGAGCGTTGTTTAAAAAAGAAGAAGCCCGCCGGACCGAACTGGGCCGAGGGCCAGTTGGCCCATCCGCCGCCGCGCCGTCGTCTCCCTCGCGGAGACCGCGACCACCACGCCGCCGCCCGCCAAGGCCGAGCCGGCCACGCCTCCCCGCCCCCTCCCGCAAGCCACCCTCCCCCCTTTTAAAAGCCGGCCGGGGCCCCCTGGAGCCCCAAGCCGCAGCTGCCGCCGCCCGCTAGCCGCTCCGCCGCCCTGCGCCAACACCGACGCCGCACGCCGCCGCCCGCTAGCCACCCCGCGCCACCCCGCGCCGCCCCGCCACACCCCGCCGTTGCCCGCGCCGCCGCCCCGCTCGCCGGAAGCCGCCGGAGCCGCGCCGGAGTTCGAATGTCACCGTCTGTTTTTTTACGGTTTAGGTAAAACCGTCGGTTTTTTTAAACCCTAGTTTCGGATTTTTTGGAATGGTTCGCTGGTTTTCTCAGTTTAGTTACTTAGCAGACGTTCGTCTAAACGGACGGTGTTCACCCGTTAGCCAGAGACTGCGAACGTTCGTTCATTAGCCTGTTCGTCAGTTTTTCTTTTTTTCAGATTTTCTGCGATTATTTTCGATCGCGATTTCTGATCCGATTTTCATTTTAGTTTATCTTTTCGCTCGTTTATCGGAATTAGGCGATTCAAGCGCCTAGATCTTCGTCTCGAAGCCCTCTTCCGTTTAACCAACTTGAACAAGATTTTGGTACAGTAAAACTTGACTTTAGTCCAGATTAGCAATCGGATCTTGTTTCTTTTGCCGTTTGAGTTTCATTGCTCCGCTTGTTTTGATTCTTTTTGCAAACCGGAGTTCTTAAGTTGAACTTTCTGGTTAGATCTTCTTATTCGTGTTTTACCCGTGCTTGTTTGCTTGATTGCTTATGTATGCTATTGTTTGTTTGCGATAGAACACCCGAAGTGTGAAGTGTGCTACTACGAGTTCTAGGTTTTGCGGATCATCAGCAAGGCAAGTAACACTTTGATCATATCCCTTTATCACCCAGTTTTTATGCATTAGTTTCAACCCTCAAACATTGCATGGTTAGGACTTGATAACATGTGGGATTGGGAAGTAGTTGATGAGGTAGAACCTATTGCCCTGTTATTATCAAACCCTTGGGAGTTACTTCTACGTATTGCTTATATTGCTATGCTATGCTCGTAGACATGGTTTGGGTGAGTGAATCCATGACAGACGTGAGATTGTTAATTAATGGTTCAACTTAAGGTGGCAACTTTAATACACATCTGGGTGGATTGCTTGTCGGGCACCTGGAGAATCCAGTGCTGTCCTAGGATATCCCGGAGTACCCTGCGATAATCCTAAGGTCCGCCACCCAGGCTCAAAGGGAACTGAGATATTTCATGCTAGAAACTTCCGTGTGCATCCACAAGCTATTATGGGCTCTAGCATAGTTGAGTAAGTTGCATGACCTCTTCCAGTGGTAGGCTAGCAGATGTTGAGGGATGTAGGTTGGTACTGTCTACCCGGGGTTAGAGATAATGCTTCTGAAAGACGGCGTCTCGGTCATCCGTTTCTCAAACACCATGTAGTGCGAGAAATCCAACGGAGGAGATCGAGTCTTGTGGGGAAAAGTGTGCAAACCTCTGTAGAGTGTACTAACTAATCATGGTTAGTTGTGTCCCCGGTTATGGACATCTGGAGTATCTAGTACTTGGATTATCATACGTATCTCATCACTCTAAATTAATATTGTTGGGTTGCTAATTACTTTTAATTGGGATTGAGTTGGAGGAACCTTCTCAATGATGTTTCAACTACCATGATAGTTAAATAAAATCTATTCCTTTGTTGTAGGAAAAAATTGGCTTTTCACAAAAACATTAACCATAGAGCTTTCCACCAGCCAAATATGCATGTAGTGATAGCATTATTCAGTTCTTGCTCTACTGTGTTATTTTGCCAGCATATTCCATGTGCTGACCCGTTTTCGTGCTGCAACGTATTATGTTGCAGACTTTTCAGACAAGGAGTAAGGTTCGTTAGGTCGTTGCCGTGCAGCTCAGCTATGCCGTTCGAGTTGATGGACTCACTTTATCTAAGCCTTCCGCTGTTATCGTATTAGATGGCCTTAAGCCATATTTATTGTAATAAGTTCTCTTTTGAGACATTTGATGTAATAAGTGTGTGATTGCTACTCTGTTATAAATCCTTCGAGTAATGTGTGTGCCAGCATTACCGATCCAGGGATGACACTAAAGCACAGAGACTTGACCGTTTGAGGTCGGGTCGCTACAAGAGGGTATTAGAGCACACGTCGAGTGTAGGACACGACCACTAAGCGAAAGCCCTATATCACTATTCTCTTCTCATTTCTGACCCTCTCCATTTTCTACTCTTTAGGATGGCAGACGCAAGGAACAAGTTTGCACAACCGGATGAAGAAGCACCTTTTGGACGACACTTGAAGGAAGTCACTAAGTACCTGAACATTGGAATACCGAGCTTCACCGGGACTTACAATGCCACTCTACCAGAAGAGGAGCGATGGATATGATTCAAGTTCAAGTTCCAAGAAGGACATTCGCGCCAGTCACCAAGCCCCTAGAGTTTTCCTTTGATGCACCAACCTGGAGTTTAGGAAAGAGTATGGAGGCTCACATCACCATGGACGCATTAGAGAAGTTTACCATAAGGAGCTTAAGGATACTATCTACCAGATTTGTGGTCGCCGAGATGAGCAATGGGAGATGATCAACAGCAGGAAGGATAGATCAATCGCAGCTTTCATCCAGGAGTTAAACCAACACATTCGTCGCCAGGAGAACCAGATGTGCGCATGCATGATAGATCTGAAGAAGGCGATGACAAGGATCACGGAACTGGAGGAAGAACTCAAGGCTACACGTGAAGATTATGAGGAGGAAATCGTCATACTAGTCGATAAGAATGCAGACCTGACAATGAAGCTAGGAGTCTTCATGGGAGACCTCGCGCCAGGAGGAGAAGACGATGAACCCAAAGAGATTCGTTCTGAGGACTACATCATCATCGACGACACCGACTCGGACCCCGACGATAGCGATGATGACTATGAAGACGAAGCTGGAGCAGACATCATGGAGTCTTCGATCGATCAATATTTCTAGTAGACCACCACATAAGTAGTAGTATTCCACCATGTATATAGTATAGTCCGAGCACTTCTGTAATGATAGTTAGATCGATTGTATGCCCTTGTTTGATTGATTGAGTGATATGATTGTGTTTGTCTTATGTGCATATGGGTAGTGTTTTTCTCACTAGACCTCATTCTATTCTATTCTCTTCCCTCTAAACCCTCAGATGCCTCCGAGACGTGACCCCGGATTTACTTTCCCACCGGAGCTCACTCAGTTGATCCAGCAGCAGAATACACTGATGCAGTTGTTAGTTCAGAACCAAGGCAACAGCAGCAACAACAACAACCCACCACCACCACCACCAGTTGACAACTTAGTCCGCTTTCTGAGGTTGCAGTCACCGGTGTTTTCCAGTAGCACTGAGCCGATAGTGGCAGATGATTGGCTCCGCAGGATTGGAAGGGAGTTAACCACTGCAGGATGTACAGATGCTGAGAAGGTGCGTTTTGTCGCACATCAGTTGGATGGACCAGCAACCTCATGGTGGGAGAATTACACAGTCACCTACCCTATAGCCACTGTTACATGGGATCAGTTTCAGCAAGCATTCCACACCGCCCATGTCTCAACAGGAGCTATGAGCATGAAGAAGCGTGAGTTTCGCAACTTGCGCCAAGGGAACCGTACTGTGGGCAGTACGTGGAAGAATTTAGTAAGCTATCTCGTTATGCCCCTGACGATGTGGCCACAGATGCCACGAAGTAGGAGAAGTTTATGGAAGGGTTGAACGATGAGATGAGCATGCAATTGATGGTGGCAACATTTAACAACCACTAGGAGTTGGTAGACAAGGCTCTTATGATTGAAGGGAAGCAGCAGCAAATTGAGAGCCGCAAAAGGAAGTATGGACAAGGAAGGTACAACTCAGGAGCCCAGCAGAAGCCTCGTCTAACCACGAACTCGGGAGGTCTTGTTCATAACCATGGAAGCCATAACCACAACGGAGGAAGTTCGCATAACCACAATGGTTCCAAGAATGGGACTGGGAACAGAGTAAGCAACAATCAGAACTGCCCCAATCCAGCCACACCCGCCAAGAGAGACCTAAGTCACATTACTTGCTTCAAGTGCGGGAAGACTGGACACTATGCCATGGAGTGCCCTGAAGCGAAGAATGGACACTGTAATGGGAGCGCTGGGAAGAAGCCCAATCCATTCAACAAATGACAAGTGAACCACGTTAACGTGGAGGAGGTTGAAGGGCAGCCAGACGCAGTTATCGATAAGTTTTTGGTTAAGTCTTTTACCGCCCTTGTTCTATTTGATACTGGTGCATCACATTCATATATATCAAGGGGATTCGGGGATAAGTTTAAACTACCAACCCAAGCCCTTAGGATCCCTCTGTTAGTAAGTTCACCTGGAGCAGAGTATATGGCCAGCGGATGGTGCGACCGGATACCCTTAACCATTGGTAGCCATGTTTTCCCATCAGACCTGATAATTTTGGAGTCACAAGGATTGGATGCGATATTAGGCATGGACTGGATGTCAAAGTATGGAGGAAGCATTGATTGTGCTAGTAAGTCGAGTTATCTCACCACCCCGGAGGGAAAAATGATCAAGTATGCATCTAGGCATGCGCCTAGGAGGAGCTAAGTAAATACCCTCATGGGAGTTGTTTAGGAGGAAGTGCCTATAGTGAAGGATTACCCAGATGTTTTTCCAGAGGAGTTACCAGGCATGCCACCGGATCGAGACATCGAGTTTTTGATAGAGCTATTGCCAGGTATAGGGCCAATATCAAAGAGACCCTACCGGATGCCCACAAATGATCTGGAGGAGATTAAGAAGCAGATCAAGGAGTTATTGGAGAAAGGTTACATCCGACGGAGTTCATCACCATGGGGAGCCCCAGTGCTTTTGGTTGAGAAGAAGGATAAGTCTCTAAGGATGGTTGTTGATTATCGTGCATTGAATGAGGTGACGATCAAGAACAAATACCCACTGCCGATGATCAATGATTTGTTTGACCAGTTGCAAGGAGCTAAGGTGTTTTCAAAGATCGATCTGTGATCAGGATATAACCAGCTGAAGATCCGGGAGAAGGATATACCTAAAACCGCATTTACCACAAGGTACGGGTTATATGAGTATATGGTCATGTCATTTGGACTGACTAACGCCCCTGCCTATTTCACGAGCATGATGAACAAAGTGTTCATGGAATATTTGGATAAGTTTGTTGTGGTTTTCATTAATGATATAATGGTATACTCGAAGAATGAAGAGGAGCACAAGGAGCATTTGCGTTTAGTTCTCGAGAAACTCAGGGAACATCAGTTGTATGCCAAGTTCAGCAAATGTGAGTTTTGGTTGAAAGAAGTTGGATTCCTTGGACATGTTATATCAGGAGAAGGTATAGCAATAGACCCCACCAAGGTTCAGTCAGTCACTGAATGGTTGGCACCCACTTCAGTTAGCGAGATCTGCAGTTTTCTTGGACTCGCAGGATACTACCGGAGATTCATTGAGAATTTTTCCAAGATTGCAAAGCCAATGACAGAGCTATTGAAGAAGGATACCAAATTTAAATGGACGGAAGAATGTGAAGCGAGTTTTCAGGAGTTAAAGAAACGTCTGACTACAGCCCCAGTGCTGATTCTGACGGATATACACAAGGATTTCCAAGTGTATTGCGACGCCTCTCGCTTAGGACTTGGAGGAGTACTGATGCAGGACGGAAGAGTTGTTTCGTATGCCTCGCGACAACTGAAACCGCATGAGTTAAATTATGCCACGCATGATTTGGAGTTGGCTATCGTAGTGCATGCGTTGAAGACTTGGAGACATACCTTATTGGAAACCATTGTGATGTGTACACTGATCATAAGAGTTTGAAGTACATTTTCACACAGAAGGAGCTGAACCTTAGGTAGAGGAGATGGTTGGAGCTTATAAAGGATTACGACATGAAGCTTCACTATCATCCAGGCAAGGCCAACGTCATAACAGACGCTTTGAGATGGAAGAGTTATGCCAACACACTCATAAGCACAGGATTGCCAAAGGAGTTAGCAGAGGATCTCAGGGAACTTCGATTGGAGATTGTCCCTAGACGTTTTGTTGCAACAATGGAAATTCAGTCTACATTGTTAGGAAAGATTCGATAAGCTCAGAAGGATGACAAAGAGATTGACGAGATAAAAGAGAGAATGAGCAAAGGAAAGGCCAAAGGTTTTCGTGAGGATGAACACGCCACCTTGTGGTTTGAGGACCGTGTTTATGTGCCCAATAACACAGAGATCAGGAAGTTAATACTTCAGGAGGCTCATGACTCACCATACTCGATACACCCCGGAAACACCAAGATGCATGTGGATTTAAAGGAGCATTTTTGGTGGACTGGTATGAAGAATGATATTGCCGAGTATGTAGCCGTATGTGATGTATGTCAGAGAGTGAAGGCAGAACATCAAAAGCCAGCCGGATTGTTACAGCTTATGCCAATACCCGAATGGAAGTGGGATAAGCTTGGCATGGATTTCATCACCGGATTTCCCAGGACCAAATCAGGATATGATTCTATATGGGTAGTAGTGGATCGCTTGACCAAAGTAGCTCACTTTATCCCAGTGAAAACCACCCATACAAGTGCCAAGTTGGCCAAGATATACATGACCAGGATCGTATGTTTGCATGGAGTTCCGAGGACCATTGTATCAGATAGAGGAACCCAGTTCACCTCAAAGTTTTGGAATCAGTTGCATGAAACTTTGGGAACCAGACTGGAGTTCAGTACAGCTTTTCACCCACAAATAGATGGACACACCGAGACAGTCAACCAGATTCTGGAGGATATGTTGAGTGCTTGTGCAGTAGATTATGGATCTAGTTGGGATGACAACCTGCTCTACGCAGAGTTCTCATACAACAACAGTTACCAGGCCAGTTTGAAGATGGCACCATTTGAAGCCTGGTACGGAAGGAGGTGCAGGAGACCGTTGTTGTGGGATGAAGTTGGAGACTGTTAGTTGTTTGGACCAGATTTGATTAAGGAATCAGAAGAGAAGGTTAAATTGATTAGAGATAGACTAAAGGTAGCTCAGTCCCGACAGAAGAGTTATGCAGATTCAAAATGCAAGGAGGTAGTCTATGAAATCGAAGACAGAGTGTATCTTCGAGTATCACCACTCCGAGGAGTTAAGCGCTTTGGAGTTAAGGTAAAGTTAGCGCCACGTTTTGTGGGACCATACAGAGTTTTGGAACGTATGGGAGAAGTTGCTTATAAGTTGGAATTACCCGAAGGATTGTCAGGAGTTCATGATGTGTTCCATGTTTCTCAGTTGAAGAAGTGCCACGCAGGGATGGCTGACATTCCTCTGAGAGATACAGTACCGCTGGAAGCGATTTAGTTGGACAATGATTTGACTTATGAGGAGAAACCAGTCAAGATTCTCAAGTTAGCCAGCCGGGTTACCTGAAGCAAGGTTATTAAGTTTTGTAAAGTTCAGTGGAGCCACCATACCGAGGACGAAGCCACCTGGGAACGAGAGGATGATCTTCGCAAAGACCACCCACACCTATTTTCTAACTGAGGGAGTCCTGGATTAGGGGGTATCCGGACAGCCGGATTATATCCTTTGGCCGGACTGTTGGACTATGAAGATACAAGATTGAAGACTTTGTCTCATGTCCGGATGGGACTCTACTTGGCGTGGAAGGCAAGCTAGGCAATACGGATATGTATATCTCCTCCTTTGTAACCGACCTGGTGTAACCCTAGCCCCTCCGGTGTCTATATAAATCAGAGGGTTTTAGTCCGTAGGACAACATACAATCATACCATAGGCTAGCTTCTAGGGTTTAGCCTCTCCGATCTCGTGGTAGATCTACTCTTGTACAACCCATATCATCAATATTAATCAAGCAGGACGTAGGGTTTTACGTCCATCAAGAGGGACCGAACCTGGGTAAAACTTCGTGTCCCCTGCCTCCTGTTACCATCCGCCTAGACGCACAGTTCGGGACCCCTACCCGAGATCCACCGGTTTTTACACCGACATTGGTGCTTTCATTGAGAGTTCCTCTATGCCGTCGCCAGAAGGAAGGATGTCTCATCTCGTCTTTAAAGACGGTACTACTGCCGAGGGAGCTTTGGCTGTCGGCCAAACTCTCCGGCTAGGCAGTTTCATCATGACCGCCTGTTCAGCCGCCGCGCCGACGATGACTTCTCGGGTCATCGAGAACAACCTCCACGTCAAATCGGCACTCGACGAACAGATGGATCCAATGGAGCTCGCCTCCTTAAACAAGCTCTTGGATCGCATCGCCGCCTTGGGAGTCGCTACGGACTATGATCGGATTGGGCTTAAACCCGATCAAAGGGAGATTAACTCTCCACCGGTCACCCATCATATTGCAGTTGTGGAGGAACAATGCGGCGACCTTTCCTCTATCTTGAGGACCAACTATGTCCGGATTCCCGAGCTCTCCGAGCCAGACACCCATTCGCGGGAGGACAACATCCAATCCCTGAACTTAGAGTCAGGCAGCGGACAAGGATTATCGGGTAGCACCCCGGAACCGGAACTTCCAAAATTGGAAAATCCTCGGCCCCTGGATCCCAGATCGGGTAAGGGTTCGGATTCAATTCCACCCACCCACCCAAACATAAGCGATCTTTCCCACATCAGGCAAGAGCCCCAGGAAACAGTACATCACTATTGGGCCAGATTCCTCCTTGCGATGAACAAGGTTAAGGACTGTCGCGAGGAAGCCGCAATCCTATTTTTCTGCAATAATTGCACGGACAAGGGAATCCTTAACGCCATAAATCACCGTGAGATAACATGCTTCGCCGACTTGGCGTCCATAGTACGAAAGTACTGTGCGATGGAAAGTGCCTGGAAAACCGAAACAAACTTTTGGGATAATCCGGCCCTGAATACAAACCCAGTCCGAAATAAAAGGGTGCATTATCACAATACACCCGGGTCCACAACCAAAAATAAAAAACCCTCTACAGTGTATGGAACCGTACTGGAGGGATGGCCGAACGGACCCTGCAAAATTCATAGTACAGTGGATACAATACCAACACACAGCCTTAGAGCATGTTGGATACTCCGACAGGTGGCCAAAAGTGGTGAGGATCTTCTTCTCCCAAATACCACAGAGCACCATCCCGTGAATAACAATACGGTGTTAACGGTCTTCGAGACCTTCGCGTCAAATAATAGGCGCAAGCGAACACTCCGCAGCATGGCCGAAATCTGCCACGTAGCAGCAATAAATCCATGGAGTGACACGGCTATTACCTTCAATGGCAGTGACGAACCTAAATTCCGAACAACCCGAGCACCAGCCGCACTGGTCCTCAGTACAATTGTGGACGGCTTTCGACTCACCAAAGTACTCATGGACGGCGGCAGCAGATTAAACCTCATCTATGAGGAAACTCTTCAAAAGATGGAAATAGACTGGAACCACATTGAGCAAAGTCGCACAACCTTTAGAGGAATCATCCCCAGTCGGGAAGCACGCTGTGCTGGGAAAATCACACTAGATGTGGTATTCGGCACGCCGGATAATTACAGGTCCGAAGAAATTACATTCCAAGTGGCCCTGTTCGGCAGTGGTTATCACGCTCTTTTAGGACGGGAGGCGTTCACAATCTTCTAAGCCGTACCCCATTACGGGTACATGAAGCTCAAAATGACCGAGCCCAACGGAATCATCACTCTCGCCAGCGATCTGGACACAGCACTCCGCGCCGAAAACAAAACAGCCGCATTGGCCCTCCAGGCATTATCCGAAGCCCTCTCGGCCGAGGAATTAACCACGCTACGCTCCACAGTGAACATGGACGGCGTGATACTCGACAAGAAATCCAATTCCACCTCTTTTAAACTAGTGGATGAAATAGTCAAATTCCAAGTCCACCCAACGGACCCTACAAAAATAGCCTCCATCGGGGCACAGTTAAACCCCGCTGTGGACGCCGCACTACGAGAGTTCCTGCGCGAAAACTAGGACATATTCGCCTGGCATCCCGCAAACATGCCAGGAATCCCATGCAAGCTGGCCGAGCATAGCCTCAATATCCTAAAGGGATTCAAGCCGGTCAAGCAAGCTCTTCGGCGTTTCTCCGAACCTAAGAGACAGGCCATGGGAGAGGAACTAGCCAAGTTATTGGAGGCCGGATTCATCAGAGAAATAAAACACCCGGACTGGCTAGCAAACCTGGTGATGGTACCAAAGAAGGACAAATCCTGGCGCCTTTGTGTCGATTTCAAAGACCTCAATAAAGCTTGCCCAAAGGATCCCTTCCCCCTCCCACGCATCGATCGAATCATTGATGCCACCGCAGGACACGAGTCATTGTGTTTCCTCGACGCATACTCCGGTTACCACCAAATCAAGATGGCGGAGTCCGACCAAGCCGCAACGGCATTCATCACACCATACGGTCCCTTCTGTTTTAACACAATGCCTTTTGGGCTCAAGAACGCCGGCGCAACATATCAGCGCATGATTCAGACATGTCTGGAGAAACAAATCGGCAAAACAGTAGAGGCATACGTAGACGATGTGGTCGTCAAAACCAAACACGTCGACTCTTTGATAGACGACTTGAGGCTCACATTCGACAACCTCCGAACATACGACATCAAGCTCAATCCGGAAAAATGCGTTTTCGGTGTACCAGCCGGAAAGCTCCTGGGTTTCATTGTCTCCAGTAGAGGTATTGAAGCTAATCCGGCCAAAATCCGAGCTTTGTCACAGTTGGCTACCCCAACAGACCTCAAACAAATCCAGAAGTTAACTGGATGCGTGGCGGCTCTAAGCCGCTTTATCTCCCACTTAGGAGAAAAGGCTTTACCCCTTTATCGCCTCCTTCGGCGCACCGAACACTTCGAGTGGACGGACGCTGCCACAGCCGGATTGGAAGAAATAAAGGCCATTTTGGCAACCAACCCAATCCTGGCCGCACCAAACATTGGCGAACCAATGCTGTTGTACATTGCGGCAACTCATCAAGTTGTAAGCGCAGTGCTCATCATCGAACGAGAAGCTGCCAGACATAAATTCCCTCTTCAAAAGCCGGTATACTATGTATCCACGGTCCTCACTCCATGCAAATCACGGTACCCACATTATCAAAAGATAGCCTATGCGGTATTCATGGCGTCCCAGAAGCTACGACACTACTTTCAAGAGTGTTTGATTACAGTAGCCTTAGAAGTGCCACTTAATGATATTATAAACAACCGCGATGCTACGGGCCGGATTGCCAAATGGGCCATTGAGCTCCTCCCATTCGACATAACATACAAACCTTGACGAGCCATTAAGTCGCAAGTATTGGCCGACTTCGTCGCCGAATGGATGGAGGTCGAACTCCCTAAAGAGTACGGCGCATACTCCAACTGGATCATGCACTTCGATGGTTCTAAAATGCTGGCCGTTCTAGGGGCTGGCGTCGTCCTGACGTCCCCAACCGGAGATAGCGTTCAGTACATACTGCAAATATTGTATACAGACTCCAACAATGCAGCCGAATACGAAGCTCTGTTGCATGGTCTTCGGATGGCAGTCTCCATGGGCATTCAACGCCTGGAGGTGCGTGGCGATTCAAACCTTGCAATATCCCAAATAAATGGAGACTTTGACACCAAGGATCCGAAAATGGCGGCCTATCGAAACGCCGTCCTAAAAATGTCAGCTCAGTTCGAGCGGCTCGAATTTCACCATGTGGCTCGGGAAAACAATCAGGCGACGGATATCCTCGCCCGCATCGGCGCAAAACGTGATGCGCCCCTCCCCCAACATATTTCTGGAAAGGCTGTTCAAGCCATCCGTAGTATGGGAAGGGGACACAGGTAACAATAGTCCGGACCCGGCCAAAATGCCTGATACCGAATACTCTGACACAATCGGAGGCTCTGCAACCGAAATAACACCTTCAGCCCACGTAATAATGGTCATTATTGCCCCGTGGACAGAACCATTCCTGGCCTACCTAACTAGACGGAAATGAGGCACGCTGCATAGTGCGGCGATCCAAGGCTTACAGGGTCCATGAGCGAGAATTGTACAAGAAAAGCATTACCGGAGTCCTTCAAAGGTGCATCTCCGAAGAGGAAGGGCAGAATCTTTTGGCAGAAATTCACACAAGACTCGGCGGTCATCACGCCGCAGCCCGGGCTCTTGTAAGCAAGGCCTTCCCTACATGATTCTATTGGCCAACGGCCCGGGCAGATGCACAGGACTTGGTCCAACATTGTGCCGGTTGCCAGCTCTGTGCAAATCAAAGCCACATGCCACCCACCGCCCTCTAAACAATCCCCATTACCTGGCCCTTTGCGGTCTGGGGGCTTGACATGGTTGGACCCCTTAAAGGGCGAACCCACAAGAAAAAATACCTATTGGTCATGGTGGATAAATTCACCAAATGGATAGAGGCCAAACCTGTTAAAACAGCCGATTCCGGACCGGTGATAGACTTCATATCTGGGGTTGTACACTGTTATGGCGTCCCCCACAGCATCATCACTGATAATGGCACGAACTTCACGGCCGACGAGGTAAAACTCTGGTGCAGCAAAATGGGCATCAAGCTCGATTATGCTTTAGTCTATCACCCACAAACCAACGGTCAAGTCGAGCGAGCAAATGGTCTTATAATGAGCGGCATTAAACCCAGATTAGTGCGTTCCTTAACGGAGTCTGACACGCACTGGGTAGAGGAGCTCGATTCCGTACTCTGAGGGCTGCGGACCACGCCGAATCGTAGTACCAGATATACACCCTTCTTTATGGTGTACGACGCAGAGGCAGTCTTGCCCCGTGACATAATTCATGACTCACCTCGAGTGCGCATGTGCGAAGAAAGAGAAGCCGAGCTTGATCGGCAGGACAGTCTGGACACCCTGGAGGAGGAGCGCGACGTAGCCAAAGCCCGTTCCGCATTTTATCAGCAACAGGCTCGCAGATACCAAAGCAGAGAAGTATGGGCCAAAACTTATAATGTTGGCGAACTAGTTCTACGCCTGCCGGATAAGAAAAAGAACAAGCTCGAGCCCAAATGGGAAGGTTCCTTCATTATTGACCAAGTTCTGGCCGGTGGAGCGTACCGATTGCGGGATGCGTCGACTAGTCGACTCGAGCCGAACCCATGGAACGCGGCCAGGCTCCGAAGATTCTACGCCTCACACCGGACTCTAAGTTAGTCCCCTCCCTTTGTCCATTTTTCGCATATGCATTATCTGTCTTGTTTTTCTTTCTTTCTTTTATTATTCCTCTAGGCCTTCAAGGGTCACCTTGTTCCTCGCTTGCACATTACAGATGCGCTAGCCGCACTCTTCATACCTGGGGGCTTCTTTCACAGAAGCTTAAATTATTTATCTGGGCCTCATGTCCCACACATGTGTTATACTTCCGCATGTACCTTTTTTCACCATTATATGCATCGATATGACTTAAGTTTTGGCCAAGCTGGGTTGCCTGGCTCTTGTAATAATGCCCTATGTTCCCGTTAATTCGGCTAGGGCATAAGGGGAGCACCTCTGCGATTGTTACTGCCAGGTCAACCGTGTCACACCCTAGCTGGTTCATGCATTAGAGTGTTGCATCATGTCTACTTCCACAGAAACTTGAAATGGGGATGACAGAACCCCCAGCAACCCCCTGGAAACAACTAGGGTTTACTAAAATTATTTTCAATGAACCCAATATGCCCTTCACAAAATGTTCATCATTTCTGGATTGGGTTAAAACCTGTGGCAAAAATGGTGCACTCTTTTCTAGGACATTCTGGATTCTTTGAATTAAATCATAAGTATTTGAATTTGGGCATTTAAATGCTATAAAATATTTTAAATGCCCAAATAATTCTGGAGTTAAGAGAGGGCTGTTAGGAATAATGCCAACAGAGCCCACAATTATTTTCAGGATTTTAGTAAGTGCCTAAGTATTTTTAATAAAGCCCTAAAGTTATAGAAAAAATAGAAAAAGAAAACAAACAAGAAAAGAGAGAAAGAGAAAAGCTTACCTGGCGCCCACCCAGCTGGCCCACCTGCCGGCCCAGCCCAGCCAACACTCCAGCGAGTTGCTTGGCTTGGCCAGGCAGGCAAGCAGCTGCTCGACGGCGAGCACAGCATGCGCGCCACGCAGCTGCCCGCCGCCTCTCCGCTCCCCTCGTCGAGCCGTCGACATGGGACAAACCCCCTCTCTCTCCCCGACCTCGTAGACATTCGCTCTTCCCTCTGGTTCCTCTCTCTTGCCCTCCCCGATGTCGCCCGAGAAGTCACCGTCGCCGCCGCTCGCCGCAGCCACGTCCAACGCCGTCCCCGCGCCCTCTCACTGTGTCCGGACGGTTCGCCGTCGTCGACTACGTCGACTAGCCAAGCCACACGACGCCGGAGCCCCTGCATCGTCCCCGCCACCGTTGTCTTCAACCTCGGGCCGCCGAGATCCCCGTCGCCGTTCGGACCACACCGAGCCTTCCCCGAGCACGCTGACCTTCTCTACGGCTTCCCAGTGAGCTACTGCTCCTCCCCCTTCTCTCCGCTTCGTCGCTAGAGCACTATAGCCGTCGTGCCTTTTCCGTCCGAACGCACCGCCGCCTGAGCTCGTCGCCGACGTAGCTCCAGCCGCTTAGCGGTCCCGCTGGCACGTCCAGCATGCTCACCGCATCACGTAGGTGTTGTAGGTGCTAGGGCCACACCACCTAGGCCACTGCAGCCACGCGCACGAGCTGACCCGAACTTCGGCCTCCGCCAAGCTCGTCGCCGGCGATGCTCCGGCCACTCCCCGGCCAAGCCATCACCACGGCTGGATGCGGGCGAGCACCAGCTGCCCGTAGCTGCTCTCCGCGCAGCAAATGATGCCCTGTGGGCAAATCCCGCAGCATGCCGCCGCGTCTGGCCTCGCCGGCAGCTAAACACCGGCATGCTTTGACCCGCTGACCGGCGAGTTGACCACGCCTGACCCGTGTGGGCCCAGGTTGACTCCCCCCTGAGCTTATGACAGGTGGGGCCGGCCTGTTAATTAGTTTAGGATTAGTGTTAACTAATTTTAGCTAGTTTAGGTCACTGACATGTGGGCCCAGGTTGACTCCCCCCTGAGCCTATGACAGGTGGGGCTAGCCTGTTAATTAGTTTAGGAATAGTGTTAACTAATTTTAGCTAGTTTAGGTCACTGACATGTGGGCCCAGGCCCCACTGACAGTTAATTAGTACTAACTTAACTCTGTTAGTTAGCTGAGACACTGACAGACGGGGCCCACCAGTCAGGTTTTGACTGGCCCTGACGCCTTTGACTCGTTGACGTCACAATGACGCAGTGCTGACGGAATTATTCATTTTCTGGATTTATTTTTATATAGGAAATTCCATAAAATAGCCAAAACTTCTAAAAATCATAGAAAATCAACCATAGCTCCAAATCAAACAAATTATATATGAAAAATGATCAGAAAAATTCAATCTATCCATCTGTAATGGTTTCATGCATGACAAACCACTTTAACATTGATGTTTAGGTGAAACGAGCTAACACACTTATTATCCATAAGAACTTTAACTTCCATTTGAATCTTTGGTTCAAATGGACCCATTTCAACTTGTTTCACATTGCATTAGGCAGGACACATCATTTTTCCATGTCATAGCATGCATCATATTGTTGCATATTGTGATGTGTTGATTATGTTCTGTGTGTCCTTCGTGGTAGGTTCTGCCTCCGAGGATATCTCCGAGTATCCAACTGAAGGGCAGTACCCTACTACCACTCCATCAGGCAAGCAGCCCGATTGATCATATCGATACAATCCCATGTTCTCGCCTCTGCTCTCATTTACTGTATTAAGACAACATCGTTTCAAACTGCTGTGTGCTACGGTAGTTGAACCCTTATCCTCTACATGACCTGTCATTGCCACAGTAGCTAGATGAAACCCACTAGCATGTGTAGGAGTTGATTGAGCCATGTTTGTGTTTCGTACCTTGCTATGCCTGCTATGCTTAGAGTTGTGTCAGGTCTGGTTCATCTGGGTGATGGGCTAGAGTGAAATGATTATGTCGGTAATGTGAGGAATGTTTTGAACATGTTTTGGTAAATGTATCGATGAGAGGCCATGTAGGAGTACATGGTGGGTTGTTTCATTGAGGCCATCCATAAGAACTGAGGTCTGTATGTGTGATTTAAGATTCAGTTACTACCATACGTTGGGCCCGATACCAATGGACCCTCTCGGCTTCTTGATCACCCTAGTACTCTGTCCAGGAGTTGCAAATAGTTTCTGGTGTTTGTAGGTTATGTGTTGGCAGCCATGCGTAGCGCTGACCCTAGGGGTGGGCTATGTTGCGGTAGATACACCGTGGCCGGGTATGCCAGGCGCCCGTTTGGCGTCTCGGGACCATGTTCACATCGTTCGGGGTCGTATGTGGAAACCTCGGCCGGACTCCCTACGGATGGAACCTGGATAGGCGATAAACCTGGACTAGAGACTTGAGTGTTTAGGTAGGCCGTGGCCGACACGCTCGTTGGGCTTTCGCTTGAAGGTTGCCGAGTACATGTCGTGTAAACGGCGGTAAGTGGTGAAAGCGTGTATGAAGAAGTACACCCCTGCAGGGTTAACATCATCTATTCGAATAGCCGCATCCGTGGTAAAGGACTACTTGGTTGCCTATACAGTTCATAGACAAGTTAATGGATACTACTAAAAGACTCAAGATAAGTGTGAGTACCGAGGATGGCCCTCTCGTAGGATGACGAGGGAGGATCCCCGGTGGAGTATTGTGTTGGTGGTTAGTGGACTCGTGTGCGAAAACTATTTTACTAGTGGTGTCCCGTAGGATAGCTTAGCCAAGAGTCAAAGTTGGCTTGCTGCAATAACTCCACCACCTTCTTGAGAATGAGCATGTATAGTAGGTTCTGATGTAAGACTTGTTGAGTACCTTTGTACTCATGTTTGCTTAATTACTGTTTTCAGACGACAACACCGCCCCCTCCGATGGGTTTTATGTAGATCTCGATGTCGATGAGTGACTTGCCACCCAGGGGTGATCCTGGCCATGGAGGGCCCTATGTAGATAGACAGGCTTCGAGAAGCCTTCTTTCTTTCTAGTGTCTGTACTCAGACTATTTGCTTCCGCATGTGCTTGTATGCTTGTATGACTTGAGTTCGGGTCATGTGACCCCTACCTGTATGAACATGTTATGTATGGCTCTCTGGAGCCTTTAAATAAAGTACTTGAGTTGTAGAGTTTTGTTGTGATGCCATGTTGTATTTGCACATATTGAGCATATTGTGTGTATGATTGAAATGCTTGGTATGTGTGGGATCCGACAATCTATTTGTTTATCCTTGGCAGCCTTTCATATGGGGAAATGTAGTCTAGTGCTCCTCGAGCCATAGTAGTCCGCTACAGCCCGGTTCACCGGAGTCCTGCTAGCCCAGCACTACTGCTCAGGGCACTTGACTGGTCGGCATGTGTTTCACTTCGTTCCTATGTCTTTCCCTTCGGGGAAATGTCACGCGGTGACTTCCGGAGTCCTGCCTAGCCTACTACAGCCCGGGTTCCCCGGAGTCCTGTTAGCCCAGTGCTATATCCCAGATTCACTCGCTGATGACCGACATGCTCGATGTGATTCATGTATGCCTGTCTCCATAGGTCTGTGCCGCTTTGGGTTCACGACTAGCCATGTCGGCCCAGGTTCTCTGTCATATGGATGCCAGCGACACTATCATATACGTGAGCCAAAAGGCGCAAACGGTCCCGGGCCATGGTAAGGCGACACCCGTGGGGATACCGTGCGTGAGGCCGCAATGTGATATGAGGTGTTACCGGCTAGATCTATGTGACTTGGAATCGGGGTCCTGACAGCGTTGGCATCAGAGCCGGACTGCCTGTAGGTTCGTTGAGCCAAACTGGTCGATGTCGAGTCTAGAAATGCTTTAGTTATATGTAGGGGAGTTGATTGTGGGAGGGAACGTAAGGCTCTTTTACTCCTTTACCTTATGCCCTCTGATCTGAGTCATTCTCTTCTCATTCAACGTGGGTCAAGGACTAGGCTCTCTTCTTCTATCAGGTTCACATGTTACTAATCCGTAGTAGCTTATAGGATTGTTGTTACAAGCCTCAGTATAGTTTCTACTACTTTTAGTATGTTGCCAGTTGAATCAGAACCTTGATATGATGTTGTTGAGTGGTATTGCTAACTGTTGTGGATGTCTCAAATCTTTTTCTGAGCATTTACAGCCGTTATGCTGTCCAATTTCCCCTAGAAAATTCTAATGCCTTTGCATTATTCTGTGCTTTCAGATGGCCACCCGTTCGCAGAACCAAGTGGTTCATCTGACCCGGTGCCTTGGTGTGCCCGGCCACACGGCCATGTTGGTTCGAGTGATGGTTGAGTCAGGCTATCGCTGGTATCCAGAATATATCGTCGAGGAGCAGTTCAGAGACTTCAACCAGACCCAGTACCTCTGTACCGTCAGGATATATCCCTCTTATCCTGGAGCCACTGAGCCCCTTCACTGTTCCTATGGACTTGGGGTCACTATTGAGATGTCTGTCCAGGATGCAGCCTATTAAATGATGACTATCATTTGAGCCAAGACTGCCTTGCTACAGAACACCGATTTCCGATACATGCCAGCCTCACTTCCCGGAGCACAGGGGTACTACCAGGCCTTGTACTATGACTCTACACATGAGGATCCACTACTCCGCACCACTGCCGAGATGCTCGAGGATAAGGACCGCGAAAATCGGGCCTTGCGTATGGAGCTTTTCCACGCTCATGCTGATCATTGGGCCACTTTGACTCGGTTTGCACCTGCGGTGCAGGCAGGATACATGGACATGAGGGACTTGTACCCTGTATGGTCTGGATTGCCAGATTGTATGGAGTGGCGCGATGTAGGAGGCATCACCCCTCCTCGTGGTCCCCGTCTGCCACCACCTGTGGGACCGAGGCCACATCCGAGTCCCTATGGTCCGCAGGCTCCGCAGGACCGTCTGTTCCCAGATGATCATGTTCCACTTCCAGGCTTTGGTGGCGACTTCTATGAGGATTACTATGGAGCCGTCTGAGCTAGTGGTAGTTTCACTAGTATTGTAGTAGTTGTATTCTCCACAGTCCTGCGTGACCGTGGGATACGACTTGGTGTGTATCATGCTCCGGAGGTGTAGAAAAATAATGTATAGGAGCTTGGAATGCCTTCAATGAGATGTAATGTCTTTCACCGTAGTTGTACTCTAGCATGGGCTTGTACTAAACTATGTACGTGTGTATGACCAATGGTATATATATGGCAGCTTCTATATTACCATGTCGTGCAATGAACATCTTAGCATTCCATGTTATCCATTACATTCTGCACTTCCTTGCTAAGTTTGTGCCATCCTTATCTAAACCGTTGTCTTGCTTTCTCCTAGGATGGTCAACACCCGCAGCAACCCTGCTGCCCCGGAGCAGGGGGAAGCCAGCGCAGTTAGGAGTGAAAATCTGCTTCACCCTCCTTCTCTGGCCGAAGTGATGCTGGAGGCGGAAAGAAACAAGCGTGAGACTAACCGCTTGCTGGAGCGGATTGAGCAAAACACTGCACGCCATTAGCGAAATGACTTGGTGTCAATCAATGATTTTATCAAGTTGTACCCACCAAAGTTTAACCATTTCGTCGAGCCCCTCGACGTGGATGACTGGCTCCGCATCATCACCCACAAGCTACGTTCTGCCAACGTAGCCGAAGCTGATAAGGTTACCTATGCTGCCTATCACCTCGAAGGCCCTGCTAGCCTCTGGTGGGAAAATTTGAAGCTATGCGCCCGGTCGGCCAAATCACTACTTGGGCTGAATTCAGTGAGGCTTTCCATGAGCATCACATCCCGGAAGGTCTCATAGATCGCAAGAGGGAAGAGTTCTACAATTTCACCCAAGGAAGACTGACTGTGGATGCATATAGTCATGAATTTGGGAATCTGGCACGATATGCTCCTGAAGAGGTATCCACCGACGCTAAGAAGCAGGCAAGGTTCCGCAAGGGACTTAACCCTGAGCTTCACCGCGATCTTCGTCTGCATGAGTGCACCTCCTTTCAGAAGTTGGTCAATAAAGCCATCAGTGCCGAGACAGGCCAGTCTGACTATGACGCTTCACGCAAGCACTCTCGTGATTTTGGCTCTTCATCCGGCTCTGGATATCAGAAACGCCGGGTGTGGATTCCAAGCACGGCACTGCCACCCAGGTTCATTCCGAGGCCATCCTTTGAGGCGCCTCGCCCCAACCAGCAGTTTGCACCGTCCAATCCCTATGGTGGCCCCACTGCTAATGCTGCTCCACGCCCCAATGTTGTGACATGTTTCAAGTGTGGAGAGCCGGGACACTATAGTCGAGAGTGTCCCCAGAACAACAACCCCAATCAGTCTGGAAAGTCCGTTGGTCGTGGTAAGCCAGCGGGAAAGACATTCTATGCCAAGCCGGTCACCACTGCACGTGGCCATGTCAACTATGTCTCAGCCGAGGAGGCTCATGAGGATCCTAACATCGTCCTTGGTACGCTCCTTGTTAATTGCCATCCAGCATCTGTTCTTTTCGATACTGGAGCATCTCATTCATTCATATCTGAGAGCTATGCTCGATTGCATAACACAACATTCTGTGACATGCCCACTACCATGGAAATTCAAACCCTGGCTCCAGATGGCAAACCTCTAGAGTAAGCCATGGGAATGAAATTCTTGTCGATAGACTTATCTTCCTTGCATCCCTAATAGCTCTCAAGTCCTCGGACATAAACATCATCTTGGGTATGGACTAGATGTCAGCTCATTATGCTAAGATTGATTGTGCCACTAGAACCGTTCAACTTACTCACCCATCGGGCAAGACAGTCAATGTCTTAACTCGAGTGGCCAAGCGCCAGCTTTACTCCCTAAATGCCAACCCCCTTCCAGACCTTGAAGATATCCCGGTAGTCCGGGACTTTTCGGATGTCTTTCCAGAAGAACTGCCAAGTGTTCCACCTGATAGGGATGTCGAGTGTGTGATAGACCTTGTTCCAGGAACCGTTCCAATTTCTAGAAGACCTTATAAGATGGCACACTTAGAACTAGCCGAGCTTAAGAACCAACTCGATGAGTCCTTGAAAAAGGGTTTCATCCGTCCTAGTTCCTCTCCTTGGGCTTGCCCCGTCCTCTTCGTCAAGAAGAAGGATGGAACAGATCGGATGGTTGTAGATTACCGACCTGTCAACTTGGTCACCATCAAGAACAAGTATCTGCTTCCCAGGATCAACGATCTGTATGACCAGCTCGCTGGATCCTCAGTCTTTTCCAAGATGGATTTGAGGTTGGGATACCATCAAATCAAAATCATAAACGGGGACATTCCCAAAACGACCTTTGTTACTCGTCATGGCCAATACGAGTACACCGTTATGTCCTTCGGTTTAACCAATGCCCCAGCCACCTTCTCTCGCTTAATGAACTCGGTCTTCATGGAGTATTTGGATAAATTCGTCGTAGTATACCTCGATGACATACTCATCTACTCCAAGAATGAAGAGGAACATGCCGAACATCTAAGGCTGGTATTGACGAAACTTCGAGAGCATCGCCTTTATGCCAAATTCTCCAAGCGTGAATTTTGGTTGCCAAAAGTGACCTATCTAGGCCATGTAATCTCTAGTAAGGGTATTGCTGTCAATCCTGAGCAAGTTCAAGCCGTCCTTGATTGGACTCCACCTGAGACGGTCAAGCAAGTTCGGAGCTTCCTTGGCTTAGCGAGCTACTGCCGCCGCTTCGTCGAGAATTTCTCCAAGGTTGCTAAACCTCTAACTGAACTCCTCAAGAAAGATAAAAAGTTCGAGTGGACCCCATAGTGCGAGTTCAGCTTTCAAGAACTGAAAAGACGCCTGACATCTGCCCCCGTACTGGTACCACCAGATTTCTCCAAGGACTTTATTATCTATTGCGACGCCTCGCGACAAGGACTAGGTTGCATACTCATGCAAGATCGTCAGGTAATTGCCTATGCCTCACAGCAATTACACCCACATGAGGAAAATTATCCCACACATGATCTAGAGCTTGCAGCTGTAGTCCATGCACTTAAAACTTGGCGCCATTACCTCCTCGGTAATCGTTGCGAGATCTTCACCGATCACCAAAGTTTGAAATATATCTTCACCCAACCGGATTTGAATCTCAGGCAAAGATGTTGGGTCGAGTTGATCTCGGATTACGACTTAGGAATAACTTACACCCCGGGCAAAGCCAATGTCATGGCTGATGCGCTAAGTCGTAAATCTTATTGTAACAACCTGATGTTACAACAAAGTCAACCACTTCTCCATGAGGAATTTCGTAAGCTTAATCTTCACATTGTTCCTCGAGGATTCCTATCCACCCTGGTGGCGAAACCTACCCTTACGGATCAGATCATCAAGGCACAGAAGGTAGATCCGGGAATCTCCCGTATTAAGAGAAACATTAAGAAAGGAGTTGTGAATTGTTTCTCTGTTGATGATCAAGGTGTCGTATACTTTGGAAACCGCTTAGTGGTTCCCAAGGCACGGAACCTGATGCGACTGATCCTTAAGGAAGCTCATGAATCCCCTCTCACCATTCATCCCGGTAGTACTAAGATGTATCAAGACCTATGCCAGAGGTTTTGGTGGACTAGGATGAAGAGAGAAATTGCTCAATACATTGCTAGTTGCGACGTCTGTCGTCGTGTTAAAGCAGAGCACCAACGGCCTGCTGGCACCCTTCAACCTTTGGCTATTCCTGAGTGGAAATCGGATAAAATCAGTATGGATTTCATTACTGGGTTTCCCAGGACCAAGAGAGGGAATAATGCTATCTTCGTCGTGATCGACCGTCTTTCCAAAGTAGCCCATTTCCTACTTGTTCGTGAGAGTATCACCGCTAGCCAGCTAGCTGATTTATACATCTCCCGAATAGTGTCTCTTCATGGTGTCCCATTGGAAATTAACTCAGACCGTGGGAGTCTCTTCACCTCTCAATTTTGGGAAAGTTTCCAAAATGCTATGGGAACTCGTCTCTCTTTTAGCACCGCCTTCCATCCTCAATCAAGTGGTCAAGTAGAGCGAGTCAATCAAATTCTGGAAGATATGCTCCGAGCTTCTGTCATCTCATTCGGAATGGGTTGGGAGAAATGCCTTCCATTCGCGGAGTTTGCTTATAACAATAGTTATCAAACTAGCTTGGGCAAAGCTCCTTTCGAAGTTCTCTATGGACGAAAATGTCGAACGCCTCTTAACTGGTCAGAAACCGGGGAAAGACAACTCTTTGGCCCGGATATGATTCAGGAAGCAGAGAGCAGGTTCGTGTTATTCGTGAGAAATTGAAAACAGCCCAATCTCGTCAAAAGAGCCAATATGATCGTAAACATAAGCTCATGACTTATGAAGTCGGCGAGAAGGCTTACCTTCAGGTTACTCCGTTAAAGGGAACCCATCGCTTCGGTATCAAAGGCAAATTGGCTCCTCGTTACATTGGACCCTTTCGCATTCTTGCTAAACGAGGAGAAGTTTCCTAGCAATTGGAACTACCTTCGCATCTTTCCAGAGTTCACGATGTCTTCCATGTTTCTCAACTAAGGCGTTGCTTCGCGGATCCTATCCGTGGAGTGAACCACGAAACGCTTGATCTACAAGATAACCTCTCATATCGGGAATATCCCGTTCGTATCCTTGATCAAGCCGAGCGTACCACTCGACGCCATAATATCAAGTTTCTCAAGGTTCAATGGTCACACCATTCCGAGAAAGAAGCCACTTGGGAAAGGGAGGATCGTCTTTGACTCGAGTACCCCACCTTCTTCCCGGAGGATCCTAAATCTTGGGACGAGATTCTTTTGAGTGGGGGTGAGTTGTCACACCCTAGCTGGTTCATGGATTAGAGTGTTGCATCATGTCTACTTCCACAGAAACTTGAAATGGGGATGACAGAACCCCCAGCAACCCCCTGGAAACAACTAGGGTTTACTAAAATTATTTTCAATGAACCCAAAATGCCCTTCACAAAATGTTCATCATTTCTGGATTGGGTTAAAACCCCTGGCAAAAATGGTGCACTCTTTTCTAGGACATTCTGGATTCTTTGAATTAAATCATAAGTATTTGAATTTGGGCATTTAAATGCTATAAAATATTTTAAATGCCCAAATAATTCTGGAGTTAAGTGAGGGCTGTTAGGAATAATCCCAACAGAGCCCACAATTATTTTCAGGATTTTAGTAAGTGCCTAAGTATTTTTAATAAAGCCCTAAAGTTATAGAAAAATAGAAAAAGAAAACAAACAGGAAAAGAGAGAAAGAGAAAAGCTTACCTAGCGCCCACCCAGCAGGCCCACCTGCCGGCCCAGCCCAGCCAACGCTCCAGCGAGCTGCTTGGCTTGGCCAGGCAGGCAAGCAGCTGCTCGACGGCGAGCACAGCATGCGCGCCACGCAGCTGCCCTCCGCCTCGCAGCTCCCCTCATCGAGCTGTCGACGTGGGACGAACCCCCTCTCTCTCCCCGACCTCGTAGACATTCGCTCTTCCCTCTGGTTCTCTCTCTCTCGCCCTCCCCGACGTCGCCCGAGACGTCACCGTCACCGCCGCTCGCCGCAGCCACGTCCAACACCGTCCCCGCGCCCTCTCACCGTGTCTGAACGGTTCACCGTCGTCGACTACGTCGACTAGCCAAGCCGCACGACGCCGGAGCCCCTGCATCGTCCCCGCCGCCGTCGTCTTCAACCTCGGGCCACCGAGATCCCCGTCGCCGTTCCGACCGCACCGAGCCTTCCCCGAGCACGATGACCTTCTCTGCGGCTTCCCAGTGAGCTACTGCTCCTCCCCCTTCTCTCCGCTTTGTCGCTAGAGCTCTGTAGCCGCCGTGCCTTTTTCGTCCGAACGCACCGCCGCCTGAGCTCGTCGCCGACGTAGCTCCGGCCGCTTAGTGGTCCCGCTGGCACGTCCAGCATGCTCACCGCATCGCATAGGTGTTGTAGGTGCTAGCGCCACGTCGCCTAGGCCACTGCAGCCACGCGCACGAACTGACCCGAGCTTCGGCCTCCGCCAAGCTCGTCGTCCGCGATGCTCTGGCCACTCCCTGGCCAAGCCATCACCACGGCTGAATGCGGGCGAGCACCAGCTGCCCGTAGCTGCTCTCCGCGCAGTAAATGATGCCCTGTGGGCAAATCCCGCAACACGCCACCGCGTCTGGCCTCGCCGGCGGCTAAACACCGGCAGGCTTTGACCCGCTGACCGGCGAGTTGACCACGCCTGACCCATGTGGGCCCAGGTTGACTCCCCCCTGAGCCTATGACAGGTGGGGCCAGCCTGTTAATTAGTTTAGGAATAGTGTTAACTAATTTTAGCTAGTTTAGGTCACTGACATGTGGGCCCAGGCCCCACTGACAGTTAATTAGTACTAACTTAACTCTGTTAGTTAGCTGAGACACTGACAGACGGGGCCCACCAGTCAGGTTTGACTGGCCCTGGCGCCTTTGACTCGCTGACGTCACAGTGATGCAGTGCTGACGCAATTATTCATTTTCTGGATTTATTTTTATATAGGAAATTCCAGAAAATTGCCAAAACTTCTAAAAATCATAGAAAATCAAGCAAATTATATATGAAAAATGATCAGAAAAATTCAATCTGTCCATCTGTAATGGTTTCATGCATGACAAACCACTTTAACCTTGCTGTTTAGGTGAAACAAGCTAACACACTTATTATGCATAAGAACTTTAACTTCCATTTGAATCTTTGGTTCAAATGGACCCATTTCAACTTGTTTCACATTGCATTAGGCAGGACACATCATTTTGCCATGTCATAGCATGCATCATATTGTTGCATATTGTCATGTGTTGATTATGTTCTGTGTGTCCTTCGTGGTAGGTTCTGCCTCCGAGGATATCTCCGAGTATCCAACTGAAGGGCAGTACCCTACTACCACTCCATCAGGCAAGCAACCCCATTGATCATATCGATACAATCCCATGTTCTCGCCTCTGCTCTCATTTACTGCATTAAGACAACATCGTTTCAAACTGTTGTGTGCTACGGTAGTTGAACCCTTATCCTCTGCATGACCTGTCATTGCCACAGTAACTAGATGAAACCCACTAGCATGTGTAGGAGTTGATTGAGCCATGTTTGTGTTTCCTACCTTGCTATGCCTGCTATGCTTAGAGTTGTGTCAGGTCTGGTTCATCTGGGTGATGGGCTAGAGTGAAATGATTATGTCGGTAATGTGAGGAATGTGTTGAACATGTTTTGGTAAAGGTATCGATGAGAGGCCATGTAGGAGTACATGGTGGGTTGTTTCATTGAGGCCGTCCATAAGAACTGAGATATGTATGTGTGATTTAAGATTCAGTTACTACCATACGTTGGGCCCGATACAAATGGACCCTCTCAGCTTCTTGATCACCCTAGTACTCTGTCCAGGAGTTGCAAATAGTTTCTGGTGTTTGTAGGTTATGTGTTGGCGGCCGTGCGTAGCGCTGACCCTAGGGGTGGGCTATGTTGCGGTAGATACACCGTGGCCGGGTATGCCGGGTGCCCGTTTGGCATCTCAGGACCCTGTTCACATCGCTTGGGGCCGTATGTGGAAACCTCGGCCAGACTCCCTGCGGATGGAACCTGGATAGGTGATAAATCTGGACTAGAGACCTGAGTGTTTAGGTAGGCCATGGCCGACACCCTCGTTGGGCTTCCGCTTGAAGGTTGCCGAGTACATGTCGTGTAAACGGCGGTAAGTGGTGAAAGCATGTATGAAGAAGTACACCCCTGCAGGGTTAACATCATCTATTCGAATAGCCGCGTCCGTGGTAAAGGACTACTTGGTTGCCTATACAGTTCATAGACAAGTTAATGGATACTACTAAAAGACTCAAGATAAGTGTGAGTACCGAGGATGGCCCTCTCGTAGGATGACGAGGGAGGATCCCCGGTGGAGTATTGTGTTGGTGGTTAGTGGACTCGTGTGCGAAAACTGTTTTACTAGTGGTGTCCCGTAGGATAGCTTAGCCAAGAGTCAAAGCTGGCTTGCTGCAATAACTCCACCACCTTCTTGAGAATGAGCATGTATAGTAGGTTCTGATGTAAGACTTGCTGAGTACCTTTGTACTCATGTTTGCTTAATTACTGTTTTCAGACGACAACACCGCCCCCTCCGATGGGTTTTATGTAGATCTCGACGTCGATGAGTGACTTGCCACCCAGGTGGTGATCCTGTCCATGGAGGGCCCTATGTAGATAGACAAGCTTCGAGAAGCCTTCTTTCTTTCTAGTGTCTATACTTAGACTATTTGCTTCCGCATGTGCTTGTATGCTTGTATGACTTGAGTATCGGGTCATGTGACCCCTACCTGTATGAACATGTTATGAATGGCCCTCTGGAGCCTTTAAATAAAGTACTTGAGTTGTAGAGTTTTGTTGTGATGCCATGTTGTATTTGCACATATCGAGCATATTGTGTGTATGATTGAAATGCTTGGTATGTGTGGGATCCGACAATCTAGTTGTTTATCCTTGGCAGCCTTTCATATGGGGAAATGTAGTCTAGTGCTCCTCGAGCCATAGTAGTCCGCTACAGCCCGGTTCACCGGAGTCCTGCTAGCCCAGCACTACTGCTCAGGGCACTTGACTGGCCGGCATGTGTTTCACTTCGTTCCTATGTCCGTCCCTTCGGGGAAATGTCACGCGGTGACTTCCGGAGTCCTGCCTAGCCTGCTACAGCCCGGGTTCCCCGGAGTCCTGTTAGCCCAGTGCTACATCCCGGATTCACTCGCTGATTACCGACATGCTCGATGTGATTCATGTATGCCTGTCTCCATAGGTCTGTGCCGATTTGGGTTCATGACTAGCCATGTCGGCCCGGGTTCTCTGTCATATGGATGCTAGTGACACTATCATATACGTGAGCCAAAAGGCGCAAATGGTCCCGGGCCATGGTAAGGTGACACCCGTGGGGATACCGTGCATGAGGCCGCAATGTGATATGAGGTGTTACCGGCTAGATCTATGTGACTTGGAATCGGGGTCCTGACAAGCCGGATGTGTACCTCAGACTGGGTGAAGCCGAAAGCTAGCATTCTTAAGGGAATATTTGGTCGGTGAACAAAACATGATTTTTATTTATTGTCCATATCTGCCCCCAGATGTTTTTCCTGCGTTTCCTATCGCAGTCCAGACATGCACTTTAGGGCATGCTTACCCAGGGAAAGGAACCCTTAACGGAACTATTCTCCCTGGAAGATGTTTCTTACTACCCATGTAATATAACATAACTAGTTGGGCACTAGTCTGATAAAGCACTAATGACCCCTACGCCTGGTCTCCACGCATACCCCGGTTCTTATATAACTGAGCGGGTATTCGGATACACTCTGGACTATTGGGCCCGGAGGTTGAAGCGAAAAGGTCCGCAACGACAAATGATCTACAATCCGGCTAGAAGGCATTATACATGTCACTTTAATTACATAGTCATGCAGACTGACTAAATTCCTCTTCTATACCATCCAACATGCGGTCTAGCTTACAATCCCGTTGAGAATACTTTGCGGCTAATTCTACTTGCCCATAAACTAAGCTAACGGGGATCTCTTTTCCGTCGGGCCCCACAGGTCCGACTTCGGCCATGTGATTTGGGTCTGCCTTGGTATACCGCGTCTTCACCATGGCCCAGGCTTCTTTGGCACCCTGTCGGCAGGCTGATATCTTCCATAATCGGAAGCGCCGCCGTGCTCCCTCGAGCTTCTCCGCAAGCTCGGCAACACCCTCTGGCAGGGAGACGGACGGCCACAAGGCCTGGGCAACACCCTACATCACCTGCCGAACTTGTTCGTGCAGATGTGACAGCTCGGACAGAAAATCACCCGCAGACCCGGGCATTTCCTCCGCGAGACGACCCGTCAGCATACCTAAAGACATAACACTGTCAGTCGACTTCTTCGCTGAACTCCTTTAAAAGGATTCGTTCAAGCACTTACTGAAAATGCCGCGCCGAAGCCGCTTATTCTCCTTCTCGAAGTCTGCAAGATGGCCACGAACGTCTTTTAGTTCCACGCTCAGCTTAATATTGGCATCTTGGAGATTGTTTTTCTCCTGCCTAACTTCAGTCAGCACACGTTTGCCAGCCTCTAGCTGTCGCATAACATGCTGGACTTCCGGATTCTCTCCGGATTCATCTGCAACATCTGTTGTTAGATCTGCAGCCACGCCGCACACTATATGGTAACCATCATTCTTTAAAGTAAATGTTACCAGCGAGAGGCTTTTTCTGTTCCTGCAATGCAGCAACAGCGGCCCGCAGTTGGGTCTTGCATTCCTCCAGCTCCTGGGACAGCCTAGTATTCTTCTCTGTAAGAACCTACACAATAAAGATGATCCTTAAATCAGTTCTGCTAACTGTTTCAAGTCTCAGGGGCTACTGATACATATAAATCACCAGATTCACTCACCCATACATCCTTTACATACTGATCCGTGGCTCTGGCTAAACCATCTTGAGCGGCACGGAGGTATGCCTCTCTAGAATTGAAGGCATCAAATGCCTCTGGTGAGAAACAAGCGTCACGAAGTACGGCCCGGCGGCGCCTATGATTCATGGCGCTTTCCACTTCTGAGTTAGTAGCGGATAATCTATCCGCATCCTCTATAGGGGGATTATCCGGCACCTGCCCCATATCGGCTTCCGCCTCTATGTCCGGTCCTGGCGCCCGACTGGTGGAGGCGTGATCGGCAACATCGCCGGACATATTCCGACGAGCGTTTTTTCTATCAAAGAAACACGGGTGTCATTACATTTTAAGAAAGACGACAACCAAGGAGCGAGGTTTTTTATACCTTTGCGCCGGCGTCTCCGTCCTGACCGCCTTCCTTTTTGGCCTACCCGGCCTCGGCGCCTCTGGTTGGCGAGTTGCTGCGGGTTCGGCAGGGCGTCCCGAATGCCTTCCCTGTAAAAAAATGCCATGTGTATATGGTGGGTGAAGTGTTTAAAAGGGGATCCTAGTTTTTGGAGTTAGGATTTTTTGGTTTTTCTTACTTGCGATGCAGGGAGTAGTCCGGGATAGTCGGCCGTAATGGCCACCATAGCATCGTCGCAAGTTAACTGATAGAACTGCCGGTCTATCAGCTCCATGGAGATAACCGAATCTTCTTCAAGTCTGGAGTCGAGGGCCCGGTCAGGGTCCTCTGGTTGTGGAGAAGGGCTGCAGACCTCCTTTATGGCTTTTCGTAGTTCCTGCCGCCAAGTGGCAAGGTGAATACTTACGACAAAGAATGCGGGAAAAATGGGAGCAGGGAAATATAACTTACCCAGCTTGGAGGATTGTACATGGAGAATCCATCCCGTGGCTTGATGCGGGTGAACTCCTCTTCCTCACCCTCGAACAGTTCGGACAGAATTTTCGCTAGAGCGGCAGCATTGTCCGGACCCTTACGCCCGCAGCGGGTGGCGTCATCCGCCCCGTTATAACACCACAAGGGGTGCCCACGATATTGAAGTGGCTGCACTCCCCGCATTATGCAAATCGACATAACTTCGATTATTGTCAATCCTGATTGAGCCAGTGCTTTGATCCGGTTCATCAGATAGAGGACTTCCCTGTTGTCTTCCACCTGGGGGCTCCATGGACACCAACTTCGGCGCTTCTTCAGAGGAGCATTGTTGAACTCAGGAAGACCCCGCCGAACAGGGTCCGGAAGGGGAACGTCCTCCATATAAAACCATTCTGAAGGCCAGTCTTTGGACGACTTCTTAGGTGTACCAGACAGGTATCCGGTATCGGCGATGCGCCATATTTCGGCTCCGCCCACTTTATAAAGTGATTCCCTCTGTGTGCGAGGGACGAGGCAAAACAACCTTTTCCACAGCTCGAAGTGAGCCTCGCAGCCCAGGAACAACTCACAGAGAGCAACATAGCCGGCTATGTGTAGAAGGGAGGTAGGGGTGAAATTGTGTAATTGGAGGCCGTAGAACTCCAGGAGCCCGCGGAGGAACGGATGAATTGGAAATCCGAGTCCCCTTATTAAATAAGGAACAAGGCAGACCCGTTCCCCCATAGAGGGGCAGGGAAAGCTCTCCGCTTGCTCCCCGCCATTGTAGGTGGCGAGCCCGGCTCGAACGGACACCATGTACGCCAGAGGGAGAAATCCCTTAGTCTGCAGTTCGACTAAACGACTGTGTGGGACTGAACACCTCTCCCAGTCACCGGGCTTAGGGCTTCGGGGGCGGGAGGAGGAGCTGCGGAGGTCAGCCATGCTGGAATGGATCTTTGCGGAATGCGCTCTGATGGACTCTCGCTGGGGGAGGATGGTATGGATCGGATCTAAGGATCCCCATCCCTTTAATAGACAATTTGTTTATCTGGCTAGGGGGAGATGTAAAGACGCCCTGGCGCCTTGTATTCATTCGAAGCATGGGAGAAAGCCCTTATTGGGCACATAAGCCAGGAGGTCCAAACATTTATGGGACCGGACACTGCTTTACAAACGTTCGAAAGATGGAGAAGAACCCGCCTTGCAATGTCGAAGACAATACTGCGTGCCGGACTCATCGTCATTGAAGCCTGGTTCGGGGGCTACTGAGGGAGTCCTAGATTAGGGGGTATCCGGACAGCTGGATTATATCCTTTGGCCGGACTGTTGGACTGTGAAGATACAAGATTAAAGACTTCGTCTCGTGTCCGGATGGGACTCTACTTGGCGTGGAAGGCAAGCTAGGCAATACGGATATGTATATCTCCTCCTTTGTAACCGACCTAGTGTAACCCTAGCCCCTCCGGTGTCTATATAAACCGGAGGGTTTTAGTCCGTAGGACAACATACAATCATACCATAGGCTAGCTTCTAGGGTTTAGCCTCTCCGATCTCGTGGTAGATCTACTCTTGTACTACCCATATCATCAATATTAATCAAGCAGGACGTAGGGTTTTACGTCCATCAAGAGGGCCCGAACCTGGGTAAAACTTCGTGTCCCCTGCCTCCTGTTACCATCCGCCTAGACGCACAGTTCGGGACCCCCTACCCGAGATCCGCCGGTTTTGACACCGACACTAGCCAACTCGAATCTCGAGGGTGAGATTCATCTTAAGGGGGGTAGGTTTGTAACATCCCAAATTTTCAATTTGGAATGTTATACATTAGGTCATCATTGCATATCATATTTTATTGCATTTTGGCTTGATCCTCGAAATCCTAAGCAACTCAAGGACCCTCGCAGAGAGAGTTGGGGATTTCACTGTTTTCATATATGAATTTTATCAAATATCGAAACGAGGATTATTGGTTTTAATTATTTTTTCTCTCCGAAAATATTTCATGTTAAAATATATGGGAGGAGATAATATGACTTCTTCAAAATAAATGAAATATTGGAGGAAAAATATTAAAATTAATATTTGCTTTTATTCGGATTTTACTGCTATTTTATTTGCATTAGAAAAATTGCACATTTTCAAAATTGCATTTTAGGGCCAAGAAAATGTTCATCTTATTCTAAATATTTTATTTAGACGGTGAAAATTTGTTTTGGCATTTTTAGATTTTTATTTATTTTTCTAGGATTTATTTTCATCGGAGCGTTATTAAAAAAAGAGAAGCCCGCCGGACCGAACTGGGCCGAGGCCCAGTTGGCCCAGCCGCCGCCGCACCGCCTTCTCCATCGCGGAGACCGCGACCACCACGCCGCCGCCGGCCAAGGCTTAGCCGGCCACGCCTCCCCACCCCCTCCCGCCAGCCACCCTCCCCCCTTTTAAAAGCCGACCCGGGGCCACTCCTGGAGCCCCAAGCCGCCGCCCGCTAGCCGCTCCGCCGCCGTGCGCCGCCGCCGGTGCTGCCGCCGCTCGCCGCTGCTGCCGCCGCCGCCCGCTAGCCATCCCGCGCCACCCCACGCCACCCCGCGCCGCCCCGCCGCACCCCGACGTTGCCCGCACCGCCGCCCCACTCACCGGAAGCCATCGGAGCCGCGCCGGAGTTCGAATCTCGCCGTCCAGTTTTTTTATGGTTTAGGTAAAACTGTCAGTTTTTTAAAACCCTAGTTTCGTTTTTTTAGAACAGTTCGCCGGTTTTCCTGGTTTAGTTACATAGCGGACGTTCGTTTCAACGAACGGTGTTCACCCGTTAGCCACAAACAGTGAACGTTCGTTCGTTAGCCTGCTTGTCAGTTTTTTTTCGGATTTTCCGCGATTATTTTCGATCGTGATTTCTGATCCGATTTTTGTTTTAGTTTATCTTTTCGCTCGTTTATCGGAATCAGGCGATTCAAGCGCCTAGATCTTCGTCTCGAAGCCCTCTTTCTGTTTAACCAACTTGAACAAGATTTTGGTACAGTAAAATTTGACTTTAGTCCAGATTAGTAATCGGATCTTGTTTCTTTGCCGTTTGAGTTTCGTTGCTCTGTTTGTTTTGATTCTTTTTGCAAACCGGAGTTCTTAAGTTGAACTTTCTGGTTAGATCTTCTTATTCGTGTTTTACCCGTGTGTCTTTGCTTGATTGCTTATGTATGCTATTGTTTGTTTGCGATAGAACACCCGGAGTGCGAAGCGTGCTACTACGAGTCTCTAGGTTTTGCGGATCATCAACAAGGCTAGTAACACTTTGATCATATCCCTTTATCACCTAGTTTTTATGCATTAGTTTCAACCCTCAAACATTGCATGGTTAGGACTTGATAACATGTGGGATTGGGAAGTAGTTGATGAGGTAGAACCTATTGCCCTGTTATTATCAAACCCTTGGGAGTTACTTCTACGTATTGCTTATATTGCTATGCTATGCTCGTAGACGTGGTTTGGGTGAGTGAATCCATGACAGATGTGAGATTGTTAATTAATGGTTCAACATAAGGTGGCAACTTTAATACACATCTGGGTGGATTGCTTGTCGGGCACCTGGAGAATCCAGTGTTGTCCTAGGATATCCCAGAGTACCCGTGCGATAATCCTAAGGTCCGCCACCCAGGCTCAAAGGGAACTAAGATATTTCATGCTAGAAACTTCCGTGTGCAGCCACAAGCTATTATGGGCTCTAGCATAGTTGAGTAAGTTGCATGACCTCTTCCAGTGGTAGGCTAGCAGATGTAGAGGGATGTAGGTTGGTACTGTCTACCCGGGGTTAGAGCTAATGCTTCTGATAGACCGTGTCTCGATCATCCGTTTCTCGAACACCATGTAGTGCGAGAAATCCAACGGAGGAGATCGAGTCTTGTGGGGAAAAGTGTGCAAACCTCTGCAGAGTGTACAAACTAATCCAGCCGTGTCCCCGATTATGGACATCTTGAGTATCTAGTACTTGGATTATCATATGTATCTCATCACTCTAAATTAATATTGTTGGGTTGCTAATTACTTTTATTTGGGATTGAGTTGGAGGAACCTTCTCAATGATGTTTCAACTACCATGATAGTTAAATAAAATCTATTCCTTTGTTGTAGGGAAAAATTGGCTTTTCGCAAAAACTTTAACCATAGAGCTTTCCACCAGCCAAATATGCATGTAGTGATAGCATTATTCAGTTCTTGCTCTACTGTGTTATTTTGCCAGCATATTCCATGTGCTGACCCGTTTTCGGGCTGCAACGTATTATGTTGTAGACTTTTCAGACGAGGAGTAATGTTCGTTAGGTCGTTGCCGTGCAGCTCAGCTATGCCGTTGGAGCTTATGGACTCACTTTATCTTCTAAGCCTTCCGTTGTTATCGTATTAGATGGCCTTAAGCCATATTTATTGTAGTAAGTTCTCTTTTGAGACATTCGATGTAATAAGTGTGTGATTGTTACTCTGTAATAAATCCTTTGAGTACTGTGTGTGTCAGCATTACCGATCTAGGGATGGCACTGAAGCACAAAGACTTGACCGTTTGAGGTCGGGTCACTACAATTCCTTAATGGATTTATTGAAGAAGAGTTGTATACGATGCAACCAGAAGGTTTTGTCAATCCTAAAGATGCTTACAAAGTGTGCAAGCTCCAGCGATCCATCTATGGGCTGGTGCAAGCATCTCAGATTTGGAATATATGCTTTGGTAAGTTGATCAAAACATATAGTTTTATATAGACTTGCGATGAAGCTTGTATTTACAAGAATGTGAGTGGGAGCACTACAACCTTTCTGATAAGTATATGTGAATGACATATTGTTGATCGGAAATGATGTAGAATTTTCTGGAAAGCATGAAGGAGTGCTTGAAAGGAGTTTTTCAAAGAAAGATCTTGGTAAAGCTGCTTACATATTGAGCATCAAGATCTATAGATATAGATCAGGACGCTTGATAAGTTTTTTCAATGAGTACATACCTTGAATGTTTTTTGAAGGAGTTCAAAATGGATCAGTCAAAGAAAGAGTTCTTGCCTGTGTTGCAAGGTGTGAAGTTGAGTAAAGACTCAAAACCCGACCACGGCAGAAAATAGAAAGAGAATGAAAAGTCATTCCCTATGCCTCAGTCATAGGTTCTATAAAGTATGCTATGCTGTGTACCAGACCTATTGTATACCTTAGCATGATTTTGGCAAGGGAGTACAATAGTGACCTAGGAGTAAATCACTGGACAATGGTCAAAATTATCCTTAGAGGACTAAGGAAATATTTCTTGGTTATGGAGGTGATAAAAGAGTTCGTCATAAAGATTAACGTCGATGCAAACTTTTGACACCGATCTAGATGATTCTAAGTCTTGATGTAGATACATATTGAAAGTGGGAGAAATTAGCTAGAGTAGCTACGTGTAGAGTATTGTAGACATAGAAATTTGCAAAATACATACGGATCTGAATGTTGCAGACCCGTAGACTAAACCTCTCTCACAAGCAAAACATGATCACTCTTTGGGTGTTAAACACATAGCGATGTGAACTAGATTATTGACTCTAGTAAACCCTTGGGGTATTAGTCACATGAAGATGTGAAGTAATCACATAAAGATGTGAACTATTGGTGTAAAATCACATGACGATGTGAACTAGATTATTGACTATAGTGCAAGTGGGAGACTGAAGGAAATATGCCCTAGGGGCAATAATAAAGTTGTTATTTATATTTCCTTATATCATGATAATTTTTTATTATTCATGCTAGAATTGTATTAACCGTAAACTTAATACATGTGTGAATACATAGACAAACAGAGTGTCACTAGTATGCCTCTACTTGACTAGCTCGTTAATCAAAGATGGTTAAGTTTCCTAGACATAGACATGAGTTGCCATTTGATGAACGGGATCACATCATTAGAGAATGATGTGATTGACTTGACCCATCCATTAGCTTAGCACTATGATTGTTTAGTTCATTGCTATTGCTTTCTCCATAACTTATACATGTTCCTATGACTATGAGATTATGCAACTCCCGAATACTGGAGGAACACTTAGTGTGATATCAAACGTCACAACGTAACTGGGTGATTATAAAGATGCTCTATAGGTGTCTCTGATGGTGTTTTGTTGAGTTGGCATAGATCGAGATTAGGATTTGTCACTCCGATAGTCGGAGAGGTATCTCTGGGCCCTCTCGGTAATGCACATCACTATAAGCCTTGCAAGCAATGTGACTAATGAGTTAGTTGCGGGATGTTGCATTATAGAGCGAGTAAAGCGACTTGCCGGTAATGAGATTGAACTAGGTATTGAGATACCGATGATCGAATCTCGGGAAAGTAACATACCAATGACAAAGGGAACAACGTATGTTGTTATGTGGTTTGACCGATAAAGATCTTTGTAGAATATGTAGGAACCAATATGAGCATCCGGGTTCTGCTATTGGTTATTGACCGGAAGTGAGTCTCGGTCATGTCTACATAGTTCTCGAACCCGTAGGGTCCGCACGCTTAATGTTCGATGACGATCGGTATTATGAGTTTATGTGTTTTGATGAACCGAAGGTAGTTTGGAGTCCTGGATGTGATCACGGACATGACGAGGAGTCTCGAAATGGTCGATACATAAAGATTGATATATTGGAAGGTTATATTCGGACACCGGAAAGGTTCCGGGGGTCACCGGATAAATACCGGAGTACCGGGGAATTACCGGAACCCCCCGGGGGGGTCAATGGGCCTTCATGGGCCTTAGTGGAAATAGAGGGCAGCAAGGGAGCTGTGGGGCGCGCCCCCTAGGCCCAAACCATATTGGTTTAGGGCTTGGGGGGCCAGCCCCCTCTTTCCTTCTCTCCTCCTCCTCTTTCCTTCCCCTCCTAGGTTGACTAGGAAAGGGGGAACCTACTCCTAGTTTGAGTAGGATTCCCCCCTTGGGGCGTACCCTATGAGGCCGCCGGCCCCTTCCCCTTTCTCCTTTATATATGGGGGCAGGGGGCACCCTAGAACACACAAGTTGACATTGTTTAGCCATGTGCGGTGGCCCCCTCCACCAAAATCCACCTCGGTCATATCGTTGCAGTGCTTAGGCGAAGCCCTGCACCGGTAGCTTCATCACGCCGTCGTGCTGACGAAACTCTCCCTCAACAATATGCTAGATCTAGAGTTTGCGGGACGTTATCGAGCTGAACGTGTGCAGATCGCGGAGGTGCCATACCTTCGGTGCTAGGATCGGTCAGATCGTGAAGACGTACGACTACATCAACCGCGTTGTCATAACGCTTCCGCTTATGGTCTACAATGGCACGTGGACAACACTCTTCCCCTCTCGTTGCTATGCATCACCTAGATAGATCTTGCGTGTGCGTAGGAAATTTTTGAAATAACTGCGTTCCCCAACACTATGATCGTTTAGTTTATAGCTATTGCTTTCTCCATAACTTATACATGTTCCTATGACTATGAGATTATGCAACTCCCGAATACCGGAGGAACACTTAGTGTGCTATCAAACATCACGACATAACTGGGTGACTATAAAGATGCTCTACATGTGTCTCCGATGGTGTTTGTTGAGTTGGCATAGATCAAGATTAGGATTTGTCACTCCGATTGTAGGAGAGGTATCTCTGGCCCTCTCGGTAATGCACATCACTATAAGCCTTGCAAGCAATGTGACTAATAAGTTAGTTGCGGGATGTTGCATTACGGAACGAGTAAAGAGACTTGTCGGTAATGAGATTGAACTAGGTATTGAGATACCGACGATCGAATCTCGGGAAAGTAACACATCGATGACAAAGGGAACAACGTATGTTGTTATGCGGTTTGACCGATAAAGATCTTCGTAGAATATGTAGGAACCAATATGAGCATCCATGTTCCGCTATTGGTTATTGTCCGGAGGTGAGTTTCGGTCATGTCTACATAGTTCTCGAACCCATAGGGTCCGCACGCTTAACGTTCGATGACGATCGGTATTATGAGTTTTTGTGTTTTGATGTACCGAAGATAGTTCAGAGTCTCGGATATGATCATAGACATGACGAGGAGTCTTGAAATGGTCGAGACGTAAAGATCGATATATTGGAAGGCTATGTTTGGATATCGGAATGGTTCCGGATGAGTTCGGGCATTTACGGTAGTATCGGGGGGGGGGGGGTTACTGGAACCCCTTGGGGAGTCAACGGGCCTTATTGGGCCTTAGTGGGAGAGAGGAGGAGGCAGCCAGGTGGAGGGCGCCCCCCTCCCAAGCCCAATCCAAATTGGGTGGGGGCCGCCCCCCTTTCCTTCCCTCTGTCTCCCTCTTCCTTCTTCTCCTACTCCTACTAGGAAAGGGGGAAACCTACTCCTACTGGGAGTAGGACTCCCCCCTTGGACGCACCCTATGAGGGCCGGCCTTCCCCTCCTCCACTCCTTTATATACGGGGGAGGGGGGCACCGCATAGACACACAAGTTGATTGCTTAGTCGTGTGTGGTGCCCCCCCTCCCACAGATTTCCACCTCGGTCATATCGTTGTAGTGCTTAGGCGAAGCCCTGCGCCGGTAACTTCATCATCGCCATCATCACACCGTCATGCTGACGAAACTCTCCCTCGGCCTCAGCTGGATCAAGAGTACGAGGGACATCACCGAGATGAACGTGTGCAGATCGCGGAGGTGCCGTGCGTTCGGTACTTGATCGGTTGGATCGCGAAGACGTTCGACTACATCAACCACATTTCATAACGCTTCCGCTTTCGGTCAATGAGGGTACGTAGACATACTCTCCCCCTCTAGTTGCTATGCATCTCCTAGATAGATCTTGCGTGATCGTAGGATTTTTTTTGAAATACTGCATTCCCCAACAGTGGCATACGAGCCAGGTCTATGTGTAGATGTTATATGCACGAGTAGAACACAAAGGAGTTGTGGGCGTGGGTATATACATATTGCTTGTCGTCACTAGTTGATTCTTGATTCAGCGGTATTGCTGGATGAAGCGGCTCAGACCAATATTATGTGTACGCTTACGCGAGACTGGTTCTACCCACATGCTTCGCACACGGGTGGCTAGTGGGTGTCTATTTCTCCAATTTTAGTTGAATCGGAATGAACAGGGTTCTTTCTGAATATCAAAAAGCAATCACGATACCACGTTGTGGTTTTTTGATGCGTAGGTAAGAACAGTTCTTGCTAAGCCCGTAGCAGCCACGTAAAACTTGCAACAACAAAGTAGAGGACGTCTAACTTGTTTTTGCAAGGCATGTTCTTGAAGGAAATATGCCCTAGAGGCAATAATAAAGCTATTATTTATTTCCTTATATCATGATAAATGTTTATTATTCATGCTAGAATTGTATTAACCGGAAACATGATACATGTGTGAATACATAGACAAACAGAGTGTCACTAGTATGCCTCTACTTGACTAGCTCGTTAATCAAAGATGGTTATGTTTCCTAGCCATAGACATGAGTTCTCATTTGATTAACGGGATCACATCATTAGGAGAATGATGTGATTGACTTGATCCATTCCATTAGCTTAGCACTTGATCGTTAATTAGTATGTTGCTATTGCTTTCTTCATGACTTATACATGTTCCTATGACTATGAGATTATGCAACTCCCATTTATCGGAGGAACACTTTGTGTGCTACCAAACGTCACAACGTAACTGGGTGATTATGAAGGTACTCTATAGGTGTCTCCGAAGGTACTTGTTGGGTTGGCGTATTTCGAGATAAGGATTTGTCACTCCGATTGTCGGAGAGGTATCTCTGGGCCCACTCGGTAATGCACATCACTATAAGCCTTGCAAGCATTGTAACTAATAAGTTAGTTGCGGTATGATGTATTACGGAACGAGTAAAGAGACTTGCCGGTAACGAGATTGATCTAGGTATTGAGATACCGACGATCGAATCTCGGGCAAGTAACATACCGATGACAAAGGGAACAACATATGTTGTTATGCGGTTTGACCGATAAAGATCTTCGTAGAATATGTAGGAGCCAATATGAGCATCCAGGTTCCGCTATTGGTTATTGACCGGAGACATGTCTCAGTCATGTCTACATAGTTCTCGAACCCGTAGGGTCCACACGCTTAAAGTTTCGGTGATGATTGTATTATGAGTTTTTGTGTTTTGATGTACCGAAGGTAGTTCGGAGTCCCGGATGTGATCATGGACATGACAAGGAGTCTTAAAATGGTCGAGACATAAAGATCAATATATTGGACGACTATATTCGGACATCGGAATGGTTTCGGGGAGTTTCGGACATATACCGGAGTACCGGGTGGTTACCGGAACCCCCCTCCCCCCGGGGGGAGTTTAATGGGCCAAGATGGGCTTTAGTGGAGAAGAGGAGGGCGGCTAGGGCAGGCCACGGGCCCCTCCCCCTCTAGTCCTAATTGGACAAGGAGGGGAGGGCGCCCCACTTTCCTTCCTCTCTCTCCTTCCCTTCCGTTCCCCTTCCTACTCCAACTAGGAAAAGAGGGAGTCCTACTCCCGGTGGGAGTAGGACTCCTCCCTGGCACGCCCTCCCCTGGCTGGCCGCCTCCTCCCCCCTGGTCCTTTATATACGGGGGCAGGGGGCACCTCTAGAGATAATAATTAATCTCTTGATCTCTTAGCCGTGTGCACTGCCCCCTCCACCATATTCCACCACAATCACATCGTAGCGGTGCTTAGGCGAAGCCCTGCGTCGGTAGCAACATCATCACCGTCACCACGCCGTCGTGCTGACGGAACTCTCCCATGAAGCTCTGCTGGATCGGAGTTCATGGAACGTCATCGAGCTGAACGTGTGTTGAACTCGGAGGTGCCGTACGTTCGGTACTTGGATCGGTCGGATCGTGAAGACGTACGACTACATCAACCGCATTGTGCTAACGCTTTCGCTTTCGGTCTACAAGGGTACATAGACAACACTCTCCCCTCTCGTTGCTATGCATCACCATGATCCTATTTGTGAGTAGGAATTTTTTTGAAATTACTACGTTCCCCAACAGTTCTGATCTGATATGGTCAAGACGTGATTATATACATTGTTGTATGAGATGATCATGTTTTGTAAAACATGGCAGACCGGCCACCTCGCGGCCGCGACAGAGAGGCCTCTCGGCCCTCCACCCAAGCCATGCCCTGACGCCGCTCAACTAAGGCACGGGAAAATGCGCCCGATCTGCGAGACATACTGGAGGATAAGGCAAGCAAACAAGATCGATCTACGGATCGCGCAGGCGCCCTATGGCATGTGACAATGATCTTCACTCTGGATACAACAAATCCGGCCGGGCCGAACACAACAGACATAGCTCTTCCGAGCTGCGTCGTGATATAGCCCAGTACAGAGGCGCCGCACACCCGCTATGCTTCACGAATGAAGTAATGGATCATAAAATCCCAGAGGGTTTCAAACCCGTAAACATCGAATCATACGATGGCACAACAGATCCGGCGGTATGGATCGAGGATTATCTCCTTCACATCCACATGGCACGCGGCGATGATCTACACGCCATCAAATACCTCCCGCTCAAACTTAAAGGACCGGCCCGACATTGGCTTAACAGCTTGCCAGCAGACTCAATCGGTTCTTGGGAGGACCTGGAAGCCGCATTCCTCGACAACTTCCAGGGCACTTACATGCGACCGCCGGATGCCGACGACTTAAACCACATAATTCAGCAGCCAGAAGAATCGGCCAGACAATTCTGGACACGGTTCCTAACAAAGAAAAACCAGATAGTCGACTGTCCGGACGCAGAGGCCCTAGCAGCCTTCAAGCATAACATCCGCGACGAGTGGCTTGCCCGGCACCTGGGACAGGAAAAGCCAAAATCCATGGCAGCCCTCACGACACTCATGACCCGCTTTTGCGCGGGAGAAGACAGCTGGCTAGCTCGCAGTAACAACTTATCAAAGAACCCTGGTAATTCGGATACCAAGGACAAAAGTGGCAGGACACGTCGGAATAAGCAAAAACACCGCGTTAACAGCGACAGCAATGAAGACACGGCAGTCAATGCCGGATTCAAAGGCTATAAATCCGGTCAGCGGAAAAAGCCATTCAAAAAGAATACTCAGGGCCCGTCCAGTTTGGACCGAATACTCGATCGCTTGTGCCAGATACATGGCACCCCCGAAAGGCCAGTCAATCACACTAACAGGGATTGTTGGGTGTTCAAGCAGGCAGGCAAGTTAAGGGCCGAAAACAGAGACAAGGGGCTGCACAGCGACGATGAGGAGCCCAAGCCACCGAACAACAATGGACAGAAGGGCTTTCCCCCACAAGTGCGGACGGTGAACATGATATACGCAACCCACATTCCCAAGCGGGAGCGGAAGCGTGCGCTATGGGACGTATACGCGATGGAGCCAGTCGCCCCAAAGTTCAACCCATGGTCCTCCTGCCCGATCACTTTTGATCGAAGGGACCATCCCACTAGCATCCGTCATGGCGGCTTCGCCGCATTGGTTCTCGACCCAATCATCGACGGATTTCATCTCACAAGAGTCCTCATGGACGGCGGCAGTAGCCTGAACCTGCTTTATCAGGATACAGTGCGGAAAATGGGCATAGATCCCTCAAGGATTAAGCCCACAAGAACGACCTTTAAAGGCGTTATACCAGGTGTAGAAGCCAACTGTACAGGCTCAGTAACACTTGACGTGGTCTTCGGATCCCCGGACAATTTCCGAAGCGAAGAGTTAATCTTCGATATAGTCCCGTTTCGCAGTGGCTATCACGCCCTGCTCGGACGAACCGCATTCGCAAAATTCAATGCGGTGCCGCACTACGCATATCTCAAGCTCAAGATGCCAGGCCCTCGAGGAGTAATTACGGTCAACGGAAACACCGAACGCTCCCTCCGTACAGAGGAGCATACGGCGGCTCTCGCAGCGGAGGTACGAAGTAGCCTTCTCAGGCAATTCTCCAGTCCGGCCATTAAAAAGCCACACACTGCCAAGCGTGCCCGGAGTAACCCACAGCAGGACCACCTGGCACACTCTGAGCAAGCGTAGCAATGCGGCCCCAACCCCAGCCTTCGCAACATAGCGAAACCAGTACCTCGCGTACATAACTACGCCCTTGAAATACCATGGGCACAGGGGAAGGGGCACAATAACGGCACGCCCAAAATACGGCTTAAAACGTACTAGGGGCTGCCGGATTCTTTTTTTAATTTTTTCTTACTTTCAGGACTCCATACTTCGAACGACCTGTTCGGCAATTCAACTGCCGCACAAACGATGCAAGATCCAGGGAGGCAGACAAGCCATGCCGCATTATGGAACTCCCAAGTGGTCTCTATTACGAGCGGTATACCTGTTTTAAATACAATTCCGCGGCCTGCCCCTGGTCAGGACATACTGAATAGTCCAATATCTTTTGCTTACCGCACTATTTGTATCGCTCGGCTTTGATAAATAGCCTCTCTATAAACAATGCATAGCTTTTGTCTATTTACTGCATTACTCTCTTTTATATATGTTCATTAATGACATGTTGCACCCGTACACCGTGGTACGGCAAGTACGCCAGGGGCTTCAGTACCCTTTAATATGGTGTGAGAAGTCCGTACACTTTCACAAGTGCGGCACCCCGAACTTATAGCACTATATGCATAAGCTCCGAATCATGATTTGGGTCAATAGTTGGGTTTGCCCGGCTCCTATGTTTTGGTGCCTTACGTTCCGCTATATCGGCTAAGGTAGCACTAGGAGAACCACTGCGATTGTGCCCCGGTTGAGCTGGGTTAAGCACCTCAGTGGAGAAAGCTAAAACTGACTGTCATGATGAGGCGAGAGACCGGTCGCTGTTCGAGAGGTTTTTCGAGTCCCTAAAGACTTATGCCGCTTCGAGCGAGGAGCCGGATTTGTCCGGCCAAGGCGTGGATAGCGCCCTGAACTCGGTCTTCCGAACTAGGGGCTTCGCCGAAATTAAAAATTATAAAGTTCTATGGCTAAGTGAGAGTGTTCAAGCATTATAGTCCGATTGCTTAGTTCGTTGTGCTGAGCGCCTCCCTCAAAGGACCCAACTATGGGAAAAAGAGCGCTTAGGTTTATCCCGAACACCCCGGCACTAGTGGCATGGGGGCAGAAGCCGATGACTGCCCATCTCTCAATTTTTTGATAAACGGCCGCACAGAAAATAATATTTTAAATTCAACAAGCATTGCTTAAGCGCCCATGAACAAGTTTTCAGCGCACAGGATAAAAACGAGCGAGTTTATTCAAAAATTACATCCTTGGTACATTCATCCGCCACAAGGCGGGCACCCGCAAGAACATCCTTGTAATAGTTCTCGGGCTTGCGATGCTCCTTCCCCGGCGGCGGCCCGTCCTTCACAAGCTTCTCACCGTCCATCTTACCCCAGTGCACCTTTGCACGGGCAAGGGCCCGACGGGCACCTTCGATGCAGACGGAGCGCTTGATGACCTCGAGCCTTGGACAGGCCTCCACCAGCCGCCGCACCAGCCTGAAGTAGCTCCCAGGCAGGGCCTCTCTAGGCCACAGCCGAACTATGAAGCCCTTCATGGCCTGTTCGGCCGCCTTATGGAGCTCGACCAGCTGTTTCAGCTGGTCGCTCAAGGGCACAGGGTGTCCGGCCTCAGCATACTGAGACCAGAACACCTTCTCCGTTGAGCTGCCCTCTTCAGCTCGGTAGAATGCGGCAGCGTCGGATACGCTGCGGGGAAGATCTGCAAATGCCCCTGGAGAACTCCGGATTCGGGTAAGTAACAAGTAGTTTGGTTTTATATTTCTGCTTTGCATAAAGAATGCCTTACCCGCTGCTATCTTCTTCATCTCCTCCAACTCTTGGAGGGCCTTTTGGGCTTCAGCCTTGGCAGACTTGGCAGTCTCAAGGGCCGCAGCGAGCTCGGACGCTTGGGTCTTTGACTCAAGCTCCAAACTCTCATGTTTTTTCATGAGAGCCTGAAGCTCTTGCTGCACCTCGCCGACCTGAGCCCCAAGTTTCTCTCGCTCGGTGCGCTCTGCGGCCGTTTTCTTTTCGGCCTCGGACAGCGCCTGCTTGAGGGTCGCCACCTCAGTCGTGGCCCCTATAATAAGCAGTGCAATCCTGTTATTTTTTGCAATCACGCCTCTCTATAGGCACTTTTTCTGTAAGGTATTTCCTACCTTCTTTTTCCTCGAGCTGCTGCTTGGCAAGGCCGAGCTCTTGCTCGGTCCGCTTGAGGTCCTGTTTCAGGACACCCACCTCCGCAGTCAGTGCGGCGGTGGATAGCAGCGAAGCCTGCACACACATATTGACTCTTTATTGTTAGACTCCTGCGAAATTTACTAGATCCTCTATTCGGCTTTTCTTTCCGAATGCCAAACAGAGCATCAGGGGCTACTGTCTATGCGGTACTATTTTTATATATGTTTACTTACCTCGAAGCCTGTTAGAAGGCTAGCGCAAGCTTCAGTCAGTCCGCTCTTGGCGGACTGAACCTTCTGGATCACCGTACTCATAATAGTACGGTGCTCCTCGTCGATGGAGGCGCCATCAAGCACCTTAAGCAGATTGTCCGGCACCTCCGGTTGGACGGAGGCCACCGGCTCAGAAGGCTTGCTCCTCTTGGAAGGAGTTCGCCTACCGCGGTCCGGAACTGTTGAAGATTCTGGCGCGGTGTCCGGCACAAAGCCGGACTTGGAGCCCTGGGGGGTCTTGTCCCCTTTACTCCTGGGGTCCGGGAGGTCGCCTTGCGGCTCCTCCAGGACCACCTCCTCCTGCCCCGGAGCTCGTTGCGACGCCACTTCGGCGTCGTCCGCAGTGCGGGGGGAGACAGCGGGCGGAACTGAGTTCACGTCCGATGAATCCAGGGAGCCACTCGACGACTCGTTGAGTTCGACCCGGGGCGGGCTGCATAATTATGTTCGACATTAGGGAAAGCTGTGCGACAAAGGAACGTCATGAGTTACTCTAATATCCGAATACTTATGATTTCGCCGGACGCTTGGCCCTATCTGGCCACTCCTCTTCGTCCTCTTCGGCGTCGGGGGAGTAGTTCGGCGGAGGGGTCTTCCTTTTCCTGGACCCTTCGGCCTCCCCCGTTGGGGCGGCCTTCCTTTTCTTTCCTCCCCCCGCTGGAGGGGGAGAGTTTTCTTTTTGCTCCTCCTCGTTCTCACGGGAGGAGAACGTCTCGGGCTCGTCGGATGACGAGTCCGACACCACCACATTACGGGCACTCTTTCGAGTCCCCGTGGCCTTCTTCTTCTTGGCCTTCTTCTCCAGCACCACATAAGGCACCGGAACCAGCAGCTTCACTAGGAGAGCAGGGGCTGGGTCTTCGGGCAAGGGAGCCGGACAGTTAACCGATCCGGACTGCGCCTGCCAAGCCTGTCAAAGGTGAGGGAGTTTAGATACCGCATAGAGTCAGACTATGAAAAAACTTAACATCCTATAAAAGGTGAAAATAGCTTACCTCGCTAGCGTGACGCCGCGAGCTGTATCCGCGGTCCTCGGAAGCAGATGTGGGAGCCTCGGCGCCTTTGGTTAGCACCTTCCAGACGTCTTCATACATCGTGTCGAAGAGCCTGTTAAGGGTTTGGTGCTACGCCGGGTCAAACTCCCACAGATTAAAGTCCCGTTGTTGACACGGGAGGATCCGGCGGACGAGCATAACCTGGACTACATTGACGAGCTTGATCGGCTTGCTCACCAGGGACTAGATGCATATCTGCAGTCCGGTCACCTCTTTTTCGTTGCCCCACGACAGGCCCGTCTCTTTCTAGGACATAAGCCGCATGGGGGGTCCGGATCGGAACTCGGGGGGTGCGATCCATTTCGGATCGCGCGGCTCGGTGATGTAAAACCACCACGATTGCCACCCCTTCAGGGTCTCCACGAAGGAGCCCTCGAGCCATAGGACGTTGGCCATCTTGCCCGCCATGGCGCCTCCGCACTCCGCCTGGCTGCCGTGCACCACCTTGGGATTGACGTTGAAGGTCTTGAGCCAGAGGCCGAAATGGGGGCGGATGCGGAGGAAATCCTCGCACACGACGATAAACGCTGAGATGTTGAGGACGAAGTTCGGGGCCAGATCGTGGAAATCTAGGCCATAGTAAAACATGAGCCCCAGGACAAATGGGTGGAGTGGAAAACCCAGTCTGCGGAGGAAGTGGGGAAGGAATACTACCCTCTCATGGGGCCTTGGGGTGGGGAGAAGCTGCCCCTCCTTGGGAAGTCGGTGCGCGAGACAAGTATCCGGCCTTCCTTAGCTTTTTGACATGGCCCTCCGTGACGGAGGAGACCATCCACTTGCCTCCCGCTCTGGACATTGCTGGAGAAGGTTGAGGTGGGAAGTGCAGGCTTGGGCGCTGGAGCTTGAGTGCGCAGGAGATGGATAGGCAAAGGAGGAAGAAGGTGTAGGTAAAAAGGTGGATCCTTATCCCCTTATATGGGCGGATGCGGTTGTGCGTCCCCACCTACCTAGTAAAACTCGCTTGCCTCCCAAGCGCCGCGATAAGTGGCGCGATTGGATTACCCACGTCCGTATTGATGAGAATCCCGTAAGGGGGGTACACGATCTCTGCTTTGACAAGACGTGCCAAGGAAACCGCCTCGCAAAACATGCTGAGGTGGAAAAGTAAAAACGATTCGAGTAAATGACTTGGCTGTAGTGTGATGACGCACTGCGGAATACGTCAGCAGATTTGATTTGTGTTAATATTATTCTCTCTATGGCAATATGTGGAAGCTTATTTTGCAGAGCCGGACACTACTCTTGGTGTTTACAATCTTCTATGAAGGACTTGGAGGAGGAACCCGCCTTGCAATGCCGAAGACAATTTGCGCGCCGGACTCATCGTCATTGAAGCTTGGTTCAGGGGCTACTGAGGGAGTCCTGGATTAGGGGGTGTTCGGGTAGCCGGACTATACCTTCAGCCGGACTCCTGGACTATGAAGATACAAGATTGAAGACTTCGTCCCGTGTCCGGATGGGACTTTCCTTGGCGTGGAAGGCAAGCTTGGCGATGCGGATATTCAAGATCTCCTACCATTGTAACCGACTCTGTGTAACCCTAACCCTATCCGGTGTCTATATAAACCGGAGGGTTGTAGTCCATAGGGAATAAACTCCATATACAACAATCATACCATAGGCTAGCTTCTAGGGTTTAGCCTCCTTGATCTCGTGGTAGATCTACTCTTGTACTACCCATATCATCAATATTAATCAAGCAGGACGTAGGGTTTTACCTCCATCAAGAGGGCCCGAACCTGGGTAAAACATCGTGTTCCCTGCCTCCTGTTACCATCCGGCCTAGACGCACAGTTCGGGACCCACTACCCGAGATCCACCAGTTTTGACACCGATAATCGGCAACTGGCAGGAGCGATATGGTTGTCGCTTTATTGTATGAAATGCAATCGCCATGTGATTGCTTTACTTTATCACTAAGCAGTAGTGATAGTCGTAGAAGCAATAGTTGGCGAGATGACAACGATGCTTCGATGGAGATCAAGGTGTCAAGCCAGTGACGATGGTGATCATGATGGTGCTTTGGAGATGGAGATCAAAAGGCACAAGATGATGATGGCCATATCATATCACTTATTTGATTGCATGCATGTGATGTTTATCCTTTATGCATCTTATTTTTCTTAGTACGGCGGTAGCATTATAAGATGATCTCTCACTAAATTTCAAGGTACAAGTGTTCTCCCTGAGTATGCACCGTTGCTACAGTTCATCGTGCCGAGACACCCCGTGATGATTGGGTGTGATAAACTCTACGTTCACATACAACGGGTGCAAGCCAGTTTTGCACAAGCAGAATACTCGGGTTAAACTTGACGAGCCTAGCATATGCAGATATGGCCTCGGAACACTAAGACTCAAAGGTCGAGCGTGAATCATATAGTAGATATGATCAACATAGTGATGTTCACCATTGAAAACTACTCCATCTCACGTGATGATCGGACATGGTTTAGTTGATATGGATCACATGATCACTTAGATGATTAGAGGGATGTCTATCTAAGTGGGAGTTCTTAAGTAATATGATTAATTGAACTTTAATTTATCATGAACTTAGTACCTGATAGTATTTTGCATGTCTATGTTGTTGTAGATAAATGGCCCGTGATGTTGTTCCGTTGAATTTTAATGCGTTCCTAGACAAAGCTAGGTTGAAAGATGATGGTAGCAATTACATGGACTGGGTCCGTAACTTGAGGATTTTCCTCATTGTTGCACAGAAGAATTACGTCCTGTAAGCACCGCTAGGTGCCAAACCTGCTGTAGGAGTAACGCCAGATGTTATGAACACCTGGCAGAGCAAAGCTGATGACTACTCGATAGTTCAGTGTGCCATGCTTTATGGCTTAGAACCGGGACTTCAACGACATTTTGAGCATCATGGAGGATATGAGATGTTCCAGGAGTTGAAGTTAATATTTCAAGCAAATGCTCGGATTGAGAGATATGAAGTCTCCAATAAGTCCTACAGCTACAAAATGGAGGAGAATAGTTCCGTCAGTGACCATATATTCAGAATGTCTGGGTACCACAATCACTTGACTCAGCTGGGAGTTAATCTTCCAATTGATAGTGTCATTGACAGAGTTCTTCAATCACTGCCACCAAGCTACAAAAGCTTTGTGATGAACTATAATATGCAAGGGATGGATAAGATGATTCCCGAGCTCTTCGCAATGCTAAAGGCTGCGGAGGTAGAAATCAAGAAGGAGCATCAAGTGTTGATGGTCAACAAGACCACTAGTTTCAAGAAAAAGGGCAAAGGGAAGAAGGGAAGAAGTGAAGAATCCCAAGTCTGGACCGAAGCCTGAGACTGAGTGCTTCTACTAGAAAGGGACTGGTCACTAGAAGCGGAATTGCCCCAAGTATTTGGCGGAGAAGAAGGATGGCAAAGTGAGAGGTATATTTGATATACATGTTATTGATGTGTACCTTACTAATGCTCGCAGTAGCGCCTGGGTATTTGATACTGGTTTTGTTGCTAATATTTGCAACTCGAAACAGGGGCTATGAATTAAGCGAAGATTGGCTAAGGACGAGGTGACGATGCGCGTGGGAAATGATTCCAAAGTCGATGTGATCACCGTCGGCACGCTACCTCTACATCTACCTTCAGGATTAGTTTTAGACCTGAATAATTGTTATTTGGTGCCAGCGTTAAGCATGAACATTATATCTAGATGTTGTTTGATGCGAGACGGCTATTCATTTAAATCAGAGAATAATGCTTGTTCTATTTATATGAGTAATATCTTTTATGGTCATGCACCCTTGATGAGTGGTCTATTTTTACTAAATCTTGATAGTAGTGATACACATATTCATAGTATTGAAGCCAAAAGATATAAGTTTAATAATGATAGTGCAACTTATTTATGGCACTGCCGTTTAGGTCATAATGGTGTAAAGCGCATGAAGAAACTCCATGCTGATGGAATTTTGGAATCACTTATTATGAATCAATTGATGCTTGCGAACCACGCCTCATGGGCAAGATGACTAAGACTCCGTTCTCCGGATCAATGGAGCAAGCAACGGACTTATTACATACTGATGTATGCGGTCCGATGAGTGTTGATGCTCGCGGCGGGTGTCGTTATTTTCTGACCTTCGCAGATGATTTGAGTAGATATGTGTATATCTACTTGATGAAACATAAGTCTGAAACATTTGAAAAGTTCAAAGAATTTCAGAGTGAAGTGGAAAATCATCGTAACAAGAAAATAAAGTTTCTACGATCTAATCGTGGAGGAGAATATTTGAGTTACGAGTTTGGTCTTCATTTGAAACAATGCGGAATAGTTTCGCAACTCACACCACCTAGAACACCACATCGTAATGGTGTGTCCGAACGTCGTAACCGCACTTTATTAGATATGGTGCGATCTATGATGTCTCTTACTGATTTACCCCTATTTTTTTGGGGTTATGCTTTAGAGATGGCTGCATTCACATTAAATAAGGCACCATCAAAATTCGTTGAGACGACACCTTATGAACTGTGGTTTGGCAAGAAACCCAAGTTGTCGTTTAATAAGTTTGGGGCTCTGATGCTTATGTGAAAAAACTTCAACCTAATAAGCTCGAACCCAAATCAGAGAAATGTGTCTTTGTAGGATACCCAAAAGAGACTGTTGGGTACACCTTCTATCACAGATCCGAAGGCAAGATATTCGATGCTAAGAATGGATCCTTTCTAGAGAAGGAGTTTCTCTCGAAAGAAGTGAGTGGGAGGAAAGTAGAACTTGATGAGGTAATTGTACCTGCTCCCTTATTGGAAAGTAGTTCATCACAGAAATCAGTTCCAGTGATTCCTACACCAATTAGTGAGGAAGCTAATGATGATAATCATGAAACTTCAGATCAAGTTACTACCGAACGTCGTAGGTCAACCAGAGTAAGATCCGCACCAGAGTGGTACGGTAATCCTGTTCTGGAGGCCATGTTACTTGACCATGACGAACCTACGTACTATGAGGAAGCGATGATGAGCCCAGATTCCGCAAAATGGCTTGAGGCCATGAAATCTGAGATGGGATCCATGTATGAGAACAAAGTGTGGACTTTGGTTGACTTGCCCGATGATCGGCAAGCCATAGAGAATAAATGGATCTTCAAGAAGAAGACTGACGCTGACGGTAATATTACTGTCTACAAAGCTCGACTTGTTGCGAAAGGTTTTCGACAAGTTCAAGGAGTTGACTATGATGAGACCTTCTCACCCGTAGCGATGCTTAAGTCCATCCGGATCATGTTAGCAATTGCCGCATTTTTTGATTATGAAATTTGGCAAATGGATGTCAAAACTGCATTCCTTAATGGATATCTTAAAGAAGAGTTGTATATGATGCAACCGGAAGGTTTTGTCGATCCAAAAGGTGCTAACAAAGTGTGCAAGTTCCAGCGATCCATTTATGGACTGGTGCAACCTCTCGGAGTTGGAATATACGCTTTGATAGTGTGATCAAAGCATATGGTTTTATACAGACTTTTGGAGAAGCCTGTATTTACAAGAAAGTGAGTGGGAGCTCTGTAGCATTTCTTATATTATATGTGGATGACATATTGCTGATCGGAAATGATACTAAATTTCTGAATAGCATAAAAGGATACTTGAATAAGAATTTTTCAATGAAAGACCTCGGTGAAGCTGCTTATATATTGGGCATCAAGATCTATAGAGATAGATCAAGACGCTTAATTGGACTTTCACAAAGCACATACCTTGATAAAGTTTTGAAGAAGTTCAAAATGGATCAAGAAAAGAAAGGGTTCTTGCCTGTGTTACAAGGTGTGAAGTTGAGTCAAACTCAATGCCCGACCACTTCAAAAGATAGAGAGAAAATGAAAGTCATTCCCTATGCTTCAGCCATAGGTTCTCTCATGTATGCAATGTTGTGTACCACACCTGATGTGTGCCTTGCTATTAGTTTAGTGGGGAGGTACCAAAGTAATCCAAGAGTGGATCACTGGACAGTGGTCAAGAACATCCTGAAATACCTAAAGAGGACTAAGGATATGTTTCTCGTTTATGGAGGTGACAAAGAGCTCATCGTAAACGATTACGTCGATGCAAGCTTTAACACTGATCCTGATGACTTTAAGTCAAAAACCGGATACGTGTTTTTATTGAATGGTGGGGCTGTCAGTTGGTGCAGTTCCAAGCAGAGCGTCATGGCGGGATCTATGTGTGAAGCGGAGTACATAGCTGCTTCAGAAGCAGCAAATGAAGGAGTCTGGATGAAGGAGTTCATATCCGATCTAGGTGTCATACCAAGTGCATCGGGTCCAATGAAAATCTTTTGTGACAATACTGGTGCAATTGCCTTGGCAAAGGAATCCAGATTTCACAAGAGAGCCAAGCACATCAAGAGACGCTTTAATTCCATCCATGATCAAGTCAAGGAGGGAGACATAGAGATTTGCAAGATACATACGGATCTGAATGTTGCAGACCCGTTGACTAAACCTCTCTCACGAGCAAAACATGATCAGCACCAAGACTCCATGGGTGTTAGAATCATTACAATGTAATCTAGATTATTGACTCTAGTGCAAGTGGGAGACTGAAGGAAATATTCCCTAGAGGTAATAATAAAGTTTTTATTTATATTTCCTTATATCATGATAAATGTTTATTATTCACGCTAGAATTGTATTTACCGGAAACTTAGTACATGTGTGAATACATAGACAAACATAGTGTCACTAGTATGCCTCTACTTGACTAGCTCATTAATCAAAGATGGTTAAGTTTCCTAACCATAGACATGAGTTGTCAATTGATGAACGGGATCACTTCATTAGAGAATGATGTGATTGACTTGACCCATCCGTTAGCTTAGCACTATGATCGTTTAGTTTATTGCTATTGCTTTCTCCATAACTTATACATGCTCCTATGACTATGAGCTTATGCAACTCCCAAATATCGGAGGAACACTTAGTGTGCTATAAAACGTCACAACGTAACTGGGTGACTATAAAGATGCTCTACAGGTGTCTCCGATTATGTTTGTTGAGTTGTCATAGATCAAGATTAGGATTTGTCACTTCAATTGTCGGAGAGGTATCTCTGGGCATTCTCGATAATGCACATCACTATAGGCCTTGCAAGCAATGTGACTAATAAGTTAGTTGCAGGATGTTGCGTTACGGAACGAGTAAAGAGACTTGCCGACGACGAGATTGAACTAGGTATTGAGATACCGACGATCGAATCTCGGGCAAGTAACATACCGATGACAAAGGGAAGAATGTATGTTGTTATCTGGTTTGACCGATAAAGATCTTCGTAGAATATGTAGGAACCAATATGAGCATCCAGGTTCCGCTATTGGTTATTGACCGAAAGTGAATTTCGGTCATGTCTACATAGTTCTCGAACCCGTAGGGTCCGCACGCTTAACGTTCAATGACGATCGATATTATGAGTTTATATGTTTTGATGTACCAAAGATAGTTCGTAGTTCCGGATGTGATCACGGACATGACGAGCAGTCTCGAAATGGTCGAGACATAAAGATCGATATATTGGAAGGGTATGTTTGGACATCGGAATGGTTCCGGATGAGGTCGGGCATTTACCAGCGTACTAGGGGTTACTGGAACCCCCCGCGGAGTCAATGGGCCTTATTGGGCCTTAGTTGGAGAGAGGAGGATGCGGCCAGGTGGAGGGCACCCCCCAAGCCCAATCCAAATTGGGTGGGGGCCGGCCCCCCTTTCCTTCCCTCTCTCTCCCTCTTCCTTCTTCTCCTACTCCTACTAGGAAAGGGGGAAACCTACTCCTACTGGGAGTAGGACTGCCCCCCTTGGGCGCGCCCTATGGGGGTCGGCCCTCCACTCCTCCACTCCTTTATATATGTGGGAGGGGCACTCCATAGACACACAAGTTGATTGTTTAGCCGTGTGCGGTGCCCCCCTCCACAGAATTCCACCTCGGTCATATCATTGTAGTGCTTAGGCGAAGCCCTGCATCGGTAACTTCATCATCACCGTCATCATGCCGTCGTGCTGACGAAACTCTCCCTCGGCCTCAGCTGGATCAAGAGTACGAGGGACGTCACCGAGCTGAACGTGTGCAGATCGTGGAGGTGCCGTGCGTTCGGTACTTGATCGGTTGGATTGCGAAGATGTTTGACTACATCAACCGCATTTCATAATGGTTCCGCTTTCAGTCTACGAGGGTACGTTGACATACTCTCCCCCTCTCGTTTCTATGCATCTCCTAGATAGATCTTGCGTGATCGTAGGATTTTTTTTGAAATACCGCGTTCCCCAAGAGATCATGAAACTTCAAATCAAGTTACTACTTACTACGGAACCTCGTAGGTCAACCAAAGTACAGTCCGCACCAGAGTGGTACGGCAATCCTGTTCTGGAAGTCATGTTACTAGACCATGACGAACCTACGAACTATGAGGAAGCGATAATGAGCCCAGATTCCGCGAAATGGCTTGAGGCCATGAAATCTGAGATGGGATCCATGCATGTATGAGAACAAACTGTGGACTTTGGTTGACTTGCCCGAGGATCGGCAAGACATAGAGAATAAATGGACCTTCAAGAAGAAGACCGACGCTGGCGGTAATTTTACTGTCTACAAAGCTCAACTTGTTGCAAAAGGTTTTTGACAAGTTCAAGGAGTTGACTACAATGAGACCTTCTAACCCGCATCGATGCTTAAGTCTGTCCGAATCATGTTAGCAATTGCCGCATTTATGATTATGAAATTTGGCAAATGGATGTCAAAACTGCATTCCTTAATGGATTTCTTAAAGAAGAGTTGTATATGATGCAACCAGAAGGTTTTGTCGATCCTAAAGGTACTAACAAAGTGTGCAAGCTCCAGCGATCCATTTATGGACTGGTGCAAGCCTCTCGGAGTTGGAATATATGCTTTTATAGTGTGATCAAAGCATATGGTTTTATACAGACTTTTGGAGAAGCCTTTATTTACAAGAAAGTGAGTGGGAGCTCTGTATTTCTACTATTATATGTGGATGACATATTGTTGATTGGAAATAATACTGAATTTCTGGATAGCATAAAAGGATACTTGAATAAGAATTTTTCTATGAAAGACCACGGTGAAGTTGCTTATATATTGGGCATCAAGATCTATAGAGATAGATCAAGACATTAATTGGACTTTCAGAAAGCACATACCTTGATAAAGTTTTGAAGAAGTTCAAAATGGACTAGTCAAAGAAAGGGTTCTTGCATGTGTTACAAGGTGTGAAGTTGAGTCAGACTCAATGCCTGACCACTGCAGAAGATAGAGAGAAAATGAAAATCATTCCCTATGCCTCAGCCATAGGTTCTATCATGTATGCAATGCTGTGCACCAGACCTGATGGCTGCCTTGCTATAAGTTTAGCAGGGAGGTACCAAAGTAATCCAGGAGTGGATAACTGGATAGCGGTCAAGAACATCCTGAAATACCTGAAAAGGACTAAGTATATGTTTCTCGTTTATGGAGGTGACAAAGAGTCTGTCGTAAATGGTTACGTCGATGCAAGCTTTGACACTGATCCGGATGACTCAAAGTCGCAAACCGGATATGCATTTATATTGAATGGTGGAGCTGTAAGTTGGTGCAGTTCCAAGCAAAGCATCATGGCGGGATCTACGTGTGAAGCAGGGTACATAGCTGCTTCGGAAGCAACAAATGAAGGAGTCTAGATGAAGGAGTTCATATCCGATCTAGGTGTAATACCTAGTGCATTGGGTCCATTGAAAATCTTTTGTGACAATACTGGAGCAATTGCCTTCGCCAGGGAATCCAGATTTCACAAGGGAACCAAACACATCAAGAGACGCTTCAATTTCATCCGCGATCAAGTCAAGGAGGGAGACATAGAGATTTGCAAAATCTATACGGATCTGAATGTTGCAGACCCGTTCAATAAGCCTATTTCACGAGTAAAACATGATCAGCACCAAGACTCCATGGGTGTTAGAATCATTACTATGTAATCTAGATTATTGACTCTAGTGCAAGTGGGAGACTGAAGGAAATATGCCCTACAGGCAATAATAAAGTTGTTATTTATATTTCCTTATATCATGATAAGTGTTTATTATTCATGCTAGAATCGTATTAACCGGAAACTTAGTGCATGCGTGAATACATAGACAAAACATAGTGTCCCTAGTTTTCCTCTACTTGACTAGCTCGTTAATCAGAGATGGTTAAGTTTCCTAACCATAGACATGTGCTGTCATTTGATGAACGGGATCACATTATTAGAGAATGATGTGATGGACAAGACCCATCCGTTAGCTTAGCATAATGATCATTAAGTTTTATTGCTATTGCTTTCTTCATGACTTATACACCTTGTGTATACCGGAGAACACCTTGTGTGCTATCAAACATCACAACATAACTGGGTGATTATAAATATGCTCTACAGGTGTCTCTGAAGGTGTTTATTGGGTTGGCATAGATCAAGATTAGGATTTGTCACTCTGAGTATCAGAGAGGTATCTCTGGGCCCTCTCGGTAATGCACATCACTATAAGCCTTAGTTGCAGGATGATGCATTACGGAACGAGTAAAGAGACTTGCCGGTAATGAGATTGAACTAGGTATGATGATACCGACAATCGAATCTCGGGCAAGTAACATACCGGTGACAAAGGGAATAACGTATATTGTTATTGCAGTTTGACCGATAAAGATCTTCATAGAATATGTAGGAACCAATATGAGCATCTAGGTTCTGCTATTGGTTATTGACCGGAGATGTGTCTCGGTCATGTCTACATAGTTCACGAACCTGTAGGGTCCGCACGCTTAACATTCGATGACGATTTGTATTATGAGTTATGTGTTTTGGTGACCAAAGTTTGTTCGGAGTCCCGGATGAGATCACGGACATGACGAGGAGTCTCAAAATGGTCGAGAGATAAAGATTCATATATTAGAAGGTAGTATCCGGACATCAAAATGGTTTCGAGTGATTCGGGTATTTTACCGGAGTACCGAGGGGTTACCGGAAGCCCCGGGGGAATTAATGGGCCCACATGGGCCTTAGTGGACAGAGAGGAGGGCTGCAAGGGGTGGCCGTGAAGGAAATATGCCCTAGAGGCAATAATAAAGTTATTATTTATTTCCTTATATCATGATAATTGTTTATTATTCATGCTAGAATTGTATTAACCGGAAACATGATACATGTGTGAATACATAGACAAACAGTGTGTCACTAGTATGCCTCTACTTGACTAGCTCGTTGATCAAAGACGGTTATGTTTCCTAGCCATAGACATGAGTTGTCATTTGATTAACGGGATCACATCATTAGGAGAATGATGTGATTGACTTGACCCATTCCGTTAGCTTAGCACTTGATCGTTTAGTATGGTGCTATTGCTTTCTTCATGACTTATACATGTTCCTATGACTATGAGATTATGCAACTCCCGTTTACCGAAGGAAAACTTTGTGTGCTACCAAATGTCACAACGTAACAGGGTGATTATAAAGGTGCTCTACAGGTGTCACCAAAGGTACTTGTTGAGTTGGCGTATTTCGAGATTAGGATTTGTCACTCCGATTGTCGAAGAGGTATCTCTGGGCCCACTCGGTAATGCACATCACTATAAGCCTTGCAAGCATTGTAACTAATGAGTTAGTTATGGGATGATGTATTACGGAACGAGTAAAGAGACTTGCCGTGTAACGCCCTCGATGCGGCTATAGCTCCCACGTGTCGAGGCACGACTTAGAGACATAACCGCATTGAAAGCAATGTCGCAAGTCAGGCAATCATTACAACAACCCATGTAATATATAATAAAAGGGGGGACGAACATAGTTGGCTTACACTCGCCACGTCACATCAGAGTACATAAATAACATCCATCATACAAACACTCATGGCCCGACTACGGCGCCAAAATAGAAGAAAACCCAACATGCAACAAGGCCCTGAATCAAACCCCAACTAGGCACCACTACTGATCATTGGGAAAGGAAACATAATAGCGCTGAGAGTCCTCATCGAACTCCCACTTGAGCTCGTACTCGTCACCTGGAGCGGAATCACCTGGACCTGCACCTGGAGTTGTAGTATCTGTGAGCCACAGGGACTCAGCAATCTCGCACCCTCGCGATCAAAACTATTTAAGCTTATAGGAATGGATAAGGCAAATATATGTGGAGCTGCAGCAAGCGACTAGCATATATGGTGGCTATCTTATACGCAAAAGAGAGCGGGAAGAGGAGGCAAAGCGCGAGCGAGAATCTAGAAGGACAACCTGCGCAAGCATAACTCCAACACCGTGTCCACTTCCCGGACTCCGCCAAGAAGAGGCCATCACGGCAACACACTCAGTTGATTCATTTTAATTAATTAAGGTTCAAGTTATCTACAACCGGACATTAACAAATTCCCATCTGCCCATAACCGCGGGCACGGCTTTCGAAAGTTCAATCCCTGCAGGGGGGTCCCAACTTAGCCCATGACAAGCTCTCACGGTCAACGAAGGAATAGACCTCCACCCGAGACACACCGATCAGACTCGGTAACCCGGTACAACAAGACAATTCGACAGGTTAAAACAAGACCAGCAACACCGCCCGAATGTGCCGACAAATCCCGATAGGAGCTGCACATATCTCTTTCTCAGGGCACACTCAGATTGTCTAAACTTCCGGTAGGCCAGCCCAGAGTTGCCCCTGGTAGCCACCGGCGGCTGACGGTTTGGACCAACACTCAGAGGAGCACTGGCCCGGGGGGGTTAAAATAAGATGACCCTTGAGTCTGCAGAACCCAAGGGAAAGAAAAGGCTAGGTGGCAAATGGTAAAACCAAGGTTGGGCATTGCTGGAAAAGCTTTAATCAAGGCGAACTATCAAGGGGTTCCCATTATAACCCAACCGCGTAAGGAACGCAAAATCCGGGAACATAACACCGATATGACGGAAACTAGGGCGGCAAGAGTGGAACAAAACACTAGGCGAGAGGCCGAGCCTTCCACCCTTTACCAGGTATATAGATGCATTAAGATAACATAGCAATATAATGATATCCCAACAAGTAAATAAATGATGTTCCAACAAGGAACGGCCTCCAATCTTCACCTGCAACTAGCAACGCTATAAGAGGGGCTGAGCAAAGCGATAACATAGCCAATCAATGGTTTGCTAGGACATGGGGGGTTAGAGGTTCAACATGGAAATTGGGAGGCTGACAAGCAAAAGGTAGGCATCGTAGCATTGGCATAGCAAGAGCGAGCAAACTAGCATAGCAAGATAGTAGTGATTTCGAGGGTATGATCATCTTGCCTGCACAGTTGTCAGAGTTGACTGGATCCTCACAAGCAAACTCAACGGGCTCCTCGGTAGCGAAATCGTCTCCTGGCTCTACCCAACAAGACAAACAAGCAACAAGGATACAATCAACCACGTGCAAGACCAAGCAATATGATGAAATGATGATATGCTATGCGGGATGCAAAATGCAAGATATAACAGGAAATGCATGAACCTGGCCTCAACTTGGATTTCCAAAGGTGCCACTGGATAGAGGGGATGAAATCGCTTGAAAACTATATAAGGATCATTGGAATCGAAGTTACGGTTTGGAAATGGCAAGCGTTTTAAGATATGACACCGGTCTGCGATTTACAGCAAGTAGGCATCTAAATGCAACAAAATGAACATGCTACAGCCACCAAACAAGACAAAAAAAATACATGGCAGGTATGCACACAAGATGCTTAACAAAAGACTAGCACTGAGCCACGGCCAATTCATCCATTAAGAGGTTCAAACAAGCATGGCAAAAACGCAAATGCAAAACAGATTCCAGACTTAGTGAAATTAACACTTGTCTGAAATTTCAGATCACGAAGCCCTCTTCGGAGCAGCAAAACAACATGATACATGACCTGAACATGACAAGTAAGAACATGGAATGGAGCTACTCAACAAGCTTAACAAAAATCCCAAAGTGACCTGGGGCCAAAAGGGTTCACAAAATATATTAACGGGCACACGAACATAGCTAAAACACAATCAGTTTTTAGACTTAGTGAAAACTGAGACATGCTGAAATATAACTCACGAAGGCATGTAAACGAGCTCGATGCACTCACCACGGTGCAAGTCATGGCAAGGCAAGCATACATCCATTAAGAAGGCACAAAATACAAGCTAGAAATGGTAAGAACAATGGCATAGCATACACGGATCAACTACAACAACGCCGGCAAAATCGCAAACGAGTTGACGATCTGCCCAGATTCACCACGAAGCAGAAGTAGAGCTCGATTGACTCAAGCTATGGTGCTCCATAATTGCAAACAAAGACATGGATGGATAGAGCATAACATGAATAACAAAAGTCCCTTACTGATCATCCTGAAAAGAGGCACGGATCATTAGGAAACAAGCTGAACATATGGCATGATGAACTAAAATATCCCAGACTTAGTGAAAACTACTAAGTCCCTGAAAACAGATTTACCGAGTGCCTCACTTTGCAAGCTTGCACAAGTCACCACACACATCCTAAAAATGCATGGGTTGCACCTCTGGAAAGAAGACAAAATGCTTAACAAAACATATGAAGGACTCACAGGCATAGCATGCACACAATAATCATGGCAAAAATGACAAAAGTCTAAGATGAACTAGCAGATGTGACAATTAACTCACAAAGCCTCCTTCTAACAGAATTTTGGGCATCAAGATGAACTCAAATGAAAATGATGAAATGAGATGAAATGATGTACTCGTCGAGACGAACATTTTAATATATCATATGCCCAAAACGGAGCTACGGATGCAAAGTTACGGGCGGTCAAAGTAGGCATAAAAACTTAGGGTTTGGAGGGAAAAGTCAACCGTCGTTTTCCAGATCCAGATCCAGATCGGGCACGCGGATCGAGGTCACCGGAGTTACTGTTCACGGCCGGACTTTGAGCTCGCCGGTGTCGAGGGAGGAGAGGGACTTGGCCGGCCGGTGGAAAGGACGAGGCCCGGGCGGCGGTGCGGCTCCTGAGGCGCGGCGCGGCCGGGCGGAGCTTCGGGGCGGCGGCGCCCTTGCCGGCAGAAGCAACGGCGGCGCGGCGAGGTGGCCCGGCCACCGGCCGCGGAGAAGACGGCGCGGGCGCGGGCGGCTTGCGGGCGAGGAGGCGGCGGAGGGAGTTGGGCCCCGCGGGCCAGACGCGGGCCCCGCGGGCCTACCGCGACGGGAGGCGGCGAAGTGGTCTCGGCGGCGGCGGCGAATCATGGTGCGCCACGTGGCGGCGGAGAGGCGATTCGGACACGTCCATCGGTGGACGTTTTTGTCCGGCGGCGCGGGGATCTGTTTTATTTTTTTAGGGTTCGGAGGTAGGGGAAGACGAGATCCGAAAATGGAGGGGGTATATATAGGCATAAGTGGAGCTAGGAGAGTCCAAATGAGGTGCGGTTTTCGGCCACGCGATCGTGATCGAACGCTCTAGGACATGGAGCAGAGTTTGGTGGGTTTTGGGCCAAATTTGAGGGGTGTTGGGCTGCAACACACACGAGGCCTTTTCGGTCCCTCGGTTAACCGTTGGAGTATCAAACGAAGTCCAAATGATACGAAACTTGACAGGCGGTCTACCGGTAGTAAACCAAGGCCGCATGGCAAGTCTCGGTCCAATCCGGAAATGTTTAATCCCCACACACGAGAGAAGGCTAGAAATGACCACCGGAGGAGAACGAAGCGCCGGAATGCAAAACGGACAACGGGGAAAAAGCTCGAATGCATGAGATGAACACGTATGCAAATGCAATGCACATGATGACATGATATGATATGCATGAAAACGAAAACAACACACGGAGACAAAGACCCGAACCCGAGAAATAAATATAACTTAATGCCGAAAACGGCAAGAGTTGGAGTACAAATTGGGAAGTCGTATCTGGAGCGTTACATGCCGGTAACAAGATTGAACTAGGTATTGAGATACCGATGATCGAATCTCGGTCAAGTAACATAGCGATGACAAAGGGAACAACGTATGTTGTTATGCGATTTGACCGATAAAGATCTTCGTAGAATATGTGGGAGCCAATATGAGCATCCAGATTCCGCTATTGGTTATTGACCGGAGATGTGTCTTGGTCATGTCTACATAGTTCTCGAACCCGTAGGGTCCGCACGCTTAAAGTTCGGCGATGATCGGTATTATGAGTTTTTGTGTTTTGATGTGCCGAAGATAGTTTGGAGTCTCGGATATGATCACGGACATGACGAGGAGTCTCGAAATGGTCGATACGTAAAGATCGATATATTGGACGACTATGTTCGAACACCGGAAAGGTTCCGGAAGGTTTCAGACATATACCGGAGTACCTGGGGTTACCGGACCCCCCCCCCCCATGGGGCTTAATGAGCCTACATGGGCCTTAGTGGAAATATAGGGCAGCAAGGGGAGTGTGGGGCGCGCCCCCCCAAGGGCCAAACCGAATTGGTTTAGGGCAAGGGGGCCGGCCCCCTCTTTCCTTCTCCTCCTCTTCCTTTCCTTCCCCCTCTCCTACTCCTACTAGGAAAAGGAGGAGTCCTACTCCTAGTGGGAGTAGGACTCCCCCTCTTGGCGCGCCTCTCCCTGGCCGGCCGCCTCCTCCCCTTGCTCCATTATATACGGGGGCAGGGGGCACCCCATAGACACAACAATTGATCATTGATCTCTTAGCCGTGTGTGGTGCCCGCCTCCACCATAATCCACCTCGATCATATCATAGCCGTGCTTAGGCGAAGCCCTACATCGGTAGCATCATCATCACCGTCACCACACCGTTGTGCTGAAGAAACTCTCATGTGAAGCTTTGCTGGATCGGAGCTCGTGGGATGCCATCGAGTTGAACGTGTGCAGAACTCCAAGGTGCCATGCATTCGGTACTTGGATCGGTCGGATCGTGAAGACGTACGATTACATCCACCGCGTTGTGCTAACGCTTCCGCATTCAGTCTACGAGGGTACGTGGACACACTCTCCCCTCTCGTTGCTATGCATCACCATGATCCTGTGTGTGTAGGAATTTTTTAGAAATTACTACGTTCCCCAACAGTGGCATCCGAGCCAGGTTACTGCGTAGATGTTATATGCACGAGTAGAACACAAGTGAGTTGTGGGTGATACAAGTCATACTGCTTACCAGCATGTCATACTTTGGTTCGGCGGTATTGTTGGATGAAGCGGCCCAGACCGACATTAGGCATACGCTTACGCGAGACTGGTTCTACCGACGTGCTTTGCACACAGGTGGCTGGCGGGTGTCAGTTTCTCCAACTTTAGTTGAACCAAGTGTGGCTACGCCCGGTCCTTGCGAAGGTTAAAACAACACTAACTTGACGAACTATCGTTGTGGTTTTGATGCGTAGGTAAGAACGGTTCTTGCTCAGCCCGTAGCAGCCACGTAAAACAACAACAGAGTATAGGACGTCTAACTTGTTTTTGCAGGGCATGTTGTGATGTGGTATGGTCAAGACATGATGCTATATTTATTGTATGAGGTGATCATGTTTTGTAACGGAGTTATCGGCAACTGGCAGGAGCCATATGGTTGTCACTTTATTGTATGCAATGCAATCGCCCTGTAATTGCTTTACTTTATCACTAAGCGGTAGTGATAGTCGTAGAAGCAATAGTTGGTGAGACGACAACGATGCTACAATAGAGATCAAGGTGTCGTGCCAGTGACGATGGTGATCATGACGGTGCTTTGGAGATGGAGATCAAAGGCACAAGATGATGATGGCCATATCATATCACTTATATTGATTGCATGCACTACAAAAAAAGACACATCCGTGACATTCCGGGCCGAACGAAATTTTTTCTGTCATACATATGACACTTCTATGACGATAATTGTGACAAAACCCGGTATCATCATAGATGTGGTGGGCTCCTACTTCTATGAAAAAAAATCATGACAGAAAATGGGCTTTTCGTCCTGGGCGGGCCGGAGACGCAGCTGCATGACATTCTTTGGGCCGTCCATGATGTTTATCCTTTATGCATCTTATTCTGCTTTGTTTGACTGTAGCATTATAAGATGATCTCTCACTAAATTTCAAGGTAAAAGTGTTCTCCCTGAGTATGCACCGTTGCCAAAGTTCGCCGTGCCGAGACACCACGTGATGATCGGGTGTGATAAGATCAACGTTCATCTACAACGGGTGTAAGTCAGTTTTACACACTCAGACTACTCGGTTTAAACTTGACGAGCCTAGCATATGCAGATATGGCCTCGGAACACTGAGACCGAAAGGTCGAGCGTGAATCATATAGTAGATATGATCAACATAGTGATGTTCACCATTGAAAACTACACCATTTCACGTGATGATCGGTTATGGTTTAGTTGATATGGATCATGTGATCACTTAGATGATTAGAGGGATGTCTATCTAAGTGGGAGTTCTTAAGTAATATGATTAATTGAACTTAAATTTATCATGAACTTAGTACTTGATAGTATTTTGCTTATCTATGTTATTGTAGGTAGATGGCTCGTGTTGTTTTTCCATTGAATTTTAATGCGTTCCTTGAGAAAGCAAAGTTGAAAGATGATGGTAGTAATTACACGGACTGGGTCCGTAACTTGAGGATTATCCTCATTGTTGCACAGAAGAATTACGTCCTGGAAGCACCGCTAGGTGTACCACCCGCTCCGGCAACTGCAGACATTGTGAATGTCTGTTAGTCGCGTGTTGATGACTACTCGACAGTTCAATGTGCCATGCTTTACGACTTAGAACCGGGACTTCAACGACGTTTTGAACGTCATGGAGCATATGAGATGTTCCAGGAGTTGAAGTTAATATTTCAAGCAAATGCCCGGATTGAGAGATATGAAGTCTCCAATATGTTCTACAGCTGGAAGATGGAGGAGAATAGTTCTGTCAGTGAGCATATACTCAGAATGTCTGGGTACTGCAATCACTTGATTCAACTGGGAGTTAATCTTCCGGATGATAGTGTTATTGATACAATTCTTCAATCACTGCCACCAAGCTACAAGAGCTTCATGATGAACTATAATATGCAAGGGATGGATAAGACAATTTCTGAGCTCTTCGCGATGCTAAAGGCTGCAGAGGTAGAATCAAAAAGGAGCATCAAGTGTTGATGGTTAACAAAACCACCAGTTTCAAGAAAAAGGGTAAAGGGAAGAAGAAGGGGAACTTCAAAAAGAATGACAAGCAAGTTGTTGCTCAAGAGAAGAAACCCAAATCTGGACCTAAACTTGAGACTGAGTGCTTCTACTGCAAAGGGACTGGTCACTGGAAGCGGAACTGCCCCAAGTATTTGGCAGATAAGAAGGATGGCAAGGTGAACAAATGTATATGTGATATACATGTTATTGATGTGTACCTTACCAGAGCTCGCAGTAGCACCTGGGTATTTGATACTAATTCTGTTGCTAATATTTGCAACTCGAAACATGGACTACGGATTAAGCAAAGACTGGCTAAGGACGAGGTGACGATACACGTGGGAAATGGTTCCAAAGTCGATGTGATCGCCATCGGCACGCTACCTCTACATCTACCTTCGGGATTAGTTTTAGACTTGAATAATTGTTATTTGGTACCAGCGTTGAGCATGAACATTATATCTGGATCTTGTTTGATGCGAGACGGTTATTCATTTAAATCTAAGAATAATGGTTGTTCTATTTATATGAGTAATATCTTTGTGGTCATGCACCCTTGAAGAGTGGTCTATTTGTGTTAAATCTCGATAGTGACACACATATTCATAATGTTGAAGCCAAAAGATGCAGAGTTGATAATGATAGTGCAACTTATTTGTGGCACTGCCGTTTGGGTCATATTAGTGTAAAGCGCATGAAGAAACTCCATACTGATGGACTTTTGGAATCACTTGATTATGAATCACTTGGTACTTGCGAACCATGCCTCATGGGCAAGATGACTAAAACGTTGTTCTCCGGAACAATGGAGCGAACAACAGATTTGTTGGAAATCATACATACTGATGTATGTGGTCCAATGAATATTGAGGCTCGCGGCGGCTATCGTTATTTTCTCACCTTCACAGATGATTTGAGCAAATATGGGTATATCTACTTAATGAAACATAAGTCTGAAACATTTGAAAAGTTCAAAGAATTTCAGAGCGAAGTGGAAAATCATCGTAACAAGAAAATAAAGTTTCTATGATCTGATCATGGAGGAGAATATTTGAGTTACAAGTTTGATCTACATTTAGAACAATGCGGACTACTTTCACAACTCACGCCGCCCGGAACACCACAGCGTAAAGGTGTGTCCGAACGTCGTAATCGTACCTTACTAGATATGGTGCGATCCATGATGTCTCTTACTGACTTACCGCTATCGTTTTGGGGTTATGCTTTAGAGACAGCTGCATTCACGTTAAATAGGGCACCATCTAAATCTGTTGAGATGACTCCTTATGAACTATGGTTTGGCAAGAAACCAAAGTTGTCGTTTCTTAATGTTTGGGGTTGTGATGCTTATGTGAAAAAGCTTCAACCTGATAAGCTCGAACCCAAGTCATAGAAATGTGTCTTCATAGGATACCCAAAAGAAACAGTTGGGTACACCTTCTATCACAGATCCGAAGGCAAGACTTTTGTTGCTAAGAATGGATCCTTTCTAGAGAAGGAGTTTCTCTCGAAAGAAGTGAGTGGGAGGAAAGTAGAACTTGATGAGGTAACTGTACCTGCTCCCTTATTGGAAAGTAGTTCACCACAGAAACTGGTTCCTGTGACACCTACACCAATTAGTGAGGAAGCTAATGATGATGATCATGAAACTTCAGATCAAGTTACTAGCGAACCTCGTAGGTCAAGCAGAGTAAGATCCGCACCAGAGTGGTACGGTAATCCTGTTCTGGAGGTCATGTTGCTAGACCATGACAAACCTACGAACTATGAGGAAGCGATGATGAGCCCAAATTCCGCAAAATGGCTTGAGGCCATGAAATATGAGATGGGATCCATGTATGAGAACAAAGTGTGGACTTTGGTTGACTTGCCCGATGATCGGCAAGCCATCGAGAATAAATGGATCTTCAAGAAGAATACATACGCTGATGGTAATGCTACTGTCTACAAAGCTCAACTTGTTGCGAAAGGTTTTCGACAAGTTCAAGGAGTTGACTATGATGAGAACTTATCACCCGTAGCGATGCTTAAGTCCGCCCGAATCATGTTAGCTATTGCCGCATTTTATGATTATGAAATTTGGCAAATGGTTGTAAAGACTGCATTCCTGAATGGATTTCTGGAAGAAGAGTTGTATGTGATGCAACCTGAAGGTTTTATCGATCCAAAAGGTATTAACAAAGTGTGCAAGCTCCAGCGATCCATTTATGGACTGGTGCAAGCTTCTTGGAGTTGGAATAAACGCGTTGATAGTGTGATCAAAGCATATGGTTTTATACAGACTTTTGGAGAAGCCTGTATTTACAAGAAAGCTAGTGGGAGCTCTGTAGCATTTCTAATATTATATGTGGATGACATATTGTTGATTGGAAATGATATAGAATTTCTGGATAGCATAAAAGGATACTTGAATAAGAATTTTTCAATAAAGGACCACGGTGAAGCTTCTTACATATTGGGCATCAAGATCTATAGAGATAGATCAAGACGCTTAATTGGACTTTCACAAAGCACATACCTTGACAAAGTTTTAAAGAAGTTCAAAATGGATCAGGCAAAGAAAGGGTTCTTGCCTGTATTACAAGGTGTAAAGTTGATTAACACTCAATGCCCGACCACTGCAGAAGATAGAGAGAAAATGAAAGATGTTCCCTATGTTTTAGCCATAGGCTCTATCATGTATGCAATGCTGTGTACCAGACCTGATGTGTGCCTTGCTATTAGTTTAGCAGGGAGGTACCAAAGTAATCCAGGAGTGGATCACTGGACAGCGGTCAAGAACATCCTGAAGTACCTGAAAAGGACTAAGGATATGTTTCTCGTTTATGGAGGTGACAAAGAGCTCATCGTAAATGGTTACGTTGATGCAAGCTTTGACACTGATCCGGACGATTCTAAATCGCAAACCGGATACGTGTTTTTCTTGAACGGTGGAGCTGTCAGTTGGAGCAGTTCTAAACAAAGCGTCGTGGCGGGATCCACATGTGAAGCGGAGTACAGTGCTGCTTCGGAAGCAGCAAATGAAGGAGTCTCAATGAAGGAGTTCATATCCGATCTAGGTGTCACACCTAGTGCATCGGGTCCAATGAAAATCTTTTGTGACAATACTGGTGCAATTGCCTTGGCAAAGGAATCCAGATTTCACAAGAAAACCAAGCACATCAAGAGACGCTTCAACTCCATCCGGGATCAAGTCCAGGAGGGAGACATAGAGATTTGCAAGATACATACGGATCTGAATGTTGCAGACCCGTTGACTAATCCTCTTCCACGAGCAAAACATGATCAACACCAAGGCTCCATGGGTGTTAGAATCATTACTGTGTAATCTAGATTATTGACTCTAGTGCAGGTGGGAGATTGAAGGAAATATGCCCTAGAGGCAATAATAAAGTTATTATTTATTTCTTTATATCATGATAAATGTTTATTATTCATGCTAGAATTGTATTAACGGAAAATATGATACATGTGTGAATACATAAACAAACAGAGTGTCACTAGTATGCCTCTACTTGACTAGCTCGTTGATCAAAGATGGTTATGTTTCCTAGCCATAGACATGAGTTGTCATTTGATTAACAGGATCACATCATTTGGAGAATGATGTGATTGACTTGACCCTTTCCGTTAGTTTAGCACCCGTTCATTTAGTATGTTGCTATTGCTTTCTTCATGACTTATACATGTTCCTATGACTATGAGATTATGCAACTCCCGTTTACAGGAGGAACACTTTGTGTGCTACCAAACGTCACAACGTAACTGGGTGATTATAAATGTGCTCTACAGGGGTCTCCGAAGGTACTTGTTGAGTTGGCGTATTTCGAGATTAGGATTTGTCACTCCGATTGTTGGAGAGGTATCTCTGGGCCCACTCGGTAATGCACATCACTATAAGCCTCGCAAGCATTGTAACTAATGAGTTAGTTACGGGATGATGTATTATGGAACGAGTAAAGAGACTTGCCGGTAACGAGATTGAACTAGGTATTGAGATACCGACGATCGAATCTCGGGCAAGTAACATACCGATGACAAAGGGAACAATGTATGTTGTTATGCGGTTTGACCGATAAAGATCTTCATAGAATATGTGGGAGCCAATATGAGCATCTTGGTTCCGCTATTGGTTATTGACCGGGGACGTGTCTCGGTCATGTCTACATAGTTCTCGAACCCGTAGGTTCCGCACGCTTAAAGTTCGGTGACGATCGGTATTATGAGTTTTTGTGTTTTGATGTACCGAAGATAGTTCGGAGTCCCGGATATGATCACAGACATGACGAGGAGTCTCGAAATGGTCGAGACGTAAAGATCGATATATTGGACGACTATGTTCGGACACTAGAAAGGTTCCGGAAGGTTTCGAACATATACCAGAGTACCGGGGGGTTACCGGAACCCCTCGGGAGGCTTAATGGGCCTACATGGGCCTTAGTGGAAATAGAGGGCAGCAAGGGGAGTGTGGGCGCGCCCCCCAAGGCCCAAACCAAATTGGTTTAGGGCAAGGGAGGCGGCCCCCTCTTTCCTTCTCCTCCTCTCCCTTCCCTTTCCCCTCTCCTACTCCTACTAGGAAAAGGAGGAGTCCTACTCCTAGTGGGAGTAGGACTCCCCCTCTTGGCGCGCCTCTCCCTGGCCGGCCGCCTCCTCCCCTTGCTACTTTATATACGGGGGCAGGGGGCACCTGATACGTCTCCAACATATCTATAATTTTTGATTGCTCCATGTTATTATATTATCTATTTTGGATGTCAATGGGCTTTATTTTACACTTTTATATCATTTTTGGGACTAACCTACTAACCGGAGGCCCAACCCAAATTGCTGTTTTTTTGCCTATTTTAGGGTTTCGAAGAAAAGGAATATCAAACGGAGTCCAAACGGAATGAAACCATCGGGAACGTGATTTTCTCAACAAACGTGATCCAGGAGACTTGGAGTGGGCGTCAAGAAACAACAGAGGAAGGCACGAGGCAGGGGGGCGCGCTTACCCTCCTAGGCACGCCCTCCACCCTCGTGGGCCCTCCGTTGCTCCACTAACGTACTTCTTCCTCCTATATATATCCACGTACCCCCCAAACATCCAGGAGCGCCACGAAAACCTAATTCCACCGCCGCAACCTTCTGTACCCGAGAGATCCCATCTTGGGGCCTTTTCCGGAGCTCCCCTCCGGGGGGCATTGATCACGGAGGGCCTCTACATCAACTCCATGGCCTCTCCGGTGATGTGTGAGTAGTTTACTTCAGACCTATGGGTCCATAGTTATTAGCTAGATGGCTTCTTCTCTCTCTTTGGATCTCAATACAAAGTTCTCCTCGATCTTCTTGGAGATCTATTCGATGTAATATTCTTTTGCGGTGTGTTTGTCAAGATCCGATGAATTGTGGGTTTATGATCCAGATTATCTATGAACAATATTTGATTCTCCTCTGAATTCTTTTATGTATGATTGGTTTATCTTTGCAAGTCTCTTCGAATTATCAGTTTGGTTTGGCCTACTAGATTGATCTTTCTTGCAATGGGAGAAGTGCTTAGCTTTGGGTTCAATCTTGCGGTGCTCGATCCCAGTGACAGAAAGGGAAATGACACGTATTGTATTGTTGCCATCGAGGATAAAAAGATGGGGTTTATATCATATTGCATGAGTTTATCCCTCTACATCATGTCATCTTCCTTAAAGCATTACTCTGTTCTTATGAACTTAATACTCTAGATGCATGCTGGATAGCGGTCGATGTGTGGAGTAATAGTAGTAGATGCAGAATCGTTTCGGTCTACTTGTCGCGGACGTGATGCCTATATACATGATCATACCTAGATATTCTCATAACTATGCTCAATTCTATCAATTGCTCGACAGTAATTCGTTTACCCACTGTAATACTTATGATCTTGAGAGAAGCCACTAGTGAAACCTATGGCCCCCGGGTCTATCTTCCATCATATTAAACTTCCAACACTTAGTTATTTCTTTTGCCGTTTATTTTACTTTGCATCTTTATTTCTCTTTATCATAAAAATACCAAAAATATTATCTTATCATATCTATCAGATCTCACTCTTGTAAGTGACCGTGAAGGGCTTGACAACCCCTTTATCGCGTTGGTTGCGAGGTTCTTATTTGTTTGTGTAGGTGCGTGGGACTTGAGCGTGATCTCCTACTGGATTGATACCTTGGTTCTCAAAAACTGAGGGAAATACTTACGCTACTTTGTTGCATCACCCTTTCCTCTTCAAGGGAAAACCAACGCAGTGCTCAAGAGGTAGCAAGAAGGATTTCTGGCGCTGTTGTCGGGGAGATTCACGCCAAGTCAAGTCAAGATTTGACTCCCAACAACGAGTCATTTCAGGTGCCGTTGCCAAGTCAAGACATACCAAGTACCCATCACAAACTCTTATCCCTCGCATTACATTATTTGCCATTTGCCTCTCATTTTCCTCTCCCCCCACTTCACCCTTGACGTTTTATTCGCCCTCTCTCTCCATTCCCCTTCCTTTCCCTATTTGCCTCTTTTGCTTGTGTGTTGGATTTCTTGCTTGCCACGATTGCTCAAGATAATACTAAATTGTGTGACTTTGCCAATACCAACAACAACGATTTTCTTAGCACTCTGATTGCTCCTCTTACCGATGCTGAATCTTGTGAAATTAATGCTGCTTTGTTGAATCTTGTCATGAAAGATCAATTCGCCGGCCTTCCTAGTGAAGATGCCGCTACCCATCTAAACAACTTTGTTGATTTGTGTAATATGCAAAAGAATAAATATATGGATAATGATATTGTTAAATTGAAGCTATTTCTGTTTTTGCTTAGAGATCATGCTAAAGCTTGGTTTTCGTCTTTGCCTAAAAATAGTATTGATTCATGGAATAAGTGCAAAGATGCTTTTATCTCTAAGTATTTTCCTCCCGCTAAGATCAGCTCTCTTAGAAATGATATTATGAATTTTAAGCAACTAGATCATGAACATGTTGCACAATCTTGGGAGAGGATGAAATTAATGATATGTAATTGCCCTACACATGGTTTGAATCTTTGGATGATTATACAAAACTTTTATGCCGGATTGAATTTTGCTTCTAGAAATCTTTTAGATTCGGCCGCGGGAGGCACTTTTATGGAAATCACTTTAGGAGAAGCTACTAAACTCCTAGATAATATTATGGTTAATTATTCTCAATGGCACGCCGAAAGATCTACTAATAAAAAAGTGCATGCAATTGAAGTGATTAATGTTTTGAGTGGAAAGATGGATGAACTTATGAAATTGTTTGCTAATAAGAGTGCTCCTACTGATCCTAATGATATGCCTTTGTCTACCTTGATTGAGAATAATAATGAATCTATGGATGTGAATTTTGTTGGTAGGAACAATTTTGGTAACAACGCGTATAGAGGTAATTTTAATTCTAGGCATAGTACTTCCTCTAATAATTATGGTAATTCCTACAGCAATTCCTATGGAAATTATAATAAGATGCCCTCTGATTTTGAATCTAATATTAAAGAATTTATTACTTCACAAAAGAGTTTTAATGCTTTGATTGAAGAAAAATTGCTTAAGATTGATGAGTTGGCTAGGAACATTGATAGAATTTCTCTTGATGTTGATTCTTTGAAACTTTGATCTATTCCACCTAAGCATGATATCAATGAGTCTCCCAAATCCATGAGAATTTCCATTGATGAGTGCAAAGAAAGAACCGCTAGGATGCGTGCTAAGAAAGATTGATTTGTGAAAGCGTGTTCTTCTAGTTTTCATGATAATAAGGATGAAGATCTAAAATTTATTGATGTGCCCCTTATTAAATCTTTGTTTTGCAATATGAATGTTGATAATGATGGGACTGAATATGAGCCACCTTTACCTAGAAGGCGTTCCAAAAATTCGGAGTTTTTAGATCTTGATGCAAAAATTGTTTAAAGTGGGATTGAAGAGGTTAAAACATTAAATATCAATGAACCCACTATCTTGGATTTCAAGGAATTTAATTATGATAATTGCTCTTTGATAGATTGTATTTCCTTGTTGCAATCCATGCTAAATTCTCCTCATGCTTATAGTCAAAATAAAGTATTTACTAAACATATCGTTGATGCTTTGATGCAATCTTATGAAGAAAAACTTGAGTTGGAAGTTTCTATCCCTAGAAAACTTTATGATGAGTGGGAACCTAGAATAAAAAATAAAATTAGAGATCATGAGTGCTATGCTTTGTGTGATTTGGGTGCTAGTGTTTCCACGATTCCAAAAACTTTGTGTGATTTGCTAGGTCCCCGTGATTTTGATGATTGTTCTTTAAACTTGCACCTTGCGGATTCCACTATTAAGAAACCTATGGGAAGAATTAATGATGTTCTTATTGTTGCAAATAGGAACTATGTGCATGTATATTTCATAGTTCTTGATATATATTGCAATCCTTCATGTCTTATTATTCTTGGTAGACCTTTCCTTACAATGATTGGTGCAACTATTGATATGAAGGAAGGGAATATTAGATTCCAATTTCCGTTAAGGAAAGGCATGGAACACTTCCCTAGAAAGAAAATTAAATTACCATATGAATCTATTATGAGAGCCACTTATGGATTGCCTACCAAAGATGGCAATACCTAGATCTATCTTCGCTTTTATGCCTAGCTAGGGGCGTTAAACGATAGCGCTTGTTGGGAGGCAACCCAATTTTATTTTTATTCCTTGCCTTTTTCTCCTGTTTAGTAATAAATAATTTACCTAGCCTATGTTTTGGTTGTGTTTTTTGTGTTTAATTAGTGTTTGTGCCAAGTAGAACCGTTGGGAAGACTTGGGGAAAGTCCTTTTGATCTTGCTGTAAAAAACAGAAACTTTAGCGCTCACGAGAATTGTTGCCATTTTTATTTGGAAATTGCTATTTAGTTAATTATTTTTGCACATGATTAATATATAAATTCCTCACGTCCAGAAATTTATTTTAGAATTTTGGGGGTTCCAGAAGTTGCGTTAGCTACAGATTACTACAGACTGTTCTGTTTTTGACAGATTCTGTTTTTCTTGTGTTGTTTGCTTATTTTGATGAATCTATGGCTAGTAAAAGAGTTTATAAACCATAAGAAGTTGTAATACAGTAGGTTTAACACCAATATAAATAAATAATGAGTTCATTACAGTACCTTGAAGTGATGTTTTGTTTTCTTTCGCTAACGGAGCTCATGAGATTTTCTATTTTGAGTTTTATGTTGTGAAGTTTTCAAGTTTTGGGTAAAGATTTGATGGATTATGGAACAAAGAGTGGAAAGAGCCTAAGCTTGGGGATGCCCATGGCACCCCAAGGTAAAATTCAATGACACCAAAAAGGCTAAGCTTGGGGATGCCCCGGAAGGCATCCCCTCTTTCGTCTTCGTCTATCGGTAACTTTACTTGGAGCTATATTTTTATTCACCACATGATATGTGTTTTGCTTAGAGCGTCTTGTATGATTTGAGTCTTTGCTTTTTAGTTTACCACAATCATCCTTGTTGTACACACCTTTTGAGAGAGACTCACATGATTTGAAATTTATTAGAATACTCTATGTGCTTCACTTATAGCTTTTGAGCTATATAGTTTTTGCTCTAGTGCTTCACTTATATCTTTTAGAGCACGGCGGTGGATTTGTTTTATAGAAACTATTGTTCTATCATGATTCACTTATATTGTTTTGAGAGTCCTTTAGGACAACATGGAAATTTGCTATAATAATAAAAACTTTCATACAAGTGCATTGAATACTATGAGAAGTTTGATACTTGATAATTGTTTTGAGATATGGAGATGGTGATATTAGAGTCATGCTAGTTGAGTAGTTGTGAATTTGAGAAATACCTGTGTTGAAGTTTGTGATTCACGTAGCATGCACGTATGGTGAACCGTTATGTGATGAAGTCGGAGCATGATTTATTTATTGATTGTCTTCCTTATGAGTGGCGGTCGGGGATGAGCGATGGTCTTTTCCTACCAATCTATCCCCCTAGGAGCATGCACGTAGTACTTTGTTTCGATAACTAATAGATTTTTGCAATAAGTATGTGAGTTCTTTATGACTAATTTTGAGACCATGGATTATACGCACTCTCACCCTTCCACCATTGCTAGCCTCTCTAGTACCGCGCAACTTTCGTCGGTACCATAAACCCACCATATACCTTCCTCAAAACAACCACCATACCTACCTATTATGGCATTTCCATAGCCATTCCAAGATATATTGCCATGCAACTTTCCACCATTCCGTTATTATGACACGCTTCATCATTGTCATATTGCTTGCATGATCATGTAGTTGACATCGTATTTGTGGCAAAGCCATCATTCATAATTCTTCATACATGTCACTCATGCATCATTGCACATCCCGGTACACCGTCGGAGGCATTCACATAGAGTCATATTTTGTTCTAATTCTTGAGTTGTAAGTAAATAAAGTGTGATGATCATCATTATTAGAGCATTGTCCCAAGTGAGGAAAGGATGATGGAGACTATGATTCCCCCACAAGTCGGGATGAGACTCCGGATGAAAAAAAGAGGCCAAAAAAAGAAAGAAGGCCCAAATAAAAAAATGAGAGAAAAAGAGAGGAGGTACAATGCTGCTATCCTTTTTCCACACTTGTGCTTCAAAGTAGCACCATGTTCTTCATATAGAGAGTCTCCTATGATGTCACTTTCATATACTAGTGGGAATTTTTCATTATAGAACTTGGCTTGTATATTCCAATGATGGGTTCCTCAAAATGCCCTAGGTCTTCTTGAGCAAGCAAGTTGGATGCACACCCACTTAGTTTCTTTTGTTGAGCTTTCATATACTCATAGCTCTAGTGCATCCTTTGCATGGCAATCCCTACTCGCTCACATTGATATCTATTAATGGGCATCTCTGTAGCCCGTTGATACGCCTAGTTGATGTGAGACTATCTTCTCCCTTTTTGTCTTCTCCACAACCACCATTCTATTCCACCATAGTGATATATCCATGGCTCACGCTCATACATTGCGTGAAGATTGAAAAAGTTTGAGAACATCAAAAGTATGAAACAATTGCTTGGCTTGTCATCGGGGTTGTGCATGATTTAAATATTTTGTGTGGTGAAGATAGAGCATAGCCAGACTATATGATTTTGTAGGGATAACTTTCTTTGGCCATGTTATTTTGAGAAGACATAATTGCTTAGTTAGTATGCTTGAAGTATTATTATTTTTATGTCAATATTAAACTTTTATCTTGAATCTTTCGGATCTGAACATTCATGCCACAATAAAGAAAAATTACATTGAGAAATATGTTAGAAAGCATTCCACATCAAAAATTCTTGTTTTATCATTTACCTACTCGAGGACGAGCAGGAATTAAGCTTGGGGATGCTTGATACGTCTCCAACGTATCTATAATTTTTATTGCTCCATGCTATTATATTATCTATTTTGGATGTCAATGGGCTTTATTTTACACTTTTATATCATTTTTGGGACTAACCTACTAACCGAAGGCCCAGCCCAAATTGCTGTTTTTTTCTTCCTATTTTAGGGTTTCGAAGAAAAGGAATATCGAACGGAGTCCAAAAGGAATGAAATTTTTGGGAACGTGATTTTCTCAACAAACGTGATCCAGGAGACTTGGAGTGGGCGTCAAGAAACAACGGAGGAAGGCACGCGGCAGGGGGCGCGCCTACCCCCCTAGGCACGCCCTCCACCCTCGTGGGCCCTTCGTTACTCCACCGACGTACTTCTTCCTCCTATATATATCCATGTACCCCCCCAAACATCCAGGAGCACCACGAAAACCTAATTCCACCACCGCAACCTTTTGTACCCGAGAGATCCCATCTTGGGGCCTTTTCCGGAGCTCCGCCGGAGGGGGCATTGATCACGGAGGGCCTTTACATCAACTCCATGGCCTCTCCAGTGATGTGTGAGTAGTTTACTTCAGACCTACGGGTCCATAGTTATTAGCTAGATGGCTTCTTCTCTCTCTCTCTTTGGATCTCAATACAAAGTTCTCCTCGATCTTCTTGGAGATCTATTCGATGTAATCTTCTTTTGCGGTGTGTTTGTCGAGATCCGATGAATTGTGGGTTTATGATCGAGATTATCTATGAACAATATTTGATTCTCCTCTGAATTCTTTTATGTATGATTGGTTTATCTTTGCAAGTCTCTTTGAATTATCAGTTTGGTTTGGCCTACTAGATTGATCTTTCTTGCAATGGGAGAAGTGCTTAGCTTTGGGTTCAATCATGCGGTGCTCGATCCCAGTGACAGAAAGGGAAACAACACGTATTGTATTGTTGCCATCAAGGATAAAAAGATGGGGTTTATATCATATTGCATGAGTTTATCCCTCTACATCATGTCATCTTCCTTAAAGCATTACTCTGTTCTTATGAACTTAATACTCTAGATGCATGCTGGATAGCGGTCGATGTGTGGAGTAATAGTAGTAGATGCAGAATCGTTTTGGTCTACTTATCACGGACGTGATGCCCATATACATGATCATACCTAGATATTCTCATAACTATGCTCAATTCTATCAATTGCTCGACAGTAATTCGTTTACCCACCGTAATACTTATGCTCTTGAGAGAAGCCACTAGTGAAACCTATGGCCCCCGAGTCTATCTTCCATCATATTAATCTTCCAACACTTAGTTATTTCTTTTTCCGTTTATTTTACTTTGCATCTTTATTTCTCTTTATCATAAAAATACCAAAAATATTATCTTATCATATCTATCAGATCTCACTCTCGTAAGTGACCGTGAAGGGCTTGACAACCCCTTTATCACATTGGTTGTGAGGTTCTTATTTGTTTGTGTAGGTGCGTGGGACTTGAGCGTGATCTCATACTGGAATGATACCTTGGTTCTCAAAAACTGAGGGAAATACTTACGCTACTTTGCCGCATCACCCTTTCCTCTTCAAGGGAAAACCAACGCCAATGCTCAAGAGGTAGCAGCACCCCATAGACACAACAATTGATCATTGATCTCTTAGCCGTGTGTGGTGCCCCCTCCACCATAATCCACCTCAATCATATCGTAGAGGTGCTTAGGCGAAGCCCTGCGTCGCTAGCATCATCATCACTGTCACCACGCCGTCGTGCTGACGAAACTCTCCTATGAAGCTTTGCTAGATCGGAGCTCGCGGGACGTCATCCAGTTGAACATGTGCAGAACTCGGAGGTGTCGTGCGTTCGGTACTTGGATCGGTCGGATCATGAAGACGTACGACTACATCAACCGCGTTGTGCTAACGCTTCCGCATTCAGTCTACGAGGGTACGTGGACACACTCTCCCCTCTCGTTGCTATGCATCACCATGATCCTGTGTGTGCGTAGGATTTTTTTTGAAATTACTACGTTACCCAATAGGCCGCCCCCCATGGCAGTCTGAATTGGACTAGGGGAGGGCGCGGTGCCCCCCTTTCACTCTCCCTCCCCTCTCCTTCCTTTTCCCTCCGGTGGAGAAAGGGAAAGGGGTGTGAATCCTACTAGGACTAGGAGTCCTAGTCCCCCCTTGGAAAGCCCCCTCTAGGCCGGCCGCCTCCTCCTCCCCTCCTTTATATATGGGGGCGGGGGCACCCCAAAGGCACAACAGTTATTCTCTTAGCCGTGTGCGGTGCCCCCCTCCACAGTTTACTCCTCCGGTCATAGCGTCGTAGTGCTTAGGCGAAGCCCTGTGCGGATCACATCACCATCACCGTCACCACGTCGTCGTGCTGACAGAACTCTCCCTCGACCCTCTACTGGATCAAGAGTTCGAGGGGCGTCATCGAGCTGAACGTGTGCTGAACTCGGAGATGTCGTACGTTCGGTACTAGATCGGTTGGATCGTGAAGACGTTCGACTACATCAACCGCGTTAACCTAACACTTTCGCTTTCGTTCTATGAGGGTACGTGGACACACTTTCCCCCTCTCATTGTTATGCATCTCCTAGATAGATCTTGCGTGATCGTAGGATTTTTTTAAATTGTATGCTACGTTCCCCAACAAAATCGGTTGCCTGAGAAAGGGGAGATGAATGTACACCCACCTTTACCCCTTGAATTTAGGATACAGGCGGGCTAATCGCCGCTGCTTTCCAGGGATGATAAATATACGCATACAGTACATAACTTTTTTTGCGGGTAATATACATTACATAACTTACATCTGAATAAATTTGTTTGAATTCTTCGGTGGCTGCTGTGGTGATGCCGGCGACAGGTGACGAGCGTTGGTGTCAAGCTCAAAGATGTTTTGCTATCTTTTCAATTTTGTCATGTCGGTCAATGCTTGGCTTGTACTTTGATCTTGATGATATGAATGAGACATGTGTTACCATCCAAAAAAACTCTTACTCTAATCCATGCAAAAAAATCTTGCCCAAGTTTAATTTACAACCCCAATACCATCTACATTAGGCCAACTCCACCGCGCGACACCAAACGGACGTCCGCTTTGCCCGGAATCGGTCCGTTTGGGTAGGGCGAGGGGTCGTGTCCAGGCCTGTCCTGGGATGCGGTGGTCGTGCGCCTAGCGCGCGGCCGCATCTGTTTGCCCCATCCTGTCCGCCAGGGCCAGAAATGCCCATATTTTCATATCAAAACAAGTTTGCGCGTCCAAATATTAATTGTTTGAAATTAAAAATAGTTTTACAACCCAACCGAAATTGTCTCTAATAAAATAGTTTTACAACCAAATCGAAATTGTCTTGAATGAACATAAAATGAACCAATACATCTATTGGTTGCCAATGTGATCCCATATGGCCATATGTGCTCAACCAAGTCATTTTGAAGATCCAAATGAGTGTACCAATCACGCAGCTCGCGATGGAATTGGACAAACTGTTCAAACGTGGCCGGTTCTTGGTGCAGGGGCTCAACATTTTCACCTTGATAATCAAATCCTTGGTCGAAGATACTGTCGTCACGCTCGTCCTCGACGATCATGTTGTGCATGATCACACAAGCAGTCATCACCCCCCCCCCAAAGCTTCCCTTCATCCCATGATAGTGCAGGGTTTCAAATGATACCCCATCGGGATTGAAGCACACCAAAAGCACGTTCCATATCCTTTCTAGCACTCTCTTTCATTTGGGAAAATCTCTTTCTCTTCTCACCTTGGGGGTTCGAGATTGTCTTCACAAAAGTTGACCACTGAGGATATATATCATCAGCTAGATAGTATCCCTTGTTGTACTGGTGGCCGTTGATCTCAAAGTTGACAAGTGGGGAGTGGCCTTCTGCAAGCCTTATGAAGATTGGAGAACGTTGCAGCACGTTCATATCATTGTGAGAACCTGCCATGCCGAAGAAAGAATGCCATATCCAAAGATCCTGCGAAGCCATCGCTTCTAATATGACAGTGCACGCTTTGACATGCCCCTTGTATTGGCCCTGCCAAGCAAATGGACAGTTATTCCACTCCCAGTACATACAATCTATGCTGTCAAGCATGCCTGGAAAGCCTCTAGCTGTGTTGGTCGCCAACAATCTCTTTGTATCAGCGGCAGTTGGCTGCCTCAAGTACCCAGGGCCAAACACCTCGATCACAGCCTGGAAGAACTTGTACATTGACATCAGACATGTTGTATCACTCATACGCACATACCCATCCACCAGATCGCCTGGAATTCCATATGCAAGCATGCAGATGGCTGCGGTGCATTTCTGGTAAGAGGAGAATCCAAGCTTGCCAAGGGCATCCGTCTTGCACTCGAAGTATGGGTCATGAGCAAGCACTCCCTCTCGGATACGATTGAACACATGCCTTGTCATACGAAAACGACGACGGAATTTATCCGGCTTGAAGAGCAGGGTGTTTGCAAAGTAATCGGCATAGAGCAGGGCGTGGCGTCTCTCCCTGTTGCGGTTCAGGTTGGGAGCACGGCCACGGAGTGACCCCTGTACCGAGGAAGCTGTCGTTGAATGTGGTCATGAACGACCAGTGCAGCCACCACAAGATCTTCATCATCCGACGATGAATCGTCCGATGAACAAATGAAGTGGTGGAAGGAAAATTCATCTCCACTGTCCATACCTTTGTGGGTAATGTGTCGAACACCTTGCGGTTGTGGTGGCAAAGAGGCCGCGATGATCACCTCGATGCAGCAGGGGTGGTTGGCGGCCGGCTACTGGCCGCTTTGGAGGACTCGTTGGAAGCTGCCGTGGCCGTCGTGGTACGTCGCCAGCGGTCGTATCCCCTCTGCCGTCGGCTACGACGGCGACGGCCAAACATCCCCCGATCGACGGCCAAAACTACGGCGAAAGCGCGGGCGTGGTGGCGGCCATGTCGAGACGTGGTTTGGTATGGACGGCCAGGGGCTGCGCGGTGAAGAGGCGGCCGGAGAATAGCGGCAGCGCCGGCGGCGGGGCGGGGCGGGGAGAGGGGGTGCGGGCGTTGGAAGCGAAGGGACTGCTAGTGTCCCCGACAGGCGGGCCACGGGGGGACAAGGGCGTGCGACGAGCCCGTACGCGCGATGTCTGTTTCACCCCAAACTCGGCGCAAGTTCAAGTCGAGGATGAGTCGAAAACGGACGGAATCCAGACATTTGTCCGTTTGGAGCCGCGCGTTGGGCCGCGCTATTCGTCCATTCTATCCCAAACGAACGCACCCGAACAAGATCGGGTCGCGCGGTGGAGTTGGCCTTACAACCCCAAACATTTAAAACCAATGAGGATTCAATCCTCCCCTCCCATTGACACGTTTTGACCCAGTTGACAATCCAGATAGCAAGCCACGTCAGCAAAAAAAAATTCCAAGAAAAAACTGCAAAATAAAAAATCCAGGAAAATAACTGAAAATAAAAATATTTTCTGAAAAACAAAAAATGTAAAATCAAGAAAACAATACTAAGCACATGGAAAAGTTTTAATCCTCACCGTGTGTACCCAAAACATCAATCATCCTGACAAAACAAAGCTCAATAGTTTTGTTTCAAGGCTGCATTTAGCTTCCACTAGCCATGGATTAGCCTAGAAGAAAGCCACATTTAGTACCATCCACTAGCTGTAGCTGAGCCACCGTGTATGATGATATATTTAGGGCTAAACATGGTAATGCAAGCTTCAAACTAAAATAGAAATTTGATGGGTCTGACAGGTGTGTGATGCAATAATTTATCAGTTTTGCTAAAGCACATCTAAATGTGTCATAAGTATTGCACATCTAAGTCCTACATAATTTATCTTCGGCGATGCATTGTCCTGCTGAACACGCATGCATGTCTTGTCCGGTAGCGTCACACAGAGCTGCTCAAGCTCCATAAAACCCACCACTCGCACTGCAACCACAACCTCGCTCGCACACAATTCAACAATGGCTTCCATGATCCCCATCCTCTTGCGCTGCTCCCTGCTACTTCTCCTCCTTGTCCAGTCCACACACTCCTCCGTCACCCTCACCCAGAAACCCAAGAACGCCATGGCCGAGGAGCACAAGCAGCCTCATCCTTCGACCTCGGACACCTACGTCGTCCTCACCAACCACCTCGCCAAGCCGTCCAAGTTTGACACCCACGAGCGTTGGTACGCGTCCATGGCTGGCGAGAACTCCAACCACATCCGCCACACCTACGGCACAGTGATGCATGGTTTTGCGGCCCGTCTCACGGACGGCGAGGCCCACCGCATGGCGACCGTCCCCGGCGTGTCCCTCGTGTACAAGGACAGGGTGTACCACACCCAGACCACGAGGTCGCCGTGGTTCATGGGCCTCCACGACGACTTCGGCGCGTGGCCGGACGCGGAGTTCGGCGACGGCGTCATCATCGGCTTCGTCGACACCGGCATCTGGCCAGAGCGCGCCAGCTTCAACGACGCCGGGCTCGGCCCCGTCAGGTCCACCTGGAGGGGCAAGTGCGTGGACGCCCCGGGATTCAACGCCAGCTTGTGCAACAACAAGCTCGTCGGCGCCAAGTCCTTCCTCACGGTCGAGCTAGAGGGCGGTGGCCTCCTAACCGATCCGAGCCCGAGGGACATCGCTGGGCACGGAACGCACGTGGCGTCGACGGCCGCAGGCTCCGAGGTCCCCTCGGCCGATCTCTTCCAGTTCGCGGGCGGGAGAGCGAGTGGCGTGGCGCCCATGGCAAGGATCGCCATGTACAGGGCGTGCAACGCAGGATGCTTTGCCTCAGACGTCATCGCGGCGATCGACGCCGCGGTGACCGACGGCGTGGACCTCCTCTCCATTTCCATCGCGTACCCCGCGGAACCCTTCTACGACGACCTCCTCTCCGTCGCCACGTTCGGCGCCGAGCGGAGAGGCGTCTTCGTCGTCCTGGCGGGTGGCAACAAAGGCCCGACAGCGTTAACCATATCCAACGTGGCCCCGTGGATGACCACCGTCGGCGCCGCCACCACGGACCGGGTGTTCCCGGCGACGCTCACGCTCGGCAACGGGGTGGTGCTCACCGGGCAGTCCCTGTACGACACCCCGTTCTCCCAGTCCCAGGGCGCGGGCATGGTCCCGCTAGTGCGCACCTCCTGCGGAGAGTATGATCTGACGCCCGACAAGGTCATGGGCAAGGTCGTGGTGTGCTCCCGGGAGGCAGGAGCTTCGGCTGGCTTTGAGGTGGAGAGAGCCGGCGGAGCCGGGATAGTTTCCGTCCAAAGTACGGAACGGTTCTGGGACACGGTGATGGCCGAACCCTTCCCCCTTCCCGGTCTCCTGCTCAGCTCCGCCGGCGGCAAGAAGCTGGCCGATTACATGTCGTCCGTGGCGTACCCGGTGGCGTCCTTCAACTTCACCTGCGACACGGTCACCGGCGAGAACCGGGCGCCGATGGTGGCGGGCTTCTCCTCGCGGGGCCCCAACCCGATTGTCCCCGAGATCCTGAAGCCGGACGTCATCGCGCCGGGGGTGAACATCCTCGCCGCCTGGTCAGGTGCCGCCCCGCCATCCGACAGCGACATGGACCCGCGGAGAGTGGAGTACAACATCATCTCGGGGACGTCGATGGCGTGCCCGCACGTGGCCGGCGTCGCGGCCCTGATCAAGAAGCGGCACGGCGACTGGACGCCGGCCATGATCCGTTCGGCGCTGATGACGACCGCGGGCCCGCTCGACAAGAACGGCAGGGACATCGTGGACGGCGGCAGTGCCGTCGGCGCCGCCGCGACGCCTATGGAGGCGGGGGCCGGGCTGGTGCTCCCGCGGCTGACCATGGACCCGGGCCTGGTGTACGACGCGGGCACGCAGGACTACGTCGACTTCCTCTGCACCCTCAACTACACGGCGGAGCAGATGCGGCGGTTCGTGCCGGGGCTGAGCAAGTGCGCGAGGACGATCCCCGGCGGCGTGGCCAACCTCAACTACCCGTCGTTCGTGGTGGTGTTCGACGGCCGCACCCGCGCCCGCACGCTGACGCGGACGGTGACCAAGGTGTCGGCGCAACCCGAGAGGTACAACGTGACGGTCGCCGCGCCGGACGGGGTGAAGGTGACGGTGACACCGGCGTCGCTGGAGTTCAAGCGGGTGAACGAGAAGAGGAGCTACACCGTGCGGTTCAGCAGCGAGGCCGGAGCGAAGGCGAGGCCGACCGGGACGTGGGAGTTCGGCCACATCGCCTGGGAGAACAGGAAGCACCGGGTCAGGAGCCCCGTCGCCTTCAACTGGGACGACTGATGCCTCAGCTCTGAGAGAGTAATGCTGCTGTGACTTGTGAGTTGATCCGCCATGAAGAAGAAGAAGAATCAGCATTTGGTTGTTGCGAAGAAGGGAATAATTATCATACGATGTTTCTTCTCCTGTCGAATTGCATCTGGCAATTGTGTCTGAACCATCGTCGTCAAACTTGTTGGAATCATTGCTTCAATCCGTAGACCTACGTAGTACTTCACTTTTGCAGTGCGTTCATGTTAGCTTACAGTAAATGAAAGAATCTTCCACAACACTGACAGCTGGACTGGGTAAATGAATGCATTCAGAAGGAACTTGGGAAAGCTGCATATGAGTTCCGAAGAAATGTTCCAACATTCTTAGAGCATCTCCAGCTGACGCATCAAGTTTTTTGGGGTTTTTATGTGGGCTGCTTTTGCAACTTCCGAATAAACCCATCCCTAAATGTAAAAAAAAAAAAAAATCTAGCTCTCTCTGCACTTGCATTAAACACATAGGCACCTTCATTTTATCATCATAAGAATTCAAATAATTATGTTTCAGTTTCAAACCCATAATCTATGATTAAAACATAACAAATGGTCCAAATGCATCAAAGTAAACATGAAGAAGTTTATTGTCCGTGGAGCTCCCACAAATGCTCAGCAAGGTCTTCCAAAAGTAGTTCATGCCCCGCGGCAGTCTTTGATCTGTTGATTATTTTTATTTTTATATTTTTGAAAAGGAGGATTGATCTGTTGATACACTTGATGAAACTTCTAGAGTCGGTGTTCATCCCTCCGATGGTTGACACGTGATGTATATGTTTTTTTTCTTCCCCTCATTCTCATAGCAGAAGTCTTTCGGCTAGACTCGCTCCTTTCTTATCACGTTCTGCATGCTCACGCATGTTCTGATGATGCACCAGCTGTCATGATGCTCCACAAATGCCTTTGGTCCCCAAATCAAATCCTTTTGGTTTCGAAATCTTGCAGGGCCCGAACAATGGAAAATCGAGCTTGCAATACCTCAAATGCTTCTTGTTGCCTTGAGGGTTTGATATTGTCTTCCTAAATGTTGACCATGAAGGATATATTCCATATGCAAGATAGTAACCCGTGTTGTAAGTTCACCAGTGATGCCTCCATGTTAGATAGCCTTGCAAATAAATGAGATCATTGCAAGACATTTAGATGACCCCGACAAACCAAAATATGAATGTCAAATTCATAGACCGTTTGATGACACAACTTTGAAGAATTATGGTTGCATCTTTACAGTGACATTTCAGCTGCCCATGTTATGTAGCCTTTTGATGCACTCACCTGCAGAAGCTTGCAGTGTCCATTTCATTTGTTGCTTGGAGATATTTCTCTCCGAAGATCTCAATGACAACCTTCACAAATTCTTCCAACCTTTTATGATTGTGCTCTCTACGCTCCAATCCAATTATCAAGGGCGTGTTTGGTTGTGCATCTTTTTTGCCCTTTTGCATACTTGTCCCAGTTGGGCCTGGCTGAGCATATGCAAGCTAAAAACTATGTTTTGCACATCGTTTGGTCGCCTGCATGTAGGTCGGCTGCATTAGGGGAGCAATTTTTTTTTTTGCATGGCCTTTGTTGTCCTGCATTGGCTGGGCACGCGGGCGAGTAGTCCGAGAGGAACAACGCCGACAGTGGCGCCAGTTTAGCAGGACGCGGGGGAGAAGGCCGACAGGAACAATGCCGAGGGTCGTGCTAGTGTAGTAGGACGCGGGAGAGGAGACCGAAAGGAACAACGCAGGCAGTGGCGCAAGTGCAACACGACGCGGGAGAGGAGGCCAAGAGGAATGATTAGGAGGGACTAGGTGAAGGACAATAAGGAGTGTCACTAAAACAAGACCACATATATATACAGTCCACGAGGAAGATGTAGATCTACTTGTCTATGATTATCAAAACAGAAAACGTGCAAGTCGTTTGAAACTGCAAGATGAAGCTATTGGTCAAAAGAAATTTCAAACGGGCGACGTGCGTGACAAATTTGGCAAAATTTGTCCAAAATAGCTCCAAACATGAACACGGAATTGAACATTTACAATGAACGAAACTATGAACCGATCTTCTGAAAGGGACTAATAAGTGAACGAGATTAGGAGTTAAACGAACAAACTACGTGCAACCTGACACCATGTATCACACCGCACAAGGTTGCATCGCTAGAGCCACCCACGTGGGATCTTTTGCATCACGGGAAACCGATTCATAACGAGCTTGGCTATTATGTGCTTTAAGGTTCGTGCTATGTTGTCCAAACAGTGAATGCACACAATTGAACGATTGAACAAGCTATTTTCGTACCGCACGAGCCTGTATTGAAAATCTATTGGGATTTGGGGCAATGCTCTTAGTTAGGGAAAGTAACCTTCACAGCCCGAGCTCAAATGAGCTTGGGTAAACAGTAAAATTGAAACAAAAATTAAAAAATCTGATTTTTTTTTTATGACAAACATTGACAAAAGTACTAAGAGCTTGAAAAAAAACCCAGAATAAGTGCTCCAAAATGCTTTCGGAAGTAGCATTTTCAGAGTATCGATATTGTTTTTTTTTGTTGCCATAGTTCCACAAATCTGATTTGATGATGAATCTTTGCAAGTTCTTAGAACTTTTGTCAATGTTTGTCACAAAAATAAATCAGTTTTTTTTTAAAAAAAATAACTGTTCCTTGTGTACTTAAACAAAAACAGGAAGAGCCTGGAGAAGTAGAAGGCGAAGACAATAACACATGTATTTTTCATATTCAGCAAACATTTTGTACAAGATAAGCGAGTAATATAACTTCCAAGAGTTAGAGAACGACATATCGGTAACAGCCTGAAAGTTACATAAAGAATTGACACTGAGCCTATTCCAAAGGATGAAAAGGCCTAGAGCATGAGTCTTACAACATGTCCCCTTTTGCAATCGTATAAAGAAGAAACAAGTCAGAACAGAATATGCAAGCTGGCTTTAAGGCGAGTATTTCTCCACAAGCTTGTCAACGTGGAGAAGTATGTCATTGATGCGAGGGCGCATCTCAGGCTGTGGCTGAAGCATCCAGGTAACAAACTTGTGAAGTGCGTCAGGGTAGGTGCTCGGTAGCGCTGGCCACTTCAACTGCGCGTTCATAATGGCCAGCTGCAAGCTTCCTCCAGATTCACCAAGAGCATACTCAAAGGGAGAAACACCATACCTACAAAGAACAGAAATGTGAGCATCAGTGATTTATTAAGTAATTACAGGTTACCGCCCCAGTTGATAAGTTGACCACATTCACGACTCTTCCGAGACCCAGTATGTTTGATTAGAAACTTCAACCAATTTGAGTTTGATCTTTAAGCAGTACGCCATCTAAAGCACAAGGTATGACTGATAGCTACTTTCATTGTTAATTACTCCCGACTTAAAAAGTTGATGGGATAACACCATTTGTTGTACAGTACTAAATTCCACGGGCTGTCACTTCTCACTTGTCAAGACTGCGAAAAAATGAGATACAAATACTAAGCTGAAATAATTTCTAATAAATGTGCCAATGGATTATGCACTGAAGCAGTCGGAGATTTAGAGCAACGGTACACCACAAAATAATTGAGAATCATACTGACACATAAATCAATGGGAGATGAAACTTGATCAAGCATAGTAAATTTACTCATGCAACAAGCCATGATGGAACTTACATGATCGCGTAAAGAGTGCAACCTAGCGACCAAATGTCTGTCCTCTCATCAATATCAGCATGACTCGGGCAGTCCCACAATTCAGGTGCGCGAAAAGGTGCAGAGCAATGCTCAGCAGCCCATTCCTGCACAGAAGCAAGATATACATTAGTAATGTTTCAATTGCCATTACTTTTAAGCACTAACCTTTCTAAGTAATAACTGCATACTCAAAAGTAGGATGAGTTATCTAGACGATTTTGCTTCGGCTTAAGGAAACAATAAAGTAACACCCGCATTTCTTAACATGTGCAGCAAAGTCACTCACAATCGTGAAACTAAAAATAACACTAGAAACAGAAGAGTATTTCTAATAAATTGTCCATATATCTGGAAAGTGAATAAAAGTACTGTTATGGGACAATGGCAAAACATCCTAAATGATTATATGGAAACCAAAAACCAATACGTTATCAAGAAGAGCTGTCTTTCATGAAAAGGCCATGGAGCTAAGACATACCTGCAACCGTAATGCTTCAGAACGAGAACGAATTTGATTTCTTGCAGGCCGCGAACTTCCAAAATCCATCAAAGTTGCAAGAGGTGCTTGCCCTTTTCGGCGGGTTACAAGAACATTGCCAGGCTTGACATCATTATGGGCATATGGTGGATCAAGACTATGCATGTGCTTCAGTCCTTCACAAATCTGCTGGTACATTTATATTAGTAGACAAAGGGAGATGGGGAGATGTAATGGCTAACTATACTTTTCAAATTCAAGTCGGTATTGTAATGTACACTTCTAATACTTCCATACATTGAATGTACAAACGAAATGCCTAGTAAACAGATAATAAAGCAAGATAGGGGCATAATACGATGATATCTTCTAAATCCTGAAGCTGAGCTAGTCCCAAGTTAGCAAGAGTTAAACTGTAGTCACATTTATGTAGTACAAAGAATATAGTGCATCGTCACCTGTGATTATACTCTATAATATATGCAAGTCAATGTTTGAGTAATACACAAGAGAAATTAATGCAGAGTAATCAACGGCACATAAGTTGGGACAAAAGCTTGTTCTTCAGAAAAATTGTTGAAAAATAGCATGACAATAAATTGGTCAATACTGAACATCAAGCTTAATAAACGTTAAAAGATCACTACAATGATGAAATCAAGAAAGTTCCAAATATCACTATGACATCATCAAGAAAAAGTAGATTCATACTGCTTTTTTTGTTGTTGAGCATAGTAGATTCATACTACTTTCCAGTAAAAAAGCTGACCTGTTGGAATATTCGCAAAACATCGACCACCGAATAAAACTCTTTCCTTGACTGCATGACTGCAGCATTGTCGAACAGAGTACCATCCAAATGGACTGGGAAGAGTAAGTAGGCTTCATGGCTCCAATCTCCCTGTGTACTCTATAATATCATATAAGACATCTCGACATGAAATGTACATTCAAAGGTGTGATGATTGACGAATAATTAACATTAAGTTGCCTATAAGATGTTATGGCAGGCTAAGACATTACTGAGTTTATTTCAAACAATTAATTGTTGTATCTCTAGATTGTAATCGCCAAACAAACATGCCTCAATTGTCAGACATGTGTACAGTATTTACCAAAGCTCAGCTAACTTGCCTAGCTTCAACATGATTGTACATACTTCAAGACTATGGCATATGGCATCACAGGGCACGGAAGACAGGTGCAAACCATGTTATATTGTGTGTGTCTAGGGCACATCTAGATGTGCTCTAGTTATTGCATATCTAAGTGAGTGAATCAAGCATAAAGAGAAAAAGAAAAAAGAGAAAGAAAATATTCACACGAATCTCAATGTAAGATCAATGACATATGACTTAGATGTGCAATACTTATGGCACATCTAGATGTGCTTTAGCAAAACTGATATTGGTATTACCTTAACTGCTATTATGGCATGGTCAAGAAGCGGTAGCAGATTGGGGTGGTTGAACAAGGACGAAACGCGGATCTCCTCCTTCACCAGATCCAGTTGCTCCCTGCTCTGTATCAGCACCTTCTTCATAGCATATGTCCCGTCGTCTGAACCAACATTAGCACGGCAGCATCAGAATCATAGAAATCTCATAAAATTCCCAGATTCACGCACCAACGGAAACAAAAACTTCAGTTCTATGCAACAACCAGCATTACAAAACTAAAACCCTGCTCATGACAACATCTAGTAGCAGGGGCGGAGCGGAAGTAGCAAAATTCACACGATTCTGCACACTGAACCACACGGGTGCATTTGCCGGCTCAAGAAATGTGAAGGATTTCATTTCACGCGTTCAAAACGGACGCGCATAACCTGTGACACACGCGAGACATGGAGGCTAGTGGGGCGGGATCGGGTGGGGGGTACCTGAGACGTGGGAGGGGTGCCTGTCGCGCGCGGCGTAGGAGGAGGCGTCGTGCTCCTTGACGAGGTAGACGAAGGCGAAGCCGCCCTCGCCGATCTGGCGGAGGACGCGGAAGCGGCGCTCGTTGATCCACACGTCGCCGCCGCCAGTCGCTGCTTCGTAGAGGGCGTTGAGCCCCGAGAGGGAGCACCCCATACTCGGCGCCCTTCTCCTCGCCGCCGGCGAATTCGGGCGCGCGTCCTGGTCACCGGCGACTGCGGTGGCGGAGGGGTGGGTGTCAGCTGTGCTTGTTTAGTTGGTTCGATGGTTTCACGGGTCCACCCGATGACTTTGCGCCCCTCCGTGTTGGGAATCCCCGTGTTGTTGTGTGTACGCTTTGTTGGGTAGGAAACGTAGTGAGAGTACAAAGTCAAAATTGTAGGAAAAGGAAAACAAAGAGCATTTCATAAATTGTATTTCCTCCGTTTCAAAATTCTTGTTTCAGATTTGTCTTAGATTAGATTTGTCTAGATAAATCTAAAACAAATTTGAGAGAAGAATTTTAGGACGGAGGAAGTATGTATCATTTACACAAACCCCATTTCAACAAGAACTTATAAACACCACCTTTTGGGCATTTTTTGTATAACCACAACTTTTGCTTTAATTATTAACACAGTCCCCAAATCTCATCCGATGACCAAACTAAGAGGAATTTTAAAGGGGTCGATAAAACACATCGAATTCCATAACAACTGCCGTTTTGATGAATATGTCGTAAAAATGATATTCTAGCATAATCGACAACCCGTACTTTATAGCTAGAAATGTATAATTCGGATCCAACATGATCCCTCGTGCCTACATTTGTAGGAGTAAGGGTTCATATTCCTTTTAAAAATGACTTGACACGGGAGACATTTTCACTCATGTTCCTTCTCCGCGCCCGCGCCGCCACCGCTCATTCCTCGCTGCAGCGATGCCTCCAACGTCCGCAGCCCTACTGATGACGCCATGGACTCCGCCCCAACCCTAGAGTCAATTCCACCAGTGTCTCGTACGAATCATGAGCCTCGTGCACTGCCCGCCTTCTCATTCTGTCGCCGCCTTGGCCAACACCTTGTCGGCTTGGACATCAGCGACGCGTGCGCACTAGTGAATGACCGTCCACCATCGTTATCAACATTGACTCAGTACTTCGACATGCCTCCGCAACCATCAATGTGGATGTCGATTATTTGCACAGATATAAGAGAAATGGAAATGGGAGATAGAAAATTATGGAGGGCGCGGTTTTGGAGAATCCGAGTTTGCACATTACCTCCGCGGTCTCCAGCAAATTACAAAGTTTGATCCAAAAATGCTTTGGATCATGTTATTTTGACGACTAACTGTCAAGCCTACTAGTCTAGCCCGACGTGGATGCTAACAATTGGAGAACCTTTGATGATAAATTAAGAAAAAACTAAATTGTTATGATTTTTCAATTATCTTTCTTACACGGGGCTTGGCATGCTTATGAATCATGTCGAAAGTAAAATTGCTTAAAGATAAAATATCCTTAGTAGTGCCTTTCTTTGTGTAGAAAAGACAACAAATCGTCATGTCCTCTCCGAAGGTGAGTGAGACGTCACCCTTCCTCTGGAGTGGGGGGAGGTACCGATCTACCAAATGGAGACATATCTTTCCTTGTTTTGGGGCTTTTAGGTGAGTCACGCGAAAATCTGGTAAATAAAGTTTTCTTGAGCCCCCCTATCTCGATGGAGTCGAGCGGTGGCATGGCTCGTTGGTGTAGATTTTAGCCGGGCTCTCTAGCCAGTTAGGCTAGCTTTGCAAGGTTTGTCGGGGTGGCAGCGGTGACTTACTTTTGCAATTTGGTCCGCTGGCCTCTTCTTCGTTGTGTTGGTGTGGCCTTCGACGCTGGCGTAAAGCCCTATGTTTTTGTTTTCATTTGGGAATTGAGAACTTGGATCTGTCGATCTTCATGCAGCGACCACTTCGCCATGTTTTTCAACATGGCGTTCGTTCGGCACGAGGACCGTGGCATTTCTAAGAATTATTCAAGTTCGAACCCTGCCAACATTGGCATTCCTCACCCAAAAATAAGAAATAAAAAAAATTGGCATTTAAGGATCAGATCATCCTCATTTGCATCATCTGGGATATTGCATTGTTCATCAATCATAACGACATTCAGAACGTACTGATGGTCAAAGCAACCACATAGTTTGGGTATTGCAAGAACGCAAAGAGGTCGATTTTCTTTTGAATTTTCACTGGGAAAGAGGTCGAAATTATTGTATTCCCTCCGTCCGAAAATACATATCATCAAAATGGATAAAAAGAGAGTATTTTCGGATGGAGGGAGTACGTTTCAGTTCAGGTGCTCTGTTCCTGAGCCATATCCTCCTGCAGACACAGCGTGTCACGATACATGTGGTTTGGTCGCAGTACCTGTACGGCCACAGCGTGTCGACCTTCACCTGCGCCGCGAGCTAGAGCGGCATGCCCTCCTCTCCAACGAGTACCTTACCCGGTGGCGACGCGGGCAAAGGTGCCGTCGAAGCAGAAGAAGGTGGGGAACGGCGGCTCCGCGCCGACGGCGATGCAGGTCGATTGTGAAGGGGACCTGTCTAGGAAACTAGAGCTAAGATGGATGCCGAGGAAATGGTAATGGGAAGCGGCAATCAACCGCTCTCGAAGAAATGCCTCAGTTGGATGCACATCACATGGCCTGGCCTTAAAGTGTCGCTGCTTCAGCTATGTAATGCATGGCTCAAGTTTGTTCTAGTTTCGAATCCTGTAGAGAGCCTATCTCTTCTTTTGTGTTTGACCTGAGCTGATGTGAAACTGAACGCTGTGGTTTCTTTTCTTGATGCAAAATGGAGCCGGGGAGCAACTCCTGTTATCATCAATTTTCCTTTGAGCCAAACATGATTTCCTAGCGTACAGGGCTTGGGAAATCTAGCTCTTGCACAACATGGCAACCGTACTCTCTATGGCCAGCTTGAGGCCTGAGGCTGCATTTACAACATTATGAAGACAAAAACGATAGTATCATGTGAACAATCTGCATCAATTTCAAAACACGCAGAAACGGGTGCACTCACAACCATGCGTCAATTTCAGAAAGCCAGACTATGCAAACCAGCTTTTACATGCAAAAAAGGAGGCAACCAAGCTTTTACATGCCACAAAGCCAGACTAGTCACGAGCAGCTCCGTAATGGAAAGTCATTAGTCTGATTTTACATGCCACAAAGCCAGACTAGCCATCCAGGTTCACAAGCTGGAGCAAAATATCTCAACCAAGCTGTTCCCTGAGCAATTACAGAGAGCAAAATGTAAAAGAGCAAAATATTCTTCCTAACTTGGACTATAAAGTCTTCCGTGTATTATGAAATTACAATTAATGCAACTCTCAGAATCAAGACAAAGTGAGTTGTTAGGAAATTTTCAAGATTGTTCTTATAACTAATCACAGAGTGATAAAGTAGGCCAAATTAAGGCAGTTAACAAGTCCATTTTTGAAGAGAAAAAACAACAAAGATAATGTAAATCTGTAAGCTGAAATCTATCTTCAAGAATAAAGAAGACCAACATCACTGTATCTTCTTGATGAAATTATCTTGACGCAGAGGAATTATACTTTCAACAAACGTATGAATGCTGAAAGGAAACTCAGATTCTGGACAGGCAATCTCCAATTCCTCAGAGTTTGAATTTGGATCATAGCAGTATAGGTTCCGAGCAAACAACTGCACCCAAATTTTGGAATCATGAAAAAGTGTGTGTCTTGGAGTGAAATAACATGATTGCATCAACGGAGGCAAAGATATGTGGTATCTATGAGTCCAACTCTGCTTATCATCGTTATCGAGCATTAATATGTCCATTGTACGAGGTATACCTTCAAGCGCACCATCCACAACTAACAAACATAGTTTTCCCTCGAGCTCGGACAAAGAACAATGCCCTCCATAGGTCTTGCGTGGAGGAAGCATTAAGACATCAAACTTTTCACGTTGAAGATCCAAACAATTGATACGTGATGAAGAGATATAACGGAACCGTGTCAAATAATACACTGAACCATTCACATGTATACCTCTATCAATTGGTGCCCCACGGAGACTCCCAATTTGTCTCCAGTCTCTATCTCCAATTGTGTATATCTCACAGAGCACCTCGAGAGAACCAGCATGAGCTCCCGGGTAAAAATGTGCAATCTTGTGTTGCTTAGTTGACGGGCAAAACCCCAAGCAGTGCCAGTTGCATGATGAGAATTGGCTGCTTCCTGCAGTGTACATTGGCTTCGGCAACACAAGAGATTCACCGGTTGTCGGGTTGAGCAACTCCACTGCTCCTTTACTGTCACCTAGGCAGAGCAGGCCGTTGCAAGAGTTGTGCACAAACAGGGTCTGAGCAACCAAGGGCCTAGACAGCTGGTACATGTATCCATTGGCGTCTGCGAGCACCATGGCAAGAGACCTATCATTTGCTCTGTCATTTGCAAAGAGCAGCAACTTCTGCTGGCTTCGGTTCAGGTGCTCGTGAACAAAATGCACATCGGAAAGCAATGACATCCAGGATTTGCATACCATCCTGCAAGAAGCGAGGGTGCGGGCAGGCAGCCTGTGGAAGACCTCGGTGAGCGCATCACTGCAGAGCAGCTGAGCATTCCCCTCCACTACCTTTGCTTTCTTCCCTCTCATCATCAAAGTCTTGCTAGGCGAGGACATGCTCACTGGAGAACAATCACTACTGATCAGGCTTGAGCAAAAGCGATCTGCCCTGGTTGCTGCAAATTGATGAAATAATCACAAATATCAACACAAGAAACGCAACAGTTACAGCAATCTGCAAACCCAATGAGCTTTACATACCTCCATGATCCAGCCCGGACTAGCCACGGCCACGCAGGGTTCAACTTCAACCTAGTTCTTGAAACCAAGAAACAAGCGCCCAATCTCAGCACGACGAAGTCCACCAAACAGGACTCACCAGCAGATGCGGAGGCTGCATTGAGGAAGGACCTCTCACACCACCTGCCGCCTGGAGGTTTCAATTACGCCGCCAAGGAACTCGCACCACATGGTAGGTGGGTGGGCGGCGAGCTGTCTGAGTTCTTGTAGACTGAAGAGGCCAACGAACCAAACCTACCGGCCGAACCAACACAACCAATCAATCAATCAAATCAACGAACCACCGCGCCGAATCGGGCGGCTAAGGAAACAAGGAGACGGCGGGAAGCGGACGGGGTACCTCTGCGGTACGAACGAAGCAGGCCCTCGATCGGGAGCGGAGGGCGGCGACCGTGGCCTCGCCGACGACGACGGCGGCGGCGAGCCGGCGACTTTCTCTCTTCTCCGCCCGCCCCTCCCTCTTCGTCGGTTGCTTTCGTCCTTGTTTAATTCTGGACGGAGCAGGGGGGGTGGATGTATATGATGCTTTGCCTCGGTCGCTGCCGTCTCGTGCGTGTCGACTGGACGAGGCGTGACCGCCTGGATCGGCTACGCGGCGCGAATCTCGACGGATAAGAGGGGGTGCCGGGGCGGCGGGGCCGTTGAGAGTTGAGGCGCGGAGTGGGCGGACGGGGGTGGGTGTGCAGCCGCAGTGGGCCGGACGTTTCGGGCCGTCGCTCTCCGAGTCGCAATCATGGCGACCGCCGTAGTAGCATGGGACACTTTTTCCTTTTAGCATCGGACAGTGAATAAATCCATGAGCTCATAGCAATGTCAAAACGATTTGCAATCTTCCTTTTATACGGAAACTCGGCGTTAGAGCAACTCTAACGCATCCCGTATATGTAAAGAAAAAAACTGTCGTTTAAAGAAAATTTGCGTGAATAAATACCTCCAACAAATTTCATAGAATAAATTTACAGGATCCTTAAACTTGGCCCGAATTTGCTTCAAATTTAGGAGAAATTTTGCTTCCCGTAAACTTTTGGCCGCAACATGACCGCTGAAACCCATTGCACCACCGCCGCCCCCCGACAAAAGTAGCTTTCGGGAAATTTTCCCTAAAATTTACAATCATCCTGGTGCTTTACAGGAAGTCTTGTAGACGGACCGTTGGAGTTGCTCTTAGTCATTTTCAACACGATTCATCGGCTATGTGCCCTTTACGTCTGTAGTCTTGTAGATAAACAAGACACACCATATTTTTCGAGAGTACGTCTAGGCGTACCATAGCTTTATAGAAGATAGAAAGTCAACTACAAGAAAACTAGCACTCGCTGCGAACAACAAGTGTAGCTCACACCACACCCGAGAAAGACCAAAGACGGGCACCACCGCAAAGCAAACTACAACACCAGATGGCCTATCCTAAGATGAAACACAACACCGCGTCACGACCGACGCCGGTCACCTCCAAAGACCACAACTACCGCAGAGCTTCTCTTGTCGACGCACCATCCACTCTGAGCGCCTAAGAGGAAGTGGCAAGTGAATGGCAGGACTCGATCCAATCCCAAGAAGACGCCGTCTTGGACACACCGGCGACGGGCGTACATAGCGTCGTCGAGGATCAAGGAAGGACAATGACGAGCACCGAAGGAGAACAACGAGGAAGCATCCATGTCTCCAAACACCATGCTCCCAGCGGAGGGACGACGTCGAGGACGCCGCCATTGTGCAGATCCACCACCGAATCGAGGCTTTCGCCCGGAGACAGCCACCGGTTCCAGAAGAGCAAGAGAAATGACGAACACGCTTCGACGACACCTCCAAGGAGGGGAATGACAACCATAGGTGGCACCATCGCCGGCCCGGCAAAATCCGTGCAAGATTTTCATCCGCGCATCGCACTTCACCACATCTCCAGGGAATGGCTCCACTTCCAAGTAGCCTCACACCGTCCCCACCGCAGCACCTAGTTGACGTAGTCGCAAAGCCGAGGGTCGATGACCGGCCGCACGCATGGCAAGGGGAAAACACGACCACACCACCAACACCCAGCCTGGACAAAGAACCACAGCCACCCCACTCCTCCGGTAAAGTCCAGGACCGCCCACGACGGTCGTCGCCCACTTCAAGGGACGGCCTTGCGACAACCCAGATCTGTCTCACCACGAACTCCTGTGCCGGCACTACCCGGAGCGCACCGTCGTTCGCCGCACTGCACAGGGGTGATCGACAGCTCGTTGCTCGCCAGAACTCCATTCTGGTCGAGCCATCTCAGCGCCATCACCTGCCTGACCATGAGCTCACGCCGCCACCTCTAGACATCACCGGCTCCACCATAGCCGCGCTGCCTATCCCCGCCAGACCTGCCGCTCCACCATGCCTCCAGCCGAGCTCTAGTCGACGCCCTCACATCCGGCCAGATTGGATCTGGCCCGGCCCGATCTTCACCGCGACGAGAAGCACCGCACTGGCCGCCAGCACCCACCACCGCAGCGCGCCAAGGCCGACCAGTGGGCTCCGCCGCCCCGCTCAGCCGCCTGCCTGCGCGCCTCGCCGAATCACGGCGCGCCGGCCACCGAGCTCGCCGTCAAGTCGAGGAGAAGGAGAAGCCCCCTGTGCCCCCCTGCACCAGGAACAGGCAAAGGAGATCCCGCCGCCACCGGATATGAAGATTCCTTTCTCTGTAAACCGACTCTGTACAACCCTATCCCCCTCCAGTGTCTATATAAACCGGAGGGTTAGGTCCGTAGAGGCAATCGTAATCATATAGGCTAGACATCTAGGGTTTATCCATTACGATCTCGAGGTAGATCAACTCTTGTAACCCCTATACTCATCAAAGTCAATCAAGCAGGAAGTAGGGTATTACCTCCATTAAGAGGGCCCGAACCTGGGTAAACATCGTGTCCCTGTCTCCTGTTACCTTCGATCCTAAGACGCACAGTTCGGGACCCCCTACCCGAGATCTACCGGTTTTGACACCGACATTGGTGCTTTCATTGAGAGTTCCTCTACGCTGTCAGCAGGAGGATCGATGGCTCCGTCAATCATCTACAACAATGCCGCCGTGAAGACCTTTCTTCCCCAGATTTTTGTATTCAACGGCTTCGTGCTGCGTGCTAACTCGATTGGCCACCTCAAGCAGATCGACAGCTACGCCCCTGGTCATTAGATTAGTTTTGGGAACCTAAACTATGTCGCCGACATCCGAGGAGACTTGATCTTCGAGGGGTTCGCGACCCCAATTGCCGCTCTGGCCTTAGATCCAAAATGGGTTGTCAGGTCCGAAGACGGGAGTTTAGAGCCCGCAGGACTCTCTGCAACTATGGAATTTGCTACCGGAGATCCAGAGGGGATGGCGTCAGTGGCAAACCCAATGATGAACTAAACTCCCCTTGATGCTCAAGTGCCGGACACTCCGCGGACTCCAAGTCCGAACTCTCAGGGTCCGTGTTAAGTAGGCGAGACCAGGAGGCTCCAACCCCGGATAGCCCCACGGACTCTCTTTCCTCTGCCCAAACCTTGCTTTTGAACGAGGCTCTAGACTTGATGCGATCACTCGCCATTGCGGAAGGATCGCTTTCGAACTATGCCCAACCCGGACTAGGGGCTGAGACCAGGGAATTTTACGTCCCACCCACCACCCACTTCATAGCCACTGTCGAAGACCTAACCGACATGCTGGACTATGCCTTCGAGGACAGCGATAGTATGGACGACGATGTCAGAGACGAACAAGGCCAAGACCCTCCGTTTACCAGACATTGTACAACCACTTCCACATACGACGTGTACATGGTGGACACACCCAAGGAGGACGATGACGACAAGAAGGATCCGGATGAGGACAAGCCCGTCGAAGCCCCTCCAAAGCATCGACGTCGGCGCCACCGCTCAAAATCGCGCCGCGACAAAGACAGCAATACCGGCACCGGAGACGATAGCACTCCAGAGAATGCCGAAGACCCTGAAGCTCATGTAGATCCAACATCCGAACATGATGATTGGGAGGATGGGCAAGCACAACCCGACGATCCTGTCAAGAACGAGGGCTCGGAGGACAGCAATTACCTGCCGATGTCCGAAGAGGATGTGAGCCTCAGCAACGAAGATTTTATCGTGCCGGAGGAACCCCTCGAACAAGAGCGCTTTAAACGCCAGCTAATCGCCACTACAAGAAGCCTGAAAAAGAAACGACATCATCTTCGAGCTGATCAGGATCTGCTCAATGATAGATGGACCAATGTCCTGGCTACTGAGGAATACGGCCTTGAGCGCCCAACTAAGAGTTACCCGAAACGCAGGCTACTACCCCAATTCGATGACGAGGCCCTTGAGCCCATACCGTCGAAGCACAAAACAGCTGACAAGCCCGACTGACCACCGCATGGACGAGACAGATCGGCTACTCACGCCGAACACCAGCCTGTGCCACCCCACCGTAGGGGCAGGGAGGTAACGTCCCCGGGCTATACCTATGACTTACACAAGGACCTGGACAATAGAGCCGGTCTGACAAGATCAATCTATGGATCGAGGGGGCGTTCCCTAACACACGGGGATGGCCAACAGACCTGGCGGGACAGGCACAACCTTGCACGAGCCAACTATGTCGTGATGTCGCCCGATACAAAGGCGTCGTGCACCCCCTATGCTTCATCGATGTGGTAATGGAACACCAGTTCCCAGTGAAGGAAATATGCCCTAGAGGCAATAATAAAGTTGTTATTTACATTTCCTTATATCATGATAAATATTTATTGTTCATGCTAGAATTGTATTAACCGGAAACTTAGTACATGTGTGAATGCATAGACAAACATAGTGTCACTAGTTTGCCTCTACTTGACTAGCTCATTGAATCAATGATGGTTATGTTTCCTAACCATAGACATGAGTTGTCATTTGATTAACGTGATCACATCATTAGAGAATGATGTGATTGACTTGACCCATCTTTTAGCTTAGCATGATGATCGTTTAGTTTGTTGCTATTGCTTTCTCCATAACTATACATGTTCCTATGACTATGAGATCATGCAACTCCCGAATACCAGAGGAACACTTTGTGTGCTACCAAACGTCACAACGTAACTGGGTGATTATAAAGGTGCTCTACAGGTGTCTCCGATGGTGTTTGTTGAGTTGGCATGGATCAAGATTAGGATTTGTCACTCCGATTGTCGGAGAGGTATCTCTGGACCCTCTCGGTAATGCACATCACTATAAGCCTTGCAAGCAATGTAGCTAATGAGTTAGTTACGGGATGTAGCATTACGGAACGAGTAAAGAGACTTACCAATAACGAGATTGAACTAGGTATTGAGATACCGACGATCAAATCTCGGGCAAGTAACATACCGATGATAAAGGGAACAACGTATACCGTTATGCGGTTTGACCGATAAAGATCTTCGTAGAATATGTAGGAACCAATATGAGCATCCAGGTTCCGCTATTGGTTATTGACTGGAGATGAGTCTCGGTCATGTCTACATAGTTCTCGAACGCGTAGGGTCCGCACGCTTAACGTTCGATGACGATCGGTATTACGAGTTTATGTGTTTTGATGTACCGAAGGTAGTTCGGAGTCCCGGATTTGATCACGGACATGACGAGGAGTCTCAAAATGGTCAAGACATAAAGATCAATATATTGGAATCCTATATTTAGACATCGGAATGGTTCCGAGTGGTTCGGGCATTTTTTCGGAGTACCGGGAGGTTACCGGACCCCCCCGGGGAGTATATGGGCCTTATTGGGCCTTAGTGGAATAGATGAGAGGGAAGGGAAAGGAGGGAGGCGCGCCCCCAAGCTCGATCCGAATTGGGAGGGGGGCCGGCCCCCCCTTTCCTTCCTTCCTCTCCTACTCCTACTTGGAAGGGCTCCTACTTCTACTAGGAAAGGGGGGGAATCCTACTCCCGGAGGGAGTAGGGCTCCCCCAGGGCGCGCCATAGAGAGGACCAGCCCTCCCCCTCCTCCACTCCTTTATATACGGTGGAGGGGGGCACCCCATGGACACACAAGTTGGTCATTGATCTTTTAGCCGTGTGCGGTGCCCCCCTCCACCATAATCCACCTCGGTTATATTGTAGCAGTGCTTAGGCGAAGCCCTGTTCCGGTAGCATCATCATCACCGTCATCATGCCGTCGTGTTGACGAAACTCTCCCTCAAAGCTCTACTGGATCGTGAGTTTGCGGGACGTCACCGAGCTGAACGTGTGCAGATCGCGGAAGTGTCATACGTTCGGTACTAGGGATCAGTTGATCGTGAAGACGTGCGGCTACATCAACCGCGTTGTCATAACGCTTCCGCTTACGGTCTACGAGGGTACATGGACGACACTCTTCCCTCTCGTTGCTATGCATCACCATGATCTTGCGTGTGCGTAGGAATTTTTTTGAAATTACTGCATTCCCCAATAGTGGCATCCGAGCCAAGTTTATGCGTAGTGTTATATGCACGAGTAGAACACAAAGGTGTTGTGGGCGTGGGTATATACATATTGCTTGCCGTCACTAGTTGATTCTTGATTCAGTGGCATTGTTGGATGAAGCGGCCCAGACCGACATTACGCGTACACTTACGCGAGACTGGTTCTACCGACGTGCTTCGCACACAGGTGGCTAGTGGGTGTCTGTTTCTCCAGCTTTAGTTGAATCGGATTCAATGAACAAGGTTCTTTATGAAGATCAAAAAGCAATCACTATACCGCGTTGTGGTTTTTGATGAGTAGGTAAGAACGGTTCTTGCTCAGCCCGTAGCAGCTGTCGTGGTTCTAACTCTGACAGTGATGTAGGGGGGTATGTATGGAGAGGCTAGATCTTAGCTATGGAGGAGTTGTAAGCACACGAGGATTACGAGTTCAGGCCCTTCTCGGAGGAAGTAATAGCCCTACGTCTCGGTGCCTGGAGGCGGTCGACTGAATTATGTGTGTATGAATAACAGGGATGCCAACCCTTGATACTGAGGAGGGGTGGCTTATATAGAGTTCGCCAGGCCCCTCCAGCCCTCAGTAATGCAAGGTTTAAAGTACATTAAGACTGGGGGTTACTGGTAACGCCCCTAATAAAGTGCTAGGATGACCATAAAAGCTACTTAATGATCGACCGTTTGCGTGCAGGGTGACTTTAGATCTCCTGGCAGTCGAGTGGTTGGAATTTGGTCGAGTGATTACTTCGTGGTCGAGTGTCTTGAATCTGTCGAGTGGGATACCTCCAAGTCGATTGAAAGGTGACTTCTTCTAGGGATGTCCTTGGGTAGGGTACTTAGGACAGGTCCATGCCCCTATCCTAGGTACATAGCTTCATCATTAGCCCCCGAATGGATCGAGGTTCGAGTGGGGAAGGAGTTGGGGATCTTTCCGACTGGTTCTTCATGTTATATGAACGTCTTGTTTTGGATCAATTGTCACGGATGACGTCGTCAACTTCTTTCAGTCGCCTTGATCCATTCTTGGCCTCTTGTCGAGTGAATTTCTTTACTTGCGAAGTTCCGAGTGACGGTGTGAAAGGGATCTTCTGTTTGAGGAGTTGTTCTGCGGCCCGCGGATTTCGCGGGATTTGAATTTCGAGAAGTGCGCGGGGCGGGGGCGGCCGCAGTAATCGGATGGGATAGGACGGAAGCTCCTCGATCCCCGCGCCACCTTTTTTGCCATGTACCACACGCGTGCCTGTTGCGGGATTTAACGGGATTGCCTGGGCCTACCAGTCAGCCACTCGGAAGCGACCTCTTATAAGCTGCCGGCTCGGGACCCCCGGGGGAGTGCGCCTTCACTTTTCCCCCTTCCTTCACAAGATCCTCCACCACCTCCACTCCCACCTTGGTGCCGTAGGTATGTTCGAGCTTCGCCGGCGACGATGGTGAAGGAGAAGACGTTGGCTCTGGAGCGCGCGAAGAAGGCGGCGGTGCAGGGGAAGGGGAAGAAGTCCGCTCGGGGCGGATCTTCCTCGAGGACTGCTCTGCCCAAGGATTGGATCCAGGGCGACTGGATGTCGTCGGTGATTCGGCAGGATGATCTCGATGATCTGGTCGAGGGGGGATTCATTCCCCACGAATCTGCGCGCCTCCCGGGGAAAGAAATCGAACCCCAGCCTCTTGATGGTGAGTGCGTCCTCCACGCCACCCATATCGATTGTGGATTCTCTCTGCCTCCTCATCCTTTTTTTCGGAGCTTCTTGAACTTCTTCGGAGCGCAGCTCCATCACTTTACTCCCAATTCTATTGTGTATCTTGCTGCTTTCGTTTCCTTGTGTGAAAACTTCTTGGGTTGCCGCCCCCATTGGGGACTCTTCAAGCACATCTTCACTTGCCGCTCTCAGTCGGTCAAGAAGGCCAAGTCGCGTGACGAACGGACGCAGGTGATCCAGCTGTGCGGGGGTCTGGCGATCCAGATGAGGGGAAAAAGTTCCTTTCCGTCTATCACTTTTCCCGAGTCAGTCCGTGGGTGGCAGTCGACTTGGTTTTACTGTAAAGACCAGGTGACCCAAGGACAGTCGACCGGGCTTCCCCCTTTTTCTCTGAATCGAGCACAAAAACCTGCCTCTCTGAAAGTGACGCCGGAGGAAAAGGCGCAAGTCAAGGTGCTGGTCGGTCGAGTGGCTCAGCTTGTCCGCGAGGGTGTGACTGGCATGGACTTGTTGGAAGTCTTCCTTCGGAGGCGCATCCAACCGCTTCAGGCTCGTGACCACCCGATGTGGCTGTACTCGGGTCTCGAAGACACCACTCGGATTCACCCAGAGGAGGTCACTGACAAGATGTTGGAAGGGTGGTTGTCGAGTATCACAGGGAACAAGGACAACCCCCAAGGATCCAGGAGGATTCCTCCACTCGACCAAACATACGAAGTGGACAAGGTCTGACCTTGCGTTTCCGACTGTGATCTTGCTTTCTTTATTTGTTCTTTTTGGATCACTCAATTGACTTTTGTCTCGTTTGTTGTCCTCTAGGCCACTACTGAGATGTACTCGACACCCAATGGAGCACAGGAGCAGGCCGAGGAAGGAGAGGCGAGTGGAGGCGAAAGTGGAGACGAGGGAGAAGAGTGGGAATCTGACGGCGAAGGAGTGGGGGATGACGACGACGACTCCAGTGAAGAGGAGGAGGAAGAAGTCGAACCTTCCCGCTCGGAACGGCGATCCAAGCTTACACACGACCCTGCGCGGGAACGTGGTAAGGCGACTGTCCCTGTTGGGCAGTCGTCGAAGCGCCCTCGGACCTCATCTCCAGCGCCGACAGAAAAAGCTCCCAAGCACCCACGCGCGACGCCGTCCAAGCCGCCCAAGGCTCTGCCCAAGATGAAGATGACTGTCCCCACCATTTCTGGGTAATAGTAGAATTTGTTTTCCTTTGTCGAACGTGATGGACTCTTGGTCGACTCATTGATAAGCTGACTGACTTTCGAAATTTGCAGTGCTGCCACCTCAGAGATCTCCGCCAAGGACGATGATCAAGAGATGGAAGACGCTGTTACCTCCAACCCTGGTACGATTACTGATGCTCTGCTTTTAGTCGACTGACGATTTCTTATAATTCCGGTCGATTGGATTTTTCTTGTAGCTCCTCCTCATGTCATTGACCTCCCTGATGATGACGATGAAGTGCCGCTGATGGTGCGAAGGAACAGGAGGGCGCCGGCTGGCAAGACCCCACAAACTACTCCGGCGCCTGAGGCCGCAGTCCGGGAGGGTGGTGATACCACTCGGGTTTCTGTGACCTTCGCTGAACCTCTAACGAGTGTCCGGCCTTCGACGTCGACTGCAAATCCGCCTTCGCTTTTTGCCACACACCACGTCCCTGAGGACCAAGTGGGTGCCGCTAAAGAGGCTATATGCCAGGCGGGGATCATGATGGAGCAAGTGAAGGTGGTTCGGGAAGCCAGCCAAGTAGCTTATGACGCGAGCTTAGCTCTTCAGAGCAACGTCCAGGTCAGTCGATTCACCGCTTGTTCTGTTAGGATATGCTATTTGAAGAATCTCTTTTCCGAAGATCTTTATATCTGTACGCCCACTGGGTGTGTCTATTAATCTTTTTGACGAGTGGGGGCATGCTAAGTGCACCCACTGGGTGTAGTCCCCGAGACTACGGTGGACTGCTGGCAGTCGACTGTAGTCTTTATATTGTGTTGCTTTAGCTGAACTTCTTCACTCGGTCTGGTCAGGCCATGTCGAATGGAACTGTACACGGTCGGCTGCGGGCAGTCGATTTTTTTTGGTCGAACCAGTGGGGGCACGCTGAGTGCACCCACTGGGTGTAGTCTCCGAGACTACTGTCGAATGTTTTTGATTCGGCTGTAGTCTTTGAAACGCCATCATTGTCTCTTGGTTACTCGGAAGCAACTTATCTTGGATGTCTGTCGACTGATTTTTTGCAGAAATCCTGCGAACTTGTGGCTCGCTACACTGAGTTGGAAAACAAACAGATCCAGCTGAACCTTGACTTGAAGCTTGCTCAGGAGAACTTGCAGAAGGCGAGGGACAAAGCAAAAGGTATGGCTGGTGAGCTTTTGTCGACTGTCCTTTCTTTCTGGCCGTCCTCGATGTTGATCTCACTTGCCGTTTCGCAGACAAAATGGAGGAGGCTCTGAAGAAGAAGGATCAAGACCTTGCCGAAGCGCAGAAGGAGGCCCTGAACAAAACGAAGCTTGCTGAAGAAAAACTGGCTTCAGTCGGTACTCTTGAAAAGGAAAACTCCAGGCTGAAAACTGCTCTCGACGTGGCTAATCGAGAGGCCAGCCGTCTGAAGAATGGCAATATAGCTCTGAATGACAAGGCAAGTGAACTGGCGGGGAAGAGGAACGATCTGGAGGCTTATCTCGGTGGACTCGCCAAGAAGCTGTTCGTCATGCTCGAGGGTAATTACTCCGGCCCGACTGACTTGCAGTTACCAAATCTGCGTAGAGCCACTGACTTATCCTTGAATTGTGTTTACAGAATTCTGCCAGAACTTTGAAGAGGAGACCGGTCGAGTGGAGACAGACTTGGACCCCATCAATTCTCCAGTGAAGGACGAGGCTGCTATGAACGTGCTCCGACTGGAATCTCGTGTTGCCGGCGTTGTTGACTATCTTGCTCGGTTGAAGGTTGCGATGTCACGGATCGACACGTCGCTCTGGCCTAGGACGACGCTTCAGAATAACCTCGAGTCCCTGATGACTCGACTGAATGAAGTCCCAGGTCGAGTGGCGGAATGGAAGAAATCTTCTGCTAGATGTGGTGCTGACGTCGCTCTGTCTCTGGTCCGCGTCCACTGCAAGGAGGCGCGAGAAGAAAAGTTGGCCGCCATCCAAGTTGCCAATACCAGGAAGCACAACTTTCAAGACTTCATGGAGACTTTCATTGCTGCTGCCACTCACATTGCAGACGGGATCGACTTGGACGAGTTCGTCGCCCCTTCCAGTCCTCCGCATGAGGAATAAAAACTTTTATGCTTCACTTTAAATTTGCCTCGGAATGCCGAGTGGATTTTGTAATAGTTAAACTCTGTCGAGCTGGAGGCTCGAGTACTTTGATCTGCGGTCTAGAACCTTTGGATCTTATCTGAACTTGATTTATCGTTGAATATCTTCATGAATTATCTGTCGAGTGGAACTTGTTCTTCACTCGAAATAACTTTGTATTTGTGGTGCAACTCTGAAGGAGATGGTAGCAGTCGATTTGCACCTCGTCGTCCTTGCGGATTGGGATGTGTTCCGTACTTAGGCGAGCACTAGGCTGCAGCTAAGCCTCCGAGTGGAAGGTCTGCTCTCCACTCGGTAGGATTTTAAAAACTTAGGCGAGTACTACACTGCAGCTAAGCCCCCGAGTGGGAGGTCTGCTCTCCACTCGGTAGGATTTTTTCAAACTTAGGCGAGTACTGGACTGCAACTAAGCCCCCGAGTGGGAGGTCTGCTATCCACTCGGTAGGATTTTTTCAAACTTAGGCGAGTACTAAACTGCAGCTAAGCCCTCGAGTGGGCGGTCTGCTATCCACTCGGTAGGATTTTTTCAAACTTAGGCGAGTACTGGACCGCAGCTAAGCCCCCGAGTGGGAGGTCTGCTCTCCACTCGGTAGGATTTTTTCAAACTTAGGCGAGTACTGGACTGCAGCTAAGCCCCCCGAGTGGGAGGTCTGCTCACCACTCGGTAGGATTTTTAAATACTTAGGCGAGCACTGGGCTGCAGCTAAGCCTCCGAGTGGGAGGTTTGCTCTCCACTCGGTAGGATTTTTAAACACTTAGGCGAGCACTGGGCTGCAGCTAAGCCTCCGAGTGGGAGGTTTGCTCTCCACTCAGTAGGATTTTTAAGCACTTAGGTGAGCACTGGGCTGTAGCTAAGCCTCCGAGTGGGAGTCTGGCTCACCACTCGGTAGGATTTTTAAACACTTAGGCGAGCACTGGGCTGCAGCTAAGCCTCCGAGTGGGAGGTTTGCTCTCCACTCGGTAGGATTTTTAAACACTTAGGCGAGCACCGGGCTGCAGCTAAGCCTCCGAGTGGGAGTCTGGCTCACCACTCGGTAGGATTTTTAAACACTTAGGCGAGCACTGGGCTGCAGCTAAGCCTCCGAGTGGGAGTCTGGCTCACCACTCGGTAGGGTTTTTAAACACTTAGGCTAGCACTGGGCTGCAGCTAAGCCTCCGAGTGGGAGTCTGGCTCACCACTCGGTAGGATTTTTAAACACTTAGGCGAGCACTGGGCTGCAGCTAAGCCTCCGAGTGGGAGTCTGGCTCACCACTCGGTAGGATTTTTAAACACTTAGGCGAGCACTGGGCTGCAGCTAAGCCTCCGAGTGGGAGTCTGGCTCACCACTCGGTAGGATTTTTAAACACTTAGGCGAGCACTGGGCTGCAGCTAAGCCTCCGAGTGGGAGTCTGGCTCACCACTCGGTAGGATTTTTAAACACTTAGGCGAGCACTGGGATGCAGCTAAGCCTCCGAGTGGGAGTCTGGCTCACCACTCGGTAGGATTTTTAAACACTTAGGCGAGCACTGGGCTGCAGCTAAGCCTCCGAGTGGGAGTCTGGCTCGCCACTCGGTAGGATTTTTAAACACTTAGGCGAGCACTGGGCTGCAGCTAAGCCTCCGAGTGGGAGTCTGGCTCACCACTCGGTAGGATTTTTAAACACTTAGGCGAGCACTGGGCTGCAGCTAAGCCTCCGAGTGGGAGTCTGGCTCACCACTCGGTAGGGTTTTTAAACACTTAGGCAAGCACTGGGCTGCAGCTAAGCCTCCGAGTGGGAGTCTGCCTCACCACTCGGTAGGATTTTTAACACTTAGGCGAGCACTGGGCTGCAGCTAAGCCTCCGAGTGGGAGTCTGGCTTGCCACTCGGTAGGATTTTTAAACACTTAGGCGAGCACTGAGCTGCAGCTAAGCTTCCGAGTGGGAGTCTGGCTCTCCACTCGATAGGATTTTTTTTACAAACTTAGGCGAAACGGATTCGCAGCTAAGCCACCTACTGGGGGATTTCACACGCAAACAAAAGCAATAACAATTATAGGAAAATTTGTAACACTCTTGTCTTTGATAAATAGACTACAAAAGTTTTTCTTATTACATCTCATTCGAGTGAGAATTCAAGTGTGAAAGGGGCGGAGCAGTTCTGCATTCCAAGCTCGTGGCTCATCGATCTGGCGATCGACATTGTAAAGGTGATACGCTCCATTGTGGAGGACTCTGGTGACGATGAAGGGACCTTCCCAAGTAGGAGCGAGCTTGTGTGGTTTCTGTTGATCCACTCGGAGGACCAAATCTCCTTCTTGGAAGGCTCGACTCTTCACATTTCTGGCATGGAATCGACGCAAGTCTTGCTGATAAATGGTTGATCGGATCATAGCCATTTCTCTTTCTTCTTCCAGGAGGTCGACTGCGTCTTGCCGGGCTTGTTCTGCTTCATCTTCGGTATAAAGCTCGACTCGGGGTGCATTGTGAAGTAGATCACTCGGCAGGACTGCTTCCGCTCCGTAAACCAGAAAGAACGGAGTTCTTCCAGTCGACCGATTCGGGGTAGTCCTCAATCCCCACAGAACCGACGGAAGCTCGTCGACCCAAGCGCCTGCTGCGTGCTTGAGATCACGCATCAGCCGAGGCTTTAGTCCTTTGAGAATCAGACCATTTGCCCTTTCTGCTTGTCCATTCGACTGGGGGTGGGCGACCGATGCGTAGTCGACTCGTGTGCCTTGAGAGGCGCAAAAAGCTCTGAACTTGTCTGAATCAAAGTTTGACCCATTGTCGGTGATGATGCTATGCGGGACTCCATATCTGAATGTTAACTCTCTGACGAAACTGATAGCAGTGCAAGCATCAAGATTCTTGATAGGCTTAGCTTCAATCCATTTGGTAAACTTGTCGACTGCCACAAGCACTTGTGTGAAACCGCTCCTGCCTGTTCTCAATGGGACAACCATGTCCAGTCCCCAAACAGCGAAGGGCCAGACGAGTGGAATGGTCTTCAGGGCTGATGCAGGCTTGTGCGACATGTTGGAGTAGAACTGGCACCCTTCACACTTGTCGACTATCTCTTTTGCCATTTCATTCGCTCTTGGCCAGTAAATCCCGCTCGGTATGCTTTAGCCACAATGGTCCGAGAGGACGCATGATGACCACAGGTCCCCGAGTGGATATCATCAAGGATTATCTGACCTTCTTCTGGTGTTATACACTTCTGACCGACTCCAGTCGCGCTTTCTCTATACAACTGTCCCTTTATGACTGTAAAGGCCTTGGATCGACGGACGATCTGTCGAGCCTCTTCTTCGTCCTCTGGGAGTTCCTTTCTCAGGATATACGCGATGTACGGTATCGTCCAGTCAGGGGTGATTGCCAAAACTTCCATGATTAGGTCGACCACTGCCGGAATTTCAACTTCAGTCGGATCTGTGGCACTCTTTGGCTATGGGGCTTCATCTGTAAAAGGATCTTCTTGGACTGATGGCGAGTGGATGTGTTCCAAAAACACATTGCTGGGGATGGCTTCTCTCTTGGAGCCTATCTTTGCCAAATCATCAGCCGCTTGATTTTTCAGTCGGGGGATGTGATGAAGCTCTAACCCCTCGAATTTCTTCTCTAACTTTCTCACTGCATTGCAATAACCAGTCATAGCTGGACTTCTGACGTCCCATTCTTTCATCACCTGATTAACCACCAAATCTGAGTCGCCATAGACCATGAGGCAACGAACGCCGAGTGAAATGGCCATGCGCAACCCATATAAAAGTGCTTCATATTCTGCTTCGTTATTGGAGGAATCGAAGTGAATCTGGAGAACATATCTGAGCTTATCTCCTCGGGGGGAAACCAATACTACCCCAGCACCGGAACCATTCAGCATCTTAGATCCATCGAGGAACATGGTCCAGTGCTCCGAGTGAACTTGAGTCGGAAGTTGCTGTTCGATCCACTCGGCGACGAAATCTGCAATTGCTTGGGACTTGATAGCTTTCTTTGCCTCAAACTTGATATCTAGGGGAAGAAGTTCAATCGCCCATTTGGCCACTCGACCAGTTGCATCTTTGTTGTGCAAAATCTCTGATAGTGGAGCGTCGCTGACGACTGTAATGGAATGATCAGAGAAGTAATGTGCAACCTTCTTCGTGGTCATATAAATCCCATATACAAGCTTCTGGTAATGAGGATATCTTTGCTTTGAAGGAGTCAAAACTTCAGAAACATAATATACTAGGCGCTGAACTTTGAAGGCCTTTCCTTCTTCTTCCCGCTCGACCGTAAGTACTATACTGACAACTTGTCCTGTGGTTGCAATGTAAATCAGCAAAGGCTCCTTGCTGATTGGGGCAGCAAGCACCGGCTGGGTGGAGAGCAGAGCTTTGAGCTCTGTAAACACTGCATCAGCTTCTGGAGTCCACTCGAACTTGTCGGACTTCTTCATCAGTCGGTAAAGAGGCAATGCCTTTTCACCGAGGCGAGAGATGAATCGACTTAAAGCGGCCAAGCATCCTGTAAGCTTTTGGACGTCATGCACACGCATAGGACGTTTCATCCGGAGTATAGTACCAATTTTTTCAGGATTGGCGTCGATTCCCCATTCAGAAACGAGAAAACCGAGTAACTTCCCACCTGGAACTCCGAACATGCACTTTGATAGATTGAGATTGATATCATACCTCCTGAGGTTGGCAAAGGTTTCAGCAAGGTCAGTCAGCAGGTCGGAACCCTTCCGTGACTTGACCACAATATCATCCATGTATGCCTCCACATTCCGACTGATTTGAGTGAGCAAACACTTCTGAATCATCCTCATGAACGTGGCTCCGGCATTCTTGAGGCCGAATGGCATGGTGACATAACAGAAGCACCCGAATGGAGTGATGAAAGCTGTTTTGAGCTCGTCGGGCCCATACAGACGGATCTGATGGTACCCGGAATAGGCGTCTAGGAAAGACAAACGCTCACATCCCGCAGTCGAGTCGACGATCTGGTCGATGCGGGGGAGAGGAAAATGATCTTTCGGGCAGGCCCGATTAATATGCTTGAAATCAATGCACATGCGAAGTGACTTGTCCTTCTTGGGGACCATGACAACATTGGCGAGCCACTCGGAGTGGTAAATTTCTCGGATGAACTCCGCTGCTAAGAGCCGAGCCACCTCCTCGCCAATGGCCTTCCTCTTCTGGACGGCGGACCGTCGAAGATGTTCTTTCACAGGTTTAAAATTTGGGTCGACTCGTAGACTGTGCTCAACCAGCCCCCTGGGAACTCCAGGCATGTCAGCAGGCTTCCATGCGAAGATGTCCCAGTTCTCACGGAGGAACTGGATGAGCGCTTCTTCCTATTTGGAGTCGACCGTCGTTGAGATGTGAGTCGGAGCAGCGTTTGGATCGGTCGGGTGAATGTGAACTGCCTTCGTTTCACCGGACGACTGAAAAGCTGATTCTGAAGCAGGCTTCTTAGCTCGTAGCAACTCACTCGGATCTGTAGTCTTCTGATACTCTTGCAGCTCGACCACCGCCATCTGAGCGTCAGCAATCTTTGAGCCTTTCTGGAAACACTCTTCTGCTTTCTTCCGATTGCCTGTAACAGTGATCACACCTTTGGGACCAGGCATCTTCAATTTGAGATACACATAACATGGTCGAGCCATGAAGCGTGCATAAGCTGGCCTGCCCAAAATAGCGTGATAAGCACTTTGGAAATCCACAACTTTGAATGTCAACTTTTCCTTGCGGTAATTCTTGGAATCACCGAAAACCACATCAAGAGCAATTTGGCTGAGTGACTCGGCTTTCTTCCCAAGAATGACTCCATGGAAACTCATGTTACTAGTGCTGAGCCTGGACATCGGAATGCCCATCCCTTTCAATGTTTCTACATACAGTATGTTCAAACCGCTGCCTCCATCCATCAGGACTTTGGTCAGTCGAGTGCCTTCGACAACTGGGTCGACCACCAGAGCTTGCCTCCCAGGGGTGGCAATGTGCGTAGGGTGATCAGACTGGTCGAATGTGATGGCAGTCTGGGACCACTTCAGATAATTGGGTGTTGCCGGAGCAACCATATTTACCTCACGGTTAATAATCTTCAGTCGACTTTTGCTCTCAACATCAGCAAAAATCATCAGGGTGGAATTGACCTGGGGGTACCCATCGTCACTATCTTCCTTGTCCTCAACTTTGTCTGACTCCTTTTCCTTATCTTTGGACTGCTTGCCCTGAAACTGCTGGATCAGAAGCCGACACTGTCGAGTGGTATGCTTTGGGTAAATGAGTTTACCCTCTTCATCTTTCTTGGTGTGGATGTGACACGGTAGATCCAAAACATCATTTCCATCTTGGTCTTTAACTTTCTTGGGGTTCCAAGGTCCTTTGGGTTTTCCCTTAAATTTTCCCTGGGTTACGGCCAGGGCCTCCCCAGGAGTGGCTGGCTCGGCTTTCCGCTTCTGTTTCCGACTGGAATTTCCTCCGGTTTCCTGGGCGACTGCTTTATGCTTGCCACTCTGGAGTCGATCCTCATCTTCACCATTAGCGTATTTGGTGGCAATCTCCATCATCCGATTCAGAGACATCTCTCCGGTTCGATCGAACTTCAGATTCAATTCTCTGTACTTAACGCCTTCTTTAAAGGCACAAACTGCTTGATGATCTGGTACATTTTCAACTGTGTGATGCAATGTGATCCACCTCTGGATGTAATCCCTCAGAGTTTCATTCGGTTTCTGCATGCAAGACCGCAATTCCGTAAGGCCTGCAGGTCGCTTGCATGTTCCTTCAAATGTGGTGACAAACACTCGGTAGAGATCCTCCCAAGTGTAAATGCTGCTGGGTGCTAACTGATTCAGCCACGCTCTGGCCGAGCCTTCTAACATGAGAGGCAGGTGCTTCATGGCTACCTCATCGTTCCCACCGCCAATCTGGACAGCCACTCGGTAATCTTCGAGCCAAGTATCGGGCTTGGACTCACCGGTGAACTTACTAACTCCAGTCGCCAACCTGAAGTTGGGAGGAATTACAGCGGCTCTGATGGCTCGACTGAAACACTCCGGCCCTGAAACATGTACTCTGCTACTGGTAGGCGCATCTCTGTCATGGCCTTCTTGGTGAGCTCTATTCCTGTCGACCAAACCTTGAACGAGAATGGATCTCGCATCAAAGCCTGGTTCCCTGGGGTCGACTGGAATTCTCCGCCCAACACTATGAGGGCGTCTGTCCACCTGCTGTCGAGGCACATATGATCCACTCCTCGGGGGGAAGGGTTGGCACTCGACGTCGATCATCACGATTGAATCGGTGATCATACCGCTCATTCCTTCTGTACTGATCACGCCGGTCTCCACGTCCCTCACGCCTCGGAGGCGATCTTGGGCTGTGAGCCGACTGGACTGTATCCGCTGCAACGGATCGACTGTGGATCCTGTCCCGCGACTGAGAAACAGCGGAATTCTGGTCTCCCGCTGCCCGGAGCAACGCTCTGATTTGCAACAAGCCTCTGCCAGCCTCTGACTGGGAGGGCTGAATCGACTCTGCTATACGGGCCACAGCCGCCAAATTCTGAATCGGAGTACGATATACCTGCGGGGGCGGAAAGAATTGACGTCGACTGGATTCTGGAGCCCGTTGACGCGCTCGCCCGTCGAGTATTCGCTGGAGATTCTCCAGTCGAGTGCGCTCGGCCAAGTTAGCCAAGCGCGCGTCCTCCAAGGCTCGGGCCTCGGGGGTTTCTCCAACGATAGGAGTGTGGAGTGCATCCATGTTCCGGCGGCGAAGTTCCTCCCGCTGCAACGACGTGAGAGGCTCGGGGAGATACTCCTCGTGAGGACGCGACGGGTCGCCCCCATCCGCGCCTCCGTCAGCGTGGGGGAAACCGGGAGGACTGTGTGGCCCATCGATCACCAGAACCTCTGCAGCTGGGTCACTGCTGTCGCATTCGGATGCGGTCTCTGCGGAGCCAGTCGACAGGTCGAACAGGCCGTAGAGGGATTCGTCGGGCTCGATTGCCGCGACTTGTAGGGTGGCCGACTGGCGGGCCACCGCATGTCTCACCCACCTCTGAAGCCTCGACCGACCGGAGCGCTTGCACCGGCGAGAAACAGGGCGGGGAGATGCCACGGGAGCCGACCGATACTGGGTCGACGGCTGCCGTAGGAGGACACCACGGACGCATGCGCGAAAGTGCGTCGCCCCGCGGACGGGGAGCGCGTCGACGTCGAGTGGAGCCTCCTGAAGCCAAGCGGAGTCGTCGGCGATGAACGTGAGCGCCCCGAGACGGATCTCGCGGCCCTCCACCAAAGCTTCGCCCGAAACCATGATCAAGGAGATCGGAAAAAATCGCAACTTCTCAAACTAGGCACTAAGACTCCTAGCCCCACGGTGGGCGCCAACTGTCGTGGTTCTAACTCTGACAGTGATGTAGGGGGGTATGTATGGAGAGGCTAGATCTTAGCTATGGAGGAGTTGTAAGCACACGAGGATTACGAGTTCAGGCCCTTCTCGGAGGAAGTAACAGCCCTACGTCTCGGTGCCCGGAGGCGGTCGACTGAATTATGTGTGTATGAATAACAGGGGTGCCAACCCTTGATACTGAGGAGGGGGGTGGCTTATATAGAGTTCGCCAGGCCCCTCCAGCCCTCAGTAATGCAAGGTTTAAAGTACATTAAGACTGGGGGTTACTGGTAACGCCCCTAATAAAGTGCTAGGATGACCATAAAAGCTACTTAATGATCGACCGTTTGCGTGCAGGGTGACTTTAGATCTCCTGGCAGTCGAGTGGTTGGAATTTGGTCGAGTGATTGCTTCGTGGTCTAGTGTCTTGAATCTGTCGAGTGGGATACCTCCAAGTCGATTGAAAGGTGACTTCTTCTAGGGATGTCCTTGGGTAGGGTACTTAGGACAGGTCCATGCCCCTATCCTAGGTACATAGCTTCATCAGCAGCCACGTAAAACTTGCAACAACAAAGTAGAGGATATCTAACTTGTTTTTATAGGGCATGTTGTGATGTGATATGGTCAAGACATGATGCTAAATTTTATTGTATGAGATGATCATGTTTTGTAACACAGTTATCGACAACTGGCAGGAGCCATATGGTTGTCGCTTTATTGTATGAAATGCAATCGCCATGTAATTGCTTTACTTTATCACTAAGCGGTAGCGATAGTCGTAGAGGCAATAGTTGGCGAGATGACAACGATGCTTCCATAGAGATCAAGGTGTCAAGCCAGTGACGATGGTGATCATGACGGTGCTTTGGAGATGGAGATCAAAGGCATGAGATGATGATGGCCATATCATATCACTTATATTGACTGCATGTGATGTTTATCCTTTATGCATCTTATTTTGCCTAGTTCGGCAGTAGCATTATAAGATGATCTCTCACTAAATTTCAAGGTATAAGTGTTCTCCCTGAGTATGCACCATTGCTACAGTTCGTCGTGCCGAGACACCACATGATAATCGGGTGTGATAAGCTCTACGTTCACATACAACGGGTGCAAGCCAGTTTTGCACACGCAGAATACTCAGGTTAAACTTGACGAGCCTAGCATATGCAGATATGGCCTCGAAACATTGGAGATCGAAAGATCGAGCATGAATCATATAGTAGATATGATCAACATAGTGATGTTCACCATTGAAAACTACTCCATCTCACGTGATGGTCGGACATGGTTTAGTTGATATGGATCACGTGATCACTTAGATGATTAGAGAGATGTCTATCTAAGTGGGAGTTCTTAAGTAATTTGATTAATTGAACTTTAATTTATCATGAACTTAGTACCTGATAGTATTTTGCATGTCTATGTTGTTGTAGATAGATGGCCCATGCTGTTGTTCCATTGAATTTTAATGTGTTCCTAGAGAAAGCTAAGTTGAAAGATGGTGGTAGCAACTACACGGACTGGGTCCGTAACTTGAGGATTATCCTCATTGCTGCATAGAAGAATTACATCCTGGAAGTACCGCTAGGTGACAAACCCGCTACAGGAGCAACGCCAGATGTTATGAACACCTGGCAGAGCAAAGCTGATGACTACTCGATAGTTCAGTGTGCCATGCTTTACGGCTTAGAATCGGGACTTCAACGACGTTTTGAACGTCATGGAGCATATGAGATGTTCCAGGAGTTGAAGTTAATATTTCAAGCAAATGCCCAGATTGAGAGATATGAAGTCTCCAATAAGTTCTACAGCTACAAGATGGGGGAGAATAGTTCTGTCAGTGAACATATACTCAGAATGTCTGGGTACCACAACCACTTGAATCCACTGGGAGTTAATCTTCCTGATGATAGTGTCATTGACAGAGTTCTTCAATCACTACCACCAAGCTACAAGAGCTTCGTGATGAACTATAATATGCAAGGGATGTGTAAGACAATTCACGAGCTCTTCGCAATGCTAAAGGCTGCAGAGGTAGAAATCAAGAAGGAGCATCAAGTGTTGATGGTCAACAAGACCACCAGTTTCAAGAAAAAGGGTAAAGGAAAGAAGGGGAACTTCAAGAACAACAGCAAGCCAGTTGTTGCTCAAGTGAAGAAACCCAAATTTGGACCTAAGCCTGAGACTGAGTGCTTCTACTAGAAAGGAACTGGTCACTGGAAGCGGAACTGCCCCAAGTATTTGGCGGAGAAGAAGGATGGCAAAGTGAAAGGTATATTTGATATACATGTTATTGATGCGTACCTTATTAATGCTCGTAGTAGTGCATGGGTATTTGATATTGGTTCAGTTGCTAACATTTGCAACTCGAAAGAGGGGCTACGGATTAAGCGAAGATCGGCTAAGGACGAGGTGACGATGTGCGTGGGAAATGGTTCCAAAGTCGATGTGATCGCCGTCAGCACGCTACCTCTACATCTACCTTCGGGATTAGTATTAGACCTAAATAATTGTTATTTGGTGCCAGGGTTGAGCATGAACATTATATCTGGATCTTGTTTGATGCGAGGCGGTTATTCATTTAAATGAGAGAATAATGGTTGTTCTATTTATATGAGTAATATCTTTTATGGTCATGCACCCCTGATGAGTGGTCTATTTTTACTAAATCTTGATAGTAGTGATACACATGTTCATAGTATTGAAGCCAAAAGATGCAGAGTTGATAATGATAGTGCAACTTATTTGTGGCACTTCCGTTTAGGTCATATTGGTGTAAAGCGCATGAAGAAACTCCATTCTGATGGACTTCTGGAATCACTTGATTATGAATCACTTGGTACTTGCGAACCATGCCTCATGGGCAAGATGACTAAAAGGCCATTCTTCGGAACAATGGAGCGAGCAACAGATTTGTTGGAAATCATACATACTGATGTATGTGGTCTGATGAATATTGAGGCTCCCGGCGGGTATCGTTATTTTCCCACCTTCACAGATGATTTGAGCAGATATGGGTATATCTACTTAATGAAACATAAGTCTGAAACATTTGAAAAGTTCAAAGAACTTCAGAGTGAAGTGGAAAATCATCATAACAAGAAAATCAAGTTTCTATGATTTGATCGTGGAGGCGAATATTTGAGTTATGAGTTTGGACTTCATTTGAGACAAGCGGAATAGTTTCGCAACTCACGCCACCTAGAACACCACAGATTAATGGTGTGTCCGAACATCGTAATCGTACTTTACTAGATATGGTGCGATCTATGATGTCTCTCACTGATTTACCGCTATCGTTTTGGGGTTATGCTTTAGGGACAACTGCATTCACGTTAAATAGGGCACCATCTAAATCCGTCAAGACGAAAATTTATGAACTGTGGTTTGGCAAGAAACCCAAGTTGTCGTTTCTTAAAGTTTGGGGCTGCGATGCTTATGTGAAAAAGCTTCAACCTGATAAGCTCGAACCCAAATCAGAGAAATGTGTCTTCATAGGATACCCAAAGGAGACTGTTGGGTATACCTTCTATCACAGATCCGAAGGCAAGGTATTCGTTTCTAAGAATGGATCCTTTCTAGAGAAGGAGTTTCTCTCGAAAGAAGTGAGTGGGAGGAAAGTAGAACTTGACAAGGTAATTGTACCTTCTCCCTTATTGGAAAGTAGTTCATCACTGAAATCAGTTCCAGTGATTCCTACACCAATAAGTGAGGAAGCTAATGATGATGATGATCATGAAACTTCTGATCAAGTTACCACCAAACCTCGTAGGTCAACCAGAGTAAGATCCGCACTAGAGTGGTACGGTAATCCTGTTCTCGAAGTCATGTTACTTGACCATGACGAATCTACGAACTATGAGGAAGCGATGATGAGCCCAGATTCCGCAAAATGGCTTGAAGCCATGAAATCTGAGATGGGATCCATGTATGAGAACAAAGTGTGGACTTTGGTTGACTTGCCCGATGATCGGCAGGCCATAGAGAATAAATGGATCTTCAAGAAGAAGACCGACGCTGATGGTAATGTTACTGTCTACAAAGCTCGACTTGTTGCGAAAGGTTTTCGACAAGTTTAAGGAGTTGACTACGATGAGACCTTCTCACCCATAGCGATGCTTAAGTCCGTCCGAATCATGTTAGCAATTGCCGCATTTTATGATTATGAAACTTGGCAAATGGATGTCAAAACTGCATTCTGTAATGGATATCTTAAAGAAGAGTTGTATATGATGCAACCAGAAGGTTTTGTCAATCCAAAAGGTGCTAACAAAGTGTGCAAGCTCCAGCGGTCCATTTATCGACTGGTGCAAGCCTCTCGGAGTTGGAATATACGCTTTGATAGTGTGATCAAAGAATATGGTTTTATACAGACTTTTGGAGAAGCCTGTATTTACTAGAAAGTGAGTGGGAGCTCCGTAGTATTTCTGATATTATATGTAGATGACATATTGTTAATCGGAAATGATACTGAATTTCTGAATAGCATAAAGGATACTTGAATAAGAGTTTTTCAATGAAAGACCTCGGTGAAGCTACTTATATATTGGGCATCAAGATCTATAGAGATAGATCAAGACGCTTAATTGGACTTTCACAAAGCACATATCTTGATAAAGTTTTGAAGAAGTTCAAAATGGATCAGGCAAAGAAAGGGTTCTTGCATGTATTACAAGGTGTGAAGTTGAGTCAGACTCAATGCCCGACCACTGCAGAAGATAGAGAGAAAATGAAAGGTGTTCCCTATGCTTCAGCCATAGGCTCTATCATGTATGCAATGTCGTGTACCAAAGCTGATGTGTGCCTTGCTATAAGTTTAGCAAGGAGGTACCAAAGTAATCCAGGAGGGGATCACTGGACAGCGGTCAAGAACATCCTGAAATTCCTGAAAAGGACTAAGGATATGTTTCTCGTATATGGAAGTGACAAAGAGCTCATCGTAAATGGTTACGTTGATGCAAGCTTTGACACTGATCCGGATGACTCTAAGTCACAAACCGGATACGTGTTTTTATTAAATGGTGGAGCTGTCAGTTGGTGCAGTTCCAAGCAGAGCGTCATGGCGGGATATACGTGTGAAGCAAAATACATAGCTGCTTCGGAAGCAGCAAATGAAGGAGTCTGGATGGAGGAGTTCATATCCGATCTAGGTGTCATACCTAGTGCATCGGGTCCAATGAAAATCTTTTGTGACAATACTGGAGCAATTGCCTTGGCAAAGGAATCCAGATTTCACAAGAGAACCAAGCACATCAAGAGACACTTCAATTCCATCCGCGATCAAGTCAAGGAGGAAGACATAGAGATTTGCAAGATACATATGGATCTGAATGTTGCAGACCCGTTGACTAGGCCTCTCTTATGAGCAAAATATGATCAACACCAAGACTCCATGGGTCTTAGAATCATTACAATGTAATCTAGATTATTGACTCTAGTGCAAGTGGGAGACTGAAGGAAATATGCCCTAGAGGCAATAATAAAGTTGTTATTTATATTTCCTTATATCATGATAAATGTTTATTATTCATTCTAGAATTGTATTAACCGGAAACTTAGTACATGTGTGAATACATAGACAAACAGAGTGTCACTAGTTTGCCTCTACTTCACTAGCTCGTTGAATCAATGATGGTTATGTTTCCTAACCATAGACATGAGTTGTCATTTGATTAACGGGATCACATCATTAGAGAATGATGTGATTGACTTGACCCATCCGTTATCTTAGCACGATGGTCGTTTAGTTTGTTGCTATTGCTTTCTCCATAACTATACATGTTCCTATGACTATGAGATCATGCAACTCCCGAATACCGGAGGAACACTTTGTGTGCTACCAAACGTCACAATGTAACTGGGTGATTATAAAGGTGCTCTACAGGTGTCTCCGATGGTGTTTGTTGAGTTGGCATGGATCAAGATTAGGATTTGTCACTCTGATTGTCGGAGAGGTATCTCTGGTCCCTCTCGGTAATGCACATCACTATAAGCCTTGCAAGCAATGTAGCTAATGAGTTAGTTACGGAATGTAGCATTACGGAACGAGTAAAGAGACTTGTCGGTAATGAGATTGAACTAGTTATTGAGATACCGACGATCGAATCTAGGGCAAGTAACATACCGATGATAAAGGGAACAACGTATACCGTTATGCGGTTTGACCGATAAAGATCTTCATAGAATATGTAGGAACCAACATGAGCATCCAGGTTCCGCTATTGGTTATTGACCGGAGATGAGTCTCAGTCATGTCTACATAGTTCTCGAACGCGTAGCGTCTGCACGCTTAACGTTCGGTGACGATCGGTATTACGAGCTTACGTGTTTTGATGTACCAAAGTTAGTTTGGAGTCCCTGATTTGATCACGAACATGACGAGGAGTCTCGAAATGGTCGAGACGTAAAGATAGATATATTGGAAGCCTATATTTGGACATCGGAATGGTTCCGAGTGGTTCGAGCATTTTTCCGAAGTACTGGGAGGTTACCGGAACCCCTCGGGGAGTATATGGGCCTTATTGGGCCTTAGTGGAATAGAGGAGAGGGAAGGGAGGGGGGCGCGCCCCCAAGCCCAATCCGAATTGGGAGGGGGGTCGGCCCCCCTTTCCTTCCTCCCTCTCCCCTCCTTCCTTCCTCTCCTACTCCTACTTGGAAGGGCTCCTACTTCTACTAGGAAAGGGGTGAATCCTACTCCCAGAGGGAGTAGGACTCCCCCAGGGCGCGCCATAGAGAGGGTCAGTCCTCCCCTCCTCCACTCCTTTATATACGGGGGAGGGGGCACCCCATGGACACACAAGTTGATCATTGATCTTTTAGCCATGTGCGGTGCCCCCCTCCACCTTAATCCACCTCAGTTATATCGTAGTGGTGCTTTGTCGAAGCCCTGTTCCGGTAGCATCATCATCACCATCATCATGCCGTCGTGCTGACAAAACTCTCCCTTGAAGCTCTACTAGATCGTGAGTTCACGGGACGTCACCGAGCTGAACGTGTGCAGATCACGGAGGTGTCGTACATTCGGTACTAGGGATTGATCGATCATGAAGACGTACAAGTACATCAATCGCGTTGTCATAACGCTTCCCCTTACGGTCTACGAGGGTACGTGGACGACACTCTTCCCTCTCGTTGCTATGCATCACCGTGATCTTGCGTGTGCGTAGGAATTTTTTTGAAATTACTGCGTTCCCCCACACCCAGAAGGGTTTAAACCCGTGAACATCGAATCATATGATGGCACAATAGATCCTGCAGTATGGATCGAGGATTTTCTTCTCCACATTCACATGGGTCGCGGCGATGTTCTACATGCCATCAAATACCCCCCCTCCTAAAACTTAAAGGACCAACTCGGCACTGGTTAAATAGCCTCCCAGAAAAATCTATTGGAAGCTGGGAAGACTTGGAAGCCGCCTTTAGAGACAACTTCCAAGGCACGTATATCCGGCTCCCAGACGCCGATGACCTTAGTCATATAGTCCAGCAGCCTGGAGAGTCGGCCAGGAAATTCTGGACCAGGTTCCTAATTAAAAAGAACCAGATTGTCGACTGTCCGGACGCCGAAGCCCTAGCAGCCTTTAAACACAGCATGGGCGACAAATGGCTTGCCCGGCACCTCGGCCAAGAAAATTCGAAGTCCATGGAAGCTCTTACAGCACTAATGACCCCACTTTTGCGCGGGCGAAGATAGCTGCCTAGCCCATAGTAGCAACAGTACTAGCGACCCCGGCACTTCTGAAGCCAGAAACGACAACGGAAGGCCCCGACGCAACAAACATAAGCGTCGAAGCAACAATGATAATACAGAGGATACGTCGGTCAACGCCGGATTCAGTGGCTCCAAATCCGGTCAACGGAGGAAGCCATTCAAAAGAAACAAAGATGGTTCATCACGCCTAGACTGAATACTTGATCGACCTTGCCAGATCCACGGCACTCCGGACAAGCCTGCCAACCATAACAACAGAAGCTGTTGGGTCTTCAAACATGCCGGCAAGTTAAAAGCCGAACACAAGGAGAAAGGGTCGCCCAGCGAGGAGGACAATGAGGAGCCTCCCCACCGAACATAGGGGGCAGAAGAAATTTCCCCTCGAGGTCAAAATGGTGAATATGATATACGTTACTCACATCTCCAAGCGGGAGCACAAACGCGCGTTAAGGGACGTCTACGCGATCGAGCCAGTCGCCCCAAAATTCAATCCATGGTCATCCTGCCCAATCACTTTTGATCGCAGAGACCATCCGACCAGTATCTATCACGGAGGCTCGACCGCACTAGTCCTCGACCCAATTATTGATGGATTCCACCTCATGCGGGTCCTCATGGACGGCGGCAGTAGCCTTAACCTTCTCTATCAGGACACAGTCCGCAAAATGGGTATTGATCCTTCAAGAATCAAGCCAACAAAAACCACCTTTAAGGGAGTAATACCTAGTGTAGAGGCCCGTTGCACGGGCTCAATCACACTGGAGGTTGTCTTCGGTTTGCCGGAAAACTTCCGAAGCGAAGACTTGATCTTCGACATCGTCCCTTTCCGCAATGGCTACCACGCGCTGCTCGGACGAACCGCGTTTGCTTGCTTCAACACGGTCCCACATTATGCCTATCTCAAACTCAAGATGCCCGGACCCTGCGGTGTTATAACAGTCAATGGAAACAGAGAACGCTCCCTCCGCACTGAGGAGCACACCGCGGCCCTGGCAGCGGAAGTACAGAGCTGCCTTATCATACCAAAAAATGCATCAGCAGTCAAGCCCCCGGACACTATCAAATGAGTCTAGACTACCCTGCAGCACGACAGTCCAGCTCGTCAGGGGCTCGACTAGCAATTCGGCCTCCGTCCCAGACCCAACCAAATTGCGCCACATGTACCACACATACATCATTACGCGTTGAAGATACCATGGGCAAAGATGGAGGCATAGTAAAGATAAAGTCCAGAATACGGCTCGACCCTATCGGCACCCTCATATTTCTTTTTTCTTATTTTTATTTTTCCAGGTTCCTTACAACCCACATCACCTTTCGACGGTACCAAGGGCCCATTTTCTAAGCCCCTCATGAAAACCCGATCGTTGAATCCTTTCAAAGGACAATACGCCAAGGAGAAAAGCAGTGTAGACATGTGGCAGAATATCTAAAGGATCTTTAAAGATCACTGCTTCCTTCTTTAGGACCCGTACACAGCTTTCCCTTGTGCTCGGCATGTAAAATAGCCTCGATGCTTACCGCATTATTTGTAAAAATACGTTTTGACATATCAATCAGACTATAATGGAAACAGTTTCTCGCCCAACCTATTCGATACTGGCTTATTTCTTAACCTGTATTCCCTTTTCTTCGTCTGATCGCCATGTACACCTCGGTACAACTTAAATCTCCAGGGGCTCTATCCGGCCATGTACACTCCTTTAAAATAATTCTGAACACCTCTATAGTACAATTCGGCGTCACGAATATAGCACTATATGCATCGGCCCCGAATCGTGTCTTTGGTCAATAGTTGGGTTGTTCAACTCCTGTGGTTGCTGCCTTACGTTCCGCTCGTTCGGCTAAGGCAGTAAAGGGAGAACTACTGCAATTGTATTTCCGGTTTATCTGGATAAACACCTCAGTAGAGAAATCCAAAAACTGACTGTCATGGTGCGGCGAGAGCTGGTCAGCTATTCGGAGACCAATTACAAATCTCTTACATTTTTCCCCTTTACGCGAAGGACCGGTCTTCACCCGGTCAAGCATCTACAACACCCAAGTTCGGATAATCGAATAATACCAGGAGCTGCGCCTACAATCTCATTGTAAAACTCTTATGGCTAAGTGAGAGCGATAAATCCACATAGTCTGATTGCCTGGTTCGCTGCACTAACACCTCCTTCAAGGACCAAATTGATGGGTTGAAAGTGCGTTATATCGACTAGAGGGGGGGGGTGAATAGGCGATTTTTATGAAAGTCTTCAGAACATAGAAGTTTTGAAGATAAACGATAAAATTAAACCTATTACCATGCAACGGAAGGTAGACTACACTAGGCAAACCATAGTCAAGTATTCAATGAAGTGAAAGCATAAAGACTAATAGCAGCTAGGTAGTAAGGATCAGGTAGGAAGATATGGTGAAGCCAAACAGAACATGCAGTCACTCAGTGAAGACAAATGATAGTGCAAACATACAATGACTTCACAAGGAGTAACAGTAAGTAAAGTGAAGTGAAGATGAGACCAGTGACTCATTGAAGACAATGATTTGTTGGACCAGTTCCAGTTGCTATGACAACTGTACATCTGGTTGGAGCGGCTAGGTATTTAAACCTTAGGACACACAGTCCCGGACACCCACTCCTCACCGTATTCTCCTTGAGCTAAGGTCACATAGACCTCGCCCAATCACTCTGGTAAGTCTTCAAGGTAGACTCCCAAACCTTCACAGACTTCGTTCACTGGCAATCCACAATGTCTCTTGGATGCTCAGAACGCGACGCCTAGCCAGCTGGAGGATGCACAGTCCTCAAGTGTAATAAGTCTTCAGATCACACAGACAAGAAGACTTAAGTGATGCCCAATTCTCTCTGGCTCTGGTGGTTAGGGATTTATCCTCGCAAGGAATTCTCTCTCAAAGGCTTCGAGGTGGGTTGCTCTCAAATGACAAAAGCCGTACTTTCAATCTAAGCAGCCAACCATTTATGGTTGTAGGGGTTGGCTATTTATAGCCACTTGGCAACCCGACCCTATTTGTCTGAAATGACCCTGGGTCACTAAGGAACTGACACGTGTTCCAACGGTCAGATTTCAAACTCACACGGCAACTTTACTTGGGCTACAAGCAAAGCTGACTTGTCCGACTCTGGACAAGATCTGCTCTCATAGTCTTCACTCGAAGACATAGGTTTTTGGTTTAGGCATCACTTCAGTCATTCTGACTGGTTCTCTTGGACCCCACTTAGCAGTATGGTGGTTCCTATGACTCAACACAAAAGAAAAAGAACTACGAAAGATCTAAGTCTTCGAGCTCCATAGGCTTCATATAGTGTCTTCACTTGTCATAGTTTTCAATGTGAATATCTTCATATACCACCTTTGACTTCAATGTCTTCATACATTTTTAGGGGTCATCTCTGGTAGTAAAACCGAATCAATGAGGGACTTCTACCTGTGTTATCCTGCAATTCTCACAAACACATTAGTCCCTCAACTAGGTTTGTCGTCAATACTCCAAAACCAACTAGGGCTGGCATTAGATGCACTTACAATCTCCCCCTTTCTGGTGATTGATGACAAACTAGTTGAAGTTTTCAACGGGGAATATAATCTGTGAAATTGTAAAGGATAAGTAATTGTCTTCATAAGTTGCAAGGGCTCCCCCTGAAGATGTGCATATAAGTTAATTTGCTTTTGGAATGCAAATGCACATGGCAGGTTGTACTTGTGGAGATCCACTTCAACTTATGATGACAATCCACTATGCATGTGAAAGTATATGAAGATAATGACATGCATAATGGAAAATGGACGTCTGCAGAATGAGCTAAGTGCGGAATTTATCGTCGCACATGCGGAATTTATCTTCGCAAAACAAGGTGGCAAATAAGTAGCAGACGACCATCTAGTTTAAGTGTTACAACTCATAAGAACCAAATGTAGCAAAAACGAGAGTTGTAAGCACGAAGAAAAATATAAGGCACCCGACCATATGGACCCGCTTGAAGACTATCAATCTCATATGCTTCTCCCCCTTTTGTCAGTAATGACCAAAAAGGTTTGAAGACATAGAGCCTCTACTCGTTCCCATGAGGAGTAGGTGAAGTAGCAGGGTTGTTGGTGTTGTTTGGCGGTGCAGAAGAGCTTGGAGGTGCTGAAGGAGGTGGCGGTGAAGTAGCATCGTCTTCTTCCTCAATAATTCTGGCAGTCACTATGGCAGCAGAGGAAGAGAACTCAGAGTCTTCAAGGGATGGAGTTCCTAGCAGCACAGCCCTTCGAGGAGGTGTGGAGTCAAACTTGAATCTCTCAGTGAAGCCATCCTCTTGAAGATCAGCTTCAGAACACATCATTGTGAGCCCTTTCCATGTGCGGCGACAGGTTTCATGGGCAACGAAAGCATTCTTGGTGGCAAGATTTCGAGTGCGATTAACATCCACCAAGAGGCTTTTCATCTGACGCTTAAGCCAGTCATGATGCCTATCCTGTTTCTGATGTAGAGCCACAAGAAGCTCTCGGTCGTTGAGAACACGAGTGCGCTTCTTGGGTCTTGGAGCAGTGGCACTGTCAGTGGCTTCAGTGGAAGCAGGGTGTGGTGCACGTGTAGTGCCAGCCAAAGGATACACCCGAGAAACTGCTTCAGCGCCTTCAACGTTCTGAGTAAAACTCTGATGTTCTGCATTCTGAAGACTTAGAGGTTGCTTGGCAGGCTCAGAATAAATGGCTTCAGTAGACATGTCCACGTCAGGCAAGAAGATCCGACGGTTGAGGGCTGAGGGCTGATACGAGATGGCGGAGTGTAGCTTGATCAGCCGCATGACCCAAGGGGCGTAGAACTTCAAACCAAACAGATCAATGCCTGATGCAGCAAGTTGGCGTATGAAGAAGTCCTGTGCATTGAAGCATTTTCCATGAAGTATATAGAAGACCATAGTCTTCATTGCACCCTGAAGCTTGGCATTTGGAGAGTGCCCTTTGATAGGCCAGAGAGTTTGCCTGATGATGTGATAGATGGTTCTTGGCAGATACTCAAGGTCTTCAACGAAGAACTCTGTGGGATAAGCAGCATCTTGGGGCAATGGCTTCATCATGCTGAGCATCTGACTCATATCAGGTTCTGGCCGCTGAAAGATGCTCTCAATAGCTTCAGCATGCAGCTGACAGCCTTGCTCGAAGAGATCGCCAGGAGTGGGCAAGCCAGTGAGCTCAGTGACGTCAAATGCATTGGCTTCATGATGAACGTTGCCAGTCATCCACTCCAGGACCCAAGTCTTTGGATCTCTGCTATACCCTCTGATGTGAAGTGTGGCATAGAATTGAAGCAGCAGCTCTTCATTCCAATGCTCTTCGTCAGTAATGAACGGCAGCAGTCCAACTTCCTTGAAGCAATCTAAAGCTTCTTCCAGACAGGGCAGACTAGCTATAGCTTCAACGTCAAGGCGCTTGTGTGGGAAGATGCGACCTTGGTTGTACAGAATGCAAGAGTAATAGCTTCGCTGAGGATAGCTCCAGAACAGATCAGATGATATCCTTTCCCTTGAGTAGGGGTTCCTGGAGCTATTGAAGAACGTGTTGTCTGCCCTGAAGCCATTGATGTTGAAGGAGCCAGGTGCTGATGCAGGACCTGGAAACCTTGGTAGTCTTGGGATTGGCTTCTGGACCTGAGGCCTGTGCTCAACATGATAGTTGAATTGGGGACCGGCAGCAGACTCAGGAACAGAAGTGGCGGGATCAGTGGCTTCGCTGTCTTCTGAAGCTTTTGCCGGGGAGGGCTCCACATTATCTTCATTGGTGGTTGTGGCAGCCTCACGATTTTCATCCTCCACTTGACTAGCTGGAGGGTCGGCCACAAGCACATTCTCCTAGAGAACTGCTTCTTGATGGGACAGGGGAGTGGGATTTTGTGGGACTCCTTCTTCTGCGGCTGATGCAGCCGGAATGTCTTCAGCAGAGACTTGAGGTCTTGTACCTTTGCGAAGCCTGCGGAACGCAGGCGACGCCTGTGGAGTTGGTGTGGGCTAGGACTCATAGTCTTCTTCCTCTTGTGGGCGATCCGCCCATGAAGCATCCTGTGCAATTGGCGTCAGTGGACGACCAATGCTGATGAGTTCACTGTTTTCATGCTGAGGAAGGACTGCATCATCTTCTACATTGTCATGTTGACCAATGTCTTCAGCAGCGATGGGATCAGCTGCTGGAATGTCTTCAGCTTCATGAGCCTCTGTCGAAGCAGGCTCATGAATTGTCAGTTGTCGTTCCGCTTCAGGATAGACCATAGAAATGGGTTCAACTACCAAGGGCTCTGTGGAAGCAGCCCGAGCTTTCTTGGTCTTCCTCTTCTTCTTGGAGGGGGCAGTAGGAGAGGCTTCAGAGTGTTTCCTCTTCCTGGCTTCAGCCTTAGCAGTCCTTGTCTTCTTGAGCTTTGAAGCTGTTGACCGGCTTTTTGGCTTCGAGCCAGTCAGTCTAGTTGGGAAGACAATCGGAACTGCTTCTTGCCTTGGTGCATCAGGTTCAGCCGTAGTAGGCTTCTTCTTCTTCTTTGCGGCCATCCTGGGGTCGATGCCAGGACGCCCAAGTGCCTTGCGCTTCTCAGCCTCATTATAGGCATGCACACATCTGTCAGCCAGAGTCTTCATGCGCTCACGCGAACCCTGAGCTTCTGCACGCTTCTTCACAAAGGCTTCCTTGAGCTCGTGCATCATTGTCTTGAAGTTCTTCACTTCTTGCACGCTGAGCTTGTCCATATGCTTCTTGAACTGAGCCTTTTCATAGTCAATCTTCTGCTTCAGTTCAACAATGCGCTGGGCAATAGCAAGTTCTGAAGCAATGGCGCCTTGGAAGGCGACACTGAGGCCAATGGGTAGCTGCAGATCTTCAAAGCTGATGTTTGGCGTGTCAAACCACTTGTCAATGAAGTTGTGGATGATGGTGACATCAAAGAGAGGCAGATCATTGAAGATTTCTGCTTCTTCTTTGCTCTTGATGAGTTGCTCAAGAGCATCATCTGCAAGATCTTCATCACTTGACAAATCAATGTCGTCATTGCGCAGAATGGCAGCAGCTGTTAGCTCTTTGCCAGTGTGAGACAGAGGCATCTTGGCCTTCTGGGGCTTGGAGACGCGTGATAAGTCTTCAGACTACACACTGTCTTCAGGAGGTGCGGTTGCCAGTGGCTTCGCCCTTGAGACTTTTGGTGAAGGGGCAGGCTTTGAATCTTTTGGCTTCTTCAACTGCTTTGGCTTCGGCACTGCAGGTGCGTCATCAGACTCAGTGTCAGCTGCAGGCTCATTTACTGCAGTCCCTTGAACCAAGATGTAGGTGATGAGGCCTTCCAGGTTGGCGAAAGGACCAATGACATTGGGTTCTGCATGTCATGTGCCATCTGCCCTTGGAGATGAGGGACCAGGGTTGAAGTCTAACCCAAAAGTCTTCTTGTTCTGCTTCGCTGAGTTCTAAGCAAACTGGAAGTTGCGCTTGAACAGATTGTCGTCATGACACCATAGCAGTGACGACGAGTGTGCATCAGCAGGCTGTGGTCCACGGACCATGCATGGATAGAAGCCTTGAGCAATGGCTTCATCTCTGGACCTGGGTAGAAGATTCTTGAATAGGATGTCTCCCCACGGTCTCTTGATGGCGTTTTTCTCAGCATACTCCTGGGTCACAAATCTGTATTTGAACCATTGTTCTGCCCAATATCTTCGAATCCATTGGATTCGGGTCTTGCGCTGACTGTAATCCTCTTCAGGATCTGTCTTGTACATTTCTGAGAGTTCATCTGGCAGATCTCTGGAGGTCTCGCCACGACGCTTTCTGCCACCCTTCCTTGCTGCTTTCTCTGAAGCCATAAACTTTAACTTGAAAGGCTTCAAGAAGTTCAAAGGCTTCAAAGGTTTTCGTTTGCTGGACCAACAGGAACTGGCTTCGGGAGAATTTATGTGATGCTGTAAGAATTCTGCAAATGAATGCAGACTATGAGAACCAAAGGATTCTCCCACAGACATGTACCTGTGACAGCATTAAGGTGCAAGGGAAGGGGAAGAGGTCATATGCATTCTCAGAAGATTTTGAAGATAAATTAGTTTAGAAGACATTGACCTCATCGTGCGAAGACATTCACTCATAGATAAGAAGTTGGTTCCAGATTTGTATGAATCCACAGATCAGTACAAGTGAGGAATCTAACTACTTTGTGAAGCACAAGTGAATATACTAGGCATGTTATGAGATGCAGTATGAGAGAGATCTAGCTTGTGTGAAGAAACTGCCTGTGGTAGAAAGTGACAAATCCATAGGATCAGTGGTGCTGTAAAAAGAGGAAGTTTTATTTACCACACTAAGAACTGCTAGACGGAGTGTAAGATGAGGCCGAGCAGTTCGATCTTCTGTGCCCTAACTTGGCGATGGAGGACACCTACGGCGACGGCGGAGAGGACGATGTCCGCGGTCGGTGTGAAGACGGCGTCGGAGAGGTTGCGACAGCGAAGCGCTTCGTCGCCGACGTCGTCGAGGGCTAGCAGTGGCGCTAAGGTTCATGCGAGGGTGGAAGAAGAGATAATGACTGCTGTGAGTGTGTATTTATAGGCACAGGGGCGGCACTGTGCTATTACACAGGTGCCCCTGGCGATTCGCATCTGAGGAACACGTGGCCATTATGCGGAATTTTGGGGTTTGTTCCACGTCCCACGCACGCCTGGATTGTTGGGTGGTCGTTCCTACTTCTCCGGATTTCATGTGGAGGAATGAGCATTAAACACGGACTTAATGGTTGTCTCTGTATCTTCTGCTGACAAGGACGCAGAGAAGACATTCGACAGTTTCAATAGAATGCATATGACTTGGGGAGATAGAGTTTGAGATAGAAAGAATAGAGAGGTTAGGGTCCGATCACATTCACTTAGTTCAAAAGATTCAACACGAAGACATAGCTATAAGTGAATGCTGTAGAGGACAAAACACTAGCATATATATATATATATATATATCTATAATCAACATAGTGAAGATAATCATGAAAATATGTTGAGATCGAAGCCAAACCAAATGTGAAGACATTGCAAGGTAACGCCATGAGTGAAACACTTCAAAATAAAATGTTTGGTGGTGGCGTTACCCTCCGTATAGGAAGTATTAGACCCAGACACGGTGCACAATTATCGTGGTGCTCCCAAGTCAAATTACACATTAATGTATTCACACTTAGAATGTATGTCTTCATTGATTGAAGATATACTTTACTTCATGTGTTGCACATCTAAGTCATCAATATGCATAAGGGTTAGGATGCGTGCCTGATCACAGGACATTTGAGGATTCCAGGATATTTAGCTCACACCGTAACTTGCAAAACCTATTCTCATCCAAGGGCTTGGTGAAGATATCTGCCAATTGCTCTTCAGTGTTGACGTGTATGATATCAATGTCTTCCTCCACAACATGATCTCTGAGAAAGTGATGACGAATTTCAATGTGCTTTGTCTTCGAGTGCTGAACTGGGTTGTTGGCAATCTTGATGGTGCTTTCGTTGTCGCAGTAAAGTGGCACTTGCTTCAGATGAATGCCATAGTCCTTGAGTGTTTGCTTCATCCACAGAAGCTGAGCGCAGCAAGATCCAGCAGCAATGTATTCAGATTCAGCAGTGGAGAGAGATACACAGTTCTGCTTCTTTGAAGACCAACAGACAAGTGATCGTCCCAGAAAGTGACATGTGCCTAATGTAGACTTGCGATCAACTTTGTCACCAGCATAATCAGCATCCGAGAATCCAACCAGATCAAACTCTGAGCCCTTTGGATACCATAATCCTAGAGTTGGGGTGTGAGCCAAATATCGAAGAATTCGCTTCACAGCTAAGTGATGCGACTCCTTTGGTGCCGCTTGAAATCGAGCACACATACAAACACTAAGCATAATATCTGGCCTAGATGCACATAGATAAAGTAAAGAACCAATCATGGAGCGGTATACCTTTTGATCGAACTCTTTACCATTGTCGTCAGGACCCAGATGATGTTTGGCTGGCATTGGTGTTGTGAAGCCTTTGCAGTCTTGCATACCAAACTTCTTCAGGCAATCTTTGAGATACTTCTCTTGAGATATGAAGATGCCCTTGCGTTGTTGTCGTATTTGAAGACCGAGGAAGAACTTCAGCTCCCCCATCATGGACATCTGATATTGCTCTTGCATCATATATCCAAACTCTTCACTATACTTCTGATTAGTGCAGCTGAAGATAATGTCATCCACATATATTTGGCACACAAACAGTTCACCATCATATGTCTTTGTGAAAAGAGTGGGATCTAGGGAACCAGGTATGAAGCCTTTGCTCTTCAGGAAGTATTTGAGTGTGTCATACCAGGCCCGAGGGGCTTGTTTGAGGCCATATAGTGCCTTGTTGAGCTTGTATACCATGTTAGGATGTTTTGGATCTTCAAAGCCAGGTGGTTGTGCAACATACACTTCTTCTTCAATCTTGCCATTGAGAAAGGCACTCTTCACATCCATTTGATATAGAAGTATGTTATGATGATTTGCATAGGCCAGCAGTATGCGTATGGCTTCAAGTCTAGCCACAGGAGCAAATGTTTCATCGAAGTCAATGCCTTCCACTTGAGTATATCCTTGAGCAACGAGACAAGCTTTGTTTCTGACAACTTGACCATGCTCATCTTGCTTGTTGCGGTATATCCATTTGGTGCCTATTATATTGTGCTTCCGTGGATCAGGACGCTTAACCAGTTCCCATATATTATTCAGCTCAAACTGTTGAAGCTCTTCTTGCATAGCTTGAATCCATTCAGGTTTCATGAAGGCTTCTTCAACTTTCTTGGGTTCTGCAATTGAGACGAATGCGAAGTGCCCATAGAAATTTGCTAGCTGAGTTGCCGTTGAATGAGTGAGTGGACCAGGTGCATTGATGCTATCAATTATTCTTTCAATCTGCACTTCATTGGCAACACGAGGATGTACAGGGTGAAGACTTTGCTCTTGCTGTTCATTGTCGTTGTTGGAAGGAATGTCTTCAGGCTGAGCTTTGTCTTCATGTTGATCAGGTGCTGAAATGATAAGTTCTTCTTCAGGATGAGCTTCAGAAGGTATAATTTCTCCAGTTCCCATTAGCTTGATTGATTCACTGGATGGAACTTCATCTAGCACATTTGGCAGCTGCTCTCTTTGTGAACCGTTGGTCTCATCGAACCGCACATCCACTGTTTCAACCACTTTGTAATGAAAGAGATTGAAGACTCTGTAGGAGTGCGAATCCTTTCCATATCCAAGCATAAAACCCTCATGTGCTTTTGGTGCAAATTTTGAGGTGTGATGTGGGTCCTTGATCCAGCACCTTGCGCCAAATACTCTGAAGTAACTGACATTTGGCTTCTTGCCAGTAAGGAGCTCATAAGATGTCTTGTTCAGTAGGTTGTGAAGATAAACACGATTGATTTTATGGCATGCTGTATCAATGGCTTCGGGCCAGAATTTTCTTGGGGTCTTGTATTCATCTAGCATCGTTCTGGCCATCTCAATTAGTGTTCTGTTCTTGCGTTCGACGACGCCATTCTGCTGTGGCGTGTACGGGGCTGAGAATTCATGTGTGATGCCCAAGGTATCAAGATATGTATCAAGGCCAGTGTTCTTGAATTCAGTGCCATTGTCACTTCTGATGTGCTTTATCTTGGCGCCAAAATTGTTCATAGCTCGATTGGCGAAGCGTCTGAATACATCCCGCACTTCAGTCTTGTAAAGGATTATGTGCACCCAAGTATATCTAGAATAATCATCAACAATAACGAAGCCATGGAGGCAAGCAGTAGTAGTTAGAGTTGAGTAATGAGTGGGACCGAAAAGATCCATGTGAAGCAGTTCGAAGGGTCGAGTAGTGGTCATGATTGTCTTCGAGGGATGTTTGGCCCTCGTCATATTCCCTGCTTCACAGGCACCGCATAAGTGGTCTTTCTTGAACTTGACGCCCTCGATGCCTATGACATGCTTCTTCTTCGCAAGGGTGTGGAGGTTCCTCATGCCAGCATGTCCAAGCCTCCGATGCCAGAGCCAGCATTCTGAAGCCTTTGCTAGAAGACATACTGCAAGCTGTGACCCTGCTGAGAAATCTACCATGTACAAATCATCTTTTCGATACCCTTCAAACACTAGAGACTTGTCAGATTCCATTAGTACAAGGCAACGATATTTTCCAAACATTACGATCATGTCCAAATCGCAAAGCATTGAGACAGACATTAAGTTGAAGCCAAGGGATTCAACAAGCATGACTTTATCCATGTGTTGATCCCTTGAGATTGCAGCTCTACCTAGACCCAATACCTTACTTTTACCAGTGTCAGCAAATGTGATGTGGCTCTTGTCGGATGGACGTAAGGTTGAGTCCATAAGAAGACTTCTTTTGCCAGTCATGTGATTTGTACACCCACTGTCAATAATCCATTCTGAAGACGCTGGTGTCGTACCCTACAGTGCAGTTAGGGGGATAGGCTTCACCAAGAGCATTGTGAAGCAAAAACATTTGACGAACCAGTGGGTTATGAAAGCTTAGATCCAGGTTAGGACTAATAGGGAGAGTAGCAAGCGATTCAGGTACGAAGTACATAGTAAGACCATTTGGGCATTTGATCTTGCGCCCTACAAGATGTTTAAGGTCCCCAGCAATAGCGTCAGACGATTTTGGCTTTCTGCTGGAGACCTTTCCTTGCAAAAGAGAGTTAAGCTTTCTTAGCCACCCACATCTTCAAGGGTGGCTTAGAAGCAATAAGTCCAAGTGCAGCATCTGAGAATTTTGGCTTTGAAGCCCTAGCAATCAGTCTTGCAGGCGGACAATAGAACTCATAAGAATAAGCAAAATAGTTCTTGGTCTTATGAACATGGCGGTTTGATGAACCGCTCTCATATTCATATGCCTGAGTATGGTTTCCCTACAAAACATTTGCGTTAGTGCGACTCAGGTGAGTCCTCTGTCTGTATGAAGCCTTTGGACCGTATGAAGCCTTTGGTCTGAGGTTTGTCTTCTTCACGTGAGGTGTCATGATGACATTCACAGGAAGACTCTCCAGACACCTTTTCGGAACCCAGATCTTCTTCATAGGCGGTCCATTTCTACAGTTAGTACCAATGTACCTGGCAAATACTTCACCATTCTGATTCTTAAACAGTATATAGTTTGCATCAAAGGATTCATCAATGATAATGGGGTTAGCACAAGTGAAGCCAGATAGATTGGATGGATCTGCCGAAGGTTCCTTTGCAGCAACCCACATGGTTTTGGGGTACTGCTCAGGTTTCCAGTAAGAGCCATCTGCATTCATTTTCCTTATGAACCCTACACCCTCTTTCCTAGGGTTTCGGTTCAGAATCTGCTTTTTCAGGACATCACATAGCGTCTGATGCCCTTTAAGACTTTTGTACATCCCTGTTTCAAGCAATGTCTTCAACCTAGCATTCTCATCAGCAATAGCGGTGGTATCCTCAGCAGAGGGGTTAGTACCACATCAACAGTTGAGGATATTGCAACAGCAGTAGCAGTAGAACATTCAGCAACAGAAATAGCATTATCACGCTCAATGCATTTAATACATGGTGGTTCAAATCCTTCCTGAGCGGGACTGATCTGTTTGGCGCGAAGTGACTCGTTTTCCGTTTGAAGATCTTCATGAACCGCTCTCAATTTCTCAAGATCTTGCTTCCTTTGAAGATAATCATAGGAAAGATTTTCATGAGTTGTTGAGAGAGTTTCATGACGACTTTCAAGTTCCTGATACTTAACGTGAAGATTTTTTATGTCTTCAATTAAGGATTCAGATCGAGTCATTTCAGCACCTAACAGATCATCGCTTCTGTCTAACAGTTTTTGAATATGTTCCATAGCTTTCTGTTGTTCAGTTGCAATTTTAGCAAGTGTTTTGTAGCTAGGTTTTGAACCACAATCAGAGTCATCGTCACTAGATGTTTGATAGTGAGTAGTGTGTGTGTTTACCTTGGCACCGCGTGCCATGAAGCAGTATGTAGAAGCGGAGTAGTCCTTGTCATTTGCATCGGTGTCGGTGATGAAGTCATTGTCTTTAGTGTTGAAGATGGACTTGGCAACGTATGCTGTAGCCAGACTTGCGACGCCTGAGTCGGATTCCTCCTCAGACTCCACCTCCGCCTCCTTAGAAGCAGACTCCTCCTCTGAATCCATTTCCTTGCCAACAAACGCACGTGCCTTGCCAGATGAGCTCTTCTTATGTGATGAAGACTTTGAGGAAGACTTGGAAGAAGACTTTGAGTATTTCTTCTTCTTCTTCTTGTCGTCAGAGTCATATTCCTTGCTCTTCTTCTTCTTTTTGTTCTCATTGTTCCACTGTGGACACTCAGAGATGAAGTGGCCAAGTTTCTTGCACTTGTGACATGTTTTCTTCTTGTAGTCATGAGCAAGAGATTCATCATTCCTTGAACTTGATCGGGAAGACTTTCTGAAGCCTTTCTTCTTGGTGAATTTTTGGAACTTCTTAACAAGCATAGCAAGTTCCCTTCCAATGTCTTCAGGATCATCAGAACTACTGTCAGATTCTTCTTCAGATGAGGAGACAGCTTTTGCCTTCAAGGCACGAGTTCGCCCATAGTTTGGACTGTAGATATCTCTTTTCTCCGAAAGCTGAAACTCATGTGTGTTGAGCCTCTCAAGTATGTCAGACGGATCGAGTGTCTTGAAATCAGGACGTTCTTGAATCATCAGGGCCAGGATGTCAAACGAACTATCAAGTGATCTCAGAAGCGTCTTGACAACTTCATGTTTGGTAATCTCAGTGGCGCCGAGGGCTTGAAGCTCATTTGTGATGTCAGTGAGTCGGTCAAATGTGTGCTGGACATTCTCATTGTCATTTCGCTTGAAGCGGTTGAAGAGGTTGCGAAGGACACTGATTCTCTGATCTCTCTGGGTTGAGATGCCTTCATTGACCTTGGAGAGCCAGTCCCAGACCAGCTTGGATGTCTTCAAAGCACTCACACGGCCATACTGTCCTTTGGTCAGATGACCACAGATGATATTCTTGGCAGTAGAGTCCAGTTGAACGAATTTCTTGACATCAGCAGCAGTGACACCTTCTCCAGCCTTGGGAACGTCGTTCTCGACGACATACCATAGGTCGACGTCAATGGCTTCAAGATGCATGCGCATGTTATTCTTCTAGTAGGGATATTCAGTTCCATTGAAGACGGGGCACGCAGCGAAGACTTTAATTATCCCTGCAGTCGACATAGCTAAAACTCCAGGTGGTTAAACCGAATCACACAGAACAAGGGAGCACCTTGCTCTGATACCAATTGAAAGTGCGTTATATCGACTAGAGGGGGGGGTGAATAGGCAATTTTTATGAAAGTCTTCAGAACATAGAAGTTTTGAAGATAAACGATAAAATTAAACCTATTACCATGCAGCGTAAGGTAGACTACACTAGGCAAACCATAGTCAAGTATTCAATGAAGTGAAAGCACAAAGACTAATAGCAGCTAGGTAGTAAGGATCAGGTAGGAAGATATGGTGAAGCCAAACAGAACATGCAGTCACTCAGTGAAGACAAATGATAGTGCAAACATACAATGACTTCACAAGGAGTAACAGTAAGTAAAGTGAAGTGAAGATGAGACCAGTGACTCGTTGAAGACAATGATTTGTTGGACCAGTTCTAGTTGCTGTGACAACTGTACGTCTGGTTGGAGCGGCTAGGTATTTAAACCTTAGGACACACAGTCCCGGACACCCAGTCCTCACCGTATTCTCCTTGAGCTAAGGTCACATAGACCTCGCCCAATCACTCTGGTAAGTCTTCAAGGTAGACTCCCAAACCTTCACAGACTTCGTTCACCGGCAATCCACAATGTCTCTTGGATGCTCAGAATGCGACGCCTAACCGGCTGGAGGATGCACAGTCCTCAAGTGTAATAAGTCTTCAGATCACACAGACAAGAAGACTTAAGTGATGCCCAATTCTCTCTGGCTCTGGTGGTTAGGGCTTTATCCTCGCAAGGAATTCTCTCTCAAAGGCTTCGAGGTGGGTTGCTCTCAAACGACAAAAGCCGTACTTTCAATCTGAGCAGCCAACCATTTATGGTTGTAGGGGGTGGGCTATTTATAGCCACTTGGCAACCCGACATGATTTGTCCGAAATGACCCTGGGTCACTAAGGAACTGACACGTGTTCCAACGGTCAGATTTCAAACTCACACGGCAACTTTACTTGGGCTACAAGCAAAGCTGACTTGTCCGACTCTGGACAAGATTCGCTCTCATAGTCTTCACTCGAAGACATAGGTTTTTGGTTTAGGCATCACTTCAGTCATTCTGACTGGTTCTCTTGGACCCCACTTAGCAGTATGGTGGTTCCTATGACTCAACACAAAAGAAAAAGAACTATGAAAGATCTAAGTCTTCGAGCTCCATAGGCTTCATATAGTGTCTTCACTTGTCATAGTCTTCAATGTGAATATCTTCATATACCACCTTTGACTTCAATGTCTTCATACATTTTTAGGGGTCATCTCTGGTAGTAAAACCGAATCAATGAGGGACTTCTACCTGTGTTATCCTGCAATTCTCACAAACACATTAGTCCCTCAACTAGGTTTGTCGTCAATACTCCAAAGCCAACTAGGGGTGGCACTAGATGCACTTACATGGGTCAAGTGTGTTCAGATGCTTTTCTGAATACCCGAGTACTACCTATGTGGGCGCTGAAGCCGACGACTGGCTGATACGTCTCCAATGTATCTATAATTATTGATTGTTCCATGCTATTATATTACCTATTTTGGATGTTTATGGGCTTTATTATACACTTTTATATTATTTTTGGGACTAACCTATTAACCGAAAGCACAGTGCAAATTGCTGTTTTTTTCCTATTTCAGTGTCTCACAGAAAAGGAATATCAAACAATCCAAACGGAATGAAACCTTCATGAGGATATTTTTTGGAATAAACATGATCCAGGAGACTTGGAGTGGATGTCAAGGAAGCAGCGAGGCGACCACGAGGTAGGGCGGCGCGCCCCCCACCCTCGTGGGCCCCTCGCAGCTCCACCGACCTACTTCTTTCACCTATATATACTCTTATACCCTGAAAACATCCAGGGGAGCCACAAAACCACTTTTCCACCGCCGCAACCTTCTATACCCGTGAGATCCCATCTAGGGACCTTTTCCGGCGATCTGCCGGAGGGGGATTCGGTCACGGAGGGCTTCTACATCAACACCATAGCCTCTCCGATGATGTGTGAGTAGTTTACCACAGACCTGCGGGTCCATAGTTATTAGCTAGATGGCTTCTTGTCTCTCTTTGGATCTCAATACAAAGTTCTCCTCGATGTTCTTGGAGATCTATTCGATATAATTCTTTTTGCGGTGTGTTTGCCGAGATCCGATGAATTGTGGGTTTATGATTAAAGATTATCTATGAACAATATTTGATTCTTCTCTGAATTCTTATATGCATGATTTGATATCTTTGCAAGTCTCTTCGAATTATCAGTTTGGTTTGGCCTACTAGATTGATCTTTCTTGCAATGCGAGAAGTGCTTAGCTTTGGGTTCAATCTTGCGGTGTCCTTTCCCAGTGACAGCAGGGGCAGCAAGGCACGTATTGTATTGTTTCCAACGAGGATAAAAAGATGGGGTTTATATCATATTTCTTGAGTTTATCCCTCTACATCATGTCATCTTGCCTAATGCCCTACTTTATTCTTATGAACTTAATACTCTAGATGCATGCTAGATAGCGGTCGATGTGTGGAGTAATAGCAGTAGATGCAGAATCGTTCCGGTCTACTTGACACGGACGTGATGCCTATGTTCATGATCATGCCTAGATATCATCATTGCTATGCGCTTTTCTATCAATTTCTCGGCAGTAATTTGTTCACCCACCGTAATATATGCTATCTTGAGAGAAGCCACTAGTGAAACCTATGGCCCCCGGGTCTACTTTACATCATATAAGTTTCTGATCTACAATTCTAGTTTACTATTTATTTTGCAATCTTTACTTTTCAATCTATACAACAAAAATACCAAAAATATTTATCTTATTATCTCTATCAGATCTCACTTTCGTAAGTGACCGTGAAGGGATTGACAACCCCTTTATCGCGTTGGTTGCGAGGTTCTTGTTTGTTTGTGCAGGTACTAGGTGACTTGCATGTAGTCTCCTACTAGATTGATACCTTGGTTCTCAAAAACTGAGGGAAATACTTACGCTACTTTGCTGCATCACCATTTCGTCTTCAAGGGAAAACCTACACATGCTCAAGAGGTAGCAAGAAGGATTTCTGGTGCCGTTGCCGGGGAGATTTGCACCAAGTCAAGTCAAGATTTGGTCTCCTGTCAACTAGCCATTTCTGGCGCCGTTGCCGGGGAGATCTACGCCCAAGTCAAGACATACCAAGTACCCATCACAAACTCTTATCCCTCGCATTATATTATTTGCCATTTGCCTCTCGCTTTCCTCTCCCCTACTTCACCCTTGCCGTTTCATTTACCTCTTTTCCGTTTGCCCTTTTTCCGTTCGTCTCTTTTTGCTTGCCTCTTGTGTGTCTGGTTTCCCTGATGGACTTGCCTAAAAACGTTGATCCTCACCTTAGAAGGTTGGAAGAAATTCAGAACAACGTTAGAAGCTTTATGTCTTTGCAATTTGAGCATAATAATTTCTTCAGAAACAAGCTTAAAGAACAAAAAAGTTTTATGGAGTACATGAATAAAGAGCTAGATGATATGTCTAAGGAATTTTATGGTTTGAAATCTCTGTTTGCCAATATGAATCTTAATAAAGATGGGACTGGAGATGAGTCAAATTTAGTTAGAAGGCATCCCAATGATTCGGAGTTTTTAGATCTTGATGCAAAAATTGATAAAAGTGGGATTGAAGAGGTCAAAAATTTACATAGCAATGAACCCACTATTTTGGATTTCAAGGAATTTAATTATGATAATTGCTCTTTGATAGATTGTATTTCCGTGTTGCAATCCGTGCTAAATTCTCCTCATGATTATGACCAAAACAAAGCTTTTACTAAACACATCATTGATGCTTTAATGCAATCCCATAGAGAAAATCTTGAACTAGAAGTTTCTGTTCCTAGAAAACTTTATGATGAGTGGGAACCTACTATTAAAATTAAGATTAAAGATCATGAATGCTATGCTTTATGTGATTTGGGTTCTAGTGTTTCCACGATTCCAAAAACTTTGTGTGATGTGTTAGGTTTCCGTGAATTTGATGATTGTTCTTTAAATTTGCATCTTACGGATTCCACCATTAAGAAACTGCTACCTCTTGAGCACTGCGTTGGTTTTCCCTTGAAGAGGAAAGGGTGATGTAGTAAAGTAGCGTAAGTATTTCCCTCAGCTTTTGAGAACCAAGGTATCAATCCAGTAGGAGACTACACGCAAGTCCCTCGTACCTACACAAACAAATAAGAACCTCGCAACCAACGCGATAAAGGGGTTGTCAATCCCTTCACGGTCACTTACGAGAGTGAGATCTGATAGAGATAATAATAATAAGATAAATATTTTTGGTATTTTTATGATGTAGATTTCAAGTAAAGATTGCGAAAAAAATAGATTGGAAACTTATATGATAAAAGATAGACCCGGGGGCCATATGTTTCACTAGTGGCTTCTCTCAAGATAGCATAAGTATTACGGTGGGTGAATAAATTACTGTCGAGCAATTGATAGAAAAGTGCATAATTATGATAATATCTAGGCATGATCATGTATATAGGCATCACGTCCACGACAAGTAGACCAAAACGATTCTGCATCTACTACTATTACTCCACACATCAACCGCTATCCAGCATGCATCTAGAGTATTAAGTTCATAAGAACAAAGTAATGCATTAAGCAAGAGGACATGATGTAGAGGGATAAACTCAAGCAATATGATATAAACCCCATCTTTTTATCCTTGATGGCAACAATACAATACGTGCCTTGCTGCCCTTGCTGTCACTAGGAAAGGACACCGCAAGATTGAACCCAAAGCTAAGCACTTCTCCCATTGCACGAAAGATCAATGTAGTAGGCCAAACCAAACTGATAATTCGAAGAGGCTTGCAAAGATAATTAAATCATGCATATAAGAATTTAGAGAAGAACCAAATATTGTTCATAAATAGTCTTGATCATAAACCCACAATTCATCGGATCTCGACAAACACACCGCAAAAAGAGTTACATCGAATAGATCTCCAAGAAGATCGAGGAGAACTTTGTATTGAGATCCAAAGAGAGAGAAGAAGCCGTCTAGCTAATAACTATGGACCCGAAGGTCTAAGGTAAACTACTCACACATCATAGGAGAGGCTATGGTGTTGATGTAGAAGCCCTCCGTGATCGATTCCCCCTCCGGCGAAGCTCCGGAAAGGCCCCAAGATGGGATTCCTTGGGTACAGAAGGTTGCGGCAGTGGAAATAGGGTTTGGTGGTGCTCCTGGATGTTTTCGGGGCATATGGGTATATATAGGAGGAAGAAGTAGGTCGGTGGAGCTACGAGGGGCCCACGAGGGTGGGGGGCACGCCCATGGGGGGAAGGCGCACCTCCCTGCCTCATGGCCTCCTCGTTGATTTCTTGCCGTCTACTCCAAGTCCCCTGGATCATGTTTGTTCAAAAAATAACTCTCCCGAAGGTTTCATTCCGTTTGGATTCCGTTTGATATTCCTTTTCTACGAAACACTGAAATAGGCAAAAAAACAACAATTTGCACTGGGCCTTGGGTTAGTAGGTTAGTCCCAAAAAATAATATAAAAGTATATAAATAAGCCCATTAACATCCAAAACAGATAATATAATAGCATGGAACAATAAAAAATTATAGATACGTTGGAGACGTATCAAGCATCCCCAAGCTTAATTCCTGCTCGTCCTCGAGTAGGTAAATGATAAAAATAGATTTTTTTGATGTGGAATGCTACCTAGCATAATTCTCAATGTAATTTTCTTTATTATGGCATGAATATTCAGATCCGAAAGATTCAAGACAAAAATTTAATATTGACATAAAAACAATAATACTTCATGCATACTAACTAAGCAATCATGTCTTCTCAAAATAACATGGCAAAAGAAAGTTCATCCCTACAAAATCATATAGTTTGGTCATGCTCCATTTTCGTCACACAAGAATGCTCTCATCTTGCACAACCCCGATGACAAGCCAAGCAATTGTTTCATACTTTAGGTATCTCAAACTTTTTTCAACTTTCACGCAATACATGAGCGTGAGCCATGGATATAGCACTACGGGTGGAATATAATAATTATGATGGGGGTTATCTGGAGAAGACAAAAAGGAGAAAGTCTCACATTGACGCGACTAATCAACGGGCTAGGGAGATTCCCATCAATTGATGTCAATGCAAGGAGTAGGGATTGCCATGCAACGGATGCACTAGAGCTATAAATGTATGAAAGCACAACAAAAGAAACTAAGTGGGTGTGCATCCAACTTGCTTGCTCACGAAGACCTAGGGAATTTGAAGAAGCCCATTGTTGGAATATACAAGCCAAGTTCTATAATGAAAAATTCCCACTAGTATATGAAAGTGACAAAACAAGAGACTCTTTATCATAAAGATCCTGGTGCTACTTTAAAGCACAAGTGTGGAAAAAGAGGATAGTAGCATTGTCCCTTTTTATTTTTATTTTTGGGCATTTTTTATTTGGCCTTTATTTTATTTATTTATTTGGGACAATGCTCTATTAATGATGATCATCACACTTCTATTTATTTACAATTCAATGATTACAACTCGATACTAGAACAAAATATGACTCTATATGAATGCCTCCGGCGGCGTACTGGGAAAGGCAATGAATCAAGAGTGACATGTATGATAAATTATGCATGGTGGCTTTGCCACAAATACGATGTCAACTACATGATCATGCAAAGCACTGTGACAATGATGAAGTGTGTCATAAATGAAACGGTGGAAAGTTGCATGGCAATATATCTCGGAATGGATATGGAAATGCCATACTAGGTAGGCATGGTGGCTGTTTTGATGAAGATATAAGGAGGTTTATGTGTGATAGAGCGTATCATATCATGGGGTTTGGATGCATAGGTGAAGTTTGCACCAACTCTCAAGGTGAGAAAGGGCAATGCACGGTACCGAAGAGGCTAGCAATGATGGAAGGGTGAAAGTGCGTATAATCCATGAACTCAACATTAGTCATAAAGAACTCATATACTTATTGCAAAAATATGCAAGTCATCAAAAACCAAGCACTACGCGCATTCTCTTAGGGGGATAGATTGGTAGAAAAAGACCATCGCTTGTCCCCGACCGCCACTCATAAGGAAGACAATCAAAGAACACCTCATGTTTCAAATTTGTTACACAACGGTTACCATACGTGCATGCTATGGGACTTGCAAACATCAACACAAGTATTTCTCAAATTCACAACTACTCAACTAGCACAACTTTAATATCACCATCCTCATATCTCAAAATAATTATCAAGTATCCAACTTCTCATAGTATTCAACACACTTTTTATGCAAGTTTTTATTATACCGATCTTGGATGCCTATCATATTAGGACCAATTTTATAACCAAAGAAAATTACCATGTTGTTCTAAAGGACTCAAAATAATATAAGTGAAGCATTAGAGACCAATAATTTCTATAAAATAAAACCACCACCGAGCTCTAAAAGATATAAGTGAAGCACTAGAGCAAAATTATCTAGCTCAAAAGATATAAGTGAAGCACATAGAGTATTCTAATAAATTCCAATTCATGTGTGTCTCTCCCAAAAGGTGTGTACAGCAAGGATGATTGTGGTAAAATAAAAAGCAAACTCAAATCATACAAGAAGCTCCAAGCAAAACACATATCATGTGGTGAATAAAAATATAGCCTCAACTAAAGTTACCGATGGAAGAAGACAAAAGAGGGGATGCCTTCTGGGGTATCCCCAAGCTTAGGATTTTGGTTGTCCATGAATTTTACCTTGGGGTGCCTTGGGAATCCCCAAGCTTAGGCTCTTGCCACTCCTTATTCCATAATCCATCAAATCTTTACCCAAAAGTTGAAAACTTCACAACACAAAACTCAACAGAAAATCTCATTAGCTCCTTTAGTATAAGAAAACAAACCACCACCTAAGGTACTATAATGAACTCATTCTTTATTTATATTGGTGTTAAACCTACTGTATTCCAACTTCTCTATGGTTCATAACCTCCTATACTAGCCATAGATTCATCAAAATAAGCAAACAACACGCGAAAAACAGAATCTGTCAAAAACAGAACAGTCTGTAGTAGTCTGTAGGTTTTGAATACTTTTGTAACCCCAAAAATTCTGAAATAAATTGCTGGACGTGAGGAATTTATCTATTGATCATCTGCAAAAAGTATCAACCTAATCGCACTCTCCAGTAAAAAAATGGCAGCAAATCTCGTGAGCGCTAAAGTTTCTGTTTTTTACAGCAAGATCGCAAAGACTTTCCCCAAGTCTTCCCAAAGGTTCTACTTGGCACAAACACTATTTAAAATCATAAAACCACATGTAAACAGATGCTATATGAATGATTTATTACTAAGAAGAACCAAAAAGCAAGAAACAAAAATAAAATTGGACAAGCGCTATCGTTTAACGCCCCTAGCTAGGCATTGATAATTTCAATGATGCTCACATGAAAGACAAGAATTGAAGCACAAAGAGAGCATCATGAAACACGTGACAAACACATCTAAGTCTAACATACTTCCAATGCATAGGCATCTTATAGGCAAACAAATTATCATAGCAAGCAAAAACTAGCATATGCAAGGAAGCGGAAAGAAACAATAGCAATCTCAACATAACAGACATAATTTAGTAACATGAAAATTTCTACAATCATATTTTCCTCTCTCATAATAATTACATGTGGGATCATAAGAAAATTCAACAAAATAGCTATCACATAAAATATTTTCAACACGATCCACATGCATGCAAAGTTGACACTCTTCCAAAATAGTGGGACTGACATTAACTAAAGTCATGACCTCTCCAAACCCACTTTTATCAAAAATTTCATAAGAATGAACATTATCCAAATATGTGGGATCTAAAGTTGACACTCTTCCAAACCCACTTTCAGTATTATTGCAAACATTATTATCAATCTCATATTCATCATGGGGCTTAAATAAATTTTCAAGATTGTAAGAAGAATCACCCCAATCATGATCACTGCAACAAGTAGTGGACATAGCAAAACTAGCATCCCCAATCTTAGGGTTTTGCATATTATTAGCACAATTTACATTCATAGAATTTATAATAACATCATTGCAACCATGCTTTTCATCGAAGGAACTATCAAGTATGGGTGCAATAGCAACGACCTCATGTTTAACATAAGGAACTATAGCAAATTCATCTTCATAGATATTGGCATCATGGCCACAAGAATAGAAAGCATCATGTTCATCAAGGGATATTTCAATCAAATCATCGGAATCATAATTATCTATAGATTCATGCATATCATTATTTTCTTCCGAAGCAACGGTCATTCTTTCAATAAATTCTTTGACATAGACATTATGAGCATAGTTTTCATAGCAATATTTAAGTATGTCAAAATTTTCAGATTTGTAGAGAGTAATATCATACTTTTCAATCAAAGAAGCAACTTCATAATCACCCTTAAAAGTAACAAATTCTTCAATTTGTTCAATATCATAGTAACTATAAACACCCTTTGCATAAGAAGATAAGATTTCATTTTCATTAAACTCACATAGGTAGGGAAGGTGTTTTTTAGGGTTCTTAGAGCAACAAGTAAAACCACAAATTTCACAAAGATTCCAAGCATAACACAACAATCTGTTTATTTGATTCCATAAGAGTTTCCCTTTTTCAGACAAACGGTGACGCACAAAATGAGCATGCTCATCTAAAGATTTCCCATCAACCAAGCTAGTTGGGGTTTCAGCATGAGTGCATAAGGATCAAAGATGATCCAAGTAGAACACTTTAAGTGGATTCATATAAATAGATTTTTAGCAAGCAAAGATGCAAGAAAATAGAAGGCATGTGGAAACACAAAAGAAAAGACATACGAGAAGAGGGCGAAGAAAAGGCAAAGGTGAAGTGGGGGAGAGGAAAACAAGAGGCAAATGGCAAATAATGTAATGCGAGGGATACGAGTTTGTGATGGGTACTTGGTATGTCTTGACTTGTGGTAGATCTCCCCGGCAACGGCGCCAGAAATCCTTCTTGCTACCTCTTGAGCACTGCATTGGTTTTCCCTTGAAGAGGAAAGGGTGATGCAGTAAAGTAGCGTAAGTATTTCCCTCAGTTTTTGAGAACCAAGGTATCAATCTAGTAGGGGACTACACGCAAGTCCCTCGTAACTACACAAACAAATAAGAACCTCGCAACCAATGCGATAAAGGGGTTGTCAATCCCTTCACGATCACTTACGAGAGTGAGATCCGATAGAGATAATAATAATAAGATAAATATTTTTGGTATTTTTATGATGTAGATTTAAAGTAAAGATTGCGAAATAAATAGATTGGAAACTTATATGATAAAAGATAGACCCGGGGGCCATAGGTTTCACTAGTGGCTTCTCCCAAGATAGCATAAGTATTACGGTGGGTGAACAAATTACTGTCAAGCAATTGATAGAAAAGTGCATAATTATGAGAATATCTAGGCTTGATCATGTGTATAGGCATCACGTCCGCGACAAGGCGACCGAAACGATTCTACATCTACTACTATTACTCCCCACATCGAAAGCTATCCAACATGCATCTAGAGTATTAAGTTCATAAGAACAGAGTAATGCATTAAGCAAGATGACATGATGTAGAGGGATAAACTCAAGCAATATGATATAAACCCCATCTTTTTATACTCGATGGCAAAAATACAATACGTGCCTTGCTGTCACTGGGAAAGGACACCGCAAGATTGAACCCAAAGCTAAGCACTTCTCCCATTGCAAGAAAGATCAATCTAGTAGGCCAAACCAAACTGATAATTCGAAGAGATTTGCAAAGATAATTAAATCATGCATATAAGAATTCAGAGAAGAACCAAATATTGTTCATAGATAATCTTGATCATAAACCTCCAATTCATTGGATCTCGACAAACACACCGCAAAAAGAGTTACATCGAATAGATCTCCAAGAAGATCAATGAGAACTTTTTATTGAGATCCAAAGAGAGAGAAGAAGCCATCTAGCTAATAACTATGGACCCGAAGGTCTGAGGTAAACTACTCACACATCATCGAAGAGGCTATGGTGTTGATGTAGAAGCCCTCCGTGATCGATTCCCCCTCCGGCGGAGCTCCGGAAAAGGCCCCAAGATGGGATCTCTTGGGTACAGAAGGTTGCAGCGGTGGAAATAGGGTTTCATGGCGCTCCTGGATGTTTTTTGGGGTATATGGGTATATATAGGAGGAAGAAGTAGGTCGGTGGAGCTACAAGGGGCCCACGAGGGTGGGGGGCGCGCCCAGGGGGCAGGCGCGCCTCCCTGCCTCGTGGCCTCCTCGTTGATTTCTTGACGTCTACTCCAAGTCCCCTTGATCACGTTTGTTCCAAAAATAACTCTCTCGAAGGTTTCATTCTGTTTGGATTCCGTTTGATATTCCTTTTTTGAGAAACACTGAAATAGGAAAAAAAACAGCAATTTGCACTGGGCCTTGGGTTAGTAGGTTAGTCCCAAAAAATAATATAAAAGTGTATAAATAAGCCCATTAACATCCAAAACAGATAATATAATAGCATGGAACAATCAAAATTATAGATATGTTGGAGACGTATCAGAAACCTATGGGAAGGATTAATGATGTTCTTATTGTTGCAAATAGGAATTATGTGCCCGTAGATTTCATTGTTCTTGATATAGATTGCAATCCTACATGTCCTATTATTCTTGGTAGACCTTTCCTTAGAACGATTGGTGCAATTATTGACATGAAAGAAGGAAATATTAGATTCCAAATTCCGCTAAGGAAAGGCATGGAACACTTTCCTAGAAAGAAAATTAAATTACCTTATGAATCTATTATGAGAGCCACATATGGATCGCATACCAAAGATGATAATACCTAGATCTATTCTTGTTTTCATGCCTAGCTAGGGGCGTTAAACGATAGCGCTTGTTGGGAGGCAACCTGATTTTATTTTTGTTCCTTGCTTTTTGTTCATATTTAGTAAGAAATAAATCATCTATCCTCTGTTATGATTGTGTTTTTTATGTTTTAATTAGTTTTTGTGCCAAGTAAATCCTTTAGGATCTTCTTGGATGATTGTTATTTGATCTTGCTGAAAAAAACAGAAAGTATGCACTAACGAGAATAATTTTAATTTTTAACCAGAGAGCGATAAAATACTGATTCCAATTGTAGTAGGTCAATACGAAAATTATTTAGGATTTCCTAATTTTAATTTTTAACCAGAGAGCGATAAAATACTGATTCCAATTGTAGTAGGTCAATACGAAAATTATTTAGGATTTCCTAATTTATCAGTATTTTTGGAGTTACATAAGTATTCGAAACCTACAGATTACTACAGACTGTTTTGTTTTGACAGATTCTGTTTTTCGTGTGTTGTTTGCTTATTTTGATGAATCTATGGCTAGTATCGGGGGGTATGAACCATAGAGAAGTTGGAATACAGTAGGTTTAACACCAATATAAATAAAGAATGAGTTTATTACAGTACCTTAAAGTGGTGGTTTGTTTTCTTATACTAACGGAGCTCATGAGATTTTCTGATGAGTTTTGTGTTGTGAAGTTTTCAAGATTTTGGGTAAAGATTTGATGGATTTTGGAACAAGGAGTGACAAGATCCTAAGATTGGGGATTACCAAGGCACCCCAAGGTAAAATTCAAGGACAACCAAAAGCCTAAGCTTGGGGACGCCCTGGAAGGCATCCCCTCTTTCGTCTTCATCTATCGGTAACTTTACTTGAGGCTATATTTTTATTCACCACATGATATGTGTTTTGCTTGGAGCATCTTGTATGATTTGAGTCTTTTCTTTTTAGTTTACCACAATCATCCTTGCTGTACACACCCTTTGGGAGAGACACACATGTATCGGAATTTATTAGAATACTCTATGTGTTTCACTTATATCTTTTGAGCTAGATAATTTTGCACTAGTGCTTCACTTATATCTTTTTAGAGCACGGTGGTTGTTTTATTTTATAGAAATTATTGATATCTCATGCTTCACTTATATTATTTTGAGAGTCTTTTAGAATAGCATGACAATTTGCTTTGGTTATGAAATTAGTCCTAATATGATAGACATCCGGGATGGGTATAATATAAAATTTCATATAGAGTGCATTAAATGTTATGAGAAGTTTGATTCTTGATAGTTGTTTTGAGATATAAAGGTGGTAATATTAAAGTTGTGCTAGTTGAGTAATTATGGAATTGAGAAATACTTGTGTTGAAGTTGGCAAGTCCCGTAGCATGCACGTATGGTAAACATTGTGTGACAAATTTGAAGCATGGGGTGTTCTTTGATTGCTTTCCTTATGAGTGGCGGTCGGGGACGAGCGATGGTCTTTTATTACCAATCTATCCCCCTAGGAGCATGCGCGTAGTGCTTGGTTTTGATGACTACTAGATTTTTTTCAATAAGTATATGAGTTCTTTATGACTAATGTTGAGTCCATGGATTATATACACTCTCACCCTTCCATCATTGCTAGCCTCTTCGGTACCGTGCATTGCCCTTTCTCACCTCGAGAGTTGGTGCAAACTTCACCGGTGCATCCAAACCCAGTGATATGATACGCTCTATCACACATAAGCCTCCTTATATCTTCCTCAAAACAGCCACCATACCTACCCATTATGGCATTTCCATAGCTATTCTGAGATATTTTGCCATGCAACTTTCCACCGTTCCATTTATTATGACACGCCCCATCATTGTCATATTGCTGTGCATGATCATGTAGTTGACATTGTATTTGTGGCAAAGCCACCTTCATAATTCTTTCATACACGTCACTCTTTATTCATTGCATATCCCAGTACACCGCCGGAGGCATTCACATAGAGTCATATTTTGTTCTAAGTATCGAGTTGTAATTCTTGAGTTGTAAAGTAAATAAAAGTGTGATGATTTTCATTATTAGAGCATTGTCCCATGTGAGGAAAGTTCTTCTAAAAAAAGATAAAGTCCATAAAAAGGAGAGGCCCAAAAAAATGAGAGAAAAAGAGAGAAGGGGCAATGTTACTATCCTTTTTCCACACATGTGCTTCAAAGTAGCACCATGATCTTCATGATAGAGAGTCTCTTATGTTGTAAATTTCATATACTAGTGGGAATTTTTCATTATAGAACTTGGCTTGTATATTCCAACAATGGGCTTCCTCAAATGCCCTAGGTCTTCGTGATCAAGCAAGTTGGATGCACACCCACTTAGTTACTTTTGTTGAGCTTTCATATACTCATAGGTCTAGTGCATCCATTGCATGGCAATCCCTAGTCCTTGCATTGACATCAATTGATGGGAATCTCCATAGCCCGTTGATTAGCTGCGTCAATGTGAGACTTTCTCCCTTTTTGTCTTCTCACACAACCTCCATCTTCATATTCCATTCCACCCATAGTGCTATATCCATGGCTCGCACTCATATATTGCGTGAAAGTTAAAAGAGTTTGAAAAGACAAAAGTATGAATCAATTGCTTGGCTTGTCATCGGGGTTTTGCATGATGGAAAAAATTTTTGTGATGAAAATGAAGCATGGCAAAACTATATGGATTTGTAGGGATGAGCTTTCTTTGGCTATGTTATTTTGATAAGACATAATTGCTTGGTTAGCATTGCTTGAAGTATTATTATTTTTATGTCAATATTAAACTTCTGTCTAGAATCTTTCGGATCTAAGCATTCAAGAGAAATACATTGAAAATTATGTTAGGTAGCATTCCACATCAAAAATTCTGTTTTTATCATTTACCTACTCATGGACGAGCAGGAATTAAGCTTGGGGATGCTTGACACGTCTCCAACGTATCTATAATTTTTGATTGTTCCATGCTATTATATTATCTGTTTTGGATGTTTATGGGCTTTATTATACACTTTTATATTATTTTCGGGACTAACCTATTAACCGAAAGGCCAGTGCAAATTGCTGTTTTTTTTGCCTATTTCAGTGTTTGGCAGAAAAGGAATATCAAACAGAATCAAACAGAATGAATCCTTCGTGAGGATATTTTTTGGAACAAACGTGATCCAGGAGACTTGGAGTGGACGTCAAGGAAGCAGCGAGGCGGCCATGAGGCAGGGCGGCGTGCCCCCCACCATCGTGGGCCCCTTGCAACTCCACCGACCTACTTCTTTCGCCTATATATACTCTTATACCCTAAAGACATCCAGGGGAGCCACGAAACCACTTTTCCACCGATCCAACCTTCTGTACCCGTGAGATCCCATCTTGGGACCTTTTCCGGTGATCTGCCGGAGGGGGATTCGATCATGGAGGGTTTCTACATCAACACCATAGCCTCTTCGATGATGTGTGAGTAGTTTACCATGGACCTTCGGGTCCATAGTTATTAGCTAGATGGCTTCTTCTCTCTCTTTGGATCTCAATACAAAGTTCTCCTCGATGTTCTCGGAGATCTATTCGATGTAATTCTTTTCGCAGTGTGTTTGCCAAGATCCGATGAATTGTGGGTTTATGATTAAAGATTATCTATGAACAATATTTGATTCTTCTCTGAATTCTTATATGCATGATTTGATATCTTTGCAAGTCTCTTTGAATTATCAGTTCGGTTTGGCCTACTAGATTGATCTTTCTTGCAATGGGAGAAGTGCTTAGCTTTGGGTTCAATCTTGCGGCGTCCTTTCCTAGTGACAGCAGGGGTAGCAAGGCCGTATTGTATTGTTGCCATCGAGGATAAAAATACGGGGTTTATATCATATTGCTTGAGTTTATCCCTCTACATCATGTCATCTTGCCTAATGCATTACTCTGTTCTTATGAACTTAATACTCTAGATGCATGCTGGATAGCGACCGATGTGTGGAGTAATAGTAGTAGATGCAGAATCGTTTCGGTCTACTTGACACGGACGTGATGCCTATGTTCATGATCATGCCTAGATATCATCATAACTATGCGCTTTTCTATCATTTGCTCGGCAGTAATTCATTCACCCACCGTAATATATGCTATCTTGAGAGAAGCCACTAGTGAAACCTATGGCCCAGGGTCTACTTTACATCATATAAGTTTCCGATCTACAATTCTAGTTTACTATTTATTTTGCAATCTTTACTTTTCAATCTATACAACAAAAATACCAAAAATATTTATCTTATTATCTCTATCAGATCTCACTTTCGTAAGTGACCGTGAAGGGATTGACTACCCCTTTATCGCATTGGTTTCGAGGTTCTTGTTTGTTTGTGCAGGTACTAGGTGACTTGCGTGTAGTCTCCTACTGGATTGATACCTTGGTTCTCAAAAACCGAGGGAAATACTTATGCTACTTTGCTGCATCACCCTTTCCTCTTCAAGGGAAAACCAACGCATACTCAAGAGGTAGCACTAGACAACTCTCAGATACCATAAACGGCCGCACAGGAGGAAATGAATTTGAGGCAAAATAAGCAACATATTATACATCAGCCTTGTTTCATAATACAAAAGTTTGGACAAGAGGGATACATTCATTCAAAAATAATGTCTTTCGAGCATTGGCCCTCTACAATGCGGGATCCTTCGAGGACGTCGTCAAAATACCACTCCGGCATATGGTGCTCTTTGCCCGCGGGTGGTCCCTCGGTGACGGCATTCATATTCACCCACTGCACTTTGACATGGGCGAAGGCCATCCATGCACCTTCGATGCATACCGACCTCTTCACGACATCGAGCCGGGGGCAGGCACTGACCAGCCGCTTCATGAGCCCGAAGTAGCTGCTAGGTATGGGTTCGACGGGCCAAAGATGGATTATAACATTCCTCATGGCCAATCCAGCCACCCTATGCAATTCGGCCAACTGCTTCAGTTGATCGCTGAGGGGCACGGGATGCTCTGGCGCAAGATACTGCGACCAGAACAACTTTTCCATCACGCTCCCCTCTTCGGCTCGGAAGGACTCCGCAGCATCAGCAACACTCCGGGGCAGGTCTGCAAATGCTCCTGGAGAACACCAAATCCGGGTCAGCAAGATATACTTTCTTTTCACAAATTTGCTTTGCATGTTAAAAGCCTTACCCACCGCAATCTGCTTTGCTTCTTGGATCTCCCGACAGGCGCTTTGGGATTCGGCCAGGGCCTCCTGTGCACTTTGGAGGGCCTTAGCAAGTTCAGAATTTTGATCCGAAATCTTGCGCTCCAAGGACTCACATTTGCTTATAGCATCCTTGAGCTCTTGCCGGACTTCCTCCACTCTTGATTCATGTTTCAGGCGAGCGGCTCGTGCCTCTTCCGCCTCCTTCTTGGCTTTGGCCAGCGCGCTCTTGAGGGTCTCAACCTCAGACGCGTCAGCTATGAACATAACTATAACACTCATTTAGATAACAAATCAGAGCTGATCTCATTTCTGACGTGTTTCAGTATCACATACCTTGCTTTTCCTCTAACTTCCGCCTTAGCTTGGACGCTTCAGCGGCATGGGAAGCTGACGCCTGCATCGCAACTTGTTTGTTCAAATAGATATGTATGTTAATCTCCTGTGCAAGTTATTAGATCCTTTGTTCGGCCTTTCTTCGCAAACACCGAACAGAGTCTCATGGGCTACTATCTATACACAGGCATTCCTCTTATATAGCTAAAAGGCATCATATCACATACCTGCAAGCCTCTCAGAAGGCTAGTGTAGGCCTCGTTCAACCCGCCTTTTGCGGACCGAACCTTTTCAATCACTGTAACCATAAGGGTACGATGTTCTTCCACAATGGTAGCGCTCTGAAGCGCTCCCACCAGAGTGTCCGGCGCCTCCGGATTGGCAGAGGTCGCCGGTGGGGTGGGCGTGCCCCCTTCTTTCGAAGGAGGCTACTCATATGACTCCGGAGCCATGTGGGTCTCCGGAATGACATTTGGTTGGGGGCCAAATTGGACGTGGCCCCCCGTCTCTAGTCTCCATGGGGGTCGGCTCCCCCATGTTCTCGGCAGTAGGGATATCACCCTTTGGCGCTGTCTTGGCGGCCTCCCGCACTTCTCCCTGTCCCAGAAGGGTTCTTCGGGACAACACCTCAGTGTTATCCGTAGGAGTGGGGGGGCGGGGTGGCCGGTGGGGGTGACTCGCTCTCCATCATGTTCGGACCCAGCGAGTTCCTAGAAGATGAGGATCACTGGGGAGGTGACGAGCCGGACTGCAGCACGCAATTCAACGTGTTACAACCACAAGGCAAAAAGCTGGATATATATACAGTACCTTCCAATACTTACGATCCGGCTAGGGGCTTTGGCCTGGGGCGCCACTCATCGGCGTCCGTCTTGGAATCATCCGTAGGGGAGGTTCTCCCTTTCTTGGACGCTTCCGCATCTAGATCCACGGAAGCTGCCCTCTTCTTCTTTCTCCCCTTAAGGGGGGAGTTGCTTTCTTCCTCCTCCTCTTTGTTGGGGAACATAGCAATAATTCAAAAAATTCCTACGTTTCACCAAGATCAATCTAGGAGATGCTAGCAATGAGAGAGAGGGAGTGCATGTTCATACCCTTGAAGATCGCTAAGCGGAAGCGTTACAAGGAACACGGATGATGGAGTCGTACTCGCGACATTTCAAATCGCGGAAGATCCGATCTAGCGCTGAATGGACGGTGCCTCCATGTTCAACACACGTACAGCCCAGGGATGTTTCCTCCTTCTTGATCTAGCAAGGGGGAGGAGAAGTTGAGGGAGAGCTCCGACATCACGACGGCGTGGTGGTGGAGCTTGGAGTTCTCCGGCAGGGCTTCGCCAAGCACTATGGAGGAGGAGGTGTTGGAGAGGGGAAGGGCTACACCAGGGAAAGGGTACGGCATCCCTCCCACACCCTCTCTATTTATGTGGTGAAGGGAGAGGGGGCCGCCCCCTAGATGCATCTAGAGGGGGGCGACGGCTAAGGGTGGACTTGCCCCCCAAGTCAGGTGGGAGGCGCCTTGGGCCCTTGGGGGGGGGGGCGCACCAGCCCACCAGGGGCTGGTTCCCACCCTTGTTCAGCCTACTTGGCCCACCGGGGCAGGTTGCCCCACCCGGTGGACCCCTGGACACCTTTCGGTGGTCCCCGTACAATACCAATAACCCCCGAAATTATTCCGGCGACTGAAACTGGACTTGCCATATACAATTCTTCACCTCTGTACCATTTCAGAACCCCTCGTGACGTCCGGGATCTCATCCGAGACTCCGAACAACCTTCGGTAACCACATACTATTTCGGATAACTACTCTAGCATCACCAAACCTTAAGTGTGTAGACTCTACGGGTTCGGGAACCATGCAGCCATGACCAAGACATCTCTCCGGCCAATAACCAATAGCGGGATCTGGATACCCATGTTGGATCCCACATGTTCCACGATGATCTCATCGGATGAACCACAATGTCGAGGATTCAATCAATCCCGTATACGATTCCCTTTGACTATTGGTATGTTACTTGCCCGAGATTCGATCGTCGGTATCTCTATACCTCGTTCAATCTTGTTACCGGCAAGTCTCTTTACTCGTTCCATAACGCGTGATCCCATGGCTAACTCCTTAGTCACATTGAGCTCATTATGATGATGCATTACCAAGTGGGCCCAGAGATACCTCTCCGTCATATGAAGTGACAAATCTCAGTCTCGATTCGTGCCAACCCAACAGACACTTTCAGAGATACCTGTAGTGCACCTTTATAGCCACCCAGTTGCGTTGTGACGTTGGGTACACCCAAAGCACTCCTACGGGATCCGGGAGTTGCACAATCTCATGGTCTAAGGAAACGATACTTGACATTAGAAAAGCTCTAGCAAACGAACTACACGATCTTGTGCTATGCTTAGGATTGGGCCTTGTCCATCACATCATTCTCCTAATGATGTGATCCTGTTATCAACGACATCCAATGTCCATGGTCAGGAAACCATGACCATCAATTGATCAACGAGCTAGTCAACTAGAGGCTTACTAGGGACATATTATGATCTATGTATTCACACATGCATTACAGTTTCCGGTCAATACAATTATAGCATGAACAATAGACAATTATCATGAACAAGGAAATATAATAATAACCACTTTATTATTGCCTCTAGGGCATATTTCCAACAGTCTCCCACTTCCACTAGAGTCAATAATCTAGTTACATTGTGATGAATCGAACACCCATAGAGTTCTGGTGTTGATCATGTTTTGCTCATGGAAGAGGTTTAGTCAACGGATCTGCGACATTCAGATCCGTATGCACTTTACAAATATCTATGTCTCCATGATGAATATATTCACGAATGGAGTTGAAGCAACGGTTCATATGCCTGGCTTCTTATGAAACCTGGGCTCCTTGGCAAGGGCAATAGCTCTAGTGTTGTCACATAAGATAGTCATCGGGCTCGACACATTGGGAATGACTCCTAGGGCGGTGATGAACTCCTTCATCCAGACTGCTTCCTGTGTTGCCTCTGAGGTAGCTATGTACTCCGCTTCACATGTAGATGCCGCCACGATGCTTTGCTTGCAACTGCACCAGCTGACTACCCCACCATTCAAAATATGCATGTATCCGGTTTGTGACTTGGAGTCATCCAGATCTGTGTCGAAGCTAGCATCGACGTAACCCTTTACGACGAGCTCTTCATCACCTCCATAAACGAGAAACATATCCTTAGTCCTTTTCAGGTACTTTAGGATATTCTTGACTGTTGCCCAGTGTTCCATACTAGGATTACTTTGGTACCTCCCTACCAAACTTACAACAAGGTTCAAATCAGGTCTGGTACACAACATGGCATACATAATAGACCCTATGGCTGAGGCATAGGGGATGCCACTCATCTTTTCTCTATCTTTTGCCGAGGTCAGGCATTGAGCTATGCTCAATCTCACACCTTGCAATACAGGCAAGAACCCCTTCTTGGACTGATCCATATTGAACTTCTTCAATATCTTGTCAAGGTATGTGCTTTGTGAAAGACCAATGAGGCGTCTCGATCTATCTCTATAGATCTTGATGCCTAATATGCAAGCAGCTTCTCCAAGGTCCTTCATTGAAAAACACTTATTCAAGTAGGCCTTTATGCTTTCCAAAATTTCTATATCATTTCCCATCAACAGTATGTCATCCACATATAATATGAGAAATGCTACAGAGCTCCCACTCACTTTATTGTAAACACATGCTTCTCCATAAGTCTGCATAAACCCAAATGCTTTTCATCAAAGCGAATGTTCCAACTCCGAGATGCTTACACCAGCCCATAGATGGAGCGCTGGAGTTTGCATACCTTGTCAGCATTCTTAGGATCGACAAAACCTTCCGGCTGCATCATATACAATTCTTCCTTAAGGAAACCATTAAGGAATGCTGTTTTGACGTCCATTTGCCATATATCATAATCATAGAATGCGGCAATTGCTAACATGATTCTGACGGACTTCATCTTCGCTGCGGGTGAGAAGGTCTCATCGTAGTCAACCCCTTGAACTTGTGGATAACCCTTAGTGACAAGCCGAGCCTTATAGATGGTCACATTACCATCCGCGTCAGTCTTCTTCTTAAAGATCCATTTATTCTCTATGGCTTGCCGATCATCGGAAAAGTCTGTCAAAGTCCATACTTCGTTTTCATACATGGATCCTATCTCGGATTTCATGGCTTCAAGCCATTTGTTGGAATCCGGGCCCGCCATCGCTTCTTCATAGTTCGAAGGCTCACCATTGTCTAACAACATGATTTCTAGGACAGGTTGCCGTACCACTTTGGTGCGGGACGTGTCCTTGTGGACCTACGAAGTTTAGTAGCAACTTGATCCGAAGTTTCATGATCTTCATCATTAACTTCATCTTTAGTCGGTGCAGGCACCACAGAAATATCTTCCTGAGCTGTGCTACTCTCCAGTTCAAGAGGCAGTACCTCATCGAGTTCTACTTTCCTCCCACTTACTTCTTTTGAGAGAAACTCTTTCTCTAGAAAGGATCCATTCTTGGCAACAAAGATCTTGCCTTCAGATCTGAGGTAGAAGGTATACCCAATAGTTTCCTTAGGGTAACCTATAAGACGTATTTTTCTGACTTGGGTTTGAGCTTTTCAGGTTGAAGTTTCTTGACATAAGCATCGCATCCCCAAACTTTCAGAAACGACAGCTTAGGTTTCTTTCCAAACCATAATTCATATGGTGTCGTCTCAACGGATTTCGACGGAGCCCTATTTAAAGTGAATGCGACAGTCTCTAAAGCATAACCCCAAAATGATAGCGGTAGATCGGTAAGAGACATCATAGATCGCACCATATCCAATAGAGTGCGATTACAACGTTCGGACACACCATTTCGCTGAGGTGTTCCAGGCGGCGTGAGTTGTGAAACAATTCCACATTTCCTTAGGTGCGTGCAAAACTCATGACTCAAGTATTCTCCTCCATGTTCTGATCGTAAGAACTTTATTTTCTTGTCACGTTAATTTCTACCTCACTCTGAAATTCCTTGAACTTTTCAAAGGTCTCAGACTTGTGTTCCATTAAATAGACATACCCATATCTACTTAAGTCATCAACAAGGGTGAGAACATACGATAGCCACTGTGAGCCTCAACGTTCATTGGACCGCACACATCAGTATGTATGATTTCCAATAAGTTGGTTGCTCGCTCCATTGTTCCGGAGAACGGAGTCTTAGTCATTTTTCCCATGAGGCATGGTTCGCACGTGTCAAATGATGCATAATCAAGAGACTCCAAAAGTCCATCTGCATGGAGTTTCTTCATTTGTTTGACACCAATGCGACCAAGACAGCAGTGCCACAAGTATGTGGGACTATCATTATCAACCTTACATCTTTTGGCATTCACACTATAAATATGTGTAACATCACGTTCGAGATTAAACAAAAATAAACCATTGACCATTGGGGCATGACCATAAAACATATCTCTCATATAAATGGAACAACCATTATTCTTGGATTTAAATGAGTAGCCATCTCACATTAAACGAGATCTAGATACAATGTTCATGCTCAAAGCTGGCACTAAATAACAATTATTGAGGTTTAAAACTAATCCCGTAGGCAGATGTAGAGGTAGCGTGCCGACGGCGATTCGACCTTGGAACCATTCCCGACGTGCATCGTCACCTCGTCCTTCGCCAGTCTCCGCTTATTCCGCAGCTCCTATTTTGAGTTACAAATATGAGCAACCGCACCGGTATCAAATACCCAGGAGCTACTACGAGCGCTGTTAAGGTACACATCAATAACATGTATATCACATATACCTTTGGTGTTGCTGGCCTTCTTATCCACTAAGTACTTGGGGCAGTTCCGCTTCCAATGACCATTTCCCTTGCAATAAAAGCACTGAGTCGTGGGCTGGGTTCCATTCTTCGGCTTCTTCCCAGCAACTAATTTACTAGGCGCGGCAACTCCCTTGCCGTCCTTCTTGAAGTTCTTCTTACTCTTGCCTTTCTTGAAACTAGTGGTTTTATTCACCATCAGCATTTGATGTTCCTTTTTGATTTCCACCTCCGCTGACTTCAGCATTGAATATAACTCAGGAATGGATTTCTCCATCCCTTGCATATTGTAGTTCATCACAAAGCTCTTGTAGCTAGGTGGAAGCGACTGGAGGATCTTGTCAATGACCGAGTCATCTGGAAGATTAACTCCCAGCTGAGACAAGCGGTTGTGCAATCCAGACATTTTGAGTATGTGCTCGCTGACATAACTGTTTTCCTCCATCTTACAACTGTAGTACTTGTCAGAGACTTCATATCTCTCGACCCGGGCATGAGCTTGGAAAACCATTTTCAAGTCTTGGAACATCTCATATGCTCGGTGTTGCTCAAAACGCTTTTGGAGCCCCGATTATAAGCTGTAAAGCATGCTGCACTGAACCAGGGAGTAATCATCACTACGTGACTACCAGGCATTCATAACGTCTTGAGTTGCTGGGAAAATGGGTGCGTCACCTAGCGGTGCTTCAAGGACATATGCTTTCTTGGCAGCTATGAGGATGATCCTCAGGTTACGGACCCAATCCGTATAGTTGCTACCATCGTCTTTCAATTTGGTTTTCTCTAGGAACGCGTTGAAGTTGAGGGCAACATTAGCGTGGGCCATTTGATCTACAAGACATATTGTAAAGACATTTTAGACTAAGTTCATGATAATTAAGGTCATCTAATCAAATTATTTAATGAACTCCCACTCAGATAGACATCCCTCTAGTCATCTAAGTGATACATGATCTGAATCGACTAGGCCGTGTCCGATCATCACGTGAGACGGACTAGTCATCAACAGTGAACATCTCCATGTTGATCGCATCTACTATACGACTCATGTTCGACCTTTCGGTCTCTTGTGTTCCGAGGCCATGTCTGTACATGCTAGGCTCGTCAAGTCAACCTAAGTGTTTCACATGTGTAAATCTGGCTTACACCCGTTGTATGTGAACATTAGAATCTATCACACCCGATCATCACGTGGTGCTTCGAAACAACGAACCTTCACAACGGTGCACAGTTAGGGGGGACACTTTCTTGAAATTTTAGTGAGGGATCATCTTATTTATGCTACCTTCGTTCTAAGCAAATAAGATGTAAACATGCCAAACATCACATGCAAATCATAAAGTGACATGATATGGCCAATATCATCTTGCGCCTTTGATCTCCATCTTCGCGGTGCGGCATGATCACCATCGTCACCGACATAACACCATGATCTCCATTATCGTGTCTTCATGAAGTTGTCTCGCCAACTATTACTTCTACTACTATGGCTAACGGTTAGCAATAAAGTAAAGTAACCACATGGCGTTTTCATTGACACGCTGGTCATACAATAAATTAAGACAAATCCTATGGCTCCTACCGGTTGTCATACTCATCGACATGCAAGCCGTGATTCCTATTACAAGAACATGATCAATCTCATACATCACATATATCATTCATCACATCCTTTTTGGCCATATCACATCACATAGCATACCCTGCAAAAACAAGTTAGACGTCCTCTAATTGTTGTTGCATGTTTTACGTGGCTGCTATGGGTTTCTAGCAAGAACGTTTCTTACCTATGCAAAAGCCACAATGGTGATATGTCAATTGCTATTTACCCTTCATAAGGACCCTCTTCATCGAATCCGATCCGACTAAAGTGGGAGAGACAGACACCCGCTAGCCACCTTATGCACCAAGTGCATGTCAGTTGGTGGAACCAGTCTCACGTAAGCGTACGTGTAAGGTCGGTCCGGGCCGATTCATCCCACAATGCCGCCGAATCAAGATAAGACTAATAACGGTAAGCAAATTGAACAAATCATCGCCCACAACTACTTTGTGTTCTACTCGTGCATAGAATCTACGCATAGACCTAGCTCATGATGCCACTGTTGGGGAACGTAGCAATAATTCAAAAAATTTCCTACAAGTCACCAAGATCAATCTAGGAGATGCTAGCAACGAGAGAGAGGGAGTGCATCTTCATACCCTTGAAGATCGCTAAGCGGAAGCGTTACAAGGAACACAGATGATTGAGTCGTACTCGCGGCGATTCAAATCGCGGAAGATCCGATCTAGCGCCGAACGGATGACGCCTCCGCGTTCAACACAAGTACAGGTTGGAGACGTCTCCTCCTTCTTGATCCAGCAAGGGGTGAAGAGAAGTTGAGGCAGAGCTCCGGCAACACGGCGGCGTGGTGGTGGAGCTTGCAGTTCTCCGGCAGGGCTTCGCCAAGCACTACGGAGGAGAGGAGGGGAGGTGTTGGAGAGGGGAAGGGCTACGCCAAGGAAGGGGTACGGCAGCCCTCCCACCCCCTCTCTATTTATAGGGTGAAGGGAGAGGGGGGCGGCGCCCCTAGATGCATCCAGAGGGGGAGGGGGCGGCCAAGGGGGGGACTTCCCCCCAAGTCAGGTGGGAGGCGCCCCCACCCCCTAGGGTTTTCAACCCTAGGCGCCTTGGGCCCTGGGGGGGGGGGCACCAGCCGACTAGGGGATGGTTCCCACCCTTGTTCAGCCCACTTGGCCCACCGGGGCAGGTGGCCCAACCCGGTGGACCCCTAAACACCTTTCGGTGGTCACGGTACAATACCGATAACCCCCGAAATTATTTCGGCGACTGAAACTGGACTTCCCATATATAATTCTTGACCTCCGGACCATTCTAGAACTCCTCGTGACATCCGGGATCTCATCCGGGACTTCGAACAACCTTCGATAACCACATACTATTTCCCATAACAACTCTAGCGTCACCGAACCTTAAGTGTGTAGACCCTACGGGTTCGGGAACCATGCGGACATGACCGAGACATCTCTCCGGCCAATAACCAACGACGGGATCTGGATACCCATGTTGGCTCCCACATGTTCCATGATGATCTCATTGGATGAACCACGATGTCGAGGATTCAATCAACCCCGTATATGATTCCCTTTGTCTATCGGTATGTTACTTGCCCGAGATTCGATCGTCGGTATCTCTATACCTCGTTCAATCTCATTACCGGCAAGTCTCTTTACTCGTTCCATAACGCATGATCCCGTCGCTAACTCCGTAGTCACATTGAGCCCGTTATGATGATGCATTACCGAGTGGGCCCAGAGATACCTCTCCGTCATATGGAGTGACAAATCCCAGTCTCGATTCGTGGCAACCCAACAGACACTTTCAGAGATACCTGCAGTGCACCTTTATAGCCACCCAGTTATATTGTGATGTTTGGTATTCCCAAAGCACTTCTACGGTATCTGGGAGTTGAATGATCTCATGGTCTAAGGAAACGATACTTGACATTAGAAAAGCTCTAGCAAACGAACTACACGATCTTGTGCTATGCTTAGGATTGGGTCTTGTCCATCACATCATTCTCCTAATGATGTGATCCCGTTATCAACGACATCCAATGTCCATGTCAGGAAACCATGACCATCAATTGATCAACGAGCTAGTCAACTAGAGGCTTACTAGGGACATATTACGATCTATGTATTCACACATGTATTATGATTTCTGGTCAATACAATTATAGCATGAACAATAGACAATTATCATGAACAAGGAAATATAAGAATAACCACTTTATTATTACCTCTAGGGGCTAGGTCTTGGAAATCTAGCCCATAGTAAAACATGAGACCGCGGACGAAAGTATGAAGGGGAAATCCTAGTCGACGAAGGAAATGGGGGATGGATACTGCCCCCTCTTTGGACTTCGGAGTGGGGACAATCTGCTTTTCGGCAGGAAGCCGGTGGGTGATTTCCTTGGCTAGGTACCCCGCTTCCCGGAGCTCCTGGATGTTCCCCTCCGTGACGTAGGAGGCCATCCATTTGCCCTGCGCTCCAAATCCGGACATGGCTGGAATGTTTGCGGGGGACGAAAAAGGTTGAGACTTGGGTGTTGGAGCTCGAGGGTGGATAGGCTGAGGAGGAAGAAGGCATGGGGTAAAAAAGGTGGATCCTTATCTCCTTATAAAGCAGTGAATATCATGCGCCCCCCCACGAGCCTTAAAACTCGCCTATTCCCAAGGGGTCGTGCGAACGACACGGTTGGCTTTTCCCAAACCCGTATTGATGAGAATCCCGCAATAAGGGGACATGATCTCTATTTTGACAAGACGTGTCACCGGAGGCTGCGTCCCGAAACGCGAAGCAGGAGGTCAAAAAATCATTCGAAATAATGAAGTGGCCAGACGTATCTTCGCCAGTAAAACTCTCAGTAAAGACATATCGTGTTCTTTGATTTAGTATTATGCCCTTGTGGTAGTGGGCTGTAACTGTTAAACAAATCCAGATATAGTTCTTGATGTATCAACTACGTTGAAGTGTTCGAAGGAGGAACCCGCCTTGCAATGCCGAAGACAATCTGCGTGCCGGAAATATCGTCATTGAAGTTTGGTTCATGGGCTAATGAGGGAGTCCTGGATTAGGGGGTCCTTGGATGTCCGGGCTATGTGACGTGGGCCAGACTCATGGTCCATGAAGATATAAGATGGAAGGCGTTCTCCCATGTCCGGATGGGACTCCCCTTGGCGTGGAAGGCAAGCTTAGCATTCGGATATGAAGATTCCTTCTCTGTAAACCGACTCTGTAGAACCCTAGCCCCCTCTGGTGTCTGTATAAACTAGAGGTTAGGTCCGTAAAGGCAATCATAATCATACAGGCTAGACATCTAGGGTTTAGCCATTACGATCTCGAGGTAGATCAACTCTTGTAACCCCTATACTTATCAAAGTCAATCAAGCAGGAAGTAGGGTATTACCTGAAGGAAATATGCCCTAGAGGCAATAATAAAGTTGTTATTTATATTTCCTTATATCATGATAAATGTTTATTATTCATGCTAGAATTGTATTAACCGGAAACTGAGTACATGTGTGAATACATAGACAAAACAGAGTATCCCTAGCATGCCTATACTTGACTAGCTCGTTAATCAAAGATGATTAAGTTTCCTGACCATAGACATGTGTTGTCATTTGATGAACGGGATCACATCATTAGAGAATGATGTGATGGACAAGACCCATCCGTTAGCTTAACATAATGATCGTTTAGTTTTATTGCTATTGCTTCCTTCACGACTTATACATATTCCTCTGACTATGAGATTATGCAACTCCCGAATACCGAAGGAACACTTTGTGTGCTATCAAATGTCACAACGTAACTGGGTGATTATAAAGATGCTCTACGGGTGTCCCCGATGGTGTTTGTTGAGTTGGCATAGATCGAGATTAGGATTTGTCACACCGTGTATCAGAGAGGCATCTCTGGGCCCTCTTGGTAATGCACATCACTATAAGCCTTGCAAGCAATGTGACTAATGAGTTTGTTGCGGGATGTTGCATTACGGAACAAGTAAAGAGACTTGCCGGTAACGAGATTGAACTAGGTATGATGATACCAACAATCGAATCTCGGGCAAGTAACATACTGATGATAAAAGGAACAACGTATGTTGTTATGCGGTCTGACCGATAAAGATCTTCGTAGAATATGTAGGAACCAATATTAGCATCCAGGTTCCGCTATTGGTTATTGACCGGAGATGTGTCTCGGTCATGTCTACATAGTTCTCGAACCCGTAGGGTCCGCACGCTTAACGTTCGATGACGATACATATTATGAGTTATGTGATTTGATGTACCGAAGGTTGTTCGGAGTCCCGGATGAGATCACGTACATGACGAGGAGTCTCAAAATGGTCGAGACATAAAGATTCATATATTGGAAGGTTACATTCGGACACCGAAATGGTTCGGGTCATTTCAGATAAGTTTTGGCGTACCGGGGGTTACCGGAACCCCCTCCGGGAAGTTATTGGGCCTTATGGGCCTAGTGGTGGAAGAGAAGAGACAGGCCAAGAGGTGGCGCAAGCCCCCTAGCCCAAACTGAATTGGACTAGGGCTAGGGGGGTCGCCCCCCCTTTCGTTCTCTTCTTCCTCTCCTTCCTTCTTCTCCTACTTGGACTAGGAAAGGGGGAAACGTACTCCTACTAGGAGTAGGAATCCCCCCTTGGGCGCTTCCCTTGAAGCCGGCCCTCCTCCTCCTACCCTCCTTTATATACGGGGAAGGGGGCACCCCATAGATACACAAGTTGATCTTTAGCCATGTACGGTGCCCCCTCCATAGTTTTCCACCTCGGTCATATTGTCGTAGTGCTTAGGCGAAGCCCTGCATCGGTAACTTCATCATCACCGTCAACACACCGTCGTGTTGACGGAACTCACCCTCGGCCTTAGCTGGATCAAGAGTACAAGGGACATCACCGAGCTGAACGCGTGCAGATCACGGAGGTGCCGTGCGTTTGATACTTGATCTGTTGGATCGTGAAGATGTTCGACTACATCAACTGTGTTACTAAACACTTCCGCTTTCGGTCTACGAGGGTATGTAGACACACTCTCCCCTCTCATTGCTATGCATCTCATAGATAGATCTTGCGTGGTCATAGGAATTTTTTTGAAATACTGCGTTCGCCAACAGTGGCATCCGAGCCAGGTCTATGCGTAGATGTTATATGCACGAGTAGAACACAAAGAGTTGTGGGCCATAATAGTCATACTGCTTACCAGCAATGTCTTACTTTGATTCGGCGGTACTGTTGGATGGAGCGGCCCGGACCGACATTACATGACCACGTTCATGAGACTGGTTCTACCGACGTGCTTCGCACATAGGTGGCTAGCGGGTGTCTGTTTCTCCAACTTTAGTTGAATCGAGTTTGGCTATTCCCGGTCCTTGTTGGAGGTTAAAACAACACACTTGATGAAAAATCGTTGTGGTTTTGATGCATAGGTAAGAACGGTTCTTGCTAGAAGCCCGTAGCAGCCACGTAAAACTTGCAACAACAAAGTAGAGTACGTCTAACTTGTTTTTACAGGGCATGTTGTGATGTGATATGATCAAGACATGATGAGATATAAATTGTTGTATGAGATGATCATGTTTTGTACTCCCTCCGTCCCATAATATAAGAGCGTTTTTTGACACTACACTAGTGTCAAAAACGCTCTTATATTATGGGACGGAGGGAGTAATGATACGTCTCCAATGTATCTATAATTTTTGATTGCTCCATGCTATATTATCTACTATTTTGGACATTATTGGGCTTTATTATCCACTTTTATATTATTTTTGGGACCAACCTATTATCCACTTTTGTATGATTTGAGTCTTTTCTTTTTAGTTTACCACAACCATCCTTGTTGTACACACCTTTTGAGAGAGCCATACATGATTTGGAATTTGTTAGAATACTCTATGTACTTCACTTATATCTTTTGAGTTATATAGTTTTGCTCTAGTACTTCACTTATATCTTTTAGAGCACGGTGGTGGATTTGTTTTATAGAAACTATTGATCTCTCATGCTTCACTTAGATTATTTTGAGAGTCTTAAATAGCATGGTAATCTGGTTAAATAATCCTAATATGCTAGGTATTCAAGAGTAAAAAAATTCTTATGAGTGTTTTGAATACTAAGAGAAGTTTGATGCTTGATGATTGTTTTGAGATATGGAGGTAATAATATCAAAGTCGTGCAAGTTGAGTAGTTGTGAATTTGAGAAATTCTTGTGTTGAAGTTTGCAAGTCCTGTAGCATGCACGTATGGTAAACGTTTTGTAAATTTTTTGAAACATGAGGTGTTCTTTGATTGTCCTCCTTATAAGTGGCGGTCGGGGACAAGCGATGGTCTTTTCCTACCAATCTATCCCCCTAGGAGCATGCGCGTAGTGCTTGGTTTTTGATGACTTGTAGATTTTTGCAATAAGTATGTGAGTTCTTTATGACTAATGTTGAGTCCATGGATTATACGCACTCTCACCCTTTCATCATTGCAAGCCTCTTCGCTACCGTGCATTTCCCTTTCTCACATTGCGAGTTGGTGCAAACTTCGCCGGTGCATCCAAACCCCGTGATATGATACGCTCTTTCACACATAAACCTCCTTATATCTTCCTCAAAACATCCACCATACCTACCTATTATGGCATTTCCATAGCCATTCCGAGATATATTGCCATGCAACTTTCCATCATTCCGTTTATCATGACACATTCATCATTGTCATATTGCTTAGCATGATCATGTAGTCGACGTAGTATTTGTGGCAAAGCCACCGTTCATAATTCTTTCATACATGTCACTCTTGGTTCATTGCATATCCCGGTACACCGCTGGAGGCATTCATATAGAGTCATCTTTTGTTCTAGCATCAAGTTGTAATCATTGAGTTGTAAATAAATAGAAGTATGGTGATCATCATTTTCTAGAGCATTGTCCCAAGTGAGGAATTAAAAAAAGGAGAGAAAGGCCATAAAAAGAGAAGGCCCTAAAAAAAGAGAGAAGGGACAATGCTACTATCCTTTGCCACACTTGTGCTTCATAGTAGCACCATAATCTTCATGATAGAGAGTCTCTTGTTTTGTCACTTTTATATACTAGTGGAAAATTTTCATTATAGAACTTGGCTTGTATATTCCAACAATGGGCCTCCTCAAGTTCCCTAGGTCTTCGTGAGCAAGCAAGTTGGATGTACACCCACTTAGTTTCTTTTATTGAGCTTTCATACATTTATAGCTCTAGTGCATCCGGTGCATGGCAATCCCTACTCCTTGCATTAACATCAATAGATGGGCATCTCCATAGCCCATTGATTAGCCTCATTGATGTGAGACTTTCTCCTTTTTTGTCTTCTCCACATAACCCCCATCATCATATTCTATTCCACCGATAGTGTTATGTCCATGGCTCGCGCTCATATATTGTGTGAAAGTTTATAGGTTTGAGATTACTAAAGTATGAAACAATTGCTTGCCTTGTCATCGGGGTTGTGCATGATGAGAGCATTCTAGTGTGACGAAAATGGAGCATGACTAAACTATATGATTTTGTAGGGATGAACTTTCTTTGGCCATGTTATTTTGAGAAGACATAATTGCTTAGTTAGTATGTTTGAAGTATTATTATTTTTATGTCAATATGAACTTTTATCTTGAATCTTTTGGATCTAAATATTCATACCACAATTAAGAAGAATTACATTAAAATTATGCCAAGTAGCACTCCGCATCAAAATTATCTTTTTTGTCATTTACCTACTCGAGGATGAGCAGGAATTAAGCTTGGGGATGCTTGATACGTCTCCAACGTATCTATAATTTTTGATTGCTCTATGCTATATTATCTACTGTTTTGGACATTATTGGGCCTTATTATCCACTTCTATATTATTTTTGGAACTAACCTATTAACCGGAGGCCCAGCCCAGAATTGCCATTTTCCCCCTATTTTAGAGTTTCGCAGAAAAGGAATATCAAACGAAGTCCAAATGGAATGAAACCTCCGGGAACGTGATTTTCGAAGCGAACATGATCCAGGAGACTTGTACCCTACATCAAGAAATAAAGGAGGAAGCCACAAGGTAGGGGCCGTGCCTACCCCTAGGCACGCCCTCCACCCTCGTGGGCCCCCTGTTGCTCCACCGACGTACTCCTTCCTCCTATATATACCTACGTACCCCCAAACGATCAAAGACGGATCCAAAACCCTAATTCCACCGCCGTAACTTCCTGTATCCACGAGATCCCATCTTGGGGCCTGTTCCGGAGCTCCACCGGAGGGGGCATCCATCACGGAGGGCTTCTACATCAACACCATAGCCCTCTGATGAAGTGTGAGTAGTTTACTTCAGACCTTCGGGTCCATAGTTATTAGCTAGATGGCTTCTTCTCTCTTTTTGGATCTCAATACAATGTTCTCCCCTCTCTTGTGGAGATCTATTCGATGTAATCTTCTTTTTGCGGTGTGTTTGTTGAGACCGATGAATTGTGGGTTTATGATCAAGACTATCTATGAACAATATTTGAATCTTCTCTGAATTCTTTTATGTATGATTGGTTATCTTTGCAAGTCTCTTTGAATTATCAGTTTGGTTTGGCCTACTAGATTGCTCTTTCTTGCAATGGGAGAAGTGCTTAGCTTTGGGTTCAATCTTGCGGTGTCCTTTCCCAGTGAAAGTAGGGGCAGCAAGGCATGTATTGTATTGTTGCCATCGAGGATAACAAGATGGTTTTTTTATCATATTGCATGAATTTATCCCTCTACATCATGTCATCTTGCTTAAGGCGTTACTCTATTTTCATGAACTTATAACTCTAGATGCATGCTGGATAGCGGTCGATGAGTGGAGTAATAGTAGTAGATGCAGGCAGGAGTCGGTCTACTTGTCTCGGACGTGATGCCTATATACATGATTATACCTAGTATTCTCATAACTATGCTCAATTCTTTCAATTGCTCAACAATAATCCGTTCACCCACCGTAAAATACTTATGCTCTTGGGAGAAGCCACTAGTGAAACCTATGCCCCCCGGGACTATCTTCATCATATTAATCTTCCAATACTTAGTTATTTCCTTTGCTTTTATTTTACTTTGCATCTTTATCACAATAATACCAAAAATATTATCCTATCATATCTATCAGATCTCACTCTCGTAAGTGACCGTGAAGGGATTGGCAACCCCTTATCGCGTTGGTTGCGAGGAGTTATTTGTTTTGTGCAGGCACGAGGGACTCGCGCGTAGCCTCCTACTGGATTGATACCTTGGTTCTCAAAAACTGAGGGAAATACTTATGCTACTTTGCTGCATCATCCTTTCGTCTTCAAGGAAATCCAACGCAGTGCTCAAGAGGTAGCAAGAAGATTTCTGGCGCCGTTGCCGGGGAGTCTACGCAAAAGTCAACATACCAAGTACCCATCACAACCCTTATCTCCCGCATTACATTATTTGCCATTTTCCTCTCTTTTTCCTCTCCCCCACTTCACCCTTGCCGTTTTATTCACCCTCTCTCTCTCTCTCTCTATCCTCCCTCTCTTTCTCTATTTGCCTCTTTTTGCCCGCTTGCTTTTTGTTTGCTTGTGTGTTGGATTGCTTGCTTGTCTCGATGGCTCAAGATAACACTAAAACTGTTTGACTTTACCAATACCAACAACAATGATTTTATTAGAACTCCGATTGCTCCTCTTACCGATGCTGAATCTTGTCATGAAAGATCCGTTTTCCGGCCTTCCTAGTGAAGATGCCGCTACCCATCTGAATACCTTCGTTGATTTGTGTGATATGCAAAAGAAGAAAGATGTGGACAACGATATTGTTATGTTGAAGCTATTTCTTTTTTCGCTTAGAGATCGTGCTAAAGCTTGGTTTTCGTCTTTGCCTAAAAATAGTATTGATTCTTGGAACAAGTGCAAAGATGCTTTTATCTCTAAGTATTTTCCTCCCCCTAAGATCATCTCCCTTAGAAACGATATTATGAATTTTAAGCAACTTTATCATGAACATGTTGCACAAGCTTGGGAGAGGATGAAATTAATGATACGTAATTGCCCCACTCATGGTTTGAATTTGTGGATGATTATACAAATTTTTTATGCCGGATTGAATTTTGCTTCTAGAAATCTTTTAGATTCGGCCGCGGGAGGCACTTTTATGGAAATCACTTTAGGATAAGCTACTAAACTGCTAGATAATATTATGGTTAATTATTCTCAATGGCATACTAAAAGATCTACTAATAAAAAGGTGCATGCGATAGAAGAAATTAATGTTTTGAGTGGAAAGATGGATGAACTTATGAAATTATTTGCTAGTAGGAGTGTTTCTTCTGATCCTAATGATATGCCCTTGTCTACTTTGATTGAGAACAATAATGAATCTATGGATGTGAATTTTGTTGGTAGGAATAATTTTGGCAACAACGCGTATACAGGAAATTTTAATCCTAGGCCTTATCTAGTAATCCCTCTAATAATTATGGTAATTCCTACAACAATTCTTATGGAAATTATAATAAGATGCCCTCTGATTTTGAATCTAATATTAAAGAATTTATTACTTCGCAAAAGAATTTCAATGCTTTGATTGAAGAAAAATTGCTTAAGATTGATGATTTGGCTAGGAACGTTGATAGAATTTCTCTTGATGTTGATTCTTTAAATCTTAGATCTATTTCTCCTAAGCATGATATCAATGAGTCTCTCAAAGCCATGAGAATTTCCATTGATGAGTGCAAAGAAAGAACCGCTAGGATGCGTGCTAAGAAAGATGCCTTTATAAGAGCATGTTCTTCTAGTTCCTATGGAAATATAGATGAACATTTAAAAGTTATTGATGTCTCCCCTATTAAATCATTGTTTTGCAATATGAATCTTGATAATGATGGGACTGAATATGATCCACCTTTACCTAGAAGGCGTTCCAAAAATTCAGAGTTTTTAGATCTTGATGCTAAATTTGATGAAAGTGGGATTGAAGAAATTAAAACCCTAGATGTTGCTAAACCCACTATTTTGGATTTCAAGGAATTTAATTATGAAAATTGATCTTTGATTGATTGTATTTCCTTGTTGCAATCCGTGCTAAATTCTCCTCATGCTTATAGTCAAAATAAAGCATTTACTAAACATACCGTTGATGCCTTGATGCAATCTTATGAAGAAAAACTTGAGTTGGAAGTTTCTATCCCTAGAAAACTTTATGATGAGTGGGAACCAACTATTAAGATTAAGATTAAATATCATGAGTTCTATGATTTATGTGATTTGGGTGCTAGTGTTTCCACGATTCCAAAGACTTTGTGTGATTTGTTAGGTTTCTGTGATTTTGATGATTGCTCTTTAAACTTGCACCTTGCGGATTCCACTATTAAGAAACCAATGGGGAGAATCAATGATGTTATTATTGTCGCAAATAGGAATTATGTGCCCGTATGTTTTATTGTTCTTGACATAGATTGCAATCCTTCATGTCCTATTATCCTTGGTAGACCTTTCCTTAGAACGATTGGTGCAATTATTGATATGAAGGAAGTAAATATTAGATTCCAATTTCCATTAAGGAAAGGCATGGAACACTTTCCTAGAAAGAAAATTAAATTACCTTATGAATCTATTATGAGAGCCACTTATGGATTGCCTATCAAAGATGGCAATACCTAGATCTATCCTTGCTTTTTATGCTTAGCTAGGGGCGTTAAACAATAGTGCTTGTTGGGAGGCAACCCAATTTTATTTTTATACCTTGCCTTTTGCTCCTGTTTAGTAATAAATAATTTACCTAGCCTCTGATTTGGTTGTGTTTTTGGTGTTTAATTAGTGTTTGTGCCAAGTAGAACCGTTGGGAAGACTTGGGGAAAGCTTGATATCTTGCTGTAAAAAAACAGAAACTTTAGCGCTCACGATAAATGCTGCCATTTTTATTTGGAAAGTGCTATTTAGTTAATTCTTTTTTTGCATATGATTAATAGATAAATTCCTCACATCGAGCAGTTTATTTTAGAATTTTTAGGGTTCCAGATCTTGCGCTAGTTACAGATTACTACAGACTGTTCTGTTTTTGACAGATTCTATTTTTCGTGTGTTGTTTGCTTATTTTGATGAATCTATGGCTAGTAAAATAGTTTATAAACCATAGAGAAGTTGTAATACAGTGGGTTTAACACCAATATAAATAAATAATGAGTTAATTATAGTAACTTGAAGTGGTCTTTTGTTTTCTTTCGCTAACGGAGCTCACGAGATTTTCTACTTTAAGTTTTGTGTTGTGAAGTTTTCAAGTTTTGGGTAAAGATTTGATGGATTATGGAACAAGGAGTGGCAAGAGCCTAAGCTTGGTGATGCCCATGGCACCCCAATATATTCTAAGGACACCTAAAAGCCAAATCTTGGGGATGCCCCGGAAGGCATCCCCTCTTTCGTCTACTTCTATCGGTAACTTTACTTGGGGCTATATTTTTATTCACCACATGATATGTGTTTTGCTTGGAGCGTCTTGTATGATTTGAGTCTTTTATTTTTAGTTTACCACAATCATCCTTGTTGTACACACCTTTTGATAGAGCCATACATGATTTGCAATTTGTTAGAATACTCTATGTACTTCACTTATATCTTTTGAGTTATATAGTTTTGCTCTAGTACTTCACTTATATCTTTTAGAGCACGGTGATGGATTTGTTTTATAGAAACTATTGATCTCTCATGCTTCACTTAGATTATTTTGAGAGTCTTAAATAGCATGGTAATCTGCTTAAATAATCCTAATATGCTAGGTATTCAAGAGTAAAATTTTTCTTATGAGTGTTTTGAATACTAAGAGAAGTTTGATGCTTGATGATTGTTTTGAGATATGGAGGTAATAATATCAAAGTCGTGATAGTTGAGTAGTTGTGAATTTGAGAAATTCTTGTGTTGAAGTTTGCAAGTCCTGTAGCATGCACGTATGGTAAACGTTTTGTAAGTTTTTTGAAACATGAGGTGTTCTTTGATTGTCCTCCTTATGAGTGGCGGCCGAGGACAAGTGATGGTCTTTTCCTACCAATCTATCCCCTAGGAGCATGCGCGTAGTGCTTGGTTTTTGATGACTTGTAGATTTTTGCAATAAGTATGTGAGTTCTTTATGACTAATGTTGAGTCCATGGATTATACGCACTCTCACCCTTCCATCATTGCAAGCCTCTTCGCTACCGTGCATTGCCCTTTCTCACATTGCGAGTTGGTGCAAACTTCGCCGGTGCATCCAAACCCTGTGATATGCTACGCTCTTTCACACGTAAACCTCCTTATATCTTCCTCAAAACATCCACCATACCTACCTATTATGGCATTTCCATAGCCATTCCGAGATATATTGCCATGCAACTTTCCATCATTCCGTTTATCATGACACATTCATCATTGTCATATTGCTTAGCATGATCATGTAGTCGACGTAGTATTTGTGGCAAAGCCACCGTTCATAATTCTTTCATACATGTCACTCTTGGTTCATTGCATATCCCGGTACACCGCTGGAGGCATTCATATAGAGTCATCTTTTGTTCTAGCATCAAGTTGTAATCATTGAGTTGTAAATAAATAGAAGTATGATGATCATCATTTTCTAGAGCATTGTCCCAAGTGAGGAATTAAAAAAAGGAGAGAAAGGCCATAGAAAAAGAGAAGGCCCTAAAAAAAGAGAGGATGGACAATGCTACTATCCTTTGCCACACTTGTGCTTCATAGTAGCACCATAATCTTCATGATAGAGAGTCTCTTGTTTTTTCACTTTTATATACTAGTGGGAATTTTTCATTATAGAACTTGGCTTGTATATTCCAATAATGGGCCTCCTCAAGTGCCCTAGCTCTTCGTGAGAAAGCAAGTTGGATGCACACCCACTTAGTTTCTTTTGTTGAGCTTTCATACATTTATAGCTGTAGTGCATCCGGTGCATGGCAATCCCTACTCCTTGCATTAACATCAATCGGTGGGCATATCCATAGCCCATTGATTAGCCTCGTTGATGTGAGACTTTCTCCTTTTTTTTCTTCTCCACATAACCCCCGTCATCATATTCTATTCCACCCATAGTGCTATGTCCATGGCTCGCGCTCATATATTGTGTGAAAGTTTATAGGTTTGAGATTACTAAAGTATGAAACAATTGCTTGGCTTGTCATCGGGGTTGTGCATGATGAGAGCATTCTTGTGTGATGAAAATGGAGCATGACTAAACTATATGATTTTGTAGGGATGAACTTTCTTCGGCCATGTTATTTTGAGAAGACATAATTGCTTAGTTAGTATGTTTGAAGTATTATTATTTTTATGTCAATATGAACTTTTATCTTAAATCTTTCGAATCTGAATATTCATACCACAATTAATAAGAATTACATTAAAATTATGCCAAGTAGCACTCCACATCAAAATTATCTTTTTTATCATTTACCTACTCAAGGACGAGCATGAATTAAGCTTGGGGATGCTTGATTCGTCTCCAACGTATCTATAATTTTTGATTGCTCCATGCTATATTATCTACTGTTTTGGACATTATTGGGCTTTATTATCCACTTTTATTTTATTTTTGGGACTAACCTTTTAACTGGAGGCCCAGCCCAGAGTTGCTGTTTTTTGCCTATTTTAGAGTTTCGCAGAAAAGGAATATCAAACAAAGTCCAAACGGAATGAAAATCTTCGGGAACATGATTTTCAGAATGAACATGATCCAGGGGACTTGGACCCTACGTCAAGAAATAAATGAGGAAGCCATGAGGTAGGGGGCGCGCCTCCCCCCAGGCACGCCCTCCACCCTCGTGGGCCCCCTGTTGCTCCACCGACGTACTCCTTCCTCCAATAGATACCTACGTACCCCCAAACGATCAAAGACGGAGCCAAAACCCTAATTCCACCGCCATAACTTTCTGTATCCACGAGATCCCATCTTGGGGCCTGTTCCGGAGCTCCGCCGGAGGGGGAATCCATCACGGAGGGCTTCTACATCAACACCATTGCCCTCCGACGAAGTGTGAGTAGTTTACCTCAGACCTTTGGGTCCATAGTTATTAGCTAGATGGCTTCTTCTCTCTTTTTGGATCTCAATACAATGTTCTCCCCCTCTCTTGTGGAGATCTATTCGATGTAATCTTCTTTTTGCGGTGTGTTTGTTGAGACCGATGAATTGTGGGTTTATGATCAAGACTATCTATGAACAATATTTGAATCTTCTCTGAATTATTTTATGTATGATTGGTTATCTTTGCAAGTCTCTTTGAATTATCAGTTTGGTTTGGCCTACTAGATTGATCTTTCTTGCAATGGGAGAAGTGCTTAGCTTTGGGTTCAATCTTGCGGTGTCCTTTCCCAGTGACTGTAGGGGCAGCAAGGCACGTATTGTATTGTTACCATCGAGGATAACAAGATGGGTTTTTAATCATATTGCATGAATTTATCCCTCTACATCATGTCATATTGCTTAAGGCGTTACACTATTTTCATGAACTTAATACTCTAGATGCAAGCTGGATAGCGGCCGATGAGTGGAGTAATAGTAGTAGATGCAGGCAGGAGTCGGTCTACTTGTTTCGGACGTGATGCCTATATACATGATCATACCTAGATATTCTCATAACTATTCTCAATTCTGTCAATTGCTCAACAGTAATTCGTTCACCCACCGTAAAATACTTATGCTCTTGAGAGAAGCCACTAGTGAAACCTATGCCCCCCGGGACTATCTTCATCATATTAATCTTCCAATACTTAGTTATTTCCTTTGATTTTTACTTTGCCTTTATTTTACTTTGCATCTTTATCACAAAAATACCGAAAATATTATCCTATCATATCTCACTCTCGCAAGTGACCGTGAAGGGATTGACAACCCCTTATCGTGTTGGTTGCGAGGAGTTATTTGTTTTGTGCATGTACGAGGGACTCGCGCGTAGCCTCCTACTGGATTGATACCTTGGTTCTCAAAAACTGAGGGAAATACTTACGCTACTTTGCTGCATCATCCTTTCCTCTTGAAGGAAATCCAGTGCAGTGCTCAAGAGGTAGCAAGTAACAGTTATCGGCAACTGGCAGGAGCCTTATGGTTGTCGCTTTATTGTATGAAATGCAATCACCATGTAATTGCTTTACTTTATCACTAAGCGGTAGCAATAGTCGTAGAAGTATTAGTTGGCGAGACGACAACTATGCTACGATGGAGATCAAGGTGTCAAGACGGTGACGATGGTGATCATGACGGTGCTTTGGAGATGGAGATCAAAGGCACAAGATGATGATGGCCATATCATATCACTTATTTTGATTGCATGTGATGTTTGTCCTTTATGCATCTTATTTTGCTTAGTACGACGGTAGCATTATAAGATGATCCATCACTAAATTTCAAGGTACAAGTGTTCTCCCTGAGTATGCACCATTGCTATAGTTCGTCGTGCTAGACACCACGTGATGATCGGGTGTGATAAGCTCTACGTTCACATACAAGGGGTGCAAGTCAGTTTTGCACGTGCAGAATACTCTGGTTAAACTTGATGAGCCTAGCATATGCAGATATGGCCTCAGAACACTGAGACCGAAAGGTCGAACATGAATCATATAGTAGATATGATCAACATAGTGACGTTCACCATTGAAAACTACTCCATCTCACGTGATGATCGGACATGGTTTAGTTGATATGGATCATGTGATCATTTAGATGACTAGAGGGATGTCTATGTAAGTGGGAGTTCTTAAGTAATTTGATAAATTGAACTTTAATTTATCATGAACTTAGTCCTAATAGTTTTGCATATCTATGTTGTAGATCAATAGCTCGCGTATAGCTCCCCTGTTTTATTTTGATATGTTCCTAGAGAAAAATAAGATGATAGTAGCAATGATGCGGACTGGGTCCGTGATCTGAGGATTACCCTCATTGCTGCACAGAAGAATTATGTCCTTGATGCACCGCTAGGTGACAGACCTATTGCAGGAGCGGATGCAGACAGTATGAACATTTGGCAAAGCTCGGTATGATGAGTACTTGATAGTTTAGTGCGCCATGCTTTACAGCTTAAGACCGGGACTTCAAAAACGTTTTGAACACCAAGGAGCATATAAGATGTTCCAATAGCTGAAATTGGTATTTCAGACTCATGCTCGAGTCGAGAGGTATGAGACCTCTGGCAAGTATTTTGCCTACAAGATGGAGGAGAATAGCTCAACCAGTGAGCATGTGCTCAGAATGTCTGAGTACTACAATCGGTTGAATCAAGTGGGAGTTAATCTTCCAGATAAGATAGTGATTGATAGAGCTCTCTAGTCACTATCACCAAGTTACTGGTACTTCGTGATGAACTATAATATGCAAGGGATGACGAAAACGATTCCCCGAGCTCTTCGCAATGCTGAAACCGGCTGAAAGTGCTAGTGATCGACTAGAGGGGGGGGGTGAATAGGCGATTTTTATGGAAGTCTTCAAAACATGGAAGTTTCGAAGACAAACGATAGAAATAAACCTATTACCATGCAGCGGAAGGTAGACTACACTAGGTAAACCATAGTCAAGTATGCAATGAAGTGAAAGCGCAATGACTAATAGCAGCTAGGTAGTAAGGATCAGGTAGGAAGATATTGTGAAGCTAATCAGAACAAGTAATCACTCAGTGAAGCCAAATGGTGATGCAATCGTACAATGACTTCACAAGGACCAACAGTAAGTAAAGGGAAGGGAAGGATGAAACCAGTGACTCGTTGAAGACAATGATTTGTTGGACCAGTTCCAGTTGCTGTGACAACTGTACGTCTGGTTAGGGAGGCTGAGATTCAACTCAGAAGACCTCGTCTTCACCTTATTCCCCTTGAGCTAAGGACACTAGTCCTCGCCCAATCACTCTGGTAAGTCTTCAAGGTAGACTTCCAAACCTTCACAGACTTCGTTCACCGGTGATCCACAATGACTCTTGGATGCTCAGAACGCGACGCCTAACCAGCTGGAGGATTCACAATCCTCAAGTGTAATAAGTCTTCAGATCACACAGACAGGAAGACTTAAGTGATGCCTAACACTCTTTGTCTCTGGGTGGTTAGGGCTTTATCCTTGCAAGGAATTCTCTCTCTCAAAGGCTTCGAGGTGGGTTGCTCTCAAATGACAAAAGCCGTACTCTAACTCTGAGCAGCCAACCATTTATGGTTGTAGGGGGTGGGCTATTTATAGCCACTAGGCAACCAGACCTGATTTGTCCGAAATGACCCTGGGTCACTAAGGAACTGACACGTGTTCCAACGGTCATATTTCAAACACACACGACAACTTTACTTGGGCTACAAGCAAAGCTGACTTATCCAACTCTGGACAAGATTTGCTCTCATAGTCTTCACTCGAAGACATAGGATTTGGTTAAGCATCACTTCAGTCATTCTGACTGGTTCTCTTGGACCCCACTTAACAGTATGGTGGTTCCTATGACTCAACAAAGAAGAAAAAAACCGACAAGAGAACTAAGTCTTCGCGCTCCATAGTCTTCATCCGATGTCTTCTCTTGTCATAGTCTTCAATGTGAATGTCTTCACATACCACCTTTGTCTTCAATGTCTTCTTACATTTTTAGGGGTCATCTCTGGTAGGAAAACCGAATCAATGAGGGACTTCTACCTGTGTTATCCTGCAATTCTCACAAACACATTAGTCCCTCAACTAGGTTTGTCGTCAATACTCCAAAACCAACTAGGGGTGGCACTAGATGCACTTACAATCTCCCCCTTTTTGGTGATTGATGACAAACTAGTTGAATTTTTCAACGGGGAATATAGTATGTGAAATTGTAAAGGATAGGGAATTGTCTTCATAAGTTGCAAGGGCTCCCCCTGAAGATGTGCATATAAGTAATTTGCTTTTGGAATGCAAATGCACATGGCAGGTTGTACTTGTGGAGATCCTCTTCAACTTATGATGACAATTCATCATGCATGAAAAGTATGTGAACATAATGACATGCATAATGAAAAATGGACGTCTGCAAAATGATCTAAGTGCGGAATTTATCGTCGCACATGCGGAATTTATCATCGCATCACAGAATAGCAAATAAGTAGTAGACGACCATCAAGTTTAAGTGTTACAACTCAAAGAACCAAATGTATCAAAACGAGAGTTGTAAACACTAGGCAAAATATAAAGCAACCGCCCATATGGACCCGCTTGAATACTATCAAACTCATATGATTCTCCCCCTTTTGTCAGTAAGGACCAAAAAGGTTTGAAGACATAGAGCGTCTACTCGTTCCCATGAGGAGTAGGTGAAGCAGCAAGGTCGTCGGTGTTGTTAGGCGGTGCAGACGAACTCGGGGCAGTGTCGATGCGTGCAGAAGTAGGGGGCGGTGAAGTAGCATCGTCTTCGTCATCGATCACTCTGGCATTCACAGTTGCTGCGGAGGAAGAGAACTCAGAGTCTTCAAGAGACGGAGTTCGTCGCAGCACAGTCCTTCTTGGAGGTGTTGAGTCAAACTTGAAGCGTTCAGAGAAGCCATCCTCTTGAAGATCATCTTCAGAACACATAAGCGTCAGCCCTTTCCATGTACGCCGACAGGTTTCATGGGCAATAAAGGCATTCTTGGTGGCAAGATTGCGAATCCTGTTTACGTCCACCAAGAGGCTTTGCATTTGGCGCTTCAGCCAGTCATGATGCCTATCCTATTTCTGATGAAGGGAAACCAGAAGCTCTCGGTCATTGAGAACACGGGATCGCTTCTTGGGCCATTGGGCAATGGTGCTGTCAGTGGCTTCAGTGAGGGCACGGTGAGGTGCACGTGTAGTTCCAGCCAGAGGATAAACATGAGAGACTGCTTGAACTCCTTCAATGTTTTGAGAGAAGCTTTGATTCTCAGCATTCTGAAGACTAAGAGGCTCCTTGGCAGGCTCTGGATAGATGGCTTCAACTGACATATCAACGTCAGGCAGAAAGATCCGATGATTGCGAGCAGAGGGCTGATAGGTGACAGCTGAGTGTAGTTTGATCAGCCGCATTATCCATGGAGTGTAAAACTTCAAGCCAAAGAGATCAGATCCTGATGTAGCAAGTTGGCGAATAAAGAAGTCTTGTGCATTGAAGCTTTTGCCATAAAGAATATGAAAGACCAACGTCTTCATTGCGCCTTCTAGCTTGGCATGTGGAGAATGTCCTTTGATGGGCCAGAGAGTTCGCCTTATGATGTGATAGATAGTACGTGGCGGATACTCAAGGTCTTCAACAAAGAACTCCTTAGGATATTCAGCATCTGGAGGCAAAGGCTTCATCATGCTAAGCATCTGACTCATATTGGGCTCAGGCTTGTGGAAGATGCTTTCCATAGCAGCACTGTGAAGCTGACAACCAGGTTCATACAAATCTCCTGGAGTGGGCAGGCCAGTAAGCTCAATGATATCAAAGGCTGTGGCTTCATGATGAACATTGCCAGTCATCCACTCAAGGACCCAAGTCTTCGGATCCCTGTTGTAGCCACGGATATGAAGAGTGGCATAGAATTGGAGCAGCAATTCTTCGTTCCAGTGCTCTTTGTCGGTGACGAACGGCAACAATCTAGACTCTTTGAAGCAATCCAGAGCTTCTTCCAAGCAAGGCAGACCAGTTGTGGCTTCAGTGTCAAGACGCATATGTGGGAAAATGCGACCTTGATTATACAAAATGCATGAGTAATAACTGCGCTGCTGATAGCTCCAGAACCGATCAGAAGATATTCTTGCCCTTGAGTAGGGGTTCTTGGCGCTATTGAAGAAGGTGTTGTGTGCTTTGAAGCCATTGTTATTGAACGATCCAGGTGCAGATGCAGTGCCTGGAAACCTGGGCAACCTTGGTATTGGCTTCTGAACCTGAGGCCTGTGCTCAACGTGATAGTCAAACTGAGGACCAGCAGTAGGCGGAGGAGTCAGAAAAGGCCATTTGACAGTGACAAGTTGGCCATAGTTGAATGCTTGATCGATAGTGTGTGGCCTTGGTGGCGGAACAGGAGCAGTGGCATCAACAGAGGCGTCAGGCTGCACATCTGTTGCAGTTGCATCATTGGCTTCATTGGCCTCTGGCACTTTGGTTGGTGCAGGCTCCACATTTGCTTCAGCCATGACTACGTCATTGGCTTCATTTGTGTTGGTGGTGGCTGCCTCAAGATTCTCAACCTCCACTTGATGAGATGGAGGGTCGGGCACATACACGTTCACTTCAGGAACAACTTCTTCAGAGTTTGGGGGTGTAGGGACACGATCTTCTTCTTGTTTGTCATCGGCCGATGCAGCCGGATTGTCTTCAGCACCTTTGGCTTCAGACTCAGAGACAGTCACAGTAGGAGTGGCATCTGGAAACACTTGACGTGCAACAGATTGGTGGTGCGCTTCTCCTTCTGGAACGCTCGGAAGAGGGACTTGAGACCTTGGTCCTTTGCAAAGCCTGCATAGCGCTGGCGACACCTGTGGAGATAGAGTTGGTTGGGCCTCAAAGTCATCCTCTTCTTGCACTGATGGGGTTGCTTGGGGAGAGCTTGGAGTGTCTTGTCTCTATGGGTGATCAGCCCATGATGCATCCTGAGCAGTTGGCGTCAGAGGACGACCAATGCTGATGAGTTCGCTGTGCGTAAGCACAGGAGATGATACCAGTTGGTGCTTGATCTGAGGAAGGACTTCATCATCTTCAACATTGTCATGGTGACCAATGTCTTCAGCAGCAGTGGGGTCAACTGCTGGAATGTCTTCAGCATCAGGAGCCTCTGTGGAAGCAGGCTCATGAACAATCAGTTGGCGCTCATGGTGTTCAGATGTAGGGCGAACCATTGAGATAGGTTCAACAACTAAGGGCTCTGTGGGAGCAGCCCGATCCTTCTTGGTTTTGCGCTTCTTCTTAGAGGGAGCGACATCAAAAGCTTCAGGATTTTTCCTTTTTCTGGCTTCAGCCTCGGCAGTCCTCGTCTTCTTCAGTTCTGAAGCGGTTGACCTGACCTTTGGCTTCGAGCCAGTCATGCTGCTTGGGAAGACTATGCGAGGTTCTTCCTGCCTTGAAGGTGCAGATTGGTCAGTTGAGGGCTTCTTCTTCTTTGCAGCCATTCTTGGGTCGATGCCAGGACGACCAAGAGCCTTGCGCTTCTCAGCCTCATTGTAGGCTTGCACACACTTGTCAGCCAGGCTCTTCATGCGTTCACGAGAACCTTGAGCTTCTTCACGCTTTTTGAGAAAGGCTTCCTTGAGCTCGTGCAGCATAATCTTGAAGTTTTTCACATCTTGCACGCTGAGCTTGGCCATGTGCTTCTTGAACTGAGCTTTCTCATAGTCGATCTTTTGCTTCAATTCAACGATGCGCTGAGCTAGAGATAGCTCAGAAGCAATGGCGCCATGGAAGGCGACACTGAGGCCAATTGGAAGTTGCAGATCTTCAAAGCTGAGGTTGGGTGTGTCAAACCACTCATCAATGAAGTTATGGAGGATTGCCACATCAAAGAGAGGAAAATCATTGAAGATCTCTGCTTCTTCCTTGCTCTTGATTAGTTGCTCAAGAGCGCCATCTGCAAGCTCTTCATCACTGGACAGATCATTGGCATCATTGCGCAGAATAGCAGCAGCAGTCAGTGCCTGATCAGTATTCTTTCTCATCTCAGTCTTCTTGGAGATACGTGAGAGATCTTCAGACTGCACACTGTCTTCAGGAGGTGCAGTAGCCAGTGGCTTCGCCCGTAAGATTTTTGGTGCTGAGGCAGACTTTGAAGCTTTAGCCTTCTTCTGCTTCTGCGGCTTCGGTGGTGCAGGTGCTTCGTCAGATTCAGCATCATCTGCAGTTTGAGCCACAACTGCCCCTTGAACCATAATATGAGTGATGAGAACTTCTAGGTTGTAGAAGGGCCCAACCAGATTGGGTTCAGCTTCTCGTGTGCCATCGGCACGTGGCGCAGAGGGGCCTGGGTTGAAGTCTAATCCCAATGACTTCTTGTTTTCCTTGGCTGAGTTCTGTGCAAACTGATAGTTGCGCTTGAAGAGATTGTCTTCGCGACACCATAACAGAGAGGATGGGTCGGCATTAGCAGGCTGAGGTCCACGAAGCGTGCATGGGTAAAAGCCTTGAGCAATAGCTTCGGACTGTGATTTGGGCTGAAGACCTTTGTATGTGATATCTCCCCATGGTCCCTTGATGGCACTCTTCTCAGCATATTCGTTGGTGACGAATCTGTACTTGAACCATTCCTCTGCCCAATGTCTTCAAATCCATTGGATTCGGTTCTTGCGTTCTCCATAGGTTTCTTCTGGATCTGACTTGTATTGCTCATATAGATCTGGTGGCAGGTCCTTAGCAGTGTTTCCACGACACTGTCTGCCTCCCTTCCTTGTAGATTTCTCTGTAGCCATGAACTTCAAACTAAATGGCTTCAACACGTTCAAAGGTTTCAAAGGCTTCCGCCTGCGGGTCAAACAGGAACTGGCTTCGGGAGAATTTATATGATGCTGTAAGAATTCTGCACATGAATGCAGACTATGAGGACCAAGGGATTCTCCCACGGACATGTACCTGTGACAGCATTAAGGTGCGAGGGAAGGGGAAGAGGTCATATGCATTCTCATAAGATTTTGAAGATAAATCAGTTTAGAAGACATTGACCTCATCGTGCGAAGACATTCACTCATAGATAAAGTGTTGGTTCCAGATTTGTACGAATCCACGGATCAGTACAAGTGAGGAATCTAACTACTTTGTGAAGCATAAGTGAACATACTAGGCATATTATGAGATGCAGTATGAAATAGATCCAACTTGTGTGAATAGAAACTTCTTGTGGCAGAAAGTGATGAATCTATAGGATCAAAGGGGCCATAAAAAGGAAGTTTTATTTACCACACGAAGAACTGCTAGACAGAGTGGAAGAGGAGGCCGAGCAGTTCGATCGTCCGTGCCCTAACTTGGCGACGGAGGACACCTACGGCGACGGCGGAGAAGATGATGTCTGCGGCCGGCGTGAAGACGGCGTCGGAGAGGTCGCGGCAGCTAAGCGCTTCGTCGCCGGCGTCGTCGAGGGCTAGCGGTGGTGCTAGGGTTTGTGCGAGAGTGGAAGAAAGGATAATGACTGTGGTGAGGCGTGTATTTATAGGGATAGGGACGGCACGGTGTTATTACACAGGTGCCCCTGGCGATTCACATCTGAAGGACACGTGGCCATCATGCAACATATTGGAGGTTGTTCCACGTTCCCACGCACGCCTGGATTGTCGGGTGGTCGTTCCTACTTCTCCGGGTTTCAGGTGAAGAAATTAGCATTGAAAACAGACTTAATGTTTGTCTCTGTAGCTTCTGCTAACAAGGACATGGAGAAGACATTCGACAGTTTCAAGAGAATGCATATGATTTGGACAGATAGGGTTTGAGATAGAAAGCATAGAGAGGTTAGGGTCTGATCACATTCACTTAGTTCAAAAGATTCAACAAGAAGACATAGCTATAAGTGAATGCTGTAGAGGACAGAACACTAGTATATATATATGAGAAAGACAATCAAATCAACATAGTGACGATAATCATGAAGACAAGTTGAAAATGAAGACAAACAAAGTGTGAAGACATAGCAAATGTAACACCTTAGGTAAAACACTTCAAACAGAAGAATTTGGTGGTGGCATTACCCACCGTATAGGAAGTATTAGACCCAGACACGGCGCACAATTATCATGGCGCTCCGAAGTCAAATTCCACATTAATGTATTCACACTTAGAATGTAAGTCTTCATTGATTGAAGATATACTTTACTTCGTGTGTTGCACATCTAAGTCATCAATATGCATAAGTGTTAGGATGTGTGCCTGATCAAAGGACATTTGAGGATTCCAAGATATTTAGCTCACACCGTAACTTGCAAAATCTCTTCTCATCCAAGGGCTTGGTGAAGATATCTGCCAATTGCTCTTCAGTGTTGACGTGTATGATATCAATATCTTCCTTCACAACATGATCTCTGAGAAAGTGATGACAAATTTCAATGTGCTTTGTCTTCGAGTGCTGAACTGGGTTGTTGGCAATCTTGATGGCGCTTTCGTTGTCGCAGTAGAGTGGCACTTGCTTCAGATGAATGCCATAGTCTTTGAGTGTTTGCTTCATCCACAGAAGCTGAGCGCGGCAAGATCCAGCAGCAATGTATTCAGATTCAGCAGTGGAGAGAGATACACAATTCTACTTCTTTGAAGAGCAACATGCAAGTGATCGTCCCAGAAAATGACATGTGCCTGATGTAGACTTGCAATCCACCTTGTCACCAGCATAATCAGCATCCGAGAATCCAACCGGATCAAACTCTGAGCCCTTTGGATACCATAATCCTAGTGTTGGGGTGTAAGCCAAATATCGAAGAATTCGCTTCACAGCTAAGTGATGCGATTCCTTTGGTGCCGCTTGGAATCAAGCACACATGCAAACACTAAGCATAATATCTGGCCTAGATGCACATAGATAAAGTAAAGAACCAATCATGGAGCGGTATACCTTTTGATCGAACTCTTTACCATTGTTGTCGGGACCCAGATGATGTTTGGCTGGCATTGGCGTCGTGAAGCCTTTGCAGTCTTGCATCCCAAATTTCTTCAGGCAATCTTTGAGGTACTTCTCTTGAGATATGAAGATGCCGTTGCGTTGCTGACGTATTTGAAGACCGAGGAAGAACTTCAGCTCACCCATCATGGACATCTGATATTGCTCTTGCATCATATATCCAAACTCTTCACTGTATTTCTGATTGGTGCAGCCGAAGATAATGTCATCCACATATATTTGGCACACAAACAGTTCACCATCATATGTCTTCGTGAAGAGAGTGGGGTCGAGGGAACCAGGTTTGAAGCCTTTGCTCTTCAGGAAGTCTTTGAGTGTGTCATACCAAGCCCAAGGGGCTTGTTTGAGGCCATACAGTGCCTTGTTGAGCTTGTACACCATGTCAGGATGTTTTGGATCTTCAAAGCCAGGCGGTTGTGCAACATACACTTCTTCAATATTGCCATTGAGAAAAGCGCTCTTCACATCCATTTGATATAGAAGAATGTTATGATGATTTGCATAGGCCAGCAGTATGCGTATGGCTTCAAGTCTAGCCACAGGAGCAAATGTTTCATCGAAGTCAATCCCTTCAACTTGAGTGTATCCTTGAGCAACGAGACGAGCTTTGTTTCTGACAACTTGACCATGCACATCTTGCTTGTTGTGATATATCCATTTGGTGCCTATTATATTGTGCTTGCGAGGATCAGGACGCTTAACCAGTTCCCATACATTATTCAGCTCAAACTGTTGAAGCTCTTCTTGCATAGCTTGAATCCATTCAGGTTCCATGAAGGCTTCTTCAACTTTCTTGGGTTCAGATATTGAGACGAATGCGAAGTGCCCACAGAAATTTGCTAGCTGTGTTGCCCTTGAACGAGTGAGTGGACCTGGTGCATTGATGCTATCAATTATTCTCTCAATCTGTACTTCATTTGCAACACGAGGATGTACAGGACGAAGATTTTGCTCTTGCTGATCATTGTCATCGTTAGAAGGAATGCCTTCAGGCTGAGCATTGTCTTCAGGTTGATCATGTCTTCAGGTTGATCAGGTGCGGAGATGATAAGTTCCTCTTTAGGCTGAGCTTCAGAAGGTATGATTTATCCAGTTCCCATAAGTTTGATTGATTCACTGGATGGAACTTCATCTAGCACATTTGGCGGGTGCTCTCTTTGCGAGCCGTTAGTCTCATCGAACCGCACATCCACTTTTTTAACCACTTTATAGTGAAAAAGGTTGAAGACTCTGTAGGAGTGCGAATCCTTTCCATATCCAAGCATAAAGCCTTCGTGTGCTTTTGGTGCAAATTTTGAAGTGTGATGTGGATCCTTGATCTAGCACCTGACACCAAATACTCTGAAGTAACTGACATTTGGCTTCTTGCCAGTAAGGAGCTCATAGGATGTCTTGTTCAGAAGCTTGTGAAGATAAACACGGTTGATGATATGGCATGCAGTATCAATGGCTTCAGGCCAGAATTTTCTTGGAGTCTTGTATTCATCAAGCATCGTCCGAGCCATCTCAATAAGTGTTCTGTTCTTGCGTTCGACGACGCCATTCTTCTGTGGCGTGTATGAAGCTGAGAATTCATGTGTGATGCCCAAAGTATCAAGATATGTATCCAGGCCAGTGTTCTTGAATTCAGCGCCATTGTCACTTCTGATGTGCTTTATCTTGACGCCATAGTTGTTCATTGCTCGATTGGCGAAGCGTCTGAAGACATCCTTGGCACCACGTGCCATGAAGCAGTAGGTAGGAGCGGAGTAGTCCTTGTCATTTGCTTCGGTGTCGGTGATGAAGTCATTGTCTTCAGTGTTGAAGATGGACTTGGCAACGTATGCTGTAGCCAGACTTGCAATGCCAGAATCAGACTCCTCCTCAGACTCCACCTCCGCCTCCTCAGAAGCGGACTCCTCCTCTGAATCCATTTCCTTGCCAAAAAACGCACGTGCCTTGCCAGATGAGCTCTTCTTGTGTGATGAAGACTTTGAGGAAGACTTGGAAGAAGACTTTGAGTATTTCTTCTTTTTCTTGTCGTCAGAGTCATATTCCTTGCTCTTCTTCTTCTTCTTCTTGTTCTCATTGTCCCACTGCGGACACTCAGAGATGTAGTGGCCAGGTTTCTTGCACTTGTGGCATGTTCTCTTCTTGTAGTCATGAGCAGAAGCTTCATCATTCCTTGAGCTTGATCATGAACACTTTCTGAAGCCTTTATTCTTGGTGAATTTTTGGAACTTCTTCACAAGCATAGCAAGCTCCTTTCCAATGTCTTCAGGATCATCAGAACTGCTGTCAGATTCTTCTTCAGATGAGGAGACAACTTTTGCCTTCAAGGCACGAGTTCGCCCATAGTTGGGACCGTAGATGTCTCTTTTCTCAGAAAGCTGAAAGTCATGTGTGTTGAGCCTCTCAAGTATGTCAGACGGATCGAGTGTCTTGAAATCAGGACGTTCTTGAATCATCAGGGCTAGGGTGTCAAACGAGCTGTCAAGTGATCTCAGGAGTGTCTTGACGACTTCATGCTTGGTGATATCAGTGGCGCCGAGAGCTTGAAGCTCATTTGTGATGTCAGTGAGTCGATCAAACGTAAGCTGGACATTCTCATTGTCATTTCTCTTGAAGCGGTTGAAGAGGTTGCGAAGGACACTGATTCTCTGATCTCTCTGGGTTGAGACGCCTTCATTGACCTTGGAGAGCCAGTCCCAGACTAGCTTAGATGTTTCCAAAGCACTCACGCGGCCATACTGTCCTTTGGTCAGATGACCACAGATGATGTTCTTGGTAGTGGAGTCCAGTTGAACGAACTTCTTGACATCAGCAGCGGTGACACCTTCACCAGCCTTGGGAACGCCATTCTTGACGACATACCATAGGTCGACATCAATGGCTTCAAGATGCATGCGCATCTTATTCTTCCAGTAGGGATATTCAGTTCCATCGAAGATGGGGCAAGCAGCGGAGACCTTAATTATCCCTGCAGTCGACATAGCTAAAACTCTAGGTGGTTAAACCGAATCACACAGAACAAGGGAGTACCTTGCTCTGATACCAATTGAAAGTGCTAGTGATCGACTAGAGGGGGGGGGTGTGAATAGGCGATTTTTATGAAAGTCTTCAAAACATGGAAGTTTCGAAGACAAACGATAGAAATAAACCTATTACCATGCAGCGGAAGGTATACTACACTAGGTAAACCATAGTCAAGTATGCAATGAAGTGAAAGCGCAATGACTAATAGCAGCTAGGCAGTAAGGATCAGGTAGGAAGATATTGTGAAGCCAATCAGAACAAGTAATCACTCAGTGAAGCCAAATGGTGATGCAATCGTACAATGACTTCACAAGGACCAACATTAAGTAAAGGGAAGGGAAGGATGAAACCATTGACTCGTTGAAGACAATGATTTGTTGGACCAGTTCCAGTTGCTGTGACAACTGTACGTCTGGTTAGGGAGGCTGAGATTCAACTCAAAAGACCTCATCTTCACCTTATTCCCCTTGAGCTAAGGACACCCAGTCCTCGCCCAATCACTCTGGTAAGTCTTCAAGGTAGACTTCCAAACCTTCACAGACTTCGTTCACCAGCGATCCACAATGACTCTTGGATGCTCAGAACGCGACGCCTAACCGGCTGGAGGATTCACAGTCCTCAAGTGTAATAAGTCTTCAGATCACACAGATAGGAAGACTTAAGTGCTGCCTAACACTCTTTGGCTCTGGGTGGTTAGGGCTTTATCCTCGCAAGGAATTCTCTCTCTCAAAGGCTTCGAGGTGGGTTGCTCTCAAACGACAAAAGCCGTACTCTAACTCTGAGCAGCCAACCGTTTATGGTTGTAGGGGGTGGGCTATTTATAGCCACTAGGCAACCCGACCTGATTTGTCCGAAATGACCCTGGGTCACTAAGGAACTGACACATGTTCCAACGGTCAGATTTCAAACACACACGGCAACTTTACTTGGGCTACAAGCAAAGCTGACTTATCCAACTCTGGACAAGATTTGCTCTCATAGTCTTCACTCGAAGACATAGGATTTGGTTAAGCATCACTTCAGTCATTCTGACTGGTTCTCTTGGACCCCACTTAACAGTATGGTGGTTCCTATGACTCAACAAAGAAGAAAAAAAATGATGAGAGATCTAAGTCTTCGCGCTCCATAGTCTTCATGCGATGTCTTCTCTTGTCATAGTCTTCAATGTGAATGTCTTCACATACCATGTTTGTCTTCAATGTCTTCTTACATTTTTAGGGGTCATCTCTGGTATGAAAACCGAATCAATGAGGGAATTCTACCTGTGTTATCCTGCAATTCTCACAAACACATTAGTCCCTCAACTAGGTTTGTCGTCAATACTCCAAAACCAACTAGGGGTGGCACTAGATGCACTTACACCAGCGAAGGTAGAAATCAAGAAAAGCATCAAGTGTTGATGGTTACCAAGACCACTAGTTTCAAGAAAAGGGGCAAGGGAAAGAAAGGGAACTTCAAGAAGAATAGCAAGCAAGTTGCTGCTCCCGTGAAGAAGCCCAAAGCTAGACCCAAGCCTGGAACTGAGTGCTTCTACTACAAAGGAAGTGGTCACTGGAAATGGAACTACCCTAGATACTTGGCGGATAAAGAGGATGGCAAAAGTGAACAAAGGTATATTTGATATACATGTTATTGATGTGCACTTTACTAGTGTTTATGGCAACCCCTAGGTATTTGATACTGGTTCAGTTGCTAAGAATAGTAACTCGAAAAACAGGAGTTGCGAGATAAACAAAGACTAGTTAAGGACGAGGTGACGATGTGTATTGGAAATGATTCCAAGGTTGAGAAGATCACCATCACACACTCCTTTTACCTTCAGGATTAGTGTTGAACCTAAAATAAGTGTTATTTGGTGTTTGTGTTGAGCATGAATATGATTGGATCATGTTTATTGCAATACGGTTATTCATCTAAGTCAAAGAATAATTGCTGTTCTGTTTACATGAATAAAACCTTCTATGGTCATACACTTAATATAAATGGTCTATTGAATCTCGATCGTAGTGATACACATATTCATAATATTGATGCCAAAAGATGCAAAGTTGATAATGATAGTGCAACATATTTGTAGCACTGCCATTTAGGTCATGTTGGTGTAAAGCGCATGAAGAAACTCCATGTAGATGGACTTTTGGAATCACTTGATTATGAATCATTTGATGCTTGCGAACCATGCCTCATTGGCAAGATGACTAAGACTCCATTCTCCGGAACAATGGAGCGAGCCACTGACTTATTGGAAATAATACATATCGATGTATGCAGTCTGATGAGTGTTGAGGCTCGTGGCGGGTATCATTATTTTCTAAACCTTCACAGATGATTTGAGCAGATATGGGTATATCTACTTAATGAAACACAAGTCTTAAACATTTGAAAAGGTTCAAAGAATTTCAGAATGAACTGGAGAATCATCGTAACAAGAAAATAAAGTATCTACAATCTGATCGCAGAGGCGAATTTTGAGTTATGAGTTTGGCCTTCATATAAAACAATGTGAAATAGTTTCACAACTCACGCCACCTAGAACACCACAACATAATGGTGTGTCCAAATGTCGTAACCATACTTTATTGGATATGGTGCGATCTATGATGTCTCTTACCAATATACCACTATCGTTTTGGGGTTATGCATTAGAGACATCTGCATTCACATTAAATAGGGCACCATCTAAATCCGTTGAGACGACACCATATGAACTATGGTTTAGCAAGAAACCTAAGCTGTCATTCCTTAAAGTTTGGGGCTGCGATGCTTATGTGAAAAAGCTTCAACCTGATAAGCTCAAACCCAAATCGGAGAAATGTGTCTTCATAGGATACCCAAAAGAGGCTGTTGGGTACACCTTCTATCACAGATCCGAAGGCAAGATATTCGTTGCTAAGAATGGATCCTTTCTAGAGAAGGAGTTTCTCTCGAAAGAAGTGAGTGGGAGGAAATTAGAACTTAATGAGGTAATTGTACCTTCTCCCGAATTGGAAAGTAGTTCATCACAGAAATCAGTTCCAGTGATTCCTACACCAAACAGTGAGGAAGCTAATGATGATCATGAAACTTCAAATCAAGTTACTGCCGAACCTCGTAGGCCAACCAGAGTACGGTCCGCACCAGAGTGCTATGGTAATCTTGTTCTAGAAGTCATGTTGCTAGACCACGACGAATCTACAAACTATTAGGAAGCGATGATGAACCCAGATTCTTGGAAATGATTTGAGGCCATGATATCTGAGATGGGATCCATGTATGAGAAAAAAGTATGGACTTTGATTGACTTGCCCAATGATCGGCGAGCCATTGAGAATAAATGGATCTTCAAGAGGAATACAAACGCTGGTAGTAGTGTTACTATCTACAAAGCTCGACTTGTTGCAAAAGGTTTTTGACAAGTTCAAGGAGTTGACTATGATGAGACTTTCTCACTCGCAGCGATGCTTAAGTTTGTGTGAATCATGTTAGCAATTGCCGCATTTTATGATTATGAAATATGGCAAATGGATGTCAAAACTGCATTCCTTAATGGATATCTTAAAGAAGAGTTGTATATGATGCAACCAGAAGGTTTTGTCGATCCTAAAGGTGCTAACAAAGTCTCATCATAGTGGGATCAAAGCATATGCTTATGGAGGTGACAAAAACTTCGTCGTAAAGGGTTACGTCGATGCAAGCTTTGACACTGATACAGATGGCTCTAAGTCTTAATCTGGATACATATTGAAAGTGGGAGCAATTAGCTAGAGCAGCTCAGTGCAGAGCATTGTAGACATAGAAAATTTGCAAAATACACACGGCTCTGAATGTGGCAGACACATTGACTAAACTTCTCTCACAAGCAAAACATGATCACACCTTAGTACTCTTTGGGTGTTAATCACATAGCGGTGTGAACTAGATTATTGACTCTAGTAAACCCTTTGGGTGTTAGTCACGTGGAGATGTGAACTAATCACATAAAGATGTGAACTATTGGTGTTAAACCACATGACGATGTGAACCAGATTATTGACTCTAGTGCAAGTGGGAGACTGAAAGAAATATGCCCTAGAGACAATAATAAAGTTGTTATTTATAATTCCTTATATCATGATAAATGTTTATTATTCATGCTAGAATTGCATTAACCGGAAACTTAGTACATGTGTGAATACATAGACAAAACAGAGTTTCCCTACTATGCCTCTACTTGACTAGCTCGTTAATCAAAGATGGTTAAGTTTCCTGACCATAGACATGTGTTGTCATTTGGTGAACGGGATCACATCATTAGAGAATGATGTGATGGACAAGACCCATCCGTTAGCTTAGCATAATGATCGTTTAGTTTTATTGCCATTGCTTTCTTCATGACTTATACACATTCCTCTGACTATGAGATTATGCAACTCCCGAATACCGGAGGAACACTTTGTGTGCTATCAAACGTCACAATGTAACTGGGTGATTATAAAGATGCTCTACAGGTGTCTTCGATGGTGTTTGTTGAGTTGGCATGGATAGAGATTAGGATTTGTCACTCCGTGTATCGGAGAGGTATATCTGGGCCTCATGGTAATGCACATCACTATAAGCCTTGCAAGCAATGTGACTAATGATTTAGTTGCGGGATGTTGCATTACGGAACGAGTAAAGAGACTTGCCAGTAACAAGATTGAACTAGGTATGATGATACCGATGATCGAATCTCGGGCAAGTAACATACCGATGACAAAGGGAACAACGTATGTTGTTATGCGGTTTGACCGATAAAGATATACGTAGAATATGTAGGAACCAATATGAGCATCTAGGTTCCGCTATTGGTTATTGATCGGAGATGTGTCTCGGTCATGTCTACATATTTCTCGAACCCGTAGGGTCCGCATGCTTAACGTTCGATGACGATATGTATTATGAGTTATGTGATTTGATGTATCGAAGGTTGTTCGGAGTTCCGGATGAGCACGGACATGACGAGGAGTCTCTAAATGGTCGAGACATAAAGATTCATATATTGGAAGGTTACATTTAGACACTGGAATGGTTCGGGTCGTTTCGGATAAGTTTCAGAGTACCGGGGGTTACCGGAACCCCCTCCGGGAAATTATTGGGCCTTACAGGCCTAGTGGTGGAAGAGAGGAGGTAGGCCAAGAGGTGGCGCATGCCCCCTAGCCCAAACCGAATTGGACTAGGGCTAGGGGGCCGCCCCCCTTTCCTTCTCTTCTTCTTCTCCTTCCTTCTTCTCCTACTTGGACTAGGAAAGGGGGAAACCTACTCCTACTAGGAGTAGGAATCCCCCCCTAGGGCGCGCCCCTTGAGGCCGGCCCTCCTCCTCCTCCCCTCCTTTATATACGTGGGAGGGGGGCACCCCATAGACACACAAGTTGATCTTTAGCCGTGTGCGGTGCCCCCCTCCACAGTTTTCCACCTCGATCATATTGTCGTAGTGCTTAGGCGAAGCCCTGCGTCGATAACTTCATCATCACCGTCAACACGTCGTCGTGCTGACGGAACTCACCCTCGGCCTCACCTGGATCAAGAGTATGAGGGACGTCACCGAGCTGAACATGTGCAGATCACAGAGGCGCCGTGCATTCGGTACTTGATCGGTTGGATCGTGAAGACGTTCGACTACATCAACCGCGTTACTAGCGCTTCCGCTTTCGGTCTATGAGGGTACGTAGACACACTCTCCCCTCTCGTTGATGTGCATCTCCTAGATAGATCTTGCGTGATCGTAGGATTTTTTTTGAAATACCGCATTCCCCAACATTACCTCCATTAAGAGGGCCCGAACCTGGGTAAACATCGTGTCCCTGTCTCCTGTTACCTTCGATCCTAAGACACATAGTTCGGGACCCCCGACCCGAGATCTACCGGTTTTGACACCGACACCCCCTCTTTCCTTCTCCCCTCTTCCTCCTTCCCTCCTTCTCCTACTTGGAATAGGAAGGGGGGGGGCGAATCCTACCTGGACCGGGAGTCCAACTAGGATTCCCCCCTTTGGCGCGCCCTCCCTTGGGCCGGCCTTCTCTTCTCCCCTCCTTTATATACGTGGGAGGGGGGCACCCCAAAGGCACACCAAGTCTTCTCTTAGCCGTGTGCAGTGCCCCCTCCACAGTTACACACCTCGGGCATATTGTCGTAGTGCTTAGGTGAAGCCCTGCGCTGGTAGCTTCACCATCACCGTCAACACGCCGTCGTGCTCACGGAACTCTCCCTCGTCCTCAACTGGATCAAGAGCTCTAGGGGCATCATCGTGCTGAACGTGTGCTGAACACGGAGGTGCCATACGTTTGGTGCTAGGATCGGTTGGATTGTGAAGATGTTTGACTACATCAACCACGTTACTAAACGCTTCCTCTTTCGGTCTACGAGGGTACATAGACACACTCTCCCCTCTCATTGTTATGCATCTCCTAGATAGATCTTGCGTGATCGTAGGAAAAAAGTTGAAATACTACATTCCCCAACAGTGGCATCCGAGCCAGGTCTATGCGTAGATGTTATATGCACGAGTAGAACACAAAGAGTTGTGGGCGATAATAGTTATACCGCTTACCACCAACATCTTACTTTGATTCAGCGGTATTGTTGGATGAAGCGGCCCGGACCGACATTACATGACCGTGTTTATGAGACTGGTTCTATCGACGTGCTTCGCATACAGGTGGCTGGTGGATGTCTGCTTCTCCAACTTTAGTTGAATCGAGTTTGACTATGGCCGTTCCTTGTTGAAGTTTAAAACAACACACTTGATGAAAAATCATTCTGGTTTTGATGCGTAGGTAAGAACGGTTCTTGCTAGAAGCCCGTAGCAGCTACGTAAAACTTGCAACAACAAAGTAGAGGACGTCTAACTTGTTTTTGCAGGGCATGTTGTGATGTGATATGGTCCAGACGTGATGGGATATAAATTGTTGTATGAGATGATCATGTTTTGTAAAAGTTATCGGCAATCGGCAGGAGCCTTATGGTTGTCGCTTTTGTATGAAATGCACTCGCCATGTAATTGCTTTACTTTATTACTAAGCGGCAGCGATAGTCGTAGAAGCAATAATTGGCGAGACGATGATACGTCTCCAACGTATCTATAATTTTTGATTGTTCCATGCTATTATATTATCCATCTAGGATGTTTTATATGCATTTATATGCTATTTTATATGATTTTTGGGACTAACCTATTAGCCTAGAGCCCAGTGCCAGTTTCTATTTTTTCCTTTTTTTGAGTATCGCAAAAATGGAAAACCAAATGGAGTCCAATTGACCTGAAACTTGACGGAGCTTATTTTTGGACCAGAAGAAGGCCATGGAGTAAAAGAGTTGGGCCAGAAGAGTCTCGGGCTACCCACGAGGGTGGGGGGGGGCGCCCACCCCCCTGGGCGCGCCTCCCTGTCTCGTGGACAGCCCGGAGACCCTCCTGACTTGTTCTCGACGCCAAAACCTCTTATATATACAGAAATTTCCAGAAAGAAACCTAGATCGGGAGTTCCACAGCCAGAAGCCTCTGTAGCCACCGAAAACCAATCTAGAGCCGTTTCAGCACCCTGCCAGAGGGGGGAATCTCTCTCCGGTGGCCATCTTCATCATCCCGGCATTCTCCATGACGAGGAGGGAGTAGTTCTCCCTTGAAGCTGAGGGTATGTACCAGTAGCTATGTGTTTGATCTCTCTCTCTCTCTCTTGTGTTCTTGAGTCAGCACGATCTTGATGCATCGCGAGATTTGCTATTATATTTGGATCTTATGATGTTTCTCCCCCTCTACTCTCTTGTGATGAATTGAGTTTTCCCTTTGAAGTTATCTTATTGGATTGAGTCTTTAAGGATTTGAGAACACTTGATACATGTATGTCTTGCATGTGCTTATCTGTGGTGACAATGGGATATCACCTGGTCCACTTGATGTATGTTTTGGTGATCAACTTGCGAGTTCCGTGACCTCGTGAACTTATGCATAGGGGTTGGCACACGTTTTCGTCTCGACTCTCCGGTAGAAACTTTGGGACACTCTTTGAAGTTCTTTGTGTTGGTTGAATAGATGAATCTGAGATTGTGTGATGCTTATCGTATAATCATACCCACGGATATTGAGGTGACATTGGAGTATCGAGGTGACATTAGGGTTTTGGTTGATTTGTGTCTTAAGGTGTTATTCTAGTACGAACTCTTGAATAGATCGATCAGAAAGAATAACTTTGAGGTGGTTTCGTACCCTACAATAATCTCTTCGTTTGTTCTCCGCTATTAGTGACTTTGGAGTGATTCTTTGTTGCATGTTGAGGGATAGTTATGTGATCCAATTATGTTATTATCGTTGAGAAAACTTGCATTAGTGAACGTATGAACCCTAGGCCTTGTGTCCTAGCATTGCAATACCGTTTGTGCTCACTTTTACCACTTGCTACCTTGCTTTTTTATATTTTCAGATTACAAAAACCTATATCTACCACCCATATTGCACTTGTATCACCATCTCTTCGCCGAACTAGTGCACCTATACAATTTACCAATGTATTGGGTGTGTTGGGGACACAAGAGACTCTTTGTTATTTGGTTGCAGGGTTGCTTGAGAGAGACCATCTTCATCCTACGCCTCCCACGGATTGATAAACCTTAGGTCATCCACTTGAGAGAAATTTGCTACTGTCCTACAAACCTCTGCACTTGGAGGCCCAACAACGTCTACAAGAAGAAGGTTGTGTAGTAGACATCAGACGACAACGATGGTACGATGGAGATCAAGGTGTCAAGCCGGTGACGATGGTGATCATAACGGTGCTTTGGAGATGTAGATCAAAGGCACAATATGTTGATGGCCATATCATATCACTTATTTTGATTGCATGTGATGTTTATCTTTTATGCATCTTATTTTGCTTAGTACGACAGTAGCGTTATAAGATGATCCCTCACTAAATTTCAAGGTATAAGTGTTCTCCCTGAGTATGCACCGTTGCTACAGTACGTCAAGCTCTTTTCTGGCACCGTTGCCGGGGAGGTTAGCATTTGAAGGTATATCTTTAGATCTTGCAATCAAATCTTTTTGTTTCTTGTTTTATCACTAGTTTAGTTTATAAAAGAAAACTACAAAAAATGGAATTGAGGGTACCTCATATGCTTCATCTTTTTAATATCTTTCATGAAAATAAGGATTCCGATAATTGCGCCAAAGTGTTAGAAGAAGAATGCATTAGAATGTTTGGCACTAAATCTTTGAATGATGAGCATGGTTGCAATGTTATTAGTATGAACTCTTTGAATATCCATAGTACTAATGATGATTGCACTAGTCATGATGAAAATGTCTCTTATAAGCATGTCAACTTTTGTTGAGTGCATAGAGTTTGCAAGTAGACACCAAATAGGGAAGATAGGTTTTGCAAGAGGCATAAGTATTTAGAAACTAAATGGTTGCAAGAAAGGCTAGACGCTTGTGCTGAAGATTTAAAATTTCATTGCCATCCTTGTGAAATTTTCAATGAACGTGATCATTTAAATATCCAATGCAAATTGTTTCATGATCGAATCGTGTCAAAAAATTGTGTTGACTTGATTTCCCTTGCACATCATAATGAACTTAGTTTGCTTCTGGGTTATGAAGAAATGAAACATATAACTAAGGATATTCCAGAATTTTCCCTTGATAAATTTCTTGATTTTGATCTAGAGGAAATTTATATGTATTATGCGGTGAATTGCATTGAGAATCCTTATATTGCCAATTACATAAAGTCTAGAAAACAAACAAAAGATGAAGAGAATACTAATGAAAGGGAAGAGACTTCCCAATACCCTCCTATTATTTCTTATGATGAATCAGGTAACGAGGAGGAGCCTTCTATTCAACCAATCTCATTAATAAGGAGCTCCAAAAGGAGGGTTAAACCCATTCTTAAGGTGAAGAAGAAAAAGAAAAGACAGAGAAGTAAAGGTAAAAATGTATCTCTCCCAAATGATGTTTCTCCTATTACTCATCGTGATGATGATAATTGTTACACTATTGGTGCTATCGATACTATTAATGATGAGAGTGATTATGCTTATGATATGAAAAGGCCCAAGCTTGGGGATGCTATGTTTGATGAGAATGACATGTTTGAAAATGTATTTGCTGCAATTAATGTTTGTCCCAAGCTTGGGGATGCTATGATTAATGAAGATGATATTTTTAGTCTCCGAAGTTTTGATGAGCAAATTTACTATGATGATAGCATGCCTCCTATTTTATGATGCTTATATTTATGAAAGTGGGTTTGGAAGAGTGTCAACTTTAGTAAGTAATGATCCCACTATTTTGGAGGGTGTTGAATCTTATTGTGACAATTATGAAAGTGGATTTGGAGAGGTCATGACTTTATTTAGTAATGATTCCACTATCTTGGAAGAGGTTTCAATCGATTATGATGAGAACAAAGTTGCTACTTATGATAATTATTGTGATGATACGTATGCTATAAAAAGTAGTGATGATTATATTAAAACTCTTTTAATGTGGAAACAATTTGTAGTATTCGAGTTTCTTATGATACTCCCACTATTCGGAATGAGAAGAATCTTGCTTATGTGGAGAGTAGTAATTTTTCTATGCTTGTAGATCATGAAAAGAATGCTTTATGTGATGGTTATATTGTTGAATTTATTCATGATGCTACTGAAAATTATTATGAGGGAGGAACATATGCTTGTAGGAATTGCAATAATACCAAGTTTCCTCTAATATGTGTTGAAAATCTTGAAGCTATGCTTGCTTTGCCTTCCTATGCTAGTTGATTATTGCTCCCATAAGTTGTTTGCTCACAAAATCCCTATGCATAGGAAGTGGGTTAGACTTAAATTTTCTAGTCATATTCTTCATGATGCTCTCTTTATGTTTCAATTCTTATCATTTATGTGAGCATCATTGAAATCATCATGCCTAGCTAGGGGTGTTAAACGATAGCGCTTGTTGGGAGGCAACCCGATTTTATTTTTGGTCCTTGCTTTTTGTTCCTGTTTAGTAATAAAGAACTTATCTAGCCTATGTCATTATTGAGTTTTTATGTTTTAATTAGTGTTTGTGCCAAGTAGAACCTTTGGGAAGACTTGGGGAAAGTCTTTGCGATCTTGCTGTAAAAAACAGAAACTTTAGCGCTCACGAGATTTGCTGCTATGTTTTACTGGAGAGTGCTACTTAGTTGATTCTTTTTGAAGATGATTAATAGATAAATTCCTCACGCCCATCAATTTATTTTAGAATTTTTGGGGTTCCAAAAGTATACGTTTGATCCAGATTACTACAGACTGTTCTGTTTTTGACAGATTCTGTTTTGTATGCGTTGTTTGCTTATTTTGATGAATCTATGAGTAGTATCGGAGGGTACAGGACCATAGATGAGTTGGAATACAGTAGATATTACACCAATATGAATTTATAATGAGTTCACAACAGTACCTAAGCGGTGATTTATTTTCTTATACTAACGGAGCTTACGATTTTTTGTTAAGTTTTGTGTTGTGAAGTTTTCAAGTTTTGGGTAAAGATTCGATGGACTATGGAATAAGGAGTGGCAAGAGCCTAAGCTTGGGGATGCCCAAGGCACCCCAAGGTAATATTCAAGGACAACCAGGAGCCTAAGCTTGGGGATGCCCCGGAAGGCATCCCCTCTTTCGTCTTCGTTCATCGGTAACTTTACTTGGAGCTATATTTTTATTCACCAGATGATATGTGTTTTTCTTGGAGCGTCATTTTATTTGCTTTTGTTTTACTTGCTTTTTAAGAAAATACCAAGATCTGAAATTATTAAGTGTTAGAGAGTCTTCACATAGTTGCATAATTATTCGACTACTCATTGATCTTCACTTATATCTTTTTAGAGCATGATGGTAGTTTTATTTTGAAGAAATAGATGAACTCTCATGATTCACTTATATTATTTTGAGAGTCCTAAACAGCATGGTAATTTGCTTTGGTTATGAATTTAGTCCTAATATGATGGGCATCCAAGAAGGATATAATAAAAACTTCCATATAAAGTGAATTGAATACTATGATAAGTTTGATACTTGATAATTGTTTTGAGATATAAAGGTGGTAATATTAGAGTTGTGCTAGTTGAGTAATTGTGAAATTGAGAAATACTTGTGTTGAGGTTGGCAAGTCCCATAGCATGCACGTATGGTAAAAGTTGTCTGACAAATTTGAAGCATGGGGTGTTCTTTGATTGCTTTCCTTATGAGTGCTGGTCGGGGACAAGCGATGGTCTTTTCCTACCAATATATCCTCCTAGGGGCATGCGGAGTAGTACTTTGCTTCGAGGGCTAATAAACTTTTGCAATAAGTATATGAGTTCTTTATGACTAATGTGAGTCCATGGATATTACGCACTCTCACTCCTCCATCATTGCTAGCCTCTTCGGTACCGTGCATTGTCCTCTCTCGCCTTGAGAGTTGGTGCAAACTTCGCCAGTGCATCCAAACCCCGTGATACGGTAAGCTCTATCACACATAAACCTCCTTATATCTTCCTCAAAACAGCCACCATACCTACCTATTATGGCATTTCCATAGCCATTCCGAGATATATTGCCATGCAACTTTCCACCGTTCCGTTTATTATGACACACATCATCATTGTCATATTGCCTTGCATGATCATGTAGTTGAGATCGTATTTGTGGCAAAGCCACCATGCTTAATTTTTCATACATGTCACTCTTGATTCATCGCACATCCCGGTACACCGCCGGAGGCATTCACATAGAGTCATATTTTGTTCTAAGTATCGAGTTGTAATTCTTGAGTTGTAAGTAAATAAAAGTGTGATGATCATCATTAGAGCATTGTCCCATGTGAGAAAAGGATGATGGAGACTATGATTCCCCCACAAGTCGGGATGAAACTCCGGACGAAAAAAAGAGGCCAAGAAAAAAATAGAAAAAAGAGAAGGCCCAATTAAATAAATAAAAGAGAGAAAAAGAGAGAAGGAACAATGTTACTATCCTTTTTCCACACTTGTGCTTCAAAGTAGCACCATGATCTTCATGATAGAGAGTCTCTTATTTTGTCACTTTCATATACTAGTGGGAATTTTTCATTATAGAACTTGGCTTGTATATTCCAATGATGGGCTTCCTCAAATGCCCTAGGTCTTCGTCACCAAGCAAGTTGGATGCACACCCACTTAGTTTCTTTGATGAGCTTTCATATATTTATAGCTCTAGTGCATCCGTTGCAAGTCAATCCCTACTCCTCGCATTGACATCAATTGATGGGCATCTCCATAGCCCGTTGATTAGCCGCGTCAATGTGAGACTTTCTTCTTTTTTGTCTTCTCACATAACCCCTATCATCATACTCTATTCCACCCATAGTGCTATGTCCATGGCTTGCGCTCATGTATTGCGTAAGGGTTGAAAAGGATGAAACGCGTTAAAAAGTATGAACCAGTTGCTCGGCTTGTCATCGGGGTTGTGCATGATGGGAGCATTTTGTGTGACGAAAATGAAGCATGGCCAAACTATATGATTCTCTAGGGATAAGCTTTCTTTGGCTATGTTATTTTGATAAGACATAATTGCTTGGTTAGTATGCTTGAAGTATTATTATTTTTATGTCAATATTAAACTTTTGTCTTGAATCTTATGGATCTGAATATTCTTTCCACAATAAATAAAATTACATTTATAATTATGTTAGGTAGCATTCCACATCAAAAATTCTGTTTTATCATTTACCTACTCGAGGACGAGCAAGAATTAAGCTTGGGGATGCTTGATACGTCTCCAATGTATCTATAATTTTTGATTGTTCCATGCTATTATATTATCCATCTAGGATGTTTTATATGCATTTATATGCTATTTTATATGATTCTTGGGACTAACCTATTAACCTTGAGCCTAGCGCCAGTTTCTGTTTTTCCTTGTTTTTGAGTATCGCAGAAAAGGAAAACCAAATGGAGTCCAATTGACCTGAAACTTGACAGAGCTTATTTTTGGACCAGAAGAAGGCCATGGAGTAAAAGAGTTGGGCCAGAAGAGTCTCGGGCGGCCCACGAGGGTGGGGGGCGTGCCCACCCCCTGGGCGCGTCTCCCTGCCTCCTGGACAGCCCGGAGACCCCCCTGACTTGTTCTCGATGCCAAAACCTCTTATATATACAGAAACTTCCAGAAAGAAACCTAGATCGGGAGTTACGCCGCTAGAAGCCTCCATAGCCACCGAAAACCAATCTAGACCCATTCTGGCATCCTGCCGGAGGGGGGAATCCCTCTCTGGTGGCCATCTTCATCATCCCGGCGCTCTCCATGACGAGGAGTGAGTAGCTCTCCCTCGTGGCTGAGGGTATGTACCAGTAGCTATGTGTTTGATCTCTCTCTCTCTCTCTCGTGTTCTTGAGTCGGCACGATCTTGATGTATCGCGAGCTTTGCTATTATATTTGGATCTTATGATGTTTCTCCCCCTCTACTCTCTTGTGATGAATTGAGTTTTCCCTTTGAAGTTATCTTATCGGATTGAGTCTTTAAGGATTTGATGTATGTCTTGCATGTGCTTATCTGTGGTGATAATGGGATATCACGTCATCCTCTTGATGTATGTTTTGGTGATCAACTTGCGAGTTCCGTGACCTCGTGAACTTATGCATAGGGGTTGGCACACATTTTCATCTTGACTCTCCAGTAGAAACTTTGGGGCACTCTTTGAAGTTCTTTGTGTTGGTTGAAAAGATGAATCTGAGATTGTGTAATGCTTATCGTATAATCATACCCACAGATACTTGAGGTGACATTGGAGTATCTAGGTGACATTAGGGTTTTGGTTGATTTGTGTCTTAAGGTGTTATTCTAGTACAAACTCTTGAATAGATTGATCAGAAAGAATAACTTTGAGGTGGTTTCGTACCCTACAATAATCTCTTCGTTTGTTCTCCGCTATTAGTGACTTTGGAGTGACTCTTTGTTGCATGTTGAGGGATAGTTATGTGATCCAATTATGTTATTATTGTTGAGAGAACTTGCACTAGTGAAATTATGAACCCTAGGCCTTGTTTCCTAGCATTGCAATACCGTTTGTGCTCACTTTTACCACTTGCTACCTTGGTGTTTTTATATTTTCAGATTACAAAAACCTATATCTACCATCCATACTGCACTTGTACCACCATCTCTTCGCCGAACTAGTGCACCTATACAATTTACCATTGTATTGGGTGTGTTGGGGACACAAGAGACTCTTTGTTATTTGGTTGCAGGGTTGCTTGAGAGAGACCATCTTCATCCTACGCCTCCCACGGATTGATAAACCTTAGGTCATCCACTTGAGGGAAATTTGTTACTGTCGTACAAACCTCTGCACTTGGAGGCCCAACAGCGTCTACAAGAAGAAGGTTGTGTAGTAGACATCAGACGACAACGATGGTACGATGGAGATCAAGGTGTCAAGCCGGTGACGATGGTGATCATAACAGTGCTTTGGAGATGGAGATCAAAGGCACAATATGTTGATGGCCATATCATATCACTTATTTTGATTGCATGTGATGTTTATCTTTTATGCATCTTATTTTGCTTAGTACGACAGTAGCGTTATAAGATGATCCCTCACTAAATTTCAAGGTATAAGTGTTCTCCCTGAGTATGCACCGTTGCTACAGTTCGTCGTGCCGAGACACCACATGATGATTGGGTGTGATAAGCTCTATGTTCACATACAACGGGTGCAAGCCAGTTTTGCACGTGCAGAATACTCGGGTTAAACTTGACGAGCCTAGCCAATGCAGATATGGCCTCGGAACACTGAGACCGAAAGGTCGAACGTGAATCATATAGTAGATATGATCAACATAGTGATGTTCACCATTGAAAACTACTCCATCTCACGTGATGGTCGGACATGGTTTAGTTGATATGGATCACGTGATCACTTAGATGATTAGAGAGATGTCTATCTAAGTGGGAGTTCTTAAGTAATTTGATTAATTGAACTTTAATTTATCATGAACTTAGTACCTGATAGTATTTTGCATGTCTATGTTGTTGTAGATAGATGGCCCATGCTGTTGTTCCATTGAATTTTAATGTGTTCCTAGAGAAAGCTAAGTTGAAAGATGGTGGTAGCAACTACACGGACTGGGTCCGTAACTTGAGGATTATCCTCATTGCTGCACAGAAGAATTACGTCCTGGAAGCACCGCTAGGTCCTAGACCCGCTGCAGGAGCAACGCCGGACGTTGTGAACGTCTGGCAGAGCAAAGCTGATGACTACTAGATAGTTCAGTGTGCCATGCTTTACGGCTTAAAACCGGGACTTCGAAGACGTTTTGAACATCATGGAGCATATGAGATGTTCCAGGAGTTGAAGTTAATATTTCAAGCAAATGCCCGAATTGATAGATATGAAGTCTCCAATAAGTTCTATAGCTGCAAGATGGAGGAGAATAGTTCTGTTAGTGAACATATACTCAGAATGTCTGGGTACCACAACCACTTGACTAAATTGGGAGTTAATCTTCCTGATGATAGTGTCATTGACAGAGTTCTTCAATCACTACCACCAAGCTACAAAAGCTTCGTGATGAACTATAATATGAAAGGGATGGATAAGAAAATTCCCGAGCTCTTCGCGATGCTAAAGGCTGTGGAGGTAGAAATCAAGAAGGAGCATCCAGTGTTGATGGTTAACAAGACCACTAGTTTCAAGAAAAAGGGAAAAGTGAAGAAGGGTAACTTCAAGAAGAACGACAAGCAAGTTGGTGCTCAAGTGAAGAAGCCCAAGTCTGGACCTGAGCCTGAGACTGAGTGCTTCTACTGCAAAGGGACTGGTCACTGGAAGCGGAACTGTCCCAAGTATTTGGCGGATAAGAAGGATGGCAAAGTGAAAGGTATATTTGATATACATGTTATTGATGTGTACCTTACTAATGCTCGTAGTAGCGCCTAGGTATTTGATACTGGTTCTGTTGCTCATATTTGCAACTTGAAACAGGGGCTACGGATTAAATGAAGATTGGCAAAGGACGAGGTGACGATGCGTGTCGGAAATGGTTCCAAGGTCGATGTGATCTCTATTGGCACGCTACCTCTACATCTACCTTCAGGATTAGTTTTAGACCTGAATAATTGTTATTTGGTGCCAGCGTTGAGCATGAACATTATATCTGGATCTTGTTTGATGCGAGATGGTTATTTATTTAAATCAGAGAATAATGGTTGTTTTATTTATATGAGTAATAACTTCTATGGTCATGCACCCTTGATGAGTAGTCTATTTTTTTTGAATGTCGATTGTAGTGTTACACATATTCATTATATTGAAGACAAAAGATGCAAAGTTAATAATGATAGTGCAACTTGTTTGTGGCCTGCTGTTTAGGTCATATTGGTGTAAAGCGCATGAAGAAACTCCATGCTGATGGGATTTTGCAATCACTTGATTAAGAATCACTTGATGCTTGCGAACCATGCCTCATGGGCAAGATGACTAAAACTCCATTCTCCGGAACAATGGAGCGAGCCACAGACTTATTGGAAATAATACATATTGATGTATGCGGTCCGATGAGTATTGAGGCTCGTGGCGGGTGTCGTTATTTTTTGACCTTCACAAATGATTTGAGTATATATGGGTATATCTACTTAATGAAACATAAGTCTGAAACATTTGAAAAGTTCAAAGAATTTCAGAGTGAAGTGGAAAATCATCGTAACAAGAAAATAAAGTTTCTACGATCTGATCGCGAAGGCGAATATCTGAGTTATGAGTTTGGTCTTCATTTGAAACAATCCAGAATAATTTCGCAACTCACGCCACCTGGAACCTCATAGCGTAATGGTGTGCCCGAACATCGTAACCGTACTTTATTCGATATGGTGCGATCTATGATGTCTCTTACCGATTTACCATTGTCATTTTGGGGTTATGCTTCAGAGACGGCCGCATTCACATTAAATAGGGCACCATCTAAATCTGTTGAGACGACACCATATGAACTGTGGTTTGGCAAGAAACCTAAGCTGTCGTTTCTTAAAGTTTGGGGCTGCGATGCTTATGTGAGAAAGCTTCAACCTGATAAGCTCGAACCCAAATCGGAGAAATGTGTCTTCATAGGATACCCAAAGGAAACTGTTGGGTACACCTTCTATCACAGATCCGAAGGCAAGATATTCATTGCTAAGAATGGATCCTTTCTAGAGAAGGAGTTTCTCTCGAAAGAAGTGAGTGGGAGGAAAGTAGAACTAGATGAGGTAATTGTACCTTCTCCCTTATTGGAAAGTAGTTCATCACAGAAATCAGTTCCAGTGATTCCCACACCAACCAGTGAGGAATTTAATGATGATGATCATGAAACTTCTGATCAAGTTACTACTGAACCTCGTAGGTCAACCAGAGTACGATCCGCACCAGAGTGGTATGGTAATCCTATTCCGGAGGTCATGTTACTTGACCATGACGAACCTACGAACTATGAGGAAGCGATGATGAGCCTAGATTCCGCGAAATAGCTTGAGGCCATGAAATCTGAGATGGGATCCATGTATGAGAACAAAGTGTGGACTTTGGTTGACTTGCCCGATGACCGGCAAGCCATAGAGAATAAATGGATCTTCAAGAAGAACACTGATGCTGACGGTAATCTTACTATCTACAAAGCTTGACTTGTTGCGAAAGATTTTCGACAAGTTCAAGGAGTTGACTATGATGAGACCTTCTCACCCGTAGCAATGCTTAAGTCTGTCCGAATCATGTTAGCAATTGCCGCATTTTATGATTATGAAATTTGGCAAATGGATGTCAAAACTGCATTCCTTAATGGATATCTTAAAGAAGAGTTGTATATGATGCAACCAGAAGGTTTTGTCAATCCAAAAGGTGCTAACAAAGTGTGCAAGCTCCAGCGATCCATTTATGTACTGGTGCAAGCTTCTTGGAGTTGGAATGTACGCTTTGATAGTGTGATCAAAGCATATGGTTTTATACAGACTTTTGGAGAAGCCTGTATTTACAAGAAAGTGAGTGGGAGCTCTGTAGCATTTCTAATATTATATGTGGATGACATATTATTGATTGGAAATAATACAAAATTTCTGGATAGCATAAAAGGATACTTGAATAAGAATTTTTCAATGAAAGACCCCGGTGAAGCTAGTTATATATTGGGCATCAAGATCTATAGAGATAGATCAATACGCTTAATTGGACTTTCACAAAGCTAATACCTTGATAAAGTTTTGAAGAAGTTCAAAATGGATCAGTCAAAGAAACGATTCTTTCTTGTGTTACAAGGTGTGAAGTTGAGTCAGACTCAATGCCCGACTAGTGCAGAAGATAGAGAGAAAATGAAAGGCATTCCCTATACCTCAGCCATAGGTTCTATCATGTATGCAATGCTGTGTACTAGACCTGATGTGTGCCTTGCTATAAGTTTAGCAGGGAGGTACCAAAGTAATCCAGGAGTGGATCACTGGGTAGCGGTCAAGAACATCCTGAAATACCTGAAAAGTACTAAGGATATGTTTCTCATTTATGGAGGTGACAAAGAGCTTGTTGTAAATGGTTACGTCGATGCAAGATTTGACACTGATCCGGATGACTCTAAGTCACAAACCGGATACATATTTATATTGAATGGTGGAGCTATCAGTTGGTGTAGTTCCATGCAGAGCGTCGTGGCGGGATCTACGTGTGAAGCGGAGTACATAGCTGCATCGAAAGCAGCAAATGAAGGAGTCTGGATGAAGGAGTCCATATCCGATGTAGTTGTAATACCTAGTGCATCGGGTCCAATGAAAATATTTTGTGACAATATTGGAGCAATTGCCTTGGCGAAGGAATCCAAATTTCACAAGAGAACCAAACACATCAAGAGATGCTTCAATTCCATCCGCGATCAAGTCAAGGAGGGAGACATAGAGATTTGCAAGATACATACGGATCTGAATGTTGCAGACCCGTTGACTAAGCCTCTCTCATGGGCAAAACATGATCAGCACCAGGACTCCATGAGTGTTAGGATCATTACTATGTAATCTAGATTATTGACTCTAGTGCAAGTGGGAGACTAAAGGAATTATGCCCTAGAGGCAATAATAAAGTTATTATTTATATTTCCTTATATCATGGTAAATGTTTATTATTCATACTAAAATTGTATTAACCGGAAACTTGGTACATGTGTGAATACATAGACAAACAGAGTGTCCCTAGTATGCCTCTACTTGACTAGCTCGTTAATCAAAGATGGTTAAGTTTCCTAACCATAGACATGTGTTGTCATTTGATGAACGGATCTCATCATTAGAGAATGATGTGATGGACAAGACCCATCCATTAGCTTAGCATAATGATCATTTAGTTTTATTGGTATTGCTTTCTTCATGACTTATACATGTTCCTCTAACTATGAGATTATGAACTCCCGAATACCGGAGGAACACCTTGTGTGCTATCAAACATCACAACGTAACTGGGTGATTATAAAGATGCTCTACAGGTGTCTCCGATGGTGTTTGCTGAGTTGGCATAGATCGAGATTAGGATTTGTCACTCCGTGTATCGGAGAGGTATCTTTGGGCCCTCTCTGTAATGCGCATCACTATGAGCCTTGCAAGCAATGTGACTAATGAGTTAGTTACGGGATGAAGCATTACGGAATGAGTAAAGAGACTTGCCGGTGATGAGATTGAACTAGGTATGATGATACCTGTCGGATCACGGGTTCCGGCAAACCCTCAAGGTTTGAACACTGGGGTGCGCGCTAAGGTTTCCTCCCTACCGATCCATGCCCTAGCTCTCTAAGATCTCGCGGATGAACTCGAAAAACTTGCAACACAAAGACACAAGATTTATACTGGTTCGGGCCACTGTTGTGGTGTAATACCGTACTCCAGTGTGGTGGTGGTGGATTGCCTCTTGGGCTGATGATGAACAGTACAAGGGGAAGAACAGCCTCCTGAGGATGAGGTGTTCTTGTGCTTGGCGAACTTGTGTGGGTGAGATGCCTCTCAATCAGTTAGTTGCCCCTACTATGGTGGCTAGTTCTACTTATAGAGGCCCTGGTCCTCTCCCCAAATATTGAGCGGGAAGGGAGCCAACACCGGCCAATTTGAAAGGGACAGCTAGTACAAGCTATCCTAACAAAAGGTGGTCTTTGCCTGCAAAAGGCTCTGGTGATGACGCCGTCTTGGGCTCCATGGTGACCTCTGTCTTGCCGTCCTTATGGTCTTGGTCTCGTTGCACCAATATGGAAACCTTTGCTTGATGCCTCGGTACTCCGCGCCTGCGCTTGCCCCCTTGGCACCAAAGAGGAAACAAGGACGCTGCGCGTGCTGGCGCCCGCCTGGTCTCGATCGTCATGGCTCACGTCACGAGGACCTCGTGAGGTTTGCCTTGCCTTGATCTCTCCGCCCCTCATGAGCCTACCTGGCGAGGCCGCTCCTGAGGAGGTCTTGCGTCGTCCGCCTCGCGAGGCTTGGCCCCTCGCGAGGGTCTTGAATGCCTTGTCGATGAAGATGGGCCGTACAGACCTGCCAGATAAGCCACGCCGTGGGCCGCAGGCAGGCAAGTCTGGGGACCCCCGTTCCCAGAACACCGATAGTAGCCCGCGGGCCCAAGGCATGCTCGGGCTTGGCTTTGAGGCAAAGCCAAAGGTCAAGCGCGGAGCGCCGCGGGCCCCAGAAGCCTGCGGACTCGGTTGACGCGTGACGGTTGATTGGACGTGGGTGTCTCCGCTTCCCCATGCTGCCTCGGCCACTGCCCGACTTGACAACAAGGCTGGTGCGGACAGTGCTTGCCTTCATTGCTTCTTCCTTGCCTTGCTCCAGATCCCCTTTCTCGCTCCTTGCCGCTGAAACCTCCAGATCTGCTCCAACCTCGCTCCGCATCAGCGACCAATGGCGCCGTGATAGGTCAAGTCCTCCTCGGCACCGGCTTGGTTTGAGCCAGCCCTCGATGCGCCCAACGTCACGGAGAAGAACCTAGCCGCCACGCGCTTGCTGACGGTGGGGGAGAGCAACGAGAGGGGGAAGACGGAGCTCCAGCTTGCCTCCAACGAGCGGAGCCTGAGGGAAGCACCTTCTTCCCTTTCTTCACGAGAAGCATCGCCGCCGGGTTGGTTCCCCCCTTTTCTGATTTCTTTTTCGAGGTCCTCGACCACTTCGGGCTACAGGCGCTGCATCTCCATACCAACTCCATTCTTCTCTTGTCTATCTTCGCCTACTATTGTGAGGCGTACCTGGGTGTGATGCCGTCCGTGGCACTGCTGCGTCATTTCTTCTTCCTCCGCCTCACCGGCGGCCATATCTCCGGGTGCGCCAACTTCATTGCGGCCGGCCAGGCCAACTCGATCTCGAACACCGGGAAGAGGGTTGACAACATCAGGGCCAATGGGTCATGATGAGTGCCAAGTGCGTCCATCCATGCTTGGAACTACCGACGGAGGCACCCCCGTCTGACAAGGGGTGGTCTCGTGTAGAGCTCACCGACGAGTGGGCGTCGTCGGTGTTGGAGCAGATGAAGATCGATTTGAAGCCGGGCAATTCGAATGCGGCCAAGGTGATGGGGGCCATGCTCCTAAAGGAATTCTTGACGCTGCGCGTTGCTCCACTTCAAGCACGCACATGCCCTTTGTGGAAGCTTGGAGATGGAGAAGACAAGATTCGACTGAGCCCGGTGGCCTTGCCTGATGACGAGCTGACTGCAGTTCTACGCCTCTTGGTTGGGGATAACCAAGAGTACCCGCCGAGTGCCTTTGTTACTTTGTTCCATCGCAAGGACTGGGAGGAATTCGTTGCCACCAGGCCGACCTTTGACGCGTGTAGGCTGGTGCCGCTGGCGCTCGCTGGGGCCTCTGCAACGCCGAAGCCGGTGGAGGTGTCTTCTGACGAGTCCCACGGGGAGGAAGAGGGGGAGGAGGACTCGGAGGAGACCCCCGAGGGGATGGGGGAGAACTCCCCCTTGAGCAAGGCCGACATCCTCCGCCCTCTGCCAGACGGCGCAGAGGCCGACGTCCACCAGGAGGATAGGGAGCTGCCCCTCATCCCGACAAGGGGTAGATCGTCGCTGGTCTCTCGAGATGCTGCCTCCGACTTGGCACCGCCTGGGACCGGCTCCGGCCCTTCTACCGCGCCGTCTTCTGCCCCCGGAGCCCGTGTGCCCACTCCTCAGGCCCTGGCGCTTTCAGGTTTCAGGATCCTCAAGCGGAAGGTGGACTATGTCGTAGTGGATCAGTAAGTGCTTCGTGCTTCGTCTTGTTCCTGCTTGTACTTGCTATTTTCTGACATTCGCCCTTGGTTGATCAGGCCAGTGTCTTCAGTGAAGAAGAGGAAGGAGGATGCCATGGTCGTGCCCCCTCTGCAGAGGAGAGAGGTGACAGCACCCGCACCTCCCCAGCCCGGTCGCCCTCGCGAGGCCAAGAGGAGCATCGGCAGGATGAACCAGCCCCCGTGGCCCCGCTGGCTCCGGAAGTGCCGGCGTCCGGCTCGGCTGATGAGGTCCCAAGGGCTCTGGAGCCCTCGATCTTCTAGGCTCTGGTAACGACGTTGCCTCCTCCTCCTGCTGCGCCTATGGCCCCGAATTCTTCTGCTCCCTTCGTAGTCTTGGATCATGTCTTCTCGGGGATGGCCAAGCAGCGGGAAGACCTCCTAGGCGCGGACGCGCACCTACTGGCCGGGCACCTGGAGCTGGCCTTAGGCCGGCTTCACTCAGAATCGGCAGTTCGAGCATCGCTGAGCCAGGCCGCGATGGCCTCCGAGAGGGAGAAGCAGGCCGCCGCCAGAGCTGTGGCCGATCGCGAGGCTGTGCTGAAGGACGTCGAGGCCGCCCGCGACCACTGCCGAAAGCTGGAGGGTGAGCTGAAGAGCCTTCATGACGAGCGCGCAAAGGAAGCACGTGACTGCAAAGCGAAGGAGGAGGAGATGAAGGCTCGGGAGGACGCCATCAAGGGCCGCGATGCCGAGCTGAGGGAGCTGACGAAGGCGCAGGCCGCGGAGCGCAGCCGACTGGAGGAGCTGGAGCAGGAGGCGAAGGGGAGGGAGGCCGAGCTCGACGCCAAGGCGAAGGTCCTGGTGGAAGACCGCGCGGCCTTCTCGCTTCTTGAGAAGAGGTCTAGCGTGGCGCTGAAGTCACTGTACGAGAAGGGCCTGGAGAAGCCGCTGACCACCGACGAGGATGGCCCTACTCAGCTGCTTCCCCACTTGGTGAAGGCACTTGAGGAAGTCGTGGAGGGCATCGGTCCCATGGCTGAGGCAGAGGCTCGTGTCCCTTTAGCTGCGCTAACGCGTGTCTTCAGCCATCTGTACCTTCGCGACCCCAATGCTCGTCTCGACGAGCTGCTGGAGCATGTAGCTGATGAGCATTGTGCAGCCGCCGCCGCAGCCGTGAAAGGTAAGGTGGAGGCCCTGCTGAAGAAGTTCTGTGGCTTCGTCCTCGCGCCCTCGACCGGCGATGCAGCTAGCGGTGTAGGTGAAGACGACGCTACCAAGGGAGGAGCACCTTCTGCAGGCGATGGCAGTGTCGAGGGGTGACCTGCGGCTGCTTTCCTGTTTCATTCTTGCAATATGCATCAGGCCTCGTGGAGGCGTTAAACTTTCATTTGATATTGTGAGAACAATATGCCTTGTAATATTTGCTTCGAGATTTTGCGATTTTCTTCCTATTTGCTTTGTGTTCTGCGTCAGCAGAGCCCGGCCCCGCGCATACCTCAATCGCCGTTGGGCCGACCGGAGACCAGGACGGACCAAGGAGTGAGGGGCTACGTGACCAGTTAGGCTCCTGAGTCGCGATGCTCAGGAGTCCCCCTTGACTCGCAAACAGCTTACAGGGAGAGTACGCGAGGATAGGTTAATGTTCTACGTCGGCGGAGCCCGGCCCCGCACATACCTCAACCGCCGTTGCACCGACTGAAGACCAGGACGGACCAAGGAGTGAGGGGTTACGTGACCAGTTAGGTTCCTGAGTCGCGATGCTCAGGAGTCCCCCTTGACGTGCAAGCAATCTCTATACCTTTGCCCTCGCCGAGGCTCGGCGAGGGAGGGGCGTGCAACGACCAGGTCCTGGAGACCTGGTTGGGTGGTGTGCGCTTGGGCATGACCCGAGCGCAGCCCCCAGGTCCGGGAGACCTGGTTGGGTGGCGTATGCTTGGGCGTGACCCGAGCGTAGCCCCCGTGCCCAGCCCCCTCGCGCGGCTTTCCCGAGGGGAGGCATTGCGGTGAGGCCGGACGTTGAGATCTAGGGCTCCCTGAGGTTGGTATGACCGTGAAGCCGCCCTTAGTTGTTTATCACCAGCGCGGAGCATAGTGCTTCTGCTTGTGCACGGGCATAGACGCTCCTCGGCAGTGTCGACGGCCAGCACGGAGCATCGTGCTTCCACTTGTGCGTGGGAGGGGGGCTCCCTCTACGGAGAGCCCCCAGGGCATGTATAGCCCCGCCCTGACACGTGGCTTGCACGACAGGGCTGGACGAGGTGTATCTGGGCACTCGTGAGCCAGTGCAGGACTCATGAGGCCCTACCTCAAGGTGGGTTGCGCCTGGTCTTGGTTCTTGTTCGCTGTGCTAGCCCTGCGAGGTGGTCAGACAACCTGCACCGAGAGAATCTCCTGAGGTTATCGCGTGAGAAAGCCAAGCACCAACGACCCCAGGAGGTGACATAAACGGGGCCGGCCCGCCAGACAGAGCTCAGCCATTGGATTTATCGATGCTGCAGCGACGGACCCGAGCACAGACACCGTGCTCAACTTACTCACGCGAAGGGTCCTGAAGAAAGACAACCGGTGCGTGGTCCCCATGATGGGTGGCGATTGAGCAAGTAGTAATCATAGGTAGATTAAACCTGAGAGTAGCAGGCTTAAGCAAGTGCATGGGAGATAAGTGCCGCTGGGTCAGGCCCGAGCGGCTTGGGGATGATGCAGCCCGAGGGGCGCCCCCAACAAGGTAAACTAAAGACATAAAAAGGGATACATGCCACACGGACCCACACGGCCTGGGAATGATGCAGCCCGAGGGGCACTCCCAGCTAAATGAACTTGGAAAACGCTAGCTGGTTATGTTGACGAAGGAGAGTTGGGGCAGCTGAAGGTGCGCAGCAAAGGGGTTGCTCCTCACGAGTCGCCGGGGCCCTGAGCCTCGGGAGGCTCTGGGGGCTCGGGTGGTTCCTTGAGGACCGTCTCCATCTCCATCTGGACGGCGTGGTGCCTGGCCTCCTGAGCTGCTAGGATGCGCCGCAAGTTGTGCTAGTAGGCGGACGACATGCTCGGCAGGCCAAAGGGCATGTGAACGTAGCTGTGCGGTGGGCCCTCGCAGCATCCCACGTGCGAAGGGTAGAAAAGCTCCTGAGAAGCGGCCCTGTTGAGCCCTCGGACATCGATGCAGACGCGCAGCCCGGCATCCTTGCCTGGATGGGAAGCTGCGCCTCATGAGCGGTGGTCGCCACGCATGGCCCTTGCGTCTTGCAATTCCTGGGTGGTCTTGGTGATGAACTCCTGAACGGTGGGCGATCCTTGCCCTGTGCCCTCCTGAGGGAAACGTGCCGCGAAGCACGCCTCCAGGTGGTGCCCAAGAGCTCCCTCGTGATGTGGGCAAGGTCTGAGGCCTTCCAGAAGAAAGCCCCCGAGCCCTGCCCGAGAAGGGCGCCGGGCGCACCTTCCTATGCGATGGAGGGAGGCGCCCCTGGAGCGGGCGCTGATCTTGACGAGGCTCCGGCTATGACGCCACCCTCCTGGGGTCCTGCATGTTGTAGCTGCTTCTTCTTCTTGGGGGTGGCCTCAGGAGGGCCCTCGCCCTTGCTGTCGGGGTCGTCGATTGCTGCAGCTTGGAAGGCACGCTCGAGGGAGCACACCGCATCTCTTTCTTCACATGGGACCGTGATGATCCCGCCGCTTCCCGACATCTTGAGGACATTGTAGCCGTGATGGGTCACCGCCATGAACTTAGCCAGGGCTGGGTACCCGAGGATGGCATTGTACAGCAGACGGATGTGCGCGACGTCGAAGTCGATGAGCTCGGTGCGGTAGTTCCTGCGTTCTCCGAAGGTGACAGGGAGGCGGACCTGCCCTATCGGTGTGCTGGAACCGTCGGTCACTCCTGAGAAAGGCTTGGTAGGCTGAAACTGGTCATATGGCACTTGGAGGTTGTCGAACGTGTCGATGGACATGACGTTGAGCCCTGCACCGCCGTAGATGAGGGTCTTGGTAACATGCACGTTGCTGATGACTGGGGAGCAAAGCATCGGGACGGCGACAGCAGTAGCTGCGCACTTGAGCTGATCTGCCGGGTTGAACGTGATGGAGCACTGGGACCATCTGAGCGGGCGTGTGGCTTCGAGCTCGGACTGTATTCACTTCACGAGCAAACTGCTTGAAGATACGCTGCGAGGCTGGGGCCTGGGTTCCGCCCAAGATGCAGGCGATAGCGCGTGGTTCCTGGAAGCCCCCAGCCCCCTCCTCTTGATGATGTTCATCATTCCTTCTTCGCTGTGGCGGCAGTGGAGGGAGTCCGGTGTTACCTTGAGGACGATCCTCACGAGGCTGATCCCTCCAGGCACCCTCGCGAGGCTGATCCTGCCAGTGGTCCTCGCGAGGCCGGTCGCGCCACTCCTGGCGCGGGCCACGGTCGTCCCAGCGTCCGCCACCATGTCCTCCTCCTCGGCCGTAGCCCTGGTCTCCGCGCTCGGGGCGTCGACCGAAACGTCCTTCGCGAATGGCTCTGAGCTCTTGACAATCGCTTGTGTTGTGCGTATTCAGGTTGTGGAAGGCGCAGAACGGACGACTGCTCTTGGATGACTCTGGTTGGTCTCTGCCACGCTTGGTGTCTAGTTCCGCTGCGAGCATGGCTGCTCCCTTGCGATTCACGTCCTTGGCCTTGGTCTTCTTCTCCTCTGGGTCCGTAGCAGGGAGCTCGAGGAGGGAGAGGTGCCCCTCCTCAGCTCTAGCACACTTGGTCGTGATGTTGAACAGCTCTAGGGTCGTGCACAACTCTTCATGGATGGCGAGCTCCTCCATCATCTTGACGTCACGAACACCATCGGAGAATGCTGAGACGATGGCATCGTCGGTCACCTTGGGATCTTGGTCTGTGCACTGATAAAGCACTGCATGTACTTCTGCAGGGTCTCTCCTGGTTGTTGCTTGGAGCGGCGCATGTCACCCGCGACCAGGGGCGGTCGCGAGTGCCCTGGAAGTTGGCGATGAAGCAGTTGCGCATTTCGTCCTAGGAGGAGATTGAGCCTGGAGGCAGGTTCAGGAGCCAGGAGCGGGCGCCCTCCTTGAGAGACATGGGAAACCAGTTCGCCATGACTTTCTCGTCGCCGTTGGCCACTTTGATGCTCAGCTCGTAGAGCTATAAGAACTCCGCGGGGTCGGGGGTGTCGTCGTAGCGAGGAGGCAGATCCGGCTTGAACTTGCCCGGACAGGCGACGCTACGCAGCTCAGGGGTGAAAGCGCGGCAGCCGCCTGTGGTCACCGGGGCCCGCCCTGGGGGTGGAGCTTGGTCTTGATGGGGTCCGCGCCCTGCCTCTACAGGTGGCGCGCGGTCTTGCTGCCGCAGCCGGTCCTGGCGCGGTGGCGGGAGGAGCGGCGGAGTGTTTTCTTGCAGTTAAGCGACTTCTTGGCAGCTTCTTTCTTCACGCGCGGGCACGGGACGCGGCGGGTCATGTCGTGGTGCTGCACGCCTTGGCGCCAGGGCGCCGTCCTGGGGCAGAGGTGGTGGAGGCGCTCCGTGAGCTACATCGCCCGTAGCGGGCGGAGGGCGAGGCGGAGAGAGGGACGACGAAGGGGAGCCCCCTGCGGCGCGAACAAGCTCGGCGATGCGGTCGAGCCAGTCCTCGTAGAGTTCGTCGACTGGGCGGTAGCGCAGGAGCTCGTGCGCCATGAGGAGCGCGGCTCGTGCGTACGTGCGAGGGCGACATGCATGGGAAGAAGAACCGGCCGGGGTCAGCGATGGAGTGGCGGTGCGGCCGTCCCGCCGCACCGAGGGGTGCAACGAGGATGCTTGATGCTCGTTCCCCGCCGGGCCGGTGGCGGCGTTGATGGCAGGCGACGGGGAACGACGAGGTGGCCCGCCGACGGGATCCGTCTAAGCGATGCGGGTGGTGAGGGCAGCCCGGCGCTCAGCACGAGCGCGGCGCGCGTCTGGCATGGAGACGGCGGAGTAACGGGACGCGGGGCGGCAGAAGGAAGCTTCGGCACACCCCTACCTGGCGCACCAAATGTTGGATCACGGGTTCCGGCAAACCCTCAAGGTTCGAACACTGGGGTGCGCGCGAAGGTTTCCTCCCTACCGATCCACGCCCTAGCTCTCTAAGATCTCGCGGACGAACTTGACAAACTTGCAACACAAAGACACAAGATTTATACTGGTTCGGGCCACCGTTGTGGTGTAATCCCGTACTCTAGTGTGGTGGTGGTGGATTGCCTCTTGGGCTGATGAACAGTACAAGGGGAAGAACAGCCTCCTGAGGATGAGGTGTTCTTGTGCTTGGCGAACTTGTGTGGGTGAGATGCCTCTCAATCAGTTAGTTGCCCCTACTATGGTGGCTAGTTCTACCTATAGAGGCCCTGGTTCTCTCGCCAAATATTGAGCGGGAAGGGAGCCAACAACGGACAATTTGAAAGGGGACATCTAGTACAAGCTATCCTAACAAAAGGTGGTCTTCACCTGCAAAAGGCTCTGGTGATGACGCCGTCTTGGGCTCCATGGTGACCTCTGTCTTGCCGTCCTTCTGGTCTTGGTCTCGTTGCACCAATATGGAAACCTTTGCTTGATGCCTCGGTACTCCGCGCCTGCGCTTGCCCCCTTGGCACCAAAGAGGAAACAAGGACGCTGCGCGTGCTGGCGCCCGCCTGGTCTCGATCGTCATGGCTCATGTCACGTGGACCTCGCGAGGTTTGCCTTGCCTTGATCTCTCCGCCCCTCATGAGCCTGCCTGGCGAGGTCGCTCCTAAGGAGGTCTTGCATCGTCCGCCTCGCGAGGCTTGGCCCCTCGCGAGGGTCTTGAATGCCTTGTTAATGAAGATGGGCCGTACAGACCTGCCAGCTCAGCCACGCCATGGGCTGCAGGCAGGCAAGTCTGGGGACCCCCGTTCCCAGAACACCGACAATACCGACGATCGAATCGCGGGCAAGTAACATACCGATGACAAAGGGAACGACGTATGTTGTTATGTGGTTTGACCGATTAAGATCTTCATAGAATATGTAGGAACCAATATGAGCATCCAAGTTCTGCTATTGCTTATTGACCGGAGATGTGTCTCAGTCATGTCTCCATAGTTCTTGAACCCGTAGGGTCCGCACGCTTAATGTTCAATGACGATTTGTATTATGAGTTATGTGATTTGATGACCGAAGTTTGTTCGGAGTCCTAGATGAGATCACGGACATGATGAGGAGTCTCAAAATGGTCGAGAGGTAAAGATCGATATATTGGCAGGTTATATTTGGACACCGGAATGGTTCCGAAGTGTTTCGGCTATTTTCTGGGGTACCAGGAGGTTACTGGAACCCCTCGGGGAAGTAGTGGGCCTTAATGGGGTTTAGGGGAAAGGAGAGAAGGGCCTCAAGGGGTGTCCGCGCCCCCCCCCCATGGTTGGTCCGAACTGGACTAGGAGGGGGCGGCTGTCGGTGTCAAAACCGGCGGATCTCGGGTAGGGGGTTCCGAACTGTGCGTCTAGGATCAATGGTAAGAGGAGACGGGGGACACGATGTTTGCGCAGGTTCAGTCCCTCTTGATGGAGGTAAAACCCTATGTCTTGCTCTTGTTTATATTGATGGAGTATCAAGTACAGAGTTGATCTACCTCGAGATCATATGTTGTGGTCTAAAACCCGAGGGTATGATGAGTAATGTCATAATGATCTATCGACTAGCCTGGCCTCGGCTTATATAACATACCAGAGGCCTAGGATAACAAGAGTCCTAGTCGAATACGTCGATGGAGAGGAGTCCTTGTCTTGATCACCAAGTCTTGTGGAATCTTCCTCGTATATGTCTTCGGCTGTCCGAACTGGCCCATGAGTAAACGACCATGGGGGTCCTCGGCCCAATCCAATTGATCGGGAGGCGATGTGGTGAGTACCCCCTAGTCCAGGACACCGTCAGTAGCCCCCTGAACCGGTCTTCAAGTTGGGGACGCTCCTAGGTTCTTCCAAACTATTCTTCTTCTTTGGTCGTCGGTCTTGATAACAGGTTCAACAAATCTTCCCATCTTCTATCTTTAGGATTGCCGAGCTAAATCTGAAGATCTCACACATCGAGTATCCGAGGAGCCCTTTAAGTCTTCGGCCTTTATCAATGCCTTGTTATTTTTATGCCACACCTCAGGTTTGAAGTTGTTCTCGGGCGGCAGCGTCCTCTTGCGTCCGAGCTCCTACGCCGGACTGCATTCGAGGTATCTTTTGCAGCCGAGCACCAACGCTGGACCACTTTCCGAGCTCCAACACCGGAATGTATCCGAGCTCCAACGCCAGACTATGTCCAAGCTCAAACACCGTACTGTATCTGGGCTCCAACACCGGACTATATCCGAGGTGTCATAAATCACCTTGATTCAAAAAAGTTGAAGGAGTTTAGCCGAGCTTAATGCCGGAAATGCCCTCTATGGAGTCAGCCACTCGCGCATGAGCTTTATGCCGGACTGCTTCTGAGGTGGTGCACCACCCCAACTGTGGGCCGATTTTTGTCAATATTTCTGATTGGTGCAATTTATTCTCTGTCGAGATATATAGCCAGTAGCCCTCAAGGTGTGTATCGGTCTAAAACCCGACATGCACCTGAAGGATGACATAAGACCACTGATCCCAGTAGCCGTTGAGACTCAGGCTGATTTGCAAATTCGGTCTGAGGATCAACTCCTAGCTCAGCAGAATACTTCGGGACATAAAAAGCGGTGTGCAGTGTCCTCGAGACTCAGGTTCGGTGCGGCAATGGATTGCCAATGCAGTAGCCCCCGAGACACTGGTCGGGTGGCAACACCAGATCAGGGGATCCATGTGCCCTTTTAATATTAGTAAATGATAAGCCCGAAGCTCAGTAGCCCCCGAGCCTTAATGCAGGCACGGGTGGCCGAATTAAGGATCGATATCCAGAGTAAAATCACAAATTATGTGTAATGATTCTATGTATCCAAGTACTTTACATCATTAATGCTCGGATCCGCAATGTACAAAACTTTGTTGACCGACCATCGGCTTCAACCTCTTCGGCCAGTAGCCAAGGAGTGTTTGCCTACTTTATAAAGCCTTTATGAGGGCAAAGATTTACGACAAACAAGGCAATCTAGCCATACGGTTTTATAAACAAAGGTACGTAGAGAGATATGTTATATTACTGTTTAACATAAGAAATGTCTTCCAAAGAAAATAGTCCCGCTATCAGTTCCTTTCTTTGGGTTGTCATGCTAAGCATGATCATGAAACCTCAGCTCTAATGTAAGAGCAAAATATTGAGGATTTAGTTTGGGAGGCCAGTTACTAGCCCCCGGTAGTGTTCGGCGACAGTCGAGGTCAAGCCGTAAACACTTCGGCCAATGTTATGAATGGCCCGTCATTTAACACATGGTGACCTCTATCGATCTTATAGTTTAACATAGTCATCGGATCGCTGACCAGTTTGCGCTTATTGTGACAGTCAGTTTTTGGCTTTCTCCACTGAGGCGCTTAACCATGCTAGCTGGAAGCACAATCGCGGTGGTTCTCCCTTTGCGCACCTAGCCGAACAAAGCGGAACGTAGGAGGCAAGCACAGGAGCCGGGCAACCCAACTATTGACCGAAGAGACAATTCGAAACTGATGCATATATAGCAATATCCGAGAATGTTTTTGGCGAATCTCTAAAGGTGTCTAGTGTTGCACTGCGAGACTTATGCTGAAAACACACAAATAGTTTAAAAGTGCCATAAGCTTGGAAAACCAAAAAACGTTAGTAAAAACTTGACGTCCGAACAAGATCAAGTGTTTGGTGCCAATCCGAAAATTGGAAAAAAAATTGTGCTTCTGTCGTGCTTTAACATGACATACCCGGTCTCAAGACTTCACGCGGGTCAGCCTACGGCTTCAAGCTCATTATCCCAAAGGCGGAGTACTTCTCCGAGGTCAGTTTAGCAAATTAAACTTGAGCGGCTTTTAGAGAGAAGACAGGCCATCCGGCTATTGACCATACACTCGAGTCGAAAAAGGAGTGGTAGAAAAAGACTTTGCAACGACCAAGAAGAAAACACATTTACTATAAAACAACTCATATAAATTTTAAGAGCCCCCAAGTGACTTGGGTAAAAGAATTTTATGTATAATGATTGTATGTACGGAAGTACTTATATCATATCTGTGTTCACCCGAACTTTAAACGCGTCTTAACCGACCGTCGGCTTCTCCCTCTTCGGCCAAGGGTAGAAAAGTGTCATGTACTCCACCTGTCGAGAGTATCGACGGTGTTTTCGATGACCAGGCAATCAGGCCATAAGGCTGTAACAGACAAAGCGCGCTCAGAGAACTTATGCTATATTACTAACGAAGTGTAAGAAGCATCTTCGAAGAAAATAGTACCTCCACCGATACCTTTCTTCGGTTGCTCATTGTTACTATGAGACTTGTGCAATAGATTTTTTGTACTCATGAGTTCCGTTGTGTGCCGGCCATAATTGAAAACAATAAGAGCGCTAGCTTTCGGCTTCACCCAGTCTGAGGTACTAACTTGGATGACCCGGTAGTAATAATCGCAGAGGTGCTCCCTTTACTCCCTAGCCGAACAATCGGGAACGTAGGGGTAAGCACAGGAGCCAGGCAACCCAGCTTGCCAAACACTTAAGTCAACATGGTGCATATTGTGGCGTAATACACGGACAAGGAACGAAGCTGTACAAGTATAATCATATGCAAGAGGAAAGGCTTCATAAAGGAAGCCCCTAAATAAACGGGGTATTTGAATTTGTGTGTCACAAACAAAGGTTGGACAAGGAATTTTGTCACAAACAACTTTTTTCGAAAAAAGTATAATGCTTGGTTGAACTGAACAAAATTTAAAACTGAAAGTTTTTGAGCATGAAAGCGACTTAGCTGGTTATGTGCTCGATGTTGATGACGCATGCCGAGATTGTGGCGGGATGAGATCCCAGCCCCCATGCCGGTCCCGAGATGTCCGAGTAAAGAGCTCGGCTTGATTAAGTGGCGACGCAACATAGTCGATGGGCAAGGTGAAAACCCCAGTCCGACCGCGGCGACGGTGTAGGCCAGCAGTGTGACGCCGAAGCCCCCAGCATGTGTTAATGAAGTGATGATGAAACCCCTGGTCAGCCGAGGTGACGTGGTACATCGGTACGCCGAGGTGACAGCGTTGCCTGGCCCGGATTATCTACCTGTGCACAGAAAATTGTGCAAGCCGGAGATAATAGGAATATTAAAAAAATTCTTGCATAATTAATAATTTACGCAAATTGAGTAATAAAAGAAATATGGCCTGTGCGCCGAACACTCGATGATGTAGAGCTCTCTCGGCGATGCCGAAGTCCCCGAGGCAACCGAACACGTTGGTACGGCAATACGACCAACATGGTGATCACACGAGCCGATTTACGTCGATTGGGATGACGGCGTCGGCTTGCGGAAGAGACCACGTGACGCAGTCGAAGTCGATCACCTACACATGTAAAATAGTGCGGTCCAAAAAGGATAATTGCTTTTCGCAAAAAATAATGTATTGAAAGAGATGTGGCCTGGCGCCGAAGTCATGTCGATGTAGGGCGTCGGCGTGACGCGGTGAAGGCGTGCCAAGCCCGAATTCGCAGGCCGGTGTGAGTTCCGGATGCGGCATTCACCGAACTGTATACGGAAACTGACCAAACCACTACACCACCGTTGTTAATGCGGCCACCATTTGATAGACCTGTGTATAGATGATGAAACAAACCGGAGTAATAATTCCTTGGAAAAAATAAACCCAAGCAAGAAAAAATACTAGGATTAATAGCACCTGGTTTGTCTGTTGTAGCAATCTGAAGAAAGGTTACTCCCAAACATGGGACTCGATCCGCACACCCATTGCCTGATGGGTGATGAAGCGGTGGCATGGCGATGCTGGCAAAGGTTGGCTCACCGAGGAAAAGCCCGTGGTCCAGCTAATGTGATGAAGCTGGTCGGCTGGTGACGCCGAAGTCTCCGAAGTAAGTTGATGTAGAGATGGTGAAGCCCTCGATCTAGCGTAGGGGACGGAGCAGGTCGGTAAGGAGATGTTGCAGCTGCCGTGTCAGCCGAGGTGTTGAAGCAGTTCGGCGTGATGGACATCGGCTTGAAGAAGCAACAGTGCGGCCATGCCGACGCAGGTCATAACTAGTGACGTGGTCAATGCCGGTTTGATGAATTGACCATGCGGCGATGCCTGTGTGCCCGTTCCGTGTAATCCGTGGGGCGGCGATGTTGGTGATGATTTATCCTTATTGATTCCGAACTCTTGTTCGCTCGCCGAGGTGATGATCCGAAGAAGTTAAGCTCGGCTCAAAAGGCGACAACGTGTCTAGCGCAGGTCGGCAGCCATGGAGCAATATTGCCGGACTGGTTTGACACCAGCATGATAGTGAAGATTACCTCAGAGGAGGCTTAAAATTTTATGGCCACGTGTTTAAAAACAATGCACAATACCACAGGAGAAAATTCCTCCAGCATGATAGTGAAGATTACCTCAGAGGAGGCTTAAAATTTTATGGCCACGTGTTTAAAAACAATGCACAATACCACAGGAGAAAATTCCTTTAAGAAGGTTGTCCCATATCACGTTCATAAAGAAACATGAATTCGGTCGGATCCGTATTCGCGCAGGAAACAGACCCGAAAAGTGATGCACTAATCAGAAGGTTTCCGGAGTTTGGATGGTCGGATCGAGCTGAAATTTTGAGGGGTGTTAGATATAGGAATTACACAGCCGATAAACGGTTGGATATTCCAAAGGATGTCCAAGCTAGGTGCCGGAGACCACGCCCTAAACTCGTCCAGATTCCCGTCCAGATTTGACACGGCTCTAGTATATTGTAGATTGCCGGAGATTCCTCCATCAGAACTCGACGGAATTTTGCATGGTTATTGTACACTCAATTACGCACAATTACATTGAAGGGATCGTCAAAGCGATCCTCGAAGAGGTGGCGGCAGCGAATACAAGTTCGCTGTTCGAAAAAACAGCACGGTCGCCCGAGGGCAATGTTGACGTTGAGCCCCCGAGCTCCATGGATGATTCCTCCATGATCTTGATAGATATCGGAGTAGATGTTGATGAAGGCCCTTGTTCAAACATGATGATTGAAGATGGAGCGCGGTCCTCGGTCGAGCCAAGGTGACTAGTCGAGCCGGCGATGAAGATGTCGGCATCGCAGTTGACCTGCGGGCGAGCCATTGATCCTTTGCCAATCACACAGCGGAACTCTCAATGAAAGCACCAATGTCGGTGTCAAAACCGGTGGATCTTGGATAGGGGGTTCCGAACTGTGCGTCTAGGATCGATGGTAACAGGAGACGGGGGACACGATGTTTACCCAGGTTCGGGCCCTCTTTATGGAGGTAAAACCCTACGTCCTACTCTTGTTTATATTGATGGAGTATGAAGTACAGAGTTGATCTACCTCAAGATCATATGTTGTGGTCTAAAACCTGAGGGTATGATGAATAGTGTCATAATGATCTATCGACTAGCCTGGCCTCGGCTTATATAACATACCAGAGGCCTAGGATAACAAGAGTCCTAGTCGAATACGTCGATGGAGAGGAGTCCTTGTCTTGATCACCAAGTCTTGTGGAATCTTCCTCGTATATGTCTTCGGCTGTCCGAACTGGCCCATGAGTAAACGGCCATGGGGGTCCTCGACCCAATCCAACAGATCGGGAGGCGATGTGGTGAGTACCCCTAGTCCAGGACACCGTCAGCAGCGCCCCCCCTCTTTCCTTCTCCCCTCTTCCTCCTTCCCTCGTTCTCCTAGTTGGAATAGGAAGGGGGGGAATCCTACTTGGAACGGGAGTCCAAGTAGGACTCCCCCCTTTGGCGTGCCCCCTTGGGCCGGCCTCCTCTTCCCCCCTCCTTTATATACGTGGGAGGGGGGCACCCCAAAGGCACACCAAGTCTTCTCTTAGCTGTGTCCGGTGCCCTGCTACCTCTTGAGCACTGCGTTGGATTTCCCCGAAGAGGAGAGGATGATGCAGCAAAGTAGCTTAAGTATTTCTCTCAGTTTTTGAGAACCAAGGTATCAATCCAGTAGGAGGCTACGCGCAAGTCCCTTGTACCTACACAAAAACAATAGCTCAACGCAACCAACGCGCTTAGGGGTTGTCAATCCCTTCACGGTCACTTACGAAAGTGAGATCTGATAGAGATGATAAATAATATTTTTTTGGTATTTAGGGTATAGAGATGCAAGGTAAAAAGTAAAAGCAAAGTAAAAGCAAAGCAAAGCTATAATAAAGTGATGGACATTGATATGATGAGAAAGAGACCCGGGGGCCATAGGTTTCACTAGTGGCTTCTCTCAAGAGCATAAGTATTGTACGGTGGGTGAACAAATTACTATTGAGCAATTGACATAATTGAACATAGTTATGAGAATATCTAGGTATGATCATGTATATAGGCATCACGTCTGAGACAAGTAGACCGACTCCTGCCTGCATCTACTACTATTACTCCACTCATCGACCGCTATCCAGCATGCATCTAGAGTATTAAGTTAAAAACAGAGTAACGCCTTAAGCAAGATGACATGATGTAGAGGGATAGTTTCATGCAATATGATAAAACCCCATCTTGTTATCCTCGATGGCAACGATACAATATGTGCATTGCTGCCCCTTCTGTCACTGGGAAAGGACACCGCAAGATCGAACCCAAAGCTAAGCACTTCTCCCATGGCAAGAACAACCAATCTAGTAGGCCAAACCAAACTGATAATTCGAAGAGACTTGCAAAGATAACCAATCATACATAAAAGAATTCAGAGAAGATTCAAATATTATTCATAGATAGACTTGATCATAAACCCACAATTCATCGATCTCAACAAACACACCGAAAAAAGAAGATTACATCGAATAGATCTCCACGAGAGAGGGGGAGAACATTGTACTGAGATCCAAAAAGAGAGAAGAAGCCATCTAGCTACTAACTATGGATCCGTAGGTCTGAAGTAAACTACTCACACTTCATCGGAGGGGCTTGGATGATGATGTAGAAGCCCTCTGTGATCGATGCCCCTTCCGGCGGAGCTCCGGAACAGGCCCCAAGATGGGATCTCGTGGATACAGAAAGTTGCGGCGGTGGAATTAGGTTTTTGGCTCCGTCCCCAATCGTTTGGGGGTACGTAGGTATATATAGGAGGAAGAAGTACGTCGGTGGAGCTTCGAGGGGGCCATGAGGCAGGGGGCGTGCCCTAGGGGGGCGCCCTCCACCCTCGTGGCCGCCTCATGGCTTTCTTGACGGAGGGTCCAAGTCTCCTGGATCTTATCTGAGGAGAAAATCATGTTTCCGAAGGTTTCATTCTGTTTTGATATTCTGTTTCTCCGAAACACTGAAATAGGCAGAAACAACAATTCTGGGCTAGGCCTCCGGTTAATAGGTTAGTACCAAAAATAATATAAAAGTGGAAAATAAATCCCAATATAGTCCAAATCAGTAGATAATATAGCATGGAGCAATCAAAAATTGTAGATACGTTGGAGACGTATCAAGCATCCCCAAGCTTAATTCCTGCTCGCCCTCGAGTTGGTAAATGATAAAAACAGAATTTTTGATGCGGAGTGCTACTTGGCATAATTTTAATGTTATTCTTCTTAATTGTGGTATGAATATTCAGATCCAAAAGATTCAAGACAAAAGTTCATATTGACATAAAAATGATAATACTTCAAGCATACAAACTAAGCAATTATGTCTTCTCAAAATAACATGGCCAAAGAAAGTTCATCCCGACAAAATCATATAGTTTAGTCATGTTTCATTTTCTTCACCCAAGAATGCTCTCATCATGCACAACCCCGATGACAAGCCAAGCAATTGTTTCATACTTTAGTGATCTCAAACCTAGAAACTTTCACGCAATATATGAGCGCGAGCCATTGACATAGCACTATGGGTGGAATAGAATATAATGAGGGGGTTATGTGGAGAAGACAAAAAAGGAGAAAGTCTCACATCAACGAGGCTAATCAATGGGCTATGGAGATGCCCACCGATTGATGTTAATGCAAGGAGTAGGGATTGCCATGCAACAGATGCACTAGAGCTATAAATGTATGAAAGCTCAACAAAAGAAACTAGTGGGTGTGCATCCAACTTGCTTGCTCACGAAGACCTAGGGCACTTGAGGAGGCCCATTGTTGGAATATACAAGCCAAGTTCTATAATGAAAAATTCCCACTAGTATATGAAAGTGATAACATGAGAGACTCTCTACTATGAAGATCATGGTGCTACTTTGAAGAACAAGTGTGGTAAAAGGATAGTAACATTGTCCCTTCTCTCTTTTTCTCTCATTTTTTGGGCCTTTTCTTTTTTATGGCCTTTCTCTTTTTTTGGGCCTTCTCTTTTTATGGCCTTTTTTTATTCCTCACTTGGGACAATGCTCTAATAATGATGATCATCACACTTCTATTTATTTACAACTCAATGATTACAACTCGATACTAGAACAAAGATGACTCTATATGAATGCCTCCGGCGGTGTACCGGGATATGCAATGAACCAAGAGTGACATGTATGAAAGAATTATGAATGGTGGCTTTGCCACAAATACCATCTCAACTACATGATCATGCTAAGAAATACGACAATGATGAATGTGTCATGATGAACGGAATGATGGAAAGTTGCATGGCAATATATCTCGGAATGGCTATGGAAATGCCATAATAGGTAGGTATGGTGGATGTTTTGAGGAAGATATAAGGAGGTTTATGTGTGAAAGAGCGTATCATGTCACGGGGTTTGGATGCACCGGCGAAGTTTGCGCCAACTCTCAATGTGAGAAAGGGCAATGCACTGTATCGAAGAGGCTAGCAAGGATGGAAGGGTGAGAGTGCGTATAATCCATGGACTCAACATTAGTCATAAAGAACTCACATACTTATTGCAAAAATCTACAAGTCATCAAAAACCTCGGCACTACGCGCATGCTCCTAGGGGGATAGATTGGTAGGAAAAGACCATCGCTCGTCCCCGACTGCCACTCATAAGGAAGACAATCAAATAACACCTCATGTTTCAAATTTGTTGCATAACGTTTACCATATGTGCATGCTACGGGACTTGCAAACTTCAACACAAGTATTTCTCAATTTCACAACCACTCAACTAGCACGACTTTGATATTATTACCTCCATGTCTGAAAACAATCATCAAGCATAAAACTTCTCTTAGTATTCAACACACTCATAAGAAAGTTTTATTATTAATCTTGCATACCAAGCATATTAGGATTTTAAGCAAATTACCATGCTATTAAGACTCTCAAAATAATCTAAGTGAAGCATGAGAGATCAATAGTTTCTATAAAACAAATCCACCACCGTGCTTTAAAAGATATAAGTGAAGCACTAGAGCAAACTTATAAAACTCAAAAGATATAAGTGAAGCACTAGAGTAAAACTATAGAGCTCAAAAGATATAAGTGAAGCACATAGAGTATTCTAACAAATTTCAAATTATGTATGGCTCTCTCAAAAGGTGTGTATAGCAAGGATGATTGTGGTAAACTACCAAGCAAAGAATCAAATCATAAAAGACACTCCAAGCAAAACACAAATCATGTGGTGAATAAAAATATAGCTCCAAGTAAAGTTACCGATAGAAGTAGACGAAAGAGGGGATGCCTTCCGGGGCATCCCCAAGCTTTGGCTTTTAGGTGTCCTTAGATTATCTTGGGGGTGCCATGGGCATCCTGTAACATCCCAAATTTTCAATTTGGAATGTTATACATTAGATCATCACTGCATATCATATTTTATTTTGCATTTTGGTTGATCCTAGAAATTCTACGCAACTCAATGACGCACGGAGAGAGTTGGGGATTTCGTTATTTTCATATTTGAGTTTTCTCAAATTTTGAGAATAGGATCATTTGATTTTATTTATTTTATCATCAATTATTTCTATTACAAAAATATGAGAGAGGGAATAAAATGGCTTTCCGAAAATAAGGAAATATTGAGGATTTAATAATAAAATCAAATAATATTTTATTTCGGAGTTTTTCGGTGTTTTATTTGAATTTAGGAAAAATGTGCGTTTTTCAAAATTGCATTTAGGTGCCAAATAAATGTTCACCTTGTGCGGCTTGATTTTAGAAGCCCGCGAAAATTTATTTCAGAATTTTTGGAGTCTGTTTAGTATTTCTTTTTATTTTTCTTCCGAGCGGAATTATTTAAAAAAAACGAACCGACCTAACGGGCCGTGTTCGACTAGGACTCCGGCCCGACTAGGGTTTATAAGCCGGGGCAGCCCACCCGGGGGAAACCCTAGCCCAGCCGCCCGACCCCGCCCCAGCCGCCACTTGCGCCGCCACCGCCGCCCGCCGCAGCGCCGCCTCGCCGCCGCCGCCCGCCGGATTCCGCCGCCGAGGTTCGCTGCCGCCTCGACTTCCGTGCCAACGGTTTTTTTTAGAAAAAAAATCGGTTTTCGTCGGTTTTTTTAGTTTCGTTTTTTTAAATAGATCGGTTTTTCCGGTTTATTTAAATAGCAAGCGTTCGTCGTTTTTCTTTTTCTCGGATTAAATCCGCGATTTTTCTGATCGCGATTCCTGATCCGATTTTTGTTTTAGTATAACTTTTCGCTCGTTTATCGGAATCGGGCGATTCAAGCGCCTAGAGTTTCGTCTCGAAACCATCTATCCGTTTAACCAACTTAAACAAGACTTTTCTACTGTAAATTTTGCCCTGGATCCAGATTACTAGAACGAAGTTGTTTTCTTTCGCCGTTTGACTTTCGTTGCTTCGTTTGATTTGATTCTTTTTGCCAACCGGAGTTCTTAAGTTGAACCTTCTGGTTAGATCTCTTATCTGAGTTTTACCTATGCATTAGATGAGTACTTATTGTATGCTTGTTTGTTTGTCTGCGATAGAATACCTGGAGTGCGCCGCTTGTTACTTCGAATCATTAGGTTTCGTGGATCATCAGCAAGGCAAGTAACACTTTGATCATACCTTTTTTTTACTACCCAGTTTTATTGCATTAGATCAATCCTCACACATTGCATGATTAGGATCTAATTAAATTGTGGGATGGGAAGTAGATGAGGTAGTACCTATTACCTGTTATTATCAAACCTTTGGGAGTTACTTCTGCGTTTGCTTGTTATGCCATGATATGCTAGTAGATGTGGATTGGGTGAGTGATATCCATGACAGATGTGAGTTTTGTTAATTAATGGTTTATCTAAGGTGGCAACTTAAACACACATCTGGGTGGATTGAGGCACCTGGGTATTCCAGGACTTGCCTGTTTTCTTTTGGACCGCCACCCAGGCTCAAAAGGATCATGAGACTATTCATACTAGAAACTTCCGTGTGCAGCCACAAGCTATTATGAGCTCTAGCATAGTTGACTAAGTTGTGCGAACTCTTACAGTGGTAGACTAGCAGATGTAGGGGATGTAGGTGGTATGGTCTACCCGATCGTAAGGTGCTAGCGCTTCTGAAAGACTATGTCTCGGTCATCCGTCTTCTCAAACACCATGTAGTGCGAGAAACCAAACGGAGGCGATCGAGTCTTGTGGGGAAAAGTGCGCAAACCTCTGCAGAGTGTAATAAACTAATCTTGATTAACCGTGTCCCCGGTTATGGACATCTTGAGTATCTAGTACTTGGATTTTCATGTGAATCTCAACATGTTACTCTAAATTAATATCGTTGGGTTTTAATGTTGATGCTTAATTGGGATTGAGAATGCTGTCAACCATTCTCAATGTTTAACCACTACCATGATAGTTAAATAAATTTATTCCTTTGAAGTAGGGAAAAATTGGCTTTATGCAAAACTGTAACCATAGATCTTTCCACCAGCCAAATATGCATATAGTATAGCTGTTTCATTCCATTACTCGCTATGTGTTACATTGCCAGCATATTCCATGTGCTGACCCATTTCGGGCTGCAACGTTAATGTTGCAGACTTTTCAGACGACGATTAAGGAGTTTTTAGGTCGTGGTTCTATACTCAGTGATGCCATTGGAGTTGATGGACTCACTTATCTTCCAAGCCTTCCACTGTTATCGTTATTAGATGGCCTTAAGCCATATTTATTGTAATAAGTTCTCTTTTGAGACACTCGATGTAATAAGTGTGTGATTGCTACTCTGCTATAAATCCTCCGAGTACTGTGTGGTGTCAGCATTACTGATCCAGGGATGACACCGGAGCACAGAGATCAGACCGTTTGAGGTCTGGTCGCTACAGAGATGGTATCAGAGCACACGCTGACTGTAGGACACGACCACTAAGCTAAAAGACCTAGATCACTTTTCACTCTCTTCTCTTCTGACTTCTCATCTTTTCTACTCTTTAGGATGGCGGATGCAAGGAACAAGTTCACACAACCGGATGAAGATACACCCTTTGGACGACACTTGAAGGAAGTCACTAGATACCTGAACATAGGAGTACCAAGCTTCACGGGAACCTACAATGCCACTTTACCTGAAGAAGAGCGCTGGATGATTCAAGTTCAAGTTCTAGGAAGGACGTTCATGCCAGTCACTGAGCCCATAGAGTTTTCTTTTGATGCACTAACTTGGAGTCTAGGAAAGAGCATGGCAGCTCACATCGCCATGGGACGCATTGGAGAAGTCTACCGCAAGGATCTCAAGGATACTATCTACCAGATTTGTGGACGCCGAGATGAGCACTGGGAGATGATCAGCACCAGGACGGATAGGTCAATCGCAGCTTTTATCCAGGAGTTAAATCAGCACATTCGACGACAGGAGAACCAGATGTGCGTCGACATGATAGATCTGAAGAAGGCTAAGACAAGAATCAAGGAACTGGAGGAAGAACTAAAGGCTACACGTGAAGATTATGAAGAGGAAATTGAAGTATTGGTGGAGAAGAATGACGACCTGATCAAGAAGATTGGAATATTTATGGGAGGCCCTACGCCAGTAGATGAAGACGAAGAACCCCAGGAGATTAGCCCGGAAGACTACATCATCATCGACGGCACCGACTCGGAACCAGATAGTAGCGATGATGACTATGCTGATGAAGCTGGAGCAGATATCATGGAGTCTGCAACCGAAGAATATTTCTAGTAGACCCCCCCATTAGTAGTAGTAGTCCACCATGTAAATATAGTAGTCCGAGCACTTTTGCGATAGTTAGATTGATTGTATGCCCTTGTTTGATTGATTGAAGTGAATTGTTTGCTTTTGCCTCATGTGCATATGGGTAGTGTTTTCTCTTTAGACCCCCTCTATTCTTATATCTCATCTTTTCTAAACTCTCAGATGCCTCCGAGACGTGACCCTGGATTTGCCTTTCCACTGGAGCTGACCCAGTTGATCCAGCAGCAAAACACATTGATGCAGTTGCTAGTCCAGAATCAGAATCAAGGGAACAACAACAACAACCCACCACCACCACCACCTGTTGACCACTTAGCCCGTTTTCTTAAGCTGAATCCGCCGGTGTTTTCCACTAGCACCGAGCCGATAGTAGCAGATGATTGGCTCCGCAAGACAGCTAGGGAGTTGACCACAGCAGGATGCACATATGCGGAGAAGGTGAAGTTTGCCTCACATCAGCTAGAAGGACCTGCAGCATCATGGTGGAGGAATTTCACAGCCACTTTCCCAGTTGACACTGTCACATGGGACCAGTTTCAGCAGGCTTTTCGTACTTCCCATGTTTCAGCAGGAGCTATGGCCATGAAGAAGCGTGAGTTTCGCAACTTGCGCCAAGGAGGACAGACAGTTGGCCAGTATGTGGAGGAATTGTAACATCCCAAAATTCTAAATTTTGGAATGTTATAAACACATAGATAGATTGATTGATTGTTTGATTGATTGCGTGAATTGAGTGAAATTCGAATTCTTTTTGAAAGTTAAATGAGAGGGAATAAAAGGACTTTCCCAAACTTTCATATTGGTTTTCTGATCTTCTTGAATTCAAATTCTTTTCAACACAAAACCCCGGAGAGAAGATGACATGACTTCTTTCATTTATTTAAATGACAAGGGGTGTTGAAAATATTTGAATTTCATTTGAAAATATTTCCAATTCAGAAACTTTAAGCAACTCAATCATTTTCACGAGAGAAGATAAAATGACTTCTTCAAATTATGAAATATGAGTTGGGAGTTTCAAAGAATTAAATTCAAAGTTCTTTTGAATTTATTTTTCAAATTGGAATACATTAGATCATCATGCATATCCTATTTTCTTGCATTTTGGTCGATCATAGAAATTTCACGCAACTCAAGGACCTTCGGAGAGAGTTGGAGATTTCGTTATTGAGAGTTTTCTCGAATTTGAAAAGAGGGTCATTTGATTTATTTATTTCATCTTCAATTATTTTTCCGACGTCAAAAATATGAGAGAGGGAATAATATGACTTTCCCAAAATATAGGAAAAATGAAGGTTTAATAAATAGATCAATTTTTTTTCCGGTGTGTGTTTGTTTTTCTTTGGTTAGGGAAAATGCGCGTTTTTGAACATTTTATTTTAGGCCCGGAGAAAAGTTCATTTTGTTCGGCTCATTTTTAGGAGTCGGGGAGAATTTACTTTATTAGTTTTGGAGTCCGGTAGATTTTGTTTTTCTGTGTTTTTCCGAGCGCGGAACCGTTTAAAAAAAAACTCAGCGCCTTGGGCCAAAGGCCCAAGCCGCCGGCCGACCAGCCAAGGCCAAGGCCATCGCCGCGCCGCGCGCGTGCCCAGGCTCCAGGAGCCGCCGCCTCTGTCTTTTGGAAGTCCTAGTAGGACTTTTGTCCTACTTCCGTATATTGCTTTTCTATTTCTAGATCTTTTCCTTCCCTCTTTTCTATTCCTATTCCTAGTCTAATTTCTTGTCCCCTATCCAGAGTAAACCCCCCCTCCCTAATATAAATACCCAAGCACCCCCCCTCTAAATCATCAAACCCAAAGCCTAGAGCTCCACCCCACCCCGCGCCCCACACCCCACGCCGCCGCCGCGCCTTGCCTACACCGCCGCCGCGCCACCCCTCACCCGCCGCCTCGCCCGCCGCCTCACCCGCGCCGCCGCCCTTGTGCATCGCCGCCGCGCCCAACGCCGCCATACACCGCCACCGCCGCCATGCGTCACCGCGCCGCCGCCGCCCTACGTCAACGCCACCGTCGCCGCCGTTCGCCGGAGGTACCGCGCCGCGTCTCTTCTTTCCCTCGGTTCGGTTTATCTTATAAACCGTTCCGATTCTTTTCTTCTCTACCGATTCGTTTTCTCTCTGATTCTTCGCCAAACCGTTCCGGTTTTCTAGATCGGTTTTCGATCTTCTTTCGGACCGTTCGTTTCAACGAACGTGATCACCGATTATCCCCGGTTAATGACGCCCGTTCATTTAACCGTTCTTCATTTTCTTTCTCGTCGGATTTATTCCGCGTTCTCTCCGATCGCGATCTCAGATCCGATCTTCTTTCTAGTCTTTCTTCTCGCTCGTTTATCGGAATCAGGTGATTCAAGCGCCTGGAGTTTCGTCTCGAAACCGCCGTTCTGTCTAATCAACTTGAACAAGCTTTTGCTACAGTAAAATTTGACCTAGTTTCAACTTGCTAGAACCGAGTTGTTTTCTTCCGCCGTTTGTTTTCCGTCGTTTGTTCGGTTCGTTCTTTCTTTGCAACCGGAGTTCTTAAGTTGAACTATCTGGTTCGTTCTCTTGTTCGAGTTTTACTTGTGCATTAGATGAGTACTTATTGTGTGGTTACTATTGCTTGCCTATGATAGATTGACCGGAGTGTGACGAGTAGATCTATCAAGAGTTTTGAGTGCGCATCATCTTCATCAACATTGCAGGCAAGTTCACACTTTGATCATACCTTTTCTACAACTCAGTTTTATTGCATTAGATCAATCCTCACACATTGCATGATTAGGATCTAATAAACTGTGGGATGGGAAGTAGATGAGGTAGTACCTATTACCTGTATTATTATGAAACCTTTGGGAGTTACTTCTACGTTTGCTTATTATTATGCCATGCTATGCTAGTAGACGTGGCTTGGTTGAGTGATATCCATGACAGATGTGAGTTTGATAATTTTAATGGTTTATCTAAGGTGGCAACTTAAACACACATCTGGGTGGATTGAGGCACCTGATGTCTATCAGGACTTGCCTGTTTTTTTTTTGGACCGCCACCCAGGCTCAAAGGGATCATAAGATAATTCATGCTAGAAACTTCCGTGTGCAGCCACATGCTACTATGGGCTCTGGCATAGTTGACTAAGTTGTGCGAACTCTTACGGGGTGGACTAGCAGATGTAGGGGTTGTAGGTGGTACGGTCTACCCCACATGTAAGGTGCTAGCGCTTCTGAAAGACTGTGTCTCGGTCATCCGTCTTCTCAAACACCATGTAGTGCGAGAAACCAAATGGAGGCGATCGAGTCTTGTGGGGAAAAGTGCGCAAACCTCTGCAGAGTAACAAACTAATCATGATTAGCCGTGTCCCCGGTTATGGACAACTTGAGTATCTAGTACTTGAATATCATTGTGAATCTCAACATGTTACTTCTAATTAATGTTGTTGGGTTTTAATTATTTTTAATTGGGATTGAGAATGCTGTCCACCATTCTCAATGTTTAACAACCACCATGATAGTTAAATAAACTTATTCCTTTGCAGTAGGGAAAAATTGGCTTTACGCAAAAAACTTATAACCATAGAGCTTTTCCACCAGCCAAATATGCATATAGTAATAGCCATCGTTCATCATTCTCTATGGTGTGAATTTGCCAGTACATTCAATGTACTGACCCGTTTCGGGCTGCAACGTCTCATGTTGCAGGTTTCTTACGACGAGTAAGTGATACGTTAGGGTTACGAATTCTACACTCAACTTTGCCGTTGGTGTTGATGGGAAACCACAACCTTGTTGCTTCCGCTATATGGATTGAGGTAATAGTATTTACGCTACTTTATACATGTGATTTACCTCTGTTATAAATCCTTCGAGTACTGTGTGTGTCAGCATACTGATCCAGGGATGACACATAAGCACAGAGACTTGATCCATTTGGGTCGGGTCGCTACAAGATGGTATCAGAGCACATGTTGACTGTAGGACGTGACCCTAGAAATTCGCAAGCCCATAGCAAAGATTTTTCTCTACAATTTTCCCTTTCAAAAAGATCTTTTACCTCTCTTCTCTTCTGAGCTTATTCAAAAATTCCCTTTAGTGAGACCATACCCCCTTTCCCTTTTGACCACCCTAAGATTTGACTGATGAGACCATTCCAAGATGTACAAGATATCGGACAACCGAGACCATTCGGAAGGAAGGGGATTTTACCATACATTATGATAATGGAAACTACAACGGTTGAAGACTCCGAAGACTAGGAGAATCTGAAGGCTCTGAAGAATCCCTAGATTTGTATGGCCTAGGAAGGCTACCCTTATGGAACTTGGAAGACTATGGAAGCTGTCAATACCCGAGATCAAGGTGTATGGGAGAAAGACCGAAACAAGGAGCATGAGAACTCAAAGTTCTGTTAAGAAAAACCCTAAGGCAGAAGATATCAACTGTGGAGAGATAGCTCATGGAAATGACAAGAGCAGAAACATGGTTATCCGTGATGTCATCGCCCGCTGATGCTACTGTCACCGTGCTGAGTTAAGGATGCATTTCTTCAGAATGGATTTGATGGAAGAAGGCTGATGGAGCACCTAATAGTAAGATGAAGTTTTAACCTTAGCCGGTGTAACACCAGGGTCTGGAGTAGTACATCAAGAAGTTTAAGGTGGAGCTACAAGAAGCCGTATTTTGACAAGGAGCATTTCGTGAAGAACTCAGGAACCAAAAGCTGAAAATAGCCAATTTGGAGGAGCTACAACCTCGAGATACCGGAGATTTATCAGGAACGGAAGGACAGTATGACCATGGCTCATGCCAAGGATGTTGAAACCCAGAAGTTTGAAATGCAACTCCAGAATATTCAAGGATGTCATGAGAGACTTCGCGTCAACAGAGTTGATCTGGCGAAAGGACTTGAGAAAGATCAAGCACGACCGAAAGAAGCCATTGGAGGCATTAACAAGGCTTGAAGAGTTTGGAGACGTTGAAGATTTATTGACCTTTAGAAGACCAAACCCCTGTTATATACCTACGTTAGATGCGACGATTGTGAGCTGTCACTTGTTTGATATTTTTCGACAGCCACAACAAAAATCTGTCTTTTCAAAACTGTTGTTTGCATTTTGTGTATCCCTCTCTATCTCTCTTATCTCACCCTAAACCCACATGGACCCAATAGAGGATGAATGAAGATGAGCTTATATTTTCTGGACCGATGAGTCAATTGGAGACGGACCGATGGATTCAGAACATGGAGGATCATATGGAGAACAACCCTATAGTCGGAAAGGATATGGCCCAGCATGCTCTTCAATGCTTTGAAAGAGGTGCTGCTACTTGGTGGAGGATGTACCAAACCATCAATGGATGGCAAGGAGTAACCACTTGGAAAGAATTTAAGTTGACTTTGCTAAAGTCTCAGTTTGTGTACCAGAAGTTGAAGCCTTATGGAAAGGATATGAGGAAACCATGTGCATGCAAGATTTGTGGAGAAATCAGACACACCCATAAAGAACACGAGGATGAATGCCCTAATTGTGAAGGAAGTCACCCAGCTGAAGAATGCCCAACTAGGCAGATCACTTGTTTCTTGTGTGAAGGGACTACCCACTACCCTGCACAGTGTCACATTTACCCCTTGGTACAAAGAACCATCCAGCAGAAGGAAGAAGCAATGAAAGGAGCCCTAATGGAAAATTTAGAAGAACCTGCGATGAAGGAAGAGGTGGAGGACACACCGAAAGAGGAACCAATTAAACCCTGCACCAAGTCTTGCTATTCATGTGGAGAAGAAGGACACGTATCTCAAAACTGTATGAAGGGGGATCTAGTAGAATTCCCGACAGAGGAAGTAGAATATGACCCACAGGAAATAGAAGCCATGATTGGAATGGAAAGGTCCAGGAAAAGAAACCGATTGGAGCCCAGAAGGAACCTGAGTCATATCATCTGTTACAAATGCAAGGAGTCAGGGCACTACCTCAGCAATTGCCCGCAAATGGAGCCAAGGACCCAAGTAGGCTATATAATCACAAGGAAACCTCGAAACTTGCCCGAAGTAATATGTTTCCGTTGTAATGGAGCATGGCACTTTGCCAGAGGTTGTCCGAAGGAGAAGGAGACTTGTGATAAATAGTTGAGTTTGTAACAGAAGTAATATAGTAGTGGTAGTGAGAACATTTTCTTTTATATAGAGGTATTGAGTTGAGGCATGTAATGGAAAAACAGGAGATTGTAATGATTTGAGAATTAATAAAGTTAGCCTCGTTGGTACTGATATGGATTTTATGAGTTGCTACTCTATGAAGGAGGATTTTGACCATTTTTGAGGATAAGAGAAATATGGTCTATGGAAGATTTGTGCATTTTAAGGGTGGTAGTACCCTGTAAGAACCTTTGACCCCCAGAAAGGATAAAGATACTCCACTGCGTGGATTTTGGACAAAATGAATACAAGTTTTGTCTCGATATGTGTGATGCCCCAAGAGTATGTGGGATGAAGTTGGAGACCGACAGTTGTTTGGACCAAATGTGATCAAGGAGTCAGAAGATAATGTTAAGTTGATTCGAGATAGGCTGAAGGTAGCTCAGTCCAGGCAGAAGAGTTATGTAGACTCACAAACTCAAGGAGGTAGTCTATGAAATTGGAGACAGAGCATGTCTTCATGTGTTCCCTCTACGAGGAGTTAAACGGATTGGAGTTAAGGGACAGTTAGCCCCGAGATTTGTAGGACCATACCGAGTTTTGGAGCGTATGGAGAAGTGGCCAACAAGTTGGAGTCACCTGAAGGACTGTCAGGAGTTCAAGATGTGTTTCACGTTTCCCAGTTGAAGAAGTGCCATGCAGAGATGGCCAATATTCCCCTGTAAGGACGCTTGACCCTGGAAAGGATAATGATGTGGAATATGGACTCCATAAGTATAAGTTTTTATCTCGGTATGAGGGATACCCCGAGGATGAAGAAATAAATTACTATTGGATATAAAGGAGGTATGATGTCGGAAATATGGATCAATGGAAACTCCACGATGAGTCAGAGTAATCATGTCCTAATATTGGTGCTAATAGAAGGAAGGAAGATGATACAATTGGATGGATTTAAGAATACTAGGAAATTGGAAGTTGGAATAATGAACAGTTGCCCGATGATAAGTTCAAGGACTATAAGTGATGAGATGGGCCATAACCCACAGGCCCTAGGACCTGCCAAGAAGCAAGCACATTCTTGCTGAAGGAAGGACCCTGGAGGAGGATATACCTTTGTCGATAGACGATCTTATAGGAGTAACGCAAAACCTGAGAGTTGTGAAGGAACGATAGATATTTGTCTGGCTTGCAGAATCCATGGATTATCCGAACTTAGTTCGTCGACAAGAGAAATTCTGCAATGCTTGTGAGGATGACCAAGTGTTAGTATGCGAGATTCGCTAAACTGTATACATGTTAATGATTTGGGTGCGGGATGGATTGATCACCATACCGACTTACTCTTATTATTCGCCTTGCTATATGGGATAGTAAATCTGAGTGACTTGCCTATAGTAGAGAGACGACGATATTAAACCTTGTTAAAACCTTAGAATGGTATAAGAATTTTCCCTTGTACACGGCAGCTTTTTGCCAACCGTAGGTTATACGGTGAGGATCAACCAAGACCCATTTCCTGCAGGAGAAACCATAAATTGTTGACCATCATGAGATATCGATAGTTGTTTAGTTTTGGCGCCAGACCCGTCAGCTAAGAAGACCCAATCTCGGAATAACCTTACCAAGAGGAAAGGACAGAAGAATTGAGGAAAAGGTTATGCCACTACCTGAAGAGCTCAGAGAAGAAATTTTCTCGAGGATTTGAGAAGACCGACGCTGTCAAGAATACGGATGGAGTATATGAGTATTGATGGAACAGTAACGATGTTTCTAAGGGTGGTAGCACCCCAGACCCCGGAGATGATTGATGGATTTTTTTTAGGAGACCCCAAACCCTAACCTATTTCTTGCTAGCCTCTCCGAATCTCGAGGACGAGATTCCTTTTAAGGGTGGTAGGTTTGTAACATCCCAAAATTCTAAATTTTGGAATGTTATAAACACATAGATAGATTGATTGATTGTTTGATTGATTGCGTGAATTGAGTGAAATTCGAATTCTTTTTGAAAGTTAAATGAGAGGGAATAATAGGACTTTCCCAAACTTTCATATTGGTTTTCTGATCTTCTTGAATTCAAATTCTTTTCAACACAAAACCCCGGAGAGAAGATGACATGACTTCTTCCATTTATTTAAATGACAAGGGGTGTTGAAAATATTTGAATTTCATTTGAAAATATTTCCAATTCAGAAACTTTAAGCAACTCAATCGTTTCCACGAGAGAAGATAAAATGACTTCTTCAAATTATGAAATATGAGTTGGGAGTTTCAAAGAATTAAATTCAAAGTTCTTTTGAATTTATTTTTCAAATTGGAATACATTAGATCATCATGCATATCCTATTTTCTTGCATTTTGGTCGATCCTAGAAATTTCACACAACTCAAGGACCTTCGGAGAGAGTTGGAGATTTCGTTATTGAGAGTTTTCTCGAATTTGAAAAGAGGGTCATTTGATTTATTTATTTCATCTTCAATTATTTTTCCGACGTCAAAAATATGAGAGAGGGAATAATATGACTTTCCCAAAATATAGGAAAAATGAAGGTTTAATAAATAGATCAAATTTTTTTTCCGGTGTGTGTTTGTTTTTCTTTGGATAGGGAAAAATGCGCGTTTTTGAAAATTTTATTTTAGGCCCGGAGAAAAGTTCATTTTGTTCGGCTCATTTTTAGGAGTCGGGGAAAATTTACTTTATTAGTTTTGGAGTCCGGTAGATTTTGTTTTTCTGTGTTTTTCCGAGCGCGGAACCGTTTAAAAAAAAACTCAGCGCCTTGGGCCAAAGGCCCAAGCCGCCGGCCGGCCAGCCAAGGCCAAGGCCATCGCCGCGCCGCGTGCGTGCCCAGGCTCCAGGAGCCGCCGCCTCTGTCTTTTGGAAGTCCTAGTAGGACTTTTGTCCTACTTCCGTATATTGCTTTTCTATTTCTAGATCTTTTCCTTCCCTCTTTTCTATTCCTATTCCTAGTCTAATTTCTTGTCCCCTATCCCAAGTAAACCCCCCCTCCCCAATATAAATACCCAAGCACCCCCCCTCTAAATCATCAAACCCAAATCCTAGAGCTCCACCCCACCCCGCGCCCCACACCCCACGCCGCCGTCGCGCCTTGCCTACACCGCCGCCGCGCCACCCCTCACCCGCCGCCTCGCCCGCCGCCTCACCCGCGCCGCCGCCCTTGTGCATCGCCGCCGCGCCCAACGCCGCCAACTTGCTAGAACCGAGTTGTTTTCTTCCGCCGTTTGTTTTCCGTCGTTTGTTCGGTTCGTTCTTTCTTTGCAACCGGAGTTCTTAAGTTGAACTATCTGGTTCGTTCTCTTGTTCGAGTTTTACTTGTGCATTAGATGAGTACTTATTGTGTGGTTACTATTGCTTGCCTACGATAGATTGACCGGAGTGTGACGAGTAGATCTATCAAGAGTTTTGAGTGCGCATCATCTTCATCAACATTGCAGGCAAGTTCACACTTTGATCATACCTTTTCTACAACTCAGTTTTATTGCATTAGATCAATCCTCACACATTGCATGATTAGGATCTAATAAACTGTGGGATGGGAAGTAGATGAGGTAGTACCTATTACCTGTATTATTATGAAACCTTTGGGAGTTACTTCTACGTTTGCTTATTATTATGCCATGCTATGCTAGTAGACGTGGCTTGGTTGAGTGATATCCATGACAGATGTGAGTTTGATAATTTTAATGGTTTATCTAAGGTGGCAACTTAAACACACATCTGGGTGGATTGAGGCACCTGATGTCTATCAGGACTTGCCTGTTTTTTTTTTGGACCGCCACCCAGGCTCAAAGGGATCATAAGATAATTCATGCTAGAAACTTCCGTGTGCAGCCACATGCTACTATGGGCTCTGGCATAGTTGACTAAGTTGTGCGAACTCTTACGGGGTGGACTAGCAGATGTAGGGGTTGTAGGTGGTACGGTCTACCCCACATGTAAGGTGCTAGCGCTTCTGAAAGACTGTGTCTCGGTCATCCGTCTTCTCAAACACCATGTAGTGCGAGAAACCAAATGGAGGCGATCGAGTCTTGTGGGGAAAAGTGCGCAAACCTCTGCAGAGTAACAAACTAATCATGATTAGCCGTGTCCCCGGTTATGGACAACTTGAGTATCTAGTACTTGAATATCATTGTGAATCTCAACATGTTACTTCTAATTAATGTTGTTGGGTTTTAATTATTTTTAATTGGGATTGAGAATGCTGTCCACCATTCTCAATGTTTAACAACCACCATGATAGTTAAATAAACTTATTCCTTTGCAGTAGGGAAAAATTGGCTTTACGCAAAAAACTTATAACCATAGAGCTTTTCCACCAGCCAAATATGCATATAGTAATAGCCATCGTTCATCATTCTCTATGGTGTGAATTTGCCAGTACATTCAATGTACTGACCCGTTTCGGGCTGCAATGTCTCATGTTGCAGGTTTCTTACGACAAGTAAGTGATACGTTAGGGTTACGAATTCTACACTCAACTTTGCCGTTGGTGTTGATGGGAAACCACAACCTTGTTGCTTCCGCTATATGGATTGAGGTAATAGTATTTACGCTACTTTATACATGTGATTTACCTCTGTTATAAATCCTTCGAGTACTGTGTGTGTCAGCATACTGATCCAGGGATGACACATAAGCACAGAGACTTGATCCATTTGGGTCGGGTCGCTACAGGAATTTAGTAAGTTAGCATGTTATGCCCCAGATGACGTCGCTACGGATGCAGCTAAGCAGGAGAAGTTTCTGGAAGGACTGAATGATGAGTTGAGCATGCAGTTGATGGTAGCAACCTTCAATAACTACCAAGAGTTGGTAGAGCGTGCTCTTATGATTGAAGGCAAGCAGCAGCAAATTGAGAATCGCAAGAGGAAGTATGGACAAGGAAAGTACACTTCAGGAGCTCAGCAGAAGCCATGTTTTACCCCTAGACCGGGAGGACATTTTCAGCATACCCATGGAGGAGGTAGCTCGCACAATCACAATGGCACCAAGAATGGTAATGGCAATGGAGGAAGCAATGCTCAGAACCGCACCAACCCATCAACCCCAGCCAAGAAGGACCTAAGCCAAGTCACCTGTTTTAGGTGTCAGAAGACTGGACATTATGCCAATGAATGTCCTGAAGGCCAAAATAGCAATGGAAGTTCTGGGAAGAAGCCGAACCCTTTCAACAGGGGACAGGTGAACCACGTTAGCGTGGAGGAGGTTGAAGCTCAGCCCGATGCAGTAATAGGTAAGTTTTTGGTTAAGTCATTTACTGCACTCGTTCTTTTTGATACTGGTGCATCACATTCATACATCTCAAGGAGATTTGTGGATAAGTATAACCTACCAACCCAAGCCCTTAGGTCACCCATGTTAGTAACCTCGCCCGAAGCAGAGTATATGGCTAGTCTATGGTGTGATCGGTTACCATTAAGGATTGGTAACTATGTTTTTCCCTCAGACCTAATAGTATTGGAATCCCAAGGATTGGATGTGATATTAGGCATGGATTGGTTATCAAAGTATGAAGGGAATATAGAATGTGCTAGTAAGTCAATTTTGCTTACCACCCCAGAAGGGAGAAGGATCAAGTATGTATCCCGACATGTGCCAAAGAGGACTCAAGTAAATTGCTTAACAGGAGTTATGCAGGAGGAAGTACCAGTGGTAAGAGATTTCCCTGATGTATTTCCAGAGGAGTTGCCAGGCATGCCACCGGATAGAGATATTGAGGTTTTAATTGAGCTATTGCCAGGCACAGGGCCAATATCAAAGAGACCATATAGGATGCCAGTAAAGGATTTGGTGGAAATTAAGAAGCAGATTAAGGAGTTACTGGATAAGGGATATATTCGCCCAAGTTCTTTGCTTTGGGGATCGCCAATACTACTAGTGGAAAAGAAGGATGGATCGTTAAGGATGGTTGTTGATTATCGAGGATTGAATGAAGTAACGATCAAGAACAAGTACCCACTACCAATGATCAACGATCTGTTTGATCGATTGCAAGGAGCTAAGGTATTTTCCAAGATCGATCTGCGATCAGGATACCACCAGTTGAAGATTCGAGAACAGGATATTCCGAAGACAGCTTTTACCACCAGGTATGGGTTGTACGAGTATACCGTTATGTCATTTGGTCTGACTAACACACCTGCATATTTTATGAACATGATGAACAAAGTGTTTATGGAGTTTTTGGATAAGTTCGTCGTAGTGTTCATTGATGATATCCTGGTTTACTCGAAGAACGAAGAGGAGCATAAGGAGCATTTGCGTTTGGTACTTGGAAAGCTCAGAGAACATCAATTATATGCCAAGTTCAGGAAATGTGAGTTTTGGTTGAAGGAAGTAGGATTCCTCGGACACGTTATATCTGGAGAAGGTATAGCAGTTGATCCCACTAAAGTTGATACCGTGACCAAGTGGGAAGCCCCAACAACAGTTGGAGAGATCCAGAGTTTTCTTGGACTCATAGGATACTACTAGAGATTTATTGAGAATTTCTCAAAGATTGCGAAGCCTATGACGGAGTTGCTGAAGAAAGATACCAAGTTCATATGGACAGAGGAATGTGAGGCTAGTTTCCAGGAGTTGAAGAAACGCTTAGTTACCTCACCAGTGTTGATTTTGCCAGACCAGACCAAAGATTATGAGGTGTCTTGCGACACTTCACGTCAAGGACTTGGAGCAGTGCTTATGCAGGAAGGGAGAGTTGTTTCATATGCCTCAAGACAACTGAAACCTCATGAGTTAAATTATGCTACGCATGATTTGGAGTTAGCAGCCGTAGTGCATGAATTGAAAACATGGAGACATTTTCTGATTGGAAATCATTGTGAGGTGTACACGGATCATAAGAGTTTGAAGTACATTTTCACCCAGAAGGAGTTGAATCTCAGACAAAAGAGATGGTTGGAGCTTATCAAGGATTATGATATGAAATTGCATTATCATCCTGGGAAGGCTAATGTAGTAGCTGACGCATTAAGCCGTAAGAGCCATGTCAATACGTTAATGACGGGAGAAATACCCAGGGAGTTAGCAGAAAATCTTCGTGAAGTATGTTTGGAAATGGTTCCGAGAGGCTATGTAGTAGCATTGGAGATTCAGTCAACTTTGATGGATAGAATCAGAGAAGCTCAGAAAACTGACAAAGAGATTGCCGCTATAAAGGAGAAACTAAGCAAAGGAAAAGCTAAAGGATTTCGTGAGGATGAGCACGACACCCTATGGTTTGAAGACCGTGTTTACGTGCCCAATGACCCTGAGATCAGGAAGTTGATTTTGCAAGAGGCACATGATTCACCGTATTAAATTCACCCAGGAAATACCAAGATCTATTTGGATTTGAAGGATATTTTCTGGTGGACCGGAATGAAGAAGGATATTGCGGAGTACGTAGCAGTTTGTGATGTATGCCAGAAAGTAAAGGCAGAGCATCAGAAGCCAGCAGGACTGTTACAACCATTGCCGATACCCGAATGGAAGTGGGATAAGTTAGGTATGGATTTTATCACGGGATTGCCCAGGACTCGTTTAGGCTATGACTCGATTTGTGTTATAGTCGATCGATTGACGAAAGTAGCTCATTTCATCCCAGTAAAGACCACTTACACCAGTGCTAAGTTGGCAAAGATATACATGACCAGGATCGTATGTTTGCATGGAGTTCCAAGGAGTATCATATCAGATAGAGGAACCCAGTTTACCTCAAACTTCTGGAAGCAGTTGCACGAAACTTTGGGTACCAGGCTAGAATTCAATACAACTTTTCATCCACAGACAGATGGACAGACCGAGAGAGTCAATCAGATTTTGGAGGATATGCTGAGAGCTTGTGCGCTAGATTATGGATCTAGTTGGGACGATAATTTGCCATATGCAGAGTTCTCTTACAACAACAGTTACCAAACTAGTTTAAAGATGGCCCCTTTCAAAGCTTTGTACGGAAGGAGGTGCAGGACACCGTTATCGTGGGACGAAGTTGGAGACCGCCAGTTGTTTGGACCTGACTTGATTAAAGAGTCTGAACAGAAGGTGAAGTTGATTCGCGATAGGCTCAAGGTAGCCCAGTCCAGACAGAAAAGTTATGCAGATTCTAAATGCAAGGAGACAGTTTACGAAGTCGGAGATAGAGCTTATCTTCGAGTATCTCCACTTCGAGGAACGAAGCATTTTGGAGTTAAAGGGAAGTTAGCGCCACGATTTGTAGGACCATATCGAGTTTTGGAACGTATGGGAGAAGTGGTCTACAAGTTGGAATTACCCGAAGGATTGTCAGGAGTTCATGATGTGTTCCACGTTTCTCAGTTAAAGAAGTGCCATGCGGAGATGGCTGACATACCTTTGAGAGACACAGTGCCATTGGAAACAATTCAGTTGGATAACGATTTGACCTACGAGGAGAAACCAGTTAAGATCCTCGAATTTGCCAGCCGAGTTACCCACAGCAAGGTTATCAAGTTTTGCAAAGTTCAGTGGAGCCACCACACAGAGGATGAAGCCACCTGGGAGCGAGAGGAAGACTTGCTCAAAGACCACCCTCACCTATTTTCTAGCCAACACGAATCTCGAGGGCGAGATTCATCTTAAGGGGGGTAGGTTTGTAACATCCCAAATTTTCAATTTGGAATGTTATACATTAGATCATCACTGCATATCATATTTTACTTTGCATTTTGGTTGATCCTAGAAATTCTACGCAACTCAATGACCCACGGAGAGAGTTGGGGGTTTCGTTATTTTCATATTTGAGTTTTCTCAAATTTTGAGAATAGGATCATTTGATTTTATTTATTTTATCATCAATTATTTCTATTACAAAAATATGAGAGAGGGAATAAAATGACTTTCCCAAAATAAAGAAATATTGAGGATTTAATAATAAAATCAAATAAGATTTTATTTCGGAGTTTTTTGGTGTTTTATTTGAATTTAGGAAAAAAAGTGTGTTTTTCAAAATTACATTTAGGTCCCAAATAAATGTTCACCTTGTGCGGCTTGATTTTAGAAGCCCGTGAAAATTTATTTCGGAATTTTTGGAGTCCGTTTAGTATTTCTTTTTATTTTTCTTCCGAGCGGAATTATTAAAAAAAAACGAACCGACCTAACGGGCCGTGTCCGACTAGGACTCCGGCCCGACTAGGGTTTATAAGCCGGGGCAGCCCACCCGGGGGAAACCCTAGCCCAGTCGCCCGACCCCGCCCCAGCAAACACCCGCGCCGCTGCCGCCGCCCGCCGCCGCCTCTCGCCGGATTCCGCCGCCGCGGTTCGCCGCCGCCTCGACTTCCATGGCAACGGTTTTTTTAGGAAAAAATCGGTTTTCGTCGGTTTTTTTAGTTTTGGTTTTTTAACTAGATCAGTTTTTCCGGTTTATTTAAATAGCGAGCGTTCGTCGTTTTTCTTTTTCTCGGATTAAATCCGCGATTTTCTCATCGCGATTCCTGATCCGATTTTCGTTTTAGTATAACTTTGCGCTCGTTTATCGGAATCAGGCGATTCAAGCGCCTAGAGTTTCGTCTCAAAACCCTCTATCCGTTTAACCAACTTAAACAAGATTTTCCTACTGTAAAATTTGCCCTAGATCCAGATTCCTAGAACAAAGTTGTTTTCTTTCACCGTTTGACTTTCGTTGCTTCGTTCGATTTGATTCTTTTTGCCAACCGGAGTTCTTAAGTTGAACCTTCTGGTTAGATCTCTTATCTGAGTTTTACTTATGCATTAGATGAGTACTTATTGTATGCTTGTTTGTTTGTCTGCGATAGAATACCCGGAGTGCACCGCTTGTTACTTCGAATCGTTAGGTTTCGCGGATCATCAGCAAGGCAAGTAACACTTTGATCATACCTTTTTTACTACCCAGTTTTATTGCATTAGATCAATCCTCACACATTGCATGATTAGGATCTAATTAAATTGTGGGATGGGAAGTAGATGAGGTAGTACCTATTACCTGTTATTATCAAACCTTTGGGAGTTACTTCTGCGTTTGCTTGTTATGCCATGCTATGCTAGTAGACGTGGATTGGGTGAGTGATATCCATGACAGATATGAGTTTTGTTAATTAATGGTTTATCTAAGGTGGCAACTTAAACACACATCTGGGTGGATTGAGGCACCTGGGTATTCCAGGACTTGCCTGTTTTCTTTTGGACCGCCACCCAGGCTTAAAGGGATCATGAGACTATTCATACTAGAAACTTCCGTGTGCAGCCACAAGCTATTATGGGCTCTAGCATAGTTGACTAAGTTGTGTGAACTCTTACAGTGGTAGACTAGTAGATGTAGGGGATGTAGGTGGTACGGTCTACCTGATCGTAAGGTGCTAGCGCTTCTGAAAGACTATGTCTCCGTCATCCGTCTTCTCAAACACCATGTAGTGCGAGAAACTAAACGGAGGCGATCGAGTCTTGTGGGGAAAAGTGCGCAAACCTCTGCAGAGTGTAATAAACTAATCTTGATTAGCCGTGTCCCCGGTTATGGACATCTTGAGTATCTAGTACTTGGATTTTCATGTGAATCTCAACATGTTACTCTAAATTAATATTGTTGGGTTTTAATGTTCATGCTTAATTGGGATTGAGAATGTTGTCAACCATTCTCAATGTTTAACCACTACCATGATAGTTAAATAAATTTATTCCTTTGAAGTAGGGAAAAATTGTCTTTACAAAAAACTGTAACCATAGAGCTTTCCACCAGCCAAATATGCATATAGTATAGCTGTTTCATTCCATTACTCGCTATGTGTTACATTGCCAGCATATTCCATGTGCCGACCCATTTCAGGCTGCAACGTTAATGTTGCAGACTTTTCAGACGACGATTAAGGACTTTTTAGGTCGTGGTTCTATACTCAATGATGCCGTTGGAGTTGATGGACTCACTTATCTTCCAAGCCTTCCGCTGTTATCGTTATTAGATGACCTTAAGCCATATTTGTTGTAATAAGTTCTCTTTTGAGACACTCGATGTAATAAGTGTGTGATTGCTACTCTGCTATAAATCCTCCGAGTACTGTGTGGTGTCAGCATTACTGATCTAGGGATGACGCCGGAGCACAGAGATCAGACCGTTTGAGGTCTGGTCGCTACACATCCCCAAGCTTAGGCTCTTGCCACTACTTGTTCCATAATCCATCAAATCTTTACCCAAAACTTGAAAACTTCACAACACAAAACTTAATGTAGAAAATCTCGTGAGCTCCGTTAGTGAAAGAAAAAAAAGACCACTTCAAGGTACTGTAATGAACTCATTCTTTATTTATATGGGTGTTATGACTACTGTATTCTAACTTCTCTATGGTTCATAAACTATTTTACTAGCCATAGATTCATCAAAATAAGCAAACAACACACGAAAAACAGAATCTGTCAAAAAACAGAATAGTCTGTAGTAATCTGTAGCTAGCTCAAGATCTGGAACCCCAAAAATTCTAAAATAAAATGCTGGACGTGAGTAATTTATCTATTAATCACTTGCAAAAATAATTAACTAAATAGAACTTTCCAAATAAAAATGACAGCAGTTCTCGTGAGCGCTAAAGTTTCTGTTTTTTACAGCAAGTTCAACAAGACTTTCCCCAAGTCTTCCCAACGGTTCTACTTGGCACAAACACTAATTAAACACAAAAAACACAACCAAAACAGAGGCTAGATAAATTATTTATTGAATAACAGGAAAGGATAAATATTGGGTTGTCTCCCAACAAGTGCTTTTCTTTAAATCCTTAAAGCTAGGCATTGATAATTTTAATGATGCTCACATCAAAGACAAGAACTGAAGCACAAAGAGAGCATCATAAAACAAGTGAAAAACACATCTAAGTCTAACATACTTCCTATGCATAGGCATTTTATAGGCAAAGAAATTGTCACCGCAAGCAAAAACTAGCATATGCAAGGAAGCGGAAAGAAACAATAGCAATCTCAACATAATGAGAGGTAATTTAGTAACATGAAAATTTCTACCACCATATTTTCCTCTCTCATAATAATTTCATGAGGGATCATAAGCAAATTCAACAAAATAGCTATCACACAAAATATTTTCAACACTATCCATATGCATGCAAAGTTGATACTCTTCCAAATAGTGGGATTAACATTAACTAAAGTCATGACCTTTCCAAACCCACTTTTATCAAAAATTTCATAAGATTGAACATTATCCAAATATGTGGGATCTAAAGTTGACACTCTTCCAAACCCACTTTCAATAATATTGCAAACACTATTATCAATCTCATATTCATCATGGGGTTTAAATAAATTTTCAATATCATAAGAAGAATCACCCCAATCATGATCATTACAACAAGTAGTAGACATAGCAAAACTAGCATCCCCAAGCTTAGGGTTTTGCATATTATTAGCACAATTGACATCAAGAGAATTTATAGTAAAATCATTGCAATCATGCTTTTTATTCAAAGATCTATCGTGAGTCGCTTCATAAAGTAATTCATCACACTTTTCAGATTCACGAATTTCAAGCAAAACATCATAAAGATAATCTAGTGCACAAAACTCACCAGCAATTGGTTCATCATAATTGGATCTCTTAAAAAGATTAGCAAGTGGATGAGGATTCATAAATCTTAGGTTCTCTGTTTAGTAATAAATAAACAACTAATCCAACCATACGAGCAAACAAGAAATGGGCAAAAAGAGGCAAATAGAGAAAGAGAGGGAGGATAGAGAGAGAGAGGGCGAATAAAACGACAAGGGTGAAGTGGGGGAGAGGAAAACGAGAGGCAAATGGAAAATAATGTAATACGGGAGATAGGGATTGTGATGGGTACTTGGTATGTTGACTTTTGCGTAGCCTCCCCAGCAACGGCGCCAGAAATTCTTCTTGCTACCTCTTGAGCACTGCGTTGGATTTCCCTGTAGAGGAGAGGATGATGCAGAAAAGTAGCGTAAGTATTTCTCTCAGTTTTTGAGAACCAAGGTATCAATCCAGTAGGAGGCTACGCGTGAGCCCTTGTACCTACACAGAAACAATAGCTCAACGCAACCAACGCGCTTAGGGGTTGTCAATCCCTTCACGGTCACTTACGAAAGTGAGATTTGATAGAGATGATAAATAATATTTTTGGTATTTTTGGTATAGAGATGCAAGGTAAAAAGTAAAAGAAAAGTAAAAGCAAAGCAATAACAAAGTGATGGAGATTGATATGATGAGAAAGAGACCCGGGGGCCATAGGTTTCACTAGTGGCTTCTCTCAAGAGCATAAGTATTCTACGGTGGGTGAACAAATTACTGGTGAGCAATTGACAGAACTGAGCATAGTTATGAGAATATCTAGGTATGATCATGTATATAGGCATCACGTCCGAGACAAGTAGACCGACTCCTGCGTGCATCTACTACCATTACTCCACTCATCGACCACTATCCAGCATGCATCTAGAGTATTAAGTTAAAAACAGAGTAACGCCTTAAGCAAGATGACATGATGTAGAGGGATAGTTTCATGCAATATGATAAAACCCCATCTTGTTATCCTCGATGGCAACAATACAATACGTGCCTTGCTGCCCCTTCTGTCGCTGGGAAAGGACACCACAAGATTGAATCCAAAGCTAAGCACTTCTCCCATGGCAAGAACAACCAATCTAGTAGGCCAAACCAAACTGATAATTCGAAGAGACTTGCAAAGATAACCAATCATACATAAAAGAATTCAGAGAAGATTCAAATATTATTCATAGATAGACTTGATCATAAACCCACAATTCATCGCTCTAAACAAACACACCACAAAAAGAAGATTACATCGAATAGATCTCCACGAGAGAGGGGGAGAACATTGTATTGAGATCCAAAAAGAGAGAAGAAGCCATCTAGCTACTAACTATGGACCCGTAGGTCTGAAGTAAACTACTCACACTTCATCGGAGGGGCTTGGATGATGATGTAGAAGCCCTCCGTGATCGATGCCCCTTCCGGTGGAGCTTCGGAACAGGCCCCAAGATGGGATCTCGTGGATATAGAAAGTTGCGGCGGTGGAATTAGGTTTTTGGCTCCGTCCCCGATCGTTTGGGGGTACGTAGGTATATATAGGAGGAAGAAGTACGCCGGTGGAGCTTCGAGGGGCCCACGAGGCAGGGGGCGCGCCCTAGGGGGGGTGTCCTAGGGGGGCGCCCTCCACCCTCGTGGCCGCCTCGTGGCTTTCTTGACGGAGGGTCCAAGTCTCCTAGATCTTATCTGATGAGAAAATCACGTTTCCGAAGGTTTCGTTCTGTTTTGACTCTGTTTGATATTCTATTTCTCCGAAACACTGAAATAGGCAAAAAAGAACAATTTCGGGCTGGCCCTCCGGTTAATAGGTTAGTCCCAAAAATAATATAAAAGTGGAAAATAAACCCAATATAGTCCAAAACAGTAGATAATATAGCATGGAGCAATCAAAAATTATAGATACGTTGGAGACGTATCATGCCCCCCTCCACAGTTACACACCTCGGTCATATCGTCGTAGTGCTCAGGCAAAGCCCTGCGCCGGTAGCTACATCATCACCGTCAACACACCGTCGTGCTGACGGAACTTTCCCTCGTCCTCAACTGGATCAAGAGCTCAAGGGACGTCATCATGCTGAACGTGTGCTGAACACGGAGGTGCCGTATGTTCGGTGCTAGGATCGGTTGGATCGCGAAGACGTTCGACTACACCAAGTGTGTTACTAAATGCTTCCGCTTTCGGTCTATGAGGGTATGTAGACACACTCTCCCCTCTCGTTGCTATGCATCTCCTAGATAGATCTTACGTTATCGTCGGAATTATTTTGAAATACTGCGTTCCCCAACAAATACATCATCAAGGTGATGCAAATATACCACCGGCCGCCGCCCGAGTAAAACAGCCACGTGTCGCGTGAATGCCAACCGCCAACTGAATCTTCACCCCAACCGCGTGACTGCCCTACCTCCCCCACCCACATCGCCACACCGCTCGCCCACCATACCCCGCTGCCGCCAGATCCGGCCTGCCCCCTCCCATCGCCGGATCCGCCGCTTCCTCGTCGCCGCACGTGTGGAGATCAACTCAATTTGCCTGAATCGAATCTGCATCGCCATCGCCACACCATCACTCGATTTAATGCAACTCCATTGTTCCACCGCACAGCCTCCGCGGCACTCTAACGCATCCCGTATCTGTAAATAAAACTACTGTTTGAAGAAAATTTGCGTGAATAAATATCTCCAACAAATTTTTTAGAATAAATGTACAGGATCATGTAAACTTGGCCCAAATTTCCTTCAAATTTAGGAGAAGTTTGCTTCCCATAAACTTTTGGCGGCAACATAACCGCTGAAATCCATTGCACCACTGCCGCCCCCGACAAAAGTAGCTTTCGCCCTAAAATTTACAATCATTTTGGTGCTTTACAGGAAGTTGTGTAGACAAAATGTTGGAGTTGATCTTAGTCACTTTCAACCTGATTCACCGCCTCATGCCCTTTAGAGCATCTACAACCGGACCCCTGGGCAGGCCGTCTCAAATGCCTGGGCAGGCCGCCCGGTCGCTGCCCGGTCAAATTTGGACCCAGTCCGAGCCCTTCCACATCCTCCCTCTATCGCTCCAGCGCTCTGCACATGCTCCGGCAGTCCACCATGGTCCAGAGCAAGATCACCTACTATGCCATGCTGACGCCGGAGCGCCGCTACGAGATCCAACAGCAGATATGGGCGAGGGAAGCCGCGTGCGCCGCTCGCATCACTACCGGGCTGCCTCCAGACTCGCCAGAGCCGGAGGAGGAGGAGGAGCAGCTGGGAGAAGAGGAGGAGGAGGATCTTTGGGAATGCGATAGAAAACAAATTTTTTTGGTACAACGAGCATGCCCGGCATCACTACGGAGATGTCAGACAAGGTTTGATCTGATCCGTACCGACTCGAAGCACAATGGAAGAAGATTCGGTGTATATCGTTGGCGCAGATCCCCGCAGCTAGAATTTACAACCTCCCAACCGCGAGGATAAATTCCCTCGCCGGAGAGCCCTTCGGGAGGTGGTCGGGCAGTCCCTCGGACGATGTCACGGACAGCCCTCCGGGAGGACCCTCGAAGCTCAAACGATAACTCGGACAACCCTTTGGGAGGACCCTCAAACAACCCCTCGGGCAAAAGATCAAAACTATGACCTCTCTACGGGGTTGCACACACTACAAAAAAAAGACACATCCGTGACATTTTGGGCCGAACGAAAAAAATTTCTGTCACACATATGACACTTCTATGACGATAATTGTGAAAAAACCCGGTATCATCATAGATGTGGTGGGCTCCGACTTCTACGACAAAATATCATGACAGAAAATGGGCTTTTCGTCCTGGGCGGGCCGGAGATGCAGCTGCATGACATTCTTTGGGCCGTCCATGACGGAAAAAACCGTGGTAGAAGCGAGGGGGAGGAAAATTTCGGGGAGTTCCCGGTTACGGTGGGAGGTCGGGGGCCGAGCGATGCGCGCTTCTCTCGTACACGTACGCGCGTGTGTGCGAGGCGTTGGCTCTAACTAAACCCGAGCGAGGCGTTGGCTCTAACTAAACCCGAGCGAGGCGTTGGGCTCTAACTGAACCCAAGCGATTGCACTGCAGGCTACGCATTACTGAACCCGAGCGATCGATCGATGGCTGTTAACTGAACCCGATCGAGCGATTCCTTCGCTACTGCTGCTAACTGAAGCCGATCGATGCTGCCTCTGGATGAACAGTGAGCGTTGCGGGGGGGGGGGGGGGGGGGTTGGATGAACAGTTCCCGGTGGGGGTGGATGAATAGGACCCCGTGATGTTGCCTCTGGAAGAACAGGACCCCGATCAATCGAGCCGGTTGGGGCTGGATGAACAGGACCCCATGGAGGGCTGGATGAATAGGACCACCCCGTGGAGGGCTAGATGAACAGTAGACGTTGGAGGGCATGATGAATAGTAGCCCGTGGAGGGGTGGTTGAACAGGAGCCCATGGAGAGGGCTGGTTGAACAGTAGCTGGTGGAGTAGCGCGCGGTGGAGGCTGGATGAACAGGAACCCGTGGATGAACAGTCGCAGGTGGAGGCTGGAGGAGGTCGATGATGGATGAACAGTAGCTCGTGGAGGCTGGAGGGGGTCGACGGTGGAGATGAACAGTATCCCGTGGAGTCCCGTTTTGCGGTACGCCACACCCCTCCCGATGAACAGGACCCCCGTTTCGACCGTAGCGCTCCAACACAAGTCCGTTTCCTCCGTTATGCGGTACGCCACACCCCTCCCAATGAACAGGACCCCCGTTTTGACCGTAGGAGGTCCGTTTCCTACGATTTGCTGTACGCCAGACCCCTCCCGATCAACAGGATCCTGTTTCGAACGTGGCCGTTCAAACACAAGGCCGTTTCCTCCGTTCTGCGGTACGCCAGGCCTCGTTTCCATCGCCTGTTCCGTCAAAGCCCTCCTGATGAACACGACACATTCCGTTGCCTCCCCATGAACACGATGCATTCCGTTGCCTCCCCATGAACACGACGACGACGCTGTTTCTCCGTTCCGACCCAGCCATGTACACGAGCCCTGGCCGTACGTATGTGCGAGTAGGCGTTTGAGACCCCGCCCGTATGTACACATACGTGGCCGTATTTTCTTTCTTGCACCCTGGCCGCTGTACGTACGTGTACATGCTATGTGCGCGCCTCTACTACGACACGTGCGCGCCTCTACATCCACTAGTATATATGTACGTACATGTTCGCGACCAGAATGACAACGCCACGTACGCTTCGACCAGGTGGGTCCTGACTATCAGGCACATCCTTGCGTGCAAAGATGTAGCTGGTGGGTCCCAGCAGTCAGGGGCAAACGTTTTTTTCGCGAAATACGATGGCCCGTCCGGTGGGTCCCCGCTGTCAGGTGGAGGAATAATTATTTTGCACGTAATAAGGAGGCACTTCCTTGCTGCGGCCGTGGACCCAGCTACCAGCCTCTCCACGTATAGTCCACGTACGATGGAAGCCGTTCCTTGACCACGTTGACCATGCCGCGCCGAGAGCACCAGGGCGGTGGACGACGGCGAGGCCTAAGAAGGGGACGACGCGGAGCCGGGGAAGATGCGATAGTGGATGCCCACGCGTAGAGGAGTACGAGGGTTCACTGGTTCGCTGCGGTGTGAGGTTGCCGTCGCCGTAGAATAATAGGGGGTGTGGGTGAGTAGTGGGATGGCCTGGGTAGCGGTGGGAGTAGTAGGGGACGGTGAGGCCTCTGCCGCATCACAGCCGGCCACGGGAGGCAAGAGCACGAGGCACGACCGGCGCTGGTTTGGGCGGCTAGAGCAAGAAGACCAGAGGTTGAAGAAGCACTACGGCCGTTGGATGGACATCGTATGGTCACTGTAGCTAGAATCGTGCATATTGACTAAGTTGACAAAGCCCTCCGTCCCCGTTAACTTAGTAGTCCCACAAGTCAGCCTCCCACCAAGGTGGGTCCCAGCTAGCAGGGGGTATTCATTTTTTTGTGCATAATAAGGAGGCACTTCCGGTGGGTTCGAGCTGACAGCAGGGGGAACGTTTTTTCGCGAAATACGGTGGCCCGTCGGGTGGGTCCCAGTAGTCAGGGGCAAACGTTTTTTTCATGATATACTGGTGGGCGTCCGGTGGGTCCCTGCTGTCAGGTGGAGGAATAATTATTTTCCGCGTAATAAGGAGGCACGTCCTTGCGGTTGTCGTGGACCCAGCTGTCAGCCTCTCCACGTACAGTATTCTTCTAATGGAATTGGGTCGTTGACCACATTGACCACGCCACGCCAACAGCACCACGGCGGTGGACGACGGCGAGGCCTAGGAAGGGGACGACGCGGAGCTGGGGAAGACGCGGCAGTGGATGCCCACGCGGAGAGGAGTACGAGGGTTCACTGGTTCGGCTGCGCTGCCGTCGCCGCAGAATAACAAGGCGTGTGGGTGAGTGGAGTGGAGGGATGTCCTGGCGAGCGGTGGGAGTAGTATGGGGGCGGTGAGGCCTCTGCGGCAGCACAGCCGGCCACAGGAGGCAGGAGCAGGCGACACGACCGGCACTGCTTTGGGCGGCTGGAGCAAGAAGACCAGAGGTTGAAGAAGCACTACGGCCATTGGATGGACATCGTACGGTCAGTCGAGCTAGAATCGTGCATATTGACTAAGTTGAGAAAGCCCTTCGCCCCTGTCAACTTAGTAGGCCCACTATACTAGGTCCCAGCTAGCAGGGGGAGTATTCATTTTTTTGTGCGTAATAAGGAGGCACTTCCTTGCGTGCGAAGATATAGCTGGTGGGTCCGAGCTGTCAGCGGCGGTAATGTTTTTTCGCAAAATACAGAGGCTGTTTCGGTGGGTCCCAGATGTCAGGTGGAGGATATCATTATTTTTCACGTAATAAGGAGGCATTTCCTTGCGTGCGGCCGTGGACCCAGCTGTCAGCCTCTCCACGTACAGTCCATTTCAGATGCATGTCGGTCGTTGACCACGCTGACCACGCCACGTCGAGAGCACCAGGGCGGTGGACGACGGCGAGGCCTAGGAAGGGAACAACACGGAGGCAGGGAAGACTCGGCCGTTGTTTTTGTTTCCCACGCGGAGGGGAGTACGACTGTACGAGGGTTTACTGGTTCGTCTGCCGTCGCCGGAGAATAACAGCAGGTGTGGGTGAGTAGAGGGATGGCTAGGCCAGCGATGGGAGTATGGTGGGGTGGTGAGGCCTGTGCGGCAGCACAGTCGGCCGCGGGGAGGAGGGAGCAGGCGGTCCCGCCGACGCTTGTTTGAGCGGCTGGAGCAGGAAGAGCAGAGATTGAAGAAGCACGACGGCCGTTGGATGGACATCCAACAGTATATAGGGCATCTGTGGAAAGCCTCAAATCTGTGGAAAATGGCATACAGCCCATCTTCCATTATTTCAAATAATTTACAGCCCATTTGCTAATTCTTACGGGTTTTTTGGAGCCCATATTCTTTATGTTAGCACTACAGCCCATATTGTGGCCACGGTTAAAAAATTATATGAAATTTTGCATATGTCGGTGCGGTCTGAACTGTTTTTAATCCCGAAATTTCGAGTCACATTCAGACTGATTTTAAAAATAAATGTATATTAATATAAAATCCAATAAATTGTCCATGCATAAAAATCAAAGCAATTTAAAATCTCGAAATGAAAAAGAAAAATATTTGCCGGTTTGATGTGTTTTAAAAATGTACACCCCATTTCTCATTACTGATAGGCCATTTTCTTGGCCAACCGAATGGAGCTCTCCTCGTCTTGAAAGATTTGCAGCCCAACAGGCCTGATAAAGCGACTTACTTGACAAATCACAAAAGAACTGGGCTAGCCATTTTTAGAAAGAAAAAAAACTACTGGGCTGGTCTGTGGTAAACATAAAAGAAAAGGCTGTCTAGACAGGCCAGAGTGTCCCGCAGAGCCCAGTTGACACCCTGCTTCCGTCTCAAAAACAAATTAGATAAATGCCACTCCAATTATGGCGATTCATAAAAATGCCACTGCAATTTCCAAACTTTGAAAAATGCCACTGCAATTTTTGCAAACTTTGAAAAACGCCACTGCAGTTTGCAAACTTTGAAAAATGCCACTCCAGACTTCGAAAAATGCCACTAGAAATGGCATTTTTCAAAGTTTGGAAATTGCAGTGGCATTCCTCGAATACACCAGATTTGGAGTGGCATTTATTAAATTAACCCAAAACAAAAATAACTGGGCGAGCTGCTGGGTCCCTGGTGTCAGCCGCTCGTTGTGCAATTCTCTTGTTTATTGACTACGTTGACAATGGCATGAGACCCAGATGTCAGAAATCCACTAGGAGGAGCCATTTTTTATTGGCTTGAAATAAGGAGGCACTTGCTTGCGTACTGCCATGACCTTGGCGGGTCCCTGCTGTCATCCTCTCCACATACAATCATCTCCTGATTGTGTACGCGTCAACTTGCTAGGCCCACAAGTCAGCCTCTAAACCGTGGAGGACAAATACAACCCATTTAAAAAAATAACAGCCCATTCCATACATTCAAACGGAAAGTTCAACATTCAGGGAAAAGTAACAGGTCTGATCCACATATAGTACTGAACTTCCACGTTGACAACCATCATAGCCAAGTTAACTATCTACTCCCACTAACACTCTAGGAGCGTACAAGTACTAACTTACTCTTAGCTAACTAGACGATGTCGGCCGCCATCTGCTGTCCATGCTAAACGCCTGCACCGGCGTCCTCTGCCTCGCCTCGGACTTGCCAGAGGTGCGGTAGGGCGCGTTGCTCACGCACGTTGGCCCTTTCCATGCCGACATGGTCCACAGAAGCTTTGGCTTCCAAGCGGGAAACCCACTTGACGAGCTGGTAGTAAAAATCGGTGTCGCGAACGCGTGCGTGCCCGACAGCCTCCAGGGCTATTTGCCAGGCGCCGGCCTCCACATAGTCGGCCCAGTTGCGGGCGCTCTGTTCGCGACTCAGAGCGTCGGTGCGCTGCTGCTCCATGTCCCGCTGGCGGCGCAAATCAGTGATACGCTGCTACTCCGCCAGGCGGTCGCGCTCCAACAACTCCTGCTCCTCTGCCATGCGGTCGCGCTCCAACAACTCCTCGATCTCCGCATTGCCATCTAAAGACAGATAGAATGCCTCCTCCCTCTGTCTGCCTTCTGGTGAAAACCCGAACACTAGTTCTGGCGGTGACCGCCTCCGGCGTTGCCTACCGCGGATGGGCGGGGGCATGGCGGACGTGGCGAGCGACGTCGGGCCGGTGGAGGCTTATGAGGATATGGCAAATTGGGTCACGGTGGCACCTGAGAAGGCCGGGAAACAGTACTTATATGCGGAAGGTAGCGCGACGGTCATCGGAATTCAATGCATAATGGCTTAGCGCGCCAGCTTGCCGTGGAAAACTAGAGAAACTGAAATTATGACTGTGCCGTCCCGTCCCGTCTGGGTCGCACGCCGGCATGGCGGTCAAACGAGTGCACTCGAATCATCTCCCTCCTTGTCAATAATGATTCCACGGATTTAAAGCGTATCTTTTTTCGCATCAGTTAGCTTCCTTAATTACGGCCGGCTGCATGCATGCACTCAGAATCGCTCGCAGGCAGTATGCGAAGCAGCATGCAACGAGTCGCAGCCGAGGGCACGCATGCAGCCACTTAAATTGCTGGAATTAATTGGGCTTAAACTTCTGCATGCCGTTAATTATTGCCATGCCTTGGTCTTGCTGCTTTGCTCATGGGACTAATAAATCCCGGACGGAGGGAGTACCTTGGTAGGTGAGAGGTTTGAATTAAGCCCTGCAAACCGGAAATGAGGTACTACTAGTACGTGCGTGATCCGCTATTTATTCGTGTAGGATCGAGTAGGTCTTTTCTTGAATTGAGCCCTGCAAACCGGAAAGGAGGTAGTACATGCGTGATCCGCTATTTATCCATGTAGGATCGATAGTGTAGCTTGTCAGTTTCTTCAGAGGTAGGAATTTTTATCCGTGTAGGATCAATAGTGTAGCCCGTCAGTTTCTTCAGAGGTAGGCATTTTTATTCAAAAAACTGCCACTTTGCATCTTGCGTCGCAAATAAAACTGCCAGGAGCGCATTTGTAGGCTAGCTAGTGATCGATCAGTAACTTGTAAACACTGAGCGAACAGAAATAAGTAATTGTTAATGCATCTCAATGATTAACAGATCATATACAAATATGTAGCTCCAAAAGCAAAGATCAGCCACTTCGGATCTCGCGTCGCAACTAAAACTAACTAGTACGATTCCCATACATAAGATCATCATGTTAATGCATCTCAATGATTCACAGATTATATACAAATATCTAGCTCCAAAAGCAGAGATCTAGAAAAAACATCTGTTCTTCCTACTAACATGGATGCTTCTCTTGGCCAACATTTAGTACAGACTGAAAGACACTTTTGTTTGTGAAGTCTAAAATTCCTCTTGCAATCGTAAGTGGTTTCACCAACAGCTGGAACCATGAGAATGAACCACACATGATGGAGGAACATCCACTGCAATATGATTTGATCTTCTCTCGATCACATAGCGAAACTATTTTCGAAATACAAACTTTAACTTAGGCAAAATGATGCCCATTGTATAATCAGACTAAAGCAATGAAGCACCTAGTGTTGGCCAATAAATAGTATAATACTACTTTTCTACAGTCCATGAAATGACTATCCAATCTTTCTGTGTCTATTTTCAAATGGCACTACAGGCAGTGACTATACTATTCTCTTGTGCAGTTCAACCAAAATTGCGGACACTTTGTTTGTTAAATAGCAACGGGCAGACATCTCTGTCTGCACAAATATCAAGCAGCTAGTAAACATATACCACACCTTGTATTTTTGGTTTAAACATGTCTCTTCCGCTTAGCATCTGTCATGTTCTTCACTGGACAATCTGATACAGTTATGTTTTGCCCTGGACAATTTCATACTGAATTGATTTGCTGGTTCAGAGCAGAAATATAGCGCCTATTCTTCATCAGACCAAGGATATCCATGTTCGCAGTGATGGAAGAGGTGAAATCAATACAACCGAAATTGAGCATCCAATCATTGAATCCTGTCCTGCACCTCCAATGTAGGTCCACCCTGCCAATAAATTCACATGAAAACCACTAGTATTACTATCTAATGACAGTACAAAAAGAGTAGCAAGATAGTAGCAAACCATGTACCTTCGTAATGAACAGCTCATAGTGCCACCAATTGGATATAAAGGTTTGGAAAAAACATGCTCCTAATGTTGAACCAGTTGGACTTTTTGTGCAGTTCCACTAAAATCGAGCATCCCTGTTTGCATAGATATTGAAAGTGTGATTACTCTAAAAGTGGCACTAGTTGAAGCGTAGACTCATAAATATAAGCATTCCAATTTCATAATGGGAAAAGGTAGCAAGACTGTTTCTAACCACCTGTTTGAAGGAATAAATAAAGCAACAGCGGCTGATGTCAGGAAGGCATACATAGTTTTTTCTGAAAAACCGAGCCATTCCTGACCTTTCCTCTTCTTTTAAGCAAATTTTGTGCTGTTCTACTAAAATAAAATGCCATCACCGCCTTGACAATTCAGTGACACTGTACAAAAGGAAATGACTTAACATTACATCATGATGTCAGGTATGTAGTCGACAGGCATTAGAGACAAACATACAGACCTCCTCCGATAACATAATGAACATTAATTTTAACAAAGGTGTGACTAGCTTTACCGGGATAATTTGAGTGAACTCTACACCCTTTGTTCCTTAATATAAGATGTTTTCGTGGTTCAATTTAAAGTACCCAAATGTCTAGTATTTAGAAAAACAGGTAGTAGTTTTCTTGAGCACATATCTGGGAAAGCTTGCCACACTTTATTTATGTCCATACACTAATGCAACAACATTCGAATACTACAAATATACACTAATCCAGTGGCTAGTGCAACAGTAGAGTAGTTAGCTTATTACAGGGTACAGTACAATGGTTTTACTGAATAGATTTCAATAAACTCTAGCACTAGAAGGTTTCTATAAGAACTAACAATACAAAATGTAAAGGTAACAAGTTTCAGCATTGGTATACTAGCTCTGCATGAGCATTAAACCAAATACAAAAGTGTGAAGGTAACAAGCATTATTAACTAATGACGGTATAAAAAATTGCAAACCATGTACCTCCAAGGTAAATATCATTTCGCACTCGGGGGGACCTTAAAAATTGCTATCCCAAACTTGATAATCGATCAAACATAAAAACTTGATCGAACGAATCAAGAGAACAGTAGGGGGAGGAGGTGCCCACTCTTGACCTTTCCTCTTGTCTTCATAATTGTCTGTGCAGTTTAACCAAAATAAAATGACATCAGCGCCTTGGCATTTTGGTGACACTGTACAAAAAAATTAACTTATCTCATGAAAGTGAGGTATGTAATCTATAAGCATTAACAGTGCAAAAATCTGAAGGTAGTAACAACTTTCATCGTTGGTATACTGGCTGTGCAACAGCATTAGAATGCCTTAGCTGAAATATCTTTAATACATCCACAATCAACAGCTAACCCTGAAATAATCCAGTGACATTAAATGGCATTGCTTAAATTTATCGGTGGCATTAGACTGAGAGGGGCATTAGTTAAATGTGGCATCACTTTAGCAGTAGCATTGCTTGACTTGACTGCTGGCGTTATACTAACAGCAAAACAAGTGGCAATAAGAGCATGGGAGGCCCATTCGGACAGTGGGCACACCAGTACGATGTACCTCCACGGACGCAGAGTGGTGAGGGAGGTATGGTTGCCCAGAGCAACAAATATCCAGGCAGCATATGTGGATTACGTCCCATTTTTGCTCTCTTTATCCACCTTTTTCCTATGCGAGGACAACAAACCGATCGACCTGGTCATTCTCTATTGCGTTGTCATGCCTTTCTACCCTTCTTCAACCAAGAGACACGAGACTTGTTCCTTAGCTACTGATTTTCCCCTTTTCAACCTAGATGCGGGTTCGATGCCTACTCTCTTGGACAATACAGTCTCCCTTCTTTTCCTTATTCAACCCAGACATGGATTAGTCTGCATGAAGTAGGGTTTCCTTTAATAGTGCAAATTATGGTTTTCTTCTGTGTGGCCAGCAGAGTAGAGGATAGCAAATTGGGAAGATGGTGGAGTGGAAAAAGATCCACATGCAACGACGTGGCAAATGGGGCAATAGAACAAGGTTATGGTTCGAAAAGAGGTAGCATACCTGAGGGTCGGCGGGAAGTGGCTTCGCTCGTGGTCGTCGTCCTCCGCACACACTACGACATCGAGCTTGGGGATGGATGCCATCCCGTCCGGGCGCTAGGTCTGAGAGGACGGCCTTGTCGTCAGTGCGTGACCTCGCTCGCCGACGACGAGTGCGTCAATGCTGCACGTCCTTTTCTTCCCCGGCGGATCTGTGACCACCAGTGAGGAGGGAGAGAGGGGCCGTATTTTTTAGAGCTGGAGAGAGGGTGGTAGTGTGAGAAGCAAGTGGGCAGCCCTTAGCAAGAAAGCGCTCAAGCTCCAGCCTATATATCTTTTTTATACTACTAGTACTGGAGGTGGCGTAGTGGTAGAGTAGTTTATATTTTCTCTGCGTACAATACCAGTTAGTCGTGCTTCAAAACTGATCGGCACGCCATTAAAAAAATAAAGGTCGATAACTAATGCGGCACCTCAGGCCAAAGTGGCCAGATCGCATTTTGCACGAGAAATTACCCACCATGTTTCGTTGACATGTGGTCCCGTTCCAACATATCAGTGAGACGACGGCGAGTAGTAGGAGTATTTCCGAACGGACGTGTAGGCCGGGGCGCCTCTTCATGAACCGTGGCAAACTCGCAACCGTCCACCGACTCTTCGCCTCTCCCTCTCGATTTGGAACTGCTGTCGCACACTCTTCCTCTCCCTCCTCCATTTTCCTTCAACCCTTCACCCTTTCTTCTGCCATTGTTCGATCGTCTTCTCCATGGAGGGAACAGGCCGGAAACGACCCCGTTATTCTTGCCCCGATCTGAAAGATGACGTGGTGGAGGAACTCATTGATCGGTGCAACGCCATAACCTCGGCTAGCATGGCAGGTTCGTTCAAGCCCATTCTCGACTCAACTAATAACATCATTACAAAGAACCCAAGAGTCAAGGAGCGGTTTGATCTCCCCTATCTTCTTCGCCGTGACCCTGATGATGACTGGCGCCGGCACGACGAGGCCTCGCCCTGTGCAAGTTGATGTCTCTCGATAATGATACATATGATGTTAAGATGCCATCACTTGAGGGCAAGGCTTGGGCGGGCGCAAATGGAGATTGGGTTGTTTACATTGGGTCCAACTGCGAGTGGGAACTTGTGAATGTGTACACTCGTCACCGGGTTCCACTTCCAAAAATCTTAGCACACTGCCCAGAGGTTGAGCACACCGGTAATGTACGCATGTTCAAATACGATCATGGTGACTGTATTCTACGGAAGATAGCAATTTGTCGAGTTCCCAACCGCTCTTGGAATTACAACAACTATGATGTTGTTGCTATCTTCGACAAGCTTGTTGCCATCCTTGATGGTTTCACTCGATGGATATTGCTCAAAAATCAGTTTCTGTACACGGATGAGTACTGTGATGCAATTCAATACGAGGGCCTTGTGTTTGCTGCCACCACTCGTGGCACTGTTTTTTCATGGCATCCTCATAGTTTCGGTACGTTTGTCTTCCACCGTAATTATAATTGTTTCATCCACATGCATGCGGGTTAGCAAGTTTCCCTTTACTAATTAACCTTCTTCTTGTGTTTCCAAGGTCCTGTGAACATCCCACCACCTATACTTGAAAAAATTTATAACCAAGGGGGAGATGACGATGGTGATGATCACGAGCATGAGGACGATCAGCGCCCATATACTCTGTGGCGCCTGGCAACTAATTCCGATGGATCACCTCTTCTTGTGTGTATACAGCCCACTGATGATGTTACTACTAAGGATGCAGGTGTCTCCCATGGTCGCACTCTCCGGACCTATTCCAACACCCGTTGCATGGTATTCGGGATGGATACTAGTGTGCTAGCGCCAACTCCTTCTCCCTGGTACAGAATTGATAGTCTTGGAGAAAACTCGCTCTTCCTTGGACAAAACTATCCGATGATGGTGAAAGGCGATCCAACTGCTGTTGACACATTTATGAGAAGCAACTATGTCTATACCTCGGACATTTGTGTGGTTCCCTACCCTGGTAGGGATATAGTAGGCCGCTTCAGCCTGGATGATCAGTCTTGCGTTGGTTTCCAGATCGACAATTGATGGCTCATCCCAGAGAATCACTTGTGGTTCAAAGCAAGCATTTCCAACGCCGAGGAATGGTTGAGTTGAAGTTCACTTCATTGCTTGTTATTTGTTGTGTGGTGAAAACTTTAGTATTTATAATGTATCCTCGTTGTCGATGTGGGTTGATGACCTGTTGTATGTAATAAAATGATATGCCTGTGATAAACTTACTAAATTTAGGAATGGCTTTCGAGTCGCTTCTACAAATTTGTACTAGCTTCACATGCTTCGCGCGTCGGGCGGGTGTTTTTACTATAGCCATATGTTAATGTGTTCGTTGTACGTAACCAGCACCTCGAATCCTCGATACTAGTATACTATATACTAGTAGGAGTAAGTAGTAGGAGTAGTAGGGTGGCATGGGCCAGAACAAGCATTCACGTCCAGGAGTACGGCACACGCCACCACCACGACATCCATCTGACACCATATTATTTCTTGGAGTCCGTGCTAGAGCAATCTATTCAACCTCTTCGTTTCTCTAACTTCAGCCATTGCGCGGCGGGCGAGGTGGGGGTTTGCCGATAGTCGGTTTCCTTAACTGCGGTCCCACTTGTAAGGCCAACTCCAACGCACGACCCCAAACGCACCTCCATTTTGCATGAACTCCAACAATAATTTTGACTAGAAAAGCAAGACCAAAGAAAACAAGAACCACAAGAATACATTTTACAACTCCTGTAAGTTGGATTAGTGCCTTCTCGATGCATTCATTGTTGATCTGCGGAGGCTCAATCTTGCGTGCTTCTTTCTTCTTCGAGTGTAAAGAAGTAGACGTTGCATCCTCGCATCTAGTCTCATGTCTAGCCTCTATTCTAGTAGGAGTATCAACAAGTGCACTAATCTCATCTCTAGCCTCTGTGCTAGCTAAAAGTGATAGAACATCTACTAAATTGCGCTCTATCAATATATGGATGTACTCTTCTTCCCAATACAAAAACTTGCATCCATTCTACTCCCTCCGTTGCACAATACATGCCTTCTATTTGTCAGAATATATATGTATCTAGACATGTCTTAGTATATAGGTACATCCATTTTTGGACAAATGGAAGTCAAGTATTTTGGAACGGAGGGAGTGCACAATAAATTTTTTAAGTTAGCACAACTAGTCTAATCCGAGAGCAGAACCGAAGATTTGGTCGGGTTCTTCCTCCTTTTGCCGACACGTGGGACATCCAGCATCCAGGTCGTGTCATGAAAGAAAATAGAGTGGTAGTTGAAGCCACGAGATGTGCATCTTGGGTTAAACTGTAAATAGAATCTTACTACTCTTGAGTAACTCCAAAAGTGGCCACCGAAGATCTTTATTGGATTTGTTTTTCATCACCAGCACGTCGAGGTGAAAGATGTGCAGGTTCAGTGGGTCCTCTTTCGTTTTCACTGACATGTGGGGCCGCATGTGAGCAAACAGACGATGGGCTCCGCACATCCGCTGGTTGGCTGAGAATAGAGATAGAGGAGGGCTGAGCACGGACTGCAGGAAATTTTTTCTACGTACCTCGATATAGGCTCGATATAGTGGGGTGGCATGGGCCATAACTAGCATTCACGTCTAGCAGTACGGCACACGCCACCCACACGAGTCCCATCCGACACCAATTTTCTTGGAGTCCATGCTACAACCATCTCTTCTCCCTCCTGTTTTCTCAGCCATCGCGCGGTGGGCGGGGTGTGGGTTTGCCGATAGTCGGTTTGCTCAACTACGGTCCCACTTGTAAGTGAAAATGCAACACCGCACGCATTCCCGCTTGAGCGGCGTGTCGGACCAACCGTGTGGGGGTGCGACGTGAACACGGCAGGCTTTTCCTTTTGAACTCGTAACTTGTAAAATTTGGTTCTGCTCCATGGCGCGACCGATAGATAGAAAATAATGATTTTGCCTAGAGTAATGAGAAGTTTGGTTCTGGCGCCGTTCATGCATGGAGTACGTACGAAAATTATGAAGTTGATGCGAAAGGTAAGATAATTACTGTAGTATCATATACTACTACATGGATTTGATGGAAAGATAAAAATACATACAGATCCATCAACGTTCAACGACATCCTCACGCCCTAGTGCGCCGGGTCACCAACCGACGTGTGAGGAGCAGCGGCGTTGGCGGCGAGCTCAACGTGCTTCTGAACAGTGCCGTCCAAGGTTGCCCTACGCTCCAAGAAGGCCAGCGTCCTATCGTCCTCCTCTTGCATGTAGTAGTCCTTGTGGACGATTTGCGCGTAGACGTGGGTGATTATGTCGATGGTGTCTTACTGCGCCAGGCGCTGCGCGGGAGCGCGACCTCGAGGTGGACATTCTCCGGCGTGACGGCGGGCATTCACAGGGCCACCAGTGCGTCGAAGAGGTTGTTACCATAGTGGCCGTTGAGGGTGGCGGGCATCACAGAGCCTGGGCATGTCGACTGGAGGCTTACGTCAAAGTCGTCCGCAAGCTTCTTGACGACGGTCAACTTGTCGAGGAAACCGACGAGGACCTCGTCGAACAAGGAGACGAAGCTGTCGTCCAAGCGGCCCCTCGCCCTAGCGGCCTCAAGCAATACTACCTGGAGACGTTCCTCGGTGCCGGGCCGCAGGCCGACGTCGTGGACCATCTGGCACAGCCGGCTGATGCTCGCGCTCATCGCCTCCATGGGTCTAGCGTAGCTTCTAGTCAACTGATTTTGCGATTCGAGTGATCACTCAGCCCTTGGTTAGCATGCGTAGGTGCGTATGATTTCGTACTACTCCTCGGCCCTCTACTGCACCTGCCTTTGGCTGTATGATAGGTGGGCTAGCCACCCCCTGGGGCCACGTGTCATTCACCCAAAGGCAGTTATCGTAAGTCAATGAAGCTGCGTCCCCCTCCGTGCCGGTGCAGTATAGTCATCTCACCGGACCTCTAGTTGGGGCCAAACGAGAGAAGTTTGATGTTTACTGGTTTATTGGTCCCCTTTGCATTTTGCGCCAAGTTTTGACCTTTGATTTAACTAATAAAATGTTAATGCATGTAAACAAAAATGTTGTGTAAGTCACCTTACGAAAACCAAATAATCCCAAAATACTTAGGCACGGTGCATTAACTCCCTCCTTGTTTCTTATTTCACGACATATCAACCAATGAGAGATGTGGGCTGTGCATGCTTTCAATGACTTGAGACTACCAAACATGACATGTAGTGTTTAGTTCATTGCATGTAATCCTATTAGTACTCTAGTTAGGAGTAGCAAAAAAATATTAAGTTCTCTCGCCGATAGGAATAAAACACCATGTATTTATTTACAGAGGGAGTAGTACATTTTTGGTGACATGCATTACTAGATATTGCTAGTCAAATACTAAAATCCAGATGGACGTGGTAGTACTCCTAAATCCAGACGGTGGTGCTACTAGTACTAGTAGTAGTATTACCAATGTAGGAGTAGTAGCAGGAGTACTAGCACTGTACTATCCGTTGGTCAAATTATTACGTGCTGCTCCTCACAGTGAAGTGACAAGACCCTGCGCTGGAGATGACACCTGAGTATAGGCGCCGTGTTCGGCATACCATAGTCAGCCTCACCATCTGCAGTCACTATCATCATGGCTGTAGAGCTAGCCTGCTTACAACTTGCCCTGTGCGACATAATTTCCCGTGCGTAGATGCCCGTGCATTGCATGGAACATCAAGATTGGGGGTGGACGGCTCCGGCAGCGGCCATCGCGCCAGATTTTTCCACGGCCTTCTACTCCTAGATGTGGTGGGGAGGAGATGAGGCTGATTGTGAGAGACAAGGAGTTGTTTGTAAACAGGGAACAAGTGCGGGCATCTTTTTGCAAAAATGGAGAAGCTTGGTTTGTATGCGTCAGATCTAGATCCGACGGCTATTGGTGAAAGATGGGAGGCACAACATCATCACCAACTCAGGACCTATTTGATTCACAGGATTTTGTAAACGCAGGAATAGGACACGGCAATATTACAAGTTTCAAACTGATATTACAAATGTTAGGAGTAATGCTGCACCTACGAAGAGGGAATTACTAGGAAGTTTACGTAAGAACTTTTGTTACTTTAGGTGGATGCATCACTATCGTACAAACTAAAATCCACCGCCCTGACAAGTCACTAATGGGCAAATAAATTTTCGAGTCTCTGGCCACTTGATGTTTCAAAAACAAATTCAGCTTCTGCGGAGACTTTGTCATTTAGGCTTAAACACTTGCGGTGATCAGCATGCCATTCATTGTTGCGCCAGGGAACACCAAACCTCATTACCTTGGGCACACTTGCCTCCACAATAAAGAACCTGGCCAATTTAATCTCATATGTGCTGCCTCGGTAGTCGAGCAAATCAATTTCTATAAGATGGAGATCAAGGCATTCGATGAGATTGTTATAGTGCAGCACATTTTTCACTTTCAGGTCTTTTTTTATCTACAAAAGAAGGGAACATATTAGAGCAGCTGGCTGTATAAGATTGCCGTGTCATCAAGAGGTACCAATATCATTCGCTCATACGATAGGGTTGGCTGGCTAGTGATATTTTTTCACTCTCTCTCTCTATCTCTCTCTCTCTGTTTCCTCTCATTTAACTAGGAGCATGTGAAGAGCTTGGGCATTTGTTGGCTTCCACTATGTGGCCGATGCCATATTTCGCAAAAGTATGCCAGCCCGCGCAGTGTCCTCCCTTCCTCTTTGGTGCAAAGGGGGAAAGCGCAGCCACGGAGTACCGAGGCATCAGGCAAAGGTTGCCATTTCAGTGCAACGAGACCAAGACCAGGAGGACTACGAGACGGAGGTCACCGTGGAGCCCAAGACGACGTCATCACCAGAGCTTTGCGCAGGCGAAGACTACTTTTGTCAGGATAGCTGATACTAGCTGCCCCCTTCAAATTAGCCCGCCATTGTTGGCTCCCTTCCCGCTCGATATTTGGGAAGAGTACCAGGGCCTCTATAAGTAGGACCAGCCACCCACAGAGCCAAGGGGGCGAGCTAGAGGGTTGGAAGGATAGAGAAGATCGGAAAGAGAGAGAGAGAAAGGTTACTGAGCTCCTCCCAGTAGTTCATCGCCCCAGCCAAGAACAGACCCTCGCGAGGCTGTTCTTCCTTGTATTGTTCATCATCATCAGCCCAAGAGGCAATCCACCACACCACACACTGGAGTAGGGTATTACACCACAACGGTGGCCTGAACCAGTATAAACCCTGTGTCTCTTGCGTTGTTCTTTCCTTAGTTCAGATCCTAGCAAGGCGGAGGGGTGCAGGAAGGTAGGAGGCGAAATCTCCGCGTGCACCCCAGTGTTCGAACCTCAAGGGTCTGCCGAAACCCGAAATCCGACATTTGGCGCGCCAGGTAGGGGTGCGTCGGGATTCGTCTTCCACCACCCGTTCTCCTCCGACCGTCACGCCCATGTCTGACGCTCGTCGGGCCCGCGCCGAGCGCCGGGCCGCGCTCGCTTCCCGCGTCGCCCAGACGGCCCCTGTCGGCGGGCATCCTCGCCGTTCCCTGTCACCTGCCGTCAACGCCGCCACCGGCCCGACGGGGGACGAGCAGCAAGCATCGTCCCAGCATCCGTCCGTGTGGCAAGACGGCCGCACCGCGACTCCCTCGCGCACACTAGCTGGTTCTTCGTCCTGCGCGCTCCGCGCGCCCATGGAGGCTCGGGCTGCACTCATCGCGGCAAACGAGCAACTGCGCTACCTTCCCGTCGACGACGTCTACGAAGAATGGCTCGACCGCGTCGCCGAGCTCGTCCGCGCCGCAGGGGGCTCTCCTGCACCGTCCGTTCCGCTGCACCGCACCCCCCCCGCGCGGGCAATGAAGCTCTGGCGGTGCCCCGGCCGCCTCCTCCTCAGGAAGGCGCCATGGCTCCAAGGCGCGTGGCCCCTGGGCGGAACCCGCTCTATCAGGCGCCAGCGCAGCAAGAGGAGAGCTGTCAAGAAGTCCCTCGCCCGCAAGAAGCTGCCCGGGCGCTCCCTGCTCCAGCACGTCGCGACCATGCTCCTGCTCCCGCACGTCAAGACCCCGCGCTGCTCCCAGCTGCAGCGCATGGGGACATGCAAGACCAAGTTCCCCGTCATCCAAGGCCTCCCGTGGCCACAGCAGGCTGCCGCACCTTCACCGCCGAGCTACGCAACGTCGCATGGCCCGGCAAGTTCAAGCCAGACTTGCCTCCTCACTACGACGGGACGGCTGACCCTGCGGAGTTCCTCCAGCTCTACGAGCTGGGCATCGAAGCTGCCAACGGAGACGAGAAGGTCATGGCGAACTGGTTCCCCATGGCACTCAAGGACGGGGCCCGGACCTGGCTCCTGAACCTGGCTCCAGGCACAATCTCCTCCTGGGACGAGATGCGCACCCGATTCATCGCCAACTTCCAGGGCACTCGCGACCGGCCACCCGCCGTGAGCGACATGCGCCGCATCAAGCAACAGCCCAGGGAGACCCTGCAGAAGTACATCCAGCGCTTCAACAACGCGCGCCTCAAGATTCCCAAGGTGACTGAGGAGGCCATCATCTCGGCCTTCTCCGACGGCGTGCGCGACGTCAAGATGAAGGAGGAGCTGGCGATGCATGAAGACCTGTGGACTTCCCTGGAGCTGTTCAACTTGGCAACCAAGTGCGCGAGGGCCGAGGAAGGGTATCTCTCCCTCCTCGAACTGCCTGCCGCAGACCCAGAAGAGAAGAAGCCCAAGGCCAAGGATGTGAAGCGCAAGGGGGCTACCGTGCTCGCGGCAGAACCAGACACCAAGCGGGGCAGCGATCAGCCCGAACCTTCCAAGGGCAGCCGGTACTGTGTGTACCACGACCTCCACACCCACAACACCAATGAATGTCAAGAGCTCCGAGCCGTGCGAGAAGGAAGGATCAGCCGTCGCCCTGATCGCAGTGACCGGGGCTACGGCCGAGGAGGAGGAAGGAAGGCAGGACGCTGGGAAGACCGTGGCCCGCGCCAAGGGTGGCGCGATCAACCCCGCGCGGATTGCTGGCAAGACCTGCCTCGCGAGGGAGGCTGGAGAGATCAGCCTCGCGAGGGAGATTGGAGGGATCAGCCTCGCGAGGATCGCCCGCAAGGCAACGCAGGCCTCCCACCGCCGTCGCCGCAGCCAAGGAGAAACGAGGACCGCCACCAGGACGAGGGGGCTGGGGGCTTCCAGGAGCCCCGCGCGATCGCCTGCATCCTGGGCAGGGCACAAGCCCCAGCCTCTCAGTGCATCTTCAAGCAGTTCGCCCGCGAAGTGAACACAGTCCTCCCCAGGCTCGAAGCCACGCGCCCTCTCAGGTGGTCGGCGTGCGCCATCACGTTCAGCTCAGCAGATCAGCTCAAGTGTGCGGCTACAGCCGGAGTTCTCCCGATGCTTTGTTCCCCAATCATCAGCAACGTGGTGGTCACCAAGACCCTCATCGATGGCGGTGCAGGGCTCAACGTCCTGTCCGTGGAGACATTCAACAACCTCCAAGTGCCCTACAGCCAGTTTCAGCCAACCAAGCCTTTCTCCGGTGTCACCGACGGCTCCACGGTCCCGATTGGGCAGGTCCGCCTCCCTGTCACCTTCAGGGAACACGACAACTACCGCACCGAGCTCATCGACTTCGACGTCGCTCACATTCGCCTGCCGTACAATGCCATCCTTTGGTACCCAGCGCTGGCCAAGTTCATGGCCGTAACTCACCATGGCTACAACGTCCTCAAGATGCCAGGAAGCGGCGGAGTCATCATGGTGCCATGTGAAGAGAAGGACGCGGTGTGTTCCCTAGAACGAGCCTTTCAGGCCGCGTCACTGGAAGACCCGGATCGTGGAAGGAGGAGGCCTCCCGAGACCGCCCCTAAGAAGAAGAAGACATCGCCCGGCCCAACCACTCAGGAGGCAGGCCCCTCTGGGCCTGCGCCTTCCCAGGGGGAACCTCCTTCCATCGCATAGGAAAGCGCGCCCAGCGCCACCCTCAGGCAGGGCTCGGGGGCTCTCCCCTGGAGGGCCACCGACCTAGCCAGGGTCACGAGGGAGGCGCTTGGGCACCACATGGAGGCGTGTTTTGAAGCATGTTTCCCTCAAGAAGGAGCAAGGCAAGGAGATCCAGACCCTCAGGAGTTCGTCAGCAAGGCCATTCAGGAGCTACAGGAGTCAAGAGTCATGAAAGGCGGCCGCTGCCTACCAGCAGTGGCTCCCCATCCAGGCGAGGATGGTGGGTTGCGCGTCTGCATCGACATACCAGGGCTTAACCGAGTCGCCTCTCTGGAGCGCCTCTGGCCCTTGCGAGTGGGGCGCTGCGGAGGCCCACCCCACAGCTACGTTCGCATGCCTTTTGGCTTGCCGAACGCAGCTGACACGTACCAGCGCCTCATGAGGGGCATCACGGGGGCACGAGAGGCCAGGCGTTCCGCAGCCCTGGCAGGGATGGAGATGGCCCGTGAGGGGCCGCCAGCGCCTCCGGAGCCTCTCGAGGCCCTGGGCCTAGGGGCTCGTGAGGATCGGCTCCCGCAGCTCATCGAGCCTGCTACATCGACGTTCCTTCGTCCTCAACATCATCAGGTGACGTCTTTCGAGTTTTATTTCTAGCTGGGAGTGCCCCCCCCAGGGCTGCATTATTCCCAGGCCGCGTGGGTCCGTCCCTGCGGCATGTATCCCCTTTTTATTCCATGTTGTTAGCTTACCTTGTTGGGGCGCCCCTCGGGCTGCATGATCCCCAAGCCGCTCGGGCCAGGCCCAGCGGCATGTATCCCATTTGCGTTTATTTCCGGTTATGCGTTAGACCCACCATGCTCAATTATTTGGTGCCGGTCCACGGCACCTCTTCTTCTCCATGCTGACCACTTGCACGTTAAAGGGGGGTACCTGAGCATCGCGACTCAGGGCTCTTACTGGCTCTCCAGCCCTCACCCTCTGGCCTTGTCCATGGCATCGTGACCTGGCATACCAGCGACGGCTGAGACCAGCTCGAGGGCCGGGACCTGAGGACGTAGAGTGCCGACATCTAACCAAATTTGCAGGGACACATCACAAGATAAGGCCCAGTGCCAGGCGCAACCCGCCTAGAGGTAGGTCCCCGTGAGTCCCGCGCTGGCTCACGGGTGCCCAGATACACCTCACCAGGCCCTACCGTGCCAGCCACTTGTCAGGGCGGGGCTGTACACGCCCCGGGGGCTCCTCCCGGAGGGGGGCCCCCTCCCACGTACCAGTGGAAGCACCATGCTCCGCGCTGGCTAACGACACTGCCGAGGAGCGGCTATGCCCGTACACATACGGTAGCGCTATGCTCCGCTGGTGATAAACAACTGAGGGTGGCCCCCGGGCCGCACCAACCTCAGGGAGCCCAGAGCTCAGTGTCTAGCCCCATCGTAACGCCTCCCCTCGGGAGTGCCGTGCGAGGGGGCTGGGCACGGGGGCTGCGCCTGGGTCACACCCAGACGCACGCCGCTCAGCCAGGCCCCCCCGGGCCTGGTTCGTCACGCGTCTCTCCCCGAGCGGAGCCAAGGTACGAAGGCCGTTTGAGCGTCAAGGGGGACTCCTGAGCATCGCGACTCAGGAGCCTAACTGGTCACGTAGCCCCTCACTCCGTGGCCCCGTCCTGGTTTTCGGTTGGGACCAACGCCGGGTGAGGTACGCACACGGCCGGGCTCTGCAGACGTAGAACGGTAGATCCACCCGCATCACGCCTCCTTACTTGTTGTTCGTGCGTCAAGGGGGACTCCTGAGCATCGTGACTCAGGAGCCTAACTGGTCACGTAGCCCCTCACTCCGTGGCCCCGTCCTGGTTTCTGGTCGGGACCAACGCTGGGTGAGGTACGCGCGCGGCCGGGCTCTGCAGACGTAGAACGGTAGATCCACCCGCATCACACCCCCTACTTGCTGTTCGTGCGCCAAGGGGGACTCCTGAGCATCGTGACTCAGGAGCCTAACTTGTCACGTGGCCCCTCACTCCTTGGCCCCGTCCTGGTTTCCGGTTGGGACCAACGCTGGGTGAGGCATGCGCGGGGCTGGGCTCTGCCGGCGTAGAACATAAGCAAGTAGGAAGGAAAGGCGCAAATTTCAAGAAGTTCAAAAGCAAATATTACAGTCCGCATTGTTATCTCGATGCCAAACGCAAGTTTAAACGCCTCCCCGAGGCATGATACATGTGCAGGAATTAAAGGCAGGACGGGAGCCGCGACGGAGTCACTTGTCGGCGATGGGATAGCGCGGATTGGGTACGCCTCACGGAGCGGTGGGGTCGGTAGCGCCATGCTTCGGCTTAGTGTTGAAGGCCCAGAACTTTCCCAACAAGGCCTCTGCGCGACCCTTCACGGCCTCGGCAACGGCAGCGGCACGCTCGCCGCTCACTGGCTCCAGCAGGCTGTCGAGGTCGACACCGGGATCATGAAGGTAGATGTGGGTGAGGACCCGCGTCATTGCTGCAGAAGACAGGACACGCGCCTCGGCCTCGGCTGCGGGGCCAAGGCCAAGGGCGACATCTTCAAGAGTGTGAACCAGGAAGGGAAGCAGCTTGGCGGGGCCGTCCTCGGCGCCGGCCAGTGGGCTCTCCAGGCCGCTGTCATAAAGCATCCTCAGTGAGGAGCGAGCCCTCGCCTCCATCTCCGCGAAGGCCACGCGGTCCTCGGCAAGAACCAGGGCCTCGTCGTCCAGCTTGGCCTTCCTCGCCCCCAACTCCTGCTCCAGCGCGCCTAGGCGGTCGCGGCGTTTCTTGAGCTTGACCTCCCTCTCATTGAGAGCCGCCTCGCGAGCCTTCACGCCTTCTTCCTGCTCTTGGCGAAGGCGGACCTCGTTCGCGAGATGGTCCCGCAAACCTTGCAGTTCGCCCTCCAGCGCCCTGCAACGATCACGAACGTCGACCACCTCCCCCAGGGCTGCATCACGAGCAGCCTTCGCCTCAAGGACGGCCTGCTTCTCCTCGTCGCATGCCGTCGAGGCCTGGACCAACGCAGCCCGAATCGAAGCGTCGGAGCGAACCCATCCTGAAGCCAGCTCCAAGCGCCCGGCCACCAAGCGGGGGTCAGCGCCAAGAAGATCCTGATGCAGTCGGTCCAGCTCAGCAACAACACGATCCAGAATGGCAGAAGGAGTCGGAGAGACAGCAGCCGGTGGAGTAGGAGGAGAAGACGGAAGCGCGGCCATAGCATCCTGAGGCGGAGTCTGCCACGCCCCGACAGCTGAAGTGGTGGCGGCAGGCAAGAGCACCTCGGGAGCCACTTGGGCCGTGGGGGCTGAGCTCGCCCCAGCCGGCTCAGCCAGGCCTCGCGAGGACGACCGGGCAGGAGAAGCCTATGCGTCGCGGTCACCCTCCTTCGCGGGCAGAAGCGCTGCCACGAATGGAACCTCAGGAGTCCCCTTCGGCTTCTTTGCTGCGGGCGCCAGCCTATCCAAGAAATACGGACGTCAAGCCTCAGAAGCAGAGCAAGAAATAAAGACAAGAATCGAATACTTACGGGTCGTCGCCAGTGAGCTCAAGCGGCCTCCGGCCAAATTTGAAGCCTGAAAGCCGGCTGGAAGGGTCAACCTCGGGAAGCTTGGAGGCAGAAGGTGCGTCTGCGGTCCGCCCCGGGGCCGGGGCAGACCCGCGGGAGATCAGCCCGGTCCTGTCCTTCTTCGGGATCGGGAGCGAGCTCCCGCCGTCCTGCTCGTCATTGTCCTTGTCGTCGTCTTCATCGTCATCCTCGTCGTCATCGCTCGGAGAGAGGCGGAGAACGCGGGACCTGCACCAGGGGAGGGGAGCCCTTGACTCTCCGTCAGTCGCCTCGGAGTCAGGCCCCTTTCCCCGCTCCCCTCCTTCCTCCTCTTCGCTGGAGTCGTCGGAGGGCACGTCCACCGGTTCCTCGGGAGTTTTCACGGCACGGGCCCATCCCCGTTGAAGACGGGCATGGACTCCACTACCTGCTCCCAGTCGTCGCGGAGGAACAAGGGCGTAGGAGCGCCCGCCAACCTCGCCACATCGCCCCCGACCAGAGATTGGAGGACAGCATCCAGATCTCCGTCGGCTAAGGCCGCGGGGCTCGGGCGGGGCCTCCACATCGGAAGTGAGTACTGCCTAAGTGGAGCCAGCTGGTGCTCCAGGAATTCCCTCAGCAGCGACGCGCCGGTCAGTTTCGCCGCTGCCATATTGGCCGGCCTCAGATCCGCGTCCATCTTCTCCAACATCAGCTTCGCACGGGGGTCCGTGAGCTCCGCTCGACCCCAATCACTGGAGCTCGTGGGCTGCTCTGTGGGCAAGATCAGCCGAGGGTGGATGCGCCCAGCATCCACCAAGACCCACTTGCTCCTGAAGCCCTCAATCCTTTTCCCGGGGATCGAAATGGCAATGGCGCCACCGTACGCGACGAAGCTCGCGCACGCGGAAGCAGTACCACGAGAGGTCCGGAGGTAGAAGTAGTGGCACAGCAAGGCCACTGAGGGATGCACCCCTACGTGAGCCTCGCAGTAATAGGCGAAGATTGCCAGGAGAAGGAGGGAGTTGGGGTGGAGATGCAGGGCTTGTAGCTTATAGTGGCGGAGGACAGAGAAGAAGAACTCGGAGAAGGGAGGCACCAGGCCAGCAGCAATGGCACTTACGAAGAGCGGATAGAAGGTGCTTCCTTGACCCTCAGGGGTGGCGGAGCCGGCTTTAAACACCTTCGCCTCGTTGATGCCCCGCGCCATCGCCATCCGGCGCAACCAGGCAGGGCTCGCATCTGACACGCTCGGCGGGTCCAGGGCAGATGAGTACCAAGCAACGGCCGGGGGCTGACGAGGCGCCATGGCTTCCTAGGTCACACGGTCGGAGTGGATCTGGAAATTTTGGAGGAAGGAAGGAGAGGCGCAAGAAAGGGGATCTGAGCAGCAACCTGGGAAAGCAAGAAGCAAAGCCTAGGTTGATGCCGCTCCTTTATCAACTCGCGCGACTGCTAGGGCGCCCACGTCCAATCAACCGCCACGCGGCGCCCAAGGCCGCAGGCTGTTAGGGCCCGCGACGCTTCGCTCTTACCCTTCCGCCTCCTTGCACGGCCAAGTTCGGGCGCGCCTTGGGCCCGGGGGCTACTGTCGGCGTTCTGGGAATGGGGGTCCCCAGACTTTCCTGCCTGCGGCCTGCGGTGTGGCTCAAAGGGGGGCCCAGCGCGGCCCATCTTCACCAACACAAACCCAAGACCCTCGCGAGGGGCCAAGCCTCGTGGGGCGGACGACGTAGAGCTTCCTCAGGCACGACCTCGTCAGGCTGGCTCACGAGGGGGCAGAGAGATCAAGGCGGGGTACCGCACGAGGTGCCCGTGACGCAAGCCATGACGACCGGGGGCGCCAGGCGGGTGCCAGCCCGCGCAGTGTCCTCCCTTCCTCTTTAGTGCAAAGGGGGCAAGCGTAGCCGCGGAGTACCGAGGCATCAGGCAAAGGTTGCCATTTCGGTGCAACGAGACCAAGACCAGGAGGACTACGAGAAGGAGGTCACCGTGGAGCCCAAGACGGCGTCATCACCAGAGCTTTGCGCAGGCGAAGACTACTTTTGTCAGGATAGCTGATACTAGCTGTCCCCCTACAAATTAGGCCGCCATTGTTGGCTCCCTTCCCGCTCGATATTTGGGAAGAGGACCAGGGCCTCTGTAAATAGGACCAGCCACCCATAGAGCCAAGGGGGCGAGCCAAAGGGTTGGAAGGATAGAGAAGATCAGAAAGAGAGAGAGAGAGAAAGGTGACTGAGCTCCTCCCAGTAGTTCATCGCCCCAGCCAAGAACAGACCCTCGCGAGGCTGTTCTTCCTTGTATTGTTCGTAATCATCAACCCAAGAGGCAATCCACCACACCACACACCGGAGTAGGGTATTACACCACAACGGTGGCCTGAACCTGTATAAACCATGTGTCTCTTGCGTTGTTCTTTCCTTAGTTCAGATCCTAGCAAGGCGGAGGGGTGCAGGAAGGTAGGAGGCGAAATCTCTGCGTGCACCCCAGTGTTCGAACCTCAAGGGTCTGCCGGAACCCGAAATCCGACAGCGTCAGATAGCTAAGAGGGGGAAAGAGATATTCCATCCGCTCGATAATGCAGTGCATGTAAATGTTTTAGAAGTTAAACTTTGGAAACTTTGATCAGGTTTATGCAAATGTTATTTATATCTACAATACCAAAGATACATCATACAAAACTACATCTCATGGTGAATCTAATGGTATATGTTTGACATACTAGATGTAATTCTTTTTCTCCACGTACATGGTCAAACTTTGTGATGTTTGACTTTTCAATAAATCTATATGCTATGGACCGAGGAGAGTGCCTCAGTCGAGACAGATCAAGTGCGTGTGAAAGAGAATGAGTAAGTGTGCAAAAAGAGTATGTGTGTGAAAGAGAAAGTGACAACAAATGATAAATTAGAGAGAGTGTGTGTTTTTTCGTTTCTTATGCGAACATATCACGCATGCATCTCCGGGATGGAAAAGCGAGGCGAGGAGATACACGAAGATAGCTAGTGTGTGATTGTTTGCAACAGAGAGAGACACCCCTGTAGCACATGTCCAATAGAGGTCTGGCCAACAAGGAACAAAGGTCGAGAGGGACACATGGATGGCATGGACGCATGGGGAGGGAGAGAGGGTGTGTTTGTGATAGAGAGATCCCGTCAAGATTGTGAGGGGACTATATGGGTGGGAGATCGAGGGAGTGCGTGTGCGATAGAAAGATGCCCCGAGAGAAATCGAGATAGACCATGCACATGTTTGTGATGGAGACCAGGATTAGCTAGTCATATACATATAGGGGGACTGTGTGTGCCTACAATTGAGTGAGATACCATCATACTTGGCTAGCTGGGCATGAGATTGTGTGTGTGCGCGTGTGAGATGGAGAGAGAACGAGGGGGAGAGATAGAGTTTTAGATGGGCCTACCGAGTGCGAGTGAGATATGCATGTGTATGTGTGACCCATGTGGATGGAGAGTTTGAGAGAGGGGGGGAAGAGCTCCGAGACGACATAGTTGTGCGTGAGAGAGTTACAGGCAAAGAGCCAAGGAATCTGTGTGCGTACGATGAGTGCACCCAAGATATCTAGCTTGGACTAGCTAGAGTATCATACATAGTGTGCGAGAGAGACCTATAGATGGTGTATATATGCATGCGAACTAGAAAGACCCCCCCCCCACACACACACACAAAGAGAGAGAGAGAGATGGAGAGAAAGGGAGAGGGACGAACAAGGTTTTTGTGTTGGATGCGTGCGACAGATTTGAAGATTGTCGGCGAGAGAGAGAGAGAGAGAGAGAGAGAGAACAGGAGTCAGGGAGAGGGGGAGGTCGCGTTTTATGCATCAAAGACTGATATAAACCATGTTTCGATATAAACTTGCATTCAAATATTTAAATTGGAGAACATGTTGTCTGCAATCCACACATGAACGGATATATGCGTATATCAAACAAGTTCATTAATTTGACTTTCAACATGTTCATGGAGTACTATAATACTGTACAACATGCTACTCGATTGAGGTGTTCAATTTTGGATTTAGTTCACTATTTTGACCTACTAAATGAGCTATTTCATTTAATCAAGATATTTCATTTTGGGTTTGATTCGCGTTTTTGAGTGGGTCAACTATTTGTCATATAGTAAATCGCTAGCAACGAGCATGTAAAAACACATTACTCCCGAGCATCATCTCTCCATCTAAAAAAGAAGTGGCAAGCTAATATTTCAAAATTTGATCCGAATCGACTTGGTAAGGTAGACGTGGATGCTTGTTCTCCCAAAATTTGAACAAACCGTTAAACATCCTCTCTGCTCGGTGGAATTCGCCCGAGCAAATAAATGGGAGACGCGAAATTACCGTCCTATGTGGGACACACATCAATTGGCCCGTTGTACATCGAGGGTAGGTTCGTAACTTCATCCAAGCGCGCCTTCTCCTCGTCCGAAATGACACGTGCTGAATAATTCATAAACCATGGTCGGAAAAACACGCTCTCCTCGCCCGAAATCGCTCGCGCCCACTATAGTTCAAAACACGCCCTCCTCGCCCGAAATCGCTCCCGCCCAGAGAAGCAAAGTTACTCTACTATCCCCGACCCTCAGTACACAGACCCAAGCCGAGAAGCCTATAGGCAAGGGTAGAACTGTAACTCCCCCTCACATTTCAGACAAATGCATCCGTAAGACATGGTTCCACTCCCCTCCCAATTTCCCCCACCCGCCCCCATTCATACCTCGTGGGCGCCAAATCACCTTCTCCCCGGGAAGCTCCCTTCTCCCAAGCCGCGAAACCTCAGCCCCACGTCCATGGCGCCCCCACCGCACCAATTTCACAGCCGCCCTCCTCCCTAATGCCGGAGACGCTGTCCATTTGCCGTCATGCACTGGGCCATGTGCCTCTTACTCCGTGCTGCTGGTGCTGCCTCGACGACGGCCGCGTGAACCGTACCGGAGCCGATTCACCCCTGCCGTTGTTCACGGTGCCGGAGCGGCTCCAACTTCGGATCTGTCCAGAGTCCTGGCGCTGCTTCGGCATAGCCGTCGACCGTCGCGACATCGCTCTTTCCCTGCCGCCGGTCACCACCGCAACCACGCCGGCCTCACCGACTCGGCAGCTGGACCTGCCTACTTCACCATGCCGCCAGATAGGTCGCACCCTCATCTCAAATCACTTTATTTAGGCGTCAGTTGTCTGAATTTTTATTCTGGGCCAATCGATTTGCAATGGAAAGCAGCACCCCTCGAGGCGGCAGAGCTCCTAGGCTGCCGGTTGGCTGGTGTCTAACGTAAGGGTGCGGGGCCGCAAAGTTCGCCGCGGAAGCAATGCTTAGATGGCTATCTTTTAGAGTTGCATGGGTTGAAGGTACTGCCGCCGCCGTATCTGGATGACGGGGAGTCTTTGTGGATAGGCTTGGGGGCGGCGCAACCACGGCAGTGCGGTGGGGCGGGGCGCGGGGTTTTGGCCAGGGCCACGGACGGGGGAGGCAGGCCGCTCTGCCGTTGGTCGCTGGCTCTTCGGGGAAGATTCCGAATAGTGTCAGCCAGGAGGCACAAGACGGCCAGCCATCCACCGCAGATCGGACAGTACCAAAATAAAATAAAATCGTGTGACCCCAATTTAGTCTTCAGTCAACAGACGTGTGACCACTCTCGTACCTTGCTGTTGATCTCTTAGTGTATTTCTTTAGATCAAAGAGATATGTCATTCTTAACATTATGCATCATCTACATCTTCAGACACACCGTCTTCCGACTCACCGCAGCTGCTCCAACAAGGGAAGCATACACCAGAAGGGTGCTATAGTCCCCACTCAACAGTTCCCTGCATCAAATGCGCGTGCCCGACATGCACAGCCACAACAACTGCAGGGCCATTGACAAGTCAGCACATGATGCTCACTCCTAAGGATGGCAGCCAGATAGGTTGTACCCTCATCTTACTTGTGTGCAACATTTATGGCTTTGTTATTCATCTAAGCATGGAAAATATATCACCACATTTCACTGTATATTCATGTTGATCTCTTACGGGTCTTCTTCAGGAGTTAACGCTGTTCCATAGTTCAGCTAAGATACTTGTTCTTTAGGTAACATTGTTCCATAGTTATCATCCATCAACCAATGCTATCCCACAGGCTGGTGATTATAGTATTATACCACTTCTAGTATTTCCTATGTTGTTCTTTAATACTTTTGTGTGCCATCTAGTTAATCTCGAGTACAAACGATACATATTCTGTAGCTTTCATCTGTGTTCTCCCTTTAGTTTATGAGACCCGTTGCTGCTAGTTAACCCCAGTCCTACTATTTATGTCGTGTCCTACAGGCACTCATTACATAAATCTAACTACTAGTTGTCTTCCATGCATGTCAGATATAATTGCACACACTGATATATCCACAAGAACCTCACGGAGCAATGTAAAGGCCAATAAACTTGATGTCAATGATACCCAATATGATGGAACATGTAAAGGCAGTTCTTCAGAAGACTTGCAGAAAGATGATGAATCCTCTTCACCCCACAAGGTCCTTGCTCTAACTTGGCCTGTGATATGGGTACAACATGCATATAATGTCCTGGAGTGTATCTACTCTGTTGCAATGCCATGTGCTTAGCATGCTGATCATGCATGTAAATATGTCATGCCTTCCTGTTTTTCAGTACCTATTGCATTCATGATCACATGTTTTCAAATTCAAGTACTGTCATTCTACTCTATCGCAATGCCATCTGCTGAATTTGGACATCATGCTTCTGAATATCTTATGCATTGTTATTCATCAGTATGTACTTCATCTGTCTACCATACCATGTTTTTTTACATTGAAGTGCTGTTCTAGTGCTCTGTTGCAATGCCATCTTATTTTCCCAATCATACACGTGTATGTTGCCTTAGTTATTTCTGTACGTATTCCGCTAGCATACAGTTTTACATTCAACTAGTGTTTTTTCACTGTGTTGTCCTGTCGTATCCCTAGCTCTTACACCATACTCCCTCCGTCTGGATTACATGTTGCCGAAATGGATAAAAAAGGATGTATCTAGAACTGAAATACGCCTAGACCCATCCATTTTTTTCCGGATGGAGGGAATACATGTCAATATGTCATGCCTTTCTATTCTTCAGTACCTATTCCATCTCTCTGCTGCCGCATGTGAAAGTGCGTTATATCGACTAGAGGGGGGGTGAATAGGCGATTTTTACGAAAGTCTTCAAAACGTGAGATTTATGAAGACAAACAGCGAAGATTATGCCTATTACTATGCAGCGGAAGTTAGACTACACTGGGCCAGCCATGGTCATGTATTTAGTAGAGTGAAAGCACAATGACAAACTACTGCAGTGTAATAAGGATCAGGTAGGAAGAAGTTATGAAGCCAAACAGTTCATACATTCACGTTGTGAAGACTAAAGATAAAGCAAGCATGCAATGGCTTCACAATGTGTAATAGTAAGAAGAGGAAGTGAAGATGAAACCAGTGACTCGTAGAAGACAATGATATGTTGGACCAGTTCCAGTTGCTGTGACAACTGTACGCCTGGTTGGAGCGGCTAGGTATTTAAACCTTAGGACACACAGTCCCGGACACCCAGTCCTGAACACATAGTTCAGGACACCAAGTCCTTACCGTATTCTCCTTGAGCTAAGGTCACTTAGTCCTCGCCCAATCACTCTGGTAAGTCTTCAAGGTAGACTCCCAAACCTTCACAGACTTCGTTCACTGGAAATCCACAATGTCTCTTGGATGCTCTAAACGCGACGCCTAACCGTCTGGAGGATTCACAATCCTCAAGTGTAATAAGTCTTCAGATCACACAGACAAGAAGACTTAAGTGATGCCCAATTTACTCTGGCTCTGGGTGGTTAGGGATTTTCTCCTCACTAGGAATTTTCTCTCAAAGGCTTCGAGGTGGGTTGCTCTCAAACGACAAAAGCCGTGCACTGAAATCTGAGCAGCCAACCGTTTATGGTTGTGGGGGGTGGGCTATTTATAGCCACTTGGCAACCCGACCTGATTTGTCCGAAATGACCCTTGGTCACTAAGGAACTGACACGTGTCTCAACGGTCAGATTTCGAACTCTCATGGCAACTTTACTTGGGCTACAAGCAAAGCTGACTTGTCCGGCTCTGGACAAGATTCGCTCTCATTGTCTTCACTCGAAGACATAGGTTTTTTTTTATTTAGGCATCACTTCAGTCATTCTGACTGGTTCTCCTGGACCCCACTTAACAGTACGGTGGTTCCTATGACTCAACACAAAATAAAAGGAACTACGAAAGATCTAAGTCTTCGAGCTCCATAGGCTTCATAACGTGTCTTCTTTTGTCATAGTCTTCAAAGTGAATATCTTCGTATACCACCTTTGTCTTCAATGTCTTCATACATTTTTAGGGGTCATCTCTGGTAGTAAAACCGAATCAATGAGGGACTTCTACCTGTGTTTTCCTGCAATTCTCACAAACACATTAGTCCCTCAACTAGGTTTGTCGTCAATACTCCAAAACCAACTAGGGGTGGCACTAGATGCACTTACAATCTCCCCCTTTTTGGTGATTGATGACAAACTAGTTGAAGTTTTCAACGGGGAATATAAAGTGTGAAGTTTGTAAAGGAATTGTCTTCATAAGTTGCAAGGGCTCCCCCTGAAGATGTGCATATAAGTTAATTTGCTTTTGGAATGCAAATGCACATGGCAGGTTGTACTGGTGGAGATCCGCTTCAGCTTATGAGGACAATCCACTACGCATGTGAAAGTATATGAAGAAAATGACATGCATAATGGAAAATGGACGTCTGCAAAATGAGATAAGTGCGGAATTTATCGTCGCACACGGAGTGGTAAACAAGTAACAGACGACCATCGAGTTTTAGCGTTTACAACTCAAAGAACCAAATGAAGCAAAAAACAAGAGTTGTAAACACAAAGCAAAGTATAACAAAACATAAGGCACCCGCCCATTTTGACCCGCTTGAAGACTATAAACATCGTATGCTTCTCCCCCTTTTGTCAGGAATGACCAAAAAGGTTTGAAGACATATAGTTTACTACGCGTTCCCGGGCGCAGCAGGGTCGGTGGAGTTGTTTGGCAGTGTAGAGCTTTGAGGTGCTGAAGCAGGCGGTGGTGAAGTAGCATCGTCGTCTTCATTAATGATCCTTGCAGTAACTGTGGCAGCAGATGAAGAAAACTCAGAGTCTTCAAGTGACGGTGTGTTGCGCATCACAGCCCTTCTAGGAGGTGTGGTGTCAAATTTGAAGCGCTCTGTGAAGCCATCCTCTTCAAGTTCAGCTTCAGTGCAGATCATTGAGAGCCCTTTCCACATACGACGGCAAGTCTCATGTGCAACGAAGGCATTCTTGGTGGCAAGGTTTCGAAGATGATTGACATCCACCAAGAGGCTCTTCATCTGACGTTTCAGCCAGTCGTGATGCCTATCTTGCTTTTGGTGAAGGGCCACAAGAAGCTCTCGGTCAGTGAGGACACGAGCACGCTTCTTGGGTCTTGGAGCATTTGTGCTATCTGTGGCTTCAGTAGATGCTGGTGCACGTGTAGTGCCAGCCATTGGATAGACCCTGGATATGGCTTCAATACCTTCAACATTCTGCGTGTAGCTCTGGTGTTCGGCATTCTGAAGACTTATTGGTTGCTTGTCTGGTTCGGGATATATGGCTTCATCAGAGGCATCCACATCTGGCAGGAAGATTCGATGGTTTCGGGCTGAGGGCTGATATGAGATTGCAGAGTGTAGTTTGATTAGCCTCATCACCCAAGGAGCATAGAACTTCAAACCAAATAATTCCGAGCCTGACGCTGCTAGTTGGCGGATGAAGAGGTCCTGTGCGTTGAAGCATTTGCCATGCATGATATAGAATATGAGAGTCTTCATTGCACCCTCAATCTTGGCATGTGGTGAGTGTCCCTTGATGGGCCAGAGAGTCCGCCGGATAATGTGATATATGGTCCTGGGCAGGTACTCTAGGTCTTCAACGAAGAACTCAGTTGGATAGGGTGCATCCCGAGGCAATGGCTTCATCATTGAGAGCATCTGACTCATATTGGGTTCAGGTCTCTGAAATATACTCTCAATAGCTTCAGAATGAAGTTGACAACCTTCTTCGAAGAATTCGCCTGGAGTGGGCAGGCCGGTGAGCTCAATGATATCAAATGCATTGGCTTCATGATGGACATTTCCAGTCATCCACTCCAGGATCCAAGTCTTCGAATCTCTGTTGTATCCTTTGATATGGAGAGTGGCATAAAACTGAAGCAGAAGCTCTTCGTTCCAGTGCTCTTCATCAGTCACAAATGGCAACAGACCCACTTGCCTGAAGCAATCCAGTGCTTCCTCGAGGCATGGCAGACCAGCAATGGCTTCAACCTCAAGGCGCTTGTGAGGGAAGATGCGAACTTGGTTGTATAAGATGCATGAATAATAACTGCGCTGAGAATAGCTCCAGAACCTGTCTGATATAATCCTTTCCCTTGAATAGGGGTTCTTGGAGCTATCAAAAAATGTGTTGTCTGCCTTCAAGCTGTTTATATCAAAGGAGCCAGGTGCTGATGCAGGACCTGGGAACCTTGGAAGCCTTGGGACTGGCTTCTGGGCATGAGGCCTGTGCTCAATGTGATAATCAAATTGTGGACCTGCAGCAGACTCAGGAACTGAAGTGTCTGGCTCAGTGGCTTTGCTGTCCGCTGAAGCATTTGGTGGGGCGGGCTCCACATTGGCTTCAGTGTTAGTAGTGTGAGGGACAACTTCAGGCACGTTCTCCTGGGGAACTGCATCTTGATGGAGCGAGGGAGTGGGTTCTGGAGGTGCTTCTTCATTGTCTTCGGCTGATGCAGCCGGAACTTCTACAGACTGGACTTGAGGCCGTGGACCTTTGCGAAGCCTTCGGAACGCAGACGACGCTTTTGGTGTCGGAGTGGGATGGGCCTCAAGGTCTTCTTCCTCCTGAGGGCGATCCGCCCATGATTCATCTTGTGCCATTGGCGTCAGAGGACGACCAATACTGATGAGTTCGCTTGTTTCAAGCTGAGGAAGAGCTGCATCATCTTGCACATTGTCCTGATGACCAATGTCTTTAGCAGCTATTGGGTCGGCTGCTGGAATATCTTCAGCGTCAGGAGCCTCTGTGGGAGCAGGCTCATGAACTGTCAGTCTTCTTTCTGCATTGGGGTGAACGACAGAAAGGGGTTCAACCATCAAGGGCTCTGTGGGAGCAGCCCTAGATTTCTTGGTCTTGCGCTTCTTTTTGCTGGGGGCAGTAGGAGAGGCTTCAGAGCTCTTCCTTTTTCTGGCTTCAGCTTCTGCAGCTCTTGTCTTCTTTAGCTCTGAAGCTGTTGACCGGCTCTTTGGTTTCAAGCCAGTCGTGGCGGTTGGGAAGACAATCGGAGTTGCTGCATGTCCTGATGCCTCTGGTTCACTCACAGCAGACTGCTTCTTCTTCTTCTTTGCGGCCATCCTTGCGTTTGAAGAGATTGTCGTCACGACACCAGAGAAGTGACGACGGATGTGCATCATCAGGCTGTGGTCCTTGGACCATGCATGGGTAGAAGCCTTGAGCAATGGCTTCATCTCTGGTCCTGGGTACAAGGTTCTTGTATAAGATATCCCCCCATGGACTCTTGATAGCATTCTTTTCGGCATACTCCTGGGTGACGAAGCGGTATTTGAACCACTGTTCTGCCCAATAGCGTCGAATCCATTGGATTCGAGTCTTGCGCTGCCCATAGCTCTCTTCTAGATCTGTTTTGTACATTTCTGCCAAGTCTTCAGGCAGATCCTTGGAAGTTCCCTCACGTCTCTGTCTGCCCCCCTTTCTTGCTGCTGCTACTGAAGCCATAAATTTTAGCTTGAAAGGCTTCAAAACTTTCAAAGGCTTCAAAGGCTTTCTTTTTCCTAACCAACAGGAACTGACTTCAGGAGAGTTTATGTGATGCTGTAGGAATTCTGCAAATGAATGCAGACTATGAGAACCAAAGGATTCTCGCACGGACATGTACCTATGACAGCATTAAGGTGCGAGGGAAGGGGAAGAGGTCATATGCATTCTCAGAAGGTTTTGAAGATTAATCAGTTTAGAAGACATTGACCTCATTGTGCGAAGACATTCACTTATAGATAAGAAGTTGGTTCCAGATTTGTACGAACCCACAGATCAGTACAAGTGAGGAATCTAACTACTTTATGAAGTACAAGTGAATATACTAGGCATGTTATGAGATGCAGCGAGAGATCTAACTGGTGTGAAGAGAAACTACTTATGGTAGAAAGTGACAGAACCATGAGATCAAAAGAGGCTGTAAAAAGAAGTTTTATTTACCACACTAGAACTGCTAGACGGAAGGAAGTTGATGCCGAGCAGTTCAGTCCTCCGTGCCCTAACTTGGCGACGGAAAACACCTACGGCGACGGCGGAGAGGACGATGTCCGCGGTCGGCGTGAGGACGGCATTGGAGAGGTTGCGGCAGTGAAGCGCTTCGTCTCCGGCGTCGTCGAGTGCTAGCGGTGGCGCTAGGGTTCGTGCGAGGGTGGAAGAAGGAGATAATGACTACAGTAAGTGTGAATTTATAGACTCAGGGGCGGCACTGTGCTATTACGCAGGTGCCCCTGGCGGTTCGTATTTGAGGAACGCGTGGCCAGTTAGCGGAAGTTTGGGGTTTGTTCCACGTCCCACGCACGCCTAAATTGTCGGGCGGTCGTTCCTACTTCTCCGGATTTTATGTGGAGGAATGAGCATTAAAAACGGATTTTATGGTTGTCTCTATATCTTCAGCTGACAAGGATGCAGTGATGACATTCGACAGTTTCAATAGAATGCATATGACTTGGAGAGATAGAGTTAGAGATAGAAAGCATAGAGAGATTAGGGTCCGATCACATTCACTTAGTTCAAAAGATTCAACCAAGAGGACATAGCTATAAGTGAGTGCTGTAGAGGACAGAACACTAGAGTATATATATCTATATAGTCAATGTAGTGAAGATAATCGTGAAGACATGTTGAGTTCGAAGCCAAACCAAATGTGAAGATATTACAAGGTAACGCCATGAGTGAAACACTTCAAAATGGAACGTTTGGTGGTGGCATTACCCACCGTATAGGAAGTATTAGACCCAGACACGGCGCACAATTATCGTGGCGCTCCTAAGTCAAATTCCATATTAATGTATTCACACTTAGGATGTATGTCTTCATTGATTGAAGATATACTTTACTTTGTGTGTTGCACATCTAAGTCATCAATATGCATAAGTGTTAGAAGGTGTGCCTGATCACAGGACATTTGAGGATTCCAAGATATTTAGCTCACACCGTAACTTGCAAAACCTCTTCTCATCCAAGGGCTTGGTGAAGATATCTGCCAGTTGCTCTTCAGTGTTGACGTGTATGATATCAATGTCTTCCTTTACAACATGATCTCTGAGGAAGTGATGACGAATTTCAATGTGCTTTGTCTTCGAGTGCTGAACTGGGTTGTTGGCAATCTTGATGGCGCTTTCGTTGTCGCAGTAAAGTGGCACTTGCTTCAGATGAATGCCATAATCCTTGAGTGTTTGCTTCATCCACAGAAGCTGAGCGCAGCAAGATCCAGCAGCAAAGTATTCAGATTCAGCAGTGGAGAGAGATACACAGTTCTGCTTCTTTGAAGACCAACATACAAGTGATCGTCCCAAAAAGTGACATGTGCCTGATGTGGACTTGCGATCAACCTTGTCACCAGCATAATCAGCATCCGAAAATCCAACCAAATCGAACTCTGAGGCCTTTGGATACCATAATCCTAGAGTTGGGGTGTGAGCCAAATATCGAAGAATTCGCTTCACAGCTAAGTGATGCGATTCCTTTGGTGCCGCTTGAAATCGAGCACACATGCAAACACTAAGCATAATATCTGGCCTAGATGCACATAAATAAAGCAAAGACCCAATCATGGAGCAGTACACCTTTTGATCGAACTCTTTACCATTGTCGTCAGGACCTAGATGATGTTTGGCTGGCATTGGTGTTGTGAAGCCTTTGCAGTCTTGCATACCGAACTTCTTCAGGCAATCTTTGAGATACTTTTCTTGAGATATGAAGATGCCATTGCGCTGTTGTCTTATTTTAAGACCAAGGAAGAACTTCAGCTCCCCCATCATGGACATCTGATATTGCTCTTGCATCATATATCCAAACTCTTCACTGTACTTCTGATTGGTGCAGCCAAAGATAATGTCATCCACATATATTTGGCACACAAATAGTTCACCAACGTATGTCTTCGTGAAAAGAGTGGGATCCAGGGAACCAGGTATGAAGCCTTTGCTCTTCAGAAAGTACTTGAGTGTATCATACCAGGCCCTAGGGGCTTGTTTGAGGCGATACAGTGCCTTGTTGAGCTTGTATACCATATCAGGATGTTTTGGATTTTCAAAGCCAGGCGGTTGTGCAACATACACTTCTTCTTCAACCTTGCCATTGAGAAAGGCACTTTTCACATCCATTTGATATAGAAGTATGTTATGATGATTTGCATAGGCCAGCAGTATGCGTATGGCTTCAAGCCTAGCCACAGGAGCAAATGTTTCATCGAAGTCAATGCCCTCCACTTGAGTATATCCTTGAGCAACGAGACGAGCTTTGTTTCTGACAACTTGACCATGCTCATCTTGCTTGTTGCGGTATATCCATTTGGTGCCTATTATGTTGTGCTTCCGTGGATCAGGACGCTTAACCAGTTCCCATACATTATTCAGCTCAAACTGTTGAAGCTCTTGTTGCATAGCTTGAATCCATTCAGGTTCCATGAAGGCTTCTTCAACTTTCTTGGGTTCTGATATTGAGACGAATGCGAAATGCCCACAGAAGTTTGCTAGCTGAGTTGCCCTTGAACGAGTGAGTGGACCAAGTGCATTGATGCTGTCAATTATTCTGTCAATCTGCACTTCATTTGCAACACGAGGATGAACAGGGCGAAGACTTTGCTCCTGCTGATCTGCGTTGTTGTTTGGAGGAATGTCTTCATGCTGAGCATTGTCTTCATGTTGATCAGGTGCTGAGATGATGAGTTCTTCTTCAGGATGAGCTTCAGAAGGCATAATCTCTCCAGTTCCCATAAGCTTGATTGATTCACTAGCTGGAACTTCATCTAGCACATTTGGCAGTTGCTCTCTTTGTGAACCATTTGTTTCATCAAACCGCACATCCACTGTTTCGACCACTTTGTAATGGAAGAGATTGAAAACTCTGTAGGAGTGTGAATCCTTTCCATATCCAAGAATGAAGCCCTCATGTGCTTTTGGTGCAAACTTTGAGGTGTGGTGTGGGTCCTTGATCCAGCACTTTGCGCCAAATACTCTGAAGTAACTGACATTTGGCTTCTTGCCAATTAGGAGTTCATAAGATGTCTTGTTCAGAAGCTTGTGAAGATAAACACGATTGATTGTATGGCATGCAGTATCAATGGCTTCAGTCCAGAATTTTCATGGAGTCTTGTATTCATCTAGCATTGTTCTGGCCATCTCAATGAGTGTTCTGTTCTTGCGTTCAACGACGCCATTCTGCTGTGGCGTGTACGGAGCTGAGAATTCATGTGTGATACACAAGGTATCCAAATATGTATCAAGGCCAGTGTTTTTGAATTCAGTGCCATTATCACTTCTGATGTGCTTTATCTTGGCGCCAAAATTGTTCACAGCTCGATTGGCGAAGCGTCTGAAGACATCCTGCACTTCAGTCTTGTAAAGGATTATGTGTACCCAAGTATATCTAGAGTAATCATCAACAATGACGAAGCCATAGAGGCAAGCAGAAGTAGTAAAAGTTGAGTAGTGAGTGGGACCGAAAAGATCCATGTGGAGCAGTTCGAAGGGTTGTGTAGTAGTCATGATTGTCTTCAAAGGATGTTTTGCCCTTGTCATCTTCCCTGCTTCACAGGCACCGCATAAATGATCTTTCTTGAACTTGACGCCTTTGATGCCTATGACATGCTTCTTCTTCGCAAGGGTGTGGAGGTTCCTCATGCCAGCATGCCCAAGCCTCCGATGCCAAAGCCAGCATTCTGAAGCTTTTGAAAGAAGACATACTGCAAGTTGTGGTCCTGCTGAGAAATCTACCACGTACAAATCACCTTTCCGATACCCTTTAAACACTAGAGATTTGTCAGATTCCATTAGTACCAGGCAACGATATTTTCCAAACATTACGATCATATTCAAATCGCAAAGCATTGAGACAGACATTAAGTTGAAGCCAAGGGATTCAACAAGCATGACTTTATCCATGTGTTGATCCTTTGAGATTGCAACTCTACCTAGACCCAATACCTTACTTTTACCAGTGTCAGCAAATGTGATGTGGCTCTTGTCGGATGGACGTAATGTTGAGTCCATAAGAAGGCTTCTTTTGCCAGTCATGTGATTTGTACACCCACTGTCAATAATCCATTCTGAAGACTTTGAAGTCACTGGTGTCGTACCCTACAGTGCAGTTAGGGGGATAGGCTTCACGAAGGGTATTGTGAAGCATAAACAGTTGACGAACCAGTGGGTTATGAAAACTTAGATCCAGATTAGGACTAATAGGGAGAGTAGCATGCGATTCAGGAACGAAGTACATAATGATGCCATTCGGGCATTTTATCTTGCGCCCTACAAGATTTTTAAGGTCCCCAGCAATAGCATCAAAAGATATTGTTTTTCTGCTGGAGACCTTCCCCTGCAAAAGAGAGTTAAGCTTTCTTAACCACCCACATCTTCAAGGGTGGCTTAGAAGCAATAAGTCTAAGTGCAGCATTTGAGAATTTTGGCTTTGAAGCCTTAGCAAACAGTCTATCAGGTGGACAGGAATACTCATAGGAATAAGCAGAATAATTTTTGGTCATATGAACATGACGGTTTGATGAACCGCTCTCATATTCATATGCCTGAGTATGGTTTCCCTGCAAAACATTTGCGTTAGTGTGACTCAGATGAGTCCTCTGTTTGTATGAAGCCTTTGGACCGTATGAAGCCTTTGGTCTGAGGTTTGTCTTCTTCAAGTGAGGTGTCATGAAGACATTCACAGGAAGATTTTCCAGACACTTTTTGGAAACCCAGATCTTCTTCATAGGCGGTCCATTCCTGCAGTTAGTACCAATGTACCTGGCAAACACTTCACCATTCTGATTCTTAAACAGTTTATAGTTTTCATCAAAGGATTCATCAATGATAATGGGGTTAGCACAAGTGAAGCCAGATAAGTTGGATGGATCTGCTGGAAGTTCCTTTGCAGCAACCTATGTGGTTTTGGGGTACTGCTCAGGTTTCCAGTAAGAGCCATCTGCATTGATTTTCCTCACAAATCCAACACCCTCTTTCCTAGGGTTTCAGTTCAGAATCTGCTTCTTGAGGACATCACATAACGTCTGATGTCCTTTAAGACTTTTGTACATCCCTGTTTCAAGCAATGTCTTCAACCTAGCATTCTCATCAGCAATAGCAGTGGTATCCTCAGCAGAGGGGTTAGTTACCACATCAACAGTTGAGGATATTGCAACAGTAGTAGCAGTGGAACATTCAACAACAAAAGTAGCATTATAATGCTCAATGCATTTAAGACATGGTGGTTCAAATCCTTCCTGAGTGAGACTGATATGTTCGGCACGAAGTGACTCGTTTTCCTTTTGAAGATCTTCATGAGCCGCTCTCAATTTCTCAAGTTCTTGCTTCCTTTGAAGATAATCATAGGAAAGCTTTTCATGAGTTGTTCAGAGAGTATCAAGACGATCTTCAAGTTCCCGATACTTAACGTGAAGGTTTTTTATGTCTTCAATTAAGGATTCAGATCGAGTCATTTCAGCACCCAACAGATCATCGCTTCTGTCTAACAGTTTTTGAATATGTTCCATAGCTTTCTGTTGTTCAGTTGCAATTCTAGCAAGTGTTTTGTAGCTGGGTTTTGAATCACAGTCAGAGTCATCGTCACTAGATGTTTGATAGCGAGTAGTGCGTGTGTTTACCTTGGCACCGCGTGCCATGAAGCAGTAGGTAGGAGTGGAGTCGTTCTTGTCATTTGTGTCGGTGTCGGTGATGCAGTCATTGTCTTCAGTGTTGAAGATGGACTTGGCGACGTATGCTGTAGCCAGACTCACAATGCCAGAATCAGACTCCTCCTCAGACTCCACCTCTGCCTCCTCAGATGCGGACTCCTCCTCTGAATCCATCTCCTTTCCAACAAACGCACGTGCCTTGCCAGATGAGCTCTTCTTGTGTGATGAAGACTTTGATGAAGACTTGGAAGAAGACTTTGAGTATTCCTTCTTCTTCTTCTTGTCGTCAGAATCATATTCCTTGCTCTTCTTCTTCCTTCTGTTCTCATTGTCCCACTGTGGACATTCAGAGATGAAGTGTCCAGTTTTCTTGCACTTGTGACATGTTTTCTTCTTGTAGTCATGAGCAGAAGCTTCATCATTCCTTGAGCTTGATCGTGAAGATTTTCTGAAGCCTTTCTTCTTGGTGAATTTTTGGAACTTCTTCACTAGCATTGCAAGTTCCCTTCCAATGTCTTCAGGATCATCAGAACTGCTGTCAGATTCTTCTTCAGATGAGGAAACAGCTTTTGCCTTCAAGGCACGAGTTCGCCCATAGTTTGGACCGTAGATATCTCTTTTCTCAGAAAGCTGAAACTCATGTGTGTTGAGCCTCTCAAGTATGTCGGATGGATCGAGTGTTTTGAAATCAGGACGTTCTTGAATCATCAGGGCCAGGATGTCAAACGAACTATCAAGTGATCTCAACAGCGTCTTGACGATTTCATGTTTGGTGATCTCAGTGGCGCCGAGGGCTTGAAGCTCATTTGTGATGTCAGTGAGCCGGTCAAATGTGTGCTGGACATTCTCATTGTCATTTCGCTTGAAGCGGTTGAAGAGATTACGAAGGACACTGATTCTTTGATCTCTCTGAGTTGAGATCCTTCATTGACCTTGGAGAGCCAGTCCCAAACCATCTTGGATGTCTTCAAAGCACTCACACGGCCATACTGTCCTTTGGTCAGATGACCACAGATGATGTTCTTGGCAGTAGAGTCCAGTTGAACGAATTTCTTGACATCAGCAGCAGTGACACCTTCTCCAGCCTTGGGAACGCCGTTCTCAATGACATACCATAGGTCGACGTCAATGGCTTCAAGATGCATACGCATCTTATTCTTCCAGTAGGGATATTCAGTTCCATCGAAGACGGGGCACGCAGCGGAGACTTTGATTATCCCTGCAGTCGACATAGCTAAAACTCCAGGTGGTTAAACCGAATCACACAGAACAAGGGAGCACCTTGCTCTGATACCAATTGAAAGTGCGTTATATCGACTAGAGGGGGGGTGAATAGGCGATTTTTACGAAAGTCTTCAAAACGTGAGATTTATGAAGACAAACAGCGAAGATTATGCCTATTACTATGCAGCGGAAGTTAGACTACACTGGGCCAGCCATGGTCATGTATTTAGTAGAGTGAAAGCACAATGACAAACTACTGCAGTGTAATAAGGATCAGGTAGGAAGAAGTTATGAAGCCAAACAGTTCATACATTCACGTTGTGAAGACTAAAGATAAAGCAAGCATGCAATGGCTTCACAATGTGTAATAGTAAGAAGAGGAAGTGAAGATGAAACCAGTGACTCGTAGAAGACAATGATATGTTGGACCAGTTCCAGTTGCTGTGACAACTGTACGCCTGGTTGGAGCGGCTAGGTATTTAAACCTTAGGACACACAGTCCCGGACACCCAGTCCTGAACACACAGTTCAGGACACCAAGTCCTTACCGTATTCTCCTTGAGCTAAGGTCACTTAGTCCTCGCCCAATCACTCTGGTAAGTCTTCAAGGTAGACTCCCAAACCTTCACAGACTTCGTTCACTGGCAATCCACAATGTCTCTTGGATGCTCTGAACGCGACGCCTAACCGTCTGGAGGATTCACAGTCCTCAAGTGTAATAAGTCTTCAGATCACACAGACAAGAAGACTTAAGTGATGCCCAATTTACTCTGGCTCTGGGTGGTTAGGGCTTTTGTCCTCACTAGGAATTTTCTCTCAAAGGCTTCGAGGTGGGTTGCTCTCAAACGACAAAAGCCGTGCACTGAAATCTGAGCAGCCAACCGTTTATGGTTGTGGGGGTGGGCTATTTATAGCCACTTGGCAACCCGACCTGATTTGTCCGAAATGACCCTTGGTCACTAAGGAACTGACACGTGTCTCAACGGTCAGATTTCGAACTCTCATGGCAACTTTACTTGGGCTACAAGCAAAGCTGACTTGTCCGGCTCTGGACAAGATTCGCTCTCATTGTCTTCACTCGAAGACATAGGTTTTTTTTTTGATTTAGGCATCACTTCAGTCATTCTGACTGGTTCTCCTGGACCCCACTTAACAGTACGGTGGTTCCTATGACTCAACACAAAATAAAAGGAACTACGAAAGATCTAAGTCTTCGAGCTCCATAGGCTTCATAACGTGTCTTCTTTTGTCATAGTCTGCAAAGTGAATGTCTTCGTATACCACCTTTGTCTTCAATGTCTTCATACATTTTTAGGGGTCATCTCTGGTAGTAAAACCGAATCAATGAGGGACTTCTACCTGTGTTTTCCTGCAATTCTCACAAACACATTAGTCCCTCAACTAGGTTTGTCGTCAATACTCCAAAACCAACTAGGGGTGGCACTAGATGCACTTACAACATGTTTTATAATTAAAGCACCATTCTTCTATACAAGGCATGCAAGGGGAAGACGACTATGTTAGAATCTGAAGGGTTACAAACAAGGCCTTTGCAAAAGATCCAAACGCCAGGAGATAATAAACCAACTCCAGTTTTTATAGATACTGCTCCAGCACAGAGAAACCCAACTCCTACTGATAATAAGCAGATTCCAGTGGCCAAAGAACTAGTCCGCTCCAGTCCAGCAAAAATATGTCAAATCAATTCTAAGAAGCGTGTGCGTATCCTTGCATCATGAAATTTTATAGCATGCTGATCATATTTTCTACATGTTTCTTACCCATCTCTCTTTTAGAAAATAACCTTAACAGATAGAAGATTTTCTGCAATTGTATCGTTTATGAGGAAAGATTCTTGCAGGAATTCTCTATGCTCCAATGTAGATGTAAGTACCTGTTGTATCTCACTATATTTTTACATCAGCATGTATTTTGTTAATCGGCGTGAATCCAACCTTTATCTGATCTAAATTTAGTTGTAGCTAAATGTATGATTAAAGGCCACAATGTTGATTTTTGCAAGGAAAACTGTCTGGTAGTTTTGCATCCTGAGCTGCATGAGTGTACTATCTCATATCAGTGGGTTTGAATACTTTGGTTCTGCAGTGGGGTTTTCAGTGTTTTTTTACTGTCTTGTCCTGTCGTATCCCTAGCTCTTACATCATACTCCCTCCGTCCGGATTAAATGTCGCAGAAATGGATAAAACTGGATGTATCTAGAACTGAAATATGCCTAGACCCATCCATTTATTTCCGGATGGAGTGAATACATATCAATATGTCATGCCTTTCTATTCTTCAGTACCTATTCCATCTCTGCTGTAGCATGTTTTATAACTGAATCACCATTCTTCTATATAAGGCATGCAAGGGGAAGATGGCTATGTTAGAATCTAAAGGGTTACAAACCAGGTCTTTGCAAAAGATCCAAACGCCAGGAGATAATAAACCAACTCCATTTTTCATAGATACTGCTCCAGCACAGAGAAACCCAACTCCCACTGATAACAAGTAGATTCCAGTGGCCAAAGAACTAGTCCACTCAAGTCCAGCAAAAGAATGTCAACTCCATTCTAAGAAGCGTGTGCGTATCCTCGCATCATGAAATTTTATAGCATTCTGATCATATTTTCTACATGTTTCTTACCTGTCTCTCTTTTAGAAAATAAGGTTAAACGATACAAGACTTCCTCCATTGGGATCATATTGGAGGAAAATATCTTGCGGGAATTCTCTGTGCTCCAGTGCTGATGTAAGTACCTGTTGTATATCACTATCTTTTTACATCAGCATGTATTTTGTTAATTGGCCTGAATCTAACCTTTATCTGATCTAAAATTAGTTGTAGCAAAATGTTAAAGGCGCCAATGTTGATTTTTGTAAGGAAAACTGCCTGGTAGTTTTGCGTACTGAGATGCATGAATGTGCTATCTCATATCACGCACATTACTAAATTGTAGTGCTTCTCTGGTTGCCCATTCATTCATTGTGTCAATGTTGCTTTCGTATTACGTTACCTGGCTGATGATAGTTGTGCCATATTGTGTTAATTTGGTGTAGGCTAGTTGCCCAAACGTTCATTGTGTCAATGTTGCTTTCCTATTATCTGACTTGGCCAATGATAGCAATGCTAGTGTGTTAATTTTGTGCAGGCTGCTGAAGATAAGAAGACAAACTCTGAAAACAGCAAGGCAACCCCATTGTTTCTTTCCAGTAAATCTAGGCGAGGTAATATGGCAATAACTCATGATTAATCAGTTTGGTTCCCGTCCTAATTTATGTTATGATGCAGTGGTCAAGACACTCCCCACTATCAATAATACAAGCCTGCCAAAATCGCCATCTGAATCTGTTCAGTATCCTCTGTCTCGAATGTGACAGAATAAATGTATGTTTGTGAACCAATTAATGGCTGAAGCAATGATGGAAATGGTGGATGAATTAGAGGTGCAGAGTCGTGCGACACAACAACTGATCAATGTTTTCAGAGACAGTGTGGCAAAGCAGCAAGAACTTGCCCACATGCTTATGGGCGTCATCTGTGCTGAGGATGCAGATTGTGACGTTGTATATGGTTAGGTTCTGCTCATTTATTTGCACTGGCATCAATCTTTGATTCCCTAGTGGATGTAATCCTGTAATATGTTCTGGATGTGCAACATTATTCCCTGTATGTCGTACCTTTGCTCGTCGTAATGGGCTCAAATTATCTAATTTGGCCTAAAGACATGAACGAACTTTAGTGGGCCCATTAAGTTAATGGGCCATTACTAGGCCGAAAGTTAATGGTCGGCCCTCTTACCTCCCGGGTTGTTAACAGGCCGACATCAAAGCGGGCAACAGGTGGCACCAATTTATTTCACGGGCCGTTAACAGGCTGTTACTAAGTTTGGGCTACATATGGCCCAACTATACTGCAGGCCTTTAGCAGGCCGAAAGAGACAGCGGGCTTGTATTGGACCATGAAGAGCATGGGCCGCTAAGAGGCCGAAAGTCAGGTCGTATTGTAAATGGCCCAACTGTGTTGTGGGACTTTAGCAGGCCGAAAGAGAAACCGGGCTGGTATTGGGCCATGAAGGGCATGGGCCGTTAAGAGGCCAAAACTAAGGTCCGACTACAAATGGCCCAACTCATTTATGGTCCGTTAACAGGCCGAAAGGCACACAAGGCCGGGAATTGACCCAACACTTAAATGGGTCGCTAAAAGGCCAAAACTCAGGTCCGACTACAATTGGCCCAACTGATTTATGGGCCGTCAACAGGCTGAAAGTGACACTGGGCCATAAATTGGCCCAACACTTAAATGGGCCACCAAAAGGCCGAAACTCAGGTCCGACTACAAATGGCCCATCAAATTTATGGGCCGTCAATAGGCTGAAAGACACACCGGGCCGGAAATTAGCCCAACATTTAAATGGGTCGCTAAAAGGCCAAAAGATGTACATCCTGAAAATTGGCCCATCCATTAAATGGGCCGTTAACAGGCCGAAATCTCATCGGGCCTATATTGAGCCCAAATATATAGTGGGTTGTTAACGGGCTCGAACTGATGATGGGCTGCAATGGTGTCAAAATCTTTAACAGGCCGAATTGGCACATCTCGTATGGGCCGTGGGCTTAAATGGACCTGACACAAGTAGGCCTTATATGGGCCGGCCTGCTAATTTTTACTAGGCCGGCCTTTTTCACCGGAATGGGCCACTGTTGGGCCGTGCCACGTGTCGACCTATCATAGGCGCCTCATGTCCAATGAGTGGATGACATCTGTCCCAACGATGAGCCGACACGTGTTTCCTCTAGCCAATGATGATTTTACACGTGGAAAATCCCCATTGGTCGGTGCTGTTAACGGGTTATCGGATCCAAAACCCGACCCGATAGCTTAATGGCGTTCCGTTACGATGGATGCCACGTGTCGGTCACCCTTGGCAAAAGCACTTCTGTGACGCGCGATGTATCGTCATGGAAGTGGACACTTCCCTGATGATAATTTTGGTAATGTCATGGAACACTTCTACGACAGCACAGGTATGACTATCTTGATTCTGTCATAAATTTGTCATGGATGTACATGCATGACAAAAAACGCAACCTACTGTGACAAACACGTATCATCACGGAAGTGTATTTTTTTGTAGTGACACATACGGTGTCAGTTATCCGGCAGGGCTCTGCCGTCCAGAACTAGTTCCCACCGGAACCCAGATAGCCTTTCGGCTCTATGAAACTATTTCACGGGGGGGGGGGGGGAGAGATGGCTAGATCATTGCATTGCATTTTTATGTGCGAAAGAGTGTGTATGGAGAGCACCTCTCCACCTCTATTTATAGGCCAACCCCAAGGGGTAGAGGTCACTTGGAAATACCAAAATGCCCTCAAGGTGGCTTCTCCAAGAAGCCAATAGGGAAAATACCAAAAAGCCCTCAAGGTGGCTTCTCCAGGAAGCCACCAAATAGTGCTTTTGACTATTCACGAAAACATTTTTCCACGACCGTTAAATCCGAAAATATTTCTGTAGGTCCAAAACATTTCCAGTACCCACTAACACAATTCTGGACACGTTCCAAAACATTTCTGAATCAATGATTTTTATTAGCAAAAAGCAAACAATAATGAGTTTTCACTATTCATGAAGACAAATTTTCATGTCCGTTAAATCCGAAAATATTTCTCTGGGTCTTAGGATGATTCCAGTACCCACTAAAATAATTTTGGATGCATTCTGAAACTTTTTCAGATCAATGATTTTCATCAGCAAAAAGCAACCAAAGCAGTCCCGGCAGCTCCAGAACATTTCAGTTTTTTTGAAAACTCCCAGAAGTTCCCAAAACAATTCTAGAGCCCTCCAAGAATTTTCAGGCGTGTGCCGAAACCAATTTGGCTTAATGGTATATTCCGAAACAATTTTTTGGTTTTACTGAAACTCTTCCGGTGTTCTCTCTTCGGAACTCTTCCGTTGTCTCCGAAACTTTTCCGGTGACTTTCTCTCAGTCTAGTATTCAGTAGATAGATGACCCTTAAGTGTGTGACCCTGTAGGTTCAGTGAAGTATAGACATGAGTGGAACACTTTCCAATCAATGATCAACATCGGAGTCGTGGACACCAATATTGACCCCTATACCCACACGAATAATTATTTGAGTGAACCTCGAGTTGCCGTGTGCTATTCCTGTTGCTTCGTGATATGTTACAAATACCCAAGGTGAGATTTATCGCATCCCCATGGATCAACAATTTTTCCACTATGCTTGTTACCTCGTTACCGGTTTTGTTCCATTTTCTCATTTTCGTGTTCCGGCATCCCTGTGATCAAATCACCATGTGTCTGGCCAGACAATGATCGATACCATAACACCAAGAGGGCCCGAGAATATCTCTCCATCGTCGGAGGAGCAAATCCCAATCTTTATGTTACTTGGCATACTTTTCCGTGAACCCGTAAGCTGCCGTAATAGACAGCCAGTTATGGATGACGTTTAACATACCCCAAAGTTCACAAAGCAAGTACGAAGGAACTTGATACTCTCCTGGTCTAAGGAATTATGCAAACATTAACTATCTCTGTGTTATTAACCATTAACTTGTGAAGAATGTATCGCATAGCATAACATTAATTTGGGTCGATTCAACACAAGGTGTTCTCCTAACATCGTGCCCTCAAAATCGTCGGCATAGTCGTGCCTATGATCAGGAAAACAGGATCATCATGCAATACTTGAGCCATTCTTAGAGGAAAGACTAGGAATACGTTTTACCATTTATTATATCACACATGCATATGAGTTTCCCTCCAAGCCTTGTGTTATTGCAGACTCGAGAATCATAGTAGTTATAGCATGGATAATAAACATTCATTACAAACTCGGAGATACAAAAGAACTATTATTACTACCTCTAGGACATATCACCTACAGACTCCCACTTTCACTAGAGTCATAATCCAGTTACATGGCTTCCCTAACACCAATGGCTATTGGGTGCTACTCATGCTTTGCTCATGGTAGAGGCTTTGTCATCAGGTCTGGCACATTCAGATCCGTGTGAACTTTGTGTACTTTCACTAAACCCGCTTCAACATGATGTCGAATGAGTATATATTTGCATTCAATATGTCTTGTCTTATCATGTGAAGATGGCTCCCTAGCCAGAGCTACGTCGGCAATATTATCATAATAGATCTCCATCGGGTCCAGTGCACTTGGAACCACACCAAGGTCTTCAAGAAACTGCTTGATCCAAACTGCCTCCTTGGAGGCTTCTGAAGCTGCAACATATTCCGCCTCCGTCGTAGAATCCACCACAGTCTTCTATTTGGCACTTTTCCAATCAACTGTGACGACGTTCAATATGAAAACATAGCCTAATTGAGATTTGAAGTCATCTGGGTGAGTCATGAAGGCTGCATCAGTGCAACCACTTACAATGAGCTCTTCATCACCTCCATACACAAGGAGTAAATCCTTTGTCCTTCTGAGGTACTTAAGAGCACCCTTGACTGCGGCCCATTGTTCTAGTCTTGGATCACTTTGGTACCAGCTGCTAACACTTAGCGCATAGGAAACATCCGGTCTTGTACATAGCATGGCATACATAATAGAACCAACTGCCGAGGCATATGGAAGATCTTTCATTTGCACTCGCTCATCAAGAGTCCGAGGACATTTATTCTTGGAAAGCACTGTGCCAGGTGACATGGGGAGTAGGCCTTTCTTGGAGTTCTCCAAGTTGAACCTTTTCAACACCTGGTCAATGTGCATGCTTTGGCTAAGCGCTATCAGGCGTTTTGATATATCTCTATAGATTCTGATGCCTAATACATATACCGCTTCGCCTAAGTCCTTCATAAAAAAACTCTTCTTCAATGAGTCTTTTATTTCGCTAAGGAAATTCACGTCATTTCCAATCAACAATATGTCATCCACATACAAGATTAGAAATGCTTTTGCGTTCCCACTAAACTTCTTGTAAACACAAGATTCTTCGTCATTCCTGATGAAGCCAAACTCTTTGACCACTTCATCGAAACGAATGTTCCAGCTCCTTGACGCTTGCTTCAGACCATAAATGGCTTTCTGAAGTCTGCATACCTTTCCAGCATCCTTATGAACGACAAAACCTTCTCGCTGTATCATGTATAAATCCTCTTTGAGGTTTCCATTTAGGGAAGACATTTTGACATCCATCCGCCATATTTCATAATCTAAATAGGCAACAATTGCTAGTAATATCATATCCGAACAGACCTAAGCATAGCTACGGGCGAGAAAGTCTCATCGTAGCCCACTCCTGGAACTTGCGTGAACCCTTTCACGACAAGTCTAGCTTTGTGGATATTAATGTTACCATCCACGTCCGTCTTTCTTTTGAAAATCCATTTATAAACAATAGGTTTTACGCCAACTGGAAGTTCTTCCAAGTTCCAAACTTGGTTTTCGTACATGGATTCCATCTCAGATTTCATGGCCTTGTGCCATTCCCTTGAGCTAGGCGCTGCCATCGCTTCCTTGTAGTGCGCAGGTTCATCATCTTCAAGAATAAAGATTTTGTTATGAAACCACTTAGGTGGCTGGATAGCCCTACCTGATCTGTGTGGTTCAGTTACAACATTCTGAAGTTTTCACATCACATGCGACAACTTCTGGCTTTGTTGTAGGGATAATTTGTGGAATTACTTCTGGTTCCTTAGCCATATCAACGGTCACCGAAGATTCAGTAATCTCATTAAGTTGTACTGTCCTCCCACTTGGTTCTTTAGCGAGAAATTCTTTCTTGAGAAAGTGTCCTACTTTTGTGACAAACACTTTGCCCTCAGACTGGTGGTAGAAGGAATCACTACTGCAGGATGCTGCTAACGCGACACTACGATCAGAGACCCTTTGACGAAACTATGTGCGATGCATTAATCGCAAACAGGGATGTAAAAAACCGTCAAAAAGATGCAAAATGTTTGTGATGGCGGAGGCATCAAACACAGTTCAGATTTTAGTTACGTGTGCGATGCGGGGCGTATGGTTGATCCAGAAGAACTATTTGCGATGAGGTAGAACAACAGAAACGGGCAACCATATCAATGTGTGTGCGGTAAACGGCATACAGTTCACTCGGATGAACTATGTGCTATTAGGGAATGCAACAGAAATAGTCAGCCAGATCAAAGTGTGTGTGATATATGTTATACGGTTCACTCGGACGAACTATTTTCGATTACGGAAGAGAACAGAAATGGTTCAACTTAACAAGATGTGTGTGATATGTGGCATTTGCGATGAGCCAAAAGAACACAAACGATTCGTGTAAACAAGATGTGTGTGATACGCAGCAAACAACCCACTCGTATGAACTATTTGCGATGAGATATTATAACACAGACGGTTACTATAGTTAGTTCGTGTGCAATTCTGTTCGTACAAAAAACTTAAAAAATGAAACTAGTTGCTTGCGGTGGCTAGGAGTATCGCACACTATGCGTCTGCGAGTACTCGTGTGCGATGAGTAGTAAGTTACACATACATTTCCTTTTGTTAACACGTGTGTGATAAATAACATGTGGCACCACATATGGTATTCGGGCTGTGTGTGTGCTCCACTTAGTCTATATTTTATTATAATTGTATGCATATGTAGGTCGTGAGTGTTTTGGGCCTTGCAGCATGTGGCATTTTAAATTATCCTGAATATGTAAGACAATTATTAACCCTTTCCATTGTAAATTTACCTCAACGGCGAGCAAAGCGCGTGCAGGGACGCCAGAGTGAAGCGCACCGTGGACGCCTCAATGGCAAGCAAAACATGTGGACGGACATGAGCAAAGCACGCCGCGGCCGCCTCAATGGCAAGCAACCACGTGGTCAACCTTTTGGCACCCCGTGGGAGACGCGACAGTGCATCCATAGGACACGATGGTGATATCTTGACCGTGTGTGATAGCGGGCAGACACATACATCCAAGAATGCGGGCCCACGTTTCGAGCTTCCGATGTGTGGCATATGGTTGATCCGGAAAAACTATTTGCGATGAGCCAGAATAACAGAAAAGGGCTTTGTAGGCCCAGAACCATCAATAAATTTTGACTTTGTTTCTCGTCACATTGCATATTACAACGCAATAAGTAATTGCAAATCTATTCACACCTATCTAACTAATATGTGTTCACACTTAGCATCAGGCTATAAAAATTACGCACTCGAAAATTACTTCACAGTTCCTCTCCTCATCACCCACAAAACTGGTCTTTCCCATCAAGTCATTCCACCATGACTCGTAGGAGGAGTTTCGGGTGGACATATAACCAGGCAGTATAGACCAAGGTCATGGAATCACTAGAGAGGACCCGCCACGAAGCGGCAGCCACAACAGAGATGTCCCGGCGCACCGCGGAGCCCTTGAAGGAGCTCTCACGAGCACGCGAGGGCTCTCACAAGCGCACTCATCGCGTCGGCGATCGCGACGAGCTGGCATTGCTGAAGTCCTTGGCCGGAGACGATGACATTCTCGCTAGCCTTATTAAGTAGCAGGAACTGGTCGACAGCTTGATGAAGCTGCTTGAGATCAGCAATGCCTCAGTTAACAAGGCGACCGGCCTCATCGAGCAACTCATGGGTGACAATGTGAAGCTCCTCAAGGCGCTCGCCGAGAAGGAGGAGGAGGCCACCGGCTGGAAGATGCTGCATGAGCAGATGAGTGCCTCGGGGATGATGCTGACAGCGGTCGTCGAGGAACTGATGGGTGACTTAAGGAAGCTCTGGATCGAGCGCGATCAGGAGGTGGAGGAATCTGTGGCTGCTTTCAAGCAAAGTCATGAGGAATTGAACAAGGAGTTGGAGGATGTCGTCGCCCGGAGATCCATCGACGAGTAGAGACAGTAGCGACCCAGATCATTGTCTGCGATTTATTTCTTCTCGTGCCCCCGTGTCTTCCAGGCTTTGCCGTGTGTGGCATTTGAAATTATCCGGAATATGTATGACAATTATTATCTGGACCATTGTAAATTTGTCGTTGTATTATCCGTTGCCATTTTATTTGTTGTTGTATTATCCGTTGCCCTATGTGGCAATTTAAATTTGGCCGGAATACGAGCTGAAAACACGAACAAAGCAAATGCTTCCATGGGATCACATGCAAACACCCTCCGTCCAGGTGCTTTAATTAACCCATTAATGGAGAAGTTCTGAGCGAGGCGGGTGGCAGCTGGTGGATGGAGGTCAAAGAGCTTGCTTCCTGATGAGCATGGCCAGCCTTGTTGCTTGCACTTGTCCCGTCGAGCCTGCGAGATGGACAGGATGCACGCGTCCCGTCGAGCCTGCGCGGCGGACTGCTCGCACGCGTCCCGTCGAGCCTGTTGGGGAACGTAGCATGCAATTTCAAAAAAATTCCTACGATCGCACAAGATCTATCTAGGAGATGCATAGCAACGAGAGGGGAGAGTGTGTCCACATACCCTCCTAGACCGAAAGCGGAAGCGTTAGGTTAACGCGGTTGATGTAGTAGAACGTCTTCGTGATCCAGCCGATCAAGTACGTACCGAACGCATGTCACCTCCAAGTTCAGCACACGTTCAACTTGATGACGTCCCTCGAACTCTTGATCCAGTAGAGGGTCGAGGGAGAGTTTCGTCAGCACGACGGCGTGGTGACGGTGATGGTGATGTGATCCGCGCAGGGCTTCGCCTAAGCACTACGTGAATATGATCGAAGGAGTAAACTGTGGAGAGAGATGCCACACAAGGCTTGGAACAATTGGTGTGTCTCCAAGGGGTGCTCGCCCACGTATATAAAGGAGGAAGAGGAGGAGGCCGGCTACCAGGGGCGTGCCAAGGGGGGGGAGTCCTACTAGGACTCCACTCCTAGTAGGATTTAGCCCCCCTTTTTTCCCTTCTCATAGAGGGGGAAAGAGGGAAGGGAGAGGGAAGAGGAGAAGGAAAGGGGGGAGCGCCCCCTCCCTAGACCAATTCGGACTCCCTATGGGAGGGGGCGCGACCAGCCCTGTGGGCTGCCTACCCTCTCCCCTATGGCCCATGTAGGCCTAATACTTCCCCCGAGGGGGGGGGTCCGGTAACCTCCCGGTACTCCGAAAAATACCTGAACCATTCCGGTGTCCGAATACTATCGTCCAATATATCAATATTTACCTCTTAACCATTTTGAGAACCCCCATCATGTCCATGATCTCAACCGGGACCCCGAACAAACTTCGGTCACCAAAACACATAACTCATAATACAAATCGGCATCGAACGTTAAGCGTGCGGACCCTACGGGTTCGAGAACTATGTAGACATGACCGAGACACATCTCCCGTCAATAACAAACAACGGAACCTGGATGCTCATATTGGTTCCTACACATTCTACGAAGATCTTTATCGGTCAAACCGCAATAACAACATACGTTATTCCCTTTGTCATCGGTATGTTACTTTCCCGAGATTCGATCGTCGATATCATCATACTGTGGGGACCCCGACTCATAAGTCGTGATCACCGTATGCACGTGTACAGTGATCCCAGAGATCAATGCTCACTGAACACACAGAAGCTGAATAACAAGAGTCTTACATCCCTACATACTGTATTACAAAAGTAGGACCATTATGGTCGAGTCTTCATTATAACATCGCAGCAGAAATCTTCGTCGATAACTTGGACCCATGCCATCTGCCTTAACCCTACAGGCATTCTGACTGGGAAGCGTCCAAGCTCGCATTTTCTTCACCAAGGTATCCTTCATTATATCTTGTTCTTTCATGCCTGGCCAATAAAATAACCAGTGGCAAGCCAATGAGTACTTTGAATGTACTCGCAAGCAACCCATGTTTTGGTTCAAGATACAATAATGCATGATATAGGTAAATTTTTGCGGAAAGCTAGTTTTGAGTGCAATGACATGATCAATAGCTTGTAAGACATGCATCAGGAGAATTCAAGTAACCAAGAGGACAGGTTACAGATATCAACACAAAGGGAGTGGGCTCCAACCCAACTCATCCATGTCAAGTCCTTTGACTTGACCCAAGTAGTTCTTCCCACTTATCCAAACACAAACACTGGTTTGTAAACATGTGGACGTAGTTTAAGCAGCACCGCCCAACTGTCCTTGACCGTGGACACGGCTATTCGAATAGTTTTACACTCTGCAGAGGTTGCACACTTTACCCACAAGATCCGGGGAACTTCCGTGTCATCCACGACCCGGAATACCTCAAGTACCCGGGGTAAGCACCCGATCACTATCTTTCCCTAGACGACACTAACAAGGAGTCCACTCGTTGTTCCATATCCTCACAATGTACATCATACGAGACTCACTCGAGATCGTAACATCCGAGAGGGGACACACAACAGTGTATCCGGTGCCCTGTGAAAACAGTCATGGCCGCCCTACCTGGCACGACCCCGTCCCGAGAGAGCGCACCAACAACTCTCCCGTCACTAGTAATGTGGGCTCCAAACTAGTATCGGCCTAGGTAATCAATAATGCCCTTTCCCATATAAGGGTAGAGTGGTTGCCCATGTAAGGTTGGGACAGTCGACAAATCTTAAATCTAATCCGTTTTCGAAAACAACACACACCCTTGCCTCGGTACACCACTTCGTCATCAAGTGGTTACCCATCTCATTATCTCCCTCGGGCATAAGTGGCACCCGACGGGGTTTTCGAAAAGTCCTTTCGAAAATACTTTGTCTCCATCACCATGCATATACCCGTCCCTTTTTGCGTAGCACTACATAGCATCCTATCTACTCCCACCGGCATAACCCTCATAGAAAGGTAGGGTCATGCATCATGCAAGTGTCAATGAGAAAAGCAACGGAGGCAAACCACCTCAAGTGGTCACCATTTTATCATGACTTCGATGCAAGCAATAAAAGTGCCATATGACGTGCAAAAAAAGGGGTCTCTTAGACATGGTCAAAGGGCTGCTTGCCTGTTTTAACAAAGTCTTCGAGGTCTTCAAATATCTCTGGTCCAACTCCAAGCATTTCGTCTACTTCGTCAACTATCATTGAAAGCAACCATAATAAGCAACACAACAAGACAAAAAATAAAAAGTGCTCTAAAAATGAGAGTTGGACTTTTCTAGGATACCTCTGGTCATATGAGGAATGACCAAGGTGATTTCATTGGAAGTGGATCAATGGACATTTCTAAACATTTTGATATGATTAAATCAAGGGGTTTATGAATTTGCAAGAGGTGTACAGAAATATTATTTTAAAAAATGAGCAAGGATACCCATTTAACAAGGCATGATTTTAGAAGCATCTAGGAGTTGGTTTCACTGGTTTTGGAGTTCAAATGATTTCTCTATGAATTTGCAAAGTTGGCTATATATGAAGAAATAGACCATTATTTGAGGTGATACAGAAAGTATTAGTAAAAATGTTCAAAAACTAAGTTTTGAACTTATAGACATCTAGGATTTTGAATCATGGAATTTGGATCAAAAATGGGCTCTCTGTGATTTTCTAAAGTTTATCATAGAAATGGAAAAATAGGATTTTGATAAATATTTCTGAGGAGAAAGTTTTTGGAAAAATGTGCAAATAGCACCATGTGATAGATCATGATTTGTGGATCCCCTAGAAATTTGAATCATCAAATTTGGATATCATTTGAATTATTTGTGGATTTTACAAGTTTACAGAAAAAGAAAAAGAAAAGGGGAAGGGTTTTACCCTTATCCTGCGCACTGGGCGAGGGATAGGCAGCGGGCCGGCCCAGCGCACTGGTGCACGCGTGCGCCAAGTTTGAACCTGATGGGCGGGGCCCAGGCGTCAGGACGTGAGGCTGATGGACGCGCCCCACGGCCTTCGTCGTCAAGCCTGGGTCAGAGAGGGCGGCGAGCTCACCGGCGATGATGCAGGGCACGGCGAGCTCGGACAAGGGCAAGAACGGGCTCAGCGTGGCGTCGCCGTTTGGGTGGAGGTGGAACCGGTCGCCGGGGTGGCCTGGTTCACCGGCGACGAGGTCACGCGGCGGAGGGGCTTCGGGCGTCGACGGTTCCGGCCGTTTCCGGCAGCTACAGAGAGGGGAAACAAGGGGGAAAGGATTAGAGGGCTGGAGGGGTTCCAGATCGAGGCAGAGGAGGAGCGGGGGAGGACTGTACCTCGCGAACTCCGGCGAGCCGAAGCGGCGGAGCTCGAGCTTGATCTCGAGCTTGGGCGGTTATGGAGAGGAACTGGGGGCGCAGGGGGATGTTTTGGCTATGCAGAGAGCGAGTGGTGAGGAGAGGAGGGCTCGGGGAGGCCTTTAAATAGGCGAACAACGGGGTGCCGTGGACTCATGCGCCGGCGGGCTCCTGCTCGTCGCTGCAGGGCTCGGGGGAAGAGGGCGTGGTGTCTGGGGTGTTCCTGGACGTCGACTACATCGGGAGGGACAGAGAGAGGGAGTGGGGAGAGGTCAGAGGCACGCGTGTGTGAGCCGCGCCATTGGCATGCTCGGGTGGCCGGTGTTTGCTTGCGCGGAGGCGCGGGGAGGAGGAGAGAGGAGGGGGCCGACCGCGTAGCGTGTTGCGGATGCCGAGGCGCATCGGCAGGTGCGCGGGGGAGGCCCGAGGTGGCCGGAGATGGCTGGAAGGGGGCGGCTACAGTGCAGGAGCGCACTGTAGCGCGCTCCAGAGCGCCCAAATGGCCGGCATGGCCATTCTTTATGCATGGTGAGCGCGTCTTTTGGTGTCTAGCAGGTCTAGGAGTGAGTAAAGAAATGAGGTGGTGCATTGGATGCCATGGATGGCCACTTGAGTGAGGAGGGAGGTGAGGAAGAGGGCTACAGGGGCTGTCCAGAGGGGTAAATGAAGTGGTTTCACCCCTCAATCATTGAGCTGAGGTGCAGCCATTGTTACTGGAGGTAGAGGAGGTCTAGGAGGGGCTGTGGTAAAAAGTTGAGCTCAAGGAGAATAGTTTTAGTGGTCAAAATGGTGATTTTTGAAAAGTAGCAGAAGGTGTTTGATAAAGGTTTTGGCAAGCAAATGATTTCCAATTGCCATGAAACTCCACAGGGTGAAATGACACATATAATTAGGGCCTCTCACCAATTTGGAGCTTATTTGGGCAAAGCTGCCAATGCAACTTTTGTAAACCCTAGAAATGAGCAGAAATAGACTTGTGTAGATCTAGTTGAGCATAACACTTCTCCTTGATGCACTACTTGGTGTAGTGGCCTCATTTGGTCATGTGAACATGCTCACAAAAGTTGGGGTTAAGGGGAGAAAGTTGGTAGTACAAACTTGCTCAAATTAGGTTCTGGACAGAAAGGGTTTTGGGGTACTTTGATCAAGATAACATTCTCTCCAACTTGTGCCATTTGGTCTAGATGCATTATTACAGCATTTGAGCATGTGCACCAAGTTTGAGAGCATTTGGACATGTTTGACAGTGCAAAAATGTTCAAACTTGAAAAAGGACAGAAGTGGTTTTGAGAGGGTTTCATGGGGTTATACTACTCTCCATGACATGGTACTTGGCAAGATCATCAAAAATGTCATATGTGACATGTTAGAATTTTCTTGGATTTTTATGAAAATATTTCCTGTAGAAATATTTAAAATCCTTGAAATGAGCAGAAATGGTTTTGGGAGGTCGATGGCATGGCTTCGTGTTTGTCGTCCTGCTTGATCACGATTGCAATTGGGATCTCTCGCGTAGATCATATTGGGCTGGAGGTTGATGGCTCGTGGTCGATGTCCTTGTAGAGACCGGGCTAGTTAGGAAGTTGGAAACGTTTCCGGAGTGTGATGGGTGGAAAACGTTGTGCACAATGGGTAACTCAGGTGGTAACTCTAGCTGGTAGCCGTCTACTCTTCATATTGAGGTGATCTCGGAGGGGGCTGATGAACCTTGGTGCTGGTTCCCTTGGCATGGAAATGGTTGGTCCCATTGAGAGAAGTGGCTTGCAGATACACCTGGTCTTCAACGCGGACGTTTATTTCTTGGCGATGGTGGTTGGTATAGTTCTTCCTCCTTGGCATGGCGGTCTTCAAATGTTTCTTCACCAGCTCAGTGATTCTTCTTCCGTCTTCGGGTAGACAAGTATGTTACCAAAATAAGGATGACAACTATCTTGTCTAAGCACTCCATGAAAACATTGTTCACGGGGTACATAAAGTAGGCTGGGGGTATTGGTGGTGGTTACGGTTGAGTATGGTCCGAGGTGTCCTCGATTTAGAGTCAAGACCTATGGTAATGACCCGACCATGTTGTGGCTTAGTAGGGCTTAAGGGTTTCAAGGATTCTAGTGTGCGAGTGAACATTTTATTATCTTATCCTTAAGCACGGTTTCTGAGATGCCAATAGTCTATCTAGTCCTTCCAACAAATAACCGTATACCATCGAGAGCATCATCTCGTGTAGGCCAAATCCAATCATCACTCATGATTTACCAAAGTCTCAGATAATTCCTCAGGGTCACTGATACAAACTCATGAAGTCATTTGTCCTCTATTCCTATATCCTCAAATTGGTCTTCCTTATGGCATCGTCAGTTCTTGTGCTATATTAGGGTGACAATGTGCTTGCTCACTATGTCCACTAGTTCCATAATGAGCCCAGTGATAAGCAAGGTTACGGAGGCTTAACTGGTTCTCTTGCAATTCTATGGGTTAAGCACATGGTTAAGGACTCGAGCTGGGGTATCTCGTGAAGTCTCGAAGGGTCTAAGAATGGGTTTCTAGTCTGGGGGGTTAAACATGACTCTACGGGGTTTTACTTGGTCGAGGAGGCTGTAGAAAAGTTCTTCAGTGCTAGTTGGTCGCCGAAGTAGACTCCTTGGTGCATCTTGTCTTGCTGGTCTTCAGTTGAGGAGAGAAATGAGAGGGATAAGTAGCATAAAGCGGGATGCCTAAAGGGGGGGTTCTATAGTGCAGGTGCAAACAACGGGTGGCAAAAAGGGCCAAACGAAAGAAACAAGGTAAGGAAGGTGATATAGTCGCATACTTGTTGCCTAGGGCAAAAGTGCGACCTATATCAAAACACAAACAAATAAAAACAAGCAAGACACAATCATGGTTCTATTCGAACCATCATACGGACTCGACTGCGCATAGGGGGTACACGACTCATCCTACCCTAGGGGTTCTCGGACTCAGTAATCATGCCTTGAGCCTCGTGCAGTCTTCTGAGTTTTCCTCAGGTGTCGCTACGTCTCTTGTAGTTGTTTGATGAAACGATCCGGGTTGGGCCTGAAGATTCTTCAACAACTTTTCGCCTGTTGAAGTGATGGGGTGAAGGTGGCTTCTTGTAGCAGGCATTGACTCAGTCTCCTGTTGTCTTCTTAATCATGACGATCCCGTTTTGTCTTCTAAGGCGTCGATGGTACCAGGTAGGTAATCCTTTATGCAATGATATTAACAAGGCATAGTAGAGATCCAACATGTCGGTTACGTTGATGACAACATCGACACCAAGAGCGGGGGATGAAGCGAACCGTTTTCCTGCTCACTATAGTGAGGCAGACCAAATGGCGAGGTTCTCATCCACCGATGGTTGCCGATACAACAACGGTAGTGACAGGGTTACTCTATTAGCGATGTATATCATGATCTCGCATATCCTATGCCATGATCATCATAGGCTAACGTTGCATCATCCTGGGCAAATTCAAAGGTGTCACCATCCTCTGGGTCTTCATGTCCTCATTCTTCAAAGGCGTATCTTCTGTTGGCATCGTCTTGCTGTGGTGTTGCCAATCTTGTGTTCAGAAGAGGTGGGTGAGTGTTTGGCAAGATGTAATCCTTCTAGCCTACCCACGAGGATTACAAGGAATCCCGTGGTCAGGGGCTTGAGGATGCTAGCGACCATTTGCAATAGTTTTGATAGGGAAAGTATACCTTAGTTTTCAAAAAAAACTGAGAAGGGAAGAGAAGTATAGATAGTTTTGAAAACTAGTAATAGTTTTGGAAATAGTTTTACCCTAACTAACGACCATGCTAACTAAGGCTTCCTATAGTCAGGATGGCTCTGATACCAGCTCTGTGTGGACCCCGACTCATAAGTCGTGATCACCGTATGCACGTGTACAGTGATCCCAGAGATCAATGCTCACTGAACACACAGAAGCCGAATAAAAAGAGTCTTACATCCCTACATACCGTATTACGCAAGTAGGACCATTGTGGTCGAGTCTTCATTATAACATCGCAGCGGAAATCTTCGTCGATAACTTGGACCCATGCCATCTGCCTTAACCCTACAGGCATTCTGACTGGGAAGCGTCCTAGCTCGCATGTTCGTCACCAAGGTATCCTTCATTATATCCCATTCTTTCATGCATGGCCAATAAAATAACCAGTGGCAAGCCAATGAGTACTTTGAATGTACTCGCAAGCAACCCATGTTTTGGTTCGATACAATAATGCATGATATAGGTAAATTTTTGCGGAAAGCTAAGTTTTGAGTGCAATGACATGATCAACAGCTTGTAAGAAATGCATCAGGAGAATTCAAGTAACCAAGAGGACAGGTTACAGATATCAACACAAAGGGAGTGGGCTCCAACCCAACTCATCCATGTCAAGTCCTTTGACTTGACCCAAGTAGTTCTTCCCACTTATCCAAACACACACACTGGTTTGTAAACATGTGGACGTAGGTTAAGCAGCACCGCCCAACTGTCCTTGACCATGGACATGGCTATTTGAATAGTTTTACACTCTGCAGAGGTTGCACACTTTACCCACAAGATCCGGGAACTTCCGTGTCATCCACGACCTTCGATACCTCAAGTATTCGGGGTAAGCACCCGATCACTATCTTTCCCTAGACGACACTAACAAGGAGTCCACTCGTTGTTCCATATCCTCACGATGTACATCATACGAGACTCGCTCGAGATCGTAACATACGAGAGGGGACACAACGGTGTATCCGGTGCCCTGTGAAAACAGTCATGGCCGCCCTACCTGGCACGACCCCGTCCCGAGAGAGCGCACCAACAACTCTCCCGTCACTAGTAATGTGGGCTCCAAACTAGTATCGGCCTAGGTAATCAATAATGCCCTTTCCCATATAAGGTTAGAGTGGTTGCGCATGTAAGGTTGGGACAGTCGACAAATCTTAAATCTAATCCGTTTTCGAAAACAACACACACCCTTGCCTCGGTACACCACTTCGTCATCAAGTGGTTACCCATCTCATTATCTCCCTCGGGCATAAGTGGCACCCGACGGGGTTTTCGAAAAGTCCTTTTGAAAATACTTTGTCTCCATCACCATGCATATACCCGTCCCTTTTTGCGTAGCACTACTTAGCATCCTATCTACTCCCACCGGCATAACCCTCATAGAAAGGTAGGGTCATGCATCATGCAAGTGTCAATGAGAAAAGCAACGGAGGAAAACCACCTCAAGTGGTCACCATTTTATCATGACTTCGATGCAAGCAATAAAAGTGCCATATGACGTGCAAAAAAAGGGGTCTCTTAGACATGGTCAAAGGGCTGCTTGCCTGTTTTAACAAAGTCTTCGAGGTCTTCAAATATCTCTGGTCCAACTCCAAGCATTTCGTCTACTTCGTCAACTATCGTTGAAAGCAACCATAATAAGCAACACAACAAGACAGAAAATAAAAAGTGCTCTAAAAATGAGAGTTGGACTTGTCTAGGATACCTCTGGTCATATGAGGAATGACCAAGGTGATTTCGTTGGAAGTGGATCAATGGACATTTCTAAACATTTTGATATGATTGAATCAAGGGGTTTATGAATTTGCAAGAGGTGTACAGAAATATTATTTTGAAAAATGAGCAAGGATACCCATTTAACAAGGCATGATTTTAGAAGCATCTAGGAGTTGGTTTCACTGGTTTTGGAGTTCAAATGATTTCTCTATGAATTTGCAAAGTTGGCTATATATGAAGAAATAGACCATTATTTGAGGTGTTATAGAAAGTATTAGTAAAAATGTTCAAAAACTAAGTTTTGAACTTATAGACATCTAGGATTTTGAATCATGGAGTTTGGATCAAAAATGGGCTCTCTGTGATTTTCTAAAGTTTATCACAGAAATGGAAAAATAGGATTTTGATAAATATTTCTGAGGAGAAAGTTTTTGGAAAAATGTGCAAATAGCACCATGTGATAGATCATGATTTGTGGATCCCCTAGAAATTTGAATCATCAAATTTGGATATCATTTGAATTATTTGTGGATTTTACAAGTTTACAGAAAAAGAAAAAGAAAAGGGGAAGGGTTTTACCCTTATCCTGCGCACTGGGCGAGGGATAGGCAGCGGGCCGGCCCAGCGCACTGGTGCACGCGCGCGCCAGGTTTGAACCTGACGGGCGGGGCCCAGACGTCAGGACATGAGGCTGACGGACGGGCCCCACGGCCGTCGTCGTCAACCTTGGGTCAGAGAGGGCGGCGAGCTCACCGGCGACGATGCAGGGCACGGCGAGCTCGGACAAGGGCAGGGACGGGCTCAGCGTGGCGTCGCCGTTCGGGTGGAGGTGGAACCGGTCGCCGGGGTGGCCTGGTTCGCCGGCGATGAGGTCACGCGGCGGAGGGGCTTCGGGCATCGACGGTTCCGGCCGTTTCCGGCAGCTACAGAGAGGGGAAACAAGGGGGAAAGGATCAGAGAGCTGCAGGGGTTCCAGATCGAGCCAGAGGAGGAGCGGGGGAGGCCTGTACCTCGCAAACTCCGGCGAGCCGAAGCGGCGGATCTCGAGCTCGATCTCGAGCTCGAGCGGTTATGGAGAGGAACTGGGGGCGCAGGGGGATGTTTTGGCGGTGCAGAGAGCGAGTGTTGAGGAGAGGAGGGCTCGGGGAGGCCTTTAAATAGGCGAACGGCGGGGTGCCATGGACTCGTGCGCCGGCGGGCTCCTGCTCGTCGCTACAGGGCTCGGGGGATGAGGGCGTGGTGTCTGGGGTGTTCCTGGACGTCGACTATGTCGGGAGGGACAGAGAGAGGGAGTGGGGAGAGGTCAGAGGCGCGCGCGTGTGAGCCGCGCCATTGGCGCGCTCGGGCGGCCGGTGTTTGCTAGCGCGGAGGCGCGGGGAGGAGGAGAGAGGAGGGGCCAACCGTGTAGCGTGTTGCGGATGCCGAGGCGCATCGGCAGGCGCCCGGGGGAGGCCTGAGGTGGCCGGAGGTGGTTGGAAGGGGGGCGGCTACAGTGCGGGAGTGCACTGTAGCACGCTCCAGAGTGCCCAAATGGCCGGCATGGCCATTCTTTATGCATGGTGAGCGCGTCTTTTGGTGTCTAGCAGGTCTAGGAGTGAGTAAAGAAATGGGGTGGTGCATTGGATGCCATGGATGGCCACTGGAGTGAGGAGGGAGGTGAGGAAGAGGGGTACAGGGGCTGTCCAGAGGGGTAAATGAAGTGGTTTCACCCCTCAATCATGGAGCTGAGGTGCAACCATTGTTACTGGAGGTAGAGGAGGGCTAGGAGGGGCTGTGGTAAAAAGTTGAGCTCAAGGAGAATAGTTTTAGTGGTCAAAATGGTGATTTTTGAAAAGTAGCAGAAGGTGTTTGATAAAGGTTTTGGCAAGCAAATGATTTCCAATTGCCATGAAACTCCACAAGGTGAAATGACACATATAATTAGGGCCTCTCACAAATTTGGAGCTTATTTGGGCAAAGCTGCCTATGCAACTTTTGTAAACCCTAGAAATGAGTAGAAATAGACTTGTGTAGATCTAGTTGAGCATAACACTTCTCCTTGATGCACTACTTGGTGTACTGGCCTCATTTGTTCATGTGAACATGCTCACAAAAGTTGGGGTTAAGGGGAGAAAGTTGGTAGTACAAACTTGCTCAAATTAGGTTCTGGACAGAAAGGGTTTTGGGGTACTTTGATCAAGATAACACCAACTTGTGCCATTTGGTCTAGATGCATTATTACAGCATTTGAGCATGTGCACCAAGTTTGAGAGCATTTGGACATGTTTGACAATGCAAAAATGTTCAAACTTGAAAAAGGACAGAACTGGTTTCGAGAGGGTTTCATGGGGTTATACTACTCTCCATGACATGGTACTTGGCAAGATCATCAAAAATGTCATATGTGACATGTTAGAATTTTCTTGGATTTTTATGAAAATATTTCCTGTAGAAATATTTCAAATCCTTGAAATGAGCAGAAATGGTTTTGGGAGGCCGATGGCATGGTTTCGTGTTTGTCGTCCTGCTTGATCATGATTGCAATTGGGATCTCTCGCGTAGATCATATTGGGCTGGAGGTTGATGGCTCGTGGTCGATGTCCTTGTAGAGACCGGGCTAGTTAGGAAGTTGGAAACGTTTCCGGAGTGTGATGCGTGGAAAACGTTGTGCACAATGGGTAACTCAGGTGGTAACTCAGGTTTTGTCCAATATTTTGAACATGACCATGTGTTGAAACTCTTGTATATGGGAAATATATGCCCACTGAGTTTCCATGATTTTTGTCAAATTTTTTTTAAAGCTTTAAAATAATTTTAACCTATTAAAGACCATTTCTGGCCTTAAGAAAAAGCCTTTAAATCAAATAGGAAAATAACTTTTAAAATTATATTTTTGTGGTTTCTGGGTATCCTATATCTAATAGGAGTCAAACATATTTTTGGAAAGATTTTTACTGCCCTGAATTAAGTACTTGCAGTACAAATCTTAATTCAGGGGTTTTTGGAAAACTAATTTTTGAAAATACTTTTTGGCCAAATTATTTTTGTAAGAAAATACTATATTGCTCTATACACATGGCATGATCATTGGTTCAAGAGTTTGGAGCAAGGAGATGAAGTATAGGAGTTGGAGGATTTATTTGATTTTTAGAGCACTTGCAAACAACAGACAAAATCCAAACAAGGCAAGGTCCATAACACTCAAAAGTTTTTGTCAAACCACATTTTATCATGATTTATTAGCTTAAGTGTTGTGCCATGAAAATCAGGGTGTGACACATACCTAGTTCAATCTCATTACCGGCAAGTCTCTTTACTCGTTCCGTAATGCATCATCCTGCAACTAACTCATTAGTCATATTGCTTGCAAGGCTTATAGTGATGTGCATTACCGAGAGGGCCTAGAGATACCTCTCCGATACTCGGAGTGATAAATCCTAATCTCGATCTATGCCAACCCAACAAACACCTTCGGAGACACCTGTAGAGTATCTTTATAATCACCCTGTAATGTTGTGATGTTTGATAGCACACAAAGTGTTCCTCCGGTATTTGGGAGTTTCATAATCTCATAATCAGAGGAATATGTATCGGTCATGAAGAAAGCAATAACAATAAAACTTAACGATCATTATGCTACGCTAAAGGATGGGTCTTGTCCATCACATCATTCTCTAATGATGTGATCCCATTCATCAAATGACAACACATGTCTATGGTTAGGAAACTTAACCATCTTTGATTAATGAGCTAGTCAAGTAGAGGCATACTAGGGACAGTTTGTTTTGTCTAAGTACCCATACATGTATCAAGTTTCTGGTTAATAAAATTCTAGCATGAATAATAAACATTTATCATGATATAAGGAAATATAAATAACAACTTTATTATTGCCTCTAGGGCATATTTCCTTCAGTCTCCCACTTGCACTAGAGTCAATAATCTAGATTACATTGTAATGATTCTAACACCCATGGAGTCTTGGTGTTGATCATGTTTTGCTCGTGGAAGATGCTTAGTTAACGGGTCTGCAACATTCAGATCTGAATGTATTTTGCAAATCTGTATGTCTCCCTCCTTGACTTGATCGCAGATGGAATTGAAGCGTCTCTTGATGTGTTTGGTTCTCTTGTGAAATCTGGATTCCTTCGCTAAGGCAATTGATCCAGTATTGTCACAAGATTTTCATTGGCCCGATGCACTAGGTATTACACCTAGATCGGATATGAACTCCTTCATCCAGACTCCTTTATTTGCTGCTTCCGAAGCAGCTATGTACTCCACTTCACACATAGATCCCGCCATGACGCTCTGCTGGAACTGCACCAACTGACAACTCCACCATTCAATATAAATACGTATCCGGTTTGGGACTTAGAGTCATCCAGAGTAGTGTCAAATCTAGCATCGACATAACCATTTACGACAAGCTCTTTATCACCTCCATAAATGAGAAACATATCCTTAGTCCTTTTCAGGTATTTCAGGATGTTCTTGACCGCTGTCTAGTGATCCACTCCTGTATTACTTTGGTACCTCCCTGCTAAACTTATAGCAAGGCACACATCAGGTCTGGTACATAGCATTTCATACATGATATAACCTATGGCTGAGGCATAGGGAATGACTTTCATTTTCTCTCTATCTTCTGCATTGGTCGGGCATTGAGTCTGGCCCAACTTCACACCTTGTAACACAGGCAAGAACCCTTTCTTTGACTGATCCATTTTGAACTTCTTCAAAACTTTATCAAGGTATGTGCTTTGTGAAATCCCAATTAAGCGTCTTGATCTATCTCTATAGATCTTGATGCCCAATATATAAGCAGCTTCACCGAGGTCTTTCATTGAAAAATTCTTATTCAAGCATCCTTTTATGCTATACAAAAATTATGTATTATTTCCAATCAACAATATGTCATCTACATATAATATTAGAAATGCTACAGAGCTCCCACTCACTTTACTGTAAATATAAACTTCTCCAAAAGTCTGTATAAAACCATATGCTTTGATCACACTGTCAAAGCGTATATTCCAACTCCGAGAGGCTTGCACCAGTCCATAAATGGATCGCTGGAACTTGCACACTTTGTTATCACCTTTAGGATCGACAAAACCTTCTGGTTGCATCATATACAACTCTTCTTTAAGAAATCCATTATGGAATGCAGTTTTGATGTCCCTTTTCCAAATTTCATAATCATAAAATGTGGCAAGTGCTAACATGATTCAGACAGAATTAAGCATCGCTACGGGTGAGAAGGTCTCATCGTAGTCAACTCCTTAAACTTGTTGAAAACCTTTCGCAACAAGTCGAGCTTTATAGACACTAACATTACCATCAGCGTCCATCTTCTTCTTGAAGATCCATTTATTCTCTATGGCTTGCCGTTCATCGGGCAAATCATCCAAAGTCCACACTTTGTTCTCATACATGGATCCCATCTTCGATTTCATGGCCTCAAGCCATTTCACGGAATTTGGGCTCATCATCGCTTCCTCATAGTTCGTAGGTTCGTCATGGTCTAGTAACATGACTTCCAGAACAGGATTACCGTACCACTCTGGTGCGGAACGTACTCTGGTTGACCTAAGAGGTTCGGTAGTAACTTGATCTGAAGTTTCATGATCATCATCATTAACTTCCTCACTAATTGGTGTAGGCATCACTGGAACTGATTTATGTGATGAACTACTTTCCAATTCGAGATAAGATACAACTACCTCATCAAGTTCTACTTTCCTCCCACTCACTTCTTTTGAGAGAAACTCCTTGTCTAGAGAGGATCCATTCTTAGCAACGAATATCTTGCCTTCGGATCTGTGATAGAAGGTGTACCCAACAGTTTCCTTTGGGTATCCTATGAAGACACATTTCTTCGATTTGGGTTCGAGCTTATCAGGTTGAAGCTTTTTCACATAAGCATCGCAACCCTAAATTTAAGAAACGACAGCTTAGGTTTCTTGCTAAACCACAGTTCATATGGTGTCGTCTCAATGGATATAGATGGTGCCCTATTTAAAGTGAATGCAGCCGTCTCTAAAGCATAACCCCAAAATGATAGTGGTAAATCGGTAAGAGACATCATAGATCACACCATATTTAATAAAGTATGGTTACAATGTTCAGACACACCATTATGCTATGGTGTTCCAGGTGGCGTGACTTGCGAAATTATTCCACATTGTTTCAAATGAAGATCAAACTCGTAACTCAAATATTCGCCTCCGCGATCAGATGGTAGAGACTTTATTTTCTTGTTACGATGATTTTCTACTTCACTCTGAAATTCTTTGAACTTTTCAAATGTTTCAGACTTATGTTTCATTAAGTAGATATACCCATATCTGCTCAAATCATATGTGAAGGTCAAAAAATAACGATACCCGCCGCGAGCCTCAATACTCATCGGACCGCATACATCAATATGTATTATTTCCAATAAGTCTGTGGCTTGCTCCATTGTTTTGGAGAATGGAGTCTTAGTTTTCAATGTTGAACATCTCTATGTTGATCATATCTACTATATGTTTCACGTTCGACCTTTCGGTCTCAGTGTTCCGAGGCCATATCTGTATATGCTAGGCCCGTCAAGTTTAACATGAGTATTCTGCATGTGCAAAACTTTCTTACACCCGTTATATGTGAACATAGAGCTTATCACACCCGATCATCACATGGTGTCTCGACACGATGAACTGTAGCAACGGTGCATACTCAGGGAGAACACTTATACCTTGAAATTTAGTGAGGGATCATCTTATAATGCTACCGCCATACTGAGCAAAATAAGATGCATAAAAGATAAACATCACATGCAATCAAAATATGTGACATGATATGGACATCATCATCTTGTGCCTTTGATCTCCATCTCCAAAGCACCGTCATGATCTCCATTGTCACCGGCTTGACACCTATATCTCCATCGTACCGTCATTGTGGTTTTGCCAACTATTGCTTCTACGATGTCGGGGGTTGGGTGCGACATATGCCAAAGGATGGCTTATCATGGTGGGGGCGAGTAGAACGTCGCCGGTGCCTGGAAATGGGATAAGGCGAAGGCATGCACACCGGTGAATCTTACCCAACTTCGGGGCTCTCCAGGGAGATAATACCCCTACTGCTGCTCTGCAGGGTCTCCGCATGATCACTATGGCAAAGTGTTTACACGGTGGCTCCTCGAGCTATTTCCTGGAGGTAGGAGAAGGCAAGGTTAGCTCTCTCCTTCCTATACGATCTGGTCCAGTGCTAATGGATTCCAACCCTTTGCATGGATGCCCTGGGGGTTTATATAGGCCTACCCCCCAGGGGTACAATGGTAATCCGGCTGGGCGCGGGCCCAGCCGTCAGTCTCTCTGGCCGCCGTCTTATCCGCCGACTCCTGGGGCCCACCGACTGGCTCGGTACGGAGCCTACAGGCCACGTCCCCCACGGGCGGGTCTTGCCGGCTGCAGATTACTGTAGTCGTGCCTCTAATGATGCAGGCTCGGTCATGAGGTCGTGGTGACAGCTCCGCCGTCTGGCGGGCGATCATTGTGGCCAGTACTTGTCTTGTCTGATTAATGGCGCGTGGGGCCCGTTGGAGGGGCCGGCCGACTTCTGGTGGCCGACTCCCATCCGGGCCGACTGGTGGTGCTTTCGCCGTCTTTCGTACGCCCGCCGACTGGTGGGACCCATCATCCCTGGGTCGTACCGGCAGGCCGTCGTGGGCACAGGGCTCCGCCCCCTGGGGATGACGTTAGGGCCGGCATGGCAATAGTGTCGCGCCCCGCGGAGATCTCTGCGGGTATGGCGTACTGTAGCCACGCCTGCCCTTGGAAAAGGGGTGGGAGTGGACCTTACTAAGGCCACTCCCCGTCCCGTCCCTCTTTATGAGGGCATGGGGGTTGTTGGTGTCGCGGGCCGACTCCCCAAGGCCGGCTTCTCTGGGAGTCGCCAGTCAGGAGTCGGCTTTATCCTGAAGCCGCTCCTCAGACTCGGCCGCGAGTGGGCAGTCGGCCGCCTCGCCGCCGACTCCTGAGAAGGCAAGCTCTCCGTCCTGGGATCTCGAGGGGCGCAGTCTGCCTCAATGCCTTGAAAGGTTTTGGGCCTGGGTTAGCCTACCCATGGCCCATTACTCCGATAGTAGTCCCCGAAGCTGGTGAGGCTCCGAGAGCGACATGTCGTGGAGCCTCAACAGTTTCTTCTCTCCGGCGGTTGGATCTGTGCTTCGCTAGCCATCTTCTGTCAAGCCGACTAGTTGGAGTCAGACTTGCTCAAGGCCGACTTGCCCCTAAAAAAGTTTGAATGTTGGGGCGGAGTTCAGGCGGCGTGCCTGATAAGCTTCCGGGTTGCCGCCCGTGGTTGACCCATCGCGAGGCGCCACGTGGCGGAGCTAGTCGGCTCACCCACGCGCGCGACAGGACAGGCCTACAGGCGGGGCCCGCCACTACCGCGCCTCGGCATGCGAACGGATCCGTTGTGGCCGCACGGACGGTTGGGGTTCCCGCGCGGTTATTGCACGTGGTAACTTTGTGTGGTAAATCATGGGGGTCGTGGGGCCCCGGGCGCAGTTAATCCCATGACGGCCCCCTCGACTTCTCAGCCCACGAGCCTACAAGTAGGCGGGGGGAGGGGGCGGCGAAGCACGCGTGCCCATTCTCCCCACTTCCTTTCACTCCTTGCTTCTTCTTCCTCTTGCCGCTGCTGCTCCGAACCACGCCGCGCCCGCAGCGATGAGCTCTTCCTCTACCGCTGCGCTTCCTGCTGTACGCTCTGGAGTGTGGGATGGCTCCGAGGTTGACGACGACGACATCTAGATCCTCCGCCATACACGGCGGCTGCCAGGCAGGGACTTATTGCGGGTATGCCTCGCGCCGGAGGGAGAATATCACCGGCGTCGGAGGAGGGCGAGCGGGTCATATTCCACTCGCACCTTATGCGCGGCCTGGGGCTACCGGCGAGCGGCTTCTTCCGCTCCTTCTTGGAGTTCCACGGGCTCCAACCGCACCACCTTACTCCGAACACGGTGGTGCTGCAAGCTGCCTTCGCCACCCTGTGTGAAGGCTTCCTCGGTGTTCTCCCCACCATCGAGCTCTGGGGTGAGTTCTTCTAGTCCAAGCTCGGCACACACGTCGCCGGCGTGCCGGCCCAGTGCGGTGCATTCATCGCGATACAGAGATCAGTGGCCGACAATCCATTTCCCACCATCGCACTGATTGAGTCGGTGAAGATGTGGCAGCGGTCCTATTTTTATGTGAAGAACATCGCCCCAGAAGGCGACTGGGTCAACCTGCCGGCTTACGAAGCCGGCGCGCCGGCTGGAAGGCTCCCCAGCTGGTCACACCGAGCCAAGACGATGTCTCCCGCTGGTGCCGCCTCCATCGCGCGACTCTGAGTGCTGACGTAGTCGGAGGACCTGACCGGGGCTAACTTGCTGGCCGCCTTCATGGCACGCCGAGTCCTCCCACTCCAAGGCCGACCTCACCTGATCTGCCAGATGAGCGGTCATCGGGACCTGAGTCGGATGTGCTCCAAGGACATGCCTCACGCGGAGGTGGCAAACACGGTGAACTACATTGCGAACTGCGGTCTCTCGGTGGACTGGCGGTTCGGCAAGGAGCCGTATTCGCGCGCCAACCCCCCGCCTATTGTAAGTCGTCTTCCTTCTTCTGTTTCTTTTGTTGCCGAGTCCGACTTGTCAAGTCTGACCGTTTTTTGTTTTGAATCAGAACCCTCTCGTCCCTCCTTCGGCCGGCACCGCGGGGCCATCTCGTCAGTTTGTCCCCGATTGGGCGGAGAGCGACGTCGACGATCCTGACTTGGGGGCGGCGGCCATGGAAGCCGACGCCGTGGGAGGAGGAGGAGAAGTAGGCGGCTCCAGGCCTTCGGCCACTTTCACCGACTGGCTTGATGATGAGGCCGAGGGAGAAGTCGCCCCGCGTCACTAGCCAAAGCCCGGCCAGCCAAGCGCGAGTTCCTCCGCCGGCTTGGACGCTCAAGGCGGTGCGAAGAAGCGCCGGGCCGGGCCGAGTACACTTGGTGGCCGGTCGAAGAAGTTCAAGGGAGCGACCGCCGCGACCAAGCAGGAAGAGGCGGCCGCGAAAGCCAACCGCTTCCGCAAGGAAGTGAAGAAGCCGCCGCTGGTCTCTGCGTAAGCGCCTCCGTCCCTTATCTTTATTTTCTCTTTGTTGACCTAGTCTGAGTTTTTCATATGCTTTTCTCGCCTCAGGGCTCCCCTCACTCTTGAGAGGTTTGTGGCCGCCTTCGTTATGGGGTCGGTGGAGCCGTCTGCCACCACTCCGCGGATTGACCCTGCCGCCGATCTTCGGGAGGCGACGGAGTGGAACGCGCAGGAGAAGCGCGAGGAGGACGAGGCCGCCCGCCGGGAGAAAGCGGAGGCCGAGAAGGCGGAGGCCTCCGCCCTGAAGAAGTTGGAGGCAGCCGAGGCCGCCGCTGCGGCAAAGCGGCCGGCCAAGGAAGTCACGCCCCGGCGGTCGGCGGTGTTCGTCACCCCCCTGAACTCCACGCCGCCGCCCCCGGAGTTCACGGGGCAGTCAGGGGAAGCCGGCGGCGAGTTCCCGATCATGGAGAGAGGCGGCAGCGACGCCCATATGCCGGACGCGGTCGCGCCGCCACAGCCGCCCCCGCTGCCGTCTAGGAGCGCGCAAGGCAAACAGCCGGCGGATCCGCCCTTGCCGCCGACTGAAGACGAGGCCGTGGCAAGGTTACTCCTTCAAGTCTTCTCGCCAACGCGCCGCCGTCTTGAGAAGGCGACTTCGGCGCCACGCCCCTTGGAGACCGGCACCACCAGCTCAACGATTCCAGACGCCGAAGCGACAAGTGCCGTGCCCATTTGGTGGGTGCGAGGAGGCGGCACGGGCCTGCTGAACCAGGCGCTTCTGGATGTCCAGACGAAGCTGCGAGCCGAGAGTGATGCCATCCAAAACTGCACCAAGGGGCACCTGGCGTCGCGGGTAGCCATCCGGGTACGCTTTCTCCTTTGTCCTTGTTTTCTTGTTCCTCTCTGTGGGGGTGCGCCAGCGCACCCACTGGGTGTAGTCCCCGAGTTTTGGGCTGGCTGCTGAGCAGGCGGCCCGGAACTCCAATTGGTAAGTTCCGGGTACTAACCTTTGTTCTGAAATACTTGTTGCAGGACTATCACAACCTCCGTGTCACCGCCTTCAACCGCAACGTTGAAGAGCTGGGCAAGCGGACCGCCAACTTGTCGGAGAGCCGGAGTGAGTCTTTTTTCTTCTTTGCGGGGGCGCGCTGGCGCACCCGCGGGTTCTAGTCCCCGAGATTCGGGCCGACTGCTGAGTAGTCGGTCCGGATCTCCCCGACGACCTTCTTCGTTGATGACTTAACGCCTTCTTTCTTCTTTTTCTTCAGAGGCCAACGCCACTCTTCAACAGCAGCTGAGCGAAGCCAACTCCACGTTGCGCGCCAAGGGGGAGGAGTGCCGCAAACTCGCGTAGAGCGCGATCTGCTGGCCGCACAATTGGCAGAGCAGAAGGAGCTGATTAAGAAGACACAGCAGGAGGCGGAAGAGGCGGAGGCCGCCCTCCTGGCCGAGTTCACGAGCGAGCGCTCCTCCTGGACTGACAAGGAGGCAATGCTGGCCTCCGGCTTCCACGAGATCGAGGACCTCGTCGACGGTGAGCTTCTTTGCTTTCCTTCTTCGAGCCGCCGACTATAGGTCGAGCTGACTCCTGGTTTTTTGACTTGTTCTTCATTCTTTCCGTCTTGGCAGACTTCTTCCCCGGCCACTTGTAGGCCGCCATTCAAGCTATCGAGGCCGATCGCGAGGAGCGGAGGGCGGATGGCACGGAGATCGCCGTTGATGCCCCTCGGACCCTTGACAAGCATATTCTGAGCATTGGGGCTCGCCTGCGGCCGGCCCACCAGATGCTGCGCTGGCTTCAACGTGTCGGCGCCCAAGCGATCGCCTCCCTATGGCCAGACGTGCAGGCTCCGCGCACCCCCAGTCGGACTACCGACTGGCTGGAGGTCGCGACTGGCCGTCTTGAGGCCTGGAAGGGTTCCTCGGCCCAGGCCGGAGCACGCCGAGCCTTGGAATTCATCAAGGCGTGGTATCCGGGGCTGGACCTAGACCGGCTGGCCACACTCCGGTCAGAGGCCTAGCCGAAGTTGGCAGCCGCGGAAGACGCCCTTGTCAAGCGTGCAACGGTGATCGCCGAGTACACCGACACCAACATCTTTGTCCCTGAGCGGGCTGAAGACAGCGAGGAGGTGCCGCCGGAGTGGTTTGGCCTGAACCCCGACTACGGCGAGGACTCGGCAGAGGTGATCAGCTCCAGCGTCGAGGAGGAAGACAAGGCGGAGTACGGGAGCGAGACGGAGGCACCGGAAGACGGAGCGGACGGCCGGCCTCAGCTCAACCGTGCCTCCAGCAACGAGCCGTGCCCGCCCGAGCCGACTGCCGCCGGAGGTGATCAAGCCGAGACTGCCCAGCCGGCCGCCCCAACATCCAACACCGTCGTCTCCTCCGATCCTCCAAACCCGTCTGCCGCCCCTAGGCTGCCACCTTTTCTTTGTTTTATCTGTTCTAATAGTTTTCGAAGAACTTGTTAATTCGCACAATTCCACCCGCGGGGTGTATTTTGAAATTCTGCTCGAAGATTCGGCCAAGGGCCTTTGTTATGTAAATATTCATCCGACTTCTATCTTTCTTGCTCATTGTTCTTTTGGCTTTTTCCTTTGCTGTCTTCCCTCAATTGACGTCTTTGTCAGTCAGACAGCCGCTCTGCGGACTACTGCTGGATCAAATTCTTGGTCACTTTGGAAAGACAAGTACTTAGTCGTTTTTAGAGTTGTTTAACAAGTCGGATAGAAGGCGGCAAGCCAACTATTCAAGAGTCGGTTTGCGGAAAAAGGCTGGAAGCCGGCCTTAAGCTATGTTTGTGCTTTGAGTCCTTAGCCATTTTTCATGTGGACGCCCATTCTTTTCATGTGGACGCCCATTCTTCCTTACTCCTGCCCACCAGACAATTGCTCTGTGAGCTGCGGCTTCTGGCAGAAGACGGCTTAGACGCCACACACTACTTGTCCGGCTGCAGCAAGCATTTCATAGCGCAGGACGGCAAGTCCCCGGGCCGACTAGTCGAACCCGGCGCCAAGCGGCATAACAAAGAGTAATATACTCGAAGGCATATTTCTTATCATATAGATAAAAGAGGGCAGTCCCCGAGCTCTTCTCGGGGGGGCCGAAGTCTTGGTGCTTTTAATACAAAAGGTAGCGTGGTACATACTGCGTTTAACTATAAAATTTTCGGAGGAGATTTGCATTCCATGGCCGCTCTGTCTCTTTGCCGGAGTCGTCCCTCTTGCGTGCTCGGGGCTTCTGAGCGTCGATCAGGTAGTAGGAGTCGTTGCCAGTACTTTGCTGATGATGAAGGGGCCTTCCCAAGGCGCCAACAACTTGTGTTGGCCGGCTGTTTGCTGGATTAGTCGGAGCACGAGGTCGCCCACCTGGAAAGATCTCGGCCTGACCTTCCTGTTGTAGTATCTGTGCAAGCTCTGCTGGTAGTTGCTGGACCGGCTGAGTGCCAACAGCCGGCCCTCTTCCAGCAAGTCGACGCTGTCTTGTCATGCTTCTTCTGCTTCTTCCTCAGTGTACATGGTGACTCGCGGGGAATCGAACTCTATGTCCCTTGGGATGACGGCTTCAGCATCGTAGATGAGGAAGAAAGGCGTGAAGCCGGTTGACTTTTTTGGAGTCGTGCGCATACTCCAGAGGACGGCTGGCAACTCGTCGAGCCAGCAGCCAGCCGAGCGCTCCAGAGGCTCGATCAGTCGGGGCTTGATGCCGGACAAGATGAGGCCGTTTGCTTGCTCCACCTGGCCGTTTGACTATGGATGGGCGACGAACGCTAGGTCCAGTCGGATGCCCTGTGTCGCACAGAAACGGGCCAAGGCGCCTTTGGCAAAATTCGTGTCGTTGTCCGTGATGATGCTGTGTGGTATGCCGTACCGAATTGTGATGTCAGAGATGAAAGTCACGGCAGTCGGACCATTCAGTTTCTTGATTGGCTTCACTTCTATCCACTTGGTGAACTTGTCCACTGCGACAAGTAAGTGAGTTATGCCACCTCGTGCCGTCTTGAATGGTCCCACCATGTCTAGGCCCCAAACTTTGAAAGGCTAGGCAATGGGGATGTTCTTGAGTGCAGAAGCCGACTGATGCGGCTTGGAGCGGAACTTCTGGCACCCTTTGCATTTTTGGACCAATTCCTTGGCCTCTTCTAAGGCCGTTGGCCAAAACAAACCATGTCAAAAAGCTTTGGCGACGAGTGCTCTTGAAGCCGCATGGTGGCCGCACTCGCCTTGATGGATGTCTTTGAGAATTGCTTGGCCTTGCTCTGGCTCTACGCAGCGTTGGTAGACACCAGTGACGCTGCGCCTGACCAGCTCTCTGTTGACTATGGTGTAGGCTGCCGCTCAGCGTTGTACTTGCCGAGCTAAGGTCTCATCAGTCGGCAGCTCTTTGCTCACCAGGAATTTGAGGATGGGCTGGGCCCATGAGGGTGCTGCTATTTCTTCGACCGCCAGAACTATGACTTGGACGAGGGCGGCTGGGCTGGGAGGCAGCGTGCTGGAGTCAGCAACCGCTTGCTGGATTAATGAAGTCCCCGGGCCGACTGGCGCAGCTCTTGGGCCGAGTTCTGGAGTCTTCGGGCCGGCCGCCGCTGTCCCCGGGCCGGGTTCTGCAGTCCCTGGGCCGGCCTCGACTGTGGCGGCTTTGGAGCCATCTGCCAAAATCCCCGTACCGTCTGCCGGGGCTCTGGAGTTGGATCCGACTTCTTCGGGGGGAGCCGACACAAAGATGGAGTCTGATTCTGGTGAAGGCTTGACAGACGGCTTGAGGAGGCGTTGAAGGGCGACGCCGGATGGTATTGCTTGGCGGGTAGAGCCGATTCGTGCCAAGGCGTCTGCTTGGTCTTGTCGTTTCTTGGCACATGGAGGAACTCGCACCCCTCGAAATATCCACTGAGTTGCTGCACGAGGAAACGGTAACTCGCCATGTTTGCATCTTTGGCGTCCCAGTCGCCAGACGACTGCTGAACCACTAAGTCCGAGTTGCCATAACACAGGATCCGTCGAATGCCAAGTTCTTTGGCAAGTCGGAGCCCGTGAATGAGCGCTTCGTACTCGGCGACGTTGTTGGAGGCAGCAAAGTGGATTTGCAGTGCGTATTTGAGCTTGTCGCCTTTAGGAGAGGTGAGGACAATGCCGGCTCCCAAGCTGGTGCGCATCTTGGAGCCGTCGAAATGCATCCGCCAATGGGTGGAGTCGGGCGCTGGAGGTAGGTACTGGGTCTCGGCCCAGTCGATGAGAAAGTCGGCCAGTGCTTGTGACTTGATGGCGGTGCGGGGCTGGTAGTGGATGGTCTAGGGAGCCAGCTCTATGGCCAATTTGGCCACTCGGCCAGAAGCATCTCGGCTTCCGATGATCTCGGCAAGTGGGGCCGTGCAGACCATAGTGATTGGATGCTCTTGAAAGCAAGGCTTCAATTTCTTGGCGGCAAAGTGCACGCCATAGCACATCTTCTGGTAGTGGGGGTAGTTCTGCTTGGAGGTCGACAACACTTTGCTCAGGTAATATACTGGTCTCTGGACAGGTAGTGCCTTGCCTTCCTCCTTGCTTTCCACTACAATGACTGTGCTGACTACCCGGCTGGTGGTGGCGATGTACAGGAGCATAGGCTCCTTAGGAGTCGGAGCCGCCATAACGGTTGGGGTAGTCAGCATCTTCTTCAACTGGAGAAAAGCTTCATCCGCCTTGTGGTTCCACTCGAAAAAAGTGGTCTTCTTCATGAGCTGGTATAAGGGGAGAGCTTTCTCGCCTAGCCGGCTGATGAATCGGCTGATGGACGCCAAGCAGTCGGTGAACTTTTGCACATCTAGCAGTCGGCTGGGTACCTCCATCCTCTCAATGGCTTTGATCTTTACAGGGTTGCACTCTATGCCGCGTTCAGAGACCAGGAAGCCAAGGAGTTGTCCGGCTGGTACTCCGAAGACGCACTTCTCAAGATTGAGCTTGATCTGGAATTGGCGCAGGTTCTCAAAGGTCTCCTTGAGGTCTTCCAGCAGTGTTCCACGCTTCTTCGTCTTCACCACCACATCATCCACGTAGACGTGGGCGTTTCTGCCGAGTTGCTTGAGGAGGCACTTCTGCATGCAACGCTGAAAGGTGGCGCCGGCATTCCTCAAGCCAAACGTCATGGTGAGGTAGCAGAAAGCTCCAAACGGCGTGATGAAGGCGGTCTTCAGTCTGTCAGCCAGGTTCAGCTTGATCTGGTGATATCCTGAATATGCATCCAAAAAGCTCAACAGCTCGCATCCGGCTATGGAGTCTATCACCTGATCAATTCTGGGTAAAGCAAACGGGTCCTTGGGGCAAGCCTTGTTGAGGCTTGTGTAGTCAATACACATTCGCCACTTCTTGTTCTTCTTCAATACCAGGACCGGGTTGGCTAGCCACTCTGGAAAGAATAATTCCATAATGAAGCCGGCTGCTAGGAGTCGGGCTATCTCTTCTCCGACAACTCTTCTCTTTTCTTCTGATAGGTGGCGCAAGGGCTGCCTGACCGGCTTTGCATCAGATCGGACATGTAACTTGTGCTCGGCGAATTCCGTCGGCACACCTGGCATGTCTTTGGGGGACCATGCGAAGATGTCCCGATTCTCACGAAGGAAATCGATGAGCTCGCCTTCCTATTTGCTGTCGAGGTTTGCGCCTACGACAGCGTGCCCCTCTGGGTGCTCCGGATCCAAGGGTATCTTCTTTGTCTCTTTGGCCGGCTTGAATGAACCCTCAGCCTCTGAGTCCTTTGGGTTAGGCGACACCTCTAGCTGCTTGCCGGCCATCGCCACAACCCGGTTAAGGAGCCGCTTCTCGGCTGCGATCACCAGGGACTCGGCCAGCCGACTACTCTAAGCTGCACAGGCGGACGACTTCCGATAGTCGCCAGCTACGGTCAGAATCCCCCTGGAACTGGGCATCTTCATTTTGAGGTAGGCGTAGTGGGGGACCGCCATGAACTTGGCTAGGGCGGGTCGACCAAGTAATGCATGGTAGGGGCTCTCGAGGTCCACCACCTCAAACCAAACTGACTCTCGGTGGAAGTGATCTTTCTCTCCAAAGAGGACGTCCATCAGGATCTTGCTGATTGGTGAGCAGGAAAGACCAGGAACAATGTCGTGGAACACAGTCCGACTGTTCTCAAGCTGTCTTTGCTTGATTCCTAACTTCTCCATGGTGTCCTTGTACTGGATGTTGATGATGCTACCTCCGTCTATCAGAACTCGCGAGAAACGAGCAGCTCATCTATCCGTGGCAAAGGTGGCATCCAAGACCAAGGCATAAGAGCCCGGACTCGGCATCACCTCTGGGTGATCAGCTCTGTTCCAGCTGATAGGCTTCTCGGACCAGTGCATGAACTCTGGTGTCTCTGATGCTACTGCATTTACCTCTTGTCGCTGCAGCCGCCTGCTGCGTCGATCATCAGCCACGCTGGTAAATATCACGTAGGCTCCGTGCTCTTTGGGGTACTCATCTTGTACCGTGCCGACTGGCCTGACAGCCGGCTGTTGGGGCGGAGGCGGAGGCTGCTGCCCAGCAGGCGGGGGACGTAGGAGGCCGTCTCCTTTGGCGATCCTGGTGAGCCAGTGGCACTTCCGGGTGGTGTGATTCGACGGCTTCGCGCCGCTATGGAACTTGCAAGGACCATCCAGAGTCTGCTCGTATGAGAAAGCCGGCAACCAGTTGGGCTTGCCACCTTTCTGTCGCTTGGGTGGAGGCTGCCCATCCGGCTGCTGGTCTTCAACTGTCGCCACCTGCCGGTTGCTGGAAGCCGGCTGCTGGGCCTTGCGCTTGTGGTCGTTCTGCTGTTGCCGCCGACTGGCGTCTCCTGCCGGAGTTCTTGGAGCCTGAGGGGCCACTTTGCCAGTCGCGCTAACTTGAATCTCCGCCTTCATGGAGGAGTCGGCCGTGGCATACTTGTCTGCTATGATCAGCAGCTCGTCGAGGGTTTCTGGCTCGTCGGAGAGGAGCTTGTGCTTGAGGAGGGTGCCTTCTCTGCACCCAGCAGTGAAGTACTCGATAGCCTGCACCTCATGCACGCCCTCGCAGGAGTTCCGAAGCTCAGCCCAACGCGTGAGGTAGTCGCGAGTCGACTCGTTGGGGCCTTGGATGCACAAGGAAAGCTGACGAGGCTTGGGAGGACGCTTGTACGTGCTTGTGAAGTTGCGGACGAATGCATCGGTGAAGTCGACCCAGCTGTTGATGCTGCGGGGTTTCAGGCTGTTCAGCCATGTCCGGGCCATGCCCTGGAGCATGAGCGAAATGTATTTTACGGCGACACGCTTGTTGCCGTTCGCTATGTTGACGGCCGTGGAGTTGTCAACCAGCCAGTCCTCCGGCTTCACGGAGCCGGTGTACTTGGGCGTGTCTCTTGGGAGCGTGCACCCTTTGGGAAAGGGCTCGTCTCAAATGCGGGGCCCGAAACAAGGCGGGGCCAACTCATCTTCTTCTTCCAGTGCCAGGGATTGGTGGAGTGAGTCGATCCGGTGGCGGGCGTCGTTTTCTCCGACTCCCTCTCGGCGGCCAAGGCGGTCGCCGAGATTCGGATGGTCAATAGGCGGCGGGGAGACTCACCTTTCCTTGCGAGGAGGAGGAGGCGGACAGTCGTCCCGTCGTTCCACTGCTCTCGGGCGGCCATCTTGGTCGCGCTCTATGGTAATGTGAGTCCGACTGTGGCTGACAGCCGGATCCTTGTCTTTCCTCCCTCGGGCGCCGCCAGTCGGCGTTTGAGATGTCGCGCCTTGATCTCGGCGTGGAGGCGGGTCATCGTTTTGTCACTGCGACGCCTCCGTGCGGCAGCCGGCCTCGTTCTGCGCGACAGCCGCGTCGAGGAGCTGCTGGACTCGCTCCGTCATCAGGCGGCGCTCTTCGCCCTCGAAGTTATCCAGCTCGTCCACCGCCGCCTGGGCGGCTCGAATGTTCTCCGCAGGCGTGGCGTACACAGGGCGAGTTGCCCCGAACAGGTTGGCGATGGCCACGCCGCGCTGCCGGACCGCGCCATCGCCTTCATCTCCCGACTCCATTTGCGCGGGAGATGGAGCTGGATCCGCCAGAATCGTTGTGGCTGCACATGAGGGGCTGCGGGATCAGTGGCACGCGGGTCCGCGTTGACTTCCCCTCCCCTCACGTGATGTATCTTTGTCGGGGATGGAAGATGTTTGCTCATATCCACCGCTTGACGGAGGGGCTAACTCTCCATTTTAAGCTGATGGAGGGTGGCCTTCCCTCCGTCAAGGTCTTCGGGTGTTTTCGGACCCGTGCAAGGTGCTGCGTGGAGAGCTCTTCTGATAGTGAAGACTCCTCCTGGGGCGGGCGTGACGAGGAGGACAGCGGCAGCGACGACGAGGGTAGTAGGCGGCAGGATGACGGGTCCGATTAGGTGTCGAGCGCCGCTCCGTGCGGCACCGGCGACCCCATCATCCGCGTCGCCGGCTCCCTGAACTTCTCGGGGTTGTCTCCTTGGGCGGCTGGCATTGGGAGGCTGCGGGAGAGGAAGAGGGCGGGCGGCAAGGCCGTCAAGTAGGAGTACGCGGGCACCGACGCCTTCGACGCGTGCTGACGTCCTACCGCCTCGTCTTCGAGCTCTGGTTCCCGCGCCGCCATCACCATCCAGCCTTTGGACGGCCACCAAGATGTTCTCTTGGTGTCTTCTGCCACCCGTAGCTCGCCTAGGCGCTCCTTTTGTCTCTTTCGCCTCCTTGACCTGCCTCCTGAGGAGAGGGACAAGAAAGGGATTACAGGCACCTTATCTCTTTTTAGTTTGTAAGCGTTCGGGCCTTTGTTGAATTTAAAACTTGTAATCCCATCATTCATTTTTTTCATTCCCTATGGGTTGTACCTGAGTGGAATGTTTTTAATGGAAAAGGGATGCTTGCCGGGTCATTTGTTTGTGGGTGGAACCCACGACAAGGAGTAAATCCTTGATATCTTCAAGATAAACATTTCCTTGCCCGGCAACAGGCCTTGCCGTCCCCCCACGTCGCTCGACCTTCCTCATGCCTTTGGCAGAGGCAGGGATGAGGCGGGTTCTGGCTCCTTGTTTCATCGTTTCGTTGCCGCCACTACGACCAAACTTGGCCCCAGGAACGAGCCCTAGGGCCTAGAGTTATGGGAGCACGGTGGCTTGGGGGAAGACGAGGTTTCACATACCTCAGTCCATAATGGAATGCATGATAAGGGATGAAGAACTTATCTGAAGATGCAGCCCCTGGCAACCCTGGTTCGCCGTGGGTGAATCTTTGCTCTTGCAGCCCCCGGCAATTCTGGCTTGCCGGGGGCTAGATGCTGGTCTGTTCATCTTCTTTTCCTTCCCAAGTGGTTCGGCACGGATATCCGTGTGTCCTGTGAACCAAAGAAGACAAAAGAAAGACAAAGAGATGCACACTCGACCTCTAAGCTAGGGGTTAGTCGCCGCTAAGCACTATCAACCCTAACCAAGGACGAGACTCGACCTAGCATGCATGCTATAACATAGGGCGCCAGCGCTTCATTTATTTATGCTCAGGGTCTGCGCCTGGCTTTGTACAAAGTGTTACATGCATCATCGGCAATGCTTGTACAAAAGGTGGCTTGCCGGGGGGCCCGGCAAGCCGCGCCTCACGGGTAAAACTTGCGAAGATGCTCAATGTTCCAGGAGTTACTCACCGGAACGGCATCTTTGGTCTCCAGGCGGACTGCGCCGGGCCTGGTGACTCGTATTACCCGATAAGGGCCTTCCCACTTTGGTGTCAACTTGTTGGAATTCTTGGCCGATTGAACGCGCCAAAGGACAAGGTCGCCTTCCTCAAGGCTTCGGGCATGAACCTTGCGGCTATGGTAGCGGCGCAAGGCTTGCTGGTAGCGTGCTGCTCTCACAGCCGCCCGAAGACGATATTCCTCAAGGAGCATTGCGTCATCTTGCCGCAGTTGCTCTTGCTCAAGCTCATCATAAGCGAGCACTCGAGGTGACCCGTATATGAGTTCAGTGGGGAGAACTACTTCTGCCCCGTATACTAGGGAAAAGGGTGTCTGGCCGGTGGCTCGATTTGGCGTCGTCCTGATCGACCAAAGAACCGTCGGCAACTCATCAATCCAGCGCCTTCCACTCTTGTGCAACCTATCAAAGGTCTTGGTCCTTAAGCCTCGCAGTACTTCAGCGTTTGCCCTCTCAGCTTGACCATTGCTTCGTGGGTGAGCAACGGAAGCGAAACATACTTTGCTGCCGAGGTCTTGGATATATTGCATGAAGGTGCGTCTTGTGAAACGTGTGCCGTTGTCGGTGATGACCCTGCTGGGTACACCAAAATGGCACACTAGTCCCTTGAAGAACTTGACGACTTACTGAGCTATGACCTTCCTCACTGCCTCCACCTCCGGCCACTTTGTGAACTTGTCGATTGCAACGTACAAGTACTCAAAGCCCCCCACAACGCGGGGGAAAGGGCTCAGTATGTTGAGCCCCCAGACCGAGTAGGGCCAGGAGAGAGGAATGGTTTGAAGGGCTTGAGCTGGCTGATGAAGCTTCGTTGAATGGAACTGACACGCTTCACACCTGGTGACTAGTGTCGTCGCATCCTGGAGGGCGGTGGGCCAGAAGAAACCTTACCGAAATGCCTTGCCGGCAAGGGCCCTTGACCCGATGTGGGATCCACATAAGCCTCCGTGTATCTCCGCCAACAGCTCCAGTCCTTCCTCCCGAGGGATACACTTCAATTTCACACCGTTCGGCCTCTTTCTGTACAGGACGTCATTGACGAACTGGTACATGGTAGAGCGACGGGCTACTTTTTCTGCTTCTTCCTGCTCTTCAGGAAGTTCCCCTATTTGGAGCAATCGGACGGTATGCTGTGCCAACGCTGGAGCCTAGGGCTCGACGGCGAGGACTAAAGGCATTTCCTCCGCTATAGGAGCAGCTGTCTCGACGGCAAGAGCTTGACGCTCCGCCGGAGCCAGCCGTCCCGTGGCGGGCTCAGTGTCCCCGGCAACATCCTTGCCGGCGGCTCCGGGGAGCTCGGCGGGAAAGCACTTGCCAGGTCCTGATTTCCTCCTCTTGTTCTGCTCTGTTGATAGATCAACGGATGGCTGAGTTAGCTAGAGCACAAAGGTACCTGGTTCCACAGGTAGCTTGAGGGCAGTGCGTTTTGACAGGTAATCGGCGATATCGTTCTCCGCTCGGGGAACGTATTCAGCCTGTATACCGTCGAAACGCTCTTCCAGCTTTCTCACTTCGTCGACGTAGGCCTTCATCAATGGGCTGTGGTAGTCCTTGTTGACTTGCTTGACGACGAGCTGCGAGTCGCCCCTGACGATGAGCTTCTTGATTCCAAGGTCCGCCGCGATCCTAAGACCGGCAAGCAGCCCTTCGTACTCTGCCGTATTGTTTGTTGACACCTCCCTGGGGAAGTGCATCTGGATCACGTACTTGAGGTGCTCTCCGGTGGGCGCGACAAGCAGTACGCCAGCCCCGGCGCCGTGTAAGGAGAAAGCCCCATCAAAGTACATGATCCAACTGCAACTTGCCTCCTTGCCGGGGAGAGAAGTCTCTTGGGCTTCTTCGTCAGGCGTTGCGGTCCATTCTGCAATGAACTCCGCCAGGACTCGGCTCTGAATCGTCGAAGTACTTTCAAACTTGACGCCAAAGCTGGACAGCTCCAGTGCCCATTCCACAATTCTTCCTGTTGCATCTGGATTGTGTAATATCCGTTGCAGAGGGAGGCGAGTGACGACAGTGATCTCGTGTGCCTGGAAGTTGTGACGCAGCTTCCTCGAGGCCATAAGAAGGCCAAAGAGCAGTTTCTGCACGCCGGAGTACCTTGATCTAGCTCCCTGTAGGAGGGAACTAACAAAGTAGACCGGGTGCTGCATCATTTTCTTCTTCGGTGGCACTTCAACTGGCTGTGTCGTCTCTGCATTGGTGGTGTCGGGCTCTGTCGCTGCCATTACCTCGTCGTCAACCTCTCTCTACGCCACTAGTGCGGCGCTGACCACCTGGTTCATTGCCGCCAGGTATAGCAGCAATGGCTCCTGTGGCCTAGGCACAACTAGTATTGGCGCGGAGGAGAGGTACTTCTTCAAATCTTGCAATGCTGCTTCGGCTTCTGGCGTCCACTCCATCGGGCCCGCCTTTTTCAGGATCTTGAAAAAGGGAAGGGCGCGCTCAGCCGACTTGGAAATGAATCTGCCCATGGCGGCGACACAACCAGCAAGCCGACGCACATCCTTGATTCGCTTGGGTGCTTCAATCTGCTCTATAGCTTTGATCTTGTCCGGATTGGCCTCTATCCCACGTTGTGACACAAAGAACCCGAGAAGCTTGCCGAACGGGACGCCAAAGACGCACTTCTCAGGGTTCAGCTTGAGATTGATCTTGTGTAGGTTTGCAAATGTTTCTTGCAAATCCGGTATGAGGGTTGCCCTGTCCTTGGTTTTGACCACTATGTCATCCATATAAGCTTCCATATTTCTATGGAGCTGGGGTTCAAAACCAATCTGGACCGCCCTTGCAAACGTCGAACCAGCACTCTTCAGCCCGAAAGGCATCCACATGAAACAATACGTACCACATGGTGTGATGAATGCTGTTTTCTCTTCGTCTTCTCTTGTCATGAAGATCTGGTGGTAGCCGGAGTAGGCATCGAGGAATGACAACAGATCACACCCAGCTGTGGAGTCAACAATCTGGTCGATGCGCGGCAATGGGAAGGGGTCCTTAGGACAAGCCTTATTGATATCTGTGTAATCAATACATAGCCTCCACTTCCCATTAGCCTTATGCACTACGACCGGATTGGCCAACCACGTTGGATGGAACACTCCTCTTACCAAACCCGTTGCTTCCAGTTTCCGGATCTCCTCTGTGATGAACTCTTGTCGTTCCAAAGCTTGCTTTCTGACCTTCTGCTTGACGGGCCGCGCATGAGGACAGACAACAAGGTGGTGCTCAATCACCTCCCTAGGAACGCCGGGGATGTCGGAAGCTTGCCATGCAAACACACCGACATTCGCTTGCAGGAAGGTGACGAGCGCGTCTTCCTATTTGTCGTCAAGGGTGGAGCTTATGGTGAAAGCCCCTCCCGTGCCATCCTCATTCACAGAAACCTTCTTGGTTCCCGGCGGTATGTCCCTGGGCTTCTTGTTTCCACCGGTGGAGCTCTCTGGCATGTCCTCCACGGGAGGGCTACACTCCGGAGAGGTGCGCTTGCCAGAGTGGGTGTCCGAGGTCTCACCGGTCTTCTTCTTCTTCTTCCCTCCCGGGGTCCCAGCGGCAGGAGCAAGTGCCCTAGTGGCGGCAGCTACTGCAACTGCTTGCTGGTATAGTTGGTCAGTGCAAATCAGCGCATCTTTCTTATCGGAGGAGATGGTGATGGTCGTCACAGGTCCTGGCATCTTCAGGGTGTTGTAGGCGTAGTGTGACGCCGCCATGAACTTGGCCAGTGCTGGGCAGCCAAGGATCCCATTGTAGGGCAAGGGGATCTTGGCAACATCAAACACGATCCTCTCCGTCCTGTAGTTCAGATCGCTTCCAACAGTCACGGGCAGCATGACCTTTCCCTTAGGTTGGCTTCTTCCCGGGTTGACCCCCTGAAACATGCCTGTCTCTTCGAGGTCTCCATCAGGAATCTGCAGTTTCTCGATCACGGCAGGCGAGATCAAGTTCAAAACGGCCCCGCCATCGACTAGCATCTGTGTCACCTTGAGGGTGCGTATTGTTGGTGAAACCAACAATGGCAAGCACCCGACCGCAGTAGTGCGATCAGGGTGATCCTCAGTGTCAAAAATGATAGGTGTGCTGGACCACTTCAGCGGCCTTTGGGCATCAAACGACGGCTCTGGCGCTGTAATCACTCGCGCCTACTGTTTAAGCTGGCGGTGAGAAGTATGCAGCGAGGCGCCGCCGTCGATGCACATGGCCTTTGTAGCTTTCTGAAACTCTTGGTCACCGGATTCGTCGTCCTCTTCGTGATCGTCGTCTTCTGGCTTTTTGTCACAGCCCGGGCGGGCCTCTCCTGTTGTTTATCCTTGCCGCGACGGCCCGCCTGGCCGTCACGCTTCTTGCCGGACCCCTTAGCACCATCTTGGCCCTTCTCCTTGTCCCGCCTCTCATATTCATCCCTCTACTTCTCAGCGAGGAGCTCAACCTGTCGGCAGTCTTGGAGAGCATGGCCTTTGGTGCGATGGATCTTGCAGTATCACTTGTCAGAGTTTCCTGGCTTCTCAGCAACCGCCAAGGCCCGGCAGGCGACACATCCGGCAATTTCCTTGCCGGGGTCATCTGCCTTGGTTTTCTTGGTGGAGCCGGTGTCATTAGATCCCTCGACGGCAAGCACGACTTTACCTTTGCGCTTCCTGTTGCGGCGCCGGCCCTTCTTCGCCAGGCGGCAATATCTTCATCTGAGGAGTCGGTTTCCACGCCGGCGTCTTCGTCGGGGTACTTCCTTCCCTCTTCAGCCTGGGCACATCTGTCAGCAAGAACATAGAGTTCTGCTACATCTTTCACCTTGTTCATTGCCAGCTCTTCGCGCATCTTGCGGTCTCCCACTTTCTGATGGAACACGCTGATGATGGCGGCAGGGTGAACATCAGGGATATTGTACTGTATCCGGCTGAACCTGTGTATATACTTGCGGAGACTCTCGCCTCCCTTCTGGGGAATGACGTGCAGGTCGCTCGCTTGGCCATGGGCTTGGTGGCCTCCAGTAAAGGCGCCCACAAACACATGGCACAAATCCGACTAGGAGGAAATAGAGTCTACCAGCAAGTGCATCAACCATGACATGGCATTGGGTTTAAGAGCCAACGGAAAGTAATTCGCAAGCACCTTATCGTCGCGGGCTCCGGCAGCTTGCATCGCAATGGTGTAGATGCTGAGGAACTCGGACGGGTGGGTCTTGCCGCTGTACTTTTCGCCCACGTCAGGTTTGAAGGTGCAGTGAGTGGGCCACTAGAACTGCCGCAGCTCACGGGTAAAAGCCTGACAGCCTACCTCGTAAGGTAGGCCTCAAGGGCTCTCCGGTGCCGGGTGGTTCACAGCAAGCCCTGCTCGCCTGTTTGACTGGTGGCGCGCTCCGCGCCGGTGCTCGATAGTGGTTTGAGCGTCTTCATGTTCTCTTTCCCGAAGGACATGGCGCTAGTCACAGTGGGTCCGCAGGTCGGACGACGCTATGGAGATTTCGTCGCCCGTAACATCGCGACAGGCTGGCGTCTGCGGTACCGGGCGAGGAGGAGGCGAGTGCACCGTGGTCGCGGCGCCGCCGGCTTTCCTGCTACTGGTGCGTGGGACTCTGTCGGAGCGTCGACCCGGGGGCTCCACCGGACTCAGTTCGTCTTTGTTGGCCACCGCAACAAGGCTTCAGATAGTTGCTCTCCATTCGTCGAGTTTCCCTGTAGTGGGAGGAAAATCGAGGAGCAACTGCGCGCACCAGGGCTTCTGCTGGCATTGGTGGCAGCGAAACCTGCACAGATCGCGACGCGCTTCGACTTCTGACCATGTCAGAAGGAGCTCTATCACGACCCCGCGGTCACATGCCATCTTCACCAGCGCCTCGGCGAGCGGGCAGGTCTTCTACCTCCCGGGAGTGGCGCTCGGGGCTCTTCCCACAGCGACGCCCGGGGTCTTTCGGCGTGATTGCGCCGTTCGTCACACGCCGCTTGAGAGGAGCGCGCCGTCGGCACCGGCATGGGAGTCTTGGAGGCCCTCGCATCGCCTTCGGGCGGGGTGGTAGCGATCTTGGAAGGCCCCGCGCCACCCGCGGAGGGCCTGGCTCCGTCTTTGGATTTGGCGGCGTGTGGCCCGTTACCAGGTGCACGAACATCGCCACCTCCCAAACTCCGGCTGCTGGGACGGTGTTGGTGTTCACGAACGGCACCCCGGGTCCTTTCTGCGACCGGTCCGCTGCTCGCCCGCGTCGGGACGGGATGTCCGGCTTCCGACGGGCCAACCGCCACCGTCGTCTTCTTCTTGGGCACCATGACGATGAAGAAGCGTCGAACTAACTGCTAAAGCAGATTCTCACAACTGCGCCCCCTACCTGGCGCGCCAAAGATGTCGGTGGGAACGACACCTATGGGATCACAAGAATCCCTACTATGGTTGCGGGGTGCGGGGTCATGAGAAGAGCGGATCAAACAGATAGCACACGGTTCGTTTACCCAGGTTCGGGCCGTGAGGATGCATAAAACCCTACTCCTGCTTTGATGGATTGTATATTTGTGTTCTTGAGCTAGCTATGGGGCGTGAGGAGCTCCAAAAAGCCGAATCCTCCTCCTGGTCGCCTCGGGCCTCCTTTTATAGAAAAGGGGTTGCCACAGTGGCACACAGGAGGTGGAAAGGGTACAGTGATGTGAGGTTATCCCTCACATTACATGACAAGGCGCATTTAATGCATCTTGCCCAGGTGTCCTTGCTTTATCGGGGATGGGGGAGAGCCCTGTCTCGTCCGTCGCCGCTCCCTCTCGTGTCGACACGCGCCCTATCCAGCGGCGCCCGTGGTGCCATGTAGGCAGGCAGGCAGCTGAGGTGGCGCAGTGGTGAGTCTCCACGAAGATCCGCATGCCGCCACGCAGGTGCCTGCCCAGCTGGTTGGGTTGGCAGCTGCATGCGAACGGCGGTGGAGGTTTGACTGGCGTGGGCCTAATGGTGGCCCTACGGGTGTTCTTGGCAAGGGACTTGCCGGGGCCCCGGCAAGGGTCTTGCCATGGCGCCTGCTTTCATCCCCGGCAAGGCTCTTGCCAGGGGCCTTGTGGTCCTCCTTGGCTGGGATCCCGCCAAGGATCATCATCTTCTAAAGGGTGTATCTGATCTTGAATGTCTTCACAAAGATATGCATGCCACCACGGGGATGTCTCCTGAATCCTTGCCCCATGGGGGCAGTGGACTCAAGGTTGACTCACTCCGTAGGTGTGGGGCGAGCTGCCACGGCAAGGGTCTTGCCGGGTTTGCTAAAACCGCCTCCCGGCAAGGATCTTGCCCGGGGGAGTCCGCTTCGTCTCCTTTACTCTTTGTGGTCTTGGTCTTGGCGTTGTTCTGCTTCTCCTGAGCTTCGGCCTTACCTTGGCTCACGTCCCTTGCCTTGCTCAGTGTGGTGGTGCCCGTGGCTCAGACTGCCTGTGCACAGTTATAGGGGTACAAAAAGCATACCCCTCTTTTTGTACACTAACACCCTCTCTCTCCCTCCCCCTTCTCTTTCCCTATTCGCCTCTTTTCTGCTTGCTTCGTCGTTATGGCTAGTCCTTTATCTACTCATTTGTCTCCCGAGAATGAAGTTCTTAATTTTAAACAAACGGAGGGAGAAAATCTAAAAGATGCTTGGTACAGAATTTGCAATGCTCAAAATAGATCTACCAGGAAGCAATCTACTTCTGTTCTTCTTCGCAATTTTTATGTAGGCATCACCCCTTGGAATAGATATATTCTTGATACCATTACCGGAGGAAATTTCTTGGATAGCCATACTTTTGATTCTTATAATGCTATGATAGATTTGTTTGGCCCACCACCTCTTTTGGTTAATGGAACTATGTTAACTTTGGAACATGTGATGCAAAGGCTTGAAATTATTGAGAATAAAGTTTCTAATGTAGAGTTGATTGAGAATTTGATAAAAAGATCCACAACCAAATTACCCAATATGGATCTAAGGTGGGAGTTACTTTGAAATTTTTTAAGGAAAAGGAACCCATAGTTTATGAAAGAATAGATCAAGATTCTACTAGAATCGATCAACTTGAGGGAATTATCACCAACTTGGGATCCACTTTTTCTTCCGTTAAAAATACTCCAAATACTCCTACTAAAATTGCCAAGCTTGTTTATGTTCCTAAAAATAAGGGTGAATCCTCTAGTAAGTAAACTCGGATTTAAAATCAATAAGTGTTCATCCTAATCTTTTTGCTATCATTAAGGAACCGTTTGCTACAAATGATTTTCTTGATTTTGTGCCTACGAGTTTGATAATTACTAAAAATGAAGAAACTCCTAAGAATTATAGGTGTCTCGTTGAAGAATTACCTACCAAAGATGGCAATACCTAGATCTATCTTTGCTTTTATGCCTAGCTAGGGGCGTTAAACGATAGCGCTTGTTGGGAGGCAACCCAATTTTATTTTTATTCCTTGATTTTTGCTCCTGTTTAGTAATAAATAACTTATCTAGCCTCTGTTTTGTTTGTGTGTTTTGTGTTTAATTAGTGTTTGTGCCAAGTAGAACCGTTGGGAAGACATGGGGAAAGTCTTTTTGATCATGCTGTAAAAAAACAAAAACTTTAGCGCTCACGAGAATCGCTGCTATTTTTATTTGGAAGGTGCTATTTAGTTAATTATTTTTTAAGATGATTAATAGATAAATTCCTCACTTCCAGAAATTTATTTTATAATTTTTGGGGTTCCAGAACTTGCGTTAGCTACAGATTACTACAGACTGTTCTGTTCTTGACAGATTCTGTTTTTCTTGTGTTGTTTTCTTATTTTGATGAATCTATGGCTAGTAAAAGAGTTTATAAACCATAGAGAAGTTGGAATACAGTAGGTTTAACACCAATATCAATAAAGAATGAGTTCATAACAATAACTTGAAGTGGTGTTTTGTTTTCTTTCGCTAACGGAGCTCACGAGATTTTCTATTTTGAGTTTTGTGTTGTGAAGTTTTCAAGTTTTGGGTAAAGATTTGATGGATAATGGAATAAAGAGTGGCAAGAGCCTAAGCTTGGGGATGCCCATGGCACCCCAAGGTAAAATTCAAGTACACCAAAAAGCCTAAGCTTGGGATGCCCCGGAAGGCATCCCCTCTTTCGTCTTCGTCTATCGGTAACTTTACTTGGAGCTATATTTTTATTCACCACATGATATGTGTTTTGCTTGGAGCGTCTTGTATGATTTGAGTCTTTGCCTTTTATTTTACCACAGTCATCCTTGCTGTACACACCTTTTGAGAGAGACTCACATGATTTGAAATTTATTAGAATACTCTATGTGCTTCACTTATATCTTTTGAGCTATATAGTTTTTGCTCTAGTGCTTCACTTATATCTTTTAGAGCATGGTGGTGGATTTGTTTTATAGAAACTATTGTCCTCTCATGCTTCACTTATATTATTTTGAGAGTCCTTTAGAAAAACATGGCAATAATAAAAACTTTCATACAAGTGCATTGAATACTCTGAGAAGTTTGATACTTGATAATTGTTTTGAGATATGGAGATGGTGATATTAGAGTCATGCTAGTTGAGTAGTTGTGAATTTGAGAAATACTTGTGTTGAAGTTTGTGATTCCCGTAGCATGCACGTATGGTGAAACATTATGTGATGAAGTCGGAGCATGATTTATTTATTGATTGTCTTCCTTATGAGTGGCGGTCGGGGACGAGTGATGGTCTTTCCCTACCAATCTATCCCCCTAGGAGCATGCACGTAATACTTTGTTTCGCTAACTAATAGATTTTTGCAATAAGTATGTGAGTTCTTTATGACTAATGTTGAGTCCATGGATTATACGCACTCTCACCCTTCCACCGTTGCTAGCCTCTCTAGTATCGCGCAACTTTCGCCGGTACCATAAACCCACCATATACCTTCCTCAAAACAGCCACCATACCTACCTATTATGGCATTTCCATAACCATTCCGAGATATATTGCCATGCAACTTTCCACCGTTCCGTTATTATGACACGCTTCATCATTGCCGTATTGCTTGCATGATCATGTAGTTGACATCGTATTTGTGGCAAAGCCACCATTCATAATTCTTCATACATGTCACTCATGCATCATTGCACATCCCGGTACCCCACCGGAGGCATTCACATAGAGTCATATTTTGTTCTAAGTATTGAGTTGTAATTCTTGAGTTGTAAGTAAATAAAGTGTGATGATCATCATTATCAGAGCATTGTCCCAAGTGAGGAAAGGATGATGGATACTATGATTCCCCCACAAGTCGGGATGAGACTCCGGACGAAAAAACGAGAAAAAAGGCCAAAAAGAAAGAAAGAAAGAAAGGAAGAAGGCCCAAAAAAATGAGAGAAAAAGAGAGAAGGGACAATGCTACTATCCTTTTCCCACACTTGTGCTTCAAAGTAGCACCATGTTCTTCATATAGAGAGTCTCCTATGATATCACTTTCATATACTAGTGGGAATTTTTCATTATAGAACTTGGCTTGTATATTCCAATGATGGGCTTCCTCAAAATGCCCTAGGTCTTTGTGAGCAAGCAAGTTGGATGCACACCCACTTAGTTTCTTTTGTTGAGCTTTCATATACTTATAGCTCTAGTGCATTCGTTGCATGTCAATCCCTACTCAGTCACATTGATATCTATTGATGGGCATCTCCATAGCCCGTTGATACGCCTAGTTGATGTGAGACTATCTTCTCCCTTTTTGTCTTCTCCACAACCACCATTCTATTCCACCATAGTGCTATATCCATGGCTCACGCTCATATATTGCGTGAAGATAGAAAAAGTTTGAGAACATCAAAAGTATGAAACAATTGCTTGGCTTGTCATCGGGGTTGTGCATGATTTAAATATTTTGTGTGGTGAAGATAGAGCATAGCCAGACTATATGATTTTGTAGGGATAACTTCCTTTGGCCATTTTATTTTGAGAAGACATAATTGCTTAGTTAGTATGCTTGAAGTATTATTATTATTATTTTTATGTCAATATTAAACTTTTATCTTGAATCTTTCGGATCTGAACGTTCATGCCACAATAAAGAAAAAATTACATTGAAATATGTTAGAAATCATTCCACATCAAAAATTCTTCTTTTATCATTTACCTACTCGAGGACGAGCAGGAATTAAGCTTGGGGATGCTTGTTACGTCTCCAACGTATCTTTAATTTTTGATTGCTCCATGCTATTATATTATCTATTTTGGATGTTAGTGGGCTTTATTTTACACTTTTATATCATTTTTGGGACTAACCTACTAACCGGATGCCCAGCCCAAATTGCTGTTTTTTTGCCTATTTTAGGGTTTCGAAGAAAAGGAATATCAAACAGAGTCCAAACGGAATGAAACCTTCGGGAACGTGATTTTCTCAACAAACGTGATCCAGGAGACTTGGAGTGGCTGTCAAGAAACAAGGGAGGAAGGCATGAGGTAGGGGGGCGCACCTACACCCCTGGGCGTGCCCTCCACCCTCGTGGGCCCTCCGTTGCTCCACCGACGTACTTCTTCCTCCTATATATATCCACATACCCCCAAACATCCAGGAGCACCACAAAAACCTAATTCCACCGCCGCAAGCTTCTGTACTAGAGAGATCCCATCTTGGGGCCTTTTTCCGGAGCTCCGCCGGAGGGGGCATTGATCACGGAGGGCCTCTACATCAACTCCATGGCCTCCCCAGTGATGTGTGAGTAGTTTACTCAGACCTTCGGGTCCATAGTTATTAGATAGATGGCTTCTTCTCTCTCTTTGGATCTCAATACAAAGTTCTCCTCGATTCTCTTGGAGATCTATGCGATGTAATCTTCTTTTGCGGTGTGTTTGTCAAGATCCGATGAATTGTGGGTTTATGATCTAGATTATCTATGAGCAATATTTGATTCTCCTCTAAATTCTTTTATGTATGATTGGTTTATCTTTGCAAGTCTCTTCGAATTATCAGTTTGGTTTGGCCTACTAGATTGATCTTTCTTGGAATGGGAGAAGTGCTTAGCTTTGGGTTCAATCTTGCGGTTCTCGATCCCAGTGACAGAAAGGGAACTGACACGTATTGTATTGTTGCCATCGAGGATAATAAGATGGGGTTTATATCATATTGCATGAGGTTATCCCTCTACATCATGTCATCTTCCTTAAAGCATTACTCTGGTCTTATGAACTCAATACTCTAGATGCATGCTGGATAGCGGTCGATGTGTGGAGTAATAGTAGTAGATGAAGAATCGTTTTGGTCTACTTGTCTCGGACGTGATGCCTATATACTTGATCATACCTAGATATTCTCATAACTATGCTCAATTCTATCAATTGCTTGACAGTAATTCGTTTACCCACGGTAATACTTATGCTCTTGAGAGAAGCCACTAGTGAAACCTATGTCCCCCGGGTCTATCTTCCATCATATTAATCTTCTAATACTTAGTTATTTCCTTTGCCATTTTTTTTACTTTGCATCTTTATCATAAAAATACCAAAAATATTATCTTATCATATCTATCAGATCTCACTCTCGCAAGCAACCGTGAAGGGCGAGGTTCTTATTTGTTTGTGTAGGTGCGTGGGACTTGAGTGTGATCTCCTACTGGATTGATACCTTGGTTCTCAAAAACTGAGGGAAATACTTACGCTACTTTGCTGCATCACCCTTTCCTCTTCAAGGGAAAACCAATGCAGTGGTCAAGAGGTAGCAGGCCCCCTCTCCTCCTAATAAGCCCTCCACTGTCTTCCTCTCCTTCTCCCGATTCGCCCCACCCCACTGGTTCATCTCCGGAGAGCCCCATGGCCGCGTCCCCCGAGTCCGGCCACCGCCTTCTCTACTCGGCCTCATCCTTGATTCCGGCCGTCCGCGCCTCCCCCCACTCCCTGACTCCACCAACGCCTCCTCCACCCTCGGGCGAACCCTCCCAAGCTCTCACCTCGCCTCCCCCTCGACGGAGCACCTCACCCCAAGAAAATGGCCGCCGGAGCCGCCTCTATTCTCCCATTCACCGTGGTCGCTCCACTCCTCTCTGGCGTCTCCTCTGCACGGGGATGGATGCGGCAGGCCACACCGAGCCCGCCGCTGGCCTCCATTTGGCCAAAGGTTGCCAAAGTTGTCAGGGCCAGCACCGGCAGCGCCCCTTTCCTCCTCCTCTGCTTTCTGTCGTGGCCAGGCACGGGAGGAAGAAGAAGATAGGTGGAGGAGAGAGAAGGATAAGGCGGGCCCCGCATGTCATCCTCTGCCCGTTGACCCCGCCACTGCCACGTCACGTAAGTGGAAACGGGTTTTCTGGAATACGTTTTCATTTGACGAAAGCGTATTCATTTCCTTCTTTTGCTAAAATGTGTTTTCTCTTCTAGAAAACGTATTTTCTTCTACGACGACCAGGAATGCAATTTCTCTACTCAGTAAGCGTATTTTCTAATACGCGCCTCTACCTTATCCACTCAAGGACCCGTTGGTGATGAAAATATTCATAGATTGGTCCCTCTTCTTCCACACCTCATAACTCCGCAACCGTAACTCCGATTGAGGTGAAACCAACGCTCACGTTTTCGTCTCATCGAGCTCTTTCTGTTGGTGCCATTTTCATAAGGTGTTCACACTATGAAAATGACCATTTTTCCCTTGCCGTTAACCAGCCCCTTTCGAGAGAGAAGTGGTTCTGACGAATCTTTCTGCGATGTTTCCGCACTTCTCCCCGGTGCATTCTTCATCCCCAGGCAAGCCGCAACCACCATTTATATGATAGCCATGCAGTAGCTTTGGTTTCCAACTTGAATTTTAATAACTGTATGTTTGTTTTGCTACTATTGTCGTTATTTCGGTTATGCTTATGGATCGGTGACTACCATCATGCTATGTTTCTTGCACTCTGTTTTCATGTTCTACCTGCTAGTATTACTTTCATATTGGTCATGATTGATAGTTCCTTTGCTGTTAGTTGGTTAAGTATTTACTCGGTAATGTTATTGATGTGTTCTTGCATGATATTTATTGTTGATGATAATGGTCATGTTAGGAGTAGTGTTGTACTTGTGATATTCATGCTCGTCATTATGCCATGCTCAGTTGGATACGATTCATTGGTGATATGGTGGATAGTTATGTTTTACCCTCATGCTTATGTTGATATCATGCTCATGCATTATATTTGCATCATGTTATTTTATCATGGCTCAGCATATTTGCATTCAAGTTTAACCGGATTAAATTGAACTTGAACAATTGTTGGCTGAGTCATGGTGCCACCATATCGAGCTAACCAGTGCAATCACTCTTGCCTTATGGGAAGGTCCTAACTGGGTCTATTGTCATGCCTCTTGTCGGTGCCTCCAATGAGGGAAGGTTATGCGCGGGCGCTACCCTGATCAGGTAGGACGACATAAGCCTTGTGTGCCCATTGGTGAGTATGGATCCATTGTCCCCGTTTGGGACCGTTTATGTTTTGCCACGATGGTGGTCGTTGGTGTCTTTGGTAGGCATGGGGCCACCCATGACTTAGCCCAAAAGGGAGTTGGTCGGAGTGGCCGGGAGAGTGTCATGGTAGTAGGACGATTTTGTCGGAATGCCGTTGGTCGACCCGAATAGGAGTGCGAGGCCATGGGTTCCGTGGTGTGGGTACCATGTGCTAACCTCTGCAAAGTGTGTATTAAATCTATCGATAGCCGCACCCACGGATAAGGCCCAGTTCGTAGTTGGTCACACTATGGGTCAACAGTAATAATAATAATATGTTTAATAACAACCCTGGTTCGATGATGAGATAAGTTGGTTATGTGATCCGTGAATGATCACCGTTTGGTTACGAGGTAACCCGTTGAGACAAGAGTAGTTCTGTTTGTGATTCGTGAATGATCACCGTGGTATCGAGGATACCGAGTTGTTGGATATTCATGATGTTGTGCAAGAATCGTGGGTAAAGATCAAGCTCCTTGTGGTCATTTAATGATTACTACGGTATTGCTTATACCAAGCTTGATTTGATCCTGAGATTATCGTATGATGTCCGAGGTTGGTAAGTGATGCATGTGATGGTTACGAGGTAACCTGAGCAGAATAAATGGTGCCTATAGTCTCATCATGTTGCATGCTAGTATCATCAGATTTATATGTTCATGCCATGCTCATATTGTTTTAGCGGTATCATGTTCATGTTGTTCATGCCAAGTTATCCTGATGATATCATGATAATTCCTGCTTAACATATAATTGCCATGTTGTTGTTTGTCTTGAATACTTATGGTTATTGTGAGCTTGCAAGTACATTCAATGTACTGACCTGGCGTGTCATGCCAGTTTGCAGGTCATGCCGGATTTGATTGCTTGTTTGCCATGGATTCCTTGTTTGCGAGCTAGGATAAGCATTCCAGCCAGAGTCCCTGCGGAGTGGAGTTCATCACCATCATCATTGCTCCGCTGCTAGAGTTATTCCGCTGCATCGTGTTGTTCTGCTGCTTTCATGGAGCAACTGTGGCATGCATAGTGTCGTCGTGCTGATGTAATCCCCTTGTATCCATATAGCTTGTAATAAAGAGCTGATTTGTTCTATGCTAAGCAATGCCGTATTCCAGAAGACTTCTCCTCGATCTCTGGGCTAGAATATGGGGCATTGCGGTTTTCTTTGAGTCGGGGTGCCACGGGCTTGGTATCAGAGCAGGTCTGGCTGTAGGATGCCCTAGCCCGTGCGAACGTTAGAAAGCGATAGTATGGAGCCTAGTTGGTTTCTTGCACTTGGTTGCTGCATTTTTTGATGCATAGCATGCATATAGATTATTATTTAGTCGCTAATGGTTAATATGGTGAGTGTAGGTGGCATCGGCTTTGATCCACTACCCGCACCCTCCTTAGCATGCCTGATTTTCGGTGTTTGGCGTCATCTCTGTCCCAGTAGAGTGATGCCCTGGTGCCGAGTGTTCCAGACACCATTCGCAGGAGTTATGCTCAGATATCGCATCGATATCTTTCCATCACCCACCCCTATTATTTCGGTGATAGACTTGTCCCTATCCCGAATCGTGCCATCCATCTTGTCCCTTCAGCAACCCTTACCTATCTTTGTTATCAGAAAAGGGAAATGCCATTAAATCTAGTCTTCCACTATTACCTTTCCCTATCATTTCATTCTTTGGACGGGTACGATTCCCTTCGTACGCTTGATGATGAGGTAGTCGTGACCTGGTGTCTTGCTACTCGATCACCAAGTCCGTCCTCGCCTCCGTATCCATCTGGTTGCGACCGTTGTTCAGCCAGCGCTTGGTGTAGCCATGGTTACGCCAACTCCTTCCACACGCAGATTCAATTTCGTGCACACCACCACGGCATATTAGACCATAATACCAGAGTTTCCATGAGGTTTGTGTGCTTAGGTGTGCATGCATACTATTGTTGTGAGTAGTAGTAATATGTGATGTTGCTTGATTATTTATATTATTTGTATGCTCTGTGTGTTTTTGTTTCTGCCATTTCTTTTGCTTCTTTCTTTGGGCCCTCGTCATTACATATTTTCCCTCATTAAAGTTGCTCGTCAACTGACGTTGGACCCAAAGACACAGCAAGGAGTGCATATATTTGGAAATTCACCTGAACATAATGGAATTCTCCGCCGACCGCAGTGAAATGAGAAATATCGGATTATGATGGTGATAATCAAGTTTGCATTAATGTGCACTTCTCACAACAGTACGGATAATCAAGTCACCCCAGTGTGCACCCTTCATAGCAGAAATGGTCAAATCAGCGAGAAGATAAATTGTGTGCAAGATCGACGGTATATTCGCAGTCAAAGGTATGATTCAGATGCAAGTTTCGATTCTTTGTTGAGGATGATTTTTGAAACCCGATATACCTGGAAGAAAGCAAGAACGTTCCATGTATTCAATACTCAGAAAGGAGGGTAGTCCAGCAAAAACCCGTTTCATACAAGTAACCAACAATAGAAATATTAAGACGGTATATATATGTGGCATTTAGTCTGACTATCACAAGGAGAAGCTTCTAGTGTAAGCAACCCAGTCTTTCCTCGCAAGCTACCAGAGAAGCTTCCAATGCAAGATTCCTCTATCTTCCTCGGTATGATACATGGATGACTTCCCGTGCAAGGTACTTTGTCTTCTGGAGTAAGCAACCGCAAAAAGCTTCCGGTATAGGGTATCGAGTTTTCCCCTAGCAAGTCTTTAAGGGGGGAAGCTTCTAAAGCATGATATCCAGTCTTCCTCGGCAAGATACTCTCAATGGTTTCCAACATAAGCCATCCAACCGTCCTTAGTACATCACTGGTGCAAGATAGTACACTGTAAATTGACAGCGTATGGTAGTGAATCCCAAGGACCAGATCCGCAACAGTTTGGTCAGAAGCAAGAATCAGTCAGAACACCAGTCTGCCTCGGGAATCAGATTCTCAAATATATGCGAAGGAAGCCATATATACACCTCAGTGTGACAAAGGACTATGAAGATTGATGACAACAGTAAGCCGTGTACAAGTACCTATGAACTTGGAATATGATCCTGATGAGCCCTTGTCTACTTTTATCTGGTGACGGCACCACGCCTGTGTTCTGAGCTATTTTTGGCCGACCTGGGTGGATGCCGACTTTATTTTTCTCTATTCAACAACAGTCACGAGATCTGGCCTGCTTTCCGACCGTCTCATACAGTTGTTGAGTTTCTTTTTGTGATAGTGGCCCTTGCTCTGAGCTGTTTTTCAGCCGTCTTAGGGAACTGCCACTTTATTCTTATCAACACGGTCTCATGCTCTGAGCTGATTTTCGGCCATCTTGAGCCATGGTTGAGTTATTTCAGTGATGTCCCAGATCTGAGTGTAGAGACCGTTCTGGTGGCTACTGATTTATTTTTTGATTCCTTGCAAGGGTTCGGATGATCATTTCCGTACGGTTAAGACTTGAGAGACGATAAACCTGCCATTTAAATGATGTTACCATGTCAGGAGATGAGGATAAAAATACGCCTGTCGGAATATTGTGCCTGACAGTATCTATGGTCACACGAAGAAGCAATTTGACAAAGCTCTTTTAGCTAAGGATACAGACAAAGAAAACAGTAATGCAGGAGCAAGACTGATAATTGCTGCATGACCCACATGGCATAGATACCCTGGAAAGTCTGAGTCACTATGGATCACCATGAATATTCATCAAAGGGGTCTACTCAATTTTGGTAAAGACCCCATATCAAGGGAAGACCCGCTCAGTTAACAGTATATGCTCAGATTTGTCAGTATTTAATATCTAGGTCTGTCAAGTCAGACCAAAGGTAAATTCAACGGCTTGATTCCAGCGACTATGGTAAAGCATCACACAACCTACTATCCTCATGGATATACCGACAGAATGAATAATCAGGATGATGAATAACATTCTTGAAGCATGTGCCCTCACTTATGTGAATTAGCAAAGGATATCCTATCATGAACAAAATCCTTTTTGTCAGAAACCCCATCAGTCAAGGATGAGGATATTATCATATAAGATCATACCCCTTATGCTGGTCACATCAGGCGACAATCAAATATTTGGTAAGAATCAAATACTCAAGACAGTAGAGCCAGTCAAGATGACTCAAAAACTCCGCAACAAATCAGTATCGGTCAGAAGAGCAGTTATGAACCACCTAACTATTTCAACCCAAAGGACTTACAGTTAGTTGAGAAACCCAATGCAAGGAGTAAAAAACATTGGGTGTCCATCAGGAAAATTTGACCATCACTTCATGAAAGATTGTCAGTGCTGGATGACGCATCCATCGGAAATCACTCTTGGCCTTGTGAGACACACATATGTTTCAGTCATGGTAATCTGTCACACTCAGCTAAGTCAGCAGATATGAAAAGAATTGGAGCCAAGATAAGCATGAACATGTAAGGTAAGTTATGTTAGAATATGGATACATTAAAGCAAACCACCCCAGAGCCAACCAGTCAAGTCAGATGAAGAAGTCAATGGGAACAATCAATTAAGGAAAAAGGACACCCGAGTTGGAAACGGTTTCCTTAAGTCAGTATATTCATACTTGTTCCCCGAGCAACCAAATCTCGAGGACGATATTTCTTTAAGGGGGAAGAGTTGTCACAGCTTGATTTTTGGCCCTTTCTATTTCTTTTGATTTTCTGAGGTTTTTTCTTGAGTTTTCTTTTTCCGTGGCTATGTGGTCTGGAAATTGAAGAAGATGACCTCTTCTTTTTTTCCAGAGTGGATTGTCATCCTCAAAACCTTCCCAAGACCTTGTCATTTACATCCTTGACCCAACCCAATATTCTTTTTATTGGGAATATTCATTTTTCTATTAAAGGAATAATCCTTTAAGCCCTAGGTTGTGAAGCAACCTATATTTCCATCACTCCCAAAATTCCCAAATAATTATCATAATTTTTTTGGGTCATATCTTCCTCAAATATGGCAAATTATTTCATTTGCCATGTTTCCCATCATGCTCAATTAATTATTTTCCTATTCTGTCCTAAATGGCAGATTGTGAAGCAAGTTCCATTTATCTTTGCCCAATTGACCCCAAACTTTTTGGACACCTTTTCATGTCCAAATAATTGCCTCATGCCAAAATTCAACTTAATTTGCCTAGTAAATATTCCTGAGCAATTTTTCAAAGTCCTTTGCCTGAGGGAAATGATTGTGAAGAAAATACAAGCTAGGCATATCCAAATGAGTTGAATTTTTGCAAGATACTTCATGTGATCAAATCATGACTCTCCACCAAATATGAGCTCATGTAACTCATCTAGGTGAGCCCAGCTCCAAATCTTAGTTTCTGGTCAGATTTTAAGTTTGTGAAGAAACTATATTTTATATTGCTTCCATTAAGCTGAAAATTTTCCAGGGCATTCTCCTATCCATATAAACACTCTCCATAAAAATGTGGCTCAATACATTACATCATTTTCCCTGCGCAATTTTTCCAAGTTTCTTCCCAGAGCAAATCTATATGAAGCAAGTGCTATTTTGGTTCATCCAAATGGCATGAAACTTTTTGGGCATCTTCATATCTTCATATAATTGGGCCATGCCCAAATTCAGCTCAATCCCACTTAATATGTGGGTGCTACTTCATGTTTTGTATTTCTGTCTAGTCTAGTGGTTTCTACAACAACCACTAGCTAAACTCCTCTTCTTGAGCTGAAACTTTTCCATATTAATCACCTTAGCGTGTGATCATCACCAGGCAAATTATTTACCATGTTACCAAGATGGTGTCACCACAGCAAGTTACAAACACCTTCCTGTTGATTTACTTTGGAGCTAAGTGAAAATCTCTTCTTTGCCCCTGGACCGATTTATTTCCTCATTTTGACTAAGGGCACGATGGCCTATCTACTAGACATGGTCGGCCACGCCAAAGCATGCTGCATGCTCTAGTGCACGCGGTGATCATGCTTGCGTCATGGCAAACTCGTGATCTGGCTCGTTCCGGCCACTATGCTCGTCCTCTCCCTCCTCGTCTCGACCTCAAACGTTGTCCAGAAGCTCGCCCGTGCTCGACTGCGTTGCCCTGCATCGGTGCCTCATCGTGGTTCGCCATAAATGAGCCGCAAACGCCATGCCCGTGCGATGCCTAGCCACTGACCTCCATTATAGGACTGCTCAAGCTCGCTTGTGAGCTCCAAAGCCTTCCCCGGGCCTATATATATGACCCTCGACCCCTCCCGCAGCTCATTCACTCCTCCCTCGCCTCTCTAGTCCACCAGATTGCATCTCCTTGCCGATTTCTTCTTCGGCCACTACGGCCACCAATGGAGTTCGTCTTCCTCTCCTTCCCATGATTCGCCCCACCCCACTGGTTCGTCTCCGGAGAGCCCCATGGCTGTGTCCCTCGAGTCCGGCCGCCGCCTTCTCCTCTCGGCCTCGTCCTTGATTCTGGCCGTCCACGCCTCCCCCACACTCCCTGACTCCACCAACGCCTCCTCCACCCTCCAGCGAACCCTCCCAATCTCTCACCTCACCTCCCCGTCGTCGGAGCACCTCGCCCCAAGAAAATGGCCGCCGAAGCCTCCTCTGTTCTCCCCTTTGCCGTGGTCGCTCCGCTCCTCTCCGGCGTCTCCTCTACGTGGGGATCCTAACATCCCCTGCAGGGACATAGTCCGCTATGTATTACAAATCGTGTATACGGACTTCAATAACGTGGCAGAATATGAAGCACTGCTACATGGACTTCGGATGACCGTTTCTATGGGCATATAACGCCTTGAGGTGTGTGGGGATTTGAACCTCGCGATATATCGAATTAATGGAGAATTCAATGCAAAAGATCCTAAGATGGCGGCCTACCGCAATGCCGTACTCAAAATATCAGCTCGGTTCGAAGGGCTTGAATTCCACCATGTGGCCCGAGATAGCAATCAGGCAGCGGACATCCTTGCACCAATGGGCGCTAAACGCGACCCCGTCCCGCCTAACACCTTTGTGGAAAGGCTTTTCAAGCCATCGATGGTATGGCAAGACGAGAGCGGAAATACCAGTCTGGCGCCGATCACACCCCCGGATGCCGAAGACGACTCGGATATCACTGGGGGCTCGGGCACCGAGCCAACACCTTCCGCCCATGTAATCATGGCGGTAATCTCTCCATGGACCAAACCCTTCCTAGCCTACCTTAATAGGCAGGAGCTCCCTGATGACCAGAACGAGGCTCGTCGCATAGTTCGATGCTCCAAAGCCTACAAACTTCACGAAGGAGAACTCTACAAGCAAAGCACTACTAGAGTTCTTCAAAGATGTATCTCCGAAGAGGAGGGGCGACAACTCTTGGCAAAAATACATGCTGGCCTCGGCGGCCATCACGCCGCAGCTCGGGCCCTCGTAAGCAAGGCCTTCCGTACAGGTTTATTTTGGCCCACGGCCCAAGCAGATCCATAGGCCCTTGTACAGCGCTGTGTCGGGTGCCAGTTCTTTGCCAATCAAAGCCATATGTCGCCCATAGCCCTAAGAACAATCCCCATTACCTGGCATTTCGCGGTATGGGGGCTAAACATGGTCGGACCCCTTAAAGGGGAGAGCCATAAGAAGAAATATTTACTGGTTATGGTGGATAAATTCACTAAGTGGATAGAGGCCAAACCAGTAAAATCGGCTAAAGTCAGACCAGTGATAGATTTTATCTCCAACATTGTACACTGTTATGGTGTCCCACATAGCATTATCACGGATAACGGCTCTAACTTCACAGCCGATGATGTGAAAAATTGGTGTGCTAATCCAGGTATTAAACTTGATTGCGCCTCCATGTATCACCCCCAAACAAACAGTCAAGTTGAACGGGCCAATGGACTGATAATGAGCGGCATCAAACCCAGACTAGTGCGATCCCTAAAGCAGTCGGATAAACACTGGGTTAAGGAGCTCGACTCCGTACTTTGGGGGCTGCAGACCACGCCCAACCACACGACCGGATACACACTGTTCTTCATGGTGTGCGACGCATAGGCTGTCTTGCCCTGCGATATTATTCATGATTCACCTCGAGTGCGCATGTATGAGGAGAGAGGCCGAGCTCGATCGATAGGACGACTTAGATGGTATGGAGGAGGAGCGCGATGTCGCAAAAGCCCATTCCGCATTCTACCAACAACAAGCTCGAAGATACCAAAGCAGAGAAGTGCGGGCAAAGACTTATAATGTCGGTGAACTCATTCTACGCCTACCAGAGAAGAAAGAGGACAACCTCAAACCCAAATGGGAGGGTCCCTTCATTATAGATGAAGTTCTCACTGGAGGAGCCTATCGCCTTCACAATGCATCGGATAATCGCTTAGAGCCGAACCCATGGAACGCTGCTAGGCTCCGAAGATTCTATGCCTAAGTCCGAACACATACCTTTGTTCGTTCCCTTTTTCTCCTTTTCAATTTTTCCTTTTTCATTTTTATACGATTTCTAGCGCGTGTTCGGGTAAGCCACACACTTGAGGGGTATACATCCTTAAATGTACACTCCCCACCATAACTGGGGGCTTCTCTCAATAGAAGCTTATTATTATTTTGAGCATAAAGCTCACCATATATATATGTGTTGTTTGCTCATATACGTCCTATCTTCGCCATTATATGCACCTCTATGACTTAAGCTTTTGCCAAGCTGGTTTTCCTGGCTCCTGTGCTTATGCCCTACGTTCCCGCTTGTTCGGCTAGGGCATAAAGGGAGCACCTCTGCGATTGTTACAACTGGGTCATCCGGACATGTACCTTAGACGGGTGAAGCCAAAAGCTAGCATTCTTAAGGGAATAATTGGTCGGTGGACAAATGACGAACTTCGTTCGTTGCAATATAAACTATCAAACTATAGAAACTCTTGTGATTCTTTTGCATCACGGCTTAGGCATGCATAAATAATGCATGCTAACCAAGGGAGAGGAACCCTTAACGGAACTATTATCTTTGGAAGATGTTTCTTACGTTAAAAAGTAATATAACATAACTCCCCTAATACAGTTTGTCTGTTCAAGCACTATGACCGGATTGCCTAGTTTCCGAACATACTTGGTGTTCCCCATAGGTATAGTATTCGGAAACACTCCAACTGTTGGGTTTCGGAGGTAGAAGCGGAAGGTTTGCCACGATAATTTTTCCAGTTCAGACGGAGATAAGTTTGGTGATAAAGTACATTGTTACATGGAGTCAAACGCCTACTCTTTATCTATACCATCTATCAGGCTGTCTAGTTTACAATCCTGTTGTGAAAATTTGGCGGCTGTCTTTACTTGGTCATACACCAAGCTAACAAGAATTTCTTGTCCATCTGGTCCCCGAGGTCCGACCCGGGCCTTATGATTTGGATAAAGTCTGGTATACCATATTTTCACCATGGCCCAGGCTTCTCATGCGCCTTCTCATCATACTGATCCCTTCCATAGTTCAAATCGGCATCGAGCTCCCTTGAATAAATTCACGAACTCCTCCATAATTTATGGAGGAAAATCGGATGGCCATAAAGTCTTAGCCATGTTCCCCATGGCTTTCCGAGCTCGCTCGTGCACCTTGGACAACTCTTGCAGCAAGTCGCCTTGAAATCCGGACACTTCTCCCTCAGGCCGCCCAGTTAACAAACCTACAAGAACAATCTTGTAAACTTTTCCATCATAGGACCATATGAAAGTTAGGTTAAAGGACATACTGAATATGCCGCCTTTCAGCTTTCTGTTCTCCTTAAGGGCATCTGAGGGAGTCCTGGATTAGGCGGTCTCCGGACAGCCGGACTATATCCTTTGGCCGGAGTGTTGGACTATGAAGATACAAGATTGAAGACTTCGTCCCATGTCCGGATGGGACTTTCCTTGGCGTGGAAGGCAAGCTTAGCAATACAGATACAAAGATCTCCTCCCTTGTAACCGACTTTGTGTAACCCTAGCCCCCACCAGTGTCTATATAAACCGGAGGGTTTAGTCCGTAAGAGACAACAATCATACCATAGGCTAGCTTCTAGGGTTTAGCCTCTACGATCTCGTGGTAGATCAACTCTTGTAATACTCATATCATCTAGATCAATCAAGCAGGACGTAGGGTATTACCTCCATCAAGAGGGCCCGAACCTGGGTAAAACATCGTGTCCCCTGCCTCCTATTACCATCCGCCTTAGACGCACAGTTCGGGACCCCCTACCCGAGATCCGCCGGTTTTGACACCGACATTGGTGCTTTCATTGAGAGTTCCGCTGTGCCGTCACCGTAAGGCTTGATGGCTCCTTCGATCATCGGTAACGATGCGGTCCAAGTGAGGTTTTTCTCCCTGGACAGATCCTCGTATTCGGCGGCTTCGCACTGCGTGCCAACTCGCTTGGCCATCTGGAGCAGATCGAGAGCTATGCCCCCTGGCCATCAGGTCAGGTTCGGAAACCTAAACTACACTGCCGACATCCGCGAAGACTTGATCTTCGATGGATTCGAGCCCATGTCAAGTGCGCCGCACGATCACGACGAGCATGATTTAGCTCTGCCGTCGGACAGTGTTCGGGAGATCACACCTACAGCTGCTCCGGCCTTCAATTCGGAGCAAATTGCGCCATCCGAGGACGGAGGGATAGACCCCGCCTTGGAGGCTGCACTCTCAGTGGTGATGGAACCAGATACTGACTTCACCCCTTATGAGAGCCGTGTTGCCGAACCACTGGATTCGTCTCCGGCCACGGACTCCGAGCCGCCTGCATCCGTGCCTATCGAATCCAATTGGGCGCCGATCATGGAGTTCACCTCCGCGGATATCTTTCATCACTCGCCTTTCGGCGATGTGCTAAATTCATTAAGATCTCTCTCCTTGTCAGGAGAACCTTGGCCGAACTATGTCCGGCTAGAATGAGATGCGGACGACGAAGAAATTCGCTGCCCACCCACCACCCACTTAGTAGCCACTATCGACGATTTAACCGACATGCTCGACTTCGACTCTGAAGACATCGACGGTATCGATGATGATGCAGGAGATGAACAGGAGGCACCGCCCACAGGGCGCTAGACCACCACCTCGTCATATGATATATACATGGTGGACACCCCCAAAGAAGGCAATGGCAACGAGACAGCGGAGGATGACCCTTCCAAGAAGCAACCCAAGCGTCGACATCAGCGGCACCGCTCTAAGTCCCGCCATAGCAAAAGTAGTGATACTGGCACAAGAGACAATAACACCCCGGATAGTGCCGAAGACAACAACAATCCCCTCTAGCACGATTTAGAGCGGGAGGGTGAACAAGCTAGCCCTCCAGAGCGGGTAGTAGTTGGAGAATCGGAGGAGGACAATTACATGCCTCTCTCCGAAGACGAGGTGAGCCTCGGTGACGAATTTATCGTGCCTGAGGATCCCGTCGAGCAGGAGCGCTTCAAGCGCCGGCTTATGGCCACAGCAAATAGCTTGAATAAAAAGCAACAACAGTTTCAAGATGATCAAGATCTGCTAGCAGACAGATGGACCGAAGTCCTTGCGGCCGAGGAATACGAACTCAAGCTCCCCTCCAAGAGTTACCCAAAGCGTAGGTTGCTACCTCACCTCGAGGAGGAACCATTGAAACCTACATCACCAGTGTATGATGCGGCTGACCGGCCACCTCGTGGCCAAGCTAGAGAGTCGTTTTGAGCCCAAAGTTCAGCTTGCACCCCGCCGCCACTCAAACAAAAATACCAAGGCCCGGGGCAACACACGGGACCCGCGATACGTATTGGACAGCAGGGCAAAACATGAAAGGTCGATATACGGGCCACGGGGGCACGCGCCAACGCGGGACGATGACCATCGCACTGGATACACTAAAAGTAAATCCGGTCGGGCCGAATATAGCAGAGAAGACTCATATGAACTACGTCATGATATAGCCCGACACAGAGGCGCCGCACACCCCCTATGCTTCACTGATGAAGTTATGGATCACGAATTCCCGGAGGGTTTTAAACCCGTAAACATAGAATTGTATGATGGTACAACAGATCCCGCTGTATGGATTGAGGATTTCCTCCTTCACATCCACATGGCTCGCGGTGATGATCTACATGCAATCAAATACCTCCCACTAAAACTCAAAGGACCAGCTCGGCATTGGCTGAATAGCTTGCCAGCAGACTCCGCCGGCAGTTGGGAGGATTTGGAAGACGCATTTCTTGACAACTTCCAGGGCACTTATGTGCAACCACTAGATGCTGATGACTTGAGCCATATAACTCACCAGCCTGGGAAATTGGCCAGGCAATTCTGGACATGGTTCCTAACTAAGAAAAACCAAATTATCGACTGTCCGGATGCAGAGGCCTTAGCGGCATTCAAGCATAACATCCGTGACGAGTGGCTCGCCCGGCACCTCGGCCAGGAGAAGCCGAAGTCTATGGCAGCCCTCACGACACTCATGACCCACTTTTGCGCGGGCGAGGATAGCTGGCTGGCTCGCAGCAACAACACATCAAGGAATCCGAGAACTTTGGATACCATAGATGCCAACGGCAGACCACGTCGTAACAGACAAAAGCGCCGCAACAACGGCGATAACACCGATGATACAGCAGTCAATGCCGGATTCAGAGGCTCTAGATCCGGTCAGCGGAAAAAGCCATTCAAAAGAAGTACTCTGGGCCCGTCCAGTTTAGACCGCATACTCGATCGCTCATGTCAAATCCACGGCACCCCCGATAAGCCAGCCAATCACACCAACAGAGAATGTTGGGTGTTTAAGCAGGCCTGCAAGTTGAATGCTGAAAACAAGGACAAGGGGCTGCATAGTGATGACGAGGAGGAGCCCCGGCCGCCGAACACTGGAGGACAGAAGAGGTTCCCCCCACAAGTGAAGACGGTGAACATGATATATGCAACCCACATTCCCAAGAGGGAACGGAAGCGTGCACTAAGGGACGTCTATGAGATAGAGCCCGTCGCCCCAAAGTTCAACCCATGGTCCTCTTGTCCGATCAATTTCGATCGCAGGGACCACCCCACTAGTATCCGGCATGGCGGATCCGCTGCATTGGTCCTAGACCCCATCATCGACAGATTTCACCTCACTCGAGTCCTTATGGACGGTGGCAGCAGCCTGAACCTGCTCTATCAAGATATAGTGCGCAAAATGGGTATAGATCCCTCGAGGATCAAACCCACCAAAACCACCTTTAAGGGCGTCATCCCAGGTGTAGAGGCCCGTTCCACGGGCTCAATCATACTGGAAATGGTCCTCGGATCTCTGGACAACTTCCGAAGCGAGGAGTTAATCTTTGATATCGTCCCGTTCCGAAGTGGCTATCACGCACTGCTCGGGCGAACCACATTTGCAAAATTCAATGCGGTACTGCATTACGCATACCTCAAGCTCAAGATGCCAGGACCTAGGGGGGTCATAACAGTCAATGGAAATACAGACCGCTCACTCCGCACGGAAGAGCACACTGTGTCCCTCGCAGCAGAAGCACAAAGCAGCCTTCTAAGGCAAACCGCCAATTCGGCGGTACAGCCCTCGGACGCCGTCAAGCGAGTCCGGAGTAACCTACAACAGGATCGCCTGGCACGTTCAGAGCTCGCCTAGCAATTCGGCCCCCGTCCTAGTCCCATTCAAGCGACGAAATCTGTGCCGTGCGTACATAATTACGCACTGAAAATACCATGGGCACAGGCGGGGGCACGATCAAGGCACGTCCTGCAATGTGGCTTAACCGCCCTAGGGGCTGCATACCTTTATCATTTTTTCTCTTTTAAGGACTTTACTCTCTGGAAGCCCTTTCCGGCAGTAGGATTGCCGGACACATTACGGGAAGGAACAACCAAGGAGGCAAGAAACTAAGACGAACAAGGGAACCCCCAGGTGGTCTCTAATAATAATCGATATACCCGCTTTTTACTATCCTTACGCAGCTTGCCCTTGGATAGGACATGTCAAATAGTCCTATTTTTTGCTTATTGCACTACTTGTATCAGTACGCTTCGATGTATTATTTAAATAACAATGCATAGCATTAGTCTATTATTGCATTATCCATCCCTTTTTTCTTATATGTTCATTTACAACAACTTGCACCCGTATATTCTGGTACGGTCAGTATGCCAGGGGCTTTCGTTTACCCCATAATACGGCATGAGAAGTCTGAACACTTTTGACAGTGCGGCACCCCTAACTTATAGCATTATATGCATCAGCTCTGAATCATGTCTTTGGTCAATAGTTGGGTTTGCCCGGCTCCCATGCTTTGGTACCTTACGTTTCGCTATATCGGCTAAGGTAGCGCTGGGAAAATTACTGCGATTGTGTCTCGGTTCTTCCGGACGTGCACCTCAGTAGAGAAAGCCGAAAACTGACTGTCATGATAAGGCGAGAGCTGGTCGCTGTTCGAGAGGTCTCATGTCCTTAAAGACTTTTTCCGCTTCGGGTGAGGAGTCGGCCTTGCCCGACTTAGGCATATATAGCGCCCCAAATTCGGCCTTCCGAACTCTAGGGGCTTCGCCAAAATTTAAAATTGTACACTTCTATGGCTAAGTGAGAGTGATAAAGCCTTATAGTCTGATTGCCTGGTTCGTTGTGCTGAACACCTCCCTCGAAGGACCGAATTGGGAAAAAAGAGTGCTCAGGTTTATCCCAAACACCCCAGTACTAGTTACATGGGGGCAGAAGCCGACGACTGGCCAACTCTCAGATTTTATAAACGGCCACACGGAAGGTGATATTTTAAATTCAAAAAGCGTTGCATAGCGCAAATGAACTTGTTTCACATTACAAGATCACATGAGCATGTTCATTCAAAAATTACATCCCTAGCGCATTCATCCGCCACAAGGCGGGAACCCTTCAGGACACTGTCATAATACATTTCAGGGCAGCGATGCTCCTTGCCCTCCGGCGGCCCCTCCTTCACCAGCTTCACGGCGTCCAGCTTCGCCCAGTGCACCTTCGCCCGGGAAAAGGCCCTGCGCGCACCCTCGATGCAGACGGACCGCTTTATGGCTTCAAGTCGTGGGCAGGCATCCACAAGCCGCCTCACCAAACCGAAGTAGCTGCTAGGCAGGGGATCGCCAGGCCACATCTGGACTATAAGACCCTTCATGGCCTGTTCGGCCGCCTTGTGAAGCTCGACCAGTTGCTTCAGCTGGTCGCTCACGGGCATTGGGTGTTCGGTCCCAGTATACTGAGACCAGAACAAATTTTCCGTCGAGCTCCCCTCCTCAGCTCGGTAAAACTCTGCGGCATCCAGCACACTGTGGGGAAGATCTGCGAACGCTCCTGGAGAGCTCCGAACTCGGGTAAGTAAAAGGAAAGTTTCCTTCACATGCATGCTTTGCATAATGAATGCCTTACCTGCTGCTATCTTCTTCACCGCATCAATCTCCTGGAGGGCCTTGTGGGCTTCAGCCTTGGTGCTCTGTGCGCTTTTGAGCGCCTTCGCAAGCTCGGACTCTCGCGTCTTAGAGTCAAGCTCCAAGGACTCGTGTTTTTGGCAAGAGCCTCAAGCTCTTGCTGCACCTCGCCTACCCGGGCTTCTTGCTTTTCCCGCTCAATGCGCTCCTTGGCCGCTTTGTCTTCGGCCTCGGACAGCGCCTTCTTCAGGGTCGCCACCTCAGTCGTGGCTCCTGGAAAATTCACGATGATCCTGTTATTTTACAACCCGAGCTTCTTATTTAATGTATAAACAAGGTATTGCTTACCTTTGCTCTCCTCGGGCTGCCTCTTGGTAAGGTCGAGCTCGTCCTCGGACCGCTCCAGGTCCTGCTTCAGTGCAGCAACCTCCGCAATACGTGTGGCAGCGACAAGCAGCAAAGCCTGCACATGCACACAGACATATTCTGATTAGACTCCTGAGTCATTATTTGATCCTCTATTCGGCATTTCTCGGCGAACGCCAAACAGAGCATCAGGGGCTACTGTCGATGTGGTAATATTTTCCTATATTTTGATTGCTTACCTGAAAGCCTGTTAGGAGGCTGGCACAAGCTTCGGTCAGTCTGTTCTTGGCTGCACTGATGATAGTGCAGTGCTCTTCGTCGATGGAAGTGCCGCGAAGTGCTTCCAGCAAGTTGTCTGGCGCCTCTGGATGGACAGAGGCCACCGGCACGGGCGGCTTGTCCCCCTTAACAGGGGATCGCCTGCCGGAGTCCGGAACCACCGAAGGTTCCGGGGCAGTGTTCGGCTGGGGGCCGAACTTGGAGCCCGTGGGAGACTTGCTTCCTTTGCGCCTAGGGTCCGGAAGGTCGCCTCGAGGTGCACCCAGGACTACCTCCCCTCGGCTCGGTGCCTTTTGGGACAACACCTCGACGCTGTCCGTGGGGAAAGGGGTGGAGGCGGTCGGAAGTGAATCGCTATTCATATTCGATGAGTCCAATGAACCGTCCGACGAAGATACGTCGAGACGGGCTCGGGACGGACTACATAATCATATTCGGCATAATGAGAAGCAGTGCAATAAAACATACCATGAATTACTATGGTATCCTGATACTTACAACTTCGCCAGGGGCTTCTCCCTGGGAAACCACACGTCGCCGCTGTAGGCGGCCATCGTGGAGCAGTCCGGAAGGAGGGTCCTTCCCTTCTTGGACCCTTCGGCCTCCCCGGTTGGGTCGGCCTTCCTTTTCTTGTCTCCCCCGACTAGGGGGCGAGAACTTTCTTCTTCCTCCTCCTCGTTTTCATGGGTGGAGTGCGCTTCGGAGTTATCGGACGATGAGTCCGAAATAACCTGGCGCCGGAGACCCTTTCGAGTCCCCGTGGCTTTCTTCTTGGCCTTCTTCACCGGCACCTCATAAGGTGCTGGAACCAGCATCTCCGTTAGGAGAGCATCTGCAGGATCTTCAGGCAGGGGGGGCTGGGCAATCGATCTGCTCCTCTATCTCTACCCAGTCCTGTTAATGGCAAATAAATATCCTGTGAGATATAAAAACTTACCGAATTCGCATGGCGCTTTGCGCTGAGTCCGCGGTCCTCGGTAAGGGGAGGAGGTACCTCGGCGCCCTTGAACAACACCCTCCAGACGTCCTTGTGCATCGTGTTGAAGAGCTCTCGCAGCGTCTGGTGCTTGCCCGGGTGGAACTCCCACAAATTAAATGCCCGTCGTTGACACGGGAGAATTCGGCGGAAGAGCATGACCTGGACCATGTTGACGAGCTTGATTTTCTTGCTCATCATGTTCCTGATGCAGGTCTGGAGTCCAGTCAGCTCTACCGGGGAACCCCAGGACAGGCCCTTCTCTTTCCAGGAAGTGAGCCGCGTGGGGATTCCAGATCGAAATTTGGGGGCCTCCACCCAGTTGGTGTCGCGCGCCTTGGTGATGTAGAACCACCCCGATTGCCACCCCTTTATGGTCTCCACATAGGAGCCTTCGAGCCAGGTGACGTTAGGTATTTTGCCCGCCATGGCACCTCCGCACTCCGCTTGCTGGCCGACCACCACCTTCGGTTTAACATTGAAGGTCTTTAGCCACAGGCCGAAGTGGGGCCTGATGCAGAGGAAAGCCTCACACATGACGATTAATGCTGAGATGTTGAGGATGAAATTGGGGGCCAGATCATGAAAATCCAGCCCGTAATTGAACATGAGCCCGCGAACAAACGGGTGAAGGGGAAATCCCAGTCCACGGACAAAGTGGGTAAGGAAAACTACCCTCTCATGGGGTGCGGGCGTGGGGATGACCTGCCCCGCATCCGGCAGCTGGTGCGCGATGTCCGCGGCCAGATATCCGGCTTCCTGTAGCTTTGCGATGTGCTCCTCCATGATGGAGGAAACCATCCACTTGCCTCCCACTCCGGACATGCTTGGAATGGTTTGAGAAGAAAGACGCGAACTTGGGCGCTGGAGCTCGAGTGCGCGAGAATGGGTAGGCAAGGAGGAAGAAGGCGTGGGTAAAAATGGTGAGTCTTTGTCCCTTTATAAGGGAGGAGGAGGTGATGTGCCTCCTCACTTACCTGGTAAAATCGCTTATTCCCCGAACCCCATAATTGATGGCACAGTTGGGTTACCCATACCCGTATTGATGAGAATCCCGTGATAAGGGGACACGATCTCTGCTTTGACAAGACGTGTCAAGAAAACCGCCACGCGATATCTGCAGTGCTGGTCGAGAAAAGCGGTTCGAATAATAACCGGGCCATGGCATGATGTCATGTTGCATAACGTGTCAGAAGATTAGATTTGTGGAAATATTATTCTCTCTATGGTTGTATGTGGAATTTGTTTTACAGAGCCGGACACTATCCTTGTGTTCAAAATCTTCCATGGAGAATTCGGAGGAAGAACCCACCTTGCAATGCCGAAGACAAATCTACGCGCTGGACTCATCATCATTGAAGCCTGGTTCAGGGGCTACTAAGGGAGTCCTGGATTAGGGGGTCTCCGGACAGCCGGACTATATCCTTTGGCCGGACTGTTGGACTATGAAGATACAAGATTGAACACTTCGTCCCATGTCCGGATGGGACTTTCCTTGGCGTGGAGGGCAACCTTGGCAATACGGATATGAAGATCTCCTCCCTTGTAACCGACTTTGTGTAACCCTAGCCCCCTCCAGTGTCTATATAAACCAGAGGGTTTAGTCTGTAAGAGACAACAATCATACCATAGACTAGCTTCTAGGGTTTACCCTCTACGATCTCGTGGTAGATCAACTCTTGTAATACTCATATCATCAAGATCAATCAAGCAGGACATAGGGTATTACCTGCATCAAGAGGGCCCGAACCTGGGTAAAACATCGTGTCCCCTGCCTCCTGTTACCATCCGCCTTAGACACACAGTTCGGGACCCCCTACCCGAGATCCGCCGGTTTTGACACCGACAGCATCCGACAGCTAGGCTCGTATGTCCTTTAGCTCTTCGACTTGCTTGATGTTTGCATCTTGTAGTTTGTTCTTCTCATTAATGGTCCATGTTAATACATGTTAACCAGCGGCTTCTTGCCCTTCGGCATGTTGTTTGTCCGCCTGAGCAGCCTTCAGCATCTCCTGCAGCTGCAAACAAAACAATGCATATTTAAAAATCATTGTTGGCGCAGAATCATATTTTCTAGACACTGTAGTGCTTACCATCAAGTGCCTTCTTGGATTTCTTCAAATTTTCGAGTTCGGGGATGACAACAATTGGCTTGGTCCGACATTCTTCAAGCTCCTTCGACAGCATGTTATTTTTCGCCGTGAGTACCTGATGTTATAACGACCCTTAAATCAGTTGGGTCAACTGTGCTTCAAGTCTCGGGGGCTACTGGCATATGATTATTGAATCTACTCAAAGTTTTTTACCCGCATATCCTTTGAAAGCTGGTGGGTGGCTCCGGCAAGTCCATCCCGAGCAGCCCGGATATATGCATCCGCAGAGCTGAGGGTGTTGAACGCCTCTTCGGTGAAACTTGGGTCGCGCATGGCCTCTTTCCGCCGCCGATGATTCATTGCACTCTCCACTTCGGAATTGGTGACGGATACATTATCTGAATCCTCCAAGAGATAACAATCCGACATTGTGCCAGTATCGACACTAGTCCTTGTGGAAGGGTCCGGGGCCGGATTGGTCGATGCATGGTCGGCGAGGTCCTCGGATAAAGTCCGGCGTAGGCTGATCCTAAAATATGGCCCAGAGGAAAATGTCATGATTCGTATATCCACCGAGTGCGTTTTAAAAACTATACCTCTTTGGTGAAGTTGTGGGCCCGGTAGTATCACCGTTTGCCTTTCTTTTTAAAGACCCACCCTGCGCAGGCGTTGCCTTCTTAGAGGACGCCTTTGATACAGCTCGGCGAGACGAGCGCCACCCCTTCAGAGCATGAGACAACATGGTGGGTGAGGTGCAATGGGAAAACTCTTTTGGAGGAGACGTCCCCTGGGTACTTACATGGGAGGAGGGGAGAAGGCCGGGGTAATCGGCTATAATGGCCACTTCCATGCCGTCATAGCTCGCCTGATAAAAGACCCCCTCCTTAAGTTCTATAAATATATCCGTATCCTCTTCAAATCCGGGATCCAGGTCTCAAACATGGTACTCTAGTTGCGGAGTGGGGCTATAGACTCCCTCGACGGCCTTTCTCCACTCCTATAAAAAATAGTCGGATTAAATTCGGGTAGCATAACTCAGAAAGAGATTGAGTAAAGGCCAATAATCAAAGAAAAACTCACCCAGTCAATGAGGTTATACATGGAAAAACCTTCCCGAAATTTCAAGCGAGTGAAGTCTTCCTTCTCTCCTTTGTAAAGGTCAGCTAAGATTGTGGCCAGGGCGGCAAAATTGTCTAGACCCTTGCATAGACAACGAGATGCATCGTCCTCCCCAATGTAATTCCACATAGGAAAACCTCTAGCTTGGAGTGGTTGAACGCATCGCGTTATTGAAATCGCCATTAGCTTGATTATAGACAGCCCGGAGTTGCCAAGCACTCTGATCTTGCTTGCTAGCCTCTTGACTTCTGCACTGTCTTCTTCCTCGAGGCTTCGGGGACGCTAGCTGGTACCCTTCTTTAAAGGAGCATTGGAGAATTCGGGAAGGCCACGCCGAATTGGGTCCAGAAGAATGGCATCTTCAATATAAAACCATTCTGAGGGCCACTCTTTGGATGCCTTCTTCGGAGTACCGGATAGATATCCTATCCCGTCTATGCACCATACTTCGGCGCCGCCCACCTCGAATATAGATCCCTTTTGGGAGAGGGGGACGAGGAAGAAGAATTTATGCCACAGCTTGAAATGAGCCTCACAACCTAGGAACAGCTCGCAAATGGCAATGAAGCCCGCGATATGCAGGATGAAGCCTGGCGTCAGATTGTGCAGTTGGAGGCTGTAATACTCTAGGAGACATCTGAGGAAAGGATGGATAGGGAATCCTACGCCTCTCAAAATAAAGGAAACGAAGCACACCCGCTCCTCTTTAGAAGGATTGGGGAAATTCTCCGCCAGGGCTTCGCCATTGAGGGAAGTTAATCCAGCCCGAATGAAGACTAGATCCGCGGGAGGAAGACATCCATGCGTCTGAAGTTCATTCAGATGGGCGCGGGACACCAAGCAGCTTTCCCAGTCGCCTTTTTGAGGGCCGTGGGGGCGTGAGGAAGAGCTAGGAACGCCGACCATGTTTGGATGATTTCCTATGGCGAGTTCTAAGGATTTCCGCGTGGTGTCGAATGACATATGAGATCTAGTCTCCTTAAATAGACTCCTTCCCTGCGTGGTCAAGGAGTTATTTGTAAAAAGACACCTAGACTATTCACATTCGTTTGACACGTGGAAGCCGAGGCGACGACAGCAAAGAATCAATAGTGTCGGCGTTCTGGGAACGGGGGTCCCCAGACTTGCCTGCCTGTGGCCCGCAGTGTGGCTCCACCAGCGGCCCCATACGGCCCATCTTCACCAGCAAACATTCAAGACCCTCGCGAGGGGCAAATCCTCGCGAGGCGGACGATGCAAGACCTCCTCAGGGGCGGCCTCACCGGGCTAGCTCATGAGGGGCGGAGAGATCAAGGCGAGGAGCACCTCACGAGGTTTCCGTGACACAAGCCATGACGACTGGAGCCAGGCAAGCGCCAGCGCGTGCAGTGTCCTCGTTTTCTCTTTGGTGCTAAAGGGGCAAGCGCAGACGAGGAGTCCCGAGGCATCATGCAAAGGTTTCCATATCGGTGCAACAAGACCAAGACCAGCAGGACAGAGGTCACCGTGGAGCCCAAGACAACGTCACCAACAGAGCCTTTGGCAGGCGAAGACTACTTTTGTTAGGATAGCTTGTACTAGTTGTTTCCCTTCGAATTTGGACGTTGTGGGATCCCTTCCCGCTCAATATTTGGGAAGAGGACCAGGGCCTCTCTAAATAGGGCTAGCCACCACAATAGGAGGCAACTCATCTCGGATCGGATCCACTCCATCCTCAACCACTCAAGTTCACCAAGCACAAGAACACCTCTCCTTGCGAGGCGGTTCTTCCGTTGTAACTATTCATCCTCAGCCCAAGAGGCAATCCACCACACCACACTGGAGTAGGGTATTATACCACAATGGTGGCCTGAACCAGTATAAATCTTGTGTCTCATGTTCCTTGGGTTCGTCGAGCTAGGCCGTGAGATCATAGAGGGAGTGAGCTAGAGAGGAGGAGAGATCTTTGTGCGCACCCCAATGTTCGAACCTCAAGGGTTTTGCCGGAACCCGAAATCCAACATTTGGCACGCCAGGTAGGGGTGCGCCAGAGCTTCTCTTCCCCCGGTTCATCCGCTGACATCCCGCAGGGTCCGTTGTCCGGCGACCCGAGGACCAACGCCGACCGCTGGGCATCTTGGCCGGCCCGGGCAGCGCCATCCGCCCAAGAAGACCTCAACCCAGCGCCCCAGGCAGCGCGTGCACCACCAAGCGCCATGGGGCGCGGGCGGCGCAGTCAAACGCCGTCCACCCTCACTCCATGACAAGTGCGGGCGGCAGCAAGGGCCTCAAGCCACGCTGCAGCCACGACGCCGCACACCCGATGGGAGCAAGCAAACATGGGGTCCGCACTCACGGTGGCTCGGGAGCTACTGCGATGCCGACTGATGGAGAGCGTTTGGGACACATTACTGGGGCGCGTCGCCGAGCTACTGGACGCCGCGGCCTCGGGAGCACCGCCCTTCTGCTCCTTGCTCGCGCCCCTGGCCACGACCGGATCACATGGCAGGCCTCGCCGCACCCGCACACCCCCAGGAGTGCCAGGAGGCTTCATTGACACCAGCGCGACCAGAAGCGCTGGGCGCCTACTCACGCCTGCGCCACCCCTGCTGGGCGCGGGCACGAGCGTTGCCGCCCGCGGCCTCGGCGGAATGCCGCCCTACCATCCTCGGGGCGGCACGGCGTGAAACGTGGGGCACTTTGGTGAGGTCTTTGGGGCAGAGGCCTCGGAGGCCTACGTGCCCCGCATGATAGACCAGGAGTATGCACTGGAAGACGACCATGGCTCATTTCTCGAGCCGGGGTGGGAGGACGAGGCGCTGGAAGCTGAGGCCTTCCAGGAGCCCCGAGCACGTCGTGAGCCTCACCAACCATGCCGGTGACGACATCTATAGGGTACCACTAATCTCTCAGGAGCAAGCTTATGCTAACCATGGTCGCAGGAGGATTAGGTCACAATGGAGGACGGCGGCCCCAGCTCAACGGCCTCCCTCCCGCCAGGAGGAGCGCACTGGGGCAGCAGGGGAGAGGCCGGGAGCCAGGTCCCTCCCCGCAGTGCATGGAGCAAGGTGCTCCCGGAGGTAGGCCCTCTGTCGGGGAGGTGCCGATGAGCCTTCCCCCGGCAGAGGACCCGTGGTCTTCGAGGGCGCCGCCGGCGTCCCCTTTGCCCCCTTTGCTTCGTCCTGGTTTCCGGTCGAACCAACGGTGGTCGAGGGTGGCGCAAGGCGGGGCCCTCGTCTGGTGATATGAAATAAGGCTCACGCCAATGAAGATCTCCGCTTGTGACACTCTCGGGTAATAATGAGTGGGGATGTACATGCCCCAGAGTCTCAGGAGCGCCGCCCTCGGGCCTCGGGGGCTCCTCCCACGCCTAGTGGCAGCACTTAGCTCCGCGCTGGTGAGAAGACAAGAAGACTAGACAAGGTGTCGGATGCGGCCATTTGCTCTCAAACTCTTTTCTGTAGCCTTGTTTCTGGTTTTGGATTTAAGTTGAAGTTGAATTTTCATTGGTATGCGCGGGGTGACTTTTCTCGTTCGTTTGATTTCTTGCCATCTGGTTCCTTGCCCAACCCGGAGTTCGTACCTGCTTCCTCCCCCCTCACGAGCCCCTGGAGAGCGGGGGCTGGGCGCGGCACGCACGCGCTGCACGTACGCCCTTCCACGGCTGGCGCTTGCTCCTCGCGACGCCCTCTCGAGCGAATAAGTAGGCCCTTCAGGAGCTCACGACCTCACGAGCTGGTCGAAAACTGGTCCTGGCCAAGGTAAATTTCAGCAGTAAACTCATGGCATAACTCACGGGCCCATAAAAAACGTACATCTTCAGCTTGGCCTAAGGAATAGAGGCAGTAATCTGTTTACATGAGGGGCTGCCCCTCCCAAAATGCTCTCACAACTTTCAGGGCCGTGCCCAAGTTTTCACTTACAGGCTCAGCAATGAGGGAGCACGGGCTCCATCGGACATATCGCTCGCCGCGTCCTCTAGAACGCCCTCAGACACGTCGCTGGCATCATCATCACCGTCGCTGGCGCCAACATCCCTATCACCAGCCTCACCGTCACCATTCCCGGCGTCGCTCGCACCATCGTCAACCACGTCGCTTTCATTCCCAGCGACCACCACCGCGTCATCCTCGGAGGTGAAGGCCGTGACTAGAGCGTCCACATTGTCTTCTACCCAGCGCGCCAGGTCATCTCGGATGGCCTCGGGCACAGGGGCAATGGCGGTGTCGAAGTCGAATTTGGGGTAGGTGTTCTGGAAGTGGCCGAAGACACGGGAGAATGCGCGCTTGAGCAGGCCGCGGCTCCTCTCCTCAACAAGCACGTGAGCCCTCTCGGATCGATTCTCCAGGCGTGTCACCACGTCGGTGAAGAAAAGGAGGTGGCTGGTGTAGTCGTTCGAGTGGGGATGAGGTGCACATTCGTCATAGATGGCGCCCGGTGCCGCGTTGGCTCTGACCCTGAGGTTTTGGAGCATGGGGGCATGCTCACGCTCCAGCGTCCGCCGCCGGAGCGCTTCCTCCCTGCCCTGCTACGCGGAGGATTCGGCGGCGGCGACCCGCTGCTGAAGCGAAAGCAGCTCGGCACGTGCGGAGACCAGCTCAGCTTGCACCGAAGACAGGGCGGCCGCGGCGGCTTTCTCGCGACGTTCGGCCTCATCCAACCCTGACCTGAGGGCTTTAGTCCTGCCCACAGCCTCGGATTCCACAAGCTTCAACTTTAGGTCATACCTTCCCACAAGATCCGCGCGAGCCTCGGCCGCCCAATGATAGACTTCCTCCGGAGCCTTGCCTCGTGTGCGCCGATAGCATAATCAGCTTGGGCAACCTGGCGCTCCCTCGTCTCCAATCGCTCGAGCTCAAGGCTGCGCTCCGTGGCTTCCAGCGCCAGCGCTTCCTCGCGCCTCAGGATCTCTTCCTCCTCGGCAGGCGTCCCCTTCATCGAAGCTACGACAGCCTTGCACGCTGTCGGCATCCTGGGAATGGGGGTCCCCAGGCTTGCTTGCCTGCGGCCCGCGGCATGGCTAAGCCAGCAGGCCATACGACCCATCTTCATCAACAAGGCATCCAAGACCCTCGCGAGGGGCCAAGCCTTGCGAGGCGGACGACACAAGACCTCCTCTGGAGTGGCCTAGTCGGGCAGGCTCACGAGGAGCGGGGATGTCAAGGTGAGGTAACCTCACGAGGCTCTCGTGACGTGAGCCATGATGATTGACACCAGGCGGGCGCCAGGCTGGCGCCAGCGCGCGCAGCGTCCTTGTTTCCTCTTTGGTGCTAAGGAAACCAGCGCAGGCGAGGAGTACCGAGGCATCAGGCAAATGTTGCCATTTTGGTGCAACAAGACCAAGACCAGAAGGATGGCAAGACGGAGGTCATCACGGAGCCCAAGACAGCGTCACCACTAGAGCCTTTCGCAGGCGGAGACCACCTTTTGTCAGGATGGCTTGTACTAGCTGTCCCCCTTCAAATTTGCCCGCCATTGTTGGCTCCTTTCCCCCTCAATATTTGGGAAGAGGACCAGGGCCTCTATAAGTAGGACTAGCCACCACCGTAGGCAAGGACAGACCATTTTTAAGATCATCCCCAGCCACACAAGTTAGCCAAGCACAAGAACACCTCGACCTCAGGAGGCTGTTCTTCCCCTTGTATTGTTCATCATCAGCCCAAGAGGCAATCCACCACCACCACACTGGAGTAGGGTATTACACCACAACGGTGGCCCGAACCAGTATAAATCTTGTGTCTTTCTGTGTTGCGAGTTCGTCGAGTTCATCCGCGAGATCTTAGCGAGCTAGGGCGTAGATCGGTGGGAGGAAAAGACTTCGCGTGCACCCTAGTATTCGAACCTTATGGGTTTGCCGGAACCCCACATCCGACATTTGGCGCGCCAGGTAGGGGTGTGCTGGAGCTTCTTCTCCAATAATCGACTTGCAGACACTCCGCGGCCGCGATGTCCGACGACCCAAGAGCTGACTCCGACCGCTGGGCAGCCTGGCCAGCCTGGTCCGCGCCGCCCACCTATGAAGACCTCAACCCCGCGTTCCAGGCGGCACGAGCACCGTCCAATCCGGCAGGGCGTGGGCAACCCAGCGGGGCGTCATCTACCCTCACTCCACGGCAAGTGCGGGCCGTTGGCAGAGCAGCAAGCCACCCCGCAGCGACAGCGCCGCACTCACGGCGGGAACAAGCAAACACGCGGGCAACACTCACCATGGCAAGGGAGCTGCTGAGGTGCCGGCTGATGGAAAGCGGCTGGGACACACTGCTGGAACGCATCGCTGAGCTGCTGGACGCGACGGCCTCAGGAGCCCCGCCCTTCTGCCATCAGCTTCCTCCTCATGCCGCTACGGGGATTCTCGGCGGGCCACGCCGCCACCACGCACCATCAGGCATGCCAAGGGGCTTCGTCAACACCAGCATGGCCGGTGGCGCCGGGGGCTCTACCACCCCCTTACCGCCTGTGACAAGCATGAGCACAAGCATCGCCTTCCCTGGCCCAAGTGGGATGCCACGCTATCACCCATAGGTCGTCACGCTGGGCTGGGCGACATGGAGTGTGGGGCACCACGGCGAGGTGTTCGGGGTAACAGCCCCAGAAGCCTACGTGCCGCGCATGACGGACCAGGAGTACACGCTGGAGGATGACCCCGGCTCGTTTGTTGGTGAAGATTGGGAAGAAGGGACGCTAGGAGTCGAAGCCTTCTAGGAGTTGTCGGGGAACCACCACGACCGCGTGTGCGACGACCACTAGAGGGTACCCCTGATCCCTCAGGAACAAGCTTGCGCTAACCATGAGTCGCAGGAGGAGCAGGTCACCGCAGCGGCAGGCGGCCTAGCTCGACGGGCCCCCTGGCAGTGGGAGGATCACGTTGGGGGCTGCAGGCCCCTCCCCAAGGCGCGCGAAACCAGGGGACACCCGTAGGTAGGCCCTCTGCCGGGGAGGCTTCGACGACCCTTCCCCCGGCAGAGGACCCGTGGTCGCAGAGGGAACCGCTGGCGTCCCCTTTCCCTCTTTTGTGTCGTCCTGGTGACCGGTCGGCTCAAAGGAGGTTGAGGGTGGCGCAAGGCAGGGCCCTCGTTTGGCGATATGAAGCAAGGCCGGTACCTGTGAAGAAGGCCGAGTGCGTGTGAAGCTTGCCACCCGTGACACTCTCACGTAATAATGAGTTGGGGCTGTACACGCCCCGGAGTCTCAGGAGCGCCGGCCTCAGGCCCTGGGGCTCCCTCCCATGCCTAGTGGCAGCACTTAGCTCTGTGCTAGTGAGAAGACTTGAAGACCTAAAGACTAGACTAGGTGCCGGATGCGACCTTTTGCTTTGGATCTCTCTTTCTGTGGCTTTGCTTTCTGGATTTGGATTTAAGTTGAAGCTGAATTTTTATCGATGCGCGCGGGGCATGCCTTTTCTTGTTCGAGCCATTTCTTGCCTTCTGGATCTTGTTTGGTTTGGGACTCATGTCCATCGCCTTTCCCTCGCAAGCTCCTCGCGAGCCGGACCGCACAAAGCACACGCTCGTCAAGCACGCGCCAGCACTGCAGCTGGCGCTCACCTCTTGAGGGGCCGCCTCAGACGGGGCGATAAGCTCCACAGGATTCTCAGAAGCTCGTCGCTTCACGACCCAGCCCAGAGCCGGCGTTGACTGAGGTAAACAATGACGGGAAGCTCTCCCCTGGCTTCACGAGTTCACGAGGACACATACCCACATCACATAGGAAAGTAAAAACTGCAATTTGCTTACATGAGGGACTCCCCCTCTCAAAATGCTCTTACAAGTCTTCCAGGACCACGAACGAGTTTTGCATGCAGGATGAAACAATAGGAGAACATGGGATCAACCAGAAATATCACTCGCTACATCACCCGCGGACGCGTCACTCGTGTCGTCGTCATCTTCGCCAGTATTGTCGCCACCGTCAGCAACGCCCCATCGCCGTCATCGACCATGTTGCCTTCGTCTGCGACGACCACCACTGCGTCATCCTCCGAGGTGAAGGCCCTGACCAACGCGGCCACATTGTCCTCTACCCAAGGCGCCAGGTCGCCACGGACGGCCGTGGGTACGGGAGCAATGGCGGTGTCAAAATTGAAGTTGGGGTCGGCGTTCAGAAGGTGGATGAAGACACGGGAGAAGGCGCGCTGAAGCAGGCCACGACCCCTTTCCTTCACAAGCTGGCGAGCTCTGGCAGATCGAGCCTCCAGGCGCGTCACCACCTTGGAAAAGAAGGTCAGGTGGCTGGCATAGTCATTCGAGTGAGGGGCCGGGGCGTTCTCGTCGCAGATGTAAACCAGGGCGGTGTTGGCCTTGTTCCAGAGGTCTTGAAGCACAGGAGCATGCTCGCACTCCAGCATCCGGCGCTGGAGCACTTCCTCCCTGTTTTGTCGTGCGATGGCCTCAGCATCATCAACTCGGTTCCGGAGAGAAAGCAGCCCGGTGCGGGCAGAGGCCAAGTCCGCCTGCGCCGTAACAAGGGTGGCAGCTATGGCCTCCGCATGCCTCTCGGCCTCATCCAGCCTAGGCCTGAGGGCGGCAGCCCTGCCCGCATCCTCCAGACCCGCAAGCTTCAGCTTCAAGTCGTACCTACCCTCCAGATCTACGTGAACCTCCGCCACCCGGCGATTAATCTCCTCCTCGAGTCCGGCCTTGCGGGCCCCGACGGCATCTTCTGCTTGAGCAACTTGACGCTCCCTCGTCTCCAGTTGCTTGAGCTCGAGGCTGCGCTCCACGGCTCCCAGGGCCAGCGTCTCCTCGCTCTTCCGGACCTCCTCTTCCTCCACAGGCGTCCCCCTCATCGATGCAAGAGCGGCCCCGCGTGCCTCCACCTGCTTCTCAAGGGACGCGCTCCAGGCCTGGAGCCCCCACGCGTGCTGTATTGAAGATGGACTTGGCGACGTATGCTGTAGCCAGACTCGCAATGCCAGAATCAGACTCCTCGTCAGACTCCACCTCTGCCTCCTCAGATGCGGACTCCTCCTCTGAATCCATCTCCTTTCCAACAAACGCACGTGCCTTGCCAGATGAGCTCTTCTTGTGTGATGAAGACTTTGATGAAGTTTTGGAAGAAGACTTTGAGTATTTCTTCTTCTTCTTGTCGTCAGAATCATATTTCTTGCTCTTCTTCTTCCTTCTGTTCTCATTGTCCCACTGTGGACACTCAGAGATGAAGTGTCCAGTTTTCTTGCACTTGTGACATGTTTTCTTCTTGTAGTCATGAGCAGAAGCTTCATCATTCCTTGAGCTTGATCGTGAAGATTTCCTGAAGCCTTTCTTCTTAGTGAATTTTTGGAACTTCTTCACTAGCATTGCAAGTTCTCTTCCAATGTCTTCAGGATCATCAGAACTGCAGTCAGATTCTTCTTCAGATGAGGAGACAGCTTTTGCCTTCAAGGCACGAGTTCGCCCATAGTTTGGGCCATAGATATCTCTTTTCTCAGAAAGTTGAAACTCATGTGTGTTGAGCCTCTCAAGTATGTCAGACGGATCGAGTGTCTTGAAATCAGGACGTTCTTGAATCATTAGGGCCAGGATGTCAAACGAACTATCAAGTGATCTCAGCAGCGTCTTGACGATTTCATGTTTGGTGATCTCAGTGGTGCCGAGGGCTTGAAGCTCATTTGTGATGTCAGTGAGCCAGTCAAATGTGTGCTGGACATTCTCATTGTCATTTCACTTGAAGTGGTTGAAGAGGTTGCGAAGAACACTGATTCTTTGATCTCTCTGGGTTGAGATGCCTTCATTGACCTTTGAGAGCTAGTCCCAGACTAGTTTGGATGTCTTCAAAGCACTCACACGGCCATACTGTCCTTTGGTCAGATGACCACATATGATATTCTTGGCAGTGGAGTCCAGTTGAGTGAACTTCTTGACATCAGCAGCAGTGACACCTTCTCTAGCCTTGGGAACGCCGTTCTCGACGACATACCATAGGTCGATGTCAATGGCTTCAAGATGCATGCGCATCTTATTCTTCCAGTAGGGATATTCAGTTCCATCGAAGACGGGGCAAGCAGCGGAGACTTTGATTATCCCTGCAGTCGACATAGCTAAAACTCCAGGTGGTTAAACCGAATCACACAGAACAAGGGAGCACCTCGCTCTGATACCAATTGAAAGTGCGTTATATCGACTAGAGGGGGGGTGAATAGGCGATTTTTATGAAAGTCTTCAAAACGTGAGAGTTATGAAGACAAACAGTGAAGATTATGCCTATTACTATGCAGCGGAAGTTAGATTACACTAGGCCAGCCATGGTCATGTATTCAATAGAGTGAAAGCGCAATGACAAACAGCTTCAGTGTAATAAGGATCAGGTAGGAATAAGTTATGAAGCCGAACAGATCATACATTCATGTTGTGAAGACAAAAGATAAAGCAAGCATGCAATGGCTTCACAATGAATAACTGTAAGTGAAGGGAAGTGAAGATGAAACCAGTGACACGTTGAAGACAATGATTTGTTGGACCAGTTCCAGTTGCTGTGACAACTGTACGTCTGGTTGGAGCGGCTAGGTATTTAAACCAAAGGACACACAGTCCCGGACACCCAGTCAAGGACACTTAGTCCAAGACACCCAGTCCTCACCGTTTTCTCCTTGAGCTAAGGTCACACAGACCTCGCCCAATCACTCTGGTGAGTCTTCAAGGTAGACTCCCAAACCTTCACAGACTTCGTTCACTGGCAATCCACAATTTCTCTTGGATGCTCAGAACGCGACGCCTAACCGTCTAGAGGATGCACAGTCCTCAAGTGTAATAAGTCTTCAAATCACACAGACACAAAGACTTAAGTGATGCCCAATTTACTCTGGCTCTGGGTGGTTAGGGATTTTCTCCTCACTGGGAATTTTTCTTTCAAAGGCTTCGAGGTGGGTTGCTCTCAAACGACAAAAGCCGTGCACTGAAATCTGAGCAGCCAACCATTTAAGGTTGTGGGGGGTGGACTATTTATAGCCACTTGGCAACCCGACCTGATCTGTCTGAAATGACCCTGGGTCACTAAGGAACTGACACGTGTACCAACGGTCGAATTTTGAACTCACACGGCAGCTTTACTTGGGCTACAAGTAAAGCTGACTTGTCTGACTCTGGACAAGATTTTCTCTCAAAGTCTTCGCTCGAAGACATAGGATTTGAATTTGGCATCACTTCAGTCATTCTGACTGGTTCTCTTCGACCCCACTTAACAGTACGGTGGTTCCTATGACACAACATGAATGAAATAAAACTACGAAGGATCTAAGTCTTCGAGTTCCATAAGCTTCATAGGGAGTCTTCTCATGTCATTGTCTTCAATATGAATATCTTCATAAACCACCATTGTCTTCAATGTCTTCGTACATTTTTAGGGGTCATCTCTGGTAATAAAACCGAATCAATGAGGGACTTCTACCTGTGTTTTCCTGCAATTCTCACAAACACATTAGTCCCTCAGCTAGGTTTGTCGTCAATACTCCAAAACCAACTAGGGGTGGCACTAGATGCACTTACAATCTCCCCCTTTTTGGTGATTGATGACAAACTAGTTGAAGTTTTCAACGGGAAACATAATTTGTGAAATTGTAAAAGAATTGTCTTCATAAGTTGCAAGGGCTCCCCCTGAAGATGTGCATATAAGTAATTTGCTTCTTGAATGCAAATGCACATGGCAGGTTGTACTTGTGGAGATCCACTTCAACTTATGACAATCCACTATGCATGTGAAAGTATATGAAGATAATGACATGCATAATGGAAAATGGACGTCTGTAGAATGAGATGAGTGCGGAATTTATCGTCGCACATGCGGAATTTATCTTCGCAAAACGGAGTGACAAACAGGTAGCAGACGACCATCAAGGCTAAGTGTTACAACTCAAAGAAGCAAATGTATCAAAACGGGACTTCTACCTGTGTTTTCCTGCAATTCTCACAAACACATTAGTCCCTCAGCTAGGTTTGTCGTCAATACTCCAAAACCAACTAGGGGTGGCACTAGATGCACTTACAGGAAGCATAATCGAGCTTGATGCCCATGTTTTTGCACCAGAGTTTTACCTCGTCGGCCGTAAAGTTCGTGCCGTTATCCGTGATGATGTTGTGGGGGACGCCGTAACGGTGTACAACCCCGGATATAAAGTCTATCACTGGTCCGGATTCGGCCGTCTTAACAGGCTTGGCTTCTATCCATTTGGTCAAGTGATGGGGATAGTTTGGAGGGCGGTGGGTGGCATATGGCTTTGGTTTGCAAAGAGCTGGCAACCGGTGCATCGTTGGACTAAGTCCTGGGCGTCTGCCCAGGCCGTCGGCCAATAAAAACCTGTACGGAAGGCCTTGCTTACAAGGGACCGAGCTGCCGCGTGATGACCGCCGAGTCCGACATGAATTTCAGCTAGGAGGTTCCGCCCTTCCTCTTCGGAGATGCACCTTTGAAGGACTCCGGTAGTGCTTTTCTTATAAAGCTCTCCCTCGTGGACTTTGTAAGCTTTGGATCGCCGCACTATGCAGCGTGCCTCATTTTGGTCCTCGGGGAGTTCCTGCCTAGTAAGGTAGGCGAGGAATGGTTCCGTCCACGGGGCGATAACAGCCATTATTACGTGGGCTGAAGGTGTTATTTCATTGGCAGAGCCTCCGATTGTGTCGGAATGTTCGGTGTCGGGCAGTGCGGTTGGGACTGGGCTGTTATTGTTTGGCTCCCCTTCCCATACTATGGATGGCTTGAACAGCCTTTCCAAGAAGATGTTGGGGGGGGACTACATCGCGTTTTGCGTCGATGCGTGCCAGGACATCTGCCGCCTGATTATTTTCCCGGGCTACATGGTGGAATTCAAGCCGTTCGAACCGAGCTGACAGTTTTAGGACGGCGTTGCGGTAAGCTGCCATTTTTGGATCCTTGGCATCGAAGTCTCCATCTATTTGGGATATTGCGAGGTTCGAGTCCCCGCGCACCTCTAGGCGTTGAATGCCCATGGATACTGCCATCCGGAGACCATGTAAAAGGGCCTCATATTCGGCTACATTGTTGGAGTCCGTGTCCATAATCTGGAGTACGTATTGAACTGTGTCTCCTGTGGGGGACGTCAAAACGACGCCAGCCCCCAGTCTGGCCAACATCTTGGAGCCGTCTAAATGCATGATCCAATTTGAATATGTGCCGTACTCTTTAGGGAGTTCGTCCTCCGTCCATTCTGCGACGAAGTCGGCCAAGACTTGCGACTTGATGGCTCGCCGTGGCTTATAAGTTATGTCGAACGGGAGGAGCTCAATGACCCATTTTGCAATCCGGCCCGTTGCGTCACGGCTGTTTATAATATCGTTAGGTGGTACTTCCGAGGCTACTGTTATTAAACACTCTTGAAAGTAGTGTCGTAGCTTCCGGGATGCCATGAATACCGCGTACGCAATCTTTTGATAATGCGGGTACCGTGATTTGCAGGGAGTGAGGACAGTGGACACATAATAAACTGGCTTTTGAAGGGGGAATTTGTGTCCGTCCGCTTCTCATTCGACGACGAGCACTGCGCTTACAACCTGATGTGTTGCTGCAATGTATAATAGCATTGGTTCGCCAATGTTTGGCGCGGCCAGGACTGGGCTTGTTGCCAGTATGGCTTTTATTTCCTCGAGTCCGGCCGTGGTTGCATCCGTCCATTCGAAGTGTTCGGTGCGCCCAAGGAGGCGGTAAAGGGGTAGGGCCTTTTCTCCCAAGCGGGAGATAAAGTGGCTTAGAGCCGCCACGCATCCGGTTAACTTTTGTATTTGTTTGAGGTCCTTTGGGATATCCAGTTGCGACAGAGCTTGGATCTTGGCTGGGTTTGCTTCAATTCCTCTACCGGATACAATGAAGCCCAAGAGCTTTCCGGATGGAATGCCGAAAATGCATTTTTCCGGGTTGAGATTGATGTCGTATGTTCGGAGGTTATCAAATGTGAGCCTCAAGTCGTCTACTAGAGATTCGACATGTCTTGTTTTGACGACCACATCATCTACATATGCCTCCATTGTTTTGCCGGTCTGGTTTGCTAGACATGTCTGAATCATGCGTTGATATGTTGCGCCGGCGTTTTTGAGCCCGAAGGGCATCGTGTTGAAGCAGAATGGGCCGTATGGTGTGATAAATGCCGTTGTGGCTTGGTCTGGTTCTGCCATCTTGATTTGATGGTAGCCGGAATATGCGTCGAGGAAACACAATGAATCGTGTCCTGCGGTAGCGTCGATAATTTGATCGATGCGGGGGAGGGGGAAGGGATCCTTTGGGCAAGCCTTGCTAAGGTCTTTAAAATCAACACACAGGCGCCAGGATTTTTCCTTCTTTGGTACCATCACCAGGTTTGCTAGCCAGTCCGGATGTTTTATATTTCTGATGAATCCGGCCTCCAATAGCTTTGCTAGCTCCTCTCCCATGGCATGTCTCTTAGGTTCGGAAAAACGCCGAAGAGCCTGTTTGACAGGTTTGAATCCTGTTTGGATATTTAAGCTGTGCTCGGCCAGCCTGCGTGGGATTCCTGGCATGTCTGAAGGGTGGCAGGCGAAAATGTCCCAGTTCTCTCGTAGGAACTCTCAAAGTGCGGCGTCTACATCAGGGTTTAACTGTGCCCCGATGGAAGCTGTTTTATTGGGGTCCGTTGGATGGACTTGGAATTTGACTATTTCGTCTGCCGGTTTAAAGGAGGTGGACTTGGATCTTTTGTCGAGTACCACATCGTCCTTATTCACCGTAGAGCACAATGCAGTCAGTTCGTCAGCCGCTAGGGCTTCGGATAGTGCCTCGAGGGCCAGTGCGGCTGTCTTGTTTTCGGCGCGGAGTGCTATGTACGGATCACTAGCGAGAGTGATGATCCCGTTAGGCCCGGGCATCTTGAGCTTCATGTACCCGTAATGGGGTATTGCTTGGAAGATTGTAAACGCTTCCCGCCCTAGCAGAGCGTGATAACCGTTGCTGAATGGAGCCACATGGAACGTGACCTCTTCGGACCTGTAATTATCCGGCGTGCCGAACACCACATCTAGTGTGATTTTTCTTGTACAGCGGGCTTCCCGACTGGGGATTATTCCTCTAAAGGTTGTGCTGCTTCGCTCAATGCGGTTCTAGTCTATTTCCATTTTTTGAAGGGTTTCCTCATAAATGAGGTTCAATCCGCTGCCGCCGTCCATGAGTACCTTGGTAAGACGAAAGCCGTCCACTATTGCACTGAGGACCAATGCGGCTGGTGCTCGGGCTCTTCGGAATTTAGGTTCATCACTGGCGTTAAAGGTAATAGCCATGTCACTCCATGGGTTTATTGTTGCTACTTGGCAGACTTCGGCAAGGCTGCGGAGTGTCCTTTTTCGCATATTATTTGATGCGGAAGTCTCGAAGACTGTTAATACCGTATTGGTGTCTCTAGGGTGGCTTTCTGTGGCCTCCAGAATTAGGAGATTTTCGCCAATTTTGGCCACCTGCCGGAGTATCCAACATGCTCTGAGGCTGTGAGTTGGTGTGGCGTCCTTTGTACTGTGAATTTTGCAGGGTCCATTGAGCCATCCTTCTAGTTCGGTTCCATGCCCTGTAGAGGGTTTTTGCTTTTTAGTGCTTGACCCGGGTGTCTGGTGATGATGCACCCTTTTATTTCGGACTGGGTTTGTATTCAGGGCCGGATTGTCCCAAAATTTTATTTCGGTTTTTCAGGCGCTTTCCATCGCACAGTACTTTCGTACAATGGACGCCAAGTCAGCGAAGCGTGTAATATCACGGCAACTTATGGCGTTGAGTATTCCCTTGTCCGTGCAACTATTGCAGAAGATTGAGATTGCGTCTTCCTCGCGGCAGTCCCTTAGCCTGTTCTTAACCAGGAGGAATCTGGCCCAGTAATGATGTACTGTTTCATCGGGCTCTTGCCTGATTTTGGATAGATCGCTTATGTTGGGGTGGGTGGGTGGAATTAAATCCGAAGCCTCACCCCATCTGAGGCTCAGAGGCCGAGGAATTTCCTAACTCGAAAATTTGGATTCCTGGATGTTGTCCAATGAATCCAGCCCGTCGCCTGACTCTAAGTTCAGGTCTTGAGTGATATCCTCCCCTCCGTGGGTATCCGGCTTGGAGGGATCGGGAATCCGGACGTAGCAAGTCCTAAGATAGGTGAAGGGTCGCCGCACTGTCCCTCTACCACGGCAACGTGATGGGTGAATTGGGGAGAGTTAATCTCTCTCAGATCGGGTTTAGGCCCAATCTGGTCGTAATTCGTAGCGACTCCCTGGGCGGCGAAGCGATCCAAGAGCTCGTTTATGGAGGAGAGCTCCATTGGATCTAACTGCTTGGCGAGTTCCGAGCTGACATGAAGATTGTTTTCGATGGCTCGAGAGGTCATCGTCGGCGCAGAAGCCGAACAGACGGTCATAAGAAAACCACCTAGCCGGAGGGTTTGGCTGACAGCCAAAGCTCCCTTAGCAACGATGCCGTCTTTAAAGACGGGGCGAGGCATCCTTCCTGATGGCTACGACACAGAGGAACTCTCAATGAAAGCACCAATGTTGGTGTCAAAACCGGCGGATCTCGGATAGGGGGTCCCGAACTATGCGTCTAGGCCGGATGGTAACAGGAGGCAAGGGACACGAAGTTTTACCCAGGTTCGGGCCCTCTCGACGGAGGTAAAACCCTACGTCCTGCTTGATTAATATTGATGATATGGGTAGTACAAGAGTAGATCTACCACGAGATCGGAGAGGCTAAACCCTAGAAGCTAGCCTATGGTATGATTGTTGTTGTGTATGTTGTCCTACGGACTAAAACCCTCCGGTTTATATAGACACCGGAGAGGGTTAGGGTTACACAAAGTCGGTTACAATGGTAGGAGATCTACATATCCGTATCGCCAAGCTTGCCTTCCACGCTAAGGAAAGTCCCTTCCGGACACGGGACGAAGTCTTCAATCTTGTATCTTCATAGTCCAGGAGTCCGGCCGAAGGTATAGTCCGGCCATCCGGACACCCCCTAATCCAGGACTCCCTCAGCTATCATGCACTGCTCGGGCGAACCGCATTTGCCACATTCAATGCGGTACCGCATTATGCATACCTCAAACTCAAGATGCCAGGACCTCGGGGGGTCATCACAGTTAATGGAAACACAGAGCGCTCTCTCCGCATGAAGGAGCACACTGCGACCCTCACAGCAGAAGCGCAAAGCAGCCTCTTAAGGCAATCCACTAGTTCGGCGATTAAGGACCCGGACACCTTCAAGCGCGCCCGGAGTAATCGGGAGCAAGACCGCCTGGCACGTTCCAAGATCGCATAGCAATGCGGCCCCCACCCCAGTACCAGCCAAACGGCGAAATCTGTGCCATGCGTACATAATTACGCATTGAAAATACCATGGGCATAGGTGGGGAGAGGGCATGACTACGGCACGCCCCAAGAAGCGGCTCAACCACACTAGGGGCTTCCCGCTTTGTTATTTTTCTCTCTTCGAGGACCTTAATCTCTGGAAACCCTGTCCGGCAGTATGATTGCCGAACACATGATGGAGCAACCAAGGAGGCAGAAAGCTACGTCGCACCACGGAACTCCCAGGTGGTCTCTAACAACGAGTGAAATACTCGCTCTAAATACCATTCCTCAGCTTTCCCTTGGAGGGGACATGTCAAATAGTCCTACTTTTTGCTTACCGCACCACTTGTATCATTCTGCTTTAACGCACCTGTCGGTGTCAAAACTGGCGGATCTCGGGTAGGGGGTCCCGAACTATGCGTCTAAGGCGGATGGTAACAGGAGGCAGGGGACACTATGTTTTACCCAGGTTCGGGCCCTCCTGATGGAGGTAAAACCCTACGTCATGCTTGATTTATTCTTGATGATATGAGTATTACAAGAGTTGATCTAGCACGAGATCGGAGAGGCTAAACCCTAGAAGCTAGCCTATGGTATGATTGTATGTTGTCCTACGGACTAAAACCCTCCGGTTTATATAGACACCGGAGGGGGCTAGGGTTACACAAGGTCGGTTACAAAGGAGGAGATATACATATCCGTATTCCCTAGTTTGCCTTCCACGCCAAGTAGAGTCCTATCCAGACACGGGATGAAGTCTTCAATCTTGTATCTTCATAGTCCAACAGTCCGGCCAAAGGATATAGTCCGGCCGTCCGGAGACCCCCTAATCCAGGACTCCCTCAATAGCCCCTGAACCAGGCTTCAATGACGATGAGTCCGGCGCGCAGTGTTGTCTTCGGCATTGCAAGGCGAGTTCCTCCTCCGAATACACCACGGAAGAATTTTGAATACAAGGATAGTGTCCGACCCTGCAAAATAAGTTCCACATACCACCGTAGAGAGTAATATTTCCACAAATCTAATCTGCTGACACATTTTGGCAACATGACATTATGCCATGGCCCGATGATTATTAGAACTGTTTCCTTTAACTAGCCCTGCACATAACACGAGGCAGTTTTTGGACACGTCTTGTCAAAGCAGAGATCATGTCCCCCTTATTACGGGATTCTCATCAATACAGTCGTGGGTAACCCAACCGCGCCATTGATTACGGCGCTTGGGGGATAAGCGAGTTTTACCAGGCTAGTGGGGGCGCATAGTTTCGGCCGCCCTTATAAAGGGACAAGGTTTAACCTTTTTCTACCCACGCCTTCTTCCTCCTTGCTCATCCATTCTTGCGCACTCGAGCTCGAACGCCCAAGTCCACATCCTTCTCCTCAACCTTCTCAAAACATGTCCAGAGCGGGAGGCAAGTGGATGGCGTCCTCCGTCACGGAGGGACACATCAAAAAGCTGCGCGGAGCCGGATACCTAGCCGCGAATATCGCGCATCGGCTGCCCGCTCCGGGGCAGATCGTCCCTACCCCGGAACCTCACGAGAGGGTAGTTTTCCTCCACCACTTCCTCCGCGGACTGGGGTTTCCCCTCCATCCATTCGTCTGTGGTCTCATGTTCTACTACGGGCTAGACTTCCATGATCTGGCCCCAAACTTCATCCTCAACATTTCGGCGTTCATCATCGTGTGTGAGGCTTTCCTCCGCATCCGGCCCCACTTCGGAATGTGGCTAAAGACCTTCAATATCAAGCCGAAGGTGGTGGGAGGCCAACAAGCAGAATGCGGCGGAGCCATGGTGGGCAAGATGCCCAATGTTATATGGCTTGAAGGATCCTTCGTAGAGACCATAAAGGGGTGGCAATCGGCGTAGTTCTACATCACCGAGCCACGCGACACCAACTAGGTGGTGGCCCCTGAGTTTCGATCCGGAATCCCCACACGGCTCACCTCCTGGAAAGAGAAGGGCCTGTACTGGGGTTCATCGGTGGAGCTGGACGGACTCCAGAAATGTATCCGGAATATGGCAGGCAAGAAGCTCAAGCTTGTCAACATAGTCCAGGTCATGCTCATCCGCCGGATCCTCCCGTGTCAACAACGGGATTTCAATTTGTGGGAGTTCGACCCGGCCCAGCACCAGACTCTGAGCGAGCTCTTCGACACAATGCACAAGGACGTCTGGAGGGTGCTGTTCAAGGGCGCCGAGGTCCCTCCCTCTCTCACCGAGGACCGTGGGCTAAGCGCGAAGCACCTAGCGCATTCGGTGAGTTCTACACATCTGGTAGGATATTTATTTCCCCTAGCTTAACCATGTGCGGGGTCTGAGCTCCATGCCTTTGACAGGACTGGGTGGAGACGTCGGGGCAGATTAACTGTCTGTCCCCTCTGCCCGAAGACACTGCGGACGCTCTCCTGATGGAGATGCAGACTCTGGATCCTTACAAGGTGTCGGAGAAGACCAAAAAGGCCAAGGGAACCAAAAAGAGTCCCCGACGCCAGGTGTTATCGGACTCATCATCCGATAACTCCGCGACGCACTCCTCCCCCGAAGACGAGGAGGAAGATGAAGATGCTCCCCCTCCAGTCGGGGGAGACAAGAAAAGGAAGGTCGCCCCAACCGGGGGGCCGGAGGGTCCAAGAAGGGAAGGACTCTCCTTCCGGACTACACCACCGCCGCCGAAGGCGCAGACGAGTGGCTGCTCAGGGACAAGCCCCTGGCGAAATCGTAAGTATTTGGATGCCAGAGTAACTCATAGCATACCTTTGTCGCACTGCTTCTCCTAACGCCGAATTATGATTATGCAGACCGCCACGAGCCCGTATGGACGTATCTTCGTCGGACGGCTCCCTGGGCTCGTCGGATATGGATAGCGATCCACTTCCGACCGCCACCTCCCCTTGCCCTACGGACAACGCCGATGTATTGTCTCAAGAGGCACCGGGTCGAGGGGAGACAGTCCCGGAGGTGCCTCAAGGCGACCTTCCGGATTCCGGGAGCAGAGGGAGCAAGGCTCCCGAGGACTCCGTCGGCCCTCAGCCGAACACCGCGCCGGAACCTCCAGTGGTTCCGGACTCAGGCAGGCGGCCTCCTTCCAAAAGGGGCAAGATGCCTGTGCCGGTGACCTCTGTCCATCTAGAGGCGCCAGACAGTCTGCTGGGAGCGCTTCGCAGTGCTTCCATCGACGAAGAGCACCGCACTATTATGAGTGCGGTGATCCAGAAGGTTCAGTCCGCCAAGAGCGGACTGACTGAAGCCTGTGCCAGCCTTTTAACAGGCTTTTGAGGTAAGTATTTGAAATATAGTAAAAATATTACAGCATAGACAGTAGCCCATGATGCTCTGTTCGGTGTTCACAAAGAAAAGCCGAACAGAGGATCAAACAATATCGCAGGAGTCTAATATAAATATGTCTATATGCGTATGCAGGCTTCGCTGCTGGCCTCTGCCGCGCTAACTGCGGAGGTCGCCGCACTGAAGCAGGGCCTCGAAGGGTCCAAGGAAGAGCTCAGCCTTGCCAAGAGGCAGCTCGAGGAGAACAAAGGTAAGTAGTACCTAGTCTATGGATATATATAAAAAGAATGCGATTGCAAAACGATAGGATCATCGTAAATTTGCCAGGAGCCACGACCGAGGTGGCGACCCTGAAGCAAGCGCTATCCGAGGCCGAAAAAAAAGCGGCCAAGGAGCGCACCGAGCGGGAAAGGCATCAGGCACGGGTGGGCGAGGTGTAGCAAGAGCTCCACGCTCTCGTGACGAAGCACGAGGCGTTGGAGCTTGACTTGAAGACGCGAGAGTTTGAGCTTGCTGCGGCCCTTGAGAGCGCAAAGAATGCCAAGGCCGAAGCCCAAAAGGCCCTCCAGGAGATCGATGCGATGAAGAAGATAGCGGCGGGTAAGGCATTCTATATGCAAAGCAAGCATGTGAAAGTAAATTACTTGTTACTTACCCGAATCCGGAGCTCTCTAGGAGCATTCGCAGATTTTCCCCGTAGCGTGTCGGATGCCGCACAATTTTACCAGGCCGAGGAAGGAAGCTCAACGGAGAAGCTGTTCTAGTCTCAGTATACTGGGACCGAACACCCGATGCCTCTGAGCGACCAGCTGAAGCAACTGGTCGAGCTGCACAAGGCGGCCGAACAGGCCATGAAGGGCTTTATAGTCCGGATGTGGCCTGGCAACGCCCTTCCCAACAGCTACTTCAGCCTGGTGAGGCGGCTTGTGGCTGCCTGCCCACGGCTGGAAGTCATCAAGCGGTCTGTCTGCATCGAGGGTGCACACCGGGCTTTCGCCCGTGTGAAGGTGCAATGGGCCAAGATGGACGCCGTGAAGCTAGTGAAGGAAGGACCGCCGCAGGGCAAGGAGCATCGCCACCCCGAGATGTACTATGAGGGTGTCCTAAAGGGTGCCCGTCTCGTAGCAGACGAGTGTACGAAAGATGTAATATTTGAGTAAACTTGCTCGTGTGATCCTGTAATATGAAAACTTGTTCATATGCACTATGCAACGCTTGTCTGAATTTAAAATATTACCTTATGTTCGACTGTTTATCAAATCTGAGAGATGGCTAGTCGTCGGCTTCTGCCCCACGCCACGAGTGCTGGGGTGTTTGGGATAAACCTGAGCACTCTTGTTCCCATTGTTGGGTCCTTCGAGGGAGGTTCTCAGCACAACGAACAAGGCAATCGGACCATAATCCGTTATAACTCTCACTTAGCCATAGAATTCTATAATTTTAAATTTCGGCGAAGCCCCTAGTATTCGGAAGGCCGAATTCGGGGCGCGATACATGCCTTAAGCCGGACAGGGCCGACTCCTCGCTCTAAGCGGCATAAGTCTTTAGGGACTTGAAACCTCTCAAACAGCGACCAGTCTCTCGCCTTATCATGACAGTCAGTTTTAGCTTTCTCTACTGAGGTGCTTAGCCTAGCAGAACCGGGGCACAATCGCAGTAGTTCTCCCAGTGCTACCTTAGCCGATAGAGCGGAACGTAAGGTACCAAAACATGGGAGCCGGGCAAACCCAACTATTGACCCAAGACATGATTCAGATCTGATGCATATAATGTTATAAGTTTGGGGTGCCGCACTGTCGAAAGTGTTCGGACTTCTCACGCCGTATTATGGGGTATGCTTAAGCCCCTAGCGTATTGGTCGTACCAGAGTGTACGGGTGCTAGATGTCATGAATGAACATATATGTATAGAAAGGAAGAATGCAATAATAGTCATAATGCTATGCATTGTTTTATTCAAAAAGGGTGCGTTAAAGCAAAATTATACAAGTAGGGCGATAAGCAAAAAGTAGGACTGTTTGACATGTCCCTTCCAAGGGCAAGCTGAGGAATAGTATTAAAGCAAATATTTCACTCGTTATCGTAATCCACCTGGGAGATCCGTGGTGTGACGTAACTTTCTGCCTCCTTGGTTGTTGCATCATGTGTTCGGCAATCATGCTGCCGGACAGGGTTTCCCGAGATTAAAGTCCTGAAAGAGAAAAATAACAAAGTGGGAAGCCCCTAGAGCGGTTTAAGCCGCGACTTGGGGTGTGCCGCAGTCGTGCCCCCCTCCCCGCCTGTGCCCATGGTATTTTTAATGCGTAATTATGTACACGTGGCATGGATTTTGCCGTTTGGCTGGGACCGGGGTGGGGGCCGCATTGCTATGCGAGCTCGGAACATGCCAGGTGGTCTAGTTGCCGATTACTCCGGGCGCGCTTGAAGTTGTCTGGGTCCTTAATCGCCGAACTAGTGGATTTCCTTAAGAGGCTACTTTGTGCTTCTACTGCGAGGGCCGCAGTGTGCTCCTCCGTGCGGAGAGAGCGCTCTGTGTTTCCTTTGACTGTGATGACCCCGCGAGGTCCTGGCATCTTGAGCTTGAGATATGCATAATGCGGTACCGCATTGAATCTTGCGAATGTGGTTCACCCGAGCAGTGCATGGTAGCCACTGCAGAATGGGACTATGTTGAAGATTAACTCTTCACTTCGGAAGTTATCCGGGGATCCGAAGGTCCAGTGTGACTGAGCCTGTGCAATGGGCCTCTACACCTGGTATGACGCCTTTAAAGGTCGTTTTCGTGGGTTTGATCCTTGAGGGGTCGATACCCATTTTGCGCATTGTGTCCTGATAAAGCAGGTTCAGGCTGCTGCCGCCATCCATAAGGACTCGAGTGAGGTGAAATCCGTCAACGATTGGGTCTAGGACCAGTGCGGTGAATCCGCCATGACGGGTACTAGTGGGGTGGTCCCTGCGATCGAAGGTGATCGGACAGGAGGACCATGGGTTGAACTTTGGGGCGACTGGCTCAAGCGCATATGCGTCTCTGAGCGCATGCTTCCGCTCCCTCTTGGGGATGTGGGTTGCGTATATCATGTTCACCGTCCGCACTTGTGGGGGGAACCTCTTCTGTCCTTCGGTGTTCGGCTGCCGGGGCTCCTCCTCGTCATCGCTATGTGACCCCTTATCTTTGTTTTCAGCATTTAACTTGCCAGCCTGCTTGAACACCCAACAATCCCTGTTGGTGTGGTTGGCTGGCTTGTCGGGGGTGCCGTGTATTTCACACGAGCGATCGAGTATACGGTCCAAACTGGATGGGCCTGGAGTGCTTCTTTTGAATGGCATTTTCCGCTGACCGGGTTTAGAGCCTTTGAATCCGGCATTGACTGTCGTATCCTCGATATTGTCACTGTTAATGCGACGCTTATGCTTGTTGCGACGTGACCTGCCATTGCCATCCTTGGTATCCGAAGTACCAAGGTTTTTTGATATGTTATTGCCGCGAGCCAGCCAGCTGTCTTCTCCCGCACAAAAACGGGTCATGGGTGTCGTGAGGGCTGCCATAGATTTCGGCTTTTCCTGACCAAGGTGCCGGGCTAGCCACTCGTCGCGGATGTTGTGCTTGAAAGCTACTAGGGCCTCTACATCCGGGCAGTCGACGATTTGATTTTTCTTTGTTAGGAACCATGTCCAGAATTGCATGGCCGATTCCTCTGGCTGCTGAATTATGTGGCTCAAGTCATTGGCATCTGGTGGTCGCACATAAGTGCCCTGAAAGTTGTCGAGGAATGCGGCTTCCAGATCTAACAAATAGCCAATGGACTCTGCTGGCAAGCTGTTGAGCCAATGTCACGCTGGTCCTTTGAGTTTTAGTGGGAGGTATTTGATGGCGTGTAGGTCATCACCGCGGGCCATGTGGATGTGCAGGAGGAAATCCTCGATCCATACCGCAGGATCTGTTGTGCCGTCGTATGATTCTATATTTATGGGTTTGAAACCCTCTGGGATTTGATGATCCATTACTTCGTCTGTGAAGCATAAGGGGTGTGCGGCGCCTCTGTACTAGGCTATATCGCGATGCAGCTCGAATGAGTCTTGCCTGCTGTGTTCGGCCCGGCCGGACTTACTTTTACTGTATCTGGCGTGACGATTATCGTCTCGCATAGTGCCGCGCCCTCGTGATCCGTAGATCGATCTTGCATGTTTTTCTTTGTCCTCCAATACGTCTCGCAGGTCTGGCGTATTTCCCCATGCCTTTTTATTTGAATGACGTCGGGGTGCGGGCTGAGCTTTTGGCTGGAATGTCTCTCTGTCGCGGCCACGAGGTGGCCGATCAGTCGCGTCATACGCCGGGGATGTAGGTTTCAGTGCTTCCTCCTCCAGTCGGGGTAGCAACCTACACTTTGGGTAACTCCTGGAGGGACGTTCGAGTTTATATTCCTCGGCCGCCAGGACTTCAGTCCATCTGTCAGCTAGCAAATCTTGATCAGCTTGAAGTTGCTGCTGCTTTTTCTTAAGGCTATTTGCCGTGGCTATAAGCCAGCGCTTGAAGCGCTCTTGTTCGACGGGATCCTCTGGCACGACGAATTCGTCCTCGTCGAGGCTTGCCTCGTCTTCGTAGGGAGGCATGTAATTATCATCCTCCGCCTCTCCATCTGCCGCTCTCTCAGGCGGGCTGGCTCCTTCATCCTCCTGCTCTAAATCTTGCTGGAGGGGATTGTTGTTGTCTTCGGCACTGTACGGAGTGCTATTATCTCCGGTGCCGATATCACCACTTTTGCCTTGGCGGGACTTAGAGTGGCGCCGCTGACACCGGCGCTTGGGTTGCTTTTTGGAGGGGTCATCCTCCGTTGTCTCGTCGCCGTTGCCTTCTTTGGGTGTGTCCACCATGTATATATCGTATGATGAGGTGGTTGTCCAGTGCCCTGTGGGCGGTGGTTCCTCTTCGTCTCCCGCATCGTCGTCCATACCGTCGATGTCTTCGGAGTCGAAGTCGAGCATGTCGGTTAAGTCGTCGACAGTGGCTACTAAGTGGGTGGTGGGTGGGCGGCGAATTTCTTTGTCCTCTGCATCCCAATCCTGCCGGGCATAGATCGGCCAGGACTCTCCTGACAGGGAGAGAGACCTTAATGAGTTCAGTATGTCGCCAAAGGGCGAGTGCTGAAAAATATCCGCGGAGGTAAACTCCATGATCGGCGCCCAATCGGATTCGACAGGAAAGGGCGCAGGCGGTTCGGAGTCCGTGGCCGGAGAAGGATCCGGCAGTTTAGCAACATGGCTCTCATGAAGGGTAAGGTCGATATATGGCTCGATCGCCGCAGAGGATACGGCCTCCGTGGCGGGGTCTATCCGCCCGTTCATGGATGGCGCAACTGGCTCCGAATTGAGGGTCGGAGCGGCTGCCGGTGCGATCTCCTGAACACTGTCCGACGGTAGAGCTAAATCGTACCCATCGTGATCGCGTGGCGCACAAGGCAGTGCCTCGAATCCATCGAAGATCAAGTCTCCGCAGGTATCGGCCGTGTAGTTTAAGCTTCCAAACCTGACCTGATGGCCAGGGGCGTAACTTTCGATCTGCTCCAGATGGCCAAGCGAGTTGGCCCGCAGTGCGAAGCCGCCGAACACAAAGATCTGTCCGGGGAGAAAAGTCTCACCCTGGACTGCATCGCTATCGATGATCGTAGGAGCCATCAAGCCTAATGGCGACGACACAGAGGAACTCTCAATCAAAGCACCAATGTCGGTGTCAAAACCGACGGATCTCGGGTAGGGGGTCCCGAACTATGCGTCTAAGGCGGATGGTAACAGGAGGCAGGGGACACGGTGTTTTACCCAGGTTCGGGCCCTCTTGATGGAGGTAAAACCCTACGTCCTACTTGATTTATTCTTGATGATATGAGTATTACAAGAGTTGATCTACCACGAGATCAGAGAGGCTAAACCCTAGAAGCTAGCCTATGGTATGATTGTATGTTGTCCTACGGACTAAAACCCTCTGGTTTATATAGGCACCGGAGGGGGCTAGGGTTACACAAGGTCGGTTACAAAGGAGGAGATATACATATCTGTATTGCCTAGCTTTCCTTCCACGCCAAGTAGAGTCCTATCCGGACACGAGACGAAGTCTTCAATCTTGTATCTTCATAGTCCAACAGTCCGGCCAAAGGATATAGTCCGGCCGTCCGGAGACCCCCTAATCCAGGACTCCCTCAGCACCTTTTTGAATAAACAATGCATAGCACTAAACTATTATAGCATTCTTTATTCTTCTTTTTTTATATATACATATGTTCATTCATGACATCCAGCACCCGTACACTCTGATACGGCCAATACGCTAGGGGCTTAAGCATACCCCATAATACGACGTGAGAAGTCCGAACACTTTAGACAGTGCGGCACCCCGAACTTATAGCATTATATGCATCAGCTCCGAATCATGTCTTGGGTCAATAGTTGGGTTTGCCCGGCTCCCAAGTTTTGGTACCTTACGTTCCGCTATATCGGCTAAGGTAGCACTAGGAGAACTACTGCGATTGTGCCCCGGTTCAGCTGGGCTAAGCACCTCAGTAGAGAAAGCTAAAACTGACTGTCATGATAAGGCGAGAGACTGGTCGCTGTTCGAGAGGTCTCAATTCCCTAAAGACTTATGCCGCTTAGAGCGAGGAGTCGTCTTTGTCCGGCTTAAGGCGTGTATAGCGCCCCAAATTCGGCCTTCTGAGTACTAGGGGCTTCGCCAAAATTTAAAATTATAGAATTCTATGGCTAAGTGAGAGTGATAAAGCATTATAGTCCGATTGCCTTGTTCGTTGCGCTGAGCACCTCCCTTGAAGGACCCAAAAATGGGAAAAGAGTGCTCAGGTTTATCCAGAACACCCCAGCACTCGTGGCATGGGGGCAGAAGCCGACGACTAGCCATCTCTCAGATTTGATAAACAGCCGAACAGAAGGTAATATTTTAAATTCAAACAAGTGTTGCATAGCGCATATGAACAAGTTTTCATACCACAGGATCACACGAGCAAGTTCATTCAAATATTACATCTTTCGCACACTCGTCCGCTACAAGACGGGCACCCTTCAGGACACCCTCATAATACATCTCGGGGTGGCGATGCTCCTTGCCCTGCGGCGGCCCCTCCTTCACCAGCTTCTCGGCGTCCATCTTGGCCCAGTGCACCTTCGCACGGGCAAACGCCCGGCGTGCACCCTCGATGCAGACGGACCGCTTGATGACTTCCAGCCGTGGGCAGGCATCCACAAGCTGCCTCACCAGGCCGAAGTAGCTGTTGGGAAGGGCATCGCCAGGCCACATCCGGACTGTAAAGCCCTTCATGGCCTGTTCGGCCACCTTGTGCAGCTCGACCAGTTGCTTCAGCAGGTCGCTCATAGGCGTCGGGTGTTCGGTCCCAGTATACTGAGACCAGAATAGCTTCTCCGTCGAGCTTCCCTCCTCAGCCTGGTAAAACTTTGCGGCATCCGACACGCTGCGGGGCAAATCTGCGAATGCTCCTGGAGAGCTCCAGACTTGGGTAAGTAACAAGTAATTTACTTTCACATGCTTTCTTTGCATATTGAATGCCTTACCCACCGCTATCCTCCTCATCGCCTCAATCTCCTAGAGGGCCTTTTGGGCTTTGGCCTTGGCATTCTTTGCGCCATCAAGGGCCGCGGCAAGCTCAGACTCTCGTGTCTTCGAGTCAAGCTCCAACGCCTCGTGCTTCGTCACGAGAGCTTGGAGCTCTTACTGCACCTTTCCCACCCGTGCCTCTTGCTTTTCCCGCTCGGTGCACTCCTGGGCCGCTTTGTTTTCGGCCTCGGACAACGCTTGCTTCAGGGTCGCAACTTCAACCGTGGCCCCTGGCAAATTCATGATGATCCTGTCATTTTGCAATCGCATCTTTTTTGTATATATATATATATCTATAGACAAGGTATTACTTACCTTTGTTCTCCTCGAGCTGCCTCTTGGCAAGGCCGAGCTCTTTGTCGGACCCCTCGAGGTCTTGCTTCAGTGCGGCGACCTCCGCAGTCAGTGCGGCAGAGGTCAGCAGCGAAGCCTGCATACGCATATAGACATACTTATATTAGACTCCTGCAGATATTATTTGATCCTCTATTCGGCTTTTCTTTGTGAACACCAAACAGAGCATCAGGGGCTACTGTCTATGCGGTAATATCTTCCCTATATTTTAAATACTTACCTCAAAGCCTGTTAGAAGGCTGGCACAGGCTTCATTCAGTCCGCTCTTGGTGGACTGAACCTTCTTGATCACCGTACTCATAATAGTGCGGTGCTCTTCATCGATGGAAGCGCTGCGAAGCGCTCCCAGCAGGTCGTCCGGTGCCTCTGGATGGACAGAGGTCACCGGAATGGGCGTCTTACCCCTTTTGGAATGGGGCCGCCTGCCCGAGTCTGGAACCACTAGAGGTTCCGGCGCGGTGTTCGGCTGAGAGCCGAACTTGGAGCCCCCGGGGAGCCTTGCTCCCTTTTCTCCTGGAGTCCGGAAGGTCGCCTTGAGGCGCCTCCGGGACTGTCTCCCCCCGGCTCGGTGCCCCTTGAGACAATACCTCGGCATTGTCCGTAGGGCAAGGGGAGGAGGCGGTCGGAAGTGGATCGCTATCCATATCCGACGAATCCAAGGAGCCATCCGACGAGGATACGTCGATACGGGCTTGGGGCGGTCTGCATAATCATATTTGGCGTTAGGAGAAGCAGTGCGACAAAGGTATGCTATGAGTTACTCTGGTATCCGAATACTTACGACTTCGCCAGGGGCTTGGCCCTGAGCAGCCACTCGTCTTCGCCTTCGGTGGCGGTGGTGGAGCAGTCCAGAAGAAGAGCCCTTCCCTTCTTGGACCCTTCGGCCTCCCGGTCGGGGCGGACTTCCTTTTCTTATCTCCCCCGGCTAGAGGGGGAGCATCTTCATCTTCCTCCTTGTCTTCATGGGAGGAGTGCGTCGTGGAGTTATCGGACGATGAGTCCGATACCACCTGGCGCCGGGAACTCTTTCGGGTTCCCTTGGCCTTCTTCTTGGTCTTCTCCGGCACCTTATAAGGAGCCGGAGTCAGCATCTCCATCAGGAGAGCGTCCGCGGTGTCTTCGGGCAGGGGGGCCGGACAGTCAATCTGCTCTGATGCCTCCACCCAGTCCTGTTAAAGGCATGGGAGCTCAGACCCCGCACATGGTTAAGCTATGGGAAATAAATATCCTACCAGATGTACAGAACTTACCGGATTCGCAGGGTGCTTCGCGCTTAGCCCGCAGTCCTCGGTGAGAGAGGGGGGACCTCGGCACCCTTGAACAGCACCCTCCAGACGTCTTTGTGCGTCGTGTCGAAGAGCTCGCTTAGAGTCTGGTGCCGGGCCGAGTCGAACACCCATAAGTTGAAATCCCGTTGTTTACACGGGAGGATCCGGCGGAAGAGCATGACCTGGACTATGTTGACAAGCTTAAGTTCCTTACTTGTCATGTTCCGGATACACTTCTGGAGTCCGTCCAGCTCCACCGATAAACCCCAGGACAGGCCCTTCTCCTTCCAGGAAGTGAGCCGCGTGGGGATTCCGGATCGAAACTTGGGGGCCGCCACCCAGTTGGTGTCGCGCGGCTCGGTGATGTAGAACCACCCCGATTGCCACCCCTTTACGGTCTCCACGAAGGAGCCCTCGAGCCATGCGACATTGGGCATTTTGCCCACCATGGCTCCGCCACATTCCGCTTCTTGGCCGCCTAGAACCTTCGGCTTGATATTGAAGGTCTTTAGCCATAGGCCAAAGTGGGGCCGGATGCGGAGGAAAGCCTCGCACACGACGATGAACGCCGAGATGTTGAGGATGAAATTTGGGGCCAGATCATGGAAGTCCAGCCCGTAGTAGAACATGAGGCCGCGGACGAATGGATGGAGGGGAAACCCCAATCCGCAGACGAAGTGGGGGAGGAAAACCGCCCTTTCGTGAGGTTTCGGGGTAGGGACGACCTGCCCCGCGGCTGGCAGCCGGTGCGCGATGTCCGCGGCTAAGTATCCGGCTCCACGCAACTTTTTGATATGCCCCTCCATGACGGAGGAGGCCATCCACTTGCCTCCCGCTCTGGACATGTTTGGAGAGAGTTGAGGAGGAGGATGCGGACTTGGGCGCTGGAGCTTGAGTGCGCGAGAATGGATGAGCAAGGAGGAAGGAGGCATGGGTACAAAAAGGTGAGATCTTATCCCTTTATAAGGGCGGACTAAACTATCCGCCCCCACTAGCCTGGCAAAACTCGCTTATCCCCCAAGCGCCGTAATTGATGGCGCGATTGTGTTACCCACGTCTGTATTGATGAGAATCCCGTAATAAGGGGAACACGATCTCTGCCTTGACAAGACGTGTCAAGAAACTGTCTCGCATTATGTGCGGGGCTGGTTAAAGACAAACGGTTCGAATAATTACCGGACCATGGCATGATGTCATGCTGCCAAAACGTGTCAGCGGATTGGATTTATGAAAATATTATTCTCTCTACGGTGGTATGTGAAACTTATTTTGCAGGGTCGGACACTATCCTTGTATTCAAACTCTTCTGTGGTGTATTCGGAGGAGGAGCCCGCCTTGCAATGCCGAAGACAACACTACGCGCCGGACTCATCGTCATTGAAGCCTGGTTCAGGGGCTACTGAGGGACTCCTGGATTAGGGGGTCTCCGGACAGCCGGACTATATCCTTTGGCCGGACTGTTGGACTATGCAGACATAAGATTGAAGACTTCGTCCCGTGTCCGGATGGGACTCTACTTGGCGTGGAAGGCAAGCTAGGCAATACGGATATGTATATCTCCTCCTTTGTAACCGACCTTGTGTAACCCTAGCCCCCTCCGATGTCTATATAAATCGGAGGGTTTTAGTCCGTAGGACAACATACAATCATACCATAGGCTAGCTTCTAGGGTTTAGCCTCTCCGACCTCGTGGTAGATCAACTCTTGTACTACTCATATTATCAAGAATAATCAAGCAGGACGTAGGGTTTTACCTCCATCAAGAGGGCCCGAACCTAGGTAAAACATCGTGTCCCCTGCCTCTTGTTACCATCTGCCTTAGACGCACAATTCGGGACCCCCTACCCGAGATCCGCCGGTTTTGACACCAACAGCAGTGCCACAAATAAGTTGCACTATCATTATTAACTTTGCATCTTTTGGCTTTAATATTATGAATATGTGTATCACTACGATTGAGATTCAATATACCATTTATATTGAGTGTATGACCATAGAAGGTTTTATTCATGTAAATAGAACAACAATTATTCTTTGACTTAAATGAATAATCGTATTGCAATAAATATGATCCAATCATATTCATGCTCAACGCAAACACCAAATAACATTTATTTTAGGTTCAACACTAATCCCGAAGGTAAAGGGAGTATGCGATGGTGATCTTATCAACCTTGGAATCACTTCCAACACACATCATCACCTCGCCCTTAACTAGTCTCTTTTGCAACTCCCGTTTCGAGTTACTACTCTTAGCAACTGAACCAGTATCAAATACCGAGGGGTTGCTATAAACACTAGTAAAGTACACATCAATAACTGAAGGAAATATTCCCTAGAGGCAATAATAAAGTTATTATTTATTTCCTTATTTCATGATAAATGTTTATTATTCATGCTAGAATTGTATTAACCGGAAACATAATACATGTGTGAATACATAGACAAACACAGTGTAGCTCATTGATCAAAGATGGTTAAGTTTCCTAACCATAGACATGAGTTGTTATTTGATCAGTGGGATCACATCATTAGGAGAATGATGTGATTGACTTGACCCATTCTGTTAGCTTAGCACTTGATCGTTTGTTTACTGCTATTGCTTTCTTCATGACTTATACATGTTCTTATGACTATGAGATTATGCAACTCCCGAATACCGGAGGAACACTTTGTGTGCTACCAAACATCACAACGTAACTGGGGGATTATAAAGGTGCTGTACAGGTGTCTCCGATGGTACTTGTTGAGTTGGCATAGATCAAGATTAGGATTTGTCACTCCGATTGTCGGAGAGGTATCTCTGGGCCCTCTCGGTAATACACATCACTATAAGCCTTGCAAGCATGATAACTAATGAGTTAGTTACGGGATGATGTATTACAGAACGAGTAAAGAGACTTGCCGGTAACGAGATTGAACTAGGTATTGGATATCGACGATCGAATCTCGGGCAAGTAACATACCGATGACAAAGAGAACAACGTATAGTATTGTGCGGTTTGACCGATAAAGATCTTCGTAGAATATGTAGGAACCAATATGAGCATCCAGGTTCCGCTATTGGTTATTGACCGGAGACGTGTCTCGGTCATGTCTACATAGTTCTCGAACCCGTAGGGTCCGCACGCTTAAAGTTCTGTGACGATCGGTTTTATGAGTTTATATGTTTTGATGTACCGAAGGTAGTTCGGAGTCCCGGATGTGATCACGGACATGACGAGGAGTCTTGAAATGGTCAAGACATAAAGATTGATATATTGGAAGCCTATATTCGGACATCGGAATGGTTTCGGGTGAAATTGGGATTTTACCGGAGTACCGGAGGGGTTACCGGAACCTCCCGGGGGCTAATGGGCCTTGTTGGGCCATAAGGGAAAGAGAGAGGGGCCGGCCTAGGGCAGGCAGCGCGCCCCCTTCCCCCTATCCGAATTGGACTAGGAGAAGGGGGCGGCGCCCCCCTTTCCTTCTCTTTCTCTCCCTGCCTTTCCCCCTCCTAGTACGAGTAGGAAAGGGAGGAATCCTACTCCTACTAGGAGGAGGCGCGTCCACAAGGGTCGGACGGCCTACCCCTTTCTCCTTTATATACAGGGGCAGGGGGCACCTCTAGACACACAAGTTGATCACAAAGATATCTCCCAGCCATGTGCAGTGCCCCCCTCCACCATAATCCACCTCGGTCATACTGTAGCGGTGTTTAGGCAAAGCCCTGCTGCTGTAGCTTCATCAACATCGTCACCACACCGTCGTGCTGACAAAACTCTTCCCCGAGCTCTACTGGATCGTGAGTTCATGGGACGTCACCGAGTTGAACATGTGCTGAACGCGGAGGTGCCGTACGTTCGGTACTGAGGATCGGTCGATCGTGAAGACGTACGACTACATCAACCGCGTTGTCATAGCGCTTCCGCTTAATGGTCTATGAGGGTACGTGGACGACACTCTCCCCTCTCCTTGCAATGCATCACCATGATCTTGCGTGTGCGTAGGAATTTTTTTGAAATTACTACGTTCCCCAATAGTGGCATCCGAGCCTGGTTATATGTGTTGATGTTATATGCACAAGTACAACACAAGTGAGTTGTGGGCGATACAAGTCATACTACTTACCAGCATGTCATACTTTGGTTCGGCGGTATTGTTGGATGAAGCGGCCCGGACCGACATTACGCGTACGCTTACGCGAGACTGGTTCTACCGACGTGCTTTGCACACAGGTGGCTGGCGGGTGTCGGTTTCTCCAACTTTAGTTGAACCAAGTGTGGCTACGCCTGGTCCTTGAGAAGGTTAAAACAACACCAACTTGACGAACAATCGTTGTGGTTTTGATGCGTACGTAAGAAAGGTTCTTGCTGAGCCCGTAGCAGCCAGTAAAACTTGCAACAACAAAGTAGAGGACGTCTAACTTGTTTTGCAGGGCATGTTGTGATGTGATATGGTCAAAACATGATGCTATATTTATTGTATGAGATGATCATGTTTTGTAACGGAGTTATCGGCAACTGGCAGGAGCCATATGGTTGTCGCTTTACTATCTGCAATGCAATCGCCCTGTAATTGCTTTACTTTATCACTAAGCGGTAGCGATAGTCGTAGAAGCAATAGTTGGCGAGACGACAACGATGCTACAATGGAGATCAAGGTGTCGCGCCGGTGACGATGGTGATCATGACGGTGCTTCGGAGATGGAGATCACAAGCACAAGATGATGATGGCCATATCATATCACTTATATTGATTGCATGTGATGTTTATCCTTTATGCATCTTATTCTGCTTTGTTTGACGGTAGCATTATAAGATGATCTCTCACTAAATTTCAAGATAAAAGTGTTCTCCCTGAGTATGCACCGTTGCCAAAGTTCGTCGTGCCGAGACACCACGTGATGATCAGGTGTGATAAGCTCTACGTCCATCTACAACGGGTGCAAGCCAGTTTTGCACACGTAGAATACTCGGGCTAAACTTGACGAGCCTAGCATATGCAGATATGGCCTCGAAACACTGAGACCGAAAGGTCAAGCATGAATCATATAGTAGATATGATTAACATAGTGATGTTCACCATTGAAAACTACTCCATTTCACGTGATGATCGATTATGGTTTAGTTGATATGGATCACGTGATCACTTAGATGATTAGAGGGATGTCTATCTAAGTGGGAGTTCTTAAGTAATATCATTAATTCAACTTAAATTTATCATGAACTTAGTATCTGATAGTATTTTGCTTATCTATGTTGTTGTAGATAGATGGCCCGTGTTGTTGTTCCATTGAATTTTAATGCGTTACTTGAGAAAGCAAAGTTGAAAGATGATGGTAGCAATTACACGGACTGGGTCCGTAACTTGAGGATTATCCCCATTGCTGCCCAGAAGAATTACGTCCTGGAAGCACCGCTGGGTGCCAGGCCTGCTGCAGATGCTGCTGATGACGTTAAGAACGTCTGGCAGAGTAAAGCTGATGACTACTCGATAGTTCAGTGTGCCATGCTTTAGGGCTTAGAACCGGGACTTCAACAACGTTTTGAACGTCATGGAGCATATGCGATGTTTCAGGAGTTGAAGTTAATATTTCAAGCAAATGCCCGGATTGAGAGATATGAAGTCTCCAATAAGTTCTATAGCTGCAAGATGGAGGAGAATAGTTATGTCAGTGAGCATATACTCAAAATGTCTGGGTATCATAATCACTTGACTCAACTGGGAGTTAATCTTCCTGTTGATAGTGTCATTGACAGAGTTCTTCAATCACTGCCACCAAGCTACAAAAGCTTCGTGATGAACTATAATATGCAAGGGATGAATAAGACTATTCCCGAGCTCTTCGCGATGCTAAAGGCTGCGGAGGTAGAAATCAAGAAGGAGCATCAAGTGTTGATGGTCAATAAAACCACCAGTTTCAAGAAAAAGGGAAAATTGAGGAAGAAGAGGAACTTCAAGAAGAATGGCAAACAAGTTGCTGCTCAGGAGAAGAAACCCAAGTCTGGACCTAAGCATGAGACTGAGTGCTTCTACTTCAAACAGACTGGTCACTGGGAGCGGAATTGCCCCAAGTATTTGGCGGATAAGAAGGATGGCAAGGTGAACAAAGGTATATGTGATATACATGTTATTGGTGTGTACCTTACCAGAGCTCGCAGTAGCACCTGGGTATTTGATACTGGTTCTGTTGCTATTATTTGCAACTCAAACAGGGACTATGGATTAAGCGAAGACTGGCTAAGGACGAGGTGACGATGCGCGTGGGAAATGGTTCCAAAGTCGATGTGATCGCCGTCGGCACGCTACCTCTACATCTACCTTCGGGATTAGTTTTAGACCTAAATAATTGTTATTTGGTGCCAGCGTTAAGCATGAACATTATATCTGGATCTTGTTTGATGCGAGACGGTTATTCATTTAAATCTAGGAATAATGGTTGTTCTATTTATATGAGTATTATCTTTTATGGTCATGTACCCTTAAAGAGTGGTCTATTCTTGTTGAATCTCGATAGTAGTGATACACATATTCATAATGTTGAAGCCAAAAGATGCAGAGTTGATAATGATAGTGCAACTTATTTGTGGCACTGCCGTTTGGGTCATATTGGTATAAAGCGCATGAAGAAACTCCATACTGATGGACTTTTGGAATCACTTGATTATGAATCACTTGGTACTTACGAACCATGCCTTATGGGCAAGATGACTAAAATGTCGTTCTCCGAAAATATGGAGCAAGCAACAGATTTGTTGGAAATCATACATACTGATGTATGTGGTTCGATGAATATTGAGGCTCGCGGCGGGTATCGTTATTTTCTCACCTTCACAGATGATTTGAGCATATATGGGTATATCTACTTAATGAAACATAAGTCTGAAACATTTGAAAATTTCAAAGAATTTCAGAGTGAAGTGGAAAATCATCGTAAAAAGAAAATAAAGTTTCTATGATCTGATCGTGGAGGAGAATATTTGAGTTACGAGTTTGGCCTACATTTGAAACAATGTGGAATAGTTTCGCAACTCACGCCACCTGGAACACCACAGCGTAATGGTGTGTTCGAATGTCGTAATCATACTTTACTAGATATGGTGCGATCTACGATGTCTCTTACTGATTTACCGCTATGTTTTGGGGTTATGCTTTAGAGATGGCTGCATTCACGTTAAATATGGCACCATCAAAATCCGTTGAGACGACACCTTATGAACTATGGTTTGGCAAGAAACCAAAGTTGTCATTTCTTAAAGTTTGGGGCTGCGATGCTTATGTGAAAAAGCTTCATCCTGATAAGCTCGAACCCAAATCGGAGAAATGTGTCTTCATAGGATACCCAAAGGAAACTATTGGGTACACCTTCTCTCACAGATCCGAAGGCAAGATATTTGTTGTTAAGAATGGATCATTTCTAGAGAAGGAGATTCTCTCGAAAGAAGTGGGTGGGAGGAAAGTAGAACTTGATGAGGTACCTATACCTGCTCCCTTATTGGAAAGTAGTTCATCACAGAAACTGGTTACTGTGACATCTACACCAATTAGTGAGGAAGCTAATGATGATGATCATGAAACTTCAGATCAAGTTGCTACCGGACCTCGTAGGTCAACCAGAGCAAGATCCGCACCAGAGTGGTACGGTAATCCAGTTCTGGAGGTCATGTTACTTGACCATGACGAACCTACGATCTATGAGGAAGCGATGATGAGCCCAGATTCCGCAAAATGCCTTGAGGCCATGAAGTCCGAGATGGGATCCATGTATGAGAACAAAGTGTGGACTTTGGTTGACTTGCCCGATGATCAACAAGCCATCGAGAACAAATGGATCTTCAAGAAGAAGACAGACGCTGACGGTAATGTTACTGTCTACAAAGCTCGACTTGTTGCAAAAGGTTTTCAACAAGTTCAAGGAGTTGACTACGATGAGACCTTCTCACCCGTAGCGATGCTTAAGTCCGTCCGAATCATGTTAGCAATTGCCGCATTTTATGATTACGAAATTTGGCACATGGATGTAAAGACTGCATTCCTGAATGGATTTCTGGAATAAGAGTTCTATATGATGCAACCTGAAGGTTTTATCGATCCAAAGGGAGCTAACAAAGTGTGCAAGCTCCAGCGATCCATTTATGGACTGGTGCAAGCCTCTCGGAGTTGGAATAACGTTTTGATAGTGTGATCAAAGCATATGGTTTTATACAGACTTTTGGAGAAGCCTGTATTTACAAGAAAGTGAGTGGGAGCTCTGTAGCATTTCTAATATTATATGTGGATGACATATTATTGGTTGGAAATGATATAGAATTTCTAGACAGCATAAAAGGATACTTGAATAAAAGTTTTTCAATGAAAAACCTCGGTGAAGCTGCTTATATATGGGGCATCAAGATCTATAGAGATAGATCAAGACGCTTAATTGGACTTTCACAAAGCACATACCTTGATAAAGTTTTGAAGAAGTTTAAAATGGGTCAAGCTAAGAAAGGGTTCTTGCCTGTGTTACAAGGTGTGAAGTTGAGTAAGACTCAATGCCCGACCACTGCAGAAGATAGAGAGAAAATGAAAAGTGTTCCCTATGCTTTAGCCATAGGCTTTATCATGTATGCAATGTTGTGTACCATACCTGATGTTTGCCTTGCTATTAGCTTAGCAGGGAGGTACCAAAGTAATCCAGGAGTGGATCACCGGACAACGGTCAAGAACATCCTGAAGTACCTGAAAAGGACCAAGGATATGCTTCTCGTTTATGGAGGTGACAAAGAGCTCATCTTAAATGGTTACGTTGATGCAAGCTTTGACACTGGTCTGGACGATTCTAAATCGCAAACCGGATACGTGTTTATATTAAACGGTGGAGCTATCAGTTGGAGCAGTTCTAAACAGAGCGTCGTGGCGGGATCTACATGTGAAGCGGAGTACATTGCTGCTTCGGAAGCAGCGAATGAAGGAGTCTGGATGAAGGAGTTCATATCCGATCTAGGTGTCATACTTAGTGCATCGGGTCCAATGAAAATCTTTTGTGACAATACTGGTGCAATTGCCTTGGAAAAAGAATCCAGATTTCACAAAAGAACCAAGCACATCAAGAGACGATTCAACTCCATCCGGGATCAAGTCTAGGTGGGAGACATAGAGATTTGCAAGATACATACGGATCTAAATATTGCAGACCCGTTGACTAAGCCTCTTCCACAAGTAAAACATGATCAGCACCAAGGCTCCATGGGTGTTAAAATCATTACTATGTAATCTAGATTATTGACTCTAGTGCAAGTGGGAGACTGGAGGAAATATGCCCTAGAGGCAATAATAAAGTTATTATTTATTTCCTTATTTCATGATAAATGTTTATTATTCATGCTAGAATTGTATTAACCGGAAACATAATACATGTGTGAATACATAGACAAACATAGTGTCACTAGTATGTCTCTACTTGACTAGCTCATTGATCAAAGATGGTTAAGTTTCCTAACCATAGACATGAGTTGTTATTTGATCAGTGGGATCACATCATTAGAAGAATGATGTGATTGACTTGACCCATTCCATTAGCTTAGCACTTGATCGTTTGTTTACTGCTATTGCTTTCTTCATGACTTATACATGTTCTTATGACTATGAGATTATGCAACTCCCGAATACCGAAGGAACACTTTGTGTGCTACCAAACGTCACAACGTAACTGGGTGATTATAAAGGTGCTCTATAGGTGTCTCCGGTGGTACTTGTTGAGTTGGCATAGATCAAGATTAGGATTTGTCACTCCGATTGTCGGAGAGGTATCTCTGGTCCCTCTCAGTAATACACATCACTATAAGCCTTGCAAGCATGATAACTAATGAGTTAGTTACGGGATGATGTATTACGGAACGAGTAAAGAGACTTGCCGGTTATGAGATTGAACTAGGTATAGGATACCGACGATCGAATCTCGGGCAAGTAACATACCGATGACAAAGAGAACAACGTATAGTGTTGTGCGGTTTGACCGATACAGATCTTCGTAGAATATGTAGGAACGAATATGAGCATCCAGGTTCCGCTATTGGTTATTGACCAGAGACGTGTATCGGTCATGTCTACATAGTTCTCGAACCTGTAGGGTCCGCATGCTTAAAGTTCTGTGACGATCGGTTTTATGAGTTTATATGTTTTGATGTAGCGAAGGTAGTTCGGAGTCCCGGATGTGATCACGGACATGACGACGAGTCTCGAAATGGTCGAGACATAAATATTGATATATTGGAAACCTACATTTGGACATCGGAATAGTTCCGGGTGAAATCGGGATTTTATCGGAGTACCGGAGGGGTTACCGGAACCTCCCAGGCGCTAATGGGCCTTGTTGGGCCATAAGGGAAAGAGAGAGGGGCCGGCCTAGGGCAGGCAGCGCGCCCCCTTCCCCCTGTCCAAATTGGACTAGGATAAGGGGGGCGGCGCCCCCCTTTCCTTCTCTTTCTCTCCCTGCCTTTCCCCCTCCTAGTAGGAGTAGGAAAGGGAGGAATCCTACTCCTACTAGGAGGAGGATTCCTCCTCCTAGGCGCGCCAACAAGGGTCGGCCGTCCTCCCCCTTGCTCCTTTATATACAAGGGCAGGGGCACCTCTAGACACACAAGTTGATCACAAAGATCTCTCCCAGCCGTGTGCGGTGCCCCCCTCCACCATAATCCAACTCGGTCATACTGTAGCGGTGTTTAGGCGAAGCCCTGCTGCGGTAGCTTCATCAACATCGTCACCACACCGTCGTGCTGACAAAACTCTTCCCCGAGCTCTACTGGATCATGAGTTCGCGAGACGTCACCGAGCTGAACTGTTGGAAATATGCCCTAGAGGCAATAATAAATAAGTTATTATTATATTTCCTTGTTCATGATAATCGTTTATTATCCATGCTATAATTGTATTGATAGGAAACTCAGATACATGTGTGGATACATAGACAACACCATGTCCCTAGTAAGCCTCTAGTTGACTAGCTCGTTGATCAATAGATGGTTACGGTTTCCTGACCATGGGCATTGGATGTCATTGATAACGGGATCACATCATTAGGAGAATGATGTGATGGACAAGACCCAATCCTAAGCATAGCACTAGATCGTGTAGTTCGTATGCTAAACCTTTTCTAATGTCAAGTATCATTTCCTTAGACCATGAGATTGTGCAACTCCCGGATACCGTAGGAATGCTTTGGGTGTACCAAACGTCACAACGTAACTGGGTGACTATAAAGGTGCACTACGGGTATCTCCGAAAGTGTCTGTTGGGTTGGCACGAATCGAGACTGGGATTTGTCACTCCGTGTAAACGGAGAGGTATCTCTGGGCCCACTCGGTAGGACATCATCATAATGTGCACAGTGTGATCAAGGAGTTGATCACGGGATGATGTGTTACGGAACGAGTAAAGAGACTTGCCGGTAACGAGATTGAACAAGGTATCGGGATACCGACGATCGAATCTCGGGCAACTATCGTACCGCTAGACAAAGGGAATTGATTACGGGATTGATTAAGTCCTTGACATTGTGGTTCATCCGATGAGATCATCGTGGAACATGTGGGAGCCAACATGGGTATCCAGATCCCGCTGTTGGTTATTGACCGGAGAACGTCTCGGTCATGTCTGCATGTCTCCCGAACCCGTAGGGTCTACACACTTAAGGTTTCGATGACGCTAGGGTTATAAAGGAAGTTTGTATGTGGTTGCCGAATGTTGTTCGGAGTCTCGGATGAGATCCCGGACGTCACGAGGAGTTCCAGAATGGTCCGGAGGTAAAGATTTATATATGGAAAGTCCTGTTTTGGTCACCGGAAGAGTTTCGGGGTTTATCGGTAACGTACCGGGACCACCGGGAGGGTCCCGGGGGTCCACCAAGTGGGGCCACCAACCCCGGAGGCTTGCGTGGGCTAAGAGTGGTGAGGGACCAGCCCCTTAGTGGGCTGGTGTGCCTCCCACAAGGGCCCATGGCGCCTAAGAGGTGGAAAGGGGGCAAACCCTAAGGGATATGGGCCTTAAGGCCCATATTGGTGCGCCTCCCTCTCCTCTCCCCCTCTTGGCCGCCATCCTTGATCCCCATCTAGGGCTGCCGCCCCCCCTAGGGGGTGGGAACCCTAGAGGGGGCGCAGCCCCTCCCCTTCCCTATATAAATAGAGGCATTGGGCTGCCCACAACACGTGATTCGATCTCTCGTTGGTGCAGCCCTGCATCTCTCTCTCTCCCTCCTCTTCTGTGGTGCTTGGCGAAGCCCTGCAGGATTGCCACGCTCCTCCACCACCACCACGCCGTTGTGCTGTTGTTGGATGGAGTCTTCCTCAACCTCTCCCTCTCTCCTTGCTGGATCAAGGCTTGGGAGACGTCACCGGGCTGTACGTGTGTTGAACGCGGAGGTGCCGTGCGTTCGGCACTTGGTCATCGGTGATTTGAATCACGACGAGTACGACTCCATCAACCCCGTTCACTTGAACGCTTCCGCTTAGCGATCTACAAGGGTATGTAGATGCACTCTCCTTCCCCTCGTTGCTAGTCTCTCCATAGATAGATCTTGGTGATACGTAGGAAAATTTTTGAATTTCTGCTACGTTCCCCAACAGTGGCATCATGAGCTAGGTCTATGCGTAGTTTCTATGCACGAGTAGAACACAAAGTAGTTGTGGGCGTTGATTTTGTTCAATATGCTTGCCGTTACTAGTCTTATCTTGATTCGACGGCATCGTGGGATGAAGCGGCCCGGACCAACCTTACACGTACTCTTACGTGAGACCGGTTCCACCGACAAACATGCACTAGTTGCATAAGGTGGCTGGCGGGTGTCTGTCTCTCCCACTTTAGTCGGATCGGATTCGATGAACAGGGTCCTTACGAAGGGTAAATAGCAATTGGCATATCACGTTGTGGTCTTTGCGTAGGTAAGAAACGTTCTTGCTAGAAACCCATAGCAGCCACGTAAAACATGCAAACAACAATTAGAGGACGTCTAACTTGTTTTTGCAGGGTATGCTATGTGATGTGATATGGCCAAAGGATGTGATGAATGATATATGTGATGTATGAGATTGATCATGTTCTTGTAATAGGAATCACGACTTGCGTGTCGATGAGTATGACAACCGGCAGGAGCCATAGGAGTTGTCTTTATTTATTTATGACCTGCGTGTCAACTTAAACGTCATGTAATTACTTTGCTCTATTGCTAACCGTTAGCTGTAGTATTAGAAGCAATAGATGACGTGACAACTTCAAGAAGACACGATGATGGAGATCATGATGATGGAGATCATGGTGTCATGCCGGTGACAAGATGATCATGGAGCCCCAAGATGGAGATCAAAGGAGCTATATGATATTGGCCATATCATGTCACTATTATTTGATTGCATGTGATGTTTATCATCTTTATACATCTTATTTGCTTAGAACGACGGTAGTAAATAAGATGATTCCTCATTAAAATTTCAAGAAGTGTTCTCCCCTAACTGTGCACCGTTCCTAAAGTTCGTCGTTTCTAAGCACGCTGTGATGATCGGGTGTGATGGATCCTTACGTTCACATACAACGGGTGTTAACGAGCCTAGCATGTACAGACATGGCCTCGGAACACATGCAAAACACTTAGGGTTAACTTGACGAGCCTAGCATGTACAGACATGGCCTCGGAACACAGAAGACCGAAAGGTCGAGCATGAGTCGTATAGAAGATACGATCAACATGAAGATGTTCATCGACGTTGGCTAGTCCGTCTCACGTGATGATCGGACACGGCCTAGTTAACTCGGATCATGCAATCACTTAGATGACTAGAGGGATGTCTATCTAAGTGGGAGTTCATAAGATGAACTTAATTATCCTGAACATAGTCAAAAGGTCTTCGCAAATTATGTCGTAGCTCGCGCTTTAGTTCTACTGTTTAGATATGTTCCTAGAGAAAATTTAGTTGAAAGTTGATAGTAGCAATTATGCGGACTAGGTCCGTAAACTGAGGAATGTCCTCATTGCTTCATAGAAGGCTTATGTCCTTAATGCACTGCTCAGTGTGCTGAACCTCGAATGTCGTCTGTGGATGTTGCGAACATCTGACATACACGTTTTGATAACTATGTGATAGTTCAGTTAAACGGTTTAGAGTTGAGGCACCAAAGACGTTTTTGAAACATCGCGAAACATATGAGATGTTTCGAGGGCTGAAATTGGGATTTCAGGCTCGTGCCCACGTCAAGAGGTATAAGACCTCCGACGATTTTCTTAGCCTGCAAACTAAGGGAGAAAAGTTCAATTGTTGAGCTTGTGCTCAGATTGTCTGAGTACATCAATCATTTGAATCGAGTGGGAGTTGATCTTCCAGATGAGACAGTGATGTTTCTCCAAAGTCATTGCCACCAAGCTGCTAGAGCTTCGTGATGAACTATAATATATCAGGGACATATATGATGATCCTTGAGATATTCGCGATGTTTGACACCAAAGTAGAAATCAAGAAGGAGCATCAATTGTTGGTGGTTGGTGAAACCACTAGTTTCAAGAAGGGCAAGGGCAAAAAGGGATGCTTCATGAAACGGCAAATCAGCTGCTGCTCTAGTGAAGAAACCCAAGGTTGAACCCAAACCCGAGACTAAGTGCTTCTGTAATAAGGGGAACAGCCACTAGAGCAGAATTACCCTAGATACTTGGTAGATTAGATGGATGGCAAGGTCGATAGAAGTATATTGGATATACATTGTGTAGATGTGTACTTTACTAGTACTCCTAGTAGCACCAGGGTATTAGATACCGGTTCGGTTGCTAAGTGTTAGTAACTCGAAATAAAAGCTACGGAATAAACGGAGACTAGCTAAAGGTGAGCTGACGATATGTGTTGGAGGTGTTTCCAAGGTTGATATGATCAAGCATCGCACGCTCCCTCTACCATCGAGATTGGTATTAAAACCTAAATAATTGTTATTTGGTGTTTGCGTTGAGCATAGACATGATTGGATTATGTCTATCGCGATACGGTTATTCATTTAAGGAGAATAATGGTTACTCTGTTTATTTGAATAATACCTTCAATGGTCTTACGCCTAAAATGAATGGTTTATTGAATCTCGATCGTAGTGATACACATGTTCATGCCAAAAGATAGTAATGATAGTACCACCTACTTGTGGCACTGCCACGTAAGTCATATCGGTATAAAACGCATGAAGAAGCTCCATGTTGATGGATCTTTGGGCTCACTCGTTTTTGAAAAGTTTGAGACATGGGAACCATGTCTATTGGTGTGTATGCATGAAACTCCATGCAAATGGACCGTTTGGACTCACTTGATTTTGAATCACTTGAGACATGCAAATCATACCACATGGGCAAGATGACTGAAAGCCTCGGTTTCAGTAAAATGGAACTAGAAAGAAAATTGTTGGAAGTAATACATTTTGATGTGTGCAGTCCAATGAGTGCTGAGGCGTGTAGTGGATATCGTTATGTTCTTACTTCACAGATGATTAGAGTAGATGTTGAGTATATTTACTTGATGAATCACGAGTCTGAATTATTGAAAGGTTCAAGTAATTTCAGGGTGAAGTTGAAAGATCGTCGTGACAAGAGGATAAAAGATCTATGATATGATCATAGAGATGAATATCTGAATTACGAGTTTGGCACAGAATTAAGACATTGTGGAAATTGTTTCACAACTAATACAGCCTGGAACACCATAGTGTGATGGTGTGTCCGAACATCATAACTGCACCCTATTGGATATGATGCATACCATGATGTCTCTTATCGAATTACCACGATAGTTTATGGGTTAGGCATTAAAGACAACCACATTCACTTTAAATAGGGCACCATGTAATTCCGATGAGATGACACCATATGAACTATGGTTTAGAGAAACCTAAGCTGTCATTTCTTAAAAGTTTGGGGCTGCTTATGTGAAAAAGTTTTAGGCTGATAAGCTCGAACCCAAAGCGGATAAATGCATATTCATAGGACACCCAAAACAGTTGGGTATACCTCCTGTCTCAGATCCGAAAGCAATAAGGGATTGTTTCTAGAATCGGGTCCTTTCTCGAGGAAAAGTTTCTCTCGAAAGAATTGAGTGGGAGGATGGTGGAGACTTGATGAGGTTATTGAACTGTCTCTTCAACTAGTGTGTGGCAAGGCACAAGGAAGTTGTTCCTGTGGCACCTACACCAATTGAAGTGGAAGCTTATGATAGTGATCATGAAACTTCAGATCAAGTCACTACCAAACCTCGTGGGATGACAAGGATGCGGACTACTTCAGAGTGGTACGTAATCCTGTCTTGGAAGTCATGTTGCTAGACAACAATGAACCTACGAGCTATGGAGAAGCGATGGTGGGCCTGGATTCCAAAATGGCTTGAGGCCATAAAATCCGAGAGAGGATCCATGTATGAAAACAAAGTATAGACTTTGGCAGAACGGCTCGATGGTCGTAAGGCTATTGAGTGCAGATGGATTTTAAAAGGAAGACGGACAATGATGGTAAGTATCACCATTAAAAAAGCTCGACTTGTCGTTAAGATGTTTTCCGACAAGTTCAAGGAGTTGACTACGATGAGACTTTCTCACTCGTAGCAATGCTAAGAGTCTGTTGGAATTATATTAGCGATTACTGCATTATTTATGAAATCTTGCAGATAGGATGTCAAAACATTGTTTCCTCGATGATTTTCTTGAGGAAAGGTTGTATGTGATACAACCGGAAGGTTTTGTCAATCCTGAAAGATGCTAATAAGTATGCAAAGCTCCAGCTATCCTTCTAAGGACTGGAGTAAGCATCTTGGAGTTGGAATGTATGCTTTGATGAGATGATCAAAGATTTTGGGTTTATACAAAGTTTATGAGAAACTTGTATTTCCAAAGAAGTGAGTGGGAGCACTATAGAATTTCTGATGAGTATATGTTGTTGACATATTATGGATCAGAAACGATGTAGGATTTCTGTAAAGCATATAGGGTTATTTGGAAAGTGTTTTTCAATGGAAAGCCTGGATTAAGCTACTTGAGCATTGAGCATCAAGATCTATAAGGATAGATCAAAACGCTTAATGGTACTTTCAAATGAGCACATACCTTGACATGATCTTGAAGTTGTTCAAGATGGATCAGTCAAAGAAGGAGTTCTTGCCTGAGTTGTAAGGTATGAAGTTAAGACTTAAAGCTCGACCACGGCAGAATAGAGAGAAAGGACGAAGGTCGTCCCCTATGCTTAAGACATAGGCTCTACAGTATGCTATGCTGTGTACCGCACCTGAAGTGTGCCTTGCCATGAGTCAGTCAAGGGTTACAAGAGTGATCTAAGAATGGATCACAGGACAGCGGTGAAAGTTATCCTTAGTAACTAGTGGACTAAGGAATTTTCTCGGTTATGGAGGTGATAAAGAGTTCGACGTAAAGAGTTACGTCGATGCAAGCTTAACACCTATCCGGATAGCTCTGAGTAGAGATACCGGATAAGTATAATGGAGCAACAATTTAGAATAGCTCCAAGTAGAACAGTTATTTGGAATAGCTCCAAATAGAACGTGGTAGCTACATCTAGGAGATGACATAGAGATTTGTAAAGCACACACGGATCTGAAAGGTTCAGACCCGTTGACTAAAACCTCTCTCACAAGCAACATGATCAAACTCAGAACTCATTGAGTGTTAATCACATAGTGATGTGAACTAGATTATTGACTCTAGTAAACTCTTTGGATGTTGGTCACATGGCGATGTGACCTGTGAGTGTTAATCACATGCCGATGTGAACTAGATTATTGACTCTAGTGCAAGTGGGAGACTGTTGGAAATATGCCCTAGAGGCAATAATAAATAAGTTATTATTATATTTCCTTGTTCATGATAATCGTTTATTATCCATGCTATAATTGTATTGATAGGAAACTCAGATACATGTGTGGATACATAGACAACACCATGTCCCTAGTAAGCCTCTAGTTGACTAGCTCGTTGATCAATAGATGGTTACGGTTTCCTGACCATGGGCATTGGATGTCATTGATAACGGGATCACATCATTAGGAGAATGATGTGATGGACAAGACCCAATCCTAAGCATAGCACTAGATCGTGTAGTTCGTATGCTAAACCTTTTCTAATGTCAAGTATCATTTCCTTAGACCATGAGATTGTGCAACTCCCGGATACCGTAGGAATGCTTTGGGTGTACCAAACGTCACAACGTAACTGGGTGACTATAAAGGTGCACTACGGGTATCTCCAAAAGTGTCTGTTGGGTTGGCACGAATCGAGACTGGGATTTGTCACTCCGTGTAAACGGAGAGGTATCTCTGGGCCCACTCGGTAGGACATCATCATAATGTGCACAGTGTGATCAAGGAGTTGATCACGGGATGATGTGTTACGGAATGAGTAAAGAGACTTGCCGGTAACGAGATTGAACAAGGTATCGGGATACCGACGATCGAATCTCGGGCAAGTATCGTACTGCTAGACAAAGGAAATTGAATACGGGATTGATTAAGTCCTTGACATCGTGGTTCATCCGATGAGATCATCGTGGAACATGTGGGAGCCAACATGGGCAGCCCCTCCCCTTCCCTATATAAATAGAGGCATTGGGCTGCCCACAACACGCGATTCGATCTCTCGTTGGTGCAGCCCTGCATCTCTCTCTCTCCCTCCTCTTCTGTGGTGCTTGGCGAAGCCCTGCAGGATTGCCACGCTCCTCCACCACCACCACGCCGTTGTGCTGCTGTTGGATGGAGTCTTCCTCAACCTCTCCCTCTCTCCTTGCTGGATCAAGGCTTGGGAGACGTCACCGGGCTGTACGTGTGTTGAACGCGGAGGTGCCGTGCGTTCGGCACTTGGTCATCGGTGATTTGAATCACGACGAGTACGACTCCATCAACCCCGTTCACTTGAACGCTTCCGCTTAGCGATCTACAAGGGTATGTAGATGCACTCTCCTTCCCCTCGTTGCTAGTCTCTCCATAGATAGATCTTGGTGATACGTAGGAAATTTTTTGAATTTCTGCTACGTTCCCCAACATGAACATGTGCTAAACGCGGAGGTGCCATACGTTCCGTACTGAGGATCGGTCGATCATGAAGACGTACGACTACATCAACCGCATTGTCATAACGCTTCCGCTTAACGGTCTACGAGGGTACGTGGACGACACTCTCCCCTCTCGTTGCTATGCATCACCATGATCTTGCGTGTACGTAGGAATTTTTTTCAAATTACTACGTTCCCCAACAATAACATGTATATCCAATATACCTTTGTTCAGTATGCCATCCTTCTTATCCGCCAAGTATCTAGGGTAGTTCCACTTCCAGTGACCATTTCCTTTGAAGTAGAAGCAGTCAGTTTCAAGCTTGGGTCTAGCTTTGGGCTTATGGGAGTGGCAACTTGCTTTGCCATTCTTCTTGAAGTTCTCTTTCTTTCCCTTGCCCTTTTACTTGAAACTAGTGGTCTTGTCAACCATCAACACTTGATGCTTTTCTTGATTTCTACCTTCGCTGATTTCAGCGTCGCGAAGAGCTTGGGAATTACTTTCGTCATCCCTTGCATATTATAGTTCATCACGAAGTTCCAGTAACTTGATGATAGTGACTAGAAAACTCTATCAATCACTATTTTATCTAGAAGATTAACTCCCACTTGATTCAAGCTATTGTAGTACTCAGACAATCTGAGCACATGCTCATTGGTTGAGCTATTCTCCTCCATCTTGTACGCAAAGTACTGTCAGAGGTCGCATACCTCTCGACACGGGCATGAGTCTGAAATACTAGTTTCAACTCTTGGAACATCTTATATGTTCCGTGGCGTTCAAAACGTTTTTGGAGTCCTGGTTCTGAGCCATAAAGCATGGTGCACTAAACTATCAAGTAGTCATCATACCGAGCTTTGCCAAACGTTCATAACGTCTATAGCTGCTCCTGTAACAGTTCTGTCACCTAGTGGTGCATCAAGGACATAATACTTCTGTGCAGCATTGAGGATAATCCTCAGATCACGGAGCTAGTCTGAATCATTGCTACTAACGTCTTTATTTTTCTCTAGGAACATATCAAAAATAAACGGGGAGCTACATCGCGAGCTATTGATCTACAACATAGTTATGCAAATACTATCAGGACTAAGTTCATGATAAATTAAAGTTCAATTAATCATATTACTTAAGAACTCCCACTTAGATAGACATCCCTCTAATCATCTAAGTGATCACGTGATCCATATCAACTAAACCATGTCTGATCATCACGTGAGATGGAGTAGTTTTCTATGGTGAACATCACTATGTTGATCATATCTACTATATGATTCATGCTCGACCTTTCGGTCTCAGTGTTCCGAGGCCATAACTGCATATGCTAGGCTCATCAAGTTTAACCCGAGTATTCTGCGTGTGCAAAACTGGCTTGCACCCATTGTATGTGAATGTAGTGCTTATCACACCCGATCATCATGTGGTGTCTCGGCACGACGAACTTTCGCAACGGTGCATACTCAGGGAGAACACTTATACCTTGAAATTTAGTGAGAGATCATCATATAATGCTACCGTCGATCTAAGCAAAACAAGATGCATAAAAGATAAACATCACATGCAATCAATATAAGTGATATGATATGGCCATCATCATCTTGTGCCTTTGATCTCCGTCTCCAAAGCACCGTCATGATCACCATCGTCACCGGCGCGACACCTTGATCTCCATCGTAGCATCGTTGTCGTCTCGCCAACTATTGCTTCTACGACTATCGCTACCGCTTAGTGATAAAGTAAAGCAATTACATGGTGATTGCATTTCATACAATAAAGCAACAACCATATGGCTCCTGCCAGTTGCCGATAACTGTGTTACAAAATATGATCATCTCATACAATAAAATTTAGCATCATGTCTTGACCATATCACATCACTACATGCCCTGCAAAAACAAGTTAGACGTCCTCTACTTTGTTGTTGCAAGTTTTACGTGGCTGCTACGGGCTGAGCAAGAACCGTTCTTACCTACGCATCAAAAACCACAACGTGGTATAGTGATTGCTTTTTGATCTTCAGAAAGAACCCTGTTCATTGAATCTGATTCAACTAAAGTTGGAGAAACTGACACCCACCAGCCACCTGTGTGCGGAGCACGTCGGTAGAACCAGTCTCGCCTAAGCGTACGCGTAATGTCGGTCTGGGCCACTTCATCCAACAATGCCGCTGAATCAAGAATCAACTAGTGACGGCAAGCAATATGTATATACCCACGCCCACAACTTCTTTGTATTCTACTCGTGCATATGACATCTACGCATAAACCTGGCTCTGATGCCACTGTTGGGGAACGCAGTAATTTCAAAAAAAATCCTACACACACGCAAGATCATGTGATGCATAGCAATGAGAGGGGAGAGTGTCGCCCACTTACCCTCGTAGACTGTAAGTGGAAGCGTTATGACAAGGTGGTTGATGTAGTAGTACGTCTTCACTATCGACCGATCCTAGTACCGAACGTACGGCACCTCCGCGATCTGCACACGTTCAGCTTGGTGATGTCCCACGAACTCACGATCCAGTAGAGCTTCGAGGGAGAGTTCCGTCAGCACGACGGCGTGATGATGGTGTTGATGAAGCTACTGACGCAGTGCTTCGCCTAAGCACCGCTACGATATGACCGAGGTGGATTATGATGGAGGGGGGCACCGCACACGGCTAAAAGATCAATGGTCAACTTGTGTGTCCATGGGGTGCCCCCTGCCCCCGTATATAAAGGAGCAAGGGGGAGGCCGGCCGGCCCTAGGAGGGCGCACCAAGAGGAGGAGTCCTCCTCCTAGTGGGAGTAGGACTCCCCTTTCCTAGTCCCATTAGGAGAGGGGAAAGGCAAGGGGGCGCCCCCCCCTTCTTTGTTCTATTTGGACTCAAGGGGAGCGGGGCGCAGCCTGCCCTGGTCGGCCTCTCTCTCTCCACTAGGGCCCATCAAGGCCCATTAGGCCCTCGGGGGGTTCCGGTAACCCCTCCGGCACTCCGGTTTTCTCCAAGATCACCTGAAACCCTTCCGGTGCCCGAATATAGCCGTCCAATATATCAATCTTTATGTCTCGACCATTTTGAGACTCCTCGCCATGTCCGTGATCACATCCGGGACTCTGAACTACCTTCGATACATCAAAACACATAAACTCATAATACCGATTGTCACCGAACGTTAAGCGTGCGGACCCTACGGGTTCGAGAACTATGTAGACATGACCGAGACTCATCTCCGGTCAATAACCAATAGCGGAACCTAGATGCTCATATTGGTTCCTACATATTCTACGAAGATCTTTATCGATCAAACCGCATGACAACATACATTGTTCCCTTTGTCATCGGTATGTTACTTGCCCGAGATTCGATCGTCGGTATCTCAATACCTAGTTCAATCTCGTTACCGGCAAGTCTCTTTACTCGTTCCGTAATACATCATCCCGCAACTAACTCATTAGTTGCATTGCTTGCAAGGCTTATAGTGATGTGCATTACCGAGAGGGCCTAGAGATACCTCTCCGACAATCGGAGTGACAAATCCTAATCTCGACCTATGCCAACTCAACAACTACCATTGGTGACACCTGTAGAGCACCTTTATAATCACCCAGTTACGTTGTGACGTTTGGTAGCACACAAAGTGTTCCTCCGGTATTCGGGAGTTGCATAATCTCATAGTCATAGGAACATGTATAAGTCATGAAAAAGGCAATAGCAACAAACTAAACGATCATCGTGCTAAGCTAACGGATGGGTCAAGTCAATCACATCATTCTCTAATGATGTGATCCCGTTAATCAAATGACAACTCGTGTCTATGGTTAGGAAACTTAACCATCATTGATTCAACGAGCTAGTCAAGTAGAGGCAAACTAGTGACACTCTGTTTGTCTATGTATTCACACATGTACTAAGTTTCCAGTTAATACAATTCTAGCATGAATAATAAACATTTATCATGATATAAGAAAATATAAAGAACAACTTTATTATTGCCTCTAGGGCATATTTCCTTCACTTTAAAGTGGGAAAAAATACTTCTCTCTCATTACACGATAATCAAGACCAATAGCAATCTATACATGGTCTTCTTAATTTTTACATGCACTTAGCTCATTGGGGGTTGGGTAATTAAAGAGGAGAGAGATGGTGGCTTGCACATTTCCAATGCACTTTTTACTCAACTCTATAATTTGTTCTAAAATTTCTAGATGTACACTCTTCACCGGACGGAGGGAGTAGCTCATTAGGGGTTAGCTAATTAAAGAGGAGAGAGATGATGGCGTGCACCTTTCCAATGCATTTTTTACTTAACTCCATAATTTATCCTAAAATTTCTAGATGTACGCTCCTCACCGGACAGATGGGGTATTTTATAAGGTCTTTATGAATAATTAATAAAATGGCAGCATGCATCGCCCAGATGCAGAGAGACCGGGGTACATCCTTCTTTTAAAAAAATAGTATATTAAGATAGTGAATGTAAACCCCTCTTGTACCCCGGTCCACCAGGGATAAAACTACAATGGTTGGATGATTTGGCGCCACGTGAATCTCATTAAGTTATAATATTCTTTCGGTGTGATATGAAGGGGAACATCCTTTGAAGTTTCAGAACTCCAACTTCAGCATGTTCTGTGAGTTTGTGTGCGCATGTGATGGTGGTCTATATCGATATATCCATCTATATTGTACTTGGTATTTAAGAAACAAAGACATCTTAGATAGTCGGTCGAAAATAAAGCAGTCCAGGTCTACCAAATATATCTAGGCTCTGCTTGGAATCTAGCAGCTTAAAACATGAAGCCGGTCACACCAGAAAACAGAAAAATTTGAGAGCATTTTCAACATGGATCATCAAAACACCCGCAAAATATTTGAACCGGATGGCCGAACACTTTTAGCCATCCTACATGGCTCACTAGGTCGGTATAGACTTTCTCCATAAAAAAAAGGGTCGGTATAGACTTGTCCGGACACTCAAATCTCACAAATTGTCTTCAAATTGGGGAACCTCTTGGGAATTTGGATGTCCGTCCAACCCACTATCAGTTGTACCACTTCTTCCACATCCTATGTCCGATGCATATTTTTTGAGCACCTACACCCGGGCCTTGTTATTCTGGCTCTCCAATATCGCTTTGAAATCCGTGCGACACAACTAACTTTCTACATGATTTTTTTCCTTTTTTGTTTATTTCACATAGAACATGTCTTGAACTTAAAACTTTGCAGCGCAACAATTTTTTTTCTAGAATGTAGGATAAAACTTTCAGAATTTTTGGTCCGACATAAATACTAAAAATAAGATCTTTTAATCAAACAAAACTCATTTTGTATATTTATGTTGGACGAAAAAATCTAAAAGTTTTATCCTAGATTCTAGTTAGAAAGCTTTATTGTTCTGCGAAGGTTTGAACTTTAAGATATGTTCTATATAAGAGAAACAAAAAAGAGAAATGTACCTGCATGAATTTCGATGCGGAGAATGGATGGCTAGATAAGAAATGTCTGGGTGCGGGTGCTCTAAAACATGTTTTCGATCCTACCACTCATCTCTTTCTCCTATCGGTTAAATTGGCTCACTTTCATATCTCACAGTCTGAATTTGAGGGGCACGATTGAATGGTGGGGTGTCCGTGAACCTATCCGGATGTGTCCGTGGAAATTTGATGATGGTCGTTTGGTGATACGCGTTGAAGGTGCCCTCACTCCCATCAACCAGCTTTCGTTTGGTCTGGGTGGGATTACTCTTTTGTAGGGCGAACTCTCTATAAATGCACCTATACCATTTGAGATAGAATCCAAGCGGCCGCCATTAACGCGCTACGCAGGGTGAGCTAGACGCCTTAGGTAGCAAGTAGCTCGTCGCTGCCAGTGCACGCAGAGGGAAGACGACGCGACTGAGGCCATGGCGTACTCTTGTTTGCCCTTGTATGCGGCTTCCTTTCTTGTAGTGCTTCTCGTTTTGCCTCTCATGGCAGTGGCATCTGCCGCCGCGCCCGCTGCCGAGACGTCCTACGAGACCAGGTCCATGGACCCCGGCCTCGCCCTCATGACGCTGCCGCAGCCCGTGTCCGGCCCGGAGAGCCTCGCCTTCGACCGCCGCGGCGGTGGGCCTTACGCCGGCGTCTCCGACGGCCGCGTCTTCAAGTGGCGCGGCCGCCGCCTCGGCTGGACCGAGTTCGCGTACAACTTCAGACACAAGCAAGCATCGATCCTGTGCATCCATTGTACATACATGCACGTACGTAGTGGTCATAACCTTTGCACACCTGTGTGCGTTGGTGTCTTGTGCAGGAGCGTGGGGATGTGCGCGCCGAAGAAGAAGCTGGTGGTGCCGGAGAGTGTGTGCGGCCGACCGCTGGGGCTGCAGTTCCACCACGAGTCCGGCGACCTGTACGTCGCCGACGCCTACCTGGGGCTGTTGAGGGTGCCGGCGCGCGGTGGGCTGGTGCAGGTGGTGGCGACGGAAGCCGGCGGCGTGCCCTTCAACTTCCTCAACGGCCTGGACGTCGACCAGAAGAGCGGCGACGTCTACTTCACGGACAGCAGCAGCACATACCGAAGAAGGTGCATATAAATCTTGACATACACTAAAATTTATTTGACCAAATTTGCCGAAAATTGCGTCAATATATGTACTCTCTCCGACGTAAGTTGTATATTAAAATATATTTTATGATGAATTTATTTTTGAGAGAAAAAGGAAGTACTTGATTCACCGGGCTGTTAGTTAATTTTGTCTTGCTTTTGCAAAGTTATTACGATGCAGTATACCTTTTATAGAGGGCGTATGCATGACGGTCTTCCTGGTGTACATCGCAGCGAGTACCTACTGGTGGTGGCTCTGGGCGACGAGACCGGGCGGCTGCTCCGGTACGACCCGCGGACGCGCCGCGTCGCCGTGCTCCACGCCGGCCTGTCCTACCCGAACGGCGTGGCCGTGAGCGCGGACGGGTCGCACGTCGTGGTGTCGCACACGGCGCTGTCCGAGCTACGCCGGTACTGGGTGCGCGGGCCCAAGGCCGGCAGGAACGAGACGTTCGCGGAGCTGCCGGGGTTCCCGGACAACGTGCGCTCGGACGGGCGGGGCGGGTACTGGGTGGCGCTGACTCACGGTGGCGACGTCGGCGTCGCCGCGCCGACGGTGGCCGTGAGGGTGGGCCGCGACCGCGCCGTGGAGGAGGCGCTGGGCGGGTTCAGCTTCGAGACGGTGAGCGAGGTGGGCGAGCGGAACGGCACGCTCTGGGTCGGCTCCGTCGACACGCCCTACGCCGGCGAGCTCAAAAGACACTAGTGCAGTGCTGCGGCTTCATGCATACGAACGCCGATCATCGTTCTCAATTCATCGATCGCCATTGATCGAATATGTACTCTGAACGAATTGTACGCGACGCTTTTGTGATGTAGTGTAATGTGTGTACGTGATGCGTACCGCACAAGTGCATGTGTATGGACTCGCAGTGATGGCATCAGTGTGTGGTTGCGATGGGGTTAGTACTACGTACCATATGTGTGTTCTTTGCAAAATATTTTCTGAACGGGCAGTTGTTTGGTGTGCATGCACTGCAGGTGCAATTCATTTCGTTGCCTAAACACTGTGTCCAGGTGCGGTGTAGGCCAGGAGTACTGAAGTACGGAGTAGTTGGCGTAGCAGAGGTCAAAGAAAACGCCTGGATCAGGTAGATGGCCGCTGGTCTCTGCCAGTGCAATCAATCGCCATGCAAGAGGCCACGTCCATGGGCCCATGTGGCGTTAGTGCACGTATCTAACGCTGATCCCAAACCGGACATTGCATCCTTTCCTGAACCCGTGCGGACCGGTGTCTGGACATGTTGATACAGAAACCGGTCATCCATCAATATTTCTTAAATGTACGTTTTTATTAACTTAAGAAAATACTCCATTCCATCGAATCATGCATTAATCATTATATAACACCAACGCGTGATTAGTACTAGCTTTGTTTCACTAAACTCTCATTTTACCAAGCACTTGAAAGGAAAAGGTGGCACGTTTTGGAGAAAGCCTTCCATCAAGTGGCGGAAGCTACTAATCCAAGTGTTCAAGTGTTGGTGAAAGATTTCACCAACAGCCTGTTTGGTAAACACTTGGGTATGGGAATGTAAGTTTGAACAAAGGTGTTTATAAAGAAATTAGGCATGGGAAGTAGATTTTTACTCTCATTTTCTTGTTTGGCATATGATGGGAATTGGCGTGGGATAGAACTTTACTCGCGAATTAACAGGGTACCCCTAGAAAGAAATCGGTGGGAATTGGCTTCCTCAACTCTCAATCCTTTTTCCACTTAAACTCCCATTCCCTCTAATCAAACGCAACATGTTTGGCAATATTTGGAAAAAGGGATAGGAGTTTAGAGCATGGAGTTGGGTCGAGATTAGACATGGGATAAGGTGTTTTCTTCCCAATCCTCTGTTTGGTGCGTGATAGGAGTTATGTGTGAGAATTTGAGAAGAAATTAAACTCCCTTGTTTGGTTCGTGAGAATTGACATGGGACTAGACAGGAAAGTTAGGATGAACGGTTAAGATTGACTCACTTAAACAATTGCCTTCCAACTCCCACCCCCTCCCTTGTTAATAAAATGGTGGGACTTGGAGTCTCAAGTCCCATGCCTCTTCCCTTGTGAATTCCCAATCTCTCCAACCAAACAATAGATTTGAAGTCTCATACCCCTTCAATTCCATTCCCTTGCTCTAATTACCCCCAACCAAACACGCTGCAGTGGACTTTTAATCTCCTTACCCCTCAACTCCCATTCTCCATCTCTAATTTTCCCGAACCAAACACGCTGCAAGTGTCAGCGCAAGCCTTTCACCAAATACTAAGAGCAACTCCAACGCGCCGACCCAGATGGACACGCATTTTGTCCATTTTTCGTCCGTTTGGGTTGGCCATGCGCACCTACCGTTCGCATTTTCATATGGGTCGGCAGGTGCGTCCAACGGAAGACGGACCCAAATTTGCTGGTGTAGAAAAAAAACAAGTCGCAGAAATAAACATAATTAAACATTAAAGTGGCTGGTCAACCGCCGGCCAAAGTCCACTTAAACCTAATTAAACATTACTCTAATAAAAACATTAAAAAGTCTGCGCCCGCACGCTACCGTAGACGTCCTCCGCCTTGCCTTTGCCCTTGACGTCGCCATTACCGCCGGTGAGGTCGATGAAGACGGGAGCAGAGCCAGCCCACCCAAACGCTGCTTGGTACGCTGCCAAGGCAGCCTCCTCCTGCGTCTGCTGAGTCGCCGGCATTGCGGCTAGCTGGGCGCGCTCATCCTCCTCGAGCCGCAGCGCCTTCGTGTCGCGATGCAACTCCCAAAGCATCTGTCGCTCGCCGTTGGCCGCCTCCTAGGCGAGCCAGTGCGCCTTCCAGCGCTCAAGGTGGGCCGCCTGCTCCTCCAGCATCGTGGCATAGTGGACCGGAGTGCGCTCACCCACTCGCGGTACGCGCCGGTCCACCTATAGGACTCCTCTGGCCAAGTGGGTGGAGGCGGCGAGCGCTTCCACGTCAGCTCCGGCTCCATCTTGGGCTCGACGATGGGCGGCGGCGGTGGCGGCGGAGGTGAGTCGAAGAGCAAGGCGTGGACGGAGTCCCCTGCCGCTGACAAGGCGAGGGCGCGGTCCATCCCATCCCATTGGGCCTCCTCCTTGATCTTGCTCGCCTCCAGCGCCTGCTGCAGGGCTAGCTCGAGGGCGGCTTGGTACGCCGCCTCTTCGTCCTGCTCGTGCAGCAGAACCTCAGGAGACAACGGAGGAACGTCGTGGTCGACGTGGACGCCCTGGCGGCGCTCCTCCTCATGCTCTAGCGCGAACCAGCACTCCCAGTTGGGGGATTCTGGCGTGTAGGCACGCATCCGCCGCTACTCCGGAGTGAGGGCCTCGCGATGCTAGTGAACCTCCTCGACGTGTGCCCGCGAAGTGCGTGGCATTGCCGGAATCGGGATCCGCTACAGATCCAGATGCCAGCCGTGAGGCAGGTTGACATCTGGATACTGCAGTGGCCGATGTAGTGGTCGGTGGTACTGCCAGTGCCACAGCCTCTGGTGGACTGGTATGTACAGACGTTGCCACTCCGGTGGCGAGCCGCGTCTAGGAGGCGACGGCGAAAGAGCCGGCGAGCCATGGGAAGAGCTCGCACCGGGGGTCAGCTTCCCCCTCCCCTTGCCACCGAAAAAACCCATGGTGGTTTGGGCTTGCTAGGGTTCCTAGTCACCGGTGAGGGAGCACGGTATGGCCAGATGTGGACGGGCATTGGAAGTGGATGAGGCCGGCCCTGCCGCACGCTTCCATTAAAAAGGACGGGCTCACGGACCTTCCACACGCTGCCAGGTGGGCCCCGAGGTAGGTGCTGACATTTAATAAGACGTGGGTGGTGGTTGGGCGACCGACTAGTGGGATCGCGGCGGACATCGAGGGGAGGCACGGCACGTCTGCTCCGACGCATTTCAGGCGCAATTTTGGGCTTGAAATGGGTCCGCGCAGATGCCAGTCGGACGGATTTTGGGAATGGGTCAGCGCATTGGGCCGGCGTTTTTGTCCGCGCCGACTCAAACGGACGTGGGCAGATGAAATGGACCTCCCCTTTGGGGTTTCTCTAATGCATGAATTAGTAGCTTTCTGCACCCAGCATTTGAAGAAGAAAATGAAACAAAGTAGCTTCTGCTAAAGGGTTTCAAAGCCTTCCGCCAAAACACTAAACTAATTTTCTGCTAAGCACAATAGCTAGTGGCTTCCACCATTCGGACGGAGAGGAGATGGTATGTGGCGGTTTTTGCTTCGTTATGTGGATGTACGAACTCCCGCAAAGCACCCCTTTGTTTGGTTCCGATTTGCAGGATCTCAGACATCTGGACCGGCTGGGGATAGATACAGGCCCACGTTGAATGACAAAACATGTCCGGGCCACCTGGTATAGACGGCTAGTGGCGGTTTGAGGGTCTGCGTTGGAGAGGCCCTTACTACCGAGTGTATGAGTATTGACTGGCTTTCTTTGCCCTCTGCCTTTCTATCTCTCACTGGAAGGTGGAACTACCAATCAACACTAAAGTGTGGTTCTAGTTGTTATCAGGTTCGACATAGTTTTCCTCCTTTCCAAGAAGCGGCTCTCGCGTGACTAAACTTTCCTGTTCTCCTGTCGGCGCCTTCTCTGGTCCGCCTTGCCTTCGATGGTCTTTGGGTTGTGAAGGTACGGAGGACACCCCCACGGCGGCGGCAGGGACCCTACTCTTGTTCTTGTTTGGTTTAACATCTCGCTTGGGGTTGTGTGGCGGCGACGATGTCCCCTAGTAGGAATAATGTCTCTCACGTCCGATCATCGCCTCAATCGGTGGTGTGTCTAGCATCGTTGGAGAGCATGTGAAGGTGTGTCTTTGTTGGATCCCGCAGGATTCGATAGGTGTTGGTCTTCGGTGGATCTTTTTGGATTCGGTCTTTGTTCTCCTTCGTGGGGAGTCCAGACGACACACGAGAAGACGACAAGGCGGGGGTGCACCCAGGGGGTAGGCGCGCCCTGCCCCCTTGTGACCCCCCTGTTGCTCCATTTACACTAATTCCTGACCTATAAATTCCCAAATATTCAGAAACCCCTAGGAGGGGTCCCGAAACAATTCTTTCGCCACCGCAAGCCTCGGTTCTTCCGCGATCCCATCTAGAGGCCTTTTCTGGTACTCTGCTAGAGGGGGTATCCATCACGAAGGCCATCTTCATCAACCTTGTTGCCTCCGTGATGATGTGTGAGTAGTTCCTACATGACCTATGGGTCCATAGAGTAGCTAGATCTCTCTCTCTCTCTCTGATCTTAAATACAATGTTCTCTTCAGAGATCGAATCGATCTAATCCTTTTGCGGTGTGCTTGTTGGGATCCTATGAATTGTAGGTTTATGATCGGATTATACATTGAAAGTAACTGAATCTTTTCTGAACTTTATTATGTGTGATTTTATAGACTTGTATTTCTCTGTGATCTATCCGCCTTCTTTGGCCAAGTAGATTGATTTATCTCCAGTGGGAGAGGTGTTTGGTAGTAGGTTCAATCTTGCGGTGTCCTCACTTTGTGACGGGAGGAGTATCGAGGCACGTATTTGTATTATTGCTACTAAGGGTAAAACGACGGGGTTTTAACATATTGTTTGGTCTTACTTTATCTACATTATGTCATCATGCTCCAAGCATTACTCTGTTTGTTATGAACTTAATACCTTAAGATGCATGCTGGATAGCAGTCGAGGGGTTGAGTAATAGTAGTAGATGCAAAAGGATGTCGGTCTACTTGTCTCAGACGTAATGCCTATATATTCATGCCATGAATAACATCAGAACTATGCACTTTTCTATCTATTGCCCAACAATGATTTTATCCACCGTAATGCCTGGGGTCCATTCATTTTATATTTATAAAAGCCCTAAATATCCTTGCTACCATTTATTATCTTTTGCAATTTATCTATCTATCATTACCAGAATTAATCCTTGCAATTAACGACTACAAGGGATGACAACCCTCGTTGGGTGCAAGTGAAGGAAATATGCCCTAGATGCAATAATAAAGTTGTTATTTTATATTTCCTTATTCATGATAAAGGTTTATTATTCATGCTAGAATTGTATTGATCCGAAACTTAAGTACATGTGTGAATACATAAACAAATATCGTGTCCCTAGTAAGCCTCTACTAGACTAGCTCGTTGATCAAAGATGGTTAAGGTTTCCTACCCATAGACATGTGTTGTCATTTGATAATGGGTTCACATCATTAGGAGAATGATGTGATGGACAAGATCCATCCGTTAGCTTAGCATATTGATCGTTCAGTTTATTGCTATTGCTTTCTTAATGTCAAATACATAATCCTTCAACTAGGAGATTATGCAACTCTCGGATACCGGAGGAATGCCTTATGTGCTATCAAACGTCACAACGTAACTGGATGATCATAAAGATGATCTAAAAGTATCTCCGAAGGTGTTTGTTGAGTTGGCATAGATCGAGATTAGGATTTGTCACTCCGAGTATCGGAGAGGTATCTCTGGGCCCTCTCGGTAATACACATCATAAGAAGGCTTGCAAGGAAAGTTAATAATGAGTTAGTTACAAGATGGTGTGTTATGGAAGGATTAAAGAGACTTGCCGGTAACGAGATTGAACTAGCTATGAAGATACCGACGATCGAATCTAGAGCAAGTAACATACTGATGGACAAAGGGAATTATGTATGTTTTCATAAGGTTCGACCGATAAAGATCTTCGTAGAATATGTAGGAGCCAATATGGGCATCCAGATTCTGTTATTGGTTATTGACCGGAGAGGTGTCTCGGTCATGTCTATATAGTTCTCGAACCCGTAGGGTCTGCACGCTTAACGTTTGTTGACGATATAGTGTTATATGAGTTATATGATTTGGTGACCGAATGTTGTTCGGAGTCCCGAATGAGATCACGGACATGACGAGGAGCTTCGAAATGGTCCGGAGGTAAATATTGATATATAGGACGATGATATTCGGACACCGGAAGAGTTTCGGAGTGCACCCGGTAGTCATCGGGTCACTGGAAGGGGTTCCGGACACCCCTGGTAAGTGTATGGGCCTAATGGGCCAAGGGGGACAGACCAGCCCACAAGGGGGCTGGTGCGCCCCTTCCCTGGCCGTCCGGCCCTATGGGAAAGGAAAGGGGAGGGGTGGCCCCTCTTGCCTTTCCCTCCTCATAAGAGAAAGGAAAGCGGGGGCACCTCCCCTGCCTTCCTCCCGCACTCAAATAAGGAAGGGGGCGTAGCTTGGGGAGGACCCCAAATAGGATTCGGCCTACTTGGGGGTGCCTCATGGCTTCTCCCCTCTCCCTCACCTATATATATGTGGGAAGGGAGCGCCACACATAACTATGACAATCTCTTAGCCGTGTGCGGCGCCCCTCCACTGTTGACACCCTCGGGCATATTTTCGTAGTGCTTAGGCGAAGCCCTACGGAGATAGCATCACCATCACTGTCACCACGCTGTCGTGCTACCGGAACTCATTAACTACCTCGCCATCTTGCTGGATCAAGAAGGCGTGGACGTCACCGAGCTGAACGTGTGCTGAACGCGGAGGTGTCATTTGTTCTGTACTTGATAGGTTGGATCATGAAGAAGTTTGACTACATCAGTCGTGTTACTAAATGCTTTTGCTTACGGTCTACGAGGGTACATAGACACACTCTTCCCTCTCGTTGCTATGCATCTCCTTGATAGATCTTGTGTGTGCGTAGAATTTTTTTGTTTTGCATGCAACGTTTCCCAACAGCAAGTATTTGTTTAGTGTGTGTGCAGGTATTGTTGACGTTTGTTTGTGTGAGTCTCCTACTGGTTCGATAAACCTTGGTTCTTAACGGGGGGAAATACTATCTGCTTCTATACTACATCACCCTTCCTCTTCGGTGAAATCCCAACGCCTATCACAAGTAGCAAGGTGGTAGCTGCCAATGACTAGGTTCAGGATGAGAGCTGTGACGCCCCCGATTTAATCGTACACTAATCATACACGCAAACGTGTACGATCAAGATCAGGGACTCACGGGAAGATATCACAACACAACTCTACAAATAAAATAAGTCATACAAGCATCATATTACAAGCCAGGGGCCTCGAGGGCTCGAATACAAGAGCTCGATCATAGACGAGTCAGTGGAAGCAACAATATCTGAGTACAGACATAAGTTAAACAAGTTTGCCTTAAGAAGGCTAGCACAAACTGGGATACAGATCGAAAGAGGCGCAGGCCTCCTGCCTGGGATCCTCCTAACTACTCCTGGTCGTCGTCAGCGGGCAGCACGTAGTAGTAGGCACCTCCGGTGTAGTAGGAGTCGTCGTCGAAGGTGGCGTCTGGCTCCTGGGCTCCAACCTCTGGTTGCGACAACCAGGTAGAAGGGATAGGGGGAAAAGAGGGAGAAAGCAACCGTGAGTACTCATCCAAAGTACTCGCAAGCAAGGAGCTATACTACATATGTATGCATTGGTATCAAATGGAATAAGGGCATCATATGTGGACTGAACTGCAGAAAGCCGGAATAAAGGGGGATAGCTAGTCCTTTCGAAGACTACGCTTCTGGCAGCCTCCGTATTGCAGCATGTAGAAGAGATTAGACTGAAGTCCTCCAAGTAGCATCGCATAGCATAATCCTAACCGATGATCCTCCCCTCGTCGCCCTGTGAGAGAGCGATCACCGGTTGTATCTGGCACTTGGAAGGGTGTGTTTTATTAAGTATCCGGTTCTAGTTGTCATAAGGTCAAGGTACAACTCCAAGTCGTCCTGTTACCGATGATCACGGCTATTCAAATAGATTAACTTCCCTGCAGGGGTGCACCACATACCCCAACACGCTTGATCCCATTTGGCCGGACACACTTTTCGGGGTCATGCCCGGCCGCGAAAGATCAACACGTCGCAGCCCCACCTAGGCACAACAGAGAGGTCAGCACGCCGATCTAAACCTAAGCGCACAGGGGTCTGGGCCCATCGCCCTTAGCACACCTGCACGTTGCGAACGCGGCCAGAAGCAGAACTAGCCCCCTTAATACAAGAGCAGGCTTACGTTCCAATCCGGCGCGCGCCACTCAGTCACTGACGTCACGAAGGCTTCGGCTGATACCACGACGCCGGGATACCCATAACTACTCCCGCGTAGATGGTTAGTGCGTATAGACCAAATGGCCAAACTCAGATCAAATACCAAGATCTCGTTAAACGTGTTAAGTATCTGCGAACGCCGACCAGGGCCAGGCCCACCTCTCTCCTAGGTGGTCTCAACCTGCCCTGTCGCTCCGCCTCAAAGTAACAGTCGGGGGCCGTCGGGAACCCAGGCCCACCTCTACCTGGATGGAGCCACCTGCCCCTTCAGCCCCCATCTCCGAACAGTATCATAGGTAATGTAACTGTGTAAAGTATATCATATATGCCCGTGATCACCTCCCGAAGTGATCACGGCCCAGTAGTATAGCATGGCAGACGGACAAGAGTGTAGGGCCACTGATGGAACACTAGCATCCTATACTAAGCAGTAGGATAGCAGGTAATGGTAACAACAGTAGTAGCAAGGACAGGCTATGCATCAGGATAGGAATAACGAAAAGCAGTAACATGCTACACTACTCTAATGCAAGCAGTATAGAGAAGAGTAGGCGATATCTGGTGATCAAAGGGGGGGCTTGCCTGGTTGCTCTGGCAAGAGAGAGGGGTCGTCAACACCGTAGTCGTACTGGGTAGCAGCGGCGTCGGTCTCGGTGTCTAGCGAGAGAAGAGGGGGAAGAAACAATAAATATAATGCAAACAAATGCCTGACAATGCATGACATGACAAAGCGTGATGCTAGGTGTGCCCTAACGTGGTACGAGGTGGTACCGGTGAAGGGGGAAAACATCCGGGAACGTATTCCCGGTGTTTCGCGTTTTCGAACAGATGAACCGGAGAGGGAAAGTTGTTCGATAGGTTAGGGATGTGTGGCGGACGAACGGGTTGCGTATCCGGATTCGTCTCGTCGTTCTGAGCAACTTTCATGTACAAAGTTTTTCCATCCGAGCTACGGTTTATTTTATATTGATTTTCTACAGTTTAAATCATTTTTAGAATTTATTTATTTAATTTAATTCAACATTATCCAAAACAGTGTTTGCTGACGTCATCATGACGTCAGCACGACATCAGCATGACATCAGCAGTCAACAGAGGTGTTGACTGGGTCGCTGACGTGTGGGTCCCAGCTGTCATTGACTGTTTACTTAATTAGGACTTAGCTAATCTAATTACTGTTTAATTAACTAACTAGTTAATTAGATTGATTTAAACAGGATTAATTAACATAATTAATAAATAAATAAATTAGTTATTTTAATTATTATTTTATTTATTTATTTATTTTCTCTTCTTTTTTTATATAAAACGTTTTAGGGGGCGGGGCCCGACTGTCATAGGCCCCTGGGGCCATAGCGGGCGCTGGGTGCACGGGTGCCGGGCAGCGGGCGCACGGGCGCCAACCCGAATGAGCGCCCTCCCAGGCCAACAGGGGGGAACGACGAGGCGTTGCCGGCCACCGCAACGGGCGGCCGCAGCCGCCGGGGAAGGAAAGGGGGCCATGGTGCGGCCACGGTGTGGCCAGGCAGGGCGCGGGCACGCGCGTGGAGGCGCGGCCGGAGCGGTGCAGCGCGTGCGGGGGAGGAGGCCGCGGCGAGCAGCTGCAGAGGGCGCGGCGGGGGCCGGTCTGGCAGGGAGAGGCTGGCGGCTGTGGGTGCTGGGCGGGATGCGCCCGGAGCACGCGCGGGAGCGGCGAGTAGCTGCAGGGAAGTGGCAGCGACAGGCTGCGGTGGCGAGGACGCACGGGGCCGATGGCCAGGTCCGGTGATGGGAGAGAGGGGGAGGGGAAGAGGGCTCACGAGGCCCTGTAGATGTGCAACGGTAAACTCGGGGGGGCCGGAGATCCATTTCCGGCGACGAGGCAGGGCAGCGCCGGCGAGGTGGTGATGAGGAGGCACGGCGCTTGGCGATCCGGCGACGGGTGCGGCGAAGACGGCGTCGAGCAGCGCCAGGCGGCGAGGCGTGGTCGTCGGGGCGCAGCGGGAGGCGTTCGGCGAGCGGCGAGGTGGAGGTGGGATGAGGCGGTGGCGAGGAACGCCGGCGGCATCGGCAGGGGCGGGGCGTCGTGCCCGGCCCAGATCGGGCAGAGGGAGGGCGAGGAGCGAGGGGGGAGTGGGGGTATCGTCCCCGATCCAATCTGGATCGGGAGGGGGGTGGGAACGACGTGGGGGGAGTGCTGGTGGTTGGGTTAGGGTTTGACCAGGGGTGGGGTTATGGGAGTGAGGGGTGTGGCCGGTTGGGCCGGTGGCCGAACGGGCCGGCCTGCTGGGCCGAAGCCCAGTGGGGGGGCCTTTCTCTCTTTTCCTTTTTTTCCTTTTGTTTGTTTTCTGTTTTCTTTTATTATTTCTTTCTTTCTTTATTTTAGTTGCATTTTAATTTAGTAAAATATACACTTAGTATTTCAACTTAGTCCATAGTCACACAAAAAAAATCTAGACCCCAAATAACTTAGTTTGACATTTTATTAATTATAAAAGGTATTTAATTAATCGTTTTGCTACTGTTTTATTTATCTCATAGTAGTTAAACATTTTATAAATGTGCGGTTTTCCCATCATAATTATCTATGCATTATTTGGTTCACTCCGAACATTTTAGTTTTAATATTTGAAAACTTTTATCGTTTGCCTGATTTTGAATTTGAATTTGAATCGGTTTCGAACTAACTCGAGATTAGCAACTATAACTGAGGTGACGTGGCATCATTAGCAGAGGAGCACTGTAGCTTAATTACCCGGGCGTCACAATTCTCCTCCACTACAAGAAATCTCGTCCTGAGATTTAAGAGGGGAAGTGCGGGGAAGGGATGAGGTTGCGAAATTCTAACGGGTCTTGTTGGTCTTGGTTACTCTTCTCGAGGAGGTCGATCCATTACATTGTTGTCTTCACTTCTCTGCTTCAGGTCATCATGGTGATGTCGTTCTTTTCTCGGGAACTCTAACGTACTTACGAATAGGTAAGGGGCAGCTCGGCTACGACAGAATGCTTATGAGGGAAACAATCTGGGGGTTAACCCATGAATGAGCATAAGATTATCTCTCGAGTTGAACATATGGAATACATCAAGAGTAAGGTATGAAGGTACAATAAGAGGTTCCAAGTGGATAGATAGTTGCTCGAAGTCTGAACTAGAGTGAGAAAGGGTTTCAGAGCAACGAGAGTAAGTATTGCGTCTGATACCAGAATAGAGCATTAGGAAGGTGGCCCGTGAATTAAATACGAAGCCAAGCGCGAGGAATAACTTCGACAACAGGGTGTATAGGAGAGTCAGGTTTCGATCCTGTGGAACTGTGGGTTATGGGCCCACCATGTGGGTTAAAACTAGGAAGGGTGTTGACATCTTGCATGGTCATGTAGGCAAGGCATGTCAGAGGTTAGGCTGTCGGTTATGTCGACAACAACATCGGTACCAAGGGCGAGGGACGAAGAGAACCATTTTCCTGCTCGTTGAACGAGGCGGACCATTAGGCAAAGTTTCTCGTCCATCGGTGGTTACCGGAATGTCAACAACAATAGTAACAGGGTCTTACTGACAGAGTTGTACACTGAGGTGCTTATAAAAGCAGTGACGTATTACTGCTTAGATCATATAAACCTCAAGAAGTTTAAACAGAACAATGGAAAGGAGAATGTGATTATCAGATTAAACAGAACAATGGAAAGGAAAATGTGTTTAAACACATATTACGGGGGTATATCCTTCCCAAGAACAAGCAGAGTATGATATCCAAGCCCGGATATTAAGTAGAAAAGCCTCTAGGTAAGGGGAGAGAAATTTCATGAAATTATCCATATAGCGTTGTTTGGATAATTGAGCAAGAAACAATTAGCATTGGGCTTCAAATGTTCTTGTTGATGAAGAGAGTACCACAGACATGCTTTGAGATAACATTGACATGGTCTTCAATCAAAGGTCGGACTTTGGATATACTAAGGATTCACCAGGAACAATTTATAAAGAAAGTCATTCCATTTCCTCATGGAAGAATGGTTATCCTTGCTAAAAAGGAAACTAAAACATTAGGTACTCCGGTGAGGTGTGCTAGGCATGACATCACCTTACCGAGTCATATAAGGACCAATATTATAACTCTTGGAAATATGTCCCAACCATCATATCTGACCGGGATTCAGATCTGATTGGTGTCAGGATACCTCAGACTCAGGATATCCGAGAAGAAAAGGTGCAACACAATTTGTCGAGATGACATTGTAAGATTCTTGGGAATGGAACTATGGAAGCAAGTTTCGAAACAAGAGTTCATCATTTAACCAAGGAAAAGGACGAGGAGTGGCTGATGAACTCAGCAACAATTCATTGAGATTTTCAAAAGATGGATTTCCACACTTATGTGAACAAGGAGATAACATTTGTCAAATCAAATGATATAATGTGGTATGCTCGAGAAAAACATACACAATTTAAACATTGGTTGAAGAGTGTAGCTGAAATATGGGCATAGGTAGCCTGATCAACTGTTAGAATGGTGATTCAATAACAGATAGGCTAAGAATGAACGGCCGATCATTAACTTCAAAACAAGAGGGTAATACTTCAAGGTAGAACATAATACAAGCTGGATAGCAAGTTGCATCCATAACCGGAACAAGTTTGTGATAAAAGGAAGGTAAGGATGTAGTCGATGGTAAATCAAGTTACCAAGGAACGAGGATGGCACTTATCATCATGAATTCGACCGATATCCTAGAAGGAGTCAAAAATGTTGATGATGATCACGACAATTTTTGTCGAGCGGCTCCACGGAGAGGCAATCGAACCACGACTGCTTCAAGCAAAAGGACTGATGCAACGAAAGATTATTGGAACCACATATACGACACAAACTCGGAATCAAAGTGTGTGGTTCGAGGTCAAACGATAAGATGAGGAAATCGACGTAAGCTTAGCTCATAGTCGAAAGCTGTGTTCCGATAATAAGGACCGGGTGGCACAGTTAAAATTTAGCACGATAATGATATAGCCGATCAGGCTAGGAATGACTTGATCGGATACAAAATCGTACTTAAATAAGATTACTAAGAGTTGTTGAACCGTAGTGCGGACTCGGCTCAGTTATCGGTGTCTTTGAGTGTTTAATAACTCAGAGCCCATGAAAAATTGTAATCAGTGAGAATGTAGTACTTGATGAAGAACTCATAAGAAGTTATGAAGTTCCAAGATAATCTCGAGATACCAGGGGGGTAATACTCGAAGACGGATCAAAGTAGAGGTTGGACCGGGGTATTGATCCACGGAAGACAAGTGCTTACACTTGCATCGAAAATGGTATTTAAAGGAGAACATGGTCGGAACCACGATTGTAAAAGGGCAGACCCCAGATATAAGATGAACTTATATCAAGGGAATAATTAGTTTTAAAAGAAGCTTCGATGAGAAGATGTACATCATGTCCATGGGCATGAACATAAAGTTCAAGGTCGACTCCCACTTCTCCAATGTATAACCTTTCATTCACTTCTCACTTTCGAGGAAGTTGTAGTGTTGAAATTTTATCTGGCAAAATACCAGGAGTGTATGACTCGTGAAAACTTTCGGGTTCACACGGTTTAGAGAAGGCATATGTTCAACCCATCAGGTTATCGTGGAAATATATACCACAAGCTTCAATAGTAGATATCACCAGCTCGAAAGCAGAGCATGGTTGGCCAAATCATAGAATAGGATTTACCAACGAAATTATGTATCAGGGAAAGAACTTCCAAAGTGATTGAATATGAGGGACGTTGTCGGGTAAAATCTAACAAAGGATCCGATGGTTCTCAAAGGATCTGCTGTAAGCATCGGTACTCAACAGAGGAAGAAACAATGCAAAGGCATTGGATTCTAGAAACAACTAACTAATCAAAGCTTAATGCAAAGAAATTTTATGATTTCCAAATCAAGGGATCAGAAGCAATCGTTCTGATTGAAAATGAATAAGTTCAATAGACTTAGAAGCACAACCAATCAAGGCATTGATTGGTTAAGAACCAGCTCATGTTTAAAATGACGTCTGAGCCGGGAAGATAATTTAAAAGGATCAACTGATGATTGCGTGCTTTCAGACACATGTTGAATCGATAGGATCAAAATGATGGTGTTAAAGGATACCAATGAATATTGCTACACATATGGAAAGCATCCATATTGCAAGCAAACAAGTATTTGCCGAGCAATAGTTTGAGGAGGATACTCGGAAGATCGGGTAGTATTTCCAAGTATTTTGAAAAGCATATGAACAACTGGGGATAAGCGGATACTCGATAAGTGCGAGAATTATCCATAGGGGTATTCAGGTGACAAAGAACAGCAAGGCAATAAGCTCAAAGGATTATCGAAACAACGACGAGTATTTCGGGGTATCTTGTAATAACAAGACCAACTGGGGATGAATGTAAGAATAACAACTGCAAGTAGTTATCCATAAGGGTTGACGGTGGAAGGGGAATTGCAAACGCGATGAAGACAAGTTCTCGGGTTAACCGCGGAGAGTATCTTCAGGGTCTTCATGTGCAGCAGACGATCCTCAGTAATAAGGGGCTCTCCGGGTGAAAGTGATAACGAGATCCTAATGTTAGATTTAGAAAAATTCATTTAACCCGTATAGAAGAGAGATCAGAGTCCCAGAGTAAAGGTCGAGGAGTAAAAGATCCTAGTACCACCCAATGGCGACGTGGGCCCATGGGCCACACAGCCATGTTAGTAAAAGTTTTTGCAATGTCTAGACTCGACTTTGGCCAAGGAGTGTGGAAGGGGGATTCCTACAGGCAGTCGGCTCTGATACCAACTTGTGACGCCCCCGATTTAATCGTACACTAATCATACACGCAAACGTGTACGATCAAGATCAGGGACTCACGGGAAGATATCACAACACAACTCTACAAATAAAATAAGTCATACAAGCATCATATTACAAGCCAGGGGCCTCGAGGGCTCGAATACAAGAGCTCGATCATAGACGAGTCAGCGGAAGCAACAATATCTGAGTACAGACATAAGTTAAACAAGTTTGCCTTAAGAAGGCTAGCACAAACTGGGATACAGATCGAAAGAGGCGCAGGCCTCCTGCCTGGGATCCTCCTAACTACTCCTGGTCGTCGTCAGCGGGCAGCACGTAGTAGTAGTAGGCACCTCCGGTGTAGTCGGAGTCGTCGTCGAAGGTGGCGTCTGGCTCCTGGGCTCCAACCTCTGGTTGTGACAACCAGGTAGAAGGGATAGGGGGAAAAGAGGGAGAAAGCAACCGTGAGTACTCATCCAAAGTACTCGCAAGCAAGGAGCTATACTACATATGTATGCATTGGTATCAAATGGAATAAGGGCATCATATGTGGACTGAACTGCAGAAAGCCGGAATAAAGGGGGATAGCTAGTCCTTTCGAAGACTACGCTTCTGGCAGCCTCCGTATTGCAGCATGTAGAAGAGATTAGACTGAAGTCCTCCAAGTAGCATCGCATAGCATAATCCTAACCGATGATCCTCCCCTCGTCGCCCTGTGAGAGAGCGATCACCGGTTGTATCTGGCACTTGGAAGGGTGTGTTTTATTAAGTATCCGGTTCTAGTTGTCATAAGGTCAAGGTACAACTCCAAGTCGTCCTGTTACCGAAGATCACGGCTATTCGAATAGATTAACTTCCCTGCAGGGGTGCACCACATACCCCAACACGCTTGATCCCATTTGGCCGGACACACTTTTCGGGGTCATGCCCGGCCGCGAAAGATCAACACGTCGCAGCCCCACCTAGGCACAACAGAGAGGTCAGCACGCCGATCTAAACCTAAGCGCACAGGGGTCTGGGCCCATCGCCCTTAGCACACCTGCACGTTGTGAACGCGGCCGGAAGCAGAACTAGCCCCCTTAATACAAGAGCAGGCTTACGTTCCAATCCGGCGCGCGCCACTCAGTCGCTGACGTCACGAAGGCTTCGGCTGATACCACGACGCCGGGATACCCATAACTACTCCCGCGTAGATGGTTAGTGCGTATAGACCAAATGGCCAAACTCAGATCAAATACCAAGATCTCATTAAACGTGTTAAGTATCTGCGAACGCCGACCAGGGCCAGGCCCACCTCTCTCCTAGGTGGTCTCAACCTGCCCTGTCGCTCCGCCTCAAAGTAACAGTCGGGGGCCGTCGGGAACCCAGGCCCACCTCTACCTGGATGGAGCCACCTGCCCCTTCAGCCCCCATCTCCGAACAGTATCATAGGTAATGTAACTGTGTAAAGTATATCATATATGCCCGTGATCACCTCCCGAAGTGATCACGGCCCAGTAGTATAGCATGGCAGACGGACAAGAGTGTAGGGCCACTGATGGAACACTAGCATCCTATACTAAGCAGTAGGATAGCAGGTAATGGTAACAACAGTAGTAGCAAGGACAGGCTATGCATCAGGATAGGAATAACGAAAAGCAGTAACATGCTACACTACTCTAATGCAAGCAGTATAGAGAAGAGTAGGCGATATCTGGTGATCAAAGGGGGGGCTTGCCTGGTTGCTCTGGCAAGAGAGAGGGGTCGTCAACACCGTAGTCGTACTGGGTAGCAGCGGCGTCGGTCTCGGTGTCTAGCGAGAGAAGAGGGGGAAGAAACAATAAATATAATGCAAACAAATGCCTGACGATGCATGACATGACAAAGCGTGATGCTAGGTGTGCCCTAACGCGGTACGAGGTGGTACCGGTGAAGGGGGAAAACATCCGGGAACGTATTCCCGGTGTTTCGCGTTTTCGAACAGATGAACCGGAGAGGGAAAGTTGCGAGTTCGATAGGTTAGGGATGTGTGGCGGACGAACGGGTTGCGTATCCGGATTCTTCTCGTTGTTCTGAGCAACTTTCATGCACAAAGTTTTTCCATCCGAGCTACGGTTTATTTTATATTGATTTTCTACAGTTTAAATCATTTTTAGAATTTATTTATTTAATTTAATTCAACATTATCCAAAACAGTGTTTGCTGACGTCATCATGACGTCAGCACGACATCAGCATGACATCAGCAGTCAACAGAGGTGTTGACTGGGTCGCTGACGTGTGGGTCCCAGCTGTCATTAACTGTTTAGTTAATTAGGACTTAGCTAATCTAATTACTGTTTAATTAACTAACTAGTTAATTAGATTGATTTAAACAGGATTAATTATCATAATTAATTAATAAATTAATTAGTTATTTTAATTATTATTTTATTTATTTATTTATTTTCTCTTCTTTTTTTATATAAAACGTTTTAGGGGGCGGGGCCCGACTGTCATAGGCCCCTGGGGCCATAGCGGGCGCTGGGTGCACGGGTGCCGGGCAGCGGGCGCACGGGCGCCAACCCGAATGAGCGCCCTCCCAGGCCAACAGGGGGGAACGGCGAGGCGTCGCCGGCCACCGCAACGGGTGGCCGCAGCCGCCGGGGAAGGAAAGGGGGCCATGGTGCGGCCACGGTGTGGCCAGGCAGGGCGCGGGCACGCGCGTGGAGGCACGGCCGGAGCGGTGCAGCACGTGCGGGGGAGGAGGCCGCGGCGAGCAGCTGCAGAGGGCGCGGCGGGGGCCGGTCTGGCAGGGAGAGGCTGGCGGCTGTGGGTGCTGGGCGGGATGCGCCCGGAGCACGCGCGGGAGCGGCGAGTAGCTGCAAGGAAGTGGCAGCGGCAAGCTGCGGTGGCGAGGACGCACGGGGCCGATGGCCAGGTCCGGTGATGGGAGAGAGGGGGAGGGGAAGAGGGCTCACGAGGCCCTGTAGATGTGCAACGGTAAACTCGGGGGGGCCGGAGATCCATTTCCGGCGACGAGGCAGGGCAGCGCCGGCGAGGTGGTGATGAGGAGGCACGGCGCTTGGCGATCCGGCGACGGGTGCGGCGAAGACGGCGTCGAGCAGCGCCAGGTGGCAAGACGTGGTCGTCGGGGCGCAGCGGGAGGCTTTCGGCGAGCGGCGAGGTGGAGGTGGGATGAGGCGGCGGCGAGGAACGCCGGCGGCATCGGCAGGGGCGGAGCGTCGTGCCCGGCCCAGATCGGGCAGAGGGAAGGCGAGGAGCGAGGGGGGAGTGGGGGTTTCGTCCCCGATCCAATCTGGATCGGGAGGGGGTGGGAACGACGTGGGGGGAGTGCTGGTGGTTGGGTTAGGGTTTGACCAGGGGTGGGGTTATGGGAGTGAGGGGTGTGGCCGGTTGGGCCGGTGGCCGAACGGGCCGGCCTGCTGGGCTGAAGCCCAGTGGGGGGGGGGCCTTTCTCTCTTTTCCTTTTTTTCCTTTTGTTTGTTTTCTGTTTTCTTTTATTATTTCTTTCTTTATTTTAGTTGCATTTTAATTTAGTAAAATATACACTTAGTATTTCAACTTAGTCCATAGTCACACAAAAAAAATCTAGACCCCAAATAACTTAGTTTGACATTTTATTAATTATAAAAAGTATTTAATTAATCGTTTTGCTACTGTTTTATTTATCTCATAGTATTTAAACATTTTATAAATGTGCGGTTTTCCCATCATAATTATCTATGCATTATTTGGTTCACTCCGAACATTTTAGTTTTAATATTTGAAAACTTTTATCGTTTGCCTGATTTTGAATTTGAATTTGAATCGGTTTCGAACTAACTCGAGATTAGCAACTATAACTGAGGTGACGTGGCATCATTAGCAGAGGAGCACTGTAGCTTAATTACCCGGGCGTCACAAGAGCGCCCTTTACACCATGGCGCACACTTGTTAGATGGTCGCGGTGATCGATCAACATCTCCGACAAGGGCATGTACCGTGGAATTGGGGGCTTCGCAACATAAACCTTGATCACCCACAAGTATAGGGGATCGCAACAGTTTTCGAGGGTAGAGTATTCAACCCAAATTTATTGATTCGACACAAGGGGAGCCAAAGAATATTCTCAAGTATCAGTAGTTGAGTTGTCAATTCAACCACACCTGAAAGACTTATTATTTGCAGCAAAGTATTTAGTAGCAAAGTAATCCCTCTGTTCCAAAATAGATGACCCAACTTTGTACTAAATTTAGTATAAAGTTGGATCATCTATTTTGGACAGAGGGAGTAATATGGAAGTAATGGTAACGGTGGCAAAAGTAACAGTAGTAGTTTTTGTAGCAATCGTAACAGTGGCAACGGAAAAGTAACTAAGCAAAGATCAATATGTTAAAAGCTCATAGGCAATGGATCAATGATGGATAATTATGTCGGATGCGATTCCTCATGCAACATTTATAACATAGGGTGACACAGAACTAGCTCCAGTTCATCAATGTAATGTAGGCATGTATTCCGAATATAGTCATACGTGCTTATGGAAAGAACTTGCATGACATCTTTTGTCCTACCTCCCGTGGCAGCGGGGTCCTATTGGAAACTAAGGGATATTAAGGCCTCCTTTTAATAGAGTATCGGACTAGAGCATTAACACTTAGTGAATACATGAACTCCTCAAACTACGGTCATCATTGGGAGTGGTCCCGATTATTGTCACTTCGGGGTTACCGGATCATAACACATAGTAGGTGACTATTGACTTGAAAAATAGGATCAATAACTCACATATATTCATGAAAACATGATGGGTTTAGATCTGAAATCATGGCACTCAGGCCCTAGTGACATTAAGCATAGCAAAGTCATAGTAACATCAATCTTAGAACATAATGGATACTAGGGATCAAACCCTAACAAAACTAACTCGATTACATGGTACATCTCATCCAACCCATCACCATCCAGCAAGCCTATGATGGAATTACTCACGCACGGCAGTGAAAATCATGAAATTGGTGATGGATGAAGGTTGATGATGACGATGGTGACGGATTCCCCTCTCCGGAGCCCCGAACGGACTCCAGAGCAGCCCTCCCAATGAATATTAGGGCTTGGCGGCGGTTCCGTATAGTAAAACACGATGAATCCTTCTCTCTGATTTTTTCTCCCCAAACGTGAATATATAGAGTTGGAGTTGAAATCGGTCGAGCCTCAGGGGGCCCATGAGGCAGGGGGCGTGCCCCAGGGGGGAGCGCGCCCTGCACCCTCGTGGACAGGGTGTGGGCCCCCTTACGCTGATTCTTTCGCCAGTATTTTTTATAAATTCCAAAATGTGTCTCCGTGAATTTTCAGGTCATTCCGAGAACTTTTATTTCTGCACAAAAATAACACCATGGCAATTCTGCTGAAAACAGCGTCAGACCGGGTTAGTTCCATTCAAATCATGCAAGTTAGAGTCCAAAACAAGGTCAAAAGTGTTTGGAAAAGTAGATACGTTGGAAACGTATCAACTCCCCCAAGCTTAAACCTTTGCTTGTCCTCAAGCAATTCAGTTGACAAATTGAAAGTGATAAAGAAAAACTTTTACAAACTCTGTTTGATCTTGTTGTTGCAAATATGTAAAGCCAGCATTCAAGTTTTCAGCAAAGATTATGAACTAACCATATTCACAATAACATTTAGGTCTCATGTTTACTTATATCAATGCATAATCAACTAGCGAGCAATAATAATAAATCTTGGATGACAGCACTTTCTCAAAACAATCATAATATGATATAAAAAGATGGTATCTCGCTAGCCTTTTCTGAGACTGCAAAACATAAATGCAGAGCACCCCTAAAGATCAAGGACTGACTGGAAATTGTAATTCATGGTAAAAGAGATCCAGTCACAGTCATACTCAATGTAAATTAATAGCAATGAATGCAAATGACAGCGGTGCTCTCCAACTGGTGCTTTTTAATAATAGGATGATGACTCAACATAAAAGTAAATAGATAGGCCCTTCGCAAAGGGAAGCGGGGATTTGTAGAGGTGCTAGAGCTCATGTTTTGAAACAGAGATAAATAATATTTTGAGTGGTATACTTTCATTGTCAACATAACAACCAAGAGATCTCGATATCTTCCATGCTACACACATTATAGGTGGTTCCCAAACAGAATGGTAAAGTTTATACTCCCCCGCCACCAACAAACATCAATCCATGGCTTGTCCGAAACAACGGGTGCCTCCAACTAACAACAATCCTGGGGGAGTTTTGTTTGCAATTATTTTGATTTGAGCATGGGACTGGGCATCCCGGTTACCAGCCATTTTCTCGTGAATGATGAGCGGAGTCCACTCATCTTGAGAATAACCCACCTAGCATGGAAGATATAGACAACCCTAGTTGATACATGAGCTATTCGGGCATACAAAACAGAATTTCATTTGAAGGTTTAGAGTTTGGCACATACAAATTTACTTGGAACGGTAGGTAGATACCACTTATAGGAAGGTATGGTGGACTCATATGGAATAACTTTGGGGTTTATGGAAGTGGATGCACAAGCAGTATTCGTGCTTAGTACAAGTGAAGGCTAGAAAGAGACTGGGAGGCGACCAACTAGAGAGCGACAACAGTCATGAACATGCATTAAGATTGATCAACAATGAGTGAAAGCATGAGTAGGATATAAATCACCATGAAGATAAATATCATGGAGGCTATGTTGATTTTGTTTCAACTACATGCGTGAATATGTGCCAAGTCAAGCCACTCGAATCGTTCAAAGGAGGATACCACCCTATCATACCACATCACAACCATTTTAATAGCATGTTGGCACGCAAGGTAAACCATTATAAACTCCTAGCTAATTAAGCATGGCATGGGCAACTATAATCTCTAATTGTCATTGCAAACATGTTTCATTCATAATAGGCTGAATCAGGAATGATGAACTAATCATATTTACAAAAACAAGATAGGTCGAGTTCATACCAGCTTCTCTCATCTCAATCAATCCATCATATATCGTCATTATTGCCTTTCACTCGCACGACGAACGGTGTGCACGTGCATTGGACTAAGATGGAATCTGCAAGAATTTAATACAAGGGAGAAGACAAGGTAACATGGGCTCTTGGTTAAATCAATAATAATGCATATAAGAGCCACTCAACATTTTCATCATCTTCTTCTCCTCTCGACCCCCAAAGAATAAGAAAAGAAATAAAACTATTTACAAGGGAAAGCTCCCAACAAGCAAAAGAAGAACAAGAAATCTTTTTGGGTTTTCTTTTAGTTACTACTACTACAGGCATGGAAAGTAAACTAGCTAAAAGCTACAACTAATTTTTTTTATTCTTTCTTAAGGTTTTTCAAACACACAAGAAAAAGGCTTAGAAAAGAAAATAAACTAGCATGGATGGTACAATGAAAAAGTATGAGCACCGACAACTGGAATGAGTGTGTGAACATGAATGTAATGTCGGTGAGAAATACATACTCCCCCAAGCTTAGGCTTTTGGCCTAAGTTGGTCTATGCCCACAGGTCGAAGCTACTCCCTCCGGTGTACTGAGGAGGGTCCTCGGGGTGCCTCTGGTTGGCGATCTCCTCCGGATCCCACTGATAAATAGACTGACAATAAGGGTCAAGTGGTGGCTCAGGTTCAGGCTCTGAAACTTGTGTCAACCTCCAGTACACATAAATGGCCTCGGGTAAGATGAGGTACGTGCCTGAAAGTATGTTAAACAAAGAGGGTGCAGGCAAGGTAATAATCTCACAGTGAGTTTTATCAAATATCAAATTATACTTAAGCATCTTCTTCTTATCCTTAACAATAGAATCATGTGCTACCATACTCTTATAATATAGAAAAATAGAGGGCATCAACTTTTCCTCTTTCTCATAATGCCTAATAGGTATCCCAAAATGTTCAGCAAGGCGTGAAGTAAAGATGCCTCCAAAATGGGGCCCTTTGTGCGGTTTAGGTTTAATCGTTTAGCAACAATAGCGCCTAAGCTGAAAGTGGTATCACGAAACAAAGCATGACGCAAAATGACAATATCAGGAGCACTAAGATTTCCACTGTTCTCGCGGCCAATTAAGCATCTACTAGCAAATATCGCAAAGTAACGTAGAACAGGAAAATGTATACTGGTAATTCTTGCATCGAAAACTTTCCTAGTTTCTCCTACAGCAATTCTATCAATAAACCCATCCACATCACTGGTGTGGTTCCTCGATGCTGCCCTCAAAGGGTATCTTGTAGACCCGACAAAAATCATGGAGTGACATCTCCTTAACCTCATCATATAAGTGAAACTCCACCAAAGGTGGTGATTTCTTAGCATGGAAATAAAAATTTTGCACGAAAGTATTAGTGAGCAGGAGATACTATTCATGCTGGTCGTGGAGGAAGTCAATGAGGCCTGCATTCTCAGCCAAGTAATAGAAATCATCGTAAATTCCGGCGGTTCTTAAGAACTCATCACAAGGCCATTCACACGGCCGAACCTCCGCAGTGCGAGGAAGATTGTATTTGGGCTTTTTATTCTCCTCATTTTGCTTATCCTTTGAACTTCGGCTCAAAGAGCCCCTCAACAATCTCTTCATCATTTTCTTCCTCTGAAATTTTCTGAAATTTTTATTGAGTCAAATAAAAGTGAACCAAACTCAACAAGATTGATAGCAACTACTCATACAAGTGCCTAGAGGCCATATCATGCATTAAAACTACTTTTGACCATATAATTTGACATGCAAGCTCAAGAACAGGGTCACCTTAGCAGCAAAAAATTGCAATAAATAAAGCACTAGAACAAAAACTAATTGCACCATTGGAGGAGTCACATACCGAAGAACAATGGAGCTTTTAGCAAGGAGATCGAAAATGGCAGCAAGATGAGCTAGAACACGGGTTTGAGCTACGGGATGATTTTTTCTGGAGGAAGACGAAGTGAGTGGGTGCTGGAATAATTGGAGGGGGTCCACGTGGGGTCCATGAGGCAGGGGGTGCGCCCGAGGGGGGCGCACCCTGCACCCTCGTGGCCAAGTGGTGGGGCCCCCTGGTGTGTTCTCAGTGCCAGTAATTCTAAAATATTCTACAAAAAATCATATTTCATTTTCAGGACATTTGGAGAACTTTTATTTTTGGGGTATTTTTATTGCAAGGATAATTCAGAAAATAGACAGAAAATACTATTTTTGCTCTATTTAATCTAAATAACAGAAAGTAAAAGGAGGGTACAGAGAGTTGTGCTTTCTAACTTCATCCATCTCATGCTCATTAAAAGGAATCCACTAACAAGGTTGATCAAGTCTTGTTAACAAAATCTTTCCGAATAACATGGAACTGGAGAATTTTCGAATAACACTCAGTTACCTCAATGGGGATATGCATATCCCCAACAATAGGAATATCATATTTCTTCTTGACAGTAGGAAGAGGGAATTCAAAACCTCCTATAGTAATCGTTAAATTTTTTCCAATAGAATTGATACTGTGGACTTGAGGACGTTTCCTCGGAATGTGTATCGTATGCTCATTACCATTAACATGAAAAGTGGCATTGCCTTTGTTTCAATCAATAACAGCCCCTACAATATTCAAAAAGGGTCTACCAAGGATAATTGACATACTATCGTCCTCGGGAATATCAAGAATAACAAAGTCCGTTAAGATAGTAACGTTTGCAACCACAACAGGCACATCCTCACAAATACCGACAGGTATAGCAGTTGATTTATCGGTCATTTGCAAAGATATTTCAGTAAGTGTCAAGCTATTCAAATCAAGTCTACGATATAAAGAGAGAGGCATAACACTAATACCGGCTCCAAGATCACATAAAGCAGTTTTAACATAGTTTCTTTTAATGGAGCATGGTATAGTTGGTACTCGTGGACCTTCTAGTTTCTTAGGTATTCCACCTTTAAAAGTATAATTGGAAAGCATGGTGGAAATTTCAGCTTCCGGTATCTTTCTTTTATTTGTAACAATATCTTTCATATACTTAGCATAAGGATTCATTTTAAGCATATCAGTCAAACGCATACGCAAAAAGATAGGTCTAATCATTTCAGCAAAGTGCTCAAAATCCTCATCATCATTTTTCTTGGATGGTTTAGGAGGAAAAGGCATGGGTTTCTGAACCCATGGTTCTCTTTCTTTATTGTGCTTCCTAGCAACGAAGTCTCTCTTATCATAATGTTGATTCTTTGATTGTGGGTTATTAAGATCAACAGCAGGTTCAATCTCTACATCATTGTTATTGCTAGGTTGAGCATCAATATGAACATCATCATTAACATTATCACTAGGTTCATGTTCATTACCAGATTGTGTTTCAGCATCAGAAATAGAAATATCATTGGGATTCTCAGGTGTGTCAACAACAGGTTCACTAGAAGCATGCAAAGTCATATCATTTTTATTTTTCTTCTTCTTATAAGGACTAGGTGTATCAACATTAGTTCTCTGAGAATCTTTCTCGGCTCTCTTAGGGTGGCCCTCAGGATACAAAGGTTCCTGAGTCATTTTACCCCCTCTAGTCACAACTCTAACAGCATTATCATTTTTCTTATTATTTAATTCATTAAGCAAATCATCTTGTGCTTTAAGCACTTGTTCTACTTGAGTGGTAACCATAGAAGCATGTTTACTAATAATTTTAAGGTCACCTTTAACTCTAGACATATAATCACTCAAGTGTTCAATCATATAAGAATTATGTCGGTGTCAAAACCGGCGGATCTCGGGGAGGGGGTCCCGAACTGTGCGTCTAAGGCAGATGGTAACAGGAGGCAGGGGACACAATGTTTTACCCAGGTTCGGGCCCTCTTGATGAAGGTAAAACCCTTCGTCCTGCTTGATTTATTCTTGATAATATGAGTAGTACACCGGAGGGGGCTAGGGTTACACAAGGTCGGTTACAAAGGAGGAGATATACATATCCGTATTCCCTAGCTTGCCTTCCACGCCAAGTAGAGTCCCATCCGGACACGGGACAAAGTGTTCAATCTCGTATCTTCATAGTCCAACAGTCCGGCCAAAGGATATAGTCCGGCCGTCCGGAGACCCCCTAATCCAGGACTCCCTCAGTAGCCCCTGAACCAGGCTTCAATGACGATGAGTCCGGCACGCAGTGTTATCTTCGGCATTGCAAGGCAGGTTCCTCCTCCGAATACACCACAGAAGAGTTTGAATACAAGGATAGTGTCCGACCCTGCAAAATAAGTTGTGTTCGGCATTGCAAGGCGGGCTCCTCCTCCGAATACACCACAGAAGAGTTTGAATACAAGGATAGTGTCCGACCCTGCAAAATAAGTTCCACATACCACCGTAGAGAGAATAATATCCACAAATCCAATCTGCTGACACGTTTTTGCAGCATGACATCACGCCATGGCCCGGTAATCATTCGAACTGTTTTTCTTTAACCAGCCCCGCACATAACGCGAGGCGGTTTCTTGACACGTCTTGTCAAAGCAGAGATCGTGCTCCTCTTATTACGGGATTCCCATCAATACGGGCGTTGGTAACCCAACCGCGCCACCAATTACGGCGCATGGGGTATAAGCGAGTTTTACCAGGCTAGTGGGGGCGCATAGTTTCGTCCGTCCTTATAAAGGGATAAGGTTTCACCTTTTTATACCCACGCCTTCTTCCTCCTTGCTCATCCATTCTCGCGCACTCGAGCTCCAATGCCCAAGTCCACATCCTTCTCCTCAACTCTCTCCAAACATGTCCGGAGCGGGAGGCAAGTGGATGGCCTCCTCCGTCACGGAGGGACACATCAAAAAGCTACGTGGAGCCGGATACTTAGCGCGGATATCGCGCACCGGCTGCCAGCCGCGGGGCAGGTCGTCCCTACCCTGAAACCTCACGAAAGGGTGGTTTTCCTCCCCCACTTCATCCGTGGACTGGGGTTTCCCCTCCATCCATTCGTTCGCGGCCTCATGTTCTATTATGGGCTGGACTTTCATGATCTGGCCCCGAATTTCATCCTCAACATCTCGGCGTTCATCATCGTGTGCGAGGCTTTCCTCCGCATCCGGCCCCACTTCAGCATGTGGCTGAAGACCTTCAATATCAAGCCGAAGGTGGTGGGCGGCCAACAAGCGGAATGCGGCGGAGCTATGGTGGGCAAAATGCCCAATGTTATATGGCTTGAGGGCTCCTTCATGGAGACCATAAAGGGGTGGCAATCGGGGTGGTTCTACATCACTGAGCCGCGCGGCACCAGCTGGGTGGCGGCCCCCGAGTTTCGATCAGGAATCCCCACGCAGCTCACTTCCTGGAAGGAGAAGGGCCTGTCCTGGGGTTTATCGGTGGAGCTGGACGGACTCCAGAAGTGTATTCGGAACATGATAAGCAAGAAACTTAAGCTTGTCAACATAGTCCAGGTCATGCTCTTCTGCCGGATCCTCCTGTGTCAACAACGGGATTTCAACTTATGGGAGTTTGACCCGGCCCAGCACCAGACTCTGCACGAGCTCTTCGACACGACGCATAAGGACGTCTGGAGGGTGCTGTTCAAGGGCGCCGAGGTCCCTTCTTCTCTTACCAAGGACCGCGGGCTAAGCGCGAAGCGCCCTGCGAATTCGGTAAGTTCTGTACATCTGGTAGGATATTTATTTCCCATAGCTTAACCATGTGCGGGATCTGAGCTCCCATGCCTTTGACAGGACTGGGTGGAGACATCGGAGCAGATTAACTGTCCGGCCCCTCTGCCCGAAGACCCTACGGATGCTCTCCTGACGGAGATGCGGACTCCGGCTCCTTATGAGGTGCCGGAGAAGACCAAGAAGAAGGCCAAGGGAACCCGAAAGAGTTCCCGGCGCCAGGTGGTATCGGACTCATCATCCGATAACACCGAGACGCACTCCTCCCGTGAAAACGAGGAGAAGGAAGATGAAGATTCTCCCCCTCCAGCCGGGGGAGACAAGAAAAGGAAGGCCCCCCAACCAGGGAGGCCGAAGGGTCCATGAAGGGAAGGACTCTCCTTCCGGACTGCTCCACCACCGCCACCGAAGGCGAAGACGACTGGCTGCTCAGGGCCAAGCCCCTGGCTAAGTCGTAAGTATTCGGATACCAGAGTAACTCATAGCATACCTTTGTCGCACTGCTTCTCCTAACGTCGAATATGATTATGCAGTCCGCCCCAAGCCCGTATCGATGTATCATCGTCGGACGGTTCCTTGGACTCGTCGGACATGAATAGTGATACACTTCCAACCGCCTCCTCCCCTTGCCCTACGGACAATGCCGAGGTATTGTCTCAAGGGGCACTGAGCCGGGGGGAGACAGTCCTGGAGGCGCCTCAAGGCGACCTTCCGGACTCCAGGAGCAAAGGGAGCAAGGCTCCCAGGGGCTCCAAGTTCGGCCCTCAGCCGGATACCGCGCCGGAACCTCCAGCTGTTCCGGACTCAAGCAGGTGGCCCTCTTCCAAGAGGGACAAGCCGCCCGTTCCGGTGACCTCTGTCCATCCAGAGGCACCGGACAACCTGCTGGGAGTGCTTCGCGGCGCTTCCATCGACGAAGAGCACCGCACTATTATGAGTGCGGTGATCAAGAAGGTTCAGTCCGCCAAGAGAGGACTGACTGAAGCCTATGCCAGCCTTCTAGCAGGCTTTGAGGTAAGTATTTAAAATATAGGAAAATATTACCGCATAGACAGTTGCCCCTGATGCTCTGTTTGGTGTTCACAAAGAAAAGACGAATAGAGGATCAAATAATATCTGCAGGAGTCTAATATAAGTATGTCTGTATGCGTATGCAGGCTTCGCTGCTGACCTCTGCCGCACTGACTGCGGAGGTCGCCGCACTGAAGCAGGACCTCGAGGGGTCCAAGAAAGAGCTCGGCCTTGACAAGAGGCAGCTCGAGGAGAACAAAGGTAAGTAATACCTTGTCTATATAAAAAAGGAAAATGTGGTTGCGAAATGACAGGATCATCATGAATGTGCCAGGGGCCACGACCGAAGTGGCGACCCTGAAGCAAACGCTATCCGAGGCCGAAAACAAAGCGGCCAAGGAGTGCACCGAGCGGGAAAATCAAGAGGCACGGGTGGGCGAGGTGCAGCAAGAGCTTCAGGCTCTCGTGAAGAAGCATGAGGCTTTGGAGCTTGACTCGAAGATGCGAGATTTCGAGCTTGCCGCGGCCCTCGATAGCACAAAGAATGCCAAGGCTGAAGCCCAAAAGGTCCTCCAGGAGATTGAGGCGATGAGGAAGATAGCGGCGGGTAAGGCATTCAATATGCAAAGCAAGCATGTGAAAGTAAATTATTTGTTACTTACCCGAGTCCAGAGCTCTCCAGGAGCATTCGCAGATTTGCCCCGCAGCGTGTTGGATGCCGCGAAATATTACCAGGCCGAGGAGGGAAGCTCGACGGAGAAGTTGTTCTAGTCCCAGTATACTAGGACCAAACACCCGATGCCTATGAGCGACCAACTGAAGCAACTGGTCGAGCTACACAAGGCGGCCGAACAGGCCATGAGGGGCTTTATAGTCCGGATGTGGCCTGGCGACTCCCTCCCCAACAGCTACTTCGGCCTGGTGCGGCGGCTTGTAGATGCCTGCCCATGGCTGGAAGTCATCAAGCGGTCCGTCTATATCGAAGGTGCCCGCCGGGCTTTTGCCCGTGCAAAGGTGCACTGGGCCAAGATGGACGCCGAGAAGCTGGTGAAGGAGGGGCCACCGCAGGGCAAGGAGCATCACCACCCCGAGATGTATTATGAGGGTGTCCTAAAGGGTGCCCATCTTGTGGTGGACGGGTGTGCGAAGGATGTAATTTTTGAATAAACTTGCTCGTGTGATCCTGTATTATGAAAACTTGTTCATATGCGCTATGCAACGCTTGTTTGAATTTAAAATATTACCTTCTGTGCGGCTGTTTATCAAATCTGAGAGATGGCCAGTCGTCAGCTTCTGCCCCCATGCCACGAGTGCTGGGGTGTTCGGGATAAACCTGAGCACTCTTTTTCCCATTGTTGGGTCCTTCGAGGGAGGTGCTCAGCACAACGAACAAGGCAATTGGACTATAATGCTTTATCACTCTCACTTAGCCATAGAAGTCTACAATTTTAAATTTTGGCAAAGACCCTAGTATTCGGAAGGCCGAATTCAGGGCGCTATACACGCCTTAAGCCTGACAAAGCCAACTCCTTGCTCTAAGCGGCATAAGTCTTTAGGGACTCAAGACCTCTCGAACAGCGACCAGCTCTCGCCTTATCATGACAGTTAGTTTTAGCTTTCTCTACTGAGGTGCTTAGCCCAGCTGAACCGGGGCACAATCGCAGTAGTTCTCCTAGTGCTACCTTAGCCGATATAGCGGAACGTAAGGTACCAAAACATGGGAGCCGGGCAAACCCAACTATTGACCCAAGACATGATTCAGAGCTGATGCATATAATGCTATAAGTTCGGGGTGCCGCACTGTTGAAAGTGTTCGGACTTCTCACGCCGTATTATGGGGTACGCTTAAGCCCCTAGCGTATTGGCCGTACCAGAGTGTATGGGTGCTGAATGTCATGGATGAACATGTATATAAAAAAGAAGGAAGAATAGAGAATGCGGTAATAGTCTAATGCTATGCATTGTTTATTCAATAAGGTGCGTCGAAGCAGAATGATACAAGTAGTGTGATAAGCAAAAGATAGGACTATTTGACATGTCCCCTCCAAGGGCAAGCTAAGGAATGGTATTGAAAGCAGGTATTTCACTCGTTATCAGAGACCACCCGGGAATTCCATGATGCGACGTAGCTTCCTGCCTCCTTGGTTGTTGTATCGTGTGTCCGGCAAACATACTGTCGGACGGAGTTTCCAGAGAGGAAAGTCCTGAAAAAGAGAGAAAATAATAAGGCGGGAAGCCCCTAGTGCGGTTGAGCCGCGTCTTGGGACGTGCCGTAGTCGTGCCCCCCTCGCCACCTGTGCCCATGGTATTTTCAATGCATAATTATGTACGTGTGGCACGGATTTTGCCATTTGGCTGAGACTGGGGTGGGGGCCGCATTGCTATGCGAGCTCGGAACGTGCCAGGCGGTCTTATTGCCGATTACTCCGGGCACGCTTGAAGGTGTCCGGGTCTTTAATCGCCGAACTGGTGGATTGCCTTAAGAGGCTGCTTTGTGCTTCTGCTGCAAGGGTCGCAGTGTGCTCCTCTGTGCGGAGAGAGCGCTCTGTGTTTCCATTGACTGTGATGACCCCCCGAGGTCCTGGCATCTTGAGCTTGAGATATGCATAGTGCGGTACCGCATTGAATCTCGCGAATGCGGTTCGCCCGAGCAGTGCATGATAGCCACTGCGGAACGGGACTATATCGAAGATTAACTCCTCGCTTCGGAAGTTATCCGGGGATCCGAAGACCACTTCCGTTGTGACTGAGCCTGTGCAATGGGCCTCTACACCTGGTATGACGCCTTTGAAGGTCGTTCTTGTGGGTTTGATCCTTGAGGGGTCTATACCCATTTTGCGCATTGTGTCCTGATAAAGCAGGTTCAGGCTGCTGCCACCGTCCATAAGGACTCGAGTGAGGTGAAATCCGTGGATGATTGGGTCTAGGACCAGTGCGGCGAATCCGCCATGACGGATACTAGTGGGATGGTCCTTGTGATCGAAGGTGATCGGATAGGAGGACCATGGGTTGAACTTTGGGGCGACTGGCTCCAACGCATATACGTCCCTTAACGCATGCTTCCGCTCCCTCTTGGGGATGTGGGTTGCGTATATCATGTTCACCGTCCGCACTTGTGGAGGGAACCTCTTCTGTCCTCCGGTGCTCGGCGGCCGGGGCTCCTCATCATCATCGCTATGTAACCCCTTATCTTTGTTTTCGGCATTTAACTTGCCGGCCTGCTTGAACACCCAACAATCCCTGTTGGTGTGGTTGGCTGGCTTGTCGGGGGTGCCGTGTATTTGACACGAGCGATCAAGTATACGGTCCAAACTGGATGGGCCCGGAGTGATTCTTTTGAATGGTTTTTTCCGCTGACCGGGTTTAGAGCCTTTGAATCCAGCATTGACTGCCGTATCCTCGGTATTGTCGCTGTTGATGCGGCGCTTGTGTTTGTTGCGACGTGACCTGCCATTGCCATCCTTGGTATCCGAAGTACCATGGTTCTTTGATATATTATTGCTGCGAGCCAGCCAGCTGTCTTCTCCCGCGCAAAAGCGGGTCATGAGTGTCATCAGGGCTGCCATAGATTTCGGCTTTTCCTGGCCAAGGTGCCGGGCGAGCCACTCGTCGCGGATGTTGTGCTTAAAAGCTGCTAGGGCCTCTGCATCCGGACAGCCAATGATTTGATTTTTCTTTGTCAGGAACCGTGTCCAGAATTGCCTGGCCGATTCCTCTGGCTGCTGAATTATGTGGCTCAAGTCATCGACATCTGGTAGTCGCACACAAGTGCCCTGGAAGTTGTCGAGGAATGCGGTTTCCACATCTTCCCAACAGCCAATGGATTCTGCTGGTAGGCTGTTGAGCCAATGCCGAACTGGTCCTTTGAGTTTAAGTGGGAGGTATTTGATGGCATGTAGATCGTCACCGTGGGCCATGTGGATGTGCAGGAGGAAGTCCTCGATCCATACCGCGGGATCTGTTGTGCCGTCGTATGATTCGATATTTATGGGTTTGAAACCCTCTGGGATTTGGTGATCCATTACTTCGTTTGTGAAGCATAGGGGGTGTGCGGCGCCTCTGCACCGGGCTATGTCGTGACGCAGCTCAAATGAGTCTTGTCCGCTGTGTTCGGCCCGGCCGGATTTACTTTTACTGTATCCGGCGTGACGGTTATCGTCTCGCATGGTGGCGCGCCCTCGTGATCCGTTGATCGATCTTGCGTGTTTTGCTTTGTCCTCCAATACGTCTTGCAGGTCTGGCGTATTTCCCCCTGCTTTGACATTTTTATTTGAATGGCGTCGGGGTGCGGGCTGAGCTTTTGGCTAAAATGCCTCTCTGTCGCGGCCACGGGGTGGCCGATCAGCCGCATCATATGTTGGAGATGTAGGTTTTGGTGCTTCCTCCTCCAGTCGGGGTAGCAACCTGCACTTTGGGTAACTCTTGGAGGGGCGTTCGAGTTTATATTCCTCGGCCGCAAGGACTTCAGTCCATCTGTCAGCTAGCAAATCTTGATCAGCTTGAAACTGCTGTTGCTTTTTCTTAAAGCTATTTGTCGTGGCTATAAGCCGGCGCTTGAAGCGCTCTTGTTTGACGGGATCCTCAGGCACGACAAATTCGTCATCGTCGAGGCTTGCCTCATCTTCGGAGGGATGCATGTAATTATCATCCTTCGCCTCTCCATCTGCCGCTCTCTCGGGAGGGCTGGCTTCTCCATCCTCCTGCTCTAAATCTTGCTGGAGGGGATTGTTGTTATCTTCGGCACTGTCCAGAGTGCTATTATCTCCTGTGCCGGTATCACCGCTTTTGCCTTGGCGAGACTTAGAGCGGCGCCGCTGATGTCGGCGCTTGGGTTGCTTCTTGGAGGGGTCATCCTCCGTTGTCCCGTCGCCATTGCCTTCTTTGGGTGTGTCCGCCATATATATATCATATGACGAGGTGGTTGTCCAGTGCCCTGTGGGGAGTGGTTCCTCTTCGTCTCTCGCATCGTCGTCCATACCGTCGATGTCTTCGGAGTCGAAGTCGAGCATGTCGGTCAAATCGTCGACAGTGGCTACTAAGTGGGTGGTGGGTGGGCGGAAAATTTCTTCATCATCCGCATCCCAATCCTGCCAGACATAGTTCGGCCAGGACTCTCCTGGCAAGGAGAGAGACCTTAATGAGTTCAGTATGTCACCGAAAGGCGAGTGCTGAAAGATATCCGCGGAGGTGAACTCCATGATCAGCACCCCGTCGGATTCGACAGGCACGGGCGCAGGCGGTTCAGAGTCCGTGGCCGGGGAAGAATCTGGTAGTTCGGCGTCACGGCTCCCGTGAAGGGTAAGGTCGATCCTTGGCTCGATCGCCGCTGAGAATACGGCCTCCGTGGCGGGGTCTATCCACCCGTCCATGGATGGCGCCATTGGCTCCGAATTGAAGGTTGGAGCGGTTGCCGGTGTGGTCTCCAGAACACTGTCCGATGGTAGAGCTAATTCATGCCCATCGTGATCGTGTGGCGCACTCGGCATGGGCTTGAATCCGTCGAAGATCAAGTCTCCGCGGATGTCGGTCGTGTAGTTTAAGCTTCCAAACCTGACCTGGTGGCCAGGGGCGTAACTCTCGATCTGCTCCAGATGGCCAAGCGAGTTGGCCCGCAGTGCGAAGCCGCCGAATACAAAAACCTGTCCGAGGAGAAAAGTCTCACCCTGGACTGCATCGCTATCGATGATCGAAGGAGCCATCAAGCCTAACGGTGACGACACAGAGGAACTCTCAATGAAAGCACCAATGTCGGTGTCAAAACTGGCGGATCTCGGGTACGGGGTCCCGAACTGTGCGTCTAAGGCGGATGGTAACAGGAGGCAGGGGACATGATGTTTTACCCAGGTTCGGGCCCTCTTGATGGAGGTAAAACCCTATGTCCTGCTTGATTTATTCTTGATAATATGAGTATTACAAGAGTTGATCTACCATGAGATCGGAGAGGCTAAACCCTAGAAGCTAGCCTATGGTATGATTGTATGTTGTCCTACGGACTAAAACCCTCCAGTTTATATAGACACCGGAGGGGGCTAGAGTTACACAAGGTCGGTTACAAAGGAGGAGATATACATATCCGTATTGCCTAGCTTGCCTTCCACGCCAAGTAGAGTCCCATCCGGACACGGGACGAAGTATTCAATCTCGTATCTTCATAGTCCAACAGTCCGGCCGTCCGGAGACCCCCTAATCCAGGACTCCCTCACATTACGTTTCAATTGTCTACCAACATAAGCATTGAAGTTTTCTTGTTTAACAATAAAATTATCAAACTCATCCAAGCATTGGCTAGCAGACTTATTATGAGGAATGTCACCTTCATCAAATCTATAGAGAGAATTTACCTTTACTACCTGTGTCGGGTTATTAAGACCATGTATTTCTACAATAGGCGGTAAATTCTTAACATCTTCAGCTTTAATACCCTTTTCTTTCATAGATTTCTTTGCCTCTTGCATATCTTCAGGACTGAGAAATAGAATACCCCTTTTTCGGAGTTGGCTTTGGAATTGGTCCAGGAAGTGTCCAATCGTTATCATTACTGAATATATTATTCAATAGCAGTTCAGCTTGCTCAATAGTTCTTTCCCTGAAAACACAACCAGCACAACTATCCAAGTGGTCTCTGGAAGCATCGATTAGTCCATTATAAAAGATATCAAGTATTTCATTTTTCTTGAGAGGATGATCAGGCAAAGCGTTAAGTAATCGAAGAAGCCTTCCTCAAGCTTGTGGAAGACTCTCTTCTTAAATTTGCACAAAATTATATATTTCTTTTAAGGCAGCTTGTTTCTTATGAGCGGGAAAATATTTAGTAGAGAAGTAATAAATCATATCCTGGGGACTACGCACACAACCAGGAGCAAGAGAATTAAACCATGTTTTAGCATCACCCTTTAATGAGAACGGAAATAACTTAAGGATATAGTAGTAACGAATTTTTTCCTCATGAGTGAATAGGGTGGCTATATCATTCAATTTACTAAGATGTGCCACAACAGTTTCAGATTCATAGCCATAAAAAGGATCAGATTCAACCAAAGTAATTAACCTAGGATCGACAGAGAAATCATAATCCTTATCATAAATACAGATAGGTGAAGTAGCAAAAGTAGTGTCATATTTCATTCTAGAATTCAAAGACTTTTCTTTCAGCTTAGCTAACAGTTTCTTAAGATCATATCTATCTTTGCAAGTTAAAAGATCTCTCGCAATTTCTTCATCCATAACATAACCCTCAGACACATCAGGCAATTCATATCTAGGGGAGAATCTTCATCATCACATTCATCAATATTATCAGTTTCAATAATTTCATTCTCTCTAACCCTAACAAATTGTTCATCAAGAAATTCACCTAATGGCACGGTATTATCGAGCATAGAAGTAGTTTCATCAAAAGCATAATGCATAGAAGAAGTGGCATCATCAATAACATGCGACATATCAGAATCAATAGCAGAAGTAGGTGTCGCAAGTTTACTCAAAACAGAAGGTGAATCAAGTGCAGAGCTAGATGACAGTTCCTTACCCCCCTCGTAGTTGAGGGAAAAAATATTGGTTCTTTCATCTTTTAAGTTCCTCATAGTGATCGACAGATATAAATCCCAAGTGACTCAAAGAATAGAGCTATGCTCCCCGGCAACGGCGCCAGAAAATAGTCTTGATAACCCACAAGTATAGGGGATCACAACAATTTTCGAGGGTAGAGTATTCAACCCAAATTTATTGATTCGACACAAGGGGAGGCAAAGAACATTCTCAAGTATTAGCAGTTGAGTTGTCAATTCAACCACACCTGAAAGACTTAATATCTGCAGCAAAGTATTTAGTAGCAAAGTAATATGGAAGTAACGGTAAGGGTGGCAAAAGTAACAGTAGTAGTTTTTTTAGCAATCGTAACAGTGGCAACGAAAAAGTAACTAAGCAAAGATCAATATGTGAAAAGCTCGTAGGCAATGGATCAATGATGGATAATTATGTCGGATGCGATTCCTCATGCAACAGTTATAACATAGGGTGACACAGAACTAGCTCCAGTTCATCAATGTAATGTAACCATGTATTCCAAATATAGTCATACGTGCTGATGGAAAGAACTTGCATGGCATGTTTTGTCCCACCCTCCTGTGGTAGCGGGGTCCTATTGGAAACTAAGGGATATTAAGGCCTCCTTTTAATAGAGTACTGGACCAAAGCATTAACACTTAGTGAATACATTAACTCCTCAAACTACAGCCATCACCGGGAGTGGTCCCGATTATTGTCACTTCGGGGTTACCAGATCATAACACATAGTAGGTGACTATTGACTTGTAAAATAGGATCAAGAACTCACATATATTCATGAAAACATAAAAGGTTCAGATCTGAAATCATGGCACTCGGGCCCTAGTGACAAGCATTAAGCATAGAAAAGTCATAGTAACATCAGTCTTAGAACATAATGGATACTAGGGATCAAACCCTAACAAAACTAACTCGATTACATGGTACATCTCATCCAACCCATCACCGTCTAGCAAGCCTACGATGGAATTACTCACGCATGGCGGTGAGCATCATGAAATTGGTGATGGAGGAAGGTTGATGATGACGATGGCGACGGATTCCCCTCTTCGGATCCCCGAACGGACTCCAGATCAGCCCTCCCGATGAAGATTAGGGCTTGGCGGCGGCTCCGTATCATAAAGCGCGATGAATCCTTCTCTCTAATTTTTTTCTCCTCGAACGTGGATATATAGAGTTGGAGTTGACGTCGGTGGAGCCTCAGGGGGCCCACGAGATAGGGGGCGCATCCCAGGGGGAAGCGCGCCCTGCACCCTCATGGACAGGGTGTGGGCCCCCTTACGCTGATTCTTTCGCCGGTATTTTTTATAAATTCCAAAACATGTCTCCGTGAATTTTCAGGTCATTCCGAGAACTTTTATTTCTGCACAAAAATAACACCATGGCAATTCTGCTGAAAATAGCGTCAGTCCGGGTTAGTTCCATTCAAATCATGCAAGTTAGAGTCCAAAATAAGGTCAAAAGTGTTTGGAAAAGTAGATATGTTGGAGACGTATCAAACCTCGCGGAGTGCATGTTTCTGGTCCCTTTTTATTGTGTGGCATGGATAGATCATGTTCAGGTTCTTGACCTGTAGGGGAAATTGCTTCTGCTCGCCAATGCTCGCACCGTCCTGAGGCCCGTCCTCATCGTCATCATTGGGTGGATTTTGCTTGTCAGCGTTGTCTTTCTTGGACTTAGGAGCATGGTGGTCACAAGGCATATCCATAATCTTGTCTAAGGTTGAACCGACCATCATCGCCCTTCTTGCCCTTTCACTGCCTTTTACTTTAGAGTTTAGACTGCCTTTTCTGTCCTTGGGGGTGAAGTTGTCGTTGAACTAATCATCATTATCGTCCTCATTGATGTTTTTGTTCTTGTGGTTGTGCCAAGACTTTCTGGTCTCGTCCTTTGTCTTGGACGTGCCCGGATCACCATCGTGCACCCTTAACTTGGGAGCCATAAGTCCTCCCCAAAAAATAATTTGGAGAGCATCTCCATCAAGGATGGCATGGTCTTAGGCTTGAAATACCCGAAGTCTCTGGAGTGGAACTTGTGGGACGCACCGAACTTGAACGGGGCGATCGCCTCCACATCATCACAATCGGCTATATCATTTTTTTTTCTTCGGGAAGCGCGGCCAGCAACCGCACACCAACTCATTTTTACCTTGCTTTAAGTTACTCAGGTCGCTGACGTCAGTGGGCCGAACATAGGCGTGCTTGAAGTTCACGAGGAACTCTGGTTGCAGACCATCCCGGTCTCTAACTGACCTGGGATTCAACCATGCCATGGACGATCCTTTCAACATCAGTGGCAGATGCTTAACGGCGCCAGTCATTTCCATTGGCAACCTGGACGGCAAGAAGATAGTTTGTGACCCAAGTCTCGGAGTCCTGGCTGCCATCAAACTTATCGACACTGTTCATCTTTAAGTTCGGTTGGAAAGTGCGTGATAATCTCAACTGAGAAGCAGGTTGGATACATCAATATCTGCAGCCGCGACACGGAGTCTGTAGCGTGCACCGTCTAGTCTGGCTGCGCGGTCGAACTCATTAAAGGTTGTTTGTACTTGTCCCGAGCATGCATGCACAGCAAGGCTACTCACTGATCTTGGTTTCCCCGATGTTCCATTAATGCAGGGGAAGGCTGATAAATCGTACGAGGAGTTTTGTTGTAGGCTAGAGGTCTACGGTAGTCTTGGTGATGTTTGACGTCCACTATTGAGTTAAGGGGTACTCCCCACTATATGTGTGACCTTACACAATCCATGAGTTTTGTGTTTTTTCTTATCATTTTTTAAACAATTATCTCTTAAACCATCTGTCCAAATCACGAACCATTTTTACCATCGTATTTCTTGCGTCGAGATCTTCGAAAATTAATTTCATGTTAATAAGATTTGATGAACTTTTTATTAAAAAATCTGAAACTGAGAAACCAAAACCGAAAAAGAGCATACCTAGAAAAAAGGAAACCAAAAAAATTGAAAACCAAAAAACCAGAAACAAGAAAAATAAAAAACCGAAAGCACAATTGTGCTTCACACAGAAGCACATTTTGTGCTTCACTTTTTTTAGAAGCATAATTGTTTGCACATGGAACATGATTGTGCTCTTCATTTTTTAGGAAGCAGAGTTTATGCTTCACGTGGTGAACAGCCGTGCTTTTCACTTTTTAAGAACACAGTTCGTGCTTCACATCGAAGCACAACTACGCTTCACGCGGTGCACAACTGTGCTTTTCAGTTTTCGAGGAACACAATTTTTTATGTTGCACATGGAAGCACAACTCTACATTTTACTTTTCGGCAAGCACAATTTATACTTTACACAATGCACAACTGTGCTTTTCACTTTTCGGGAAGCACAGTTTGTGTGCTTCACCTTCACCGTGAAGCACAACATTGCTTCGCGCGAGGAAACAAAAGAACAAAAAATAATACATTTTTGAAGAAAATCTAGGAAAAGCCAAGCAAAACCCGAAAAAATGCGTACAGGAAAAAATCATGCTCCTGTGGTTAAGCCCAGCGTGCGACATACGTGGTGGCTACATTTCAAAACTATTTTGAAAAATATTAAATACACATAATACGAAAAAACAATCATGAAACATTGGAAAAATATTCATGCAGTGTAGAAAAATTCTGCTCAACTTTTAAAATATTTTTGTACCAATATAAAATTATGAGAGATTTCATAAATATACGGGCTTCTAAAAAATGTGTGTTACATTTTTCAAAATATTATACAATGGAAAAAAATGATTGTTTATAAAAAAACGTAACATTAAAGAAAAATGTATGCTATATTTATAAAAAAATTGCGTGTTCCAAAATTATGTCTCTGTCTGAAAAAATGTTTGTAAAACATAAAAAAGATCTTCTAATACTTTAATTATATGTTTCAACTCATTCAAAAAATTATTCCAACGTGTATTTGAAAAATGTTCACCACGTATTTGCAAAAAATGCTCAAACCATGTATTCAAGAAATGTTAATCATGTATTTAAAAATATAAATTAAAATTAAATTTAGTAAATGTATTGGGAAAATGTGCAAAATATTAGCCATGTGTGACAAGTGGTAAACGTGTATAAAGAAATGTGCAGATGTATACGAAAACTTGTATGTGTATAATTTTTTAGAAATGTGTTTTAAAAAAGAAATAAATAACCCAAAAACAAACAAAGAAAGAAAATTAAAATATGAAAATTAAATAGAAAACATAAGAAAATCTGTGAAAAAAAACTCGAAGAAGGAGCTTGACTGCAAGACTCACCCATCGAGCAGAGTCGAAAGTTGACCGCCTGAGAAGGCAAAATATTTGAAGGAAGAACAGGCGGGTAATTTTTGGGTGTCGAATGCTCATTTAACTTATGTATTCATCTGGTTCCTTATTTACCTGGGTGCACTACCCAATCCCTAGGAGGCTAAGGCTAAAAAGAACAGAGAAAGTAAGAGCGCTGTGACCGATGCAAACCACTGAAAAGAATTGATACAACCACAGATAAACTCATGCGGAGCTACAATACTGGGACGACCAGTTGTGCTGTTGGCGAGATCTAACACAATTTTCATTAGGCGAAACATAGCTTCAGCGTCACATCGCTGCCTTTGCAAATTGCCTACTTTCCGCTTCGGCGCGTCACCTTGGTTTGGTATTGGGCAACGGAGTGGAACGAAGCAGTTCTATGAGGAAGAATTTGGAGTGAGTATGTTTCGCCTCTATCGAGGCAGACCGTCGGTTCGCTAGAGCGACTTGGTACTGGGCCGGCCCAGTAGCGCTGTTCGTTCGATTCGTTTTTCATTTGTTCGCTTTATTAGTTCGTTACTATCGTTCGTTCACGCGAATTCATTTTTCCTTTTGCTATTTCCTTTTTACTTTTCGATATATTTTCAAAAATATGTATTAAAAATAAATATATTTCAAAGAATTACTTAAGTTTGAAAAATAATGATTGGGCAATGTTAAAAAATGTTTGTGCAACTTTAAAAAAATGTCGATAGAATTTAAACAAAAAATATCTCAACACGTATACGAAAAAATGTTTGCCACATATTCGAAGAACAATGTTGAATAACATGTGTTTGAAAAAATGCTAGTCATGCATTTGAAAAAATTGTTAACCATATACCAAATAAATGTTTCAGATGTATACAGAAAATGTATAATGTTATGACACAAATTATACATTAAAACATGTATATGGAAACAAATATTAATCATTGTGTTTAAAAATGTAATCATGTATATAAAAATGGTAAAACACGTATCTATATCTATACTACTCCTGGGAAAGGAGTACTATATAGTGTACCAGTTTTGAAGTTTCGAATCTCAATCCTGGGAATGAACGTGAACCATTGATATAGTCCATCGAATGGTCCAAAATGCTTGGATTCGCATCTACATTGTCAGCTACAGCATCATCTGCAGTATAGTGAATATGCATGAATATTCTGCTGTTTTCCAGAACCATCTACAGACTAGGAAAGTTCACCTTTTTGCTACTGTTGTGCATTTGTGTGCGTAGCAGGCCGAGCCGAGCAGACGAATGGACAGACAGTCCGCGGCAGCGTGCACACTAATCATGTTGGCAATGAACGAGGTGATGTTTTGGCCTTTTGGGAGAGTTCTTAGAGTTGGCTGTGCTGCAAGATACTCACTGACTTGGGGATGGCGTGAGAAGTATTCAATGGTGATTAGCGCATATGCATATCTGATGGGATGATTAGAGTTTTGGATGGAGAAAAAGAAGCGAGATGGTCTCAACCATGGAACACAGCGATGAACATTTTCTTTCTGGAAAATATTGAAGGGGTTTGGAAATAAGAAAAAAAAAACTTTTGTTATACCTCGCAAAAAAACTTTTGTTGTATATGAGAAAATATACTAGAATAGAACAAATATGGAAATTGGTCTGTCAAGACTTATTTATGCAGACCCGTTTATGTTTCAATTTTCTTTCATTTTAAAATAAAATTTATATTATGAGAATTGTTCTTCTCACATTGCAATAACTCATATATATCAATGGACGACTTATAGAATTACTTTATGATGCCGTAGGGGGCAAACACTAGATAATTTTGCAACATTCTGATAATCAATAATGAAATTTTAAAATGTCCTAAAATTAACATTGTTATGGAACTGATTGTAAGCATGCAAAGTATGCGCTACTTACTAGTAAAACATGTTCCTGTATGTGAAACATGCAGACAGCAAAAATATACGTTGAAAAAAATCCTAACCGTGTATTTTAGAAATGTGTACCTGTATAAAATAATGTTTCATATGTTTACAAAAAATGTACAACGTGTATAAAAAATAGACATAAGAACATGCATTATAAAAAATGATACTCGTGTATTTAAAAATACTAAATATCCATCAAAAAATGTGTGTACGTTACTTTAAAAATATAGGTGAAACTTTCATTTTTTATAGAATTTTGAAAATATTTCAACACGTATTTGGAAACATGTTTAACACATATTCAAACACCAATGTTCACAAACATGTGTTTGCAAAAAATGGTTATCATGAATTAGAAAATGTCTAAAATATATAAAATAAATGTTTCAGATGTATACAAAAAATGTACAATGTGTATGGCCAAAGTAGTGATCAAAGCATGTATTTAAAAAATGTTAATCATTGTATCTTAAAATTTTAATCATATATTAAAATTATTCTTAATGTGTATAAAAATGTTCTTGATATACATGAATAATGTAGACCTCGAAATCATACATTTTAAAAATAAGTTAATCTATATATTTTAAATCTTGAAGATTTATGAAAATAATGTTTCATATGTATCTGAAAAATGTGCAAGAGGTATGAAAGAAATGTAGACATCAGAACTCATCTTAAAAAAAGTTAATCATGTACTGCAAAATATTAAAGATGCATAAACATGTTTTGTATGTATACTAAAAATATACATTGTATTTGAGAAAAAAAAGTAGGCATGTGTTAAAATTAAAATAAAATAAAAGTCAAATAAAACCGTTGAACACAATGAAAACAGAAAAAACCAGGAAAAAAACAAACAAAACAAAAGAAAAGAAAAAGAAAAAACCGATAAATTCAATGAAAACTGAGAAAGAAACGAAGAAAACTGAAGAGAAAAGGATAAAAGAAAATAAATATCCGAAGCAAAAATAATAAAACCAAAAGAAAAAGGAAAAAAGAAAAAGAAAAAATAAAGCGAAGGAGCAAAACCAAATCAGCCAGCAACAGGGAGCGAACGAATGAACGCGTGAGAATGGGCCGACCCAGCACTGTAGTGGTCAGGGACAAACGGGGAGGAGAACATTCATCTGGCTATAAGCGAAATATATAACTCCTGCGGGAAGAGTTGCCGATCTGCTGTTGTGGGCTCGAATTTGCCCTTGTTGCCGTATAACTGATTGATCGGTATATATACTGGATTTGCTCGAATAAATCTTTGGTATTCTTATATGAATGCACTTTAATATTTTCTCAAAAAAATTTGAATACACGTGAATACTCCTATCACAAAAAAAAAATCGTACTGCATGCAGTTTCTGCACAATGCATGCTGGCATCTTGCCCCAGCAGCTCGAGATCGGTCCATACGCATGTCTGACATGATAGCGCCTGCACAATAATGTATTCCCTCCGCCTGAAAATACTTGTAGAAAAAATGTATGTATTTAAATGCATTTTAGTTATAGACATTTATTTTTATTTATTTCCTCAACAAGTATTTTTCGAATGAAGATAGCATATATCTCGGTGTTAGTATTTTTTTTAAACCGGGCTTTACCCCTTTCCATTACTAAGAACAGAAATACAAACCAGTTCAAGTTAACAGGAGGAGGGAAAGAGGGTAGAGTAAGTTCAAGCATTACCAGAAAACCCACCACATCCGTCCGCCATCGAAACGGATGCCATGGGACGAAAACCTGGTAACACTACCATCAAATCTATTACAGCCAACCGTGGAATGATCAAACAGACGCAAACCACACAACAGACCGGCCGAACTAGCATGACTAGACAAAAATATCAGACGACAAGAGTAGACGGAGAGGATCGCCTCCAGCTCCCATTCCGGGGGACGCCAGAGTCATCTTTCCACGCTGAGGCCGCCCCTGGAACTTCACGTCTAGATCGTTTGCTTGACAGGATCACACAGCTTCATCAGTTGTAGCGCGCCGTTTCTGATCATCTTTGCACCTGCGCGAAGCTCTCCAGCCGCCTCTCCTTTCTGCAAACCTGTCCAGTATAACAGAAACGAACAAAGGAAGAAAACAATTTTAAAAGAAGACTTAATCTGTTTTTTTCTTAAATGGCTCGATTACGCGCTAACCAGATGGCCCAGCATGTAGCAGCCAAGCCCATAGTATTTGGTCCACGTGATGAGGATTAACTTCTTAGTTGGTCGATTATGTTGAGGCATGGGCTGTTCATCTTAGATTTCCGCGGAACATGGCGCGCGCGTATGCATCATTCATTCCGATGGAGTGTGTTTGTGCAGGCTGCGAGGTATCGCATATATGCATGACCCGGCTCAAAATTTTGCTCCCCCGGGTGCGCATGTGCCAAATTTCATTACATACATCGATCAGAGTACATAAACGTTGTTTCATGACGTGTTTGGTTATTCATATTGTTTTTTTTATCACTTTGCATACTTATTCCAAATGAGTCTGGTTGAGCTAATACAGGTAAAAAAATTATATTTGCATGTTGGCTGGTTGTCTGCATCCCTTTTTTCAATATCGTAGCAACGACTCTATCTATTGTGCTTGGTTGCTCGCATTTGGCTAGGCTCACACCCAATCACACTAATTGCACCAACCAAACAGTACTGCTATCACGACGAACTGGACGATGATGATGAAATTCTTTAGCCCAAACTACTGATCCGTCTTGCCGAATTCAACATCGCATGCCTGTTTGAGCACGGCCTTGGAGTAAACATCTTCTGTCGTCTGCCTACTCTTAAACCCTCTGCTGCAACTGTTCTTGTAACCTGACACTTGTTCATTGCATGCTTCACATGAACTGTAACCCCTGGAGCCCTCCCTCGAAAAACCACATACCACTTGTCCTAGCATGGCAGAAGAGCAACAATTCAAGTAGCAAGCAATGAAGCACAATAGAAATAAAACATAAGTAAGCATGCATGGTCATATGACATAGCAAGTTTATCCTACCACTACTATGGTGTCATCCTACCACCACATCCAAAAAAGGGTTTTACCCTACCACCGGTAGTTCGTCATTGGCGTGAGGGGTTACTATACCACCTCATCAAAATATACAGGCCAGCAACAAGAGTTTATCAAGCGTTGGCTACCACAAAATATACATCGTCATCGTCATCACATCGTCATCGTCGTCAAGGGTCATCCACGCCGTCACCACCACTAGAAGCAGCACTAATAGTAGTGTTTACATATCTAGTTAAGCACGAACCCACCTCCTTGAAGTCCTTGTTAGTCATCAACCCACCAGCTATGATTTCACAAATTTGGTTAAGCACGAACATCAACATGAACGGTTGACATTTCATGGATTTTTACCTGTCCTCCTTTTTATATTTTGTGGATGCCTGTTGAGCAGCAACATGAGCTGCAACATTGGGCTAAACCAGCACAAATGATGAACCCACAAATGGTGGAAGCATAGGCGACACCTCGAAAACATCTGAATCAGGAGACATCTGGTCAATGGGAGACTGGGAGTCCTCGATATAGGATGCCCCGAACTGGCTCTAGGACACGACAAGGGCCTGAGTAAACTCTTTCATGCTCATGTCATACAAGCGTAAGCATCAGCAAGAGTGGAGCACACCACACATCAATAGTAGGAACTAGCACTAAACATGGACAGTATGAACGAACACTACATATGGACAGTATGAATGAGCACTACCACATGTACAAACGGATGATCTAAATCAGCACAACAACTCAAATCATACGAAGGAGTTCAACAAACTTGTACACATACTTGCATACTAGCATACTACACATCAATCATACTACCAATCGATCCCTCACTACTAGCTACCAATCCTTGTTGACATGCATGAAAACAACTCCTAACATGCTTCAAATCTATCACCACTAGCTACCAGAACATCACACACACACACACACACACACACGTAGAGAGAGAGAGAGATCAACTGTGTACAATGCTACAACATGGTCACGGATCTAACCCAACCACATGCTCACAGATCTAGCTAGAACTAGTAGAGAGGGGGGTGATTGAACTCATAGATGCCATCGGAGCAGTCGCGAAGGAGGCGTTGAACACGTCAAAGAAGAGGAGGAGTCGAATCGCCACCGCCGTCAACCAGTGGCTGGAGTAGGAGCGCCGCTTACCTGGTCATCGATGTCGATCCGCGACAAAGGCTAAGCTTGAGAGAGGGGATGGTGGCGAGAGTTTTGGCGGTGAAGTGAGGCTGGCTATATGGGGCGGCTAATTCAGTGGGCGGTGACGCCAAATCCTCCCACCACTTCCTCGGACGCGCGCGTGAGCTCGCGCCATCTCCGTGGATGCAGGAGGTCGGCGCCATGTTCCCCTCTCCTGCATCGCTCGAGCCTGGCTCACTGGAAAGGGCCAATCCGGCTGTTCCTAGCGGACCTGGCTGAGGAGTTCTTTAAGTTTTGTGTGGGGCAAGAATCTGATGCAGGCCAGGCAACCAAACTGCCTTTTCTTCCCACGTGAGCCTGGTTGGGCTTGATGCGACCAACCAAACGTGACATTACTAGATGTATGCTCTAGGTTGCAGGGATTGGTCATGGCACATATTAGCTCTAATCATAGCTTTGGTGAGTGGCCATATGTTATTTTTTTTAAATAGCAAGATCTATTATAAAAGTTCACCGAAAGTACAAAATACCCCAAACATAAATAAAAATTACATCGAGGTCTATGGACCATAGCACGACCACTACCACCGCTAGAACAAGCCGTTGACGCGCTGTTGTCGCCACTTCCATACCAGAGTCGGTCTAATCTTGTCGATGACAACCAAGAAGTCCTCATGGACGTGTCCATAAGGACCATCACCTTGGAGTCATAGTTGTCACCATTGAACCCTTGAATCAATCTGAAGCACCTATCACCAAATCTCGCCATCGTGCATGCATGACGAGAAATTGTAACCTCATCGGCCCAAGAAGATGGCAAGAATCTATGTCAGAGCTTTATCGATTCTGTCCAACAAACAATTTCGAGGGGGGTTAAAGCCCCCAAAACCAACGCGAAGATGAAGCATCGCCATCCATCTGAGTGCTGCCCCTATGAGGACTAAAAAACCTAACCTAAACTACTAGTCGGAGCCGAAGCAACATGATTCCCCTCCCCGCCACCAGACACCGGAGTGGCAGGTAGAGGGGAGGAGAATCCACGGGCTAGCCGGTGAAGCTTGGAGGGGAGAAGAACTTTGCCCTAGCCGTCTTAGCGTGATCATGCTAGTGGGAGCTTTGTTTATGTAGCTCACTGCAATTTTAGGCATATTTTGATAGGATTTTGTTGAATTTGCTACTAGCATTCCAGGAATACATTAGATATTAATTGGTTTTCCCTAGAGAAGACATGGTCGGTCCACTTGTCCGTCTAGCCAGATGGCATGTCATTTTAAAAGGTTGTGCTAGTTATTGATGTCTACTACGCAACCTTATTCTTATAGACACGTGTTGGGCCTCCAAGCGCAGAGTTTTGTAGGACAGTAGCAATTTTCCCTCAAGTGGATGACCTAAGATTTATAAATCTGTGAGAGGTGTAGGATGAAAATGGTCTCTCTCAAACGACCCTGCAACCAAATACAAGAAATCTCTTGTGTCACCGACACACCCAATACAATGGTGCACTAATTCAGCGAAGAGATGGTGATAAAAGTGTAATATGGATGGTAGAAATATATTTTTATAATCTGAAAATAAATAAAAACAGCAAGGTAGCAAATAGTAAACGGGCACAGAAACGGTGTTGCAATGCTTAAAAACAAGGCCTAGAGTCCATACTTTTGCTAGTGCAATCTCCCAACAGTGCTAACATAGTTGGATCATATGATTATCCCTCAAAGTACAGCAAAGAATCACTCCCGAGTTCCTATTAGCAGAGAATAAAAGGTAGGAATTATTTGTAGGGTGCGAAGCCACCTCAAAGCTATTCTTTCCGATCGATCTATGATAACCCACAAGTATAGGGGATCGCAACAGTTTTCGAGGGTAGAGTATTCAACCCAAATTTATTGATTCGACACAAGGGGAGCCAAAGAATATTCTCAAGTATTAGCAGCCGAGTTGTCAATTCAACCACACCTGGAAACTTAATATCTGCAGCAAAGTATTTAGTAGCAAAGTAATATGATAGTAGTGGTAACGGTAGCAAAAGTAATAGTTTTGGTTTTATAGTGATTGTAACAATAGCAACAGAAAAGTAAATAAGCGAAGAACAATATGTGGAAAGCTCGTAGGCAATGGATCAGTGATGGATAATTATGTCGGATGCGATCAATCATGCAACAGTTATAACATAGGGTGACACAGAACTAGCTCCAGTTCATCAATGTAATGTAGGCATGTATTCCGAATATAGTCATACATGCTTATGGAAAAGAACTTGCATGACATCTTTTGTCCCTACCCTCCCGTGGCAGCGGGGTCCTATTGGAAACTAAGGGATATTAAGGCCTCCTTTTAATAGAGTACCGGACCAAAGCATTAACACATAATGAATACATGAACTCCTCAAACTACGGTCATCACCGGTAAGTATCCCAATTATTGTCACTTCGGGGTTAACGGATCATAACACATAATAGGTGACTATAGACTTGTAAGATAGGATCAAGAACTCACATATATTCATGAAAACGTAATAGGTTCAGATCCGAAATCATGGCACTCGGGTCCTAGTGACAAGCATTAAGCATAGCAAAGTCATAACAACATCAATCTCAGAACATAGTGGATACTAGGGATCAAATCCTGACAAAACCAACTCGATTACATGATAATTCTCATCCAACCCATCACCATCCAGCAAGCCTACGATGGAATTACTCATGCATGGCGGTGAGCATCATGAAATTGGTGATGGAGAAAGGTTGATGATGACGATGGTGATGGATTCTCCTCTCCGGAGCCACGAACGGACTCCACATCAGCCCTCCCGAGAGAGATTAGGGCTTGGCGGCGGCTCTGTATCATAAAACGCGATGAATCCTTCTCCCTTATTTTTTTCTCCCGAACACGAATATATAGAGTTGAAGTTGAGGTCGGAGCATCACCAGGGGGCCCACGAGGTAGGGGGCGTGCCCAGGGGGAGGCGCGCCCCCACCCTCGTGGACACGATGTGTGCCCCTGGCCTTGATTCTTTCATCAGTATTTTTTTATATAATCCAAAAATAATCTCCGTTGATTTTCATGTCATTCCAAGAACTTTTATTTCTGCACAAAAATAACACCATGGCAATTCTGCTGAAAACAACGTCAGTCCGGGTTAGTTCCATTCAAATCATGCAAGTTAGAGTCCAAAACAAGGGCAAAAGTGTTTGGAAAAGTAGATACGTTGGAGACGTATCAACTCCCCCAAGCTTAAACCTTTGCTTGTCCTCAAGCAATTCAGTTAATAAACTGAAAGTGATAAAGAAAAACTTTTACAAACTCGGTTTGCTCTTGTTGTTGCAAATATGTAAAGCCAGCATTCAAGTTTTCAGCAAAGATTATGAACTAACCATATTCACAATAACATTTAGGTCTTATGTTTACTCATATCAATGACATAATCAACTAGCGAGCAATACTAATAGATCTCGGATGACAACACTTCCTCAAAACAATCATAATATGATATAACAAGATGGTATCTCGCTAGCCCTTTCTGAGACCGCAAAACATAAATGCAGAGCACCTTTAAAGATTAAGGACTGACTAGACATTGTAATTCATGGTAAAAGAGATCCAGTCAAGTCATACTCAATGTAAACTAATAATAATATATGCAAATGAGAGCGGTGCTCTCCAACTGGTGTTTTTAATAAAAGGATGATGACTCAACATAAAAGTAAATGGATAGGCCCTTCGCAGAAGGAAGCAGGGATTTGTAGAGGTGCCAGAGCTCGGTTTTGAAATAGAGATGAATAATATTTTGAGCGGTATACTTTCATTGTCAACATAACAACCGAGAGATCTCGATATCTCCCATGCTACACACATTATAGGCGGTTCCCAGACAGAATGGTAAAGTTTATACTCTCCCACCACCAACAAGTATCAATCCATGGCTTGCCCGAAACAACGGCTGCCTCAAACTAACAACAATCCTGGGGGAGTTTTGTTTGCAATTATTTTGATTTGATTTGAGCATGGGACTGGGCATCCCGGTGACCAGCCATTTTCTCGTGAATGAGGAGCGGAGTCCACTCCTCTTGAGAATAACCCGCCTAGCATGGAAGATACAGACATCCCTAGTTGATACATGAGCTATTCGAGCATACAAAACAGAATTTTTATTTGAAGGTTTAGAGTTTGGCACATACAAATTTACTTAGAACGGCAGGTAAATACTGCATATAGGAAGGTATGGTGGACTCATATGGAATAACTTTTGGGGTTTATGGAATTGGATGCACAAGCAGTATTCCCGCTTAGTACAGGTGAAGGATAGAAAGAGACTGGGAAGCGACCAGTTAGAGAACAACAACAGTCATGAACATGCATTAAAATTAATCAACACTGAATGCAAGCATGAGTAGGATATAAATCACCATGAACATAAATATCGTGGCGGCTATGTTGATTTTGTTTCAACTACATGCATGAACATGTGCCAAGTCAAGCCACTCGAATCGTTCAAAGGAGGATACCGCCCTATCATACCACATCACAACCATTTTAATAGCATGTTGGCACGCAATGTAAACCATTGTAAACCCCTAGCAAATTAAGCATGGCATGAGCAACTATAATCTCTAATTGTCATTGCAAACATGTTTCATTCATAATAGGCTGAATCAGGAACGATGAAGTAATCATATTTACAAAAACAAGAGAGGTCGAGTTCATACTAGCTTTTCTCATCTCAATCAGTTCATCATATATTGTCATTATTGCCTTTCACTTGCACGACCGAATATTGTGGATATAATAACAGTGCACATGCATTGGACTAAGCTGGAATCTGCAAGCATTCAATTCAAGGGAGAAAACAAGGTAATATGGGCTCTTTGTTAGATCAACAATAATGATTATGAGAGCCACTCAACATTTTCATCATGGTCTTCTCCTCTCAACCCCCAAAGAAAAACAAAAGAAACAAAACTATTTACACGGGAAAGCTCCCAACAAGCAAAAGAAGAACAAGAAATCTTTTTGGGTTTTCTTTTAATTACTACTACTATAGGCATGGAGAATAATCTAGCTAAAATCTACAACTAAATTTTTTTGTTTTTCTTAAGGTTTTTCAAACACACAAAAAGAAAGCTTAAAAAGAAAATAAACTAGCATGGATTATACAATGAAAAAGTATGAGCACCGACAACTGGCATGAGTGTGTGAACATGAATGTAATGTCGGTGAGAAATACATACTCCCCCAAACTTAGTCTTTTGGCCTAAGTTGGTCTATGCCCATGGATCAAAACTGTAGCTGGGGTCGTACTGAGATGCAGCGGCAATTGCCTCATGAGCTACAGCTTGGAGGCGAGCTGCCTCCGTCCTCCCCTTGTACTCATTCGCCTCCTCCCTGGTTATAACATATCTCCCTTTTGTCTGAAAATCAAAGAAAGCAGGAGCAGGGAGAGAAACATGGATGGTGCGCCGTCTGTCAAAGATTAGTTGGTACTGGAGGAACTGATCGTTCCGCTCAACAAACTGATGACGAACCATAGCATTATAATCTAGATAAGAAGGGGGTAACTCCGTATCATATCCATGTATGGGTACCTCAAGAAAATTAGCTAAACGGATTGCATAAATTCCACTGAACAAATCTCCACTAATACTGTTATTATGCAACCTACGTGCAACAATGGCCCCCCAAGTTATATTGTTTATCACCTAATATAACACTCTTGAGGACACTAAGATCTGGAACACACATGTGGCATGCCTCATTTTTATCGTTAATGCATCTACCTATAAAGAGAGCAAAATAATGTATGGCAGGAAAATGAATGCTCCCTATGGCAGCTTGTGTTATTTCTCTAGATTCCTCCACAGTGATACTAGCAAGGAATTCTTTAAATTCAGATTTTCGAGGTTCACTAGCACTACCCCTCTGCGGGAGTTTAAAAGAAGTATTAAAATCCTCTAAGTCCATGGTATAAGATTTATCATAGAGATCAAATAGGACATTGTGAGAATTGCGCGAGGATGTAAACTTAAACCTTCTCAAAAAGGAAACAGTTAGGTGATAATATTGGGGGCACTTATCTGACACGAAGCCCTCAAGTTCAGCATTACGCACATACGTGTCAAATTCCCCCTTAATTCTTGCTTGTACCATAAAATCTTCTGACGGCCATTCACAAGGCCGCACTTGAGCTTCTCTTGGTAGTGCCGGCTCACGTATCACGGACCTGGGTCCTTGTTTCCTTGAGGAACCACCTTGGTACATTTTCCTAAACATATTTTTTCCTCTGAAAAATTTCTGAAATTTTTAGTGACTCAAAATAAAAGTGAACCAAACTCAACAAAATTGATAGCAACTACTCCTACAAGTGTCTAGAGGCTATATCATGCATTAAAACTACTTTTGACCACATAAATTTGACATGCAAGCTTAAGAACAGGGTCACCTAAGCAGCAAAAATTTGCAATAAATAAAGCACTAGAACAAAAACTAATTCGACCAATGAAGGAGTCACATACCAAAGAACAATCCCCCAAAGCAGTTTTGTGAATGGAGTTTTGAGCAAGGAGATCGAAAATGCCAGCAGGATGAGCTAGAACTCGGGTTTGAGCTGGTGGGTGATTTTTTCTGGAGGAAGATGAAAGTGTGTGGGTGCAATAATAAGTGGAGGGGACCCACGTGGGGTTCACGAGGCAGGGCGCGCGCCCAGGGGGTAGGGCGCGCCCTCCACCCTCGTGGGCACATGGTGAGGCCCCCTGGTGTGTTCTCAGTGCCAATAATTTTTAAATATTCTGGAAAAAATCATATTACATTTTCAGGGCATTTTGAGAATTTTTATTTTCGGGGTATTTTTTTATTGCAAGGATAATCCAGAAAACAGACGAAAAATAGTATTTTTACTTTATTTAATATAAATAACAGAAAGTAAAAATAGGGTACAGAGAGTTGTGTTTTCTAACTCCATCCATCTCATGCTCATCAAAAGGAATCCACTAATAAGGTTGATCAAGTCTTGTTAACAAACTCATTCCAAATCGCATGAAACTAAAGAAATTTCGAATAACACTAGGTTACCTCAGCGGGATATGCACATCCCAACAATAAGAATATCATATTTGTTCTTGGCAGTAGGAAGAGGAAATTCAAAACCTCCAATAGTAATCGTTGAAATTTTTCCAATAGAATTTATACTGTGGACTTGAGGTTGTTTCCTCGGAAAGTGTACCGTATGCTCATTACCATTAACATGAAAAGTGACATTGCCTTTGTTGCAATCAATAACAGCCCCTGCAGTATTCAAAAAGGGTCTTCCAAGGATAATCGACATACTATCGTCCTCGAGAATATCAAGAATAACAAAGTCCGTTAAAATAGTAACGTTTGCAATCACAATAGGCACATCCGCACAAATACCGATAGGTGTAGCAGTTGATTTATCAGCCATTTGCAAAGATATTTCAGTAGGTGTCAACTTATTCAATTCAAGTCTACGATATAAAGAGAGAGGCATAACACTAACACCGGCTCCAAGATCACATAAAGCAGTTTTAACATAGTTTCTTTTAATGGAGCATGGTATAGTTGGTACTCCGGGATCTCCAAGTTTCTTTGGTATTCCACCCTTAAAAGTATAATTAGCAAGCATGGTGGAAATTTCAGCTTCTGGTATCTTTCTTTTATTTGTAAAAATATCCTTCATGTACTTAGCATAAGGATTCATTTTAAGCATATCAGTCAAACGCATACGCAAAAAGATAGGTCTAATCATTTTAGCAAAGCGCTCAAAATCCTCATCATCCTTTTTCTTGGATGGTTTAGGAGGAAAATGCATGGGTTTCTGAACCCATAGTTCTCTTTCCTTACCATGCTTCCTAGCAACAAAGTCTCTCTTATCATAACGTTGATTCTTTGGTTGTGGGTTATCAAGATCAACAACGGGTTCAATCTCTACATCATTATCATTGCTAGGTTGAGCATCAACATGAACATCATCATTAACATTATCACTAGGTTCATGTTTATTACCAGATTGTGTTTCAGCATCAGAAATAGAAATATCATTGGGATTCTCAGGTGTGTCTACAATAGGTTCACTAGGAGCATGCAAGGTCCTATCATTTTTCTTTTTCTTCCTTTTAGAAGAACTAGGTGCATCAACATTTGTTCTTTGAGAATCTTGCTCAATTCTCTTAGGGTGGCCCTCAGGATACAAAGGTTCCTGAGTCATTTTACCCCATCTAGTCATAACTCTAACAGCATTATCATTTTTCTTATTATTTAATTCATTGAGCAAATCATTCTGAGCTTTAAGTACTAGTTCTAATTGTGTGGTAACCATAAAAGCATGTTTACTAATGAGTTTAAGTTCACCTTTAACTCTAGACATATAATCACTCAAGTGTTCAAGCATATCAGCATTGCGGTCAATTGTCTACCAACATAAGCATTGAAGTTTTCTTGTTTAACAATAAAATTATCAAACTCATCTAAGCATTGGCTAGCAGACTTATAATGAGGGATATCACCTTCATCAAATTATAGAGAGAATTTACCTTTACTATCTGTGTCGGGTTATCAAGACCATGTATTTCTTCAATAGGTGGTAAATTCTTAACATCTTCAGCTTTAATACCTTTCTCTTTCATAGATTTCTTTGCCTCTTGCATATCTTCAGGACTGAGAAATAGAATACCCCTTTTCTTCAGAGTTGGCTTAGGAGTTGGTTCAGGGAGTGTCCAATCATTTTCATTACTCCGCATATTAGCAATTCAGCTTGATCAATAGTTCTTTCCCTGAAAACACAACCAGCACAACTATCCAGGTAGTCTCTGGAAGCATCGGTTAGTGCATTATAAAAGATATCAAGTATTTCATTTTTCTTGAGAGGGTGATCAGGCAAAGCATTAAGTGACTGGAGAAGCCTCCCCCAAGCTTGTGGGAGACTCTCTTCTTCAATTTGCACAAAATTATATATTTCCCTTAAGCCAGCTTGTTTCTTATGAGCGGGGGAAATATTTAGCAGAGAAGTAATAAATCATATCCTAGGGACTACGCACACAACCAGGATCAAGAGAATTAAACCATGTTTTAGCATCACCCTTTAATGAGAACAGAAACAACTTAAGGATAAAGTAATAGCGAGTTTTCTCATCATTAGTGAACAGGGTGGCTATATCATTTAATTTAGTAAGATGTGTCACAACAGTTTCAGGTTCATAACCATAAAAAGGATCAGATTCAACCAAAGTAATTAACTCAGGATCGACAGAGAAATCATAATCCTTATTAGTAATAAAGATAGGTGAAGTAGCAAAAGCAGGGTCCTATTTCATTCTAGCATTTAAAGACTTTTATTTAAGCTTAGCTAATAATTTCTTAAGATCAGATCTATCATTGCAAGCTAAGAAGTCTCTAGCAGTTTCTTCATCCATAACATAACCCTCAGGCACAACAGGCAAATCATATCTAGGTGGAGAATCTTCATCATCACTTTCATCAATATTATCAGTTTCAATAATTTCATTCTCTCTAACCCTAGCAAGTTGTTCATCAAGAAATTCACCTAGTGGCACATTATTATCAAGCATAGAAGTAGTTTCATCATAAGTATCATGCAAAGCAGAAGTGGCATCATCAATAACATGCGACATATCAGAATGAATAGCAGGAGTAGGTGTCGTAAGTTTACTCAAAACAAAAGGTGAATCAAGTGCAGAGCTAGACGGCAGTTCCTTACCTCCCCTCGTAGTTGAGGGAAAAATCTTGGTTCTTTTATCTTTCAAGTTCTTCATAGTGATCAGCAGATATAAATCACAAGTGACTCAAAGAATAGAGCTATGCTCCCCGACAATGGCGCCAGAAAATAGTCTTGATAACCCACAAGTATAGGGGAGAGCAACAGTTTTCGAGGGTAGAGTATTCAACCCAAATTTATTGATTCGACACAAGGGGAGCCAAAGAATATTCTCAAGTATTAGAAGCTGAGTTGTCAATTGAACCACACCTGGAAACTTAATATCTGCAGCAAAGTATTTAGTAGTAAAGTAATATGATAGTAGTGGTAACGGTAGCAAAAGTAATATTTTTGGTTTTATAGTGATTGTAACAATAGCAACGGAAAAGTAAATAAGCGAAGAACAATATGTGGAAAGCTTGTAGGCAATGGATCAGTGATGGATAATTATGTCGGATGCGATCAATCATGCAACAGTTATAGCATAGGATGACACAGAACTAGCTCCAGTTCATCAATATAATGTAGGCATGTATTTTGAATATAGTCATGCGTGCTTATGGAAAAGAACTTGCATGACATCTTTTGTCCTACCCTCCCATGGCAGCGGGGTCCTATTGGAAACTAAGGGATATTAAGGCCTCTTTTTAATAGAGTACCAGACCAAAGCATTAACACATAGTGAATACATGAACTCCTCAAACTACGGTCATCACCGGTAAGTATCCCGATTATTGTCACTTCGGGGCTAACGGATCATAACACATAATAGGTGACTATAGACTTGCAAGATAGGATCAAGAACTCACATATATTCATGAAAACATAATAGGTTCAGATCTAAAATCATGGCACTCGGGCCCTAGTGACAAGCATTAAGCATAGCAAAGTCATAGCAACATCAAGCTCAGAACATAGTGGATACTAGGGATCAAACCCTAACAAAACTAACTCGATTGCATGATAAATCTCATCCAACCTATCACCGTCCAACAAGCCTACGATGGAATTACTCACGCACGGCGGTGAGCATCATGAAATTGGTGATGGAGGAAGGTTGATGATGACGATGGCGACAGATTCCACTCTCTGGAGCCCCGAACGGACTCCAGATCAGCCCTCCTGAGAGAGATTATGGCTTGGCGGCGGCTCCGTATCGTAAAACGTGATGAATCCTTCTCCCTTATTTTTTTCTCCCCGAACACGAATATATAGAGTTGGAGTTGAGGTCGGAGGATCACCAGGGGGTCCACGAGGCAGGGGGCGCGCCCCCTGCCTCGTGGACCCCCTGGTGATCCTCCGACCAGGGGGCCCACACCCTGTCCACGAGGGTGGGGCGCGCCTACCCCCCTGGGCGCGCCCCCACCCTCGTGGACAGGGTGTGGGCCCCTTGGCCTTGATTCTTTCGCTAGTATTTTTTATATATTCCAAAAATAATCTCCGTTGATTTTCAGGTCATTCCAAGAACTTTTATTTTTGCAGAAAAATAACACCATGGCAATTATGCTGAAAACAGCGTCAGACCGGCCGGGTTAGTTCCATTCAAATCATGCAAGTTAGAGTCCAAAATAAGGGCAAAATTGTTTGGAAAAGTAGATACGTTGGAGACGTATCAATCTATTCAAGAGTTCGTACTAAAATAACACAAAGCTATTGTTTCCATTTGATCTATCCTAGAGTTCGTACTAGAGTAACACCAAAGCATATTCATATTCATAATACTCAATCCACACAAAGAACTATAAAGAGACCCCGAAGTTTCCGTCGGAGAAAAGCGTGCATAAACCCCTATGCATAGATTACCCCAATATCACTGCGGGAATCCGCAAGTTGAATGCCATAACATATATCAAGTAAATCAATAAGATACCCCAATTGTCACCTCAAGTATTCATACCGCAAGACATATATCATATGTTCTCATCTCTGAATATTCAATCTGACATGACAAAACTTCAAAGGGTAAATATTCAATTCACCACAATAAGAGTATAGAGGGGAGATACATCATATGATCTGACTATATTAACAAAGCCCGTAATATAGATCATAAGAGAGAGAGAGAGAGATAAAACACATAGCTACTGGTACAAACCCTCAGCCCCGAGGGTGGACTACTCCCTCCTCATCGTGGTGGCCGCCGGGATGATGAAGATGACCATCGGAGATGATTCCCCCCTCCGGCAGGGTGCAGAACGGGTCTAGATTGGTTTTCGGTGGCTACGGAGCCCTGCGGCGGCGAAACTTCTGATCTAGGTTAACCTCGAGGGGTTTCAGAATATTTGGGAATTTATAGTGCAAAGAAGGGGTACGGGAGGCCACCGAGGTGGGCACAACCCACCTGGGTGCACCAGGGGCCCCTGGCGCGCCCTGGTGGGTTGTGCCCCCCTCGGGGCACCCCCCAGGTGCAGCTCTGGCCCATTGGATTCCTTATGGTCCAAAAAAAATCTCCGTAAAGTTTCGCTGTGTTTGGACTCCATTTGATATTGATTTCCTGTGATGTAAAATACAAGCAAAAACAGTAACTGGCACTGGGCACTGGGTCAATAGGTTAGTCCCAAAAAAGATATAAAGTTACTATAAAATGATTGTAAAACACCCAAGAATAATAAAATAATAGTATGAATACTTCATAAATTATAGATACGTTGGAGACGTATCAGTTATCCATTTAGAGAAAATAATCACTAGCACAGAAACAGACTTTAGAGGCGGTTTTGGTACATGGGCCACTGGCGGTTCCTCATACCACCTCTATGCTTGTGTCACTAATACTCCAATCATCAGAGGTGGTTTTCAGAACAGCCTCAAATTTACAGAGTGCCCCGGGCATATTTGAAAACTTACTGTTTCTAATTCTTTCACCTTTGGAGGCGGTTCCCTCTTATGAACCGTATCCACTTTTATCTTCAGGGATGTCTATTTCATTCCATTCTATACCCACCCATGGTACTAAAATTCACATAAAACCACTATTCAGCAGTTAGCGTACTATTCCATAAAATATCACAGGAGTTAACATACAGTAGCAATTAAAATATGAAACAAGTTCCATAAGACACAACAATCTAATATAGTCTTAAACATCACAGAAATTTGAACACTTAAACATGGTCCTAGTGTTGGAATCGTTGCATGGAAAAAAAACTACGCACACGCAATGATCTATCCATGAATATGCATAGTAACAAGGGGGAGAGTGTGTCTATGTACCCGCATAGACCGTAAGCGGAAGCGTTTCACAATGCGGTTGATGTAGTCGTACATGTTCTCGATCCGCCCGAGCAAGTACCAAAAGCACGACACCTCCGCGTTCTACACACGTTCAGCTCGGTGTCGTCCTCGCCATCTTGATCCAGCAAGCAGGGCGAGGTAGTAGATGAGTTTCGTCAGCATAACGGTGTGGTGACGGTGGTGGTGAAGTAATCCTGCAGGGCTTTGCCTAAGCACTGTGACGATCTAGAGTGGAGGAGTAAACTAGAGGCGGAGGGATGCCGACACACGACGTGGAATAAGTTGTGTATTGTGTGGCACCCCTCCCCACAATAATATATAGGTGTGGGAGGGGAGGAGGCAGCCCCTAGGGCGCCCCAAGTGGTGCGGCGGCGGTCCTAGGGCTCCTTCCTTTGGTGCGCCCCTTGCCAAAAATTGGCACAAGGGGGAAGGAAAGGGAGGAGGCACCCTCTTCTTTCTTTCCTCCCCTCTCCGGGATATGCTAAGAGGAGGTGGTGCCTCCCCCTTCCATCTAATTGGGTGTGGCTGCCATAAGGGGGCGCACCAGCCCATGTGGGTTGGTGTGTTCCCCTCTACTTGGCCCACTAAGGCCCAATACTCTCCTAATGCCTCCGGAACCCCTTCCGGTATTCCGGTAACTTTCCGGTGCATTCCGAAACCATTCCGGAGACCAAATAGCATCGTACTATATATCGATCTTTACCTCCGGTCCATTCCAGAGCTCCTCGTCATGTCCGTGATCACATCCAGGACTCAGAACAACATTCGGTCACCAAAACACATAACTCATATAATACCAAATCGACATCGAACATTAAGCGTGCGGACCCTACGGGTTCGAGAACTATGTAGACATGACTGAGACACATCTCCAGTCAATAACCAATAGCGGAATCTAGATGCCCATATTGGTTCCTACATATTCTATGAAGATCTTTATCGGTCGAACCGTAATGACAACATACGTAATTCCCTTTGTCCATCGGTATGTTACTTGCCCGAGATTCGATTGTCGGTATCTCCATACCTAGTTCAATCTCGTTACCGGCGAGTCTCTTTACTTGTTCCATAATACATCACCTCGTGACTAACTCATTAGTCATTTTCTTGCAAGCTTATGGCGTGTATTACCGAGAGGGCCCA